>NC_141878.1:447685506-448935506 GCF_056163025.1 Triticum urartu | reverse complement strand
AAGGGGGGCAGACAGAGACGTGAGGGTACTTCCAAAGATTTGCCTGAAGACCTAGCAGAAATGTATAAAACAGATCCAGAAGAGAGTTATGGGCAGCGCAAGACCCGAATCCAATGGATTCGACGCTATTGGGCAGAACAGTGGTTCAAATACCGCTTCGTCACTCAGGAGTATGCTGAGAAATGTGCCATCAAGAAACCATGGGGGGACATCATTTACAAGAATCTCATACCCAGGACCAGAGATGAAGCCATTGCTCAAGGCCTCTACCCATGCATGGTCCGAGGACCACAGCCTGATGATGCGCATCCGTCGTCACTCCTCTGGTGTCGTGATGACAATCTTTTCAAGCGCAACTTCCAGTTTGCCCAACAATCTGCGAAGCTGAACAAGAAGAAATTTGGGTTAGACTTCAACCCTGGCCCCTCCGCACCAAGGGCAGATGGCACACGCTACGCAGAACCCAATGTCATCGGTCCGTTTGCCAACCTTGAGGGCCTCATCACCCACATCTTAGTCCAAGGGACTGCCGTGAATGACCCTCCAGCTGACTCTGAGTCTGATGAAGCTCCTGCTGAACCGAAGCCAAAGCAGTCGAAGAAGCCAAAAGCTTCAAAGCCGGCCCCTTCCTCAAAAGTCTCAAGGGCGAAGCCATTGGCAACTGCACCTCCTGAAGACAGTGTGCAGTCTGAAGACGTATCCCGCGTCTCCAAGCCCCAAAAGGACAAGGTGCCTCAGCCACACACCGGCAAAGAACTCACAGCTGCTGCCATTCTGCGAAGCGAAGCCATTGATCTATCAAGTGATGAAGATCTTGGAGATGACGCTCTAGAGCAGCTCATCAAAAGCAAAGAGGAAGCTGAAATCTTCAACAATTTGCCTCTCTTTGATGTCGCCATCATCCACAGCTTCATCGACGAATGGTTTGCCACACCAGACATAAGCTTCGAAGATCTGCAGCTGCCTGTTGGCCTCAGCGTCGCCTTTCAAGGCGCAATCGCTTCAGAACTTGCCATTGCTCAGCGCATTGTTGAGCTAAAGCAGAAAATTGATCATGAAAAGGCTCAGTTCAAGAAGAATATGGCCAAGCTCAGCGTGCAAGAAGTGAAGAGCTTCAAGACCATGCTGCATGAGCTAAAGGAAAATTTTCTGAAGAAGCGTGCAGAAGCTCAAGGTTCACGTGAGCGGATGAAGTCTCTGGCAGAACGATGTGTGCAGGCCTACAATGAGGCCGAGAAGCGCAAGGCACTTGGGCGTCCTGGCATCGACCCCAAGATGGCCGCGAAGAAGAAGAAGCCTGCTACGGCTGAACCAGAGGCACCTAGGCAAGAAGCAGATCCAATCGTCTTCCAAATTGCAACGACTGGCTCGAAGCCAAAGAGCCGGTCAATAGCTTCAGAGCTGAAGAAGACAAGAACTGCAGAGGCTGAAGCTAGGAAAAGGAAAAGCTCTGAAGCCTCTCCTACTGCCCCCAGCAAGAAGAAGCGCAAGATCAAGAAATCTCGGGCTGCTCCCATAGAGCCCCTGATAGTTGAACCTATCTCTATGGTTCACCCCAACGCAGAAAGACAATTGACAGTTCATGAGCCTGCTTCCACAGAGGCTCCTGAAGCTGAAGACATACCAGCAGCCGACCCAATTGCTGCTGAAGACATTGGTCATCAGGACAATGTACAAGATGATGCAGCCCTTCCTCAGTATGAACAAAGCGAACTCATCAGCATTGGTCGTCCCCTGACGCCAATTGCACAAGATGCGTCATGGGCGGATCGCCCTCAAGAGGAGGAAGACTTTGAGGCCCAGCCCACTCCAACACCACAGGCGTCGTCTGCGTTCCGCAGGCTTCGCAAAGGTCCAAGGCCTCAAGTCTGTGCTGAAGACATTCCGGCTGCATCAGCCGAAGAAAATGAAGAAGTACCACAAGATCCTAATCCCCCGCTACACCAAGAAGCAGTTCTCCAGGAGAACGTGCCTAAGTCTGACCCTCCAACTAGTCAAGCGGAGGCTGAAAATGTTGAGGCTGCCACAACAAACACTGAAGCCAATGTGGAGCCCTCCACACCAAAAGCTTCAGCAGACAGCGAAGCTACTGATCATGACACTTCTGTTCCTGAGTCTGCTGCAGGTCCTCAATTTGATTACCATGTTGAGCACAGGCCTCATGTCCAGAAGCCAGTCCCAAGGCTGCCAAGGTTCCCAGGTCCTGCATCAGCACCTGGCTCCTTTGACATCAATAGCTTCAAGGCAGACAATACATTTTTCAACAGCTCTAAGAACCCCTATTCAAGGGAAAGGATTTCATCAGATAGGTTCTGGAGCTATCCTCAGCGCAGCTACTATTCATGCATCCTATACAACCAAGGTCGCATCTTCCCGCACAAGCGCCTTGAGGTTGAAGCCATTGCTGGTCTGCCCTGCCTAGAGGAAGCTTTGGATTGCTTTAAGCAAGTGGGTCTGCTGCAGTTTGTCACTGATGAAGAGCACTGGAATGAAGAGCTTCTGCTTCAGTTCTATGCCACCCTCCATATTAAAGGATACAACAAAGATCCGAAGACTTGGGTCCTGGAATGGATGACCGGAAATGTCCATCATGAAGCTAATGCATTTGATATCATTGAGCTCACCGGCCTGCCCACTCCTGGCGAATTCTTCGAGGAAGGCTGTCAACTACATGCTGAAGCTATTGAGAGCATATTCCAGAGGCCTGAACCAAATATGAGTCAGATGCTCTCAATGATGAAGCCATTGCCCCATGATGCACCCTATCCAACTGAGTTCTTCATTGAAGACCTTGAGTTCCTGCCCAGGACCATATATCACATCATCCGGCGGACTCTCTGGCCCATTAAGGGACACTCTCCAAATGCCAAGATCGAGGGTGCAATGAAGACTATGATATTCTGTATCCTTCATGGCAAATGCTTCAACTCTCAGGATTTCTTCATACGCCAACTTGCAGCGTCAGGCTCAGATTTATTTGGTTTGAAATTCTATGCTCCTTGGGTGATGAAGCTGATCAAAATGCACTCTGCGATCTCGTATCAGCCCTCAGCCCGAAACCATCGGATCTTCTTGCCAGATGTGGATACCTCTTCTGAAGCTATATATCCTGAGCCTGCCAAGCAACCGTTAAGTCTTCAGAATGCAGAACACCAGAGCTTCACTCAGAATGATGAAGGTGTTGAAGCCATCTCCAGGGTGTATCCTTTGGCTGGCACTACACATGCGCCACACCCTGCTTCAACTGAAGTCACTGATAGTGCACCTGCTTCAAGACCCAAGAAGCGCACTCGTGTTCTCACTGACCGAGAGCTTCTTGTGGCCCTTCATCAAAAACAAGATAGGCATCACGACTGGCTAAAGCATCAGATGAAAAGCCTCTTGGTGGATGTTAATCGACTTCAAAATCTTGCCACCAAGAATGCTTTCGTCACTCATGAAACCTGTCGTCGTACCTGGAAAGGGCTCTCAATGATATGTACTGAAGCTGAACTTGAAGAGGATGGCTTCACAGAGCGATTCAAGTTTGACACCACACCTCCTAGAAGGGCTGTGATGCTCAACACACCATCACTTGAAGACTCTGAGTATTCTTCATCTGCTGCCACAGTCACTGCCAGAATCATTGATGAAGAAGATGATGCTACATCACCGCCACCTGCTTCAGCACCTCCAAGCTCTTCTGCACCGCCAAACACCTCCAACGACCCTGCTGCTCCTGGGAACGAGTAGACACTCTATGTCTTCAAACCTTTTTGGTCCTTGCGACAAAAGGGGGAGAAGCATATGGGCTGATAGTCTTCAAGCGGGTCCATATGGGCGGGTGCTTTAAGTTTTGCTATATTTTTGCTTCGTGCTTACAACTCTCGTTTTTGCTTCATTGGTTCTTTGAGTTGTAACACTAAAACTCGATGGTCGTCTGCTACTTGTTTTGCCACCCTGTTTTGCGAAGATAAATTCCGCATGTGCGACGATAAATTCCGCACTTATCTCATTCTGCAGACGTCCATTTTCCATTATGCATGTCATTATCTTCATATATATTCACATGCATAGTGGATTGTCATCATAAGCTGAAGTGGATCTCCAAGTACAACCTGCCATGTGCATTTGCATTCCAAAAGCAAATCAACTTATATGCACATCTTCAGGGGGAGCCCTTGCAACTTATGAAGACAATTACTTATCCTTTACAATTTCACAGACTATATTCCCCGTTGAAAACTTCAACTAGTTTGTCATCAATCACCAAAAAGGGGGAGATTGTAAGTGCATCTAGTGCCACCCCTAGTTGGTTTTGGAGTATTGACGACAAACCTAGTTGAGGGACTAATGTGTTTGTGAGAATTGCAGGATAACACAGGTAGAAGTCCCTCATTGATTCGGTTTTACTACCAGAGATGACCCCTAAAAATGTATGAAGACATTGAAGCCAAAGGTGGTATATGAAGATATTCACATTGAAGACTATGACAAAAGAAGCCACGTTATGAAGCCTATGGAGCTCAAAGACTTAGATCTTTCGTAGTTCTTCTTCTCTTGTGTTGAGTCATAGGAATCACCGTACTGTTAAGTGGGGTCCAGGAGAACCAGTCAGAATGACTGAAGTGATGCTCAAAACCAAAAACCTATGTCTTCGAGTGAAGACAATGAGAGCGAATCTTGTCCAGAGCCAGACAAGTCAACTTTGCTTGTAGCCCAAGTAAGGTTGCCATGAGAGTTTAAAATCTGACCGTTGAGACATGTGTCATTTCCTTAGTGACCCAGGGTCATTTCAGACAAATTAGGTCGGGTTGCCAAGTGGCTATAAATAGCCCACCCCCTACAACCATAAACGGTTGGCTGCTCAGATTTCAGTGCACGGCTTTTGTCGTTTGAGAGCAACCTACCTCAAAGCCTTTGAGAGAAAATTCCTAGTGAGGAGAAAAGCCCTAACCACCCAGAGCTAGAGCAAATTGGGCATCACTTAGATCTTCTTGTCTGTGTGATCTGAAGACTTATTACACTTGAGGACTGTGAATCCTCCAGACGGTTAGGCGTCGCGTTCAGAGCATCCAAGAGACATTGTGGATTGCCAGTGAACGAAGTTTGTGAAGGTTTGGGAGTCTACCTTGAAGACTTACCAGAGTGATTGGGCGAGGATTAAGTGACCTTAGCTCAAGGAGAATACGGCGAGGACTTGGTGTCCTGAACTGTGTGTTCAGGACTGGGTGTCCGGGACTGTGTGTCCTAAGGTTTAAATACCTAGCCGCTCCAACCAGACGTACAGTTGTCACAGCAACTGGAACTGGTCCAACACATCATTGTCTTCAACGAGTCACTGGTTTCATCTTCACTTCCTTTTCTTACTGTTACACATTGTGAAGCCATTGCATGCTTGCTTTATCTTTTGTCTTCACAACGTGAATGTATGATCTGTTTGGCTTCATAACTTCTTCCTACCTGATCCTTATTACACTGCAGTTGTTTGTCATTGTGCTTTCACTCTATTGAATACATGACCATGGCTGGCCTAGTGTAATCTAACTTCCGCTGCATAGTAATAGGCATAATCTTCGCTGTTTGTCTTCATAACTCTCACGTTTTGAAGACTTTCATAAAAATCGCCTATTCACCCCCCTCTAGTCGATATAACGCACTTTCAATACCCCTTGTGTGAGCCCTGCAAGGGCCACTTATGTGTGCTGACATTGCACCAAGTGGTGCGTCCAGCCGCCGCTAAATGACACATGTTGTGTGATCCCTCTAGGTTTCACTGTTTATTTTCCTATACATGTTGTGTGAGCCCTCTCACATTCCCTCTATTTATAGGGGCAAGGGAGAGGGGGGCGGCGGCCAAGGGGGGGGAGGCTTGCCCCCCCCCAAGCCAAGGGGGGCGCCCCCTTTAGGGTTCCCCCAAACCCTAGGCGCATGGGCCCTAGGGGGTTTGGTGCCCAGCCCACCTAGGGGCTGGTTCCCCCTTCATATTCAGCCCATAGGGCCCTCCGGGGCAGGTGGACCCTTCCGGTGGACCCCCGAAACCCTTTCGGTGGTCCCGGTACAATACCGATAAACCCCCGAACACTTCCGGCAGCTGAATAAGGACTTCCCATATATAAATCTTTGTCTCCGGACCATTCTAGAACTCCTCGTTATGTCCGGGATCTCATCCGAGACTCCGAACAACATTCGGTAACCACGTACAAACTTTCCCTATAACCCTAGCGTCATCGAACCTTAAGTGTGTAGACCCTACGGGTTCGGGAATCATGCAGACATGACCGAGACATCTCTCCAGCCAATAACCAACAGCGGGATCTGGATACCCATGTTGGCTCCCACATGTTCCACGATGATCTCATCAGATGAACCATGATGTCTAGGATTCAATCAATCCTGTATACAATTCCCTTTGTCAATCGGTACGTTACTTGCCCGAGATTCAATCGTCGGTATCCCGATACCTTGTTCAATCTCGTTACCGGCACGTCACTTTACTCGTTCCGTAATGCATGATCCTGTGACTAACTTCTTAGACACATTGAGCTCATTATGATGATGCATTGCTGAGTGGGCCCAGAGATACCTCTTCGTCATATGGAGTGACAAATCCCAGTCTCGATTCGTGCCAACCCAATAGACACTTTCGGATATACCCGTAGTGCACCTTTATAGCCACCCAGTTACGTTGTGACGTTTGGCACACCCAAAGCATTCCTACGGTATCCAGGAGTTGCACAATCTCATGGTCTAAGGAAATGATACTTGACATTAGGAAAGCTTTAGCAGATGAACTACACGATCTTGTGCTATGATTAGGATTGGGTCTTGTCCATCACATCATTCTCCTAATGATGTGATCCTGTTATCAATGACATCCAATGTCCATGGTTAGGAAACCGTAACCATCTATTGATCAACGAGCTAGTCAACTAGAGGCTCACTAGGGACATGTTGTGGTCTATGTATTCACACATGTATTACGATTTCCAAATAACACAATTATAGCATGAACAATAGACAATTATCATGAACAAGGAAATATAATAATAACCATTTTATTATTGTCTCTAGGGCATATTTCCAATAGTCTCCCACTTGCACTAGAGTCAATATTCTAGTTACATTGTGATGAATTGAACACCCATAGAGTTCTGGTGTTGATCATGTTTTGCTCGTGGAAGAGGTTTAGTCAACGGATCTGCGACATTCAGGTCCGTATGCACTTTACAAATCTCTATGTCTCCATCTTGAACATTTTCACGAATGGAGTTGAAGCGACGCTTGATATGCCTGGTCTTCTTGTGAAACCTGGGCTCCTTGGCAAGGGCAATGGCTCAAGTGTTGTCACAGAAGAGAGTCATCGGGCCCGACGCATTGGGAATAACTCCTAGGTCAGTAATGAACTCCTTCATCCAGATTGCT
Organism: Triticum urartu; assembly: GCF_056163025.1. NCBI lineage: Eukaryota > Viridiplantae > Streptophyta > Magnoliopsida > Poales > Poaceae > Triticum > Triticum urartu. Next base: position 448,928,102 of record NC_141878.1, on the reverse strand, counting down.
TCATGTGCTGCCTCCGAGGCTGCCATGTACTCCGCTTCACATGTAGATCCCGCCACGACGCTTCGCTTGCAACTGCACCTGCTGACTGCCCCACCATTCAAAATATACATGTATCCGGTTTGTGACTTGGAGTCATCCAGATCTGTGTCGAAGCTAGCATCGATGTAACCCTTTACGACGAGCTCTTCGTCACCTCCATAAACAAGAAACATATCCCTAGTCCTTTTCAGGTACTTCAGGATATTCTTGACCGCTGTCCAGTGTTCCATGCCGGGATTACTTTGGTACCTTCCTACCAAACTTACGGCAAGGTTTACATCAGGTCTGGTACACAGCATGGCATACATAATAGACCCTATGGCGAGGCATAGGGGATGACACTCATATTTTCTCTATCTTCTGCCGTGGTCTGGCATTGAGCCGTGCTCAATCTCACTGTTGGGAAACGTAGTAATTTCAAAAAAATTCCTACGCACACGCAAGATCATGGTGATGCACAACAACGAGAGGGGAGAGTGTTTTCTACGTACCCTCGTAGACTGGAAGCGTAAGCGTTATAACAACGCGGTTGATGTAGTCGTGCGTCTTCATGGCCCGACCGATCAAGCACCGAAACTACGGCACCTCCGAGTTTTTGCACACGTTCAGCTCGATACCGATCCCCGGACTCCGATCCAGCAAAGTGTCGGGGATGAGTTCCGTCAGCATGACGGCGTGGTGACGATCTTGATGTTCTACCGTCGCAGGGCTTCGCCTAAGCACCGCTACAATATTATCGAGGATTATGGTGGAGGGGGGCACCGCACACGGCTAAGATATCAATGATCAATTGTTGTCTCTGGGGTGCCCCCCTGCCCCCATATATAAAGGAGTGTAGGAGGGGGCCGGGCAAGGAGGGTGGCGCGCCCAAGGGGGGAGTCCTACTCCCGGTGGGAGTAGGACTCCCCTTTTTCCTATTAGGAGTAGGAGAGGGAAGGAAGAGGAAGGAGGGAGGAAGGAAAGGGGGGGCCGGCCCCTCTCCCAATTCGGATTGGGCTTGGGGGGGGGCGCCCCCTCCCTTGCTCCTTTCCCCTCCTTTCCACTAAGGCCCAATAAGGCCCATATACCTCCCGGGGGGTTCCGATAACCTCCCGGCGATCCGGTATTGTCCCAATCTTACCCGGAACCTTTCCGGTGTCCAAATATAGTCGTCCAATATATCGATCTTTATGTCTCGACCATTTCGAGACTCCTCATCAAGTCCGTGATCACATCCGGGACTCCGAACAACCTTCGATACATCAAAATATATAAACTCATAATGAAACTATCATCGTAACGTTAAGCGAGCGGACCCTACGGGTTCGAGAACAATGTAGACATGACCGAGACACGTCTCCGGTCAATAACCAATAGCGGAACCTGGATGCTCATATTGGTTCCTACATATTCTACGAAGATCTTTATCGGTCAGACCGCATAACAACATACGTTGTTCCCTTTGTCATCGGTATATTACTTGCCCGAGATTCGATCGTCGGTATCTCAATACCTAGTTCAATCTCGTTACCGGCAAGTCTCTTTACTCGTTCCGTAACACATCATCTTGCAACTAACTTATTAGTTGCATTGCTTGCAAGGCTTAAGTGATGTGTATTACCGAGAGGGCCCAGAGATACCTCTCCGATAATCGGAGCGACAAATCCTAATCTCAAAATACGCCAACCCAACATGTACCTTTGGAGACACCTGTAGATCACCTTTATAATCACCCAGTTACGTTGTGACGTTTGGTAGCACACAAAGTGTTCCTCTAGTAAACGGGAGTTGCATAATCTCATAGTCATAGGAACATGTATAAGTCATGAAGAAAGCAATAGCAACAAACTAAACGATCAAGTGATATGCTAACGGAATGGGTCAAGTCAATCACATCATTCTCCTAATGATGTGATCTCGTTAATCAAATGACAACTCATGTCTATGGTTAGGAAACATAACCATCTTTGATCAACGAGCTAGTAAAGTAGAGGCATACTAGTGACACTCTGTTTGTCTATGTATTCACACATGTATTATGTTTCCGGTTAATACAATTCTAGCATGAATAATAAACATTTATCATGATATAAGGAAATAAATAATAACTTTATTATTGCCTCTAGGGCATATTTCCTTCAGTCTCCCACTTGCACTAGAGTCAATAATCTAGTTCACATCGCCATGTGATTTAATACCAATAGTTCACATCACCATGTGATTAACACCCATAGTTCGCATCGACATGTGACCAACACCCAAAGGGTTTACTAGAGCCAATAATCTAGTTCACATCACTATGTGATTAACACCCAAAGAGTACTAAGGTGTGATCATGTTTTGCTTGTGAGAGAAGTTTAATCAATGGGTCTGCCACATTCAGATCCGTACGTATTTTGCAAATTTCTATGTCAACAATGCTCTACACGGAGCTACTCTAGCTAATTGCTCCCACTTTCAATATGTATCCAGATTGAGACTTAGAGTCATCTGGATCAGTGTCAAAATTTGCATCGACGTAACCCTTTACGACGAACCTTTTGTCACCTCCATAATCGAGAAACATATCCTTATTCCACTAAGGATAATTTTGACCAATGTCCAGTGATCTACTCCTAGGTCACTATTGTACTCCCTTGCCAAACTCAGGGCAGGGTATACAATAGGTCTGGTACACAGCATGGCATACTTTATAGAACCTATGGCTGAGGCATAGGGCATGACTTTCATTCTCTCTCTATCTTCTGCCGTGGTCGGGTTTTGAGTCTTACTCAACTTCACACCTTGTAACACAGGCAAGAACTCCTTTTTGACTGTTCCATTTTGAACTACTTCAAAATCTTGTCAAGGTATGTACTCATTGAAAAAACTTATCAAGTGTCTTGATCTATCTCTATAGATCTTGATGCTCAATATGTAAGCAGCTTCACCGAGGTCTTTCTTTCAAAAACTCCTTTCAAACACTCCTTTATGCTTTGCAGAATAATTCTACATTATTTCCGATCAACAATATGTCATTCACATATACTTATCAGAAATGTTGTAGTGCTCCCACTCACTTCTTGTAAATACAGGCTTCACCGCAAGTCTGTATAAAACTATATGCTTTGATCAACTCATCAAAGCGTATATTCCAACTCCGAGATGCTTGCACCAGTCCACAGATGGATTGCTGGAGCTTGCACATTTTGTTAGCACCTTTAGGATTGAAAAAACCTTCTGGTTGCATCATATACAACTCTTCTTTAATAAATCCATTAAGGATTGCAGTTTTGTTATCCATTTGCCAGATTTCTTAAAATGCGGCAATTGCTAACATGATTCGGATAGACTTAAGCATAGATACGAGTGAGAAACTCTCATCATAGTCAACACCTTGAACTTGTCGAAAACCTTTTGCGACAATTCTAGCTTTGTAGATAGTAACACTACTATCAGCGTCCGTCTTCCTCTTGAAGATCCATTTAATCTCAATGGCTCGCCGATCATTGGGCAAGTCAATCAAAGTCCATACTTTGTTCTCATACATGGATCTCATCTCAGATTTCATGGCCTCAAGCCATTTTGTGGAATCTGGGCTCACCATCACTTCTTCATAGTTCGTAGGTTCATCATGGTCAAGTAACATGACCTCCAGAACAGGATTATCGTATCACTCTAGTGCGGATCTCACTCTGGTTTACCTACGAGGTTCGGTAGTAACTTGATCTGAAGTTACATGATCATCATCATTAGCTTCCTCACTAATTGGTGTAGTAGTCACAGGAACAGATTTCTGTGATGAACTACTTTCCAATAAGGGAGCAGGTACAGTTACCTCATCAAGTTCTACTTTCCTCCCACTCACTTCTTTCGAGAGAAACTCCTTCTCTAGAAAGGATCCATTCTCAGCAATGAATAACTTGCCTTCGGATCTGTGATAGAAGGTGTACCCAACAGTTTCTTTTGGGTATCCTATGAAGATTTACTTCTCTGATTTGGGTTCGAGCTTATCATGTTGAAACTTTTTCACATAAGCATCGCAGTCCCAAACTTTAAGAAACGACAGCTTAGGTTTCTCGCCAAACCACAGTTCATACGGTGTCATCTCAACGGATTTAGATGGTGCCCTATTTAACGTGAATGTAGCTGTCTCTAATGCATAACCCCAAAACGATAGTGGTAGATCGGTAAGAGACATCATAGATCGCACTATATCTAACAAAGTACGGTTATGACGCTCGGACACACCATTACACTATGGTGTTCCAGGTGGCGTGAGTAGTGAAACTATTTCACATTGTTTTAACTGAAGGCCAAACTCGTAACTCAAATATTTTACTTCTGCGATCATATCGTAGAAACTTTTATTTTTGTTACGATGATTCTCCACATCACTCTGAAATTCTTTGAACTTTTTAAATATTTCAGACTTGTGTTTCATCAAGTAGATATACTCATATCTGCTCAAATCATCTGTGAAGGTCAGAAAATAACGATACCCGCCGCGAGCCTCAACACTCATTGGACTGCATACATCAGTATGTATTATTTCCAATCAAGTTTGTTGCTCGCTCCATTGTTCCAGAGAACGGAGTCTTAGTCATCTTGCCCATGAGGCATGGTTCACAAGCATCAACTGATTCATAATCAAGTGATTCCAAAAACCCATCAACATGGATTTTCTTCATGCGCTTTACACCAATATGACCTAAACGGCAGTGCCACAAATAAGTTGCACTATCATTATTAACTTAGCATCTTTTGGCTTCAATATTATGAATATGTGTATCACCACGATCGAGATCCAACAAACCATTTTCATTGGGTGTATGACCATAGAAGGTTTTATTCATGTAAACAGAAGAACAATTATTCTCTAACTTACATGAATAACCGTATTGCAATAAACATGATCCAATCATATTTATGCTCAACGCAAACACCAAATAACACTTATTTAGGTTCAACACTAATCCCGAAAGTATAGGGAGTGTGCGATGATGATCATATCAATCTTGGAACCACTTCCAACACACATCGTCACTTCACCCTTAACTAGTCTCTGTTCATTCTGCAACTCCCGTTTCGAGTTACTACTCTTAGCAACTAAACCAGTATCAAATACCGAGGGGTTGCTACGAACACTAGTAAAATACACATCAATAATCTGTATATCAAATATACCTTTGTTCACTTTGCCATCCTTCTTATCCGCCAAATATTTGGGGCAGTTCCGTTTCCAGTGACCAGTTCCTTTGCAGTAGAAGCACTCAGTCTCAGGCTTAGGTCCAGACTTGGGCTTCTTCACTTGAGCAGCAACTCGCTTGCCGTTCTTCTTGAAGTTCCCCTTCTTCCCTTTTCCCTTTTTGAAATTAGTGGTCTTTGTCAACCATCAACACTTGATGCTTGTCTTGATTTCTACCTTCATCGATTTCAGCATCATGAAGAGCTTGGGAATTGTTTTCGTCATCCCTTGCATACTATAGTTCATCATGAAGTTCTACTAACTTGGTGATGGTGACTAGAGAATTCTGTCAATCACTATTTTATCTGGAAGATTAACTCCCACTTGATTCAAGCGATTGTAGTACCCAGATAATCTGAACACATGCTCACTGCTTGAGCTATTCTCCTCCATCTTTTAGCTATAGAACTTGTTGGAGACTTCATATCTCTCAACTCGGGTATTTGCTTGAAATATTAACTTCAACTCCTGGAACATATCATATGTTCCATGACGTTAAAACGTCTTTGAAGTCCCAATTCTAAGCCGTTAAGCATGGTGCACTAAACTATCAAGTAGTCATCATATTGAGCTAGCCAAACATTCAAAACGTCTGCATCTGCTCCTGCAATAGGTCTGTCACCTAGTGGTGCATCAAGGACATAATTCTTCTGTGCAGCAATGAGGATAAACCTCAGATCACGGATCCAATCCGCGTCATTGCTACTAACACCTTTCAACTTAGTTTTCTCTAGGAACATATCAAAAATAAAACAGGGGAGCTAAACGCGAGCTATTGATCTACAACATAGATATGCTAATACTACCAGTACTAAGTTCATGATAAATTTAAGTTCAATTAATCATATTACTTAAGAACTCCCACTTAGATAGACATCCCTCTAATCCTCTAAGTGATCACATGATCCAAATCAACTAAACCATAACCGATCATCACGTGAAATGGAATAGCTTTCAATGGTGAACATCATTATGTTGATCATATCTACTATATGATTCACGCTCAACCTTTCAGTCTCAGTGTTTCGAGGCCATATCTGCATATGCTAGGCTCGTCAAGTTTAACCTGAGTATTCTGCGTGTGCAAAACTGGCTTGCACCCGTTGTAGATGGACGTAGAGCTTATCACACCCGATCATCACGTGGTGTCTGGGAACGACGAACTTTGGCAATGGTGCATACTCAGGGAGAACACTTTTATCTTGAAATTTAGTGAGAGATCATCTTATAATGCTACCGTCAAACAAAGCAAGATAAGATGCATAAAAGATAAACATCACATGCAATCAATATAAGTGATATGATATGGCCATCATCATCTTGTGCTTGTGATCTCCATCTCCGAAGCACCGTCATGATCACCATCGTCACCGGCGTGACACCTTGATCACCATCGTAGCATCATTGTCGTCTCGCCAATCTTATGCTTCCACGACTATTGCTTCCACTTAGTGATAAAGTAAAGCATTACAGCGCAATTGCATTGCATACAATAAAGCGACAACCATATGGCTCCTGCCAGTTGCCGATCACTCGGTTACAAAACATGATCATCTCATACAATAAAATTTAGCATCATGTCTTGACCATATCACATCACAACATGCCCTGCAAAAACAAGTTAGACGTCCTCTACTTTGTTGTTGCAAGTTTTACGTGGCTGCTACGGGCTGAGCAAGAACCGTTCTTACCTACGCATCAAAACCACAACAATAGTTTGTCAAGTTGGTGCTGTTTTAACCTTCGCAAGGACCGGGCATAGCCACACTCGGTTCAACTAAAGTTGGAGAAACTGACACCCGCCAGCCACCTGTGTGCAAAGCACGTCAGTAGAACCAGTCCCGCGTAAGCGTACGTGTAATGTCGGTCCGGGCCGCTTCATCCAACAATACCGCCGAACCAAAGTGTGACATGCTGGTAAGCAGTATGACTTATATCGCCCACGACTCACTTGTGTTCTACTCGTGCACAACATCAACGCATAAAACCTAGGCTCGGATGCCACTGTTGGGGAACGTAGTAATTTCAAAAAAATTCCTACGCACACGCAAGATCATGGTGATGCACATCAATGAGAGGGGAGAGTGTTGTCTACGTACCCTCGTAGACCGGAAGTGGAAGCGTTATAACAACGCGGTTGATGTAGTCGTACGTCTTCACGGCCTGACCGATCAAGCACCGAAACTACGACACCTCCGAGTTTTTGCACACGTTCAGCTGGATGACGATCCCTGGACTCCGATCCAGCAAAGTGTCGGGGATGAGTTCCGTCAGCACGACGGCGTGGTGACGATCTTGATGTTCTACCGTCGCAGGGCTTCGCCTAAGCACCGCTACAATATTATCGAGGATTATGGTGGAGGGGGGCACCGTACACGGCTAAGAGATCAATGATCAATTGTTGTCTCTGGGGTGCCCCCTTCCCCCGTATATAAAGGAGTGGAGGAGGGGGCCGGCCAAGGAGGGTGGCGCGCCCAAGGGGGGGAGTCCAACTCCCACCGGGAGTAGGACTCCCCTTTTTCCTATTAGGAGTAGGAGAGGGAAGGAAGAGGAAGGAGGGAGGAAGGAAAGGGGGGGCCGGCCCCCCTCCCAATTCGGATTGGGCTTGGGGGGGTGCGCCCCCTCCCTTGCTCCTTTCCCCTACTTTCCACTAAGGCCCAATAAGGCCCATATACCTCCCGGGGGGTTCCGATAACCTCCCGCTGATCCGGTATTGTCCCAATCTTACCCGGAACCTTTCCGGTGTCCAAATATAGTCGTCCAATATATCGATCTTTATGTCTCGACCATTTCGAGACTCCTCGTCAAGTCCGTGATCACATCCGGGACTCCAAACAACCTTCAGTACATCAAAATATATAAACTCATAATGAAATTGTCATCGTAATGTTAAGCATGCGGACCCTACGGGTTCGAGAACAATGTAGACATGACCGAGACACGTCTCCGGTCAATAACCAATAGCGGAACCTGGATGCTCATATTGGTTCCTACATATTCTATGAAGATCTTTATCGGTCAGACCGCATAACAACATACGTTGTTCCCTTTGTCATCGGTAAGTTACTTGCCCGAGATTCGATCGTCGGTATCTCAATACCTAGTTCAATCTCGTTACCGGCAAGTCTCTTTACTCGTTCCGTAATACATCATCTTGCAACTAACTTATTAGTTGCATTGCTTGCAAGGCTTAAGTGATGTGTATTACCGAGAGGGCCCAGAGATACCTCTCCGACAATCGGAGCGACAAATCCTAATCTCGAAATACGCCAACCCAACATGTACCTTTGGAGACACCTGTAGAGCACCTTTATAATCACCCAGTTACGTTGTGACGTTTGGTAGAACACAAAGTGTTCCTCTGGTAAACGGGAGTTGCATAATCTCATAGTCATAGGAACATGTATAAGTCATGAAGAAAGCAATAGCAACAAACTAAATGATCAAGTGCTATGCTAACGGAATGGGTCAAGTCAATCACATCATTCTCCTAACGATGTGATCTCGTTAATCAAATGACAACTCATGTCTATGGTTAGGAAACATAACCATCTTTGATCAACGAGCTAGTAAAGTAGAGGCATACTAGTGACACTCTGTTTGTCTATGTATTCATACATGTATTATGTTTCCGGTTAATACAATTCTAGCATGAATAATAAACATTTATCATGATATAAGGAAATAAATAATAACTTTATTATTGCCTCTAGGGCATATTTCCTTCACTCACACCTTGCAATACAGGCAAGAACCCCTTCTTGGACTGATCCATATTGAACTTCTTCAGTATCTTGTCAAGGTACGTGCTTTGTGAAAGACCAATGAGGCGTATCGATCTATCTCTATAGATCTTGATGCCTAATATATAAGCAGCTTCTCCAAGGTCCTTCATTGAAAAACACTTATTCAAGTAGGCCTTTATGCTTTCCAAGAATTCTATATCTTTTCCCATCAATAGTATGTCATCCACATATAATATGAGAAATGCTACAGAGCTCCCACTCACTTTCTTGTAAACACAGGCTTCTCCATAAGTCTGCGTAAACCCAAACGCTTTGATCATCTCATCAAATCAAATGTTCCAACTCCGAGATGCTTGCACCAGCCCATAGATTGAGCGTTGGAGCTTGCACACCTTGTCAGCATTCTTAGGATCGACAAAACCTTCTGGCTGCATCATATACAATCCTTCCTTAAGGAAACCATTAAGGAATGTTGTTTTGACGTCCATTTGCCATATCTCATAATCATAGAATGCCGCAATTGCTAACATGATTCAGATGGACTTAAGCTTCGCTACGGGTGAGAAAGTCTCATCATAGTCAACCCCTTGAACTTGTCGATAACCCTTAGCGACAAGCCGAGCCTTATAGATGGTCACATTACCATCCGCGTCTGTCTTCTTCTTAAAGATCCATTTATTTTCTATGGCTCGCCGATCATCGGGCAAGTCAGTCAAATTCCATACTTCGTTTTCATACATGGATCCTATCTCGGATTTCATGGCTTCCAGCCATTTGTCGGAATCCGGGCCCTCCATCGCTTCTTCATAGTTCGAAGGTTCACCGTTGTCTAACAACATGATTTCTAGGACAGGGTTGCCGTACCACTCTGGTGCGGAACGTGTCCTTGTGGACCTACGAAGTTCAGTAGCAACTTGATCCGAAGATTCATGATCATCATCATTAACTTCCTCTCTAGTCGGTGCAGGCACCACAGAAACATTTTCTTGAGCTGCGCCACTTTCCGGTTCAAGAGGCAGTACCTCATCAAGTTCTACTTTCCTCCCACTTAATTCTTTCGAGAGAAACTCTTTCTCTAGAAAGGATCCATTCTTGGCAACAAAGATCTTGCCTTCGGATCTGAGGTAGAAGGTATACCCAATAGTTTCCTTAGGGTATCCTATGAAGACACATTTTTCCGACTTAGGTTCGAGCTTTTCAGGTTGAAGTTTCTTGACATAAGCATCGCATCCCCAAACTTTTAGAAACGACAGCTTAGGTTTCTTCCCAACCCATAATTCATACGGTGTCGTCTCAACGGATTTCGACGGAGCCCTATTTAAAGTGAATGCGGCACTCTCTAAAGCATAACCCCAAAATGATACCGGTAGGTCGGTAAGAGACATCATAGATCGCACCATATCCAATAGAGTGCGATTGCGACGTTTAGACACACCATTGCGCTGAGGTGTTCCAGGCGGCGTGAGTTGTGAAACAATTCCACATTTCCTTAAGTGCATGCCAAATTCGTGACTCAAATATTCTCCCCCACGATCTGATCGTAAGAACTTTATTTTCCTGTCACGTTGACTCTCAACCTCACTCTAAAATTCCTTGATTTTTTCAAAGGTCTCAGACTTGTGTTTCATTAAGTAGACATGCCCATATCTACTCAAGTCATCAGTGAGGGTGAGAACATAACGATAGCCACCGCGAGCCTCGACGCTCATTGGACCGCACACATCAGTATGTATGATTCCCAATTAGTTGGTCGCTCGCTCCATTGTTCCGGAGAACGGAGTCTTGGTCATTTTTCCCATGAGGCATGGTTCGCACATGTCAAATGATTCATAATCAAGATACTCCAAAAGTCCATCTGCATGGAGTTTCTTCATGCGTTTGACAACAATGTGAGCAAGGCGGCAGTGCCACAAGTATGTGGGACTATCATTATCAACCTTACACTTCTTGGTATTCACACTATGAACACGTGTAACATCACGTTCGAGATTAAACAAGAATAAACCATTGACCAGCGGGGCATGACCATAAAGCATATCTCTCATATAAATGGAACAACCATTATTCTCGGATTTAAATGAGTAGCCATCTCGCATTAAACGAGATCCAGATACAATGTTCATGCTCAAAGCTGGTACTAAATAACAATTATTGAGGTTTAAAACTAATCCCGTAGGTAAATGTAGAGGCAGCGTGCCGACGGCGATCACATCGACCTTGGAACCATTCCCGACGCGCATCGTCACCTCGTCCTTCGCCAGTCTCCGCTTATTCCGCAGCTCCTGTTTTGAGTTACAAATATGAGCAACCGCACCGGTATCAAATACCCAGGAGCTACTACGAGCGCTGGTTAGGTACACATCAATAACATGTATATCACATATACCTTTGGCATTGTCGGCCTTCTTATCTGCTAAGTACTTGGGGCAGTTCCGCTTCCAGTGACCGCTTCCCTTGCAATAAAAGCACTCAGTCTCAGGCTTGGGTCCATTCTTTGGCTTCTTCCTGGCAGCTTGCTTACCGGGCGCGGCAACTCCCTTGTCGTCCTTCTTGAAGTTCTTTTTACCCTTGCCTTTCTTGAACTTAGTGGTTTTATTCACCATCAACACTTGATGTTCCTTTTTGATCTCCACCTCCGCTGATTTCAGCATTGAATATACCTCATGAATGGTCTTTTCCATCCCCTGCATATTGAAGTTCATCACAAAGCTCTTGTAGCTAGGTGGAAGCGACTGAAGGATTCTGTCGACGACCACGTCATCCGGGAGATTGACTCCTAGCTGAGACAAGCGGTTGTGCAACCCAGACATTTTGAGTGTGCTCGCTGACAAAACTGTTCTCCTCCATCTTACAACCATAGAACTTGTCAGAGACTTCATATCTCTCAACTCGGGCATGAGCTTGGAAAACCATTTTCAGCTCTTGGAACATCTCGTATGCTCTGTGTTGCTCAAAGCGCTTTTGGAGCCCCGGTTCTAAGCTGTAAAGCATGCCGCACTGAACCAGGGAGTAATCATCACTACACGACTGCCAGGCGTTCATAACATCTTGAGTTGCTGGGAAAACATGTGCATCACCTAGCGGTGCTTCAAGGACATATGCTTTCTTGGCAGCTATGAGGATAATCCTTAAGTTATGGACCCAGTCTGTGTAGTTGCTGCCATCGTGTTTCAGCTTGGTTTTCTCTAGGAATGCGTTGAAGTTGAGGGCAACATTAGCGTGGGCCATTTGATCTACAAGACATATTTCAAAGTTTTAGACTACATTCATGATAATTAAGTTCATCTAATCAAATTATTTAATGAACTCCCACTCAGATTGACATCCCTCTAGTCATCTAAGTGATACATGATCCGAGTCAGCTAGGCCATGTCCGATCATCACGTGAGACGGACTAGTCATCATCGGTGAACATCTTCATGTTGATCGTATCTTCTATACGACTCATGTTCGACCTTTCGGTCTTCCGTGTTCCGAGGCCATGTCTGTACATGCTAGGCTCGTCAAGTCAACCTAAGTGTATTCCGTGTGTAAATCTGGCTTACACCCGTTGTATGCGAACGTTAGAACCTATCACACCCGATCATCACGTGGTGCTTCAGAACAACGGACCTTAGCAACAGTGCATACTTAGGGGGAACACTTTCTTGAAATTATTGCGAGGGATCATCTTATTTATGCTACCGTCGTTCTAAGCAAATAAGATGTAAAACATGATAAACATTGCATGCAATCACATAGTGACATGATATGGCCAATATCATTTTGCTCCTTTTGATCTCCATCTTCGGGGCGCCATGATCATCATCGTCACCGGCATGACACCATGATCTCAATCATCATGATCTCCATCATCGTGTCTTCATGAAGTTGTCACGCCAACTATTACTTCTACTACTATGGCTAATGGTTAGCAATAAAGTAAAGTAATTACAAGGCGTTTTCAGTGACATGCAGGTCATAAATAATTTAGACAACTCCTATGGCTCCTGTCGGTTGTCATACTCATCGACATGCAAGTCGTGATTCCTATTACAAGAAAATGATCAATCTCATACATCACATATATCATTCATCACATTCTTTTGGCCATATCACATCACATAGCATACCCTGCAAAAATAAGTTAGACGTCCTCTAATTGTTGTTACATGTTTTTTACGTGGCTGCTATGGGTTTCTAGCAAGAACGTTTCTTACCTACGCAAAAACCACAACGTGATATGCCAATTTCTATTTACCCTTCATAAGGACCCTTTTCATCGAATCCGATCCGACTAAAGTGGGAGAGACAGACACCCGCTAGCCACCTTATGCAACTAGTGTATGTCAGTCGGTGGAACCTGTCTCACGTAAGCGTACGTGTAAGGTCGGTCCGGGCCGCTTCATCCCACGATGCCGCCGAATCAAGATAAGACTAGTAACGGGAAGTAAATTGACAAAATCAACGCCCACAACAACTTGTGTTCTACTCGTGCATAGAAACTACGCATAGACCTAGCTCATGATGCCACTGTTGGGGATCGTTGCAGAAATTTAAAATTTTCTACGCATCACCAAGATCAATCTATGGAGAAACTAGCAACGAGAGAGAGAGAGAGGGGACTTCATCTTCATACCCTTGAAGATCGCGACACGGAAGCGTTACAAGAACACAGATGAGGGATTCGTACTCGTGGCGATTCAGATCGCAGTTGATTCCGATTCAAGCGCCGAACAACGGCGCCTCCGCGTTCAACACACATGCAGCCCGATGACGTCTCCCACGCCTTGATCCAGCAAGGAGAGAGGGAGGTTGGGGCAGACTCCGACCAGCAGCAGCACAACGACGTGGTGGTGTTGGAGCAGCGTGGTACTCCGGCAGGGCTTCGCCAAGCGTCGCGGCAGGAGGAGGAGGTGTTGGAGAGGGGGAGGGTTGCGCCTTGGATGTGGTGCGGCTGCCCTCCCACCTCCCCTGTATTTATAGGGGCAAGGGAGAGGGGGGTCCCTCCAGATGGATCTAGAGGGGGGCGGAGGCCGAGGGGGGAGGCTTGCCTCCCAAGCCAAAGGGGGCGCCCCCTTTAGGGTTCCCCCAAACCCTAGGCGCATGGGCCCCAGGGGGTTTAGCACCCAGCCCGCCTAGGGGCTGGTTCCCCCTCCATATTCAGTCCATAGGGCCCTCCGGGGCAGGTGGACCCTCCCGGTGGACCCCCGGAACCCTTTCGGTGGTCCCGGTATAATACCGATAAACCCCTGAACACTTCTGACAGCCGAATAAGGACTTCCCATATATAAATATTTGTCTCCGGACCATTCCGGAACTCCTTGTTTTGTCCGGGATCTCATCCGGGACTCCGAACAACATTCGGTAACCACTTACAAACTTTCCATATAACCCTGGCGTCATCGAACCTTAAGTGTGTAGACCCTACGGTTCGGGAATCATGCAGACATGACCGAGACATCTCTCCAGCCAATAACCAACATCGGGATCTAGATACCTGATGTCTACTACACAACCTTCTTCTTGTAGACGTTGTTGGGCCTCCAAGTGCATAGGTTTGTAGGACAGTAGCAAATTTCCCTCAAGTGGATGACCTAAGGTTTATCAATCCATAGGAGCATAGGATGAAGATGGTCTCTCTCAAGCAACCATGCAACCAAATAACAAAGAGTCTCTTGTGTCCCCAACACACCCAATACAATGGTAAATTGTATAGGTGCACTAGTTCGGCGAAGAGATGGTGATACAAGTGGTATATGGATGATAGATAAAGGTTTTTGTAATCTGAAAATATAAAAACAGCAAGGTAACTAATGATAAAAGTGAGCGTAAACGGTATTGCAATGTTAGGAAACAAGGCCTAGGGTTCATACTTTCGCTAGTGCAAGTTCCCTCAACGATACTAACATAATTGGATCACATAACTATCCCTCAACATGCAACAAAGAGTCACTCCAAAGTCACTAATAGCGGAGAACGAACGAAGAGATTATGGTAGGGTATGAAACCACCTCAAAGTTATTCTTTCCAATCAATCCGTTGGGCTATTCCTATAAATGTCACAAACAGCCCTAGAGTTCATACAAGAATAACACCTTAAGACACAAATCAACCAAAACCCTAATGTCACCTAGATACTCCAATGTCACCTCAAGTATCCGTGGGTATGATTATACGATATGCATCACACAATCTCAGATTCATCTATTCAACCAACACAAAGGACCTCAAAGAGTGCCCCAAAGTTCTACCGGAGAATCACGAAGAGAACGTGTGCCAACCCCTATGCATAGGCTCATGGGCGGAACCCGCAAGTTGATCACCAAAACATACATCAAGTGAATCACGTGATATCCCATTGTCACCACAGATATACACGGCAAGACATACATCAAGTGTTCTCAAATCTTTAAAGACTCAATCCAATAAGATTACTTCAAGGGGAAAACTCAATCCATTACAAGAGAGTAGAGGGGGAGGAGAAACATAAGATCCAACTATAATAGCAAAGCTCGTGATACATCAAGATCGTGCCAAATCAAGAACATGAGAGAGAGAGATCAAACACATAGCTACTGGTACATACCCTCAACCCCGAGGGAGAACTACTCCCTCCTCGTCATGGAGAGCACCTGGATGATGAAGATGTCCACCGGAGAGGGATTGCCCCCTTCGGCAGGGTGCCGGAACGGGTCTAGATTGGCTTTCGGTGGCTACGAAGGCTCCTGGTGGTGGAACTCCCGATCTATTGTGCTCCTCGATAGTTTTAGGGTACGTGGGTATATATGGGTGAAAGAGATACGTCAGGGGAGCCACAAGGGGGCCCACGAGGGTGGAGAGCGCCGTAGGGGGTGGGCGTGCCCCCCTACCTCGTGGCCTCCTCGAAGCTTCCCTTACGTGCACTTCAAGTCTTCTGGGCTTCTTTCCTTCCAAAAATGAGTTCCGTGAAGTTTCAGGTCAATTGGACTCCGTTTGATTTTCCTTTTCTTTGAAACCCTAAAACAAGGTAAAAAACAAAAACTGGCACTGGGTTCTGGGTTAATAGGTTAGTAACAAAAATAATATAAAAGTGTATAATAAAGCCCATAAACATCCAAAACAGTAGATAATATAGCATGGAGCAATCAAAAATTATAGATACGCTGGAGACGTATCAGCATCCCGAAGCTTAATTCCTGTTCGTCCTCGAGTAGGTAAATGATAAAAACAGAATTTTTGATGCGGAGTGCTACTTGGCAAAATTTCAATGTAATTCTTCTTAATTGTGGCATGAATATTCAGATCCATAAGATTCAAGACAAAAGTTCATATTGACATAAAAATAATAATACTTCAAACATACTAACCAAGTAATCATGTCTTCTCAAAATAACATGGCCAAAGAAAGCTATCCCTACAAAATCATATAGTCTGGCTATGCTCCATCTTCACCACACAACATATTTAAATCATGCACAACCCCGATGACAAGCCAAGCAATTGTTTCATACTTTTGATGTTCTCAAAAATTCTCAATCTTCATGCAATACATGAGCGTGAGCCATGGATATAGCACTATGGGTGGAATAGAATGGTGGTTGTGGAGAAGACAAAAAGGGAGAAGATAGTCTCACATCAACTAGGCGTATCAACGGGCTATGGAGATGCCCATTAATAGATATCAATGTGAGTGAGTAGGGATTGCCATGCAACGGATGCACTAGAGCTATAAATGTATGAAAGCTCAACAAAAGAAACTAGTGGGTGTGCATCCAACTCGCTTGCTCACGAAGACCTAGGGCATTTTGAGGAAGCCCATCATTGGAATATACAAGCCAAGTTCTATAATGAAAGATTCCCACTAGTTTATGAAAGTGACAACATAGGAGACTCTCTATCATGAAGATCATGGTGCTACTTTGAAGCACAAGTGTGGTAAAAGGATAGTAGCATTGCCCCTTCTCTCTTTTTCTCTTATTTTTTATTTTTTTTATTTGGGCCTTCTCTTTTTTTATGGCCTCTTTTCTCTTTTTTTATTTGGGCTTCTTTGGCCTCTTTTATTTATTTATTTTCGTCCGGAGTCTCATCCCGACTTGTGGGGGAATCATAGTCTCCATCATCCTTTCCTCACTGGGACAATGCTCTAATAATGATGATCATCACACTTTTATTTACTTACAACTCATGAATTACAACTCGATACTTAGAACAAGATATGACTCTATATGAATAACTCCGGCGGTGTACCGGGATGTGCAATGACTCATGAGTGACATGTATGAAAGAATTATGAACGGTGGATTTGCCACAAATACGATGTCAACTACATGATCATGCATAGCAATATGACAATGATGAAGCGTGTCATAATAAACAGAACGATGGTAAGTTGCATGGCAATATATCTCAGAATGGCTATGGAAATGCCATAATAGGTAGGTATGGTGGCTGTTTTGAGGAAGGTATATGGTGGGTTTATGGTACTGGCGAAAGTTGCGCGGTACTAGAGAGGCTAGCAATGGTGGAAGGGTGAGAGTGCCTATAATCCATGGACTCAACATTAGTCATAAAGAACTCACATACTTATTGCAAAAATCTATTAGTTATTGAAACAAAGTACTACGCGCATGCTCCTAGGGGGATAGATTGGTAGGAAAAGACCATCGCTCGTCCCCAACCGCCACTCATAAGGAAGGCAATCAATAAATAAATCATGCTCTGACTTCATCACATAACGGTTCACCATACATGCATGCTACGGGAATCATAAACTTCAACACAATTATTTCTAAATTTCACAACTACTCAACTAGCATTACTCTAATATCACCATCTCCATATCTCAAAACAATTATCAAGTATCAAACTTCTCTTAGTATTCAATGCACTCTATATGAAAGTTTTTATTATATCCCTCTTGGATGCCCATCATATTAGGACTAGTTTCATAACCAAAGCAAATTACCATGCTGTTTAGGACACTCAAAATAATATAAGTGAAGCATGAGAGTTCATCTATTTCTACAAAATAAAACCACCACCATGCTCTAAAAGATATAAGTGAAGACCTAGAGCAACAACAAACTACTCCGAAGGATATAAGTGAAGATCAATGAGTAGTCAAATAATTATGCAACTATGTGAAGACTCTCTAGCATTTAAGAATTTCAGATCTTGGTATTTTATTCAAGCAGCAAGCAAAGCAAAAGAAAATGACATTCTAAGAATGGCAAGCATCATGTGAAGAAGCAAAAACTTAGGATTAACCGAAACTAATCGATAGTTGTTGAAGAAGAAAGGTGGGATGTCAACCGGGGCATCCCCAAGCTTAGATGCTTGAGACTTCTTGAAATATTATCTTGGGATGCCTTGGGCATCCCCAATCATGAGCTTTTGTGTCTCCTTAATTCCTCTCATATCACGGTCTCCCTAAATCTCAAAAGCTTCATCCACACAAAACTCAACAAGGACTCGTGAGATAAGTTAGTATAAACCATTGCCAAAACCTTATCATACTCTACTGTAGAAAATAACTAAAATTACTATTCAACATTGCATAATAAATGTCTCTGCATATTTAATATTCCTATCCTCAAATAGAATCATTAAAGAAGTAAACATATGCGAGCAATGCAAACATAACAGCAATCTGCCTAAACAGGACAGTCTGTAAAGAATGTAGCAACATCCATACTTCCCTAACTCCAAAAATTATGAAAGAAATTCCCACTGTAGTAAATTTATCAGAGATTAATATGAAAAAGGTTTAAACATTTTATCACATTGTGAATTTTCTAGGGAATTATTGCAACAGCAGTAAACTTTCTGTTTTCAAACAGCAACATGAAGACTTGTAACATAGGCATAGTAAAGACTATCAATGCCACTTTTATTGGAATAAAAGATGAAAAACATTTTTCTAAATAACATCAAGCAAATCCTAACAAAATAAATTGACGCTCCAAGCAAAACACATATCATGTGGTGAATAAAAATATAGCTCCAAGTAAAGTTACCGATGAACGAAGACGAAAGAGGGGATTCCTTCCAGGGCATCCCCAAGCTTAGGCTCTTGGTTGTTCTTGAATATTACCTTGGGGTGCCTTGGTCATCCCCAATCTTAGGCTCTTGCCACTCCTTATTCCATAGTCCATCGAATCCTTACCCAAAACTTGAAAACTTCACAACACAAAACTTAACAGAAAAATCGTAAGCTCCGTTAGTATAAGAAAGCAAATCACCATCATAAGGTACTGTAATGAACTCATTCTTTATTTATATTGGTGTTAAACCTACTGTATTCCAAATTCTCTATGGTTTATAAACTCTTTTACTAGCCATAGATTCATCAAAATAAGTAAACAACACATGAAAAACAGAATCTGTCAAAAACAGAACAGTCTGTAGTAATCTGGATCAAACGTATACTTATGGAACTCATAAAATTCTCAAATAAATTGATGGACCTGAGGAATTTATCTATTAATCATATGCAAAAATAATTAACTAAATAGTACTCTCCAATAAAAAATGGCAGCAATTCTCGTGAGGGATAAAGTTTCTGTTTTTTACAGCATGATTGCAAAGACTTCCCCCAAGTCTTCCCAAAGGTTCTTCTTGGCACAAACACTAATTAAAACATAAAAACTCAATCATAAAAGAGGCTAGATAAATTATTTATTACTAAACAGGAGCAAAAAGCAAGGAACAGAAATAAAGTTGGGTTGCCTCCCAACAAGCGCTATCGTTTAACGCCCCTAGCTAGGCATGATGATTTCAATGATGCTCACATAAAAGATAAGAATTGAAACATAAAGAGAGCATCATGAAGAATATGACTAGCACATTTAAGTCTAACCCACTTCCTATGCATAGGGATTTTGTGAGCAAACAACTTATAGAGACAATAATCAACTAGCATAGGAAGGCAAAACAAGCATAACTTCAAAACTTTAAGCACATAGAGAGGAAACTTGATATTATTGCAATTCCTACAAGCATATATTCCTCCCTCATAATAATTTTCAGTAGCATCATGAATGAATTCAACAATATAACCAGCACCTAAAGCATTCTCTTCATGATCTACAAGCATAGAAAATTTACTACTCTCCTCATAAGCAAAATTCTTCTCATGAATAGTAGTGGGAGCAAACTCAACAAAGTAACTATCATGGGATTGAAAATTGAAATCAAGATAACAAGTTTCATTGTTATCATTATTCTTTAAAGCATACGTGTCATCACAATAGTCATCATAGATACGAGGCATGCTTTCATCATAATAAATTTTCTCATCAAAACTTGGGGGACAAAAAATATCATCTTCATCAAACATAGCTTCCCCAAGCTTGTGGCTTTGCATATCATTAGCATCATAGATATTCAAGGAATTCATACTAACAACATTGCAATCATGCTCATCATTCAAATATTTAGTGCCAAACATTCTAATGCATTCTTCTTCTAGCACTTGAGCACAACTATCGGAATCCTTATTTTCACGAAAGACATTAAAAAGATGAAGAATATGAGGTAACCTTAATTCCATTTTTTGTAATTTTCTTTTATAAACTAAACTAGTGATAAAACAAGAAACTAAAAGACTCGATTGCAAGATCTAAAGATATACCTTCAAGCGCTAACCTCCCCGGCAACGGCGCCAGAAAAGATCTTGATGTCTACTACACAACCTTCTTCTTGTAGACGTTGTTGGGCCTCCAAGTGCAGAGGTTTGTAGGACAGTAGCAAATTTCCCTCAAGTGGATGACCTAAGGTTTATCAATCCGTAGGAGGCGTAGGATGAAGATGGTCTCTCTCAAGCAACCATGCAACCAAATAACAAAGAGTCTCTTGTGTCCCCAACACACCCAATACAATGGTAAATTGTATAGGTGCACTAGTTCGGCGAAGAGATGGTGATACAAGTGGTATATGGATGATAGATAAAGGTTTTGTAATCTGAAAATATAAAAACAGCAAGGTAACTAATGATAAAAGTGAGCGTAAATGGTATTTCAATGTTAGGAAACAAGGCCTAGGGTTCATACTTTCGCTAGTGCAAGTTCTCTCAACAATACTAACATAATTGGATCACATAACTATCCCTCAACATGCAACAAAGAGTCACTTCAAAGTCACTACTAGCGGAGAACGAACGAAGAGATTATGGTAGGGTATGAAACCACATCAAAGTTATTCTTTCCAATCAATCCGTTGGGCTATTCCTATAAATGTCACAAACAACCCTAGAGTTCGTACTAGAATAACACCTTAAGACACAAATCAACCAAAACCCTAATGTCACCTAGATACTCCAATGTCACCTCAAGTATCCGTGGGTATGATTATATGATATGCATCACACAATCTCAGATTCATCTATTCAACCAACACAAAGGACCTCAAAGAGTGCCCCAAAGTTCTACCGGAGAATCACGACGAGAACGTGTGCCAACCCCTATGCATAGGCTCATGGGCGGAACCCGCAAGTTGATCACCAAAACATACATCAAGTGAATCACGTGATATCCCATTGTCACCACAGATATACACGGCAAGACATACATCAAGTGTTCTCAAATCTTTAAAGACTCAATCCGATAAGATTACTTCAAGGGGAAAACTCAATCCATTACA
Organism: Triticum urartu; assembly: GCF_056163025.1. Lineage (NCBI taxonomy): Eukaryota > Viridiplantae > Streptophyta > Magnoliopsida > Poales > Poaceae > Triticum > Triticum urartu. The sequence goes on along the minus strand of NC_141878.1, from coordinate 448,906,511 downwards.
AGAGAGTAGAGGGGGGAGAAACATAAGATCCAACTATAATAGCAAAGCTCGCGATACATCAAGATCGTGCCAAATCAAGAACACGGGAGAGAGAGAGAGATCAAACACATAGCTACTGGTACATACCCTTAGCCCCGAGGAAGAACTACTCCCTCCTCGTCATGGAGAGCACCGGGATGATGAAGATGGCCACCGGAGAGGGATTGCCCCCTTCGGCAGGGTGCCGGAATGGGTCTAGATTAGCTTTCGGTGGCTACGGAGGCTTCTGGTGGCGGAACTCCCGATCTATTGTGCTCCTCGATAGTTTTAGGGTACATGGGTATATATGGGTGAAAGAGATACGTCAGGGGAGCCACGAGGGGCCCACGAGGGTGGAGGGCGCGCCCCCCTACCTCGTGGCCTCCTCGAAGCTTCCCTTACGTGCACTTCAAGTCTTCTGGGCTTCTTTCCTTCCAAAAATGAGTTCCGTGAAGTTTCAGGTCAATTGGACTCCGTTTGATTTTCCTTTTCTTCGAAACCCTAAAACAAGGTAAAAAATAGAAACTGGTACTAGGCTCTGGGTTAATAGGTTAGTCCCAAAAATAATATAAAAGTGTATAATAAAGCCCATAAACATCCAAAACAGTAGATAATATAGCATGGAGCAATCAAAAATTATAGATACGTTGGAGATGTATCAATACCCATGTTGGCTCCCACATGTTCCACGATGATCTCATCGGATGAATCACGATGTCGAGGATTCAATCAATCCCGTATACAATTCCCTTTGTCAATCGGTACATTACTTGCCCGAGATTCGATCGTCGGTATCTCGATACCTCGTTCAATCTCGTTACCGGCACGTCACTTTACTCGTTTTGTAATGCATGATCCTATGACTAACTGCTTAGACACATTGTGATCATTATGATGATGCATTACCGAGTGGGCCCAGAGATACCTCTCTGTCATACGGAGTGACAAATCCCAGTCTCGATTCGTGCCAACCCAACAGACACTTTCGGAGATACCCGTAGTGCACCTTTATAGCCACCCAGTTACGTTGTGACGTTTGGCACACCCAAAGCATTCCTACGGTATCCGGGAGTTGCACAATCTCATGGTCTAAGGAAATGATACTTGACATTAGGAAAGCTTTAGCAGACGAACTACACGATCTTGTGCTATGCTTAGGATTGGGTCTTGTCCATCACATCATTCTCCTAATGATGTGATCCCATTATCAATGACATCCAATGTCCATGGTTAGGAAACTGCAACCATCTATTTATCAACGAGCTAGTCAACTAGAGGCTCACTAGGGACATGTTGTGGTCTATGTACTCACACATGTATTACGATTTCCAGATAACACAATTATAGCATGAACAATAGACAATTATCATGAACAAGGAAATATAATAATAACCATTTTATTATTGCCTCTAGGGCATATTTCCAGCAATGTCGACCTCTGGTATGTCGTCAAGAATGGCGTTCCCAAGACTGGTGAAGGTGTCACCCCTGCTGATGTCAAGAAGTTCGTTCAACTGGATTATACTGCCAAGAACGTCATATGTGGTCATCTGACCAAAGGACAGTATGGCCGTGTGAGTGCTCTGGAAACGTCGAAGCTAGTCTGGGACTGGCTCTCCAAGGTCAACGAAGGCGTCTCAACCCAGTGAGATCAAAGGATCAGTGTCCTTCGCAACTCTTCAACCGCTTCAAGAGAAACGACAATGAGAATGTTCATCTCACGTTTGATCGCCTCACTGACATCACAAATGAGCTTCAAGCTCTCGGCGCTACTGAGATCACTAAGCATGAAATCGTCAAGACACTTATGAGATCTCTTGATAGCTCGTTTGACACCCTAGCCCTGATGATTCAAGAACGCCCTGATTTCAAGACATTCGATCCGTCTGACATACTTGAGAGGCTCAACACACATGAGTTTCAACTTTCCGAGGAAAGAGATATCTACGGTCCCAACTATGGTCGAACTCGCGCTTTGAAGGCAAAAGTTGTTTCCTCATCTGAAGAAGAATCTGACTGCAGTTCTGGTGATCCTGAAGACATTGGAAAGGGGCTTTCTATGCTTGTGAAGAAGTTCCAGAAATTCACTAAGAAGAAAGGCTTCCGAAAGTCTTCACAATCCAGCTCAAGAAATGATGAAGCTTCTACTCACGATTACAAGAAGAGAACATGTCACAAGTGCAAGAAACTTGGTCACTACATCTCTGAGTGTCCGCAGTGGGACAATGAGAACAACAAGAATAAGAAGAGCAAGGAATATGATTCTGATGACAAGAAGAAGAAGAAATACTCAAAGTCTTCTTCCAAGTCTTCCTCAAAGTCTTCATCACACAAGAAGAGCTCATCTGGCAAGGCTCGTGCGTTTGTTGGCAAGGAAATGGATTCGGAGGAGGAGTCTGCTTCTGAGGAGGCGGAGGTGGAGTCTGAGGAGGAGTCCGACTCTGGCATTGCAAGTCTAGCTACAGCCTACGTTGCCAAGTCCATCTTCAACACTGAAGACAATGGCTTCATCACCTCCGCTGATGCTAATGACAAGGACGACTCCGCTCCCACCTATTGCTTCATGGCACATGGTGCCAAGGTAAACTCACGCAATGCTCACTATTAAACATCCAGTGAAGATGACTCTGATTGTGATTCCAAACCCAGTTACAAAACACTTGCTAAAATTGCAACTGAACAACAAAAAGCTATGGAACATATTCAAAAACTGTTAGACAAAAGCGATGACCTGTTGGACGCGGAAATGACTCGATCTCAGTCCTTAATTGAAGACATAAAAAATCTTCATGTTAAGTATGAGGAACTTGAAAGTCGTCATGAAACGCTCTCAACAACTCATGAAAAGCTTTCCTATGATTATCTTTAAAGGAAGCAAGAACTTGAGAAATTGAGAGCAATTCATGAAGATCTTCAAAAGGAAAACGAGTCACTTCGCGCTCAACAGATCAATCCCGCTCAGGAAGGATTTGAACCACCATGTCTAAAATGCCTTGAGCGTGATAATGCTACTTCTGTTGCTGAATGTTCTACTGCTGCTACTATTGCAATATCTTCAACTGTTGATGTGGTAACTAACCCCTCTGCTGAGGATGCCACTGTTATTGCTGATGAAAATGCTAGGTTGAAGACAATGCATGAAACAGGGATGTACAAAAGTCTCAAAGGGCATCAGACACTATGTGATGTCCCCAAAAGGCAGATTCTGAACCGAAACCCTAGGAAAGAGGGTGTTGGGTTCGAAAGGAAAATGGATGTTGATGGCTCTTACTGGAAGCCTGAGCAGTACCCCAAAACCACATGGGTTGCTGCACAGGAACCTTCAGTGGATCCATCCACCCTATCTGGCTTTACTTGTGCTAACCCTATTATCATTGATGAATCCTTTGATGCAAACTATAAACTGTTTAAGAATCAGAATGGTGAAGTGTTTGTCAGGTATATTGGTACTAACTGCAGGAATGGGCCACCTATGAAGAAAATCTGGGTGCCAAAAAGGTGTTTGGAGAATCTTCCTGTGAATGTCGTCATGACACCACAAGGGAAGAGTACAAACCCCAGACCAAAGGCTTCATATGGTCCAAAGGCTTCATACAGACAGAGGACTCACCAGAGTCGCCCTAACACAAATGGTTTGCAGGGAAACTACACTTAGGCCTATGAATATGAGCATGGTTCATCAAACCGCCATGATCATAAGACCAAGAACTACTCTGCTTAATCTTATGAGTACTATTCACCTCCTGCAAGACTATTTGCTAGGGCTCTAAAGCCAAAGTTCTCAGATGTTGCACTTAGACTCATTGTTTCGAAGCCACCCCTGAAGATGTGGGTGGTTAAGAAAGCTTAACTCTCTTTTGCAGGGAAAGGTCTCCAGACGGAAATCAAATGCATCTGAAGCTATTGCTGGGGACCTAAAACATCTTGTGGGGCACAAGATAAAATGCCCAAATTGTCTTATTATGTATTTTGTTCTTGAGTCGCTTGGTATTCATCCTATCAGTCCTAACCTCGATCTAAGCTTTCATAATCCACTTGCTCGTCAAATGTTTATGCTTCATAATGCTCTTCGTGAAGCCTATCCCCCTAACTGCACTGTCGGGTATGACACCAGCTGCTTCAGAATGGATTATTGATAGTGGATGCACTAACCACATGACTGGCGAACGAAGTCTTCTCATGGACTCAACCTTACATCCATCTGACAAGAGTCACATCACATTTGCTGACACTGGTAAAAGCAAGGTATTGGGTCTAGGTAGAGTTGCACAATCTCAAAGGATCAGCACATGGATAAAGTGATGCTTGTTGAATCCCTTGGTTTCAACTTAATGTCTGTCTCAATGCTTTGTGACTTGAACATGATTGTGATATTTGGAAAATATCCTTGCCTTGTTCTAATGGAATCTGACAAGTCTCTAGTATTTGAAGTGTATCGCAAAGATGATTTGTACATGGTAGATTTCTCAGTAGGACCACAACTTGCCGTATGTCTTCTTGCAAAAGCTTCAGAGTGTTGGCTCTGGCATCGGAGGCTAGGGCATGCTGGCATGAGGAACTTGCATACTCTCCCAAAGAAGAAGCACGTCATAGTCATCGAGGGCGTCAAGTTCAAGAAGGATCACTTATGCGGTGCATGCGAAGCTGGAAAGATGACGAGGGCCAAACATCCCTCGAAGACAATCATGACAACAACTCAACCCTTCGAACTGCTACATATGGACCTATTCGGCACTACTCACTACTCTACTCTCACTACTACTGCTTGTCTCTATGGCTTCGTCATTGTCGATGATTATTCAAGATATACATGGGTGCACATAATCCTCTACAAGACTGGAGTGCAAGATGTCTTCAGACACTTCGCCAACCATGCCATGAACAACTATGGCGTCAAGATCAAGCACATCAGAAGTGATAATGGCACAGAATTCAAGAACACCGGCCTCGACACTTATCTTGATACCTTGGGTATCACTCATGAGTTCTCAGCTCCATACATGCAGCAGCAAAATGGCATCGTGGAATGCAAGAACAGAACACTCATTAAGATGGCTAGGAGAGTGCTTGATGAATACAAGACTCCAAGAAAGTTCTGGCCTGAAGCTATTGATACTGCATGCCATGTCATCAATCGTGTTTATCTTCACAAGCTTTTGAAGAAGACATCCTATGAACTCCTTACTGGTGAGAAGCCAAATGTCAGTTACTTCAGAGTATTTGGTGCTAGGTGCTGGATCAAGGATCCACATCACACTTCAAAATTTGCACCGAAAGCACATGAAGGTTTTATGCTTGGTTACGGAAAGGATTCGCACTCCTATAGAGTCTTAAAGCTCTTTCACTATAAAGTGGTTGAAACTGTGGATGTGCGGTTCGATGAGACTAACGGCTCGCAAAGAGAACGCGTGCCAAATGTGCTAGATGAAATTCCACCTAGTGAATCCATCAAGCTTATGGGAACTGGAGAAATCATACCGTTTCAAGCTCGGGCTGAAGAGGAACTTATCATTTCTGCACCCAATCAACCTGAAGACAATGCTCAACCTGAATACAATCCTCCTAATGATGACAATGATCAGCAAGGGCAAAATCTTCGTCCAGTTCATCCTCATGTTGCAAATGAAGTACAGATTGAGAAGATAATTGATAGCATCAATGCACCTGGTCCACTCACTCGTTCAAGAGCTACACAACTAGCAATTTTCTGTGGGAACTTTGCATTTGTCTCAATATCTGAACCCAAGAAAGTTGCTGAAGCCTTCATGGAACCTGAATGGATTCAAGCTATGCAAGAAGAGCTTCAACAGTTCGAGCTGACAATGTGTGGGAACTGGTCAAACGTCCCAATCCTCGTAACCACAATATCATAGGCACTAAGTGGATATATCGCAACAAGCAAGATGAGCATGGTCAAGTTGTCAGAAACAAGGCTCGTCTCGTTGCTCAAGGATACACTCAAGTTGAAGGAATTGACTTCGATGAAACATTTTCTCCAGTGGCTAGGCTTGAAGCAATTCACATACTGCTAGCCTACACAGATCATCATCACATCCTTCTGTATCAAATGGATGTGAAGAGTGACTTTCTCAATGGCAAGATTGAAGAAGAAGTGTATGTTGCACAACCGCCTGGTTTTGAAGATCCAAAACACCCTGGTATGGTATACAAGCTCAATAAGGCACTGTATGGCCTCAAACAAGCCCCTCGTGCTTGGTATGACACACTCAAAGACTTCCTGAAGAGCAAAGGCTTCAAACCTGGTTCCCTGGATCCCACACTCTTCACGAAGACATATGATGGTGAACTGTTTGTCTGCCAAATATATGTGGATGACATTATCTTCGGCTGCACTAATCAAAAATACAGTGATGAGTTTGGACACATGATGCAAGAGCAATATCAGATGTCCATGATGGGTGAGCTGAAGTTCTTCCTTGGTCTTCAAATACGCCAGCAAAGCAATGGCATCTTCATATCTCAAGAGAAATACCTCAAAGACTGCCTGCAGAAGTTTGGAATGCAAGACTGCAAAGGTTACACAAGCTAATGCCAACCAAAAGTCATCTGGGTCCTGACGCCAATGGTAAAGAGTTCGATCAAAAGGTATATCGCTCCATGATTGGTTCTTTACTTTATTTATGTGCATCTAGGCAAGATATCATGCTTAGTGTTTGCATGTGTGTCCGATTCCAAGCGGCACCAAAGGAATCGCATCACTTAGCTGTGAAGCGAATTCTTCGATATTTGGCTTACACCCCAACACTAGGATTATGGTATCCAAAGGGCTCAGAGTTTGATCTAGTTGGATTCTCGGATGCTGATTATGCTGGTGACAAGGTGGATCGCAAGTCTACATCAGGCACATGTCACTTTCTGGGATGATCACTTGTTTGTTGGTCTTCAAAGAAGCAGAACTGTGTATCTCTCTCCACTACTGAATCTGAATACATTGATGCTGGATCTTGCTGCGCTCAGCTTCTATGGATGAAGCAAACACTCAAAGACTATGGTATCCATCTGAAGCAAGTACCACTCTACTGCGACAATGAAAGCACTATCAAGATTACCAATAACCCAGTTCAACACTCGAAGACAAAGCACATTGAAATTCGTCATCACTTTCTCAGAGATCATGTCATGAAGGAAGATATTGATATCATTCCCGTCAACACTGAAGAGCAACTGGCAGATATCTTCACAAAGCCCTTGGATGAGAAAAGGTTTTGCAAGTTGCGGTGTGAGCTAAATATCTTGGAATCCTCAAATGTCCTGTGATCAGGCACACATCCTAACACTTATGCATGTTGATGACGTAGATGTGCAACACACGAAGTAACGTATATCTTCAATTAATGTAGACTTACACTCTAAGTGTGAATACATTAACGCGGAATTTGACTTCGGAGCGCCACGATAATTGTGCGCCATGTCTGGGTCTAATACTTCCTATACGGTGGGTAACTCCACCACCAAACTTTTGTTTGGAGTGTTTTCTATTGGCGTTACATTTGCAAAGTCTTCGCATTTGGTTTGTCTTCAATATTAACATGTATTCATGTTTTTCTTCACTATATCGATTTGATATTATTCAGATGTATTCATATATTAGCGTTCTGTCCTCTACAGCATTCACTTATAGCTATGTCTTCTCGTTTGAATCTTTTGAACTAAGTGAATGTGATCGGACCCTAACCTTTCTATGCTCCCGTCTCAAATCTATCTATCCAAATCATATGCATTCTATTGAAACCGTCGAATGTCTTCTCTGCGTCCTTGTCAGCAGAAGATACAGAGACAAACATTAAATCTGTTTTAAATGCTCAATCCTTTTTGCCTGAAACCCGGAGAAGCGGGAACGACCACCCGACAATCCAGGCGTGCGTGGGAACATGGAACAACCTCCAATGTGTTGCATGTTCGCCACGTGTCCCTCAGATGTGAACCGCCAGGGGCACCTACGTAATATCGTTGTGCCGTCCCTGTCCTTATAAATACACACCACACCCCGGTAATTATCTCTTCTTCCACCTCTCCTTCTCGCACAAACCCTAGCGCCACCGCTAGCTCTCGACGGCGCCGGCGACGAAGAGCTTAGCTGCGGCAACCTCACCGACACCGTCCTCATGCCCGTCGCGGACATCGTCTTCTTTGCCGTCGCCGTAGGTGTCCTCCTCGCCAAGTTAGGGCACGGAAGATCGAACTGCCAGGCCTCATCTTCTACTCCGTCTAGCAGTTCTTCGTGTGGTAAATAAAACCTATTTTTACAGTCCATTTGATCCGATAGATTCATCTTTTTCAACCACAAGTGGTTTCTGTCCCTACAGGATCTATCCTGTTCTGCATCTCATAACATGCCTAGTATATTCACTTATGCTTCACAAAGTAGTTAGATTCCTCACTTGTACTTATTCTTGGATTCGTACAAATCTGGAACCAACTCTCAACATATGAGTGAATGTCTTCGCACTATGAGGTCAATGTCTTCTAAACTGATTTATCTTCAAAATCTTCTAAGAATGCATATGACCTCTTCCCCTTCCCTCGCATCTCTAATGCTGTCATAGGTACATGTCCGTGGGAGAATCCCTTGGTTCTCATAGTCTGCATTCATTTGCAGAGTTCTTATAGCATCACATCAATTCTCCAGAAGCTAGTTCCTGTCTGACCAACATACAGAAGCCTTTGACAGTTTTGAAGCCATTCAGTCTGAACTACATGGTTGCAGATAAGTCAGCAAGGAAGGGAGGTAGGAAGCGCCGTGGGGATACATCAAAGGATTTGCCTGAAGATCTCTATGAGCTGTACAAGACTGATCCCGAAGAGGATTACAATCAGCGCAAAACACGAATCCAATGGATTCGAAGATATTGGGCCGAGCAATGGTTCAAATACAAGTTCGCAACCAAGGAGTATTGAAAGTGCAACTATCCCTGGGTGGTTTTGGTAATTCCTAACAACATATAGCTCATTGAGATAACATTATTCCAAGATTAATATTTCAGGAAAAGCTCAATGAATGTCATGGCATGGATGAGGAAAGTGGACCCCTCAAAATACTAAGGACAAAAAGATTGGCTCAAGCTCAAAGCTCAAGACTCTACATTTTATATTTTAGTGATCCAAGATCACATTGAGTCTATAGGAAAAGCCAATACTATCAAGGAGGGATGAGGTGTTGCTTGATGAGGTTCTTGCTTCATAGTGCTTAAGTGATATGCTCCAAAACCCTCAACTACCTTCCCACATCCACATATGACCTAAACCAAAAGTCAAACTCGGCCCACCGATTCTTTCTATCCGGCGCCACCGAGTTCAGATGTCATAGCCACCGCCACAAACCCTAGGCAAATCGGTCTCACCGATAGGGATCTCGGTCACACCGAGATGGGGTTATAATCTCTCTGTTTCCCTTCGTAACGTTTCGGTCCTACCGAGATGAGCGATCGGTCCCACTGAGATTGCAATGTAAACTCTCTGTTTCCCTTTTGTAACATTTCGGTCCGACCGAAATGAGCAAATCGGTCCCACCGAGTTTACCTGACCAACTCTCTGGTTAGCTTATTACCAAAATCGGTCCCACCGAGTTTGTGTAATCGGTCACACCGAGATTACGTTATGCCCTAACCCTAACCATATCGGTCCTACCGAGTTGCATCTCAGTCCCACCGAAAATCCTAACGGTCACTAGGTTTGCTAAATCGGTCCAACCAAGTTTCTCAATTCGGTCTCACCGAGATTGGTAAATTGTGTTTAACGGTTAGTTTTTGTGTGGATGCTATATATACCCCTCCACCCACTCTTCATTCGTGGAGAGAGCCATCAGAACATACCTACACTTCCAATACACATTTTCTGAGAGAGAACCACCTACTCATGTGTTGAGGCCAAGATATTCCATTCCCACCATATGAATCTTGATCTCTAGCCTTCCCCAAGTTGCTTTCCACTCAAATCTTCTTTCCACCAAATCCATATCCTGTGAGAGAGAGTTGAGTGTTGGGGAGACTATCATTTGAAGCACAAGAGCAAGGAGTTCATCATCAACACACCATTTGTTACTTCTTGGAGAGTGGTGTCTCCTAGATTGGCTAGGTGTCACTTGGGAGCCTCCGACAAGATTGTGGAGTTGAACCACGGAGTTTGTAAGGGCAAGGAGATCGCCTACTTCGTGAAGATCTACCGCTAGTGAGGCAAGTTCTTTGTGGGCGATGGCCATGATGGGATAGACAAGGTTGCTTCTTCGTGGACCCTTCGTGGGTGGAGCCCTCCGTGGACTCGCGCAACCGTTACCCTTCGTGGGTTGAAGTCTCCATCAACGTGGATGTACGATAGCACCACCTATCGGAACCACGACAAAAACATCCGTGTCTCCAATTGCGTTTGAATTCTCCAAACCCTTCCCTTTACATTCTTGCAAGTTGCATGCTTTACTTTTCGCTGCTCATAGACTCTTTGCATGCTTGCTTGAATTGTGTTAAGATTGCTTGACTTGTGCTAAGATAGCTAAAATCTGCCAAAGACTAAAATTGGGAAAAGGATAGATTTTTAATTGGTCAAGTAGTCTAATCACCCCCCCTCTAGACATACTTTCGATCCTACAAGTGGTATCAGAGCTTTGGTCTCCATTTGCTTTGATTTCCATAGCTTTTGGTGGTCATAGCCTTGGTTTCACAACCTAGGAGAGTATGGTGTCTAGCGAGGGAAATTATCACCGTGGAGGTCCTTACTTTGATGGTACTAATTTTGCTAGTTGGAAGCATAAGATGAAAATGCATATTCTTGGACATAACCCCGCCGTTTGGGCTATTGTGTGTATTGGCTTGCAAGGTGAATTCTTTGATGGGAGAGAACCGAATCGTGAAGCCACCGCGGAAGAGTTGAAAATGCTGCAATACAACGCTCAAGCTTGTGATATCCTCTTCAACGGATTGTGCCCCGAAGAATTCAACAAAATCAGCCATCTTGAGAATGCAAAGGAAATTTGGGATACTTTGATTGACATGCATGAAGGTACCGACTCCGTCAAGGAATCCAAGTTGGATATGCTTCAAAGTCAACTTGAAAAGTCAAAATGAAGGATGGCGAAGGTGTCGCTGAAATGTACTCTAGGCTTGCTCTTATCACAAATGAGATTGTCGGCTTAGGAAGTGAAGAGATGACCGACAGATTCATCATCAAGAAGATCCTAAGAGCCTTGGATGGAAAATATGATACCGTGTGCACATTGATTCAAATGATGCCCAATTACAAAGATCTCAAGCCAACGGAAGTCATTGGAAGAATTGTTGCTCATGAGATGTCACACAAGGATAAGGAGGAACTTCACAACAAATCAAGTGGTGCTTACAAAGCCTCATGCGAAACCCCCACATCATCAAGTGAGAAACAAACCTTCAATGAAGAATTGAGACTAATGGTGAAGAACTTCAACAAATTTGACGAGAGTAGAAGCAAAGAGAGAAGCTCCAAGTCAAGGTCCTACAATGACAAAAGATCTTCTAGTCGAGAGCAAAACTGCTAGAATTGTGGAAGGCCCGGACACTATTCCAATGAGTGTACGGCACCCCACAAAAGAAGAGAAGATTCTCCAAAAAGAAGAAGTAGAAGAGAAGAATCACCACCTAGAGAAAGGAGTAGAGATGATCGTTATGAACGAAGACCCTCACAGAGAAGCAAGGATTCAGAAAGAAAGGACAAGTCATCAAGGAGCTACACAAAACGAAGACATCAAGCTCATGTTGGTGAATGGGTATGCGGCTCCGACTCCGACAATCACTCCGAGAGAAGCTATCACTCCAACTCCGGATATACTCAAGATGAAGGTGTTGCCGGTCTAGCACTTGTGTCAACCAACTCCTACGACATATTTGATTCACCAAATGAAGGAATTGGAAGATGCTTCAAGGCCAAAGGTCCAAAGGTATCACACCCCGAGTATGTTGATTTCAATAGTGATGAAGATGACTTGTTAGGTGATGATGATTTACTTGTTGACAACTCTAGTGATGAATACTATGATGAAACGTCAATTAATCATGCTAATCAAGATGAAACAAATGACAATGATAAGGAGAAGATTGAGTCTCTAACTAAAGAACTAAACACTCTTAAGTTAGCTCATGAAACTATCTTAGGAGATCATCGAGAACTTTTAAGGACTCATGAGAAATTACGTTTTGAAAAGCTCAACCTTGAGCAAGAGCATGAGTTCTTGAAGACAATCAATGATGATCTTCGCAAGAAAAGTTCTTATTACATTGCCAAGCATTTACTCTTATCCACTTACATGCCTCAAGTCAAGTCTAGTAACAAGAACAAGAAAGATTCTTCCTCTAGTAGTAACAATAATCATGCTAAATCCAATGTTGTTGCTTCTAGTAGTTCTCTTGACTCCACTAATGATTCTCTTAGCCAAGTTACACTTGAGCAAGAAAATAGCTTATTGAAGGGAATTATAGAGAAAGGTGTTTACAAGAGCCTTGCCAGGAGTAAGCAATTCGAGGAAATTGTACGCAAGCAAGGAAGGCATCGGAAGAACCAAGGTGTTGGTTTTGAACGAAAGTTCAATGCCAATGGAGTTGAGTGGGAAGAAGATCAATACCCCAAGACGAAGTTTGTTCCTCAACAAGAGAAGTATGATCCTGCTTCTTTCAAAGGGACACAAGCTCAAGATGATCTTTCACCACAAGACCACAAGCAAAAAGGCAAGGACGAGCTTCAAGAGGAAATTGATGCATTTGAAGAAGCTCCTAAGGCCTTGGTCAAGTGGGTTCCCAAGACTACATCAAGTTCCACTTCATCAAGTACAACTACAACTCCGAGGATTCCCATCAAGATGGTGTGGATCCCGAAGAAGAAGAACTAGAGAGTTCTTGAGGGTGACTCCGCCAACATACTTCACTCTTATCATTTTGGCAAGAACGAGTGCAATCAACTTCCACATCTTGCACTAGTTAAAGGAGTCACAAACCCTCTTCTTGGTAAGACAAGGGACAAGGTAACCTAAAGCTTTCATAGACATCATCTTGTGTGTTCATCACTCTATGTCTATGGATATCCTTGTTTGTTCCTTGTGGGACTAACCCGTGTAGGTATTAAAAGTGCAACTCACTCCAAAGGATAGCTCCAAATGATCTACATCAACATTGAGCATCCACATCTTAAACATCTACATGAAGTCATCATCGACAAAACCCAAGGTTAGTTCATCCCTCTTAGGGGGGGATCTCACATCTAGGGGGAGCTTTACTCTAAAAATTGAGCTAAAGCAACTCTAATGGTGTGAAAACAACAACGCTTTATGTAAAAGTGGTAACCCCACTTGTGCTTAAACGATGAGTATGACCTATGATCAAATGTTCTCATTTGACTCCTAAGTCAATATACTCATATATAGATGACCTAGTCATCGCCAATTGCTTGATAGATGCTAGAATTGGTTGTGCATGCTTTGCCACATATTTCAATTGCCATTTTATTGTGTGAGCATGTTGGTTGCATAATTTACTCATTCAAGGACATCCACTTGTTGTTTTGATTGATTGGTTTCTTTTTCTCTTGCCAAGTGGATGGACAAGAATGCCTAAGAAACTTCTCTAGCTATCTATGCTTTTCTCGTCTCAAACTCTATTCATGCTACATCACAAAATTTGATCAAGTCAGATTCGAACCACTCTGTGTGAGGAGCACTCGGAGTCCCTGATTTGTCATAGACAGAAACTTCCAAAACTTCTTTGTGCGTTTTGGTCTGACCGATTAACCCATTTCAGTCATACCGAGATCACTAAGTCGATCTAGGTTTTCAATCTCGGTGCAACCGATTTGAACTTTTCGGTCACACCGAGTTGCAGCAACTGCTTGCAGTTATGCATCTCGGTGCCACCGAGTTGTTCCACTCGGTCACACTGACAGGGTCGGGCTATATATACCCATGGGCAAAATTTTGGAAATTTTCTCCGAACTCTTTCGCCCGCGCTTAGCCCGCTCTGCCTCCAGGGTCTCCGGATCGTCCTCCTCGTCGCCAGTTGCCTCCTGCCGCTGGTCTCCGCCGCCGTCAACGGGAATCATCCCCGCCGTTGCCACCGTAGCGAGTTCATCGCCGAACTAGGGTATGAACTTGATCACTGTGCTATCCTTATCTGATTCCTAGCACATTGTGTTCACCATGAATCTTGCCACGATTGAAACTATCTTATCCAGTCAAAAACACTCCGTAGATTAGAGATGATTTGAAAATTTAGGGTTAGGTTTCCACCGAAACCATCTCGAACCAACCGAGTTGTGGAACTCGGTACCACCGATTCGGCTCAGGCCATTGCACATGTGATTCTCGGTCTGACCGAGAATTGAAAATCGGTGTGACCGAGTTCAGGACTTTGTGAAACCCTAGCAGTCTCGGTGCCACCGAACTGTGACTCAGTCTGACCGAGTTCACTAGTTTAGGTTCCAACAGCTGCTTCGGTATCACCGAGTTTACAAATCGGTTGATCCGAAATGCTTTTTGAGGAAAACTAAAACTAAGTTTTTGATTCATTCTTTTGCAAAAACCTCTGTATTTTGTGATGCTCATCCACTCTACCTCATCTATAATCTATTCACAGGGTCAGCTGTCAGAGACTGCATTATGTCTGATCAAAGTGATAGTCAGAACAAGTCAGAGGAGCAGGTTCACATGAGTGAGGGCACTAGTCCCTCTAGCAGCTCAGATAATGGAAGCAGGAGCACACCCAGCAACTTTCCAAAAGCTGCCACCAGGGCCAGAAAGAAGAAAACTTCTGAATCTGAGGATGAAGACTATGTGGCAGTTGAGGATGAGGCCACTTCCAAGAAGAAAGTGCATAAAAAGGAATATAGCACTGCTGCTGCAACTAAGCCAGGTCTGAAGACCAAGAGGCCAGCAGGAAGACAACCAATGTCTAAACCTAGGAAAGTTGCCACAGGTGAGAAAATGAAGCTCACTCTTGAACCCAAGGAAGCTGGAGATGGCAAGAAGAGGAAAGAGAGGGTCAAGAAGACCCTGGCCAGAGTAATTGGAAAGCCATCTATGATGAGAGACTCTGAATAGGAAGAGGAAGAAGATGTTGCACCAGCACCTAAGGCACAGAAACTTATGGGAGATGCCATAAGATCAGGGGCTGCTTCATCTAACCCCAAAGAAGCTCCCAAGCCAGCTGCTCCAAAACCCAAAACTGCACCAAAGAGGAGTACCATGAACATTCCAGCTGCTGAGAAAAACAAGGCCCTAGTGCCTGAAACTTTTGCTGAAGAAGAAGATGATGAGACACATGTTTTGAGGAAGTTAAAGCCAAAAATTCCAGATCATAATGATGCTCATCCTTTAGCAGAAAACATGAAGATCAGGAAGGACTCAGGATTGAGGCTATGGAGAGAGTCAGATCCATATGCCACCAGAAGGAGAACTGATGTGGACTACAGGTTCTATACCAATGAACAACATGATTTTTATAAGACAATATTGCTTGACAAGAAACCAATAGTATGTGACATGAGATGGGTCAACTGGGAGTACATCAAGGAGAATGAAGAACACTATCCAGGAGTATATGACAATTTCAAGGCTTGTGGAGTTGATGAGTTTGTGGCTCAGAAGCTCACAAAGTGGAATGATGAGCTTATCATGCAGTTCTACTCCACAACTCACTTCTACCCAGATGGCAAGATAGTCTGGATGTCTAAAGGCACTAGATACCAGTCAACAGTAGCAGAATGGGCTCAATTGATCAATGCTCCTGAGGAGAATGAAGATGACTTGGATGTCTATGCCAAGAAAAAGAAGGATCACAACTCCATGGCTAGCATGTACAAGGAGATTCCTGATGCAGATCTTGAGACTCACCAATTTGGATCAGTGAAACATCTGCTGTCAGGACTGCCTACTATCAATGATCACAGAATGTCAGTGAAACACTCTTCTACCCAAGTCTGGTGATCACAAAATGATCAGAGGCCACTCCATCAATCTGCTACATATATTTGATGTGTGCCACAAAAGTTCAAGGTCATGAGTCTTATAGTTGAAGCTATCAAGAGGACAGCTGCTGACCAAAAGATAAGCTGTGGGTATGCACCACAGATCCAGGAGTTGATTAACTCCAAGATGGGCTCTGTCACATACTTGTTGGACGAGGAGCACATGCCTATCTATCCAGACTTTGAGGACAACCAAGTGGTTATGAATGAGGATGAACCATCTTCTGTGCATGCTCAAGCAAAGAGGGAGAAGGCAAAGGCTAAGAAAGCTGCAAAGACGCCAACCATGGAAGAGGCATCTCAGTATCTTCTGAAGAGCAAGCAAGATTAGCTTGGCTACTTGATTGCATCCACTCTAAGGATTGAGAAAGGGCTGGCCACCCTAACTCAAAACCAGGAGAGCTTGGAAAGGATCATGGAGCAGAAGTTCTATGACATGGATGTGAAGGTAACTGAGATCCAGTCTATTGTGCAGCAACTTCAGGATGATATGCAGGAGAGGAAGGGCAAGACAACCACTGAGGCATTTGGCAGAGTGCCTAGAGCTCAGAGGTCAACTACAGTGCCAGTAACAGACACGAGAGCCACTTCATCTGCACCAGCTACAACTTCAGTGCCACAAGCTCCAGCACCTACTACAACAGCTCCATCTACATCGACTGAAGCCTTCGTTCTTGGAGTTCTCCGGACACCACCACCTGAAGACCAAGCCTGAGAGACGATTTAGTGCTATGCATTTTCTATGAACTTTTTGGTAACTTGTTGCCAAAGGGGGAGAAAAATGTATAGATCATAGGCTTCGAGAGAGAGCGTTGCTTTTTATTCTCTCTTGCTTTGGTGGTTGAACTTTATTTGCTTGATTGAGATACTTTCTGTCTGTGTGATACTTGGATGATCATGTGTGTTTGATCATATGCTACATTAATGCTTGTTGGATGACATTATCATTTTATCCCTATATGATCATTCACTTTGCTTGGTGATGAGTGCATGTATTTAATTATTATCATTTTGAGCGCTCCACCAAGATGTATGTGACATGGAAGAGTAACCCATGAGCCTAACTCTCTGTGCATCTACAGTCCAAAGCAAATCATAAACTATGCACAAATTTAGGGGGAGCTCTTGCTTTTCACATACTTCTCCAAGTGACAATGTTTTTCACTCTTATTATCTTTCATCAAAGCTTTGATCTATATGTTGTCATCAATTACCAAAAGGGGGGAGATTGAAAGTGCAACTATCCCTGGGTGGTTTTGGTAATTCCTAACAACATATAGCTTATTGAGCTAACATTATTCCAAGATTAATATTTCAGGAAAAGCTCAATGAATGGCATGGCATGGATGAGGAAAGTGGACCCCTCAAAATACTAAGGACAAAAAGATTGGCTCAAGCTCAAAGCTCAAGACTCTACATTTTATATTTTAGTGATCCAAGATCACATTGAGTCTATAGGAAAAGCCAATACTATCAAGGAGGGATGAGGTGCTGCTTGATGAGGTTCTTGCTTCAGAGTGCTTAAGTGATATGCTCCAAAACCCTCAACTACCTTCCCACATCCACATATGACCTAAACCAAAAGTCAAACTTGCCCCCACCGATTCTTTCTATCTGGCGCCACCGAGTTCAGATGTCATAGCCACCGCCACAAACCCTAGGCAAATCGGTCTCACCAATAGGGATCTTGGTCACACCGAGATGGGGTTGTAATCTCTCTGTTTCCCTTCGTAACGTTTCGGTCCTACCGAGATGAGCGATCGGTCCCACCGAGATTGCAATGTAAACTCTCTGTTTCCCTTTTGTAACATTTCGGTCCCACCAAAATGAGCAAATCGGTCCCACCGAGTTTACCTGACCAACTCTCTAGTTAGCTTATTACCAAAATCGGTCCCACCGAGTTTGTGTAATCGGTCACACTGTGATTACGTTATGCCCTAACGCTAACCATATCGGTCCTACCGAGTTGCATCTCAGTCCCGCCGAAAATCCTAACGGTCACTAGGTTTGCTAAATCGGTCCGACTGAGTTTCTCAATTCGGTCTCACCAAGATTGGTAAATTGTGTGTAACGGTTAGTTTTTGTGTGGAGGCTATATATACCCCTCCACCCACTCTTCATTCATGGAGAGAGCCATCAGAACATACCTACACTTCCAATACACATTTTCTGAGAGAGAACCACCTACTCATGTGTTGAGGCCAAGATATTCCATTCCCACCATATGAATCTTGATCTCTAGCCTTCCCCAAGTTTCTTTCCACTCAAATCTTCTTTCCACCAAATCCATATCCTGTGAGAGAGAGTTGAGTGTTGGGGAGACTATCATTTGAAGCACAAGAGCAAGGAGTTCATCATCAACACACCATTTGTTACTTCTTGGAGAGTGGTGTCTCCTAGATTGGCTAGGTGTCACTTGGGAGCCTCCGACAAGATTGTGGAGTTGAACCACGGAGTTTGTAAGGGCAAGGAGATCGCCTACTTCGTGAAGATCTACCGCTAGTGAGGCAAGTCCTTCGTGGGCGATGGCCATGATGGGATAGACAAGGTTGCTTCTTCGTGGACCCTTCGTGGGTGGAGCCCTCCGTGGATTCGCGCAACCATTACCCTTCATGGGTTGAAGTCTCCATCAACGCGGATGTACGATAGCACCACATATCGGAACCATGACAAAAACATCCGTGTCCCCAATTGCGTTTGAATTCTCCAAACCCTTCCCTTTACATTCTTGCAAGTTGCATGCTTTACTTTCCGCTGCTCATAGACTCTTTGCATGCTTGCTTGAATTGTGTTAAGATTGCTTGACTTGTGCTAAGATAGCTAAAATCTGCCAAAGACTAAAATTGGGAAAAGGATAGATTTTTAATTGGTCAAGTAGTCTAATCACCCCCCCTCTAGACATACTTTCGATCCTACAAGTATGCTGAGAAGAATGCCCTCAAGTGTCCTTGGGGTGATATTCTCTTTCGAAATCTTCAACCCAAGAACAGACCTGAAGCCATTGCTCAGGGTTTCTACCCTTGTATGGTTCATGGACCACGGCCCGCAAATGCCGACCCATCATCACTGCTATGGTGTCGCGATGACAATCTATTCAAGCGCAACCTTCAGTTTGCCAAAGCATCTGCCAAAGAGAACAAGAAATCGCTTGAGTTAGACTTCAACCCAGGTCCATCTGCTCCTCGTGATGATGGCACCTGTGATGCTGAACCCAATATTATCGGGCCCTTCTACTACCTTGAAGGTATCATAACACACATTGCTGTTCAGGGGGCAGCCGTGGAGCACTCTGCAGATGACACTGATTCTGATGAAGCGCCTGCTCCTCCCAAGCCACAGAAGCAGAAGAAACCAAAGGCTTCAAAGCCCTCCTCTGCACCAAAAGCTTCGCATGCAAAGCCTCTGGCTACTGCACCTCCTGAAGCCAGTATGTAGTCTGAAGATCTCTCACGCATCTCCAAGACTGAGAAAAGGAAGAAGCCCATTCAAACATCTTGTCAAGCACTGACCCCAGCTGCCGTTCTGAGGAACGAGAATGAAGCCATTGATTTGTCAAGTGACAATGATCTTGGCGATGATGCTCTTGAGCTGCTGATAAAGAGCAAAGAAGAGGCGGAGATCTTCAATGATCTACCCCTGTTTGATGTGGACATCTTGAACAACTTCATAGATGAATGGTTTGAAAACCCCAGCATCAACCTCGATGACCTTGAGCTTCCAATTGGCATCAGTGTCTCTTTCCACAGTGCCATTGCTTCTGAGCTGGCTCTGGCTCAGAAGATTGTTGAATTGAAGAACAAATTTGATTATGAGAAGGCTCAGTTTAAGAAGAATGTGGCCAACCTTAGTGTGGCTGATGTTCAAAGCTTCAAGCAGACGCTGCATGAGCTCAAAGAACAGTTCCACCATAAGCGCCAGGAAGCAAAGGGTTCATGAGAGAGAATGAAGTACTTTGCTGAGAAAAGTGTTCAAGCTCATAATGAAGCAGAAAAGCGCAAGGCTCTGGGGCGCCCTGGCATCGACCCCAGAATGGCTGCCAAGAAGAAGAAGAAGCCTGATGTGGCCCAAGCTGAAGCATCAAGGCAGGAATAACCCCGCATTGTCTTCCCTGCCAGTATGACAGGCTCAAAGCCTAAGATCCCCACAGCTGCTTCTGAACTCAAGAAAACAAGGGCAGCTGATGCCGAAGCCCGTAAGCGCAAGACCAAGAACACCACTAACGACGCTCCACCGACCAAGAAGAGAAAAACCAAGAAGAAAGATCGGGCTGCTCCAACAGAGCCCCTTTGTCGTCGAGCCAATCTCGGTGGCTCGTCCTGCGTCTGAACACCGTGAGCGCTAGTTGATAGTTCATGAGCCTGCTACCACAGAGGCTCCTGAAGCTGAAGAAGATCCAACTGTTAACCCCACCGCAGCTGAAGACATTGGTCCCCAAGACAATGTTGAAGATGATGAAGTCCTTCCTCAGATCGAGCACAACATGGTATCATCGCCTGTTCTGACGAACAGCGAACTCATCAGCATTGGTCATCCTTTGACGCCAATTTCTCAGAATGATTCATGGGCTGGTCACCCTCAAGACTCCCCCTGTCAAGAATCACCAAGTACTCCCCACCTCAAGCCACCACTCCGGTGCTTGAAGATGATGACTTTGTGGTCCAGCCGACTCCCTCTCCAAAGGCGTCGCCCGCACTCCGTAGGCTTCGCAAAGGACCAAGGCCACAAGTCACTCTGTCGAGCGTTCCAGAAGGAGAAGAGCACCACAACTCAGTGGCACGACAAGTGTTCCCTGACGCCACTCCAACCGTGAACGTCTCAGAGTCTGAAGCCAAAGCTGTTGAAGACATTACGACTGCATCAGCCGATGATCAAGAAGTACCCCGTCAAGAGGAAGAAGAACATGTTGCTACACCCCCGTCCAACCCTGAAGTTGTTCTCGAGGAGAACATGTCCGACCCTCCAGCTACTCAAGTGGAGGTTGAAAATACTGAGGCGACCACTAACATCAGTACTGAAGCCAATGACATTGTCATGGCCGAAGCTAATGTGGCGCCTGAAGCTAATGTGGTGAATGCACCTGAAGCCAATGCTGCACCTGACGCAAATCTACAGCTTGAAGCCAATGCCTCCGCTCCTGTACCACCTCCAAGTCCACACACCATCGAGCAAGCATATGATCGTGGTCAGCTTGTTACTGTCCGCTAGCCAATTCTGGTTCCTCCACCTGCTCCCGGACCTCAATTTGACTATCATGTGGAGCACCGGCCTCAGGTCGAGAAGCCAAAGCCAAGGCTGCCAAGGTTTCCAGATACTGCAACTTCACCAGGATCCTTTAATGTAAATGGCTTCATTGCACACAACGCCTTCTTTGATAGTGCCAAGAACCCCTACTCCAAGCCAATAATTTCATCTGATCGATTCTGGAGCTACCAGCAGCGCAGTTACTATTCCTGTGTACTATATGATCAAGGGCGCATCTTTCCCCATATGCGTCTCGATAGTGAAGCTATTGCTGGACTCCCCTGCTTGGAAGAGGCACTTGACTGTTTCCATGATGCTGGTCTTCTGAACTTTGTGACTGCCAAAGAACATTGGAATGAAGAGCTTCTGCTACAATTTTATGCTACCCTCCACATTCGCGGCTACAACAGGGATCCGAAGACTTGGATCCTTGAGTGGATGACAGTTGATGTAAACCATGAAGCCAAAGCCCAAGACATCATTGAGCTTACTGCCTTGCCCACTCCTGGTGAACACTATGAACCAGGTTGTCAGCTCCACCGCAATGCCTTGGAGAGCATCTTTCAGAAGGTAGAGCCCAACATGAGCCAAATGCTGAGCATGATGAAGCCACTACCCCATGATGCTGACTATCCAAAGGAATTCTTTGTCGAAGACCTAGAGTATCTGCCCCGCGCTATTTATCACATTATCAGGCGAACTCTATGGCCTGTCAAAGGACATTCTCCTGCAGCGAAGCTTGAAGGAGCAATGAAGACATTGGTTTTCTATATCTTCAATGGCATCAGCTTCAATGCTCAAGACTTCTTCATCAGGCAATTGGCTGCATCTGGCTCCGATATCTTTGGTCTGAAGTTCTATGCTCCATGGGTAATGCGCCTCATCAAGCTTCACTCTGCTATCAACACTACAAAAAAATACACTTTTGTGATCATACGTGTTTGTCACAGTAGGTCGCTTTTTTTGTCATGCATGTACATCCATGACAAATTTATGACAGAATCAAGATAGTAATACCTGTGCTGTCGTAGAAGTGTTTCATGACATTACCAAAATTATCATCACGGAAGTGTCCACTTCCATGACGATAAATCGCGCGTCACACAAGTGCTTTCGTCAAGGGTGACCGACACGTGGCATCCACTGTAACGGAATGTCGTTAAGCTATCGGGTCGGGTTTTGGATCCGATAACCCGTTAATAGCCCCGACCAATGGGGATTTTCCACGTGTAAAATCATCATTGGCTAGAGAAAACACGTGTTGGCTCATCATCGGGACAGATGTCATCCACTCACTGGACAGAAGGCGCCTATGACACGTCGACACGTAGCACGGCCCAACAAGTTTAAATGGGCCAACCCAACTAGAGGCCCACAAGATTTTGCGGACCATAATGGGCCGGCCTAGCTAAAGGCCCACGAGATTTTGCGGACCATAATGGGCTGGCCCAACTAAAGGCCCACAAGATTTTGCGAGCCATAATGGGCCGGCCTAGGTAAAGGCCCACAAGATTTTTTTGTGCCATAATGGGCCGGCCCAGGTAAGGCCCACAAGATTCTTGCGGGTCATAATGGGCCGGCCTAGCTAAAGGCCCACGAGATTTTGCCGACATTAATGGGCCGTCCCAGCTGTAGGCCCACAAGATTTTGAGGACCCTAGTAGGCCGGCCCATTAACTGGCTGCCATGTTTTGGGCCAAATGCCGGCCCATATTTGATCCGGTCCATTAATGGCCTGCCACGCTCCAGGCCTAATAGTGGCCCATATGAGATCCGACCCATTAAAAGCCTACCACGTTCTGGGCCAAATTACGGCCCAGATCAGGTCCAGCCCTTTAAGAGGCTTTGGGCTCAATTATGGCCCATATCAGATTCGGCCCGTCAACTGGACACTATGCTTTTGGGCCCACTTGCTAAAGGCCCACTTAGTAATTCGGCCTGATATTAGTTTTGGCCTGTTAAGGGCCCGTTTAACATTTCGGCCCTATATTAATTTCGGCCTATTAAAAGCCCATCATATAGTTGGGCCTAACTACGGCCCGGTTTGCACCCGGCCTGCTCACAGCCGATATCTGATTGGGCCAAACAAGGACCCAGACAATTTTGGCCTGTTAAAAGCCCGTGATTTGATTCGCACAATCATGGGCCGGGGTTCATTTCGGGCTGCTGCGTAACTAGTAGGAATTAAGAACAAACCTACTCTATACAATAAAGAAATTATGGCATAGTAACTAAGAATAAACCTACACTACACAATAAAGGATTTAAGGTATATTACATCCACTGGGCATCAAAGTTCGCCACCAGTGATCATAAAGCGCAACGAAGAAGCAGATTACAAAAACTGGGCACCATTGCAGCGTAACAAAATAATACTGAACCGAGACCACTTCCAAGACAGTTCAAGAAAGGTTAGCCTTGCGGGGGAACTGCTGCGCAAGCTGCTGAGCAAGGCTGTGAGACCGGCCTAACATGTCGGTCATAGCTTCCAGGTGTAGCTGTTTAGCGATGAGGTTCTCATTGGTGTTCTACGCAATCTTTCTTAGAGATAGGACTTCAAGTCGAAGTTGAGTTGCAGAATGCCTTTCTGCTAGAACTTGGGACTGAAGAAGTCGAACTAATTCAGACAATGAATTATGTGAGCTTGTCTAACTGTTAGTCTCAAGTAACTTGAACACTGCATCAAGACAAGACTTTGGGGTTGTCTCGCTATCTTCAAGATGTTTTGCCTTCTTTGTTGCAATATATGTTGGGTTTGTCTCACAGCCTTCAGCAGACTTGTGCATGCCATCAGGCATATCACCCCGAAACAAAGCAGAGAGATGACAGGTTTTGCACGTGTATAAACAAAGATGATAACTGTTCTGTCAATTCTATCCAATTTCAAATTAGAAAATAAAGAGTATGTTCAAAATATCAATAGCATAATTTGGCATTGTTCATAATGCGGGGAGCTTCACCACACTACTGGATTACCATGTCAACATAACAAGCATAGATGAAGGGCAAAGAAAATCATTGTATCTATTTTGGATAATGTGCATGGCATGTTGTTCATATCATTAGCCACATCTGTAAGATAAAACAGGAGATGACAAGGTGCAAACGTGGGCTGCTTCACCACACACTGGATTATAGATCCACAAAACAAGCATACATATAGGGAGTATTAAGTAATGTGCATGGTATGAATAAGGAATTTGGTTTTACAAGTAAAACTTAGAACTTACGGTTCTTACAAACATGCATTTTGGTAGAAACAGCAAACTAAACAGCAGTAAACGATAGGGAGTATGAGAAAATTAAACAACAGTTGAGGATAAAGGCTTTAGAAGGACTGACTTACATTAACAGTTAACACCGGCTTTATAATGCTCTTCTCCATGGCAAGGGAAGTATAACTCAAGAATTTCAACACAGAATCTTCTTCATAAGCATTGCATGTACTCTACATTTTGTAGAGAGTAATTGTAGATATGATAATACTGGAAGGGATAGAGGATAATGAAGATAAGATGCACATTGATGCTACATAATCAACTACCAATCCCTGGAAGTACAAGCGTTACAGGACAAAATGTACCGACAAGAGCAATGGGCTACACTTCTGCACTGGCATTGTCTGTGTATTCTACTTGTTGGTAAGATTAAATATAGATCTGATCTTTTTTAGTAAATGGTGGGCGAGGGAGATAAGATGCAGAATGCTACAAAATGAACCAATCCCTCTTCCCATAATACAAGAGTGTTTTCAACACTGGTGTACTGTACAAAACGTTCTTATATTATGGGATGGAGGGAGTAGCTGTTAATGTAAGTACAGTGATAGACCACGTTCAGTCCTTACAAGAGGACTGCAGAGCTAAACCTCTTCAAGAGCATTGGGTTGATTCTAAATTTATGTAAGAGTCCATACAGATCTTATAATGTCCACCAAATGGACGATTACGAGGCTAACATGTGCAGTGATGCTACATAATCAAACAACTATGAAAGTAAGTATGGTCATACAGGGCAAGAGGTACTCACAAGAGCAATGCAGTGTGCAGTATAGTTGCGAGATTCTGTGGTCCCTTGAGAACGAATGTTCTTCTGCTAACAGTTTTCGTACAAGTGAGACATTAAGGCAAATGCAGAAATGTAGTTCAAATTGTGATGTGATATCATAGACAGTACCTTACGCTGCAGCCGAGACCAATGTGATTATTCCAGTCACTGTCGGATAAATGTAGCATCAGAGACTTTACAGAAATTTCATTCAGAGGCTTGCCATCGAAGTGCGCTTGCCTCAGGTAGGAACGATACTTCATCAACGAGTGCTTGAAAAGCGCAACCAACCCTTGCTCGTCATCACAATCCAGTTTGCGCCTCGCCTATTTAAAAGAATGAAATCTTGTGTCTTCTGTCAGCAGAAACATATGCAGTAATGACCATGAATAACATTAGTATATTACTTACGCGTAAGTTGCGGAGGAAGACTGGAAATTGTTCTGTGTCTGTGGTATAATCTTTCCATGAAGGAAAGATGCGCACAAAGTTCCTGACAACAACATAAGCTTCGTCTTCTAAACTGGGAAGAAATGGAACAGGGGTCCTATTTGCTGCAATTGGGGCTCTCTCTGGTTCGAAAAGGGATTTGGCAACTGGATTTGGTGTACTCTTTGCTGGAATGGGGTTTTGCGTCGTACAGCTGGTGCTATGTCAACTGGCATAATCATAATGTTTGCTGCAGTTGGGGTCTGCTGAGTTGGGGCATCAGAAATGACCAGTGTAGTAGGGCTAGAGTCTGCTAGAGTTGGGGTATTTTGTGGGTCAGGTGATATTGCAACTATACCTAATGGGCTATTTGATTTATCAGGTGCCACTACCTTTTCCAAATACTTTGCTTGTGCTCCTCCATGATCAGCAATCGCCCTCTTCCTTTTGAACGTCTGATGCACAAGAACAACATTTGAATGGATAAATATGGTATGATGACAGATGGAATATGTACTGAAAATGGATAGGCAGGGCGTATTCACATACACGATGTGTAAACTAAGCTAATGGCAGTTCAACAAAGTAGAAGCAATGCAAAACATCAGTTGCAAGATATGTGCGAGCAATGTAACCTTGGAAAGTTAGAGCAAGTACCTTGATGGGTGAATAAGATAGGGCATCTTCCTCTGACTCCTCCACTAGGGAGCTACATTGACTTAGGTTACCCTCTAGCTCAGAATCACTGTTAGGATCATATTCTGAGCATGAATCTGTAGGTGGAGAGTGTCTGCATTGCATTGCATCCAGACTTGATTTCAGTCCCTTAATGCCAAGTTTGACAGCCATGGCATTGTTCTGCTTTATTATTTTCATGCGCGCAAGCTCATAATCATTATGATGCTATTTAGAATCTGAGATTCATGAAAACATAAAAAGTAGTCAGATTATCTATGGAATGCATTGCGGTTTCAACTCGGAGAGTGTCTCCCTATAAACCCCTGCATATGCAAAGTTCACCTCCCCAACCGTGCTGACCAGAACACACACAGAGATACACACCCGAGCGGCGAACATGCATTTTCGAAACTAATTTAGGAACATTTAGCTGACCAATTAAACAACTCTGTTTCAATAATATCAGATTCGTATTTGAACAACTAAGCTTGTTTAGCTTGATGGGTGGAGCAGTGTTATTATGACACGAAGCATGTATTCTGATCGTATAGTGATCATAAAAGGGGGAAACTCTAAGCATATACTCCCTCCGGTCCTTTTTACTCTGCACATTGGATTTGCTGAAAGTCAAACTTTGCTAAGTTTGACCAAATTTATATTAGAAATTATTAGCATTTATAATATCTAATAAATATAATATGAAAATATATTCCAAGATGAATCTAATGATATTGGTGTTGTTATGTGAATGTCTATAATTTTTTATATAAACTTGGTCAAAGTTGGATGAGATTGACTTCAGACAAACCTAATATGCAGAGTAAAAAGGACCGGAGGGAGTATTTTTTTAGCAAAAGAGGGTTTCCCCTCTGATTACTATTAAAGAAACCACCACGGAACCAACATGATCAATTAAACCCTAAGCATGATTAATTAAACCGTATTATGGCTGTGCCATGGCAGATTTGAAGCTGCAAACCGGACAAATGATATTTAGCATCCATTGTTTGCTTCGAACTAAGAACTAAATTCTAAGAGCTGAAAAGAAAGTAGAGTAACCAAGTTAAGATCTATTTTCTGGTTGAGATCAAAAAGTTGAGGAGATATGAAGTACCACCTCTCTTGCGGCACCGTGTAGGCATCGGGGGTTCGATGGCTGTCGGTGGCGTTGAAGCAGATCTACGACGGTAGACGGGTGCATCGGGGGATAAGTCCCGTTGCGGTGGAAGAGAAGGTCGTGTGAGCGGCCCCGACAAAGAGGACGACGGCGCCGATGAAGCGAGAGGACGTGATGCAAGGCTATTGGTCCGTCGCCGTGGATGAGAAACATCCATCTCTAGTAGTGGACGACGCGGTCTTGGTAGGCGCTCCGGCATGGTGGAGGACGGTGGTGATGGATGTGGTGGAGGACGGCGGTGATGGATGGGGTGGCGGACGGAGGCTGGTGTGGGAATGGGGTGTTCTAGCACGGACGGTGTATGAATGGGAAAATGGAGGGAGAGGTACGGGGAACCATGTTTTTGGGACGTGCCTGTCTGAAATATGGGAAAGTTACGAACTTATCCCCCGTTTCAAATTTGGACGTCTCGTCGGTTGGGGATAGGACGGTAATCTCGCATCTCCCAAATATTTGCCGGTAACTATTTCGGGCGAGGAGAGGGTGTTTTGCCGCCCACGGTTGGCGCCCACGGTGTATGAACGGGGCTGACAGGTAGGGTGGTTGTGTCACGTTTGATGGAATTTACACATCTTCCCCTATTTAAAATATTAGCCTACATCTATTTCGGACGAGGAGAGGGTGTTTTGCCGCCCACCGTGTATGAATGGGGAATGGAGGGAGAAACATAGGTCTTTCAGACGAGCTTGAATCAAATGAGTTTTGCCGCCCATGTTTGACACCCACCATGTCGGAATGGGCTCGGAGGCGGTCGTGTCACGTCTAATTGAAGTTACTAACCTACCCCTATTTAGAGCAGTGGAAATCGGGCCGATGGATTGTCCGTGTAATGGGTAGATAGTAATTTCCATCTCCCAAACACTTGGCTTCGGGCAGCCGATGTGGGAGTGGACATTTTGCTGTTTCTTTCGAATTTTGGGACAATAAGCATCCACGTTTACCCTGGCAACTAAATTCGAATCCATTTTGTATTCCTATATGAATCTTTATAAATCATTCTATGTGTTTTTATATATCTTCAAAAGGACGACAAAGATGTATTCCACTGTCATATATGAATATGGTTTACAAATGCCGATACTCAAATTCATAAACTAGAATCCAGTTTAAGGTGAATTCGAATATTTGGAACACTTCATGTCCAACTCAAATGTCACACGCAGCATAATGTGTACTCCCATTTAGATATGTACACAAGCGATGTATCAAGATTCAAATACCGAGTCAATCAACCAAGAATGTACGGAACTAACAGACATATAAACACTTATAGAGTATATGGATCAATAATATCAACTAACATACATAAGCCAGGCCGCTGTACTTTTTTTGGCTACAACATCATCCTTTTTAGCCAGCATCTTGGCCCTTTTCGATGCGTGCCACTTATGGTCCATCTATACTACTATTGCTGAATGCACATTCAGCCCGATTGGCATATTTGTAGGTCTGGCACAGCAATCCAAATGAAATGTCTCCGAGTCTTATCAATTAATACAGACTTGTGCTCAAATAAAATAAAAAACAATTATTACATGATCTCTAAAACAAATGGTTTGATTGATTACATGAACAGACAACACAAAGGTTATTCAACTATGGAAAGAACATTTCACCTATGATTTACCAAGTAGGAATCTAATTTCCTTTTTTCCTTCAGGACCTTAACAATCTGGTCAGTCTCAGCTTGCTTCATTTTGAAATCCACCAAATATTTAACGGTTGTCTTGAGTACTGCTTATGATTGTGCTGTTTGCTTCCTCAACATGTCAACTTCATCTCTAAGTGCAGAAGCAAAATCTCTTTCTACCACTAGTTTAGCCTCTAGAGGATCAGCAGTTGGCAATTCATAATGCACGATTGGGCCGGTGCCACTGCTGTGGGATGATGCAACGTCTATGGGGACCTCGCTCTTTGATCTTGGGCTAACCTGTTTTGCCATTAAAGTTCCGATTGGATTCGGAAAAGTTGAAGTTAGCAAAACATCTCAACTGGGAGTTATAACAGCAAACCAGTTAAACAAACAAGGAATTAAAGAGTTTCAATTGGATGCTAAAAAGTAGTTATTAACATCATTGTAACCCGCTGTTGCAACAGCAAAGCAGTTAAACAAACAAGTAGATATTTAAGTTAAGGCAAATAGGTAATTCTTAACAGTAAGTATCAAACACATAGATAGGCGCAATCTACAATATGATTAATAGGCTGTGCCATTATGTAATCAGTAGCAAACTAAATTAAGCCAAGCAACATAATTGAACAATTTTGCAATAAGTGGCTAACTAAAATTCTGAGAAGCAGGTAACTGAACTTACACTAGTTCTTTGTACAGGCACACTGCAACTTCTTTTTCGCTTACAAGGTTGTACGAAGGAGTCCATGGCATCAATTGCTTGGATACGCAGTCCCAATACTTCTTTCTTCCCACACTGCATGGGTAAGTCGAATGGTTAATCTGGTAAGATGGTGCGTCGTTGATATGTTATATGAGGACGTGTAGTCAGACTAGTTGTAGCCAAACACATCACACTGGTTTTTACTTTATATTTCATGCGATTACTTTTGGCATATCAAGATCTAAGAAATCTACAATAGGATGAAAAGACTGGAATCCTTCACATTATTAGTGAACTCAGTTCATAGAAACAAGCAATTCAACCATTCTGTGGGTAAATCAAAAGCGCCACTGGAATATTTTTCACTATCCAATCATACACGCAAAAAGGGGCGACGCCACCATAGGGGCTGGTATGGGCGGCCGCCTCAGGTGGCTGGAAAGTGTGCACCTAGTTTGAGTCATCCAGGTTGGCCGATGGTAGTTTTGTTCGTCTCAACGCACGAGTAGGCAATGTAAAAAATGAAGAAAAATGTTTCAATTTGGATGGGCCAATAACATAAGTGCAAGGCAGGCCCTATAGAAGGCCCGCGGCCCACACCAGCGCCTCCCATATTGATCGACAGCAGGAAAAATCCCAATTCATTCGCTCCAGCTTCCAGTCTGGTTCGCTCCTAACCTAGCCACCGCTGGACAGACCGACACAACACTTCCTCGCGCCCTTGTTGGAGGGCGGTCGCCGGGCTTCAAGCGAACGAAAGGACAAGAAGATAAAGATCCAACCCTGGGTGTAGCCTGCGTGGGAGGCAGCGCCGGCAGCACGGGCATGGCATCAAGCTTGCGCAAACGGACAGTCGCAGCTTGCAAGAGTAGCATGCGCAACGAGCAGGTACACCACATCCCTGATTATATCTAATTCAACTCTTCAATTTCTGGCCAATAGTTAAACCTGACGGTGTTGTAAAACTGCTTGTATGTAGGGAATCTATGAGAAAATGAAACCAATTTCTACTTATTTTATAACTCCCCCAATCAATACTGAACTGACTGAATCTGATGTATCTAATCAAGTTTCCGGTGCAAACATACAAGCTCATGTTGTTCTTGAGCCTGAAGTGTCTAATGAACAGACTGCTAATGAAGGATTTGATGCAAACATTTTACATGATTCTGGTGATGAACATATAGTGTCTAATGAGGGATCTAATGCAAACATTTTGCAAGCTCATTGAAGGATTTAGTGTCTAATGATGATCTACTATGTTGAGAGAGACAGAGATTTGCAGGCATTGATGACAAGCAAATTATAGTGCATTTTCATAGCTTGAGGAAACGTCGAGGCCATCTACCAGAAAGTCCCCGTATCATGACAACATAGCATAAATACTTTTCTAATCTGTTGTTTGAAACTATTGGCATACTTGTGCAAGATAGATATATTGATATGCAGTTTGCGCACTGGTTATACGTGCAATTACACTTCGATATTTTCAGCCAGATAATGAATAATTCAAGCAGGTACAGACCATGTTTGTAGTCCTTGTACACCATGTTGCATTTTGTGTTTTTTGGTGCTTGCATCATTTAGTGTTTATAATCTGAACTACTTTGGATCATTAGCTGGTTTTCAAAGTGCATGTAGCTTCACATTTCTCAAGTTATGTTGATTTCCGGAGTGCAAGTGCCTTCGTATTTTTTAAGTTAAATGTTTGCCCCTGGTAACTTGAATTCGTGGATCAGCCACTGCACACAAATCATACACGAATGCACGTATGAATTAAATGAAATGCAGGGACTTACGCTAGCTCGTTATACAGGCTCACTGCAGCTCTGCTTGCGCTTGGGATGTTCCATGTACAAGTCCATGTTACCACTTGCTTGGATGTGCAGGCCTTGTGCTCCTTGCATCCCCCTCTGCATTTTTTACACGGCGAATGGTTGATCAAATAAGAGGAATCGACCTTGATGTTGTACCGGAGGACAGATACTTACAAGGTTATACGCGTGTGCAAGATGTGTACCAGATCCCGTAGCGCCGTCATGCTTCGCTAAAATATGGATTTGCTTGTTTCAGATGATATCTCCAGAAGAAATAAGAGTTAAGGTCAGAGTTGCATAGGCGTGTAAGCTAAGAGAGCAGTGAAAGGATATCCAAACATCGTCAGAATAGTGCACAAGGGAGTGATGTGTGGATACCTAGTTCGGGCCGGCGTTTGGGCATGCTCGCCTAGCTAGAGTGCGGGTCACTTCAGAGCCATTGAGGGTGATGCGCTGGTGTTGGCTGGCCGCGCACGGATGCAGATCTTGAGTGGCAGTGGAGTGCTACGATGCGGTGGACGAGACCGTTGGTGAAGCCCCAACGGCCTCGGGGGGCGGAGGTGTGACGATGTGCTCGGTGAAGTAGCCCCGGTGAGCTGGGAGACGGCGTCGGTGAAGCGCACCTGATGCGGTGGAACTCGGTGTCTGTGAGGCACGTCGGTTGCGGCAGCCGACGTTGTCGGTGGACCACCCGGTGCGATGGACGAGGGCGTAGATGAGGTAGCTTCGGTGCGGTGGTGAAGCGCGACCGTCGTCTTCGTCATCGTCGTCGTCCGGCACAGAGGTGGGGAACGGTGGGGAAAGAGACGAGACGAGGGGCTATTCGAGGGTTGGCGGCGAATTAGGGATTTGAGCAATCTGGGCGCAGAAGGGGATGGTGGAGAAGAGAGATTTTGCAGGGCTGGAATTGGGGCCGCCAGATATTTCAATCCGAAACATGGAAGCGCGAACTTATATTGTCGTCGTATTTTTTTGGGGGGGGGGGGAGGGGGGTGGTTGGGAGCTATGCGTCCGTCCGACACATGCGACCACCCCGACAAGACTATGCTTCGGTGCCTTAAGGCACCTGCCTTTGTGTCCATGACATATGGGCCCAACAGGTGTCTGGCCCACATGTCAGTGACCCAAAGGCAGTTGCCTTTAAGGCACCGAAGCAGCGTCCACCCCGACACGACCCTGGTTTGCCTAGTGCGCCTACATTTGAGAATGCAAACGAATATTCTTTCATTTGCAAACGAATCTGTATGTATTACCATGCCCGTGTTTTCCTTGCAATAATTAGTCATTCGAAACGAGATACTTCATCCGTTCACTTTTGTAAGTCGTTTCAGACAACTTAAAATGAACCGTTTTGCACATTGTCTAAAATGTCTTCAAGGTCTTATAAAAGTGAACAGAGGGAGTACTATAAATTAATTAATGAGGAGTTATTTGAAAAAAATTCGAAACGGTACCCATGCTAACGTGGATTAGAGTGTGTGTCACATAATTAGTTATTTGAATTAGAGTGTGTGTCACGTAGTTAGTTATTTGAATTAGGGTGTGTGTCACGTAGCAATCTCCAATTCTAACGTGGATTTCGCATTTCACTGTATCCATGCTACTTTTTAATACAAATTCATATGTATATGATGAACACCATGGTAGTGAGAAAACTTTTGGATGGATTCAAACATATGACCTACAAAATAGCACAACAAACTGAGTCAATGTCAACTTTTCGAAAGTTAGTATGGCACAAATTCGAAATAATTACCCGTATGCCTGGTCCTCGGTTCAAATCTTACAATGTACACCGAATTGAAACATCGATATTAAGTCTCATACTATGTACATTCAAATGTTGTTTTTAGCCCCCCCCCCCCCCCGCACAAACGCTACATACTTCCTGTATCGGTCAATCTTCCTCTCCTAACCACCTTAGGAAGCTATCGGTTTCCAACACACGTTCATTCTTTCTCTCCATGTTTCGATCTCTAAGTCTCTCAACTACACAACCCCTTTTTCCACTCTGTTACCAAATGTATTTACCTCACACACCCGCCATTGCACCCCATGCCGAGCTCTCTCTCTCTCTCCCCCCCCCCTTTCCCTCTCACCCTCTCGCGCTAAATACATGCATTGCCTATCTAGCCCCCCAACCTCTCGTGCATGCGCATGCATGCACGTTGTATATCTAGGTCACTCCCTCAAGACTGTCTCACTTTTTCTTCCACACGGTGGGCCACACTCGCTCAATCTTGCTCTCTTTATCTGAGTCTTGTTTAACCTCGTTTTCTTTCACACACAAATGATATATCTCCCTGTTCGGGCCTCGATCGACACACTCTATACTCTCTCACGCAGATTGTCTATCTAGGTCAGTCCATCCAAGCCGCCACCACTCTTTCGACCTCATGGTGGGCCACTCTCACTCAATCTCTCTTTCTCTCTCTCTCCGTATGTCTCGGTTGACCTCGCTAATTTGTGTAGGCATTTATTCTGGTCGGTTTAGATTATATTTTCGTAGCATTCAGCCCACAACTACTCCAATCACCGTAGCGGGTAATTAAGCTACAGGGAGCACCTAATATGAGCACCGGGGAGCCGTTGGATCGAAGATGTAGCGGCACACACGAGGCCTGAATGTTTTATTTGCAAAAAAACCTTTGGAGAGTTTGGAAATTGCGCATAATTACAAAGACTACTCCCAAGCCATTGGATCTCACTTCCAACGGTGTAAAAACTCGTATCACCATAGTATCTAAGCTGCGGGGTGGATGTGATATTCTATGCCGCTGTCATTTTTGTTCGTAAACTTGCAAAAAACGTGTAACTTGTGCCGTTACTTGTCTAACCGCGCAAAGTGTTTGTTCAAAAAAACCATCCTACACTGAAATATCGGAACAACACACGGGGGTCCCACTTGTCATTAATCAAATTTGGACCTAAAACTAACAAATCTGAAAGACGAGATTCGAACTGGCAACCTGGACTACAAAGTGTAAGTCGATAGCCTGAAAAACGAACAGTTGTTGGCTTTGTCCCCTAACTTGATTTTATACAGTACTTGCGTTGAGTAGAGTAGAGGGAGTGCCTCGTCAACACGTGCATGACCGTATCTCACTTACTGGTGGGTCCCAGGTCTGCAATCTCAATCTCTCTTCTCTCCATCGTCTAACCTTTACACGGGCACACACGAAGAGCGGCGCTAGCTTGCCGTGGTGTTATTACAACTAAAAAAACTTGGAAAATAGAAGAATCGCCTAGAACAAGAGACGTTGTGGCTGGTCGAGACGGAGCTAACCACATCTATCCTCCATGCCACGTTTGCATGATGAAGCTGTGTGGCTAGTGGGGTGTTTTCAACCGACTGGTTGGGTCCCGAGGTCAAACCATAGGTACTCTACTACATCTGATACAGTATATTTTTACACGCACATTTTCCCTCCGTGCCGAGACGTGGCACACCCTACCGCGCGGTTTCGGGGTCCTCCCGAGTGGTGCACGCATATATTCTTCCTGACGTGGGACACCCTACCGCATGTTTTCTGGGTCCTCCTCAGTCGTAGCGCCGAAGCAAGTAACTGAGTCGTCAAATCACAAAAGACCACCTTTCCCGCCGAGTACATCAGTGAAGCATGGTGGCTAGCTAGTTGGGCTAGTTCGACCGATTAGCTAGGCCGCCGCCACATTTGTTTTTTCACCCCTTTTTATCTACTTGCCGGCAGGTAAATTTAAATATCCACCGCGGCGTTGCTCTGGTGTTTGGGTGCGGCAGGATTTTTAATTTTTTGATTGACGGGAGCAGGCGCGGCAACAATTAGTCATGATGACTCCGCCTGTACCCACTGCTCCCTGATGTGAGAAGTCGTCGACTGGTGTTTTACCGTGGTGAAAACCAAAAGATTCCCCGCTCCCTCCGCCTTCCCGTAGATTGCATTGCCTTTCAGCCGTTTCGTCCCCTTTGCTTCCTCTCCCCATTGCTTCTACCTAGTGCCATGGTGGCGCAGCAGATCACAGAGTCCGAGGTGAGGCTCCTGACACAGGAGCTCCATGCCAAGGATGCGGAGCTCAGGGCCAAGGACGTGGAGCTTTGTGAGCTCAAGGAGGATAGGAGTGCCATGCTCCTCCGTTATGTGCGGGAGTTCACGGAGCTTCAAAAGCGGCAGGCGTCCACCACAAAGATGCTCGAGGCGTCAGCGGCGTTGCTGCAGAAAGCGGGAGATACGATAGGCCGTCAGGGGAGCCGGCTGGAGCACGAGCGGGCCGATCGTGACGAGGTCCAGGATCGCCTCAGTCACTTGGTGAACCAAGTTGCCACACACGTGTTGCGGCTGCGCGATGCCTACCGTCGTGCCAGCACGATGATGCCGGCCGTCGGGCTAAACCCGTTCGACCACCCGGTTGACTTCAACGAGCTGCGGCTTCCTGACCTGGTCTCCTTCTTCACCTATATCTCCGAGGAGCTGAGCCCTCTCCGCGTGATGGTGGGGGCTGAGCTGGACAAGGAGGGGTTGCGGGCTGCCGTCGCCGTTGCCGGGCGAATCCTTTCAGGGCTCCGTCACCGGAATCCATTCGTGCCATTGGACGCCGTCTTTGACGAGCTGGCTCTCGTCGACCAGGAGCGGGCTCTGTGGGCGGTTGCACCCTGCATCACCAACGTCGTGCGCCTCGATAAGCAGAGGGACTTCGGTGGTGTTTAGGCACCCTCTGCATGGGCATGTCCATGTCTCGGCGCAACATGACCGTTGGATCAAACTCAGCCGGTGCAGATCAGTCACTGTAGCACAAAGCGTGTGGGTGTGTTTGGTTGCATTCTCATCTCAATATAGTTGTTTCCTGTTCGTGTATTTTTGTCAACCTACTAGTGTGGGCTGATGCACCCTTGATGCACTCTGCCAAACACCCAAAAGTGGGTCGAGAAGGGAACTTTTGCTCCCATCCCGTGCACCCTTCATACACCCTGCCTAACACTATTCGTGCTTCATATGGTTCATGTTTCGAGGAGTACTGTAGCACCATACTCTCCGTGCGCTGTGGACCTAGTTCTGTTAACATTGATCTCATCGTCCATTCTCGACCGGATAGTCGAAAAAGCGGTACTATGTTACATATAGGAGTAGTTGACATGCGCACAACATCATTTGTTATCGTCATATCTTACTACACTAGCAACAAGATTGTGTAGTACTGACGTATGAACCACTGCACATGCCTAGTAGTAGGAGCACTGTGTATGTTCAAGTGGTTGCCGTGTTTTGCACTCCTCCGTCATAAGAGTGGAAACGCTTTCTGTAATCATTTTTTTTCTTCTGAAAACAGTGGACACGCTCTACCGTGCGGATCCTCCTCCAGCCATGCACTAAATTACTCACTTTCGCCGACGTGTGGAACAACCAGCATCGGGGTCCACCAGCCATGCACTAAATTACTCCGTAGTAGAGTGACGGTAGACTACCCCGATCGAAGCACCGCAGTAATGCCCAATGAGCCGTCAAATCACAAAAACCCCTCCTTTCCAGCAGTAAGTTGGACGGACGAAGCAACCATCATTTCACTCTTCTCTCTCAGCTTCCTCTCTACCCAACCCTCGCTTCTGCCTCATCTTTTTCCTCATTTCTTCAAGAAAACCCCAACCTGCTTCTGCCATTGTTCTTCTCTCCCAAAGAAGGAAAGGCGAGCGCATCAATGGTGTTGATTCTGGCCAAGGCCCAGTCTTGCAACCCCGAGACTGATCCTATAACTCCCTCTCTTTTCTTCTTTTGGGTTTGTGATTATGGTTTCTTTTCTTTTATTTCTATTTGACAGTTTCTTGATGGACGCTGGAGCACCGGCCGAAGTGATGTCTATGGCTCCGGCCAAAACCGTCGAGGCTCATGGTACGAAGAAGCGCAAGCACCCCGCCGAGACTACCGCAGACAAGCTTAAAGCCATCGCCCTGTCCAAGCCCCCCTCTCCGGGATCCCTCATTAAGCAAGTCCAGGTAATATCTTTTCTTGACAATCTTTTTCTCGATCTTGATCGTGTTTTTTTATCTAACACGCAGTACTAGTACTAGTAGTACAACTTTCTGGGTGATAATGCATGTGATTTTTGTGTGCCAAATGACGGTTCTAAATTCCTCTTTTGACCAAAACATGCGAGAGGTTGACACTAATTTCTTATAGATTACTTTCAACTACTCCCTCTGTCCCAAATTTCTTGTCTTAGATTTGTCTAGATATGGATGTATCTAATACTAAAATGTGACTTGATACATCCGTATCTAGACAAATCTAAGACAGGAATTTTGGGAGGGAGGGAGTACTTTATGAACATCAATGCTACCTTTTAAGAGGGTATATTTGCCTCAGTAACTTGTGTTATGGATATTGCATGTAATCCCTCTGCTCTCATGCTTTTGAAGACATGTTCTAGTGTCTTTGTTCACTCCTTTCTGTGCGTATATGTAGTCATATAGGGAGTATAATATCGAAAATCATCTTATATTTCTGAACGGAGGTAGTAATAAAATATGGTTTCTGTTTGAATTAGAACCAGGTCCGCGGTGGAGATGAAGTTCTCAAAGTCATGCCGTGTGAACTGGAAGACCTGATGATGAGTTCTACTGCTGAACTATCCAGCTGTTGTGTCCTTGTCACCATGTGTCCTGAACTAGTGTTTTCCTGTAGCATTGTTGTCAGGCGTGTTCTCGAGGCTGTACTTGACCACAACAATTTCCTGGTTGTGCCTTCGATTACGAAGGGTGTGGTTCTTGTAAAGCTTCCCAACAAATCTGATGCGACCTATCTTCATCATCATGCTTATGAGTGGAAAGACCACTCTGTTAGGTTCTCCAAGGTTGACAAGATGGTGATGGTGCATGTAGACATCTCACACAAAGTCCATGGCCTAGTCAGTTATGCGGGGTTCATCCTGTAGGTCGGTGGCAAAAAATAGTCTGCAGAGTTTAGTTAGTGCAACTTTGCTTGTCTGTAGTAAGTACTATTGTTCAGTACTTGATTTGTGTTTGTGAACCATGTATTGTTTATTAGTACTGCCGCTTTTGGTGTGTGGTCAGTCATGAGAACGGTCTATGTTAATGTCTGTCCACTCAATTCAGTCTGTATATTTTGAAGTATCCATATCATATTTTTTGTGAGGACGGTCTATCAATTATGGTTACACTCCAATATCTGTATGCATTGCAGGGTTTATCGCACCCACCAGGATTTCCAGCCCCATGGATGTTCGGTCCATACGATTTGTCACGACCTTTGGACTGTCCTGCTTGTGGGAGTAGGCGGGGTCCCTGCATGCCACGCATAGTTGAACGATCAATCTTCTGTTTAGTACTTCAACATAGTGATTTCCTGGTAAGGATTCACTCGTGTCACATCAAGTAAATCTTATTGATTTAATGTCATGTTTTCTTTCTTTTCCTGCAATTTTATGATGCAGGTTTTGCCATGTGACATTCATCAGAGAATAAACTGTTTGGTTTGCTCTACGATGGCTATTTTTGCAGGTTTCACTTCTTATGTCGTGTCAGTAACGAAGGCACTGTCCATCACTTATATTACTGGAAAAAATTGGATCAGTCTGTTGTCTGAGTACAAGCTGAATCCCTATGATGAACTACAGTTTGGTTTAACAAAAACGCCACAATTAGTCCTTCTCGCGTTTAAAAGAAATGAAGAAAAAATGGATCACGGTCACGGATCCTAGTCAAGTTAGAAAGCTGATCATAGCAGACCAGACACGATCGCCGCTGTCTCGCATAGATCTAGCACCGATAGTTGCTCTAGCACTAAAAGCGGCAGCAGCTCAGTCTGATCCAGCTAAGGATTGGGCACCGACCGCGTCAGCGAATCAGTCTGATCTACCGGAGGATCGGGCATGGACACCGGCACCTGCTCCAACACTGGCACCAGCTCTACAAGGAGCACCATCTCCGGCAGCAGCGGCGGCTTCGGCACCTGCACCAACACTTGCACTTGCATCTGCTCCGGCCCGTGCAGTTGCACCTGCAACAGACTGGGCTGCAGTTCGCACTTCATATACCAAAGTCCTTACAAAAACCGACATGTCCACCTTCTTGGTAAGCATTGGCCGCCCAAGTGCTTCGTTCTTTTTTCTTTCCATGTTGTTTCACATGATTCACTGTGTTGATCTAACTGTTTGGATATGTCTTCTTGTTTGCAAACAGAGAATTCCTAGAGCAACGAGGGAGTCGTTCAACAATCCGGGCGACCGCGGCCAAGTTTCTCTTACCATGCGCAGCCTTGGTGTGAATGAACCTGCTCAATATATCGTAAGTACAATGGATGGTCGCATGATGATTGATGCTAAAGGATGGTCAAGGTTCAAATCTAAATCATATCTTGCGGTACGGGATGATGTCAAGATCGAACTTTCTCGGCAAGGAGAGCTGGTCCAAATCAACTTTGAAATTCTTCAGTAGCAGCACGCAACTGCCTAACTGATCTATCCTCCGAGAGATTTTGATGTAATAATCTGGCATGGTGAAACAAGTGTCATCTGTGTATAAGTAGTACGATAGTATTATTTATCACATGGTATATCGTTGATA
This sequence comes from Triticum urartu, assembly GCF_056163025.1. Lineage (NCBI taxonomy): Eukaryota > Viridiplantae > Streptophyta > Magnoliopsida > Poales > Poaceae > Triticum > Triticum urartu. The sequence continues at coordinate 448,866,222 of NC_141878.1, read as the reverse complement.
GAATTGCAACTCTGATTGCTGGTTAGGAACTGTCGTTCGATTTCATTCCAACAGCTGCCGTGCTTTATTTAATTTTGTGTATTCGCCTTGCGATAGCATCTAAAACCAGCGCCGTACCGATCGCTTGCAATGTGAAAAGCACTGAGATAGAACACATGGGCCCCCAAACATGCAGGGTCGGCCTGCGGCCCAAAGTCCAGAACCTGGTTTCGAGAAGCACTAGCTCAGTGAAGAAGTGGCGTCCTCCTCCTGCTGTGGGTTGGGCGAAGATGAATGTTGATGCTGCGTTATCTCGCAATGGTGAAAGGGGAGCCCTGGCAGTTGTGAGCCGAGATCATACATGCTTCTTCCTTGGAGCATCGGCACTGGTGTGAGAAAGTGTTATTGATCCAGAGATCCTAGAGGCAATGGCATGTTGCGAGGGGCTATCTCTGGCTCTTGACTTAAACCTGCAACAAGTTCAGATTAGCACCGATTGTTCAGCAACAGTCAAGCATATCGGAGAGGCATACTTGGGGCCCAGCAAAGTTATTATGGACGAGATCAAGATGAAGAATAATATGTTCCAAACCATGGAGATCATACATGAAAAACGCGAGTGTAATGTTGAAGCGCATGTGCTCGCAAAAGCGGCTACTTCTTTGCCCTGTGGACGCCATCTTTGGCTCACAGGAACCCCCGAAATTATTTGTATACCTATGACTGTTAATCTTCAATAAAGCAACTTTTATCCCTCAAAAAAACATCTGACTATTATATTCTCAGCTGAACCCCCATAATGCCCGTGCATTGCAGAGGGAGTATATTTCTCGGCAAGGTGAGCCTGTGATATAAAAGATTTGTATATTTCTTTACAGAGGGAGTATCTCTGTCAAAAAATATATTTATGTGTAACTAGTTACTCCTGTCTTTCTACTTCCTTTCGCTGATATGTGGGGCAGCCAGCAACGGGGTCCACGTGCCATATGCACAAATTAGAGTGCACAACTTCACGGTAGACACACCCCGGTCGTAGCGTCGCAGTAATGCCCAATGAGCCGTCAAATCACAACCCCCCCTTTCCAGCTTTAGCAGTAAGCTAGATGGACGAAGCGGCAATATTTCACTGGGCCTGAATCCCCTTCTCCCTCGTCTGCTTGTTCAGAGAAAACCCCCTCCCGGCGATTGCATAGGGTTTTCTCATGGAGAACCAGGTACGAATTCTTCATCAATCCCCGATAAACCCAAGTCCCTTGGTCGCAGGTAATCCTAGGATGGCAGTCGCCGCCGTTGATGCATTTTTCTTCCTACTGAATCTAGTGTGTTTCATTTGCAGTGCCTAAAGTGCGAGTACCCTACAGGTTTCTGCGCCCTCGGCGAGACGCCACACTTGTTCCTTCTCATCCTAACACAGCATTTTGAAACACGCACAGTATGTTCCTAGAATCCTCTTTTCTATCCGGGAGGGTGGGTTTTTTTTGAACATGTTGTGTTCTCATATTATTTTTCCTGCAGTGTATTATTTGCTCTGCCAGAACACATGTACTCAAGATGCTCGGCCTTGCCATAACTGAATACACTAGTTTAATGGTCACAGTGAAGACAAGCCATGGATATAAGTTCCGAGTTGGGTTCATGAACCAAGAAGATCGCTGCTTTTTTTATGGCCGAACTTGGATAAACTTTCTCAAGTGTTACGGACTGAAAGTTGGCGCATGAATGTTGATGGAAATAGCAGAACCTGGTCTCATCTTCACTACGATCTTCCACCCCGACGTTGTTACAATTGTTCATCCATGTTAGTTTTGTATCTGGTTCTTGCTTGTTGCCTCGATTACTTCTTAATCCACCTATTCTGTCTAACTAATCACAATTTAACTCTAGAAGTAGCAACGAATCTCTCACGAAGATGCTACTTCTAACTAATATTTTCTTATAATTGGTGGCACGTGTAGGTTTTTTCAGAGTTAAGAAGTATGCTCGTTTGTTACTCTGTAATAACTCGACTGCTACTAATGGCACTGAAGTTGACTGGATCGACATCCACAAGTTCCTACACTTTATTGATCGTCTTGAGGTCCTTGTGGGGCGTTTCAATGGTGGAAGGCCACGTGGGATATGTGTGCCACTGTTGCACTCGTTGAACAGGTCCAACTGTGTCGAGAAACTTATGGTATGAGCTGTTTTCTGTTATATATGTTGTTCATAAACTATTGCTTATACATAGTTTTACAGCTGTGATCTTCTTGAAACAGGAACTGCCGAGTTCTATTGTTCCTATACAGATGCCTGACCATGGTCGGGCCAGACTTGCGCTTGGTCACAACATGATATTTATGTCGACCTACTCAATACCCCTTGGAGGTGAAAATATACTTATTCATGGGTGGTCTCAAATAATGAAGGCCCGTCCATCTTGGAGAATAGGGCAGAAGATTATGTTCATGCTTTTCCATGGCTCTAAAGCGAATATCCTGTTTATTGACCACGTTGCGAGATGAAGCCGCTTTTAGAAGGTTGTGGATGCGCGGGGTGGCACCTGGGCCTTGTCCTGGGGCTTGGCGGCCTCACCCTTGGTTAACTGTAGGCAAAGTAGCACTGTTTGAGGCGTGCTTTGTACGGTTGAACCTGTATAAGTACTCATACTGCTTTCAGCTTTGGTTGTTAAGTGCCCCTGCTAGTTTTAGTTAAGGTTGTTAAGTACTCCTGCTGCTTTTACAGTCTGTCGTGTTTCTTCAGTCCTGTCTTCCTCCAGCCGCCAAAACCAAACCAGCGCCGACGGGGCCGCCTGCTTCCGCCTCCCACGGCTGGCTGCGCCTCAGCGCACGCATCACCGCCCCACCGTCTCCTAAATCGTTAACGCCGACGTCCTCCGCGCGCTTTGGTGCGCTCGCCGTGGCGCCGCCCTCTCGCGTTGTCAACATGGTCAGCAAACAACAGGAATCGGCAGAAGTACGTGGAGAGGATGACAATAGGGGCCCACCACGTAAGCGTATGGAAAAATAAAATGCTTCCTCCTAGTGTTTTCCTGACATCTGGGACCCACGACATTGGGAGCGTATATAGTCAATAGACAAGAGAACAGCACAAGATCGGCTGACACTTGGGACGTAGCTACTCGAGCAGTATTTTTTTGTTTGGTATTGTTGACACGGAGCAGGGTTTGAACTGGGCTGTGGCCCGTCTAGCCCAGACTTATATTTTATGTTCACCATGTGACCAGCCCAGCTATTTTTTCTTTGTGAAAATGAGCCCAATTTATTTTTTCTGAAGAATACCCAATCCAGGCCTACTTATTTTTCTACGCCCTGATGGGCTGCAACTCTTTCAAGACGCCTGCAAATCTTGAAAGTAATATGAAATGGGTTGTAAATATAAAAACAGATGACAAATTGGCAATTACTTTATAATTTCTGAATTTTATTACATTTTCAGATTCCTATTTCATTGGGCATTAACCTAATTTAAATATATCTTCAAAGTACTTTAAATCTGGTTGGACATTTCGGTATTAAAAATAGTTTGGAACCCACAGAAATATGCGAAATTGGCCCTGGCCAACCAAAAAAAATGACTGCAATAAATTGCATAAGAAGTTGCCATGAGCTATATATAAATTATTAAAAAAAGAGGGAGTGGTCTGACTTGTGGGCCTCTTTAGTTGACGCGTATGCAAGATTTTTTTAGTTATTATATACGTCAACAAACGATTCTAGCAGACGTAACCATTGGATGTCAATCCAACGGCCGTCGTGTTTCTTCAATCTCTGATCTTCTTGCTCCAGCCGCCAAAGCAGCGCTGGCGGGACCGCCTACTCCCGCCTCCCGTGGCCGGCTGTGCTGCCGCGCAGGCCTCAGCGCCCCCTACTACTCCCACCGCTGGCCAGGGCATCCCTCTACTCACCCACACCCCCTGTTATTCTGCGGCGACGGCAGCCTCACACCACAGCCGAACCGGTGAACGCTCGTACTCCTCTCCGCGTGGGCATCCACTGCTGCGTCTTTCCCGGCTCCGCGTCGCCCCCTTCCTATGCCTCGCCGTCGTTCACCGCCGTGGTGCTCTCGGCACGGCGTGGTCAATGTGGTCAACGACCGACTTCCATCGGAAGAGTACTGTACGTGAAGAGGCTGACAGCTGGGTCCACGGTAGCCGCAAGGAAGTGCCTCCTTATTATGCGGATAATAATTATTCCTCCACCTGATAGCGGGGACCCACCGGACGGGCCACTAGTATTTTGCGAAAAAAATCGTTTCCCCTTGACTGCTGGGACCCACCGGACGGGCCACCGTATTTCACGAAAAAACGTTCCCCCTGCTGTCAGCTCGGACCCACCGGAAGTGCCTCCTTATTACGCACAAAAAACCAAATACTCCCCCGGCTAGCTGGGACCCACCTTGGTGGGAGGCTGACTTGTGGGCCTACTAAGTTGACAGGGACGAACGGCTTTGTCAACTTAGTCAATATGAACGATTCTAGCTCCAGTGACCGTACGATGTCCATCCAACGACCGTAGTGCTTCTTCAACCTCTGGTCTTCTTGCTCCAGCCGCCCAAAGCAGCGTCGGTCGTGCCGCATGCACCTGCCTCCCGTAGCCGGCTGTGCTGCCGCGGAGGCCTCACCGCCCCCTACTATTCCCACCGCTGGCCAGGCCCTGCGGCGATGGCAGCCTCACACCGCAGCCGAACCAGTGAACCCTCATACTCCTCTCCGCGCGGGCTTCCACTGCTGCGTCTTCCCCGGCTCCGCGTCGTCCCCTTCCTAGGCCTCGCCGTCGTCCACCGCCGTGGTGCTCTCGGCGTGGCGTGGTCAATGTGGTCAACGACCGACTTCCATCAGAACAGTACTGTGCGTGGAGACGCTGACAGCTGGGTCCACGACCGCAGCAAGGAAGTGCCTCCTTATTACACGCAAAATAATTATTCCTCCACCTGACAGCGGGGACCAACCGGACGGGCCACCAGTATTTTGCAAAAAAATCGTTTCCCCCTGACTGCTGGGACCCACCGGACGGGCCACTGTATTTCGCGAAAAAATGTTCCCCCGCTGTCAGCTCGGACCCACTGGAAGTGCCTCCTTATTACGCACAAAAAAATGAATACTCCCCCGGCTAGCTGGGACCTACCTTGCTGGGAGGCTGACTTGTGGGCCTACTAAGTTGACGGGGACGAAGGGCTTTGTCAACTTAGTCAATATGAACGATTCTAGCTCCAGTAACCGTATGATGTCCATCCAACGGCCGTAGTGCTTCTTCAACCTCTGGTCTTCTTGCTCCAGCCGCCCAAAGCAGCGCCGGTCGTGCCGCATGCTCCTGCCTCCCATGGCCGGCTGTGCTGTCGCGGAGGCCTCACCGCCCCCTACTATTCCCACCGCTGGTCAGGCCCTGCGGCGACGGCAGCCTCACACCGCAGCCGAACCAGTGAACCCTCGTACTCCTCTCCGCGCGGGCTTCCACTGCCGCGTCTTCCCCGGCTCCACGTCGTCCCCTTCCTAGGCCTCGCCGTTGTCCACCGCCGTGGTGCTCTCGGCGCGGCGTGGTCAATGTGGTCAATGACCGACTTCCATCGAAAGAGTACTGTGCGTGGAGACGCTGACAGCTAGGTCCATGGCCGCAGCAAGGAAGTGCCTCCTTATTACGCACAAAATAATTATTCCTCCACCCAACAGCGGGGACCCACCGTACGGGCCACCGTATTTCGCAAAAAAATGTTTGCCCCTGACTGCTGGGACCCACCAGCTACATCTTCGCATGCAAGGAAGTGCCTGACAGTCGGGACCCACCTTGTCGAAGCGTACGTAGCGTTGTCATTCTGGTCGCGAACGTGTACGTACATATATACTGGTCGATGTAGAGGCGCACACATAGCATGTACACGTACGTACATCGGCCAGGGTGCAAGAAAGAAAATACGGCCATGTATGTGTACATACGGGCGGGGTCTCGAACGCCTACTCGCGCATACGTACGGCCAGGGCTCGTGTACATGGCTGGGTCGGAATGGAGAAACAACATCGTCGTCGTGTTCATGGGGAGGCAACAGAATGCGTCGTGTTCATGGGGAGGCAACGGAATGCGTCGTGTTCATGGGGAGGCAACGGAATGCGTCGTGTTCATCGGGAGGGCTTGGACGGAACATGCGATGGAAACGAGGCCTGGCGTACCGCAGAACGGAGGAAACGGCCTTGTGTTCGACCAGCCACGTTCGAAACGGGATCCTGTTGATCGGGAGGGGTCTGGCGTACCACAAAATGGAGGAAACGGACCTCCTACAGTCGAAACGGGGGTCCTGTTGATCGGGAGGGGTGTGGCGTACCGCAAAACGGACGAAACGGACTTGTGTTGGAGCGCTACGGTCAAAACGGGGGTCATGTTCATCGGGAGGGGTGTGGCGTACCGCAAAACGGGACTCCACGGGATATTGTTCATCTCCACCGTCGACACCCCTCCAGCCTCCACGAGCTACTGTTCATCCACCGTCGACCTCCTCCAGCCTCCACCTGCGACTGTTCATCCACGGGCTCCTGTTCATCCAGCCTCCACCGCGCGCTACTCCATCGGCTACTGTTCAACCAGCCCTCTCCACGGGCTCCTGTTCAACCACCCCTCCATGGGCTACTGTTCATCATGCCCTCCACCGTCTACTGTTCAACCACCCCTCCACGGGGTGGTCCTGTTCATCCAGCCCTCCACGGGGTCCTATTCATCCAGCCCCAACCGTCTCGATCGATCGGGGTCCTGTTCATCCAGAGGCAACACCACGGGGTCCTGTTCATCCACCCCCACTGGGAACTGTTCATCCAACCCCCCCCCCCCGCAACGCTCACTGTTCATCTAGAGGCAACATCGATCGGCTTCAGTTAGCAGCAGTAGCGAAGGAATTGCTCGATCGGGTTCAGTTAACAGCCATCGATCGATCGCTCGGGTTCAGTAACGCGTAGCCTGCAGTGCAATCGCTCGGGTTTAGTTAGAGCCCAATGCCTCGCTCGGGTTCAGTTAGAGCCCAACGCCTCGCTCGGGTTCAGTTAGAGCCAACGCCTCGCACACACGCGTGTACGTGTACGAGAGAAACGCGCACCGCTCGGCCCCCGACCTCCCACCGTAACCGGGAACTCCCCGAAATTTTCCTCGCCCTCGCTTCTACCACGGTTTTTCCCGTCATGGACGGCCCAAAGAATGTCATGCAGCTGCGTCTCCGGCCCGCCTAGGACGAAAAGCCCATTTTCTGTCATGATTTTTTGTGATAGAAGTAGGAGCCCACCACATCTATGATGATACCGGGTTTTGTCACAATTATCGTCATAGAAGTGTCATATGTATGACAGAAAAAAATTCTTTCGGCCCAAAATGTCACGGATGTGTCTTTTTTTTGTAGTGCAACTATCAGCCTTCTGCGCGCAACCATCTCATATTCTTGCCAGAGGTTGATCTGTCTGTTGAAGCCATCTACCCAAAGCCTGCCAAAGAGCCTGTTTATCTTCACAATGCTGATCACCAAAGCTTCACACAGCCCATTGAAGGAGTTCAGGCCGTCACTCGTGTTTATCCTTTGGCTGGCAATACACGTGCCCCTCATACCCAAACTGAAGCCACTGAAAGCACAATTGCTCAAAGGCCTCGGAAGCGATCTCGTGTTCTCAATGATCGAGAGCTTCTAGTCGCCCTGCATCAGAAACAGGATAAGCATCATGACTGGCTCAAGCGTCAAATGCATAGCCTCTTGGTGGATGTCAATCGCATTCGCAACCTTTCCACCAAGAATGCGTTTGTCACTCACGAAACCTGTCGCCGATCATGGAAGAGTCTGACTCTGCTGAGCTCTGAAGATGATCTTCAACAGGATGGCTTCACGGAGAGATTCAAGTTTGATTCCACTCCTCCACGGAACGCTCACTTGCGTCGGACTCTGTAAGTGCATCTAGTGCCACCCCTAGTTGGCTTTGGAGTATTGACGACAAACCTAGTTGAGGGACTAATGTGTTTGTGAGAATTGCAGGATAACACAGGTAGAAGTCCCTCATTGATTCGGTTTTCCTACCAGAGATGACCCCTAAAAATGTATGAAGACATTGAAGTCAAAGCTGGTATATGAAGATATTCACATTGAAGACTATGACAAGACAAGACACCACATGAAGCCTATGGAGCTCGAAGACTTAGATCTTTCGTAGTTCTCTTTCTTCTGTGTTGAGTCATAGGAACCACCGTACTGTTAAGTGGGGTCCAAGAGAACCAGTCAGAATGACTGAAGTGATGCTTAAACAAAACCTATGTCTTCGAGTGAAGACTATGAGAGCGAATCTTGTCCAGAGTCAGACAAGTCAGCTTTGCTTGTAGCCCAAGTAAAGTTGCCGTGTGAGTTTGAAATCTGACCGTTGGAACACGTGTCAGTTCCTTAGTGACCCAGGGTCATTTCAGACAAATCAGGCCGGGTTGCCAAGTGGCTATAAATAGCCCACCCCCTACAACCATAAACGGTTGGCTGCTCAGATTCAGAGTATGGCTTTTGTCGTTTGAGAGCAACCCACCTCGAATCCTTTGAGAGAGAATTCCTTGCGAGGATAAAGCCCTAACCACCCAGAGCCAAAGAGAATTAGGCATTACTTAAGTCTTCTTGTCTGTGTGATCTGAAGACTTATTACACTTGAGGACTGTGCATCCTCCAGCCGGTTAGGCGTCGCGTTCTGAGCATCCAAGAGACATTGTGGATTGCCGGTGAACGAAGTCTGTGAAGGTTTGGGAGTCTACCTTGAAGACTTACCAGAGTGATTGGGCGAGGTCTGTGTGACCTTAGCTCAAGGGGAAAACGGTGAGGACTGGGTGTCCTGAGCTGCGTGTTCAGGACTGGGTGTCCGGGACTGTGTGTCCTAAGGTTTAAATACCTAGCCGCCCTAACCAGACGTACAGTTGTCACAGCAACTGGAACTGGTCCAACAAATCATTGTCTTCAGCGAGTCTCTGGTTTCATCTTCCCTTCCCTGTACTTACTGTTACTCCTTGTGAAGTCATTGTATGTTCGCACTATCTTTTGTCTTCACTGAGTGACTGCGTGTTCTGTGTGGCTTCACAATATCTTCCTACCTGATCCTTACTACATTGCTGCTATTAGTCATTGTGCTTTCACTCTATTGAATACTTGACTATGGCTTGCCTAGTGTAGTCTACCTTCCGCTGTAGGGTAATAGGTTTATTTCTATCGTTTGTCTTCATAACTTCCACGTTTTGAAGACTTTCATAAAAATTGCCTATTCACCCCCCCTCTAGCCGATATAACGCACTTTCAATTGGTATCAGAGCAAGGTGCTCCCTTGTTCTGTGTGATTCGGTTTAACCACCTAGAGTTTTAGCTATGTCGACTGCAGGGATAGTTAAAGTCTCCGCTGCGTGCCCCGTCTTCGATGGAACTGAATATCCCTGCTGGAAGAATAAGATGCGCATGCATCTTGAAGCCATTGACGTCGACCTATGGTATGTCGTCATGAACGGCGTTCCCAAGGCTGGAGAAGGTGTCACTACTGCTGATGTCAAGAAGTTCGTTCAACTGGACTCTACTGCCAAGAATATCATCTGTGGTCATCTGACCAAAGGACAGTATGGCCGTGTGAGTGCTTTGGAAACATCTAAGCTGGTCTGGGACTGGCTCTCCAAGGTCAATGAAGGCGTCTCAACCCAGAGAGATCAGAGAATCAGTGTCCTTCGCAACCTCTTCAACCGCTTCAAGCGAAATGACAATGAGAATGTCCAGTTCACATTTGACCGACTCACTGACATCACAAATGAGCTTCAAGCCCTCGGCGCTACTGAGATCACCAAGCATGAAGTCGTCAAGACACTACTGAGATCACTTGACAGTTCGTTTGACACCCTAGCCCTGATGATTCAAGAACGTCCTGATTTCAAGACACTCGAGCCATCTGACATACTTGAGAGGCTCAACACACATGAGTTTCAGCTTTCTGAGAAAAGAGATATCTACGGTCCAAACTATGGGCGAACTAGTGCCTTGAAGGCAAAAGCTGTCTCCTCATCTGAAGAAGAATCTGACAGCAGTTCGGATGATCCTGAAGACATTGGAAGGGAACTTGCTATGCTTGTGAAGAAGTTCCAAAAATTCACCAAGAAGAAAGGTTTAGAAAGTCTTCCCGATCAAGCTCAAGGAATGATGAAGCTTCTGCTCACGACTACAAGAAGAAAACATGTCACAAGTGCAAGAAACCTGGCCACTTCATCTCTGAGTGTCCACAGTGGGACAATGAGAACAAAAAGAAGAAGAAGAAGAAGAGCAAGGAATATGACTCTCACGACAAGAAGAAGAAGAAATACTCAAAGTCTTCTTCCAAGTCTTCCTCAAAGTCTTCATCACACAAGAAGAGCTCATCTGGCAAGGCACGTGCGTTTGTTGGCAAGGAAATGGATTCAGAGGAGGAGTCCGCTTCTGAGGAGGCGGAGGTGGAGTCTGAGGAGGAGTCCGATTCAGGCGTCGCAAGTCTGGCTATAGCATACGTTGCCAAGTCCATCTTCAACACTGAAGACAATGACTTCATCACCGACACCGATGCAAATGACAAGGACTACTCCACTTCTACCTACTGCTTCATGGCACGCGGTGCCAAGGTAAACACACGCACTACTCACTATCAAACATCTAGTGACGATGACTTTGATTGTGGTTCAAAACCCAGCTACAAAACACTTGCTAAAATTGCAACTGAACAATAGAAAGCTATGGAACATATTCAAAAACTGTTAGACAGAAGCGATGATCTGTTAGGTGCTGAAATGACTCTATCTGAATCCTTAATTGAAGACATAAAAAATCTTCACGTTAAGTATCAGGAACTTGAAAGTCATCATGAAACTCTCTCAACAACTCATGAAAAGCTTTCCTATGATTATCTTCAAAGGAAGCAAGATCTTGAGAAATTGAGAGCGGCTCATGAAGATCTTCAAAAGGAAAACGAGTCACTTCGCGCCAAACAGATCAGTTCCGCTCAGGAAGGATTTGAACCACCATGTCTTAAATGCATTGAGCGTGACAATGCTACTTCTGTTGCTGAATGTTCTACTGCTACTACTGTTGCAATATCTTCAACTGTTGATGTGGTAACTAACCCCTCTGCTGAGGATACCACTGCTATTGCTGATGAGAATGCTAGGTTGAAGACATTGCTTGAAACAGGGATGTACAAAAGTCTTAAAGGGCATCAGACACTATGTGATGTCCTCAAAAAGCAGATTCTGAACCGAAACCCGAGGAAAGAGGGTGTTGGGTTCGTAAGGAAAATGAATGCTGATGGCTCTTACTGGAAACCTGAGCAGTACCCCAAAACCACGTGGGTTGCTGCAAAGGAACCTTCAGCAGATCCATCCAATCTATCTGGCTTCACTTGTGCTAACCCCATTATCATTGATGAATCCCTTGATGCAAACTATAAACTGTTTAAGAACCAGAATGGTAAAGTGTTTGCCAGGTACATTGGTACTAACTGCAGGAATGGACCGCCTATGAAGAAGATCTGGGTTCCGAAAAGGTGTCTGGAGAATCTTCCTGTGAATGTCATCATGACACCTCACGTGAAGAAGACAAACCTCAGACCAAAGGCTTCATACAGTCCAAAGGCTTCATACAGACAGAGGACTCACTTGAGTCGCACTAACGCAAATGTTTTGCAGGGAAACCATACTCAGGCATATGAATATGAGAGCGGTTCATCAAACCGCCATGTTCATAAGACCAAGAACTATTCTGCTTATTCTTATGAGTACTATTGTCCGCCTGCAAGACTGTTTGCTAGGGCTCCAAAGCCAAAGTTCTCATATGCTGCACTTAGACTTATTGCTTCTAAGCCACCCTTGAAGATGTGGGTGGCTAAGAAAGCTTAACTCTCTTTTGCAGGGAAAGGTCTCTAGCAGAAAACCAAAATCGTCTGACGCTATTGCTGGGGACCTTAAACATCTTGTAGGGCGCAAGATCAAATTCCCGAATGGTCTTACTATGTACTTCGTTCCTGAATCGCTTGCTACTCTCCCTATTAGTCCTAATCTGGATCTAAGCTTTCATAACCCACTGGTTCGTCAAATGTTTTTGCTTCACAATGCTCTTCGTGAAGCCTATCCCCCTAACTGCACTATAGGGTATGACACCAGCGTCTTCAGAATGGATTATTGATAGTGGGTGTACAAATCACATGACTGGCAAAAGAAGCCTTCTTATGGACTCAACCTTACGTCCATCCGACAAGAGCCACATCACATTTGCTGACACTGGTAAAAGTAGGTATTGGGTCTAGGTAGAGTTGCAATCTCAAGGGATCAACACATGGATAAAGTCATGCTTGTTGAATCCCTTGGCTTCAACTTAATGTCTGTCTCAATGCTTTGCGATTTAAACATGATCGTAATATTTGGAAAATATCATTGCCTTGTTCTAATGGAATCTGACAAGTCTCTAGTATTTGAAGGGTATCGAAAAGATGATTTGTGCGTGGTAGATTTCTCAGCAGGACCACAGCTTGCCGTATGTCTTCTAGCAAAAGCTTCAGAATGCTGGCTCTGGCATCGGAGGCTTGGGCATGCTGGCATGAGGAACCTCCACAACTTGGCAAAGAAGAAGCATGTCATAGGCATCGAGGGCGTCAAGTTCAAGAAAGATCACTTATGCGGTGCCTGTGAGGCAGGAAAGATGACAAGGGCCAAACATCCCTCGAAGACAATCATGACCACTACTCGACCCTTCGAACTGCTTCACATGGATCTTTTCGGTCCCACTCATTACTCAACTCTTACTACTACTGCTTGTCTCTATGGCTTTGTCATTGTTGATGATTATTCTAGATATACTTGGGTGCACATAATCCTTTACAAGACTGAAGTGCAGGATGTCTTCAGACGCTTCGCCAATCGAGCAATGAACAACTATGGCACCAAGATAAAGCATATCAGAAGTGACAATGGCACTGAATTCAAGAACACTGGCCTTGATACATATCTTGATACCTTGGGCATCACACATGAATTCTCAGCCCCGTACACGCCACAGCAGAATGGGGTCGTCGAACGCAAGGACAGAACACTCATTGAGATGGCCAGAACGATGCTAGATGAATACAAGACTCCAAGAAAATTCTGGCCTGAAGCCATTGATACTGCATGCCATACAATCAATCGTGTTTATCTTCACAAGCTTCTGAACAAGATATCTTATGAGCTCCTTACTGGCAAGAAGCCAAATGTGAGTTACTTCAGAGTATTTGGCGCTAGGTGCTGGATCAAGGACCCACGTCACACCTCAAAGTTTGCACCAAAAGCACATGAGGGTTTTATGCTTGGATATGGAAAGGATTCGCACTCCTACAGAGTCTTCAATCTCTTTCATTACAAAGTGGTTGAAACAGTGGATGTGCGGTTCGATGAGACCAACGGTTCACAAAGAGAGCAACTGCCAAATGTACTAGATGAAGTTCCATCCAGTGAATCAATCAAGCTAATGGGAACTGGAGAAATTATACCTTCTGAAGCTCATCCTGAAGAAGAACTTATCATCTCAGCACCTGATCAACATGAAGACAATGCTCAGCCTGAAGACATTCCTTCTAACAACGACAATGATCAGCAAGAGCAAAATCTTCGCCCTGTACATCCTCGCATTGCTAATGAAGTGCAGATTGAGAGAATAATTGGTAGCATCAATGCACCTGGTCCGCTTACTCGTTCAAGGGCAACTCAGCTAGCAAATTTCTGTGGGCACTTCGCATTCGTCTCAATAACAGAACCCAAGAAAGTTGAAGAAGCCTTCATGGAACCTGAATGGATTCAAGCTATGCAAGACGAGCTTCAATAGTTTGAGCTGAATAATGTATGGGAACTGGTCAAGCGTCCCGATCCTCGGAAGCACAACATAATAGGCACCAAATGGATATACCGCAACAAGCAAGATGAGCATGGTCAAGTTGTCAGAAACAAAGCTCGTCTCGTTGCTCAAGGATATACTCAAGTGGAAGGCATTGACTTCGATGAAACATTTGCTCCTGTGGCTAGACTTGAAGCCATACGCATACTGCTGGCCTATGCAACTCATCACAACATACTTCTTTATCAAATGGATGTGAAGAGCACCTTCCTCAATGGCAAGATTGAAGAAGAAGTGTATGTTGCACAACCTCCTGGCTTTGAAGATCCAAAACATCCTGACATGGTATACAAGCTCAACAAGGCACTGTATGGCCTCAAACAAGCCCCTCGGGCCTGGTATGACACACTCAAATACTTCCTGAAGAGCAAAGGCTTCATACCTGGTTCTCTCGACCCCACTCTCTTCACGAAGACATATGATGGTGAACTGTTTGTGTGCCAAATATATGTGGATGACATTATCTTCGGCTGCACCAATCAGAAGTACAGTGAAGAGTTTGGATATATGATGCAAGAGCAATATCAAATGTCTATGATGGGAGAGCTGAAGTTCTTTCTCGGTCTTCAAATACGACAGCAACGCAACGGCATCTTCATATCTCAAGAGAAGTATCTCAAAGATTGCCTGAAGAAGTTTGGTATGCAAGACTGCAAAGGCTTCACGACGCCAATGCCTGCCAAGCATCATCTGGGTCCTGACGACAATGGTAAAGAGTTCGATCAAAAGGTATACCGCTCCATGATTGGTTCTTTACTTTATCTATGTGCATCTAGGCCAGATATTATGCTTAGTGTTTGCATGTGTGCTCGATTTCAAGCGGCACCAAAGGAGTCGCATCACTTAGCTGTGAAGCGAATTCTTCGATATTTGGCTCACACCCCAACTCTAGGATTATGGTATCCAAAGGGCTCAGAGTTTGATCTGGTTGGATTCTCGGATGTTGATTATGCTGGTGACAAAGTTGATCGCAAGTCTACATCAGGCACATGTCACTTTCTGGGACGATCACTTGTATGTTGGTCTTCAAAGAAGCAGAACTATGTATCTCTCTCCACTGCTGAATCTGAATACATTGCTGCTGGATCTTGCTGCGCTCAGCTTCTGTGGATGAACCAAATGCTCAAAGACTATGGCATTCATCTGAAGCAAGTGCCACTCTACTGCAACAACAAAAGCGCCATCAAGATTGCCAACAACCCAGTTCAACACTTGAAGACAAAGCACATTGAAATTAGTCATCACTTTCTCGGAGATCATGTTGTGAAGGAAGATATTGATATCATACACGTCAACATTGAAGAGCAATTGGCAGATATCTTCACCAAGCCCTTGGATGAGAAGAGATTTTGCAAGTTACGGTGTGAGCTAAATATCCTGGAATCCTCAAATGTCTTGTGATCAGGCACACATCCTAACCCTTATGCATATTGATGACTTAGATGTGCAACACACGAAGTAAAGTATATCTTCAATCAATGAAGACATACATTCTAAGTGTGAATACATTAATGTGGAATTTGACTTCGGAGCGCCATGATAATTATGCGCCGTGTCTGGGTCTAATACTTCCTATACGGTGGGTAATGCCACCACCAAATGTTCTGTTTGAAGTGTTTCACTCATGGCGTTACATTTTCTATGTCTTCACATTTGGTTTGGCTTCAATCTCAACATATCTTCATGATTATCTTCACTATGTTGATTATATAGATATATATATATATATATACTAGTGTTCTGTCCTCTACAGCATTCACTTATAGCTATGTCTTCTTGTTGAATCTTTTGAACTAAGTGAATGTGATCGGACCCTAACCTCTCTATGCTTTCTATCTCAAATTCTATCTCTCCAAATCATATGCATTCTATTGAAACTGTCGAATGTCTTCTCTGCGTCCTTGTCAGCAGAAGATACAGAGACAACCATTAAGTCCGTTTTCAATGCTCATTCCTCCACATGAAACCCGAAGAAGTTGGAACGACCACCCGACAATCCAGGCGTGCGTGGGACGTGGAACAAACCCCAAAATTCCGCATAATAGCCACGTGTTCCTCAGATGCGAATCGCCAGGGGCACCTGTGTAATAACATAGTGCCACCCCTGTACCTATAAATACACACTTCACGGCGGTCATTATCTCTTCTTCCACTCTCGCACGAACCCTAGCGCCACCGCTAGCCCTCGACGACGCCGGCGACGAAGCGCTTCGCTGTCGCAACCTCTCCGACGCCGTCTTCACGCCGACTGCGGACATCGTCCTCTCCGCCGTCGCCGTAGGTGTCCTCCGTCGCCAAGTTAGGGCACGGAAGATCAAACTGCTCGGCCTCATCTCCCACTCCGTCTAGCAGTTCTTAGTGTGGTAAATAAAACTTCCTTTTTACGGCACCGTTGATCCTATGGCTTTTTCACTTTCTACCACAAGCAGTTTCTATTCCACAAGTTAGATCTCTCTCATACTGCATCTCATAACATGCCTAGTATATTCACTTATGCTTCACAAATTAGTTAGATTCCTCACTTGTACTGATCTCTAGATTCGTACAAATCTGGAACCAACTCCTTATCTATGAGTGAATGTCTTCGCATGATGAGGTCAATGTCTTCTAAACTGATTTATATTCAAAATCTAATGCATATGACCTCTTCCCCTTCCCTCGCACCTTAATGCTGTCACATGTACATGTCCGTGGGAGAATTCCTTGGTTCTCATAGTCTGCATTCATTTGCAGAATTCTTACAGCATCATATAAATTCTCCCGAAGCAAGTTCCTGTTTGTCCAGCAAGCGAAAATCTTTGAAGCCTTTGAACGTGTTGAAGCCTTTCAGTTTAAAGTTCATGGCTTCAGAGAAATCAGCAAGGAAGGGTGGCAGAAAGCGTCGTGGAGAAACATCTAGAGATCTGCCAGATGACCTCTCAGAACTGTCCAAGACAGATCCTGAAGAGGACTACAATCAGCGCAAGACCCGAATCCAATGGATTCAAAGATATTGGGCAGAATAATGGTTCAAATACCGATTTGTAACCCAGGAATATGCTGAGAAAAATGCCATCAAGAGACCGTGGGGAGACATCCTATACAAGAATCTTCAACCCAGGTCCAGAGATGAAGCCATTGAACAAGGCTTCTGTCCCTGCATGGTCTGTGGGCCACAGCCTGTTGATGCACACCCATCGTCACTACTATGGTGTCGTGACGACATTCTGTTCAAGCGCAACTTCCAGTTTGCCCAGAACTCAGCGAAGCAAAACAAGAAGACATTGGGACTAGACTTCAACCCTGGTCCCTCAGCTCCAAGGGCTGATGGCACACGAGATGCAGAACCCAATGTCATCGGTCCTTTCTACAACCTTGAAGGCCTCATCACCCATATGTTGGTTCAAGGGACAGCAGTGAATGAGTGAGGGAGTCCTAGATTAGGGGGTGTTCGGGTAGCCGGACTATACCTTCAGCCGGACTCCTAGACTATGAAGATACAAGATTGAAGACTTCGTCCCGTGTCCGGATGGGACTTTCCTTGGCGTGGAAGGCAAGCTTGGCGATGTGGATACTCAAGATCTCCTACCATTATAACCGACTCTGTGTAACCCTAACCCTATCCGGTGTCTATATAAACTGGAGGGTTGTAGTCCGTAGGCAATCAACTCCATATACAACAATCATACCATAGGCTAGCTTCTAGGGTTTAGCCTCCTTGATCTCGTGGTAGATCTACTCTTGTACTACCCATATCATCAATATTAATCAAGCAGGAGTAGGGTATTACCTCCATCGAGAGGGCCCGAACCTGGGTAAAAACATCATGTCCCTTGTCTCCTGTTACCATCCAGCCTTGACGCACAGTTCGGGACCCCCTACCCGAGATCCGCCGGTTTTGACACCGACATTGGTGCTTTCATTGAGAGTTCCTTTGTGCCATCGCAATCAGGAAGGATGCCTCCTCCCGTCTTTAAAGACGGCACCGCTGCTAAGGGAGCCTTGGCTGTCGGCCAAACTCTCCGGCTAGGTGGTTTCCTCATGACCGCCTGTTCGGCTGTTGCGCCGACGGTGACCTCTCGGGTCATCAAAAGCAACCTACACGTCGGCTCGGAGCTCGTCGAGCAGCTAGATCCAATGGAGCTCTCTTCCGTAAACGAGCTCTTGGATCGCATCGCTGCCCTGGGGGTCGCTACGAATTACGACCAGGTTGGGCTTAAACCTGATCTAAGAGAAATTAACTCTCCCCAAGTCACCCACCACGTTGCCGTGGTAGAGGCGCAGTGCGGCGACCCTTCATCTATTTTAAGGACTAGCTACGTCCGAATTCCCGACTCCTCCAAGCCGGATACCCGCGGAGAGGAGGATATAACTCAAGACCTGAGCTTAGGATCAGGCAACGGGCTAGGTTCGTTGGACAACATCCAAGAATCCAAACTTCAGAGTTCGGAAACTCTTCGGCCTCCGAATCTTGGATTGGGTGAGGTTTCAGATTCAACGACACCCGCCCACCCGAACATAAGCGATCTCTCCCAAATCAGGCAGAGGCCCGAGGAAACAATACATCATTACTGGGCCAGATTCCTCCTGGTTATGAACAGGATAAAGGATTGCTGCGAGGGAGACGCAATCTCAATTTTCTGCAGTAATTGCACGGATGAGGGAATCCTTAACGCCGTAAGTCGTCGTGATATTACACGCTTCGCTGACTTGGCGTCCATAGTACAAAAATACTGTGCGATGGAAAGCGCCTGGAAAACCAAAATAAAATTTTGGGATAATCTGGCCTTGAATAGTAATCCCGTCCGAACTAAGAGGGTGCATCATCATAGGACACCCAGGATAAACACCAAAAAGCCAAAACCCTCTACAGGGCATGGAACCGTACTGGAAAGGTGGCTTGATGGACCCTGTAGAATCCACAGTACAGAGGACGCCACACCAACTCACAGCCTTAGAGCATGTTGGATACTCCGGCAGGTGGCCAAAATTGGCGAGGACCTCTTAATTCTGGAGGCCGCAGAAAGCCAGCCCGAGGAAACCAGTACCGTTCTCACAGTCCTCGAGACTTTCGCATCAAACAGTATGCGAAAAAGAACACTCCGCAGCCTCGCCGAAGTCTATCAAGTTGCAACAATAAATCCATGGAGCGACACTGCTATTACCTTCAACGCAAGTGATGAACCTAGATTCCAAACAGCCCAAGCACCAGCCGCATTGGTCCTCAGTCCCATAGTGGATGGCTTTCGCCTCACCAAGGTGCTCATGGATGGAGGCAGCGGACTAAACCTCATTTACGAGGAAACCCTTCAAAAAATGGAAATAGACTGGAACCGCATCGAGCGAAGCAGCACAACCTTTAGAGGAATAATCCCCAGTCGGGAAGCGTGCTGCACAGGAAAAATCACACTAGATGTGGTGTTTGGCACGCCAGATAATTACAGGTCCGAAGAAGTCATGTTTCAGGTGGCCCCGTTCAAAAGCGGATATCACGCTTTACTGGGACGGGAAGCATTCACAATCTTCCAAGCAATACCCCATTACGGGTACATGAAGCTTAAGATGCCCGGGCCGAACGGAATTATCACTCTAGCTAGTGATCCGGACGTAGCACTCCGCGCCGAAAACAAGACGTCCGCATTAGCCCTTGATGCACTATCCGAAGCCTTAGCGGCCGAGGAACTGACTGCGCTGCGCTCCACAGTTAACAGGGATGATGTGATACTCGATAAGAGATCCAAATCCACATCTTTCAAGCTAGCTGACGAAATAGTCAAATTCCAGGTCCATCCAACGGACCCCAATAAAACAGCTTCCATCGGGGCACGACTGAACCCTGATGTAGACGCCGCACTGCGAGAGTTCCTACGAGAGAACTGGGACATTTTCGCCTGGCACCCTTCAGACATGCCAGGGATCCCACGCAGGCTGGCCAAACACAGCTTAAATATCCTAAAAAGGATTCAAACCTGTCAAACAAGCCCTTCGGCGTTTTTCCGAACCCAAGAGACAGGCTATGGGAGAGGAGCTAGCCAAGATATTGGAGGCCGGATTCTTTAGAGACATAAAACATCCGGACTGGCTAGCAAACTTGGTGATGGTACCAAAGAAGGACAAATCCTGGCGCCTGTGTGTCGATTTTAAAGACCTTAACAAGGCTTGCCCAAAGGATCCCTTCCCCCTCCCCCGTATCGATCAAATTATCGATGCCACCACAGGACACGACTCATTGTGTTTCCTCGACGCATACTCCGGATACCATCAAATCAAGATGGCAGAATCAGACCAAGCCGCAACAGCATTCATCACACCATACGGCCCATTCTGCTTCAACACAATGCCCTTCGGGCTGAAAAACGCCGGCGCAACATATCAGCGCATGATCCAGACATGTCTGGCAAATCAGATCGGCAAAACAGTGGAGGCGTATGTGGATGATGTGGTCGTCAAATCAAGACATGTCGAATCTCTAGTAGACGACTTGAGGCTTACATTCGATAACCTCCGAAAATATGACATCAAGCTCAACCCGGAAAAATGCGTCTTCGGCGTTCCAGCCGGAAAGCTCTTGGGCTTCATTGTATCCGGTAGAGGAATTGAAGCAAATCCAGCCAAGATCCGAGCTTTGTCACAATTGGATATTCCAAAGGACCTCAAACAAATACAAAAATTAACCGGATGCATGGCGGCTTTAAGCCGCTTCATCTCCCGCTTGGGAGAAAAGGCACTACCCCTCTATCGTCTCCTTCGGCACACCGAACACTTCGAGTGGACGGAGGCCGCCACGGCCAGACTTGATGAAATAAAAGCCATATTGGCAACAAACCCAGTCCTGGCCGCGCCGAACACCGGTGAACCAATGTTATTGTACATTGCAGCAACACATCAAGTTGTCAGCGCAGTGCTCGTTGTCGAGCGGGAAACAGATGGACACAAATTCCCCCTTCAAAGGCCGGTCTACTACGTATCCACTGTCCTCACTCCATGCAAATCACGGTACCCGCATTATCAAAAGATTGCATACGCGGTATTCATGGCATCCCGGAAGCTACGACACTACTTTCAAGAGTGTTCCATAACAGTAGCCTCGGAAGTACCACTCAATGATATTATCAACAACCGCGACGCAATGGGCCGGATTGCAAAATGGGCCATCGAGCTTCTCCCGTTCGATATAACCTATAAGCCATGGCGAGCTATTAAATCGCAAGTTTTGGCCGACTTCGTCGCAGAATGGACGGAGGCCGAGCTCCCTAAAGAGTACGGCACATATTCAAACTGGATTATGCATTTCGACGGCTCCAAAATGTTGGCCGGACTAGGGGCTGGCGTCGTCCTGACGTCCCCCACAGGAGACACAGTCCAATATGTGCTCTAGATCATGTACATGGATTCCAACAATGCAGCCGAATATGAGGCCCTCCTACATGGTCTCCGGATAGTAGTATCCATGGGTATCCAGCGCCTAGAGGTACGCGGGGATTCAAACCTCGCGATATCCCAAATAAATGGAGACTTCGACGCCAAGGACCCAAAAATGGCAGCTTACCGCAACGCCATCCTAAAAATGTCAGCTCGGTTCGAAGGGCTGGAGTTTCACCATATAGCCCGAGAAAACAATCAAGTAGCGGACGTCCTGGCACGCATCGGAGCAAAACGCGATGCAGTCCCCCCCCCCCAACATCTTTTTGGAAAGATTGTTCAAGCCATCCGTAGCATGGGAGGGGGAACCCGCAAATAACAGCCCGGACCCAGCCGCACCACTTGACGCCGAACAATCTGATACAATTGGAGGCTCTGCCAATGAAATTACACCTTCAACCCACGTAATAATGGCGGTCATCGCCCCGTGGACAGAACCATTCCTAGCCTACCTTACTAGGCAGGAACTCCCGGAGGACCAAAACGAGGCCCGCTGCATAGTGCGGCGATCTAAAGCCTATAGAGTCCATGAGGGAGAGCTTTATAAGAAAAGCACTACCGGAGTCCTTCAAAGGTGCATCTCCGAAGAGGAAGGGCGGAACCTTCTGGCTGAAATTAATGCCGGACTCGGTGGTCACCACGCCGCTGCTCGGTCCCTTGTTAGCAAGGCTTTTCGTACAGGCTTTTATTGGCCGACGGCCCGGACAGACGCTCAGGACCTAGTCCAACGATGCGCTGGTTGCCAACTTTTTGCCAACCAAAGCCATATGCCACCCACCGCACTCCAAACTATACCCATCACCTGGCATTTTGCGGTCTGGGGGCTTGACATGGTCGGACCCCTTAAAGGTGGGACCGATAGGAAAAAATACTTACTGGTCATGGTGGATAAATTCACCAAATGGATAGAAGCCAAGCCTGTTAAAACAGCCGAATCCGGACCTGTGATAGACTTCATATCCGGGGTTGTACACCGTTATGGCGTCCCCCACAGCATCATAACCGATAACGGTACAAACTTTACCGCCAACGAGGTAAAACTCTGGTGCAAAAACATGGGCATCAAGCTCGATTATGCTTCCGTCTATCACCCACAAACCAACGGCCAGGTCGAACATGCAAATGGTCTTATCATGAGCGGCATTAAACCCAGACTGGTGCGGTCCCTCAAGGAATCTAACACGCACTGGGTAGAGGAGCTCGACTCCGTGCTATGGGGGCTGCGGACCACGCCAAATCGCACCACCGGATACACACCATTTTTATGGTGTACGGCGCAGAGGCAGTTCTGCCCTGTGACATAATTCATGACTCACCTAGAGTGCGCATGTACGAAGAAAGAGAAGCCGAGCTTGATCGGCAGGACAACTTGGACGCCCTAGAGGAGGAGCGTGACGTGGCAAAAGCCTGTTCCGCATTTTATCAGCAGCAGGCCCGAAGATATCAAAGCAAAGAAGTACCGGCCAAAAATTACAATGTTGGCGAACTAGTTCTACGCCTGCCGGATAAGAAAAAGGACAAAATCAAGCCCAAGTGGGAAGGTCCATTCATAATCGACCAAGTCCTGACTGGCGAGGCGTACCGCCTGCGAGATGCGTCGGATAACTGACTCGAGCCGAACCCGTGGAACGCCACCCGTCTCCGAAGATTCTATGCCTAGCGCCAGACTCTGTGTTCGTCTCCTTCCTCTGTCCATTTTTTGCATTTTTCTGTCTTACATTTCTCTCCTTCCCCTCTTTTCTTTTATAGCCCTTAAAGGCTCATCTAGTGACGCGCCACTCGCGCTCATTAAACCTGGGGGCTTCTTTAACATAAGCTTATTTATACGGGCTTCACGCCCAACACATGCATCAAACTTCCGCATGTAACTTTTTCTTCACCATTATATGCATCGATATGACTTAAGTTTTGGCCAAGCTGGGTTGCCTAGCTCCTGTGCTTACCCCTACGTTCCCGATTGTTCGGCTAGGCGGTAAAGGGAGCACCTCTGCGATTGTTACTGCCGGGTCAGCCGGATGTGTACCTCAGACTGGGTGAAGCCGAAAGCTAGCGTTCTTAAGGGAATATTCGGTCGGTGAGATAAAAGATGATCTTTTTACTCATTTTATGCGCCCCCAGATGCTTTTTTCTGCGTCTTTTTACGCAGTCCGTACATGCACTTTAGGGCATGCCTCCCAGCGAAAGGAACCCCTAACGGAACTATTCTCTCTGGAAGATGTTTCTTACTAACCATGTAATATAACATAACTAGTTGGGCACTTGTCTGATAAAGCACTAATGACCCCTACGCCTGGTCTCCATGCATACCACGGTTCTTATATAACCGCTATGGTATTCGGACACACTCCGGACCGTCAGGTCCCGAGGTTGAAGCGAAAAGGTCGGCAACGACAAACGATCTACAATCCAGCTAGAAGGCATTACACATGTCAATTCAAAATTACATAGTCATTCTGACTAATTGTATTCCTCTTCTATACCATCTAACAGGCTGTCTAATTTACAGTCCTGCTGGGAATACTTCATGGCCAACTCTACTTGGCCGTATACTAAGCTCACAGGGATCTCCTTCCCGTCAGGCCCCACTGGTCCGACCTCGGCCATGTGGTTTGGGTTAGACTTCGTAAAACGGGTCTTCACCATGGCCCAGGCTTCCCTAGCGCCTTGTCGACAGGCCGATATCTTCCACAACCGGAAGCGCCGCCGAGCTCCCTTCAGCTTCTCCGCAAGCTCTCCAAGGCCCTCGGGCATGGAGTGGGCAGGCCATAAAGCTTGGGCAACACCTCGCATCGCCTGCCGAATTCACTCATGCAGTTGCATGAGTTCGGGAAGAAGGTCACCCATAGAACCGGGCATCTCCTCTACAGGACGACCTGTGAGCATACCTACAGACATTACTCTGTTAGTCGACTTCCTTGCCGAACCTTTTTTTCAAAGTTCGTTCAAGCACTTACTAAATATGCCGCGTCGAAGCCGCTGATTCTCCCTTGTGGAGTCCGACAGCTGGCCACGAACATCTTTAAGTTTGACGTCCAGCCTGGTGTTGGCATCCTGAAGATCATTCTTCTCTCGCCTCACCTTTGTCAACATACTCTCACCGGCCTTTAGCCAGCGTAAGAGTTGTTGCTTTTCCGGATCGAGTCCGGCACCATCTGCAACATGATTTGTCAGATTTGCACCCACACCGCACAATACTAATCTTTCGAAGCGTATCTTACCTGAGGGGGTCTCTTTGGGCTCCCCTGCTGCGGCTAGTGCGGCCTCTAGTTGGGCCTTGCACTTTTCCAGCTCCTGGGACAGTATGGTATTCTTCTCTGTAAGAACCTGCTTATTAAATGATCCTTAAATCAGTTGCTCTAACTGTTTCAAGTCTCGGGGGCTACTGGTATATCTATATTTGACCAAAAATTTCTTACCTGTATGTCTTTTACATACTGCTTCCTGGCTCTGGCTAAACCATTTTGAGCGGCACGGAGGTACGCATCTCCCGAATTAAAGGCATCTAAAGCCTCTTGGGAGAAACAAGCGTCACATAGAACTGCCGATGACGCCTGTGGTTCATGGCACTCTCCACTTCAGAATTTGTGGCAGACAGCCTGTCCGCATCCTCTGTTGGAGGAGCGTCCGGTGCGCGCCTTTTGCTCGCCTCCGCTTCCTGGCCAGACGTTGGAGCCTGGCTGGTGGGGGCGCAATTGGCAACCTCTCCGGATGTAGTCCGGCGAGGTCTCTTCGTTCTGAAGATAGCACGAACGTTAATATGCCCTGACAGAATAACACCAGGGAAACAGATGGTGCACTATACCTTTGCGTCGGCATCTCAGTCCGGACTGCATTCCTTTTTGCCCCACGGGGTCCTGCGGCCCCTCGTTGGCTAGCCGCCGCAGGTTCAGCCTCCTGCCTCGGAAATCTCCCCTGCAAAACACGGTTGTCAGAAACACCGGAATACGTGAGAGTGGAACCTCTCTCAAGGGAATGAGACTCCGGTTTCTGTCACCTGGGAGGCCGGGATTAACCCTGGGTAATCAGCCATGATGGCTACCAAGGTATTGTCCTTGCTTAGCTGATGGAACACCCCGTCGATAAGCTCCACCGATATGTCCGGGTCCTCTTCGGAGTCCGGATCAAGGGACCGTTCTGGGTCCTCGGGCTGTGGAGGGCGGCTGTTTATATCCTTTACCTCTTGTCGCAGTTCCTGCACTGAAGTCGTTAGACTACATATCTAACCGTGGGAGTATAAAACAAATGGGCAAGCGCAATTATTCACTTACCCAACTTGGAGGATCGTACATAGTAAATCCGGCCTGCGGATTGACGCGGAGGAATTCCTCCTTTTCTCCCTTGTACAAAGAGGATAAGATCTTTACTAGGGCGGCAGCTGAGGCCGGCCCCTTACGACTGGCGTCATCCTCCCCGTTGAAATCCCACATGGGGTGGCCTCTATATTGAAGCAGCTGCACCCCCCGCATAATGCATGCGGCCATGACTCCAATCATGGTTAGTCCGGAATGAGCCAACAGTCTTATCCGGCCCATCATGTAAAGGACGTCTCTGTCGCTTTCTTTCTGAGAGCTCCGCGGACGCCAGCTCAAGCGTTTCTTCAATGGGGCACTATTGAACTCAGGAAGACCGACCCGGATAGGGTCCGGTAGCGGGACGTCATCTATGTAAAACCATTCCGAAGGCCAGTCCTCGGACGCCTTCTTTGGGGTTCCGGATAAGTATCCGGTCCCGGCGATGCGCCATACTTCGGCTCCGCCCACTTGGTATATAGACCCCTCTCGAGAACGGGGCACCAGGCAGAATAACCTCTTCCACAGCGCGAAATGAGCCTCAACGCCTAAAAATAGCTCGCAAAGGGCGACGAAACCCGCAATATGTAATACGGAGGCGGGTGTGAGATTGTGCAGCTGGAGGCCGTAGAACTCTAGAAGCCCGCGGAGAAATGGATGAATTGGAAACCCCAGTCCCCTTATTAGATAGGGGACGAGGCACACCCGCTCTCCTTTAGAAGGATTGGGGGTGCTCTCCGCTTGTTTTCCGCCATTATAGGTGGCGAGACCGGATCGAACCGGGACCATGTATGCCTGAGGGAGAAATCCCTTGGCCTGAAGCGACACTAACTCGCTATGCGGGATGGTGCAACTCTCCCAGTCCCTGGGTTTGGGACCGGAGGGGCGAGGGGAGGAGCTGCGACGGCAGGTCATGTTGGAATGGACCTTTGCTAGAAGCGCTCTGATGATAACTCGCGGAGAGGAGAAGATGTGGTTTGGACCTAAATCCCCATCCCGTTAAATAGGCGGCTCGTTTATATGGCTAGGGGCGTGGATGTAAAAACGCCCTGGCTTCTCGCATTCGTTTGACACACGAAAGACGGCCATTATTGGGCATGGGAGTCGAGGAGCGCTACATTACAAAAATCGGACATTATTCCTACAGGTACACAGGATTTGCAGAAGAACCCGCCTTGCAATGCCGAACAATCTGCGCGCCGGACTCATCGTCATTGAAGCCTGGTTCGGGGGCTATTGAGGGAGTCCTGGATTAGGGGGTGTTCGGGTAGCCGGACTATACCTTCAGCCGGACTCCTGGACTATGAAGATACAAGATTGAAGACTTCGTCCCGTGTCCGGATGGGACTTTCCTTGGCGTGGAAGGCAAGCTTGGCGATGCGGATATTCAAGATCTCCTACCATTGTAACCGACTCTGTGTAACCCTAACCCTATCCGGTGTCTATATAAACCGGAGGGTTGTAGTTCGTAGGCAATCAACTCCATATACAACAATCATACCATAGGCTAGCTTCTAGGGTTTAGCCTCCTTGATCTTGTGGTAGATCTACTCTTGTACTACCCATATCATCAATATTAATCAAGCAGGAGTAGGGTATTACCTCCATCGAGAGGGCCCGAACCTGGGTAAAAACATCGTGTCCCTTGTCTCCTGTTACCATCCGGCCTTGACGCACAGTTCGGGACCCCCTACCCGAGATCCGCCGGTTTTGACACCAACAATGAGCCTGCAGCTGACGCTGAATCAGATGAAGCGCCTGCAGCGCCGAAGCCAAAGAAGTTGAAGAAGCCTAAAGCTTCAAAGCCTGCCCCTTCACCAAAAATCTCACGGGCGAAGCCACTGGCAACTGCACCTCCTGAAGACAGTGTGCAGTCCGAAGATTTATCACGCATCTCCAAGCCCCAGAAGGTCAAGATGCCTCTGCCACACACCGGCCAAGAGCTAATAGCTGCTGCCATTCTGCGCAATGATGCCATTGATCTATCAAGTGATGAAGATCTTGCAGATGACGCTCTTGATCAACTCATCAAGAGCAAAGAAGAAGCAGAAATCTTCAATGATCTGCCTCTCTTTGATGTAACAATCATCCACAACTTCATTGATGAGTGGTTTGACACGCCAAACATCAGCTTCGAAGATCTGCAACTACCCATTGGCCTCAGTGTCACCTTCCATGGCGCCATTGCTTCAGAACTAGCTATCACCCAGCGCATTGTTGAACTGAAGCAGAAGATTGACTTTGAAAAGGCTCAGTTCAAGAAGCATATGGCCAAGCTCAGCGTGCAAGAGGTGAAGAACTTCAAGATTATGCTGCACGAGCTCAAGGAAGCCTTTCTCAAGAAACGTGCAGAAGCTCAGGGTTCTCATGAGCGCATGAAGGTTCTAGCTGACAGATGTGTGCAAGCCTACAATGAGGCTGAGAAGCGCAAGGCCCTTGGGCGTCCTGGCATCGACCCCAGGATGGCTGCAAAGAAGATGAAGAAGCCCGCTACGGCTGAACCTGACGCACCAAGGCAGGAAGCAGATCCCATTGTCTTCCCAACTAGAATAACTGGCTCGAAGCCAAAAAGCCGGTCAAACGCTTCAGAGCTCAAGAAGACGAGGACTGCTGAGGCTGAAGCCAGGAAGAGGAAACATCCTGAAGCCTCTCCTATTGCCCCCTTCAAGAAGAAGAGGAAGACCAAGAAAGATCAGGCTGCTCCCACAGAGCCTTTGATAGTTGAACCCATTTCCATGGTTCGTCCTGACGCTGAACGCCAACTGACAATCCATGAGCCTTCTTTCACAGAGGCTCATGAAGCTGAAGACTTTCCAGCAGCTGATCCCATCGCTGCTAAAGACATTGGTCACCATGACCATGTAGAAGATCGTGCAGTCCTTCCTCAGCTCGAGCACAGCGAACTCATCAGCATTGGGCGTCCTCTGACGCCAATCGCTCAGGATGCTTCATGGGCTGATCGCCCACAAGAGAAAGAAGACTTTGAGGCCCAGCCAACTCCAACTACACAGGCGTCGCCTGCGTTGCGCAGGCTTCGCAAAGGACCAAGGCCTCAAGTCTCTGCTAAAGACAATCCGGCTGCATCAGCCGCTGAAGAAGAAGTCCCACAAGTTGCCACTCCCCTGTCCCACCAAGAAGCGGTTCTCGAGGAGAACGTGATTGTGACCGACCCTCGAGCTCGTCAAGTGGAGGTTGAAAATCTTGAGGCTGCCACCACCACCATCAATGAAGCCACTGACGCTGTCATGGCTGAAGCTAATGTGGAGCCCTCCCCAACAAAAGCATCAGAAGTCAGTGAAGCCACTGATCCCACTGCTTCTGTTCCTGCACCTGCTGCCGGTCCCCAGATCGACTATCATGTTGAGCACAGGCCTCAGGTACAGAAGCCAATCCCAAGATTGCCGAGGTTCCCAGGTCCTACATCAGCACCTGGCTCCTTCAATATCAATGGCTTCAGAGCAGACAACACATTCTTCAATAGCTCCAGGAACCCCTACTCAAGGGAAAGGATATCATCTGATCGGTTCTGGAGCTATCCGCAACGAAGCTATTACTCCTGCATTCTATACAATCAAGGTCGCATCTTCCCTCACAAGCGTCTTGACATTGAAGCTATAGCTGGTCTGCCCTGTCTGGAAGAAGCTCTGGACTGCTTCAAAGAAGTTGGATTGCTGCCGTTCGTCACTGACCAAGAGCATTGGAATGAAGAGTTGCTGCTCCAATTCTATGCCACACTTCACATCCGCGGGTATATCAGAGATCCGAAGACTTGGGTCGTGGAGTGGATGACAGGAAACGTTCATCACGAAGCCAAAGCCTTTGACATCATTGAGCTCACTGGTTTGCCCACTCCTGGCGATCTCTACGAGCATGGATGTCAGCTTCATAGTGAAGTTATTGAGAGCATCTTTCAGAAGACTGAACCTAATATGAGTCAGATGCTCAGTATGATGAAGCCATTGCCCCAAGATGCTGCTTATCCCACGGAGTTCTTTGTTGAAGATCTTGAGTATCTGCCAAGAACCATTTATCACATCATAAGGCGAACTCTCTGGCCAATCAAAGGACACTCCACATGCCAAGCTTGAAGGTGCAATGAAGACTTTGGTCTTCTATATTCTTCATGGAAAATGCTTCAATGCATAGGACTTCTTCATTCGCCAACTTGCTGCATCAGGCTCTGATCTGTTTGGCTTGAAGTTCTAGGCCCCATGGGTCATGCGGCTGATCAAACTTCACTCCACTATCTCATATCAGCCATCTGCTCGCAATCATCGGATTTTTCTGCCTGATGTGGATATGTCGATTGAAGCCATCTATCCTGAGCCTGCCAAGGAACCCCTAAGTCTTCAGAATGCAGAGCATCAGAGTTTTTCTCAGAACATTGAAGGAGTTGAAGCAGTCGCTCGTGTGTATCCTTTGGCTGGCACTACACGTGCACCGCATCCTACTCTCACTGAAGCCACTGACAGTACAACTGCTCCACGACCCAAGAAGCACACTCGTGTTCTCAACGACCGAGAGCTTCTTGTGGCTCTTCATCAGAAACAGGATAGGCATCATGACTGGCTGAAGCGTCAGATGCAAAGCCTCTTGGTGGATGTTAATCGCATTCGAAATCTTGCCACCAAGAATGCTTTTGTTGCCCATGAAACCTCTCGCCGCACATGGAAAGGGCTAACGCTGATGTGTTCTGAAGATGATCTTCAAGAGGATGGCTTCACTAAGCGATTCAAGTTTGACTCCACACCTCCTCGAAGGGCAGTGCTGCGACGAACTCCATCCCTTGAAGACTCTGAGTTCTCTTCCTCTGCTGCAACTGTGACTGCTAGAGTGATTGAGGATGAAGACGATGCTACTTCACCGCCACCTCCTTCAGCATGCTTCGACTCTGCTCCAAGCTCTTCAGCACCGCCAAACACCACCAACGACCCTGCTGCTTCACCCACTCCTCATGGGAACGAGTAGATGCTCTATGTCTTCAAACCTTTTTGGTCCTTACTGACAAAAGGGGGAGAAGCATATGAGGTTGATAGTCTTCAAGCGGGTCCATATGGGCGGGTGCTTTATATTTTGCTTCGTGCTTACAACTCTCGTTTTGCTACATTTGGTTCTTTGAGTTGTAACACTTAAACTCGATGGTCGTCTGCTACTTGTCTGCCACCTTGTGTTGCGATGATAAATTCCGCATTTGCGACGATAAATTCCGCACTTAGATCATTCTGCAGACGTCCATTTTCCATTATGCATGTCATTATCTTCATATACTTTCACATGCATAGTGGATTGTCATCATAAGTTGAAGTAGATCTCCACAAGTACAACCTGCCATGTGCATTTGCATTCCAAAAGCAAATTACTTATATGCACATCTTCAGGGGGAGCCCTTGCAACTTATGAAGACAATTCCTTATCCTTTACAATTTCATAGATTATATTCCCCGTTGAAAACTTCAACTAGTTTGTCATCAATCACCAAAAAGGGGGAGATTGTAAGTGCATCTAGTGCCACCCCTAGTTGGTTTTGGAGTATTGACGACAAACCTAGTTGAGGGACTAATGTGTTTGTGAGAATTGCAGGATAACACAGGTAGAAGTCCCTCATTGATTCGGTTTTCCTACCAGAGATGACCCCTAAAAATGTATGAAGACATTGAAGTCAAAGGTGGTATATGAAGATATTCACATTGAAGACTATGACAAGAGAAGACACCACATGAAGCCTATGGAGCTCGAAGACTTAGAACTTTCGTAGTTCTTTTTCTTTTGTGTTGAGTCATAGGAACCACCGTACTGTTAAGTGGGGTCCAAGAGAACCAGTCAGAATGACTGAAGTGATGCCTAACCTAAAACCTATGTCTTCGAGTGAAGACTATGAGAGCGAATCTTGTCCAGAGTCGGACAAGTCAGCTTTGCTTGTAGCCCAAGTAAAGTTGCCGTGTGAGTTTGAAATCTGACCGTTGGAACACGTGTCAGTTCCTTAGTGACCCAGGGTCATTTCGGACAAATCAGGTCGGGTTGCCAAGTGGCTATAAATAGCCCACCCCCTACAACCATAATCGGTTGGCTGCTCAGATTGAGAGTACGGCTTTTGTCGTTTGAGAGCAACCCACCTCGAAGCCTTTGAGAGAGAATTCCTTGCGAGGATAAAGCCCTAACCACCCAGAGCCAAAGAGAATTGGGCATCACTTAAGTCTTCTTGTCTGTGTGATCTGAAGACTTATTACACTTGAGGACTGTGCTGTTGGGTTTCGTAGTAATTTCAAAAAATTTCCTACGCACACGCAAGATCATGGTGATGCATAGCAACGAGAGGGGGAGAGTGTGATCTACGTACCCTTGTAGATCGACAACGGAAGCGTTAACTTGGTTGATGTAGTCGTACGTCTCCACGGCCCGACCGATCAAGCACCGAAACTACGGCACCTCCAAGTTCTAGCACACGTTCAGCTCGATGACGATCCCCGGACTCCGATCCAGCAAAGTGTCGGGGAAGAGTTCCGTCAGCACGACGGGGTGGTGACGATCTTGATGTACTACCGTCGCAGGGCTTCGCCTAAGCACCGCTACAATATTATCGAGGACTATGGTGGAAGGGGGCACCGCACACGGCTAAGAATATGATCACATGGATCAACTTGTGTCTCTAGGGGTGCCCCTTGCCTCCGTATATAAAGTCTCAAAGGGGGGGGCGGCCGGCCAAGAGGAGGCGCGCCAGGAGGAGTCCTACTCCCTCCGGGAGTAGGACTCCCCCCCTTTCCTAGTTGGAATAGGATTCGCGGAGGGGAGGGGGAAGAGGAGAGAGAGGAGGAAGGGGGTCGGCCCCCTCTCCTTGTCCTATTCGGACCAGGGGGGAGGGGTGCGCGGCCCATCTCTGGCCACCTCTCCTCTCTTCCACTAAGGCCCACTAAGGCCCATATACCTCCCGGGGGGTTCCGGTAACCTCCCGGTACTCCGGTAAAATCCTGATTTCACCCGGAACACTTCCGATATCCAAACATAGGCTTCCAATATATCAATCTTTATGTCTCGACCATTTCGAGACTCCTCGTCATGTCCGTGATCACATCCGGGACTCCGAACAAACTTCGGTACATCAAAATGCATAAACTCATAATATAATTATCATCGTAACCTTAAGCGTGCGGACCCTACGGGTTCGAGAACAATGTAGACATGACCGAGACACATCTCTAGTCAATAACCAATAGCGGAACCTGGATGCTCATATTGGCTCCTACATATTCTACGAAGATCTTTTATCGGTCAGACCGCATAACAACATACGTTGTTCCCTTTGTCATCGGTATGTTACTTTCCCGAGATTCGATCGTCGGTATCCCATACCTAGTTCAATCTCGTTACCGGCAAGTCTCTTTACTCGTTCCGTAATACATCATCCCGCAACTAACTCATTAGTTGCAATGCTTGCAACGCTTTTAGTGATGTGCATTACCGAGAGGGCCCAGAGATACCTCTCCGACAATCGGAGTGACAAATCCTAATCTCGAAATACGCCAACCCAACATGTACCTTTGGATACACCTGTAGAGCTCCTTTATAATCACCCAGTTACGTTGTGACGTTTGGTAGCACAGAAAGTGTTCCTCCGGCAAACGGGAGTTGCATAATCTCATAGTCATAGGAACATGTACAAGTCATGAAGAAAGCAATAGCAACATACTAAACGATCGGGTGCTAAGCTAATGGAATGGGTCATGTCAATCAGATCATTCAACTAATGATGTGATCCCGTTAATCAAATGACAACTCTTTGTCCATGGTTAGGAAACACAACCATCTTTGATTAACGAGCTAGTCAAGTAGAGGCATACTAGTGACACTCTGTTTGTCTATGTATTCACACATGTATTATGTTTCCGGTTAATACAATTCTAGCATGAATAATAAACTTTTATCATGATATAAGGAAATAAATAATAACTTTATTATTGCCTCTAGGGCATATTTCCTTCAGTCTCCCACTTGCACTAGAGTCAATAATCTAGATTATACTGTAATGAATCTAACACCCATGGAGCCTTGGTGCTGATCATGTTTTGCTTGTGGAAGAGGCTTAGTCAACGGGTCTGCTACATTCGGATCCGTATGTATCTTGCAAATCTCCATGTCTCCCACCTGGACTAGATCCCGGATGGAATTGAAGCGTCTTTTGATGTGCTTGGTTCTTTTGTGAAATCTGGATTCCTTCGCCAAGGCAATTGCACCAGTATTGTCACAAAAAATTTCATTGGACCCGATGCACTAGGTATGACACCTAGATCGGATATGAACTCCTTCATCCAGACTCCTTCGTTTGCTGCTTCTGAAGCAGCTATGTACTCCGCTTCACATGTAGATCCCGCCACGACGCTTTGTTTAGAACTGCACCAACTGACAGCTCCACCGTTTAATGTAAACACGTATCCGGTTTGCGATTTAGAATCGTCCGGATCAGTGTCAAAGCTTGCATCAACGTAACCGTTTACGATGAGCTCTTTGTCACCTCCATATACGAGAAACATATCCTTAGTCCTTTTAAGGTACTTCAGGATGTTTTTGACCGCTGTCCAGTGATCCACTCCTGGATTACTTTGATACCTCCCTGCTAGACTTATAGCAAGGCACACATCAGGTCTGGTACACATCATTGCATACATGATAGAGCCTATGGCTGAAGCATAGGGAACATCTTTCATTTTCTCTCTATCTTCTGCAGTGGTCGGGCATTGAGTCTGACTCAATTTCACACCTTGTAACACAGGCAAGAACCCTTTCTTTGCTTGATCCATTTTGAACTTCTTCAAAACTTTGTCAAGGTATGTGCTTTGTGAAAGTCCAATTAAGCGTCTTGATCTATCTCTATAGATCTTAATGCCTAATATGTAAGCAGCTTCACCGAGGTCTTTCATTGAAAAACTCTTATTCAAGTATCCCTTTATGCTATCCAGAAATTCTATATCATTTCCAATCAGTAATATGTCATCCACATATAATATCAGAAATGCTACAGAGCTCCCACTCACTTTCTTGTAAATACAGGCTTCTCCGAAAGTCTGTATAAAACCAAATGCTTTGATCACACTATCAAAGCGTTTATTCCAACTCCGAGAGGCTTGCACCAGTCCATAAATGGATCGCTGGAGTTTGCACACTTTGTTATCTCCCTTTGGATCGACAAAACCCTCTGGTTGCATCATATACAACTCTTCTTCCAGAAATCCATTCAGGAATGCAGTTTTGACATCCATCTGCCAAATTTCATAATCATAAAATGCGGCAATTGCTAACATGATTCGGACAGACTTAAGCATCGCTACGGGTGAGAAGGTCTCATCGTAGTCAATCCCTTGAACTTGCCGAAACCCTTTTGCGAACAGTCGAGCTTTGTAGACAGTAATATTACCGTCGGCGTCAGTCTTCTTCTTGAAGATCCATTTATTCTCAATTGCTTGCCGATCATTGGGCAAGTCAACCAAAGTCCACACTTTGTTCTCATACATGGATCCCATCTCAGATTTCATGGCTTCAAGCCATTTTGCGGAATCTGGGCTCACCATCGCTTCTTCATAGTTCGTAGGTTCATCATGATCTAGTAGCATGACTTCCAGAACAGGATTACCATACCACTCTGGCGCGGATCTCACTCTGGTTGATCTACGAGGTTCAGTAGTATCTTGTTCTGAAGTTTCATGATCATTATCATTAGCTTCCTCACTAATTGGTGTAGGTGTCACAGAAACAGTTTTCTGTGATGCACTACTTTCCAATAAGGGAGCAGGTACAGTTACCTCGTCAAGTTCTACTTTCCTCCCACTCACTTATTTTGAGAGAAACTCCTTCTCCAGAAAGTTTCCGAACTTAGCAACAAAAGTCTTGCCTTCGGATCTGTGATAGAAGTGTATCCAATAGTCTCCTTTGGATATCCTATGAAGACACATTTCTCCGATTTGGGTTCGAGCTTATCAGGTTGAAGCTTTTTCACATAAGCATCGCAGCTCCAAACTTTCAGAAACGACAACTTTGGTTTCTTGCCAAACCATAGTTCATAAGGCGTCGTCTCAACGGATTTTGATGGTGCCCTATTTAACGTGAATGCGGCCGTCTCCAAAGCATAACCCCAAAACGATAGCGGTAAATCAGTAAGAGACATCATAGATACCCCACCCCCTACACCATAAATTGGTGGCTGCTCAGAGTTAGTGCACGGCTTTTGTCGTTTGAGAGCAACCCACCTCCGAAGCTTTTGAGAGAGAAATCCTTGCGAGGACAAAGCCCTAAACACCCAGAGCCAAAGAGTGTTAGGCATCACTAAAGTCTTTCTATCTGTGTGGTCTGAAGACTTGTTACACTTGAGGACTGTGAATCCTCCAGTCGGTTAGGCGTCGCGTTCTGAGCATCCAAGAGTCATTGTGGATCGCCGGTGAACGAAGTCTGTGAAGGTTTGGAAGTCTACCTTGAAGACTTACCTGAGTGATTGGGCGATGACTATGTGTCCTTAGCTCAAGGGGAATAAGGTGAAGATGCGGTCTTCTGAGTTGAATCTCAGCCTCCCTAACCAGACGTACAGTTGTCACATCAACTGGAACTGGTCCAACAAATCCTTGTCTTCACCAAGCAACTCATTCTATCCCTTCCTTCTCTTTATTTACAGTTGGTCTTTGTGAAGTCATTGCCTGCTTGCATTATCTGTTTGTCTTCACTGTGTGACTGTTGGTTCTGATTGGCTTCATACTATCTTCCATCCTGATCCATACTGCCTAGCTGCTAATAGTCTTCATGCTTTCACTTCTTTGAATACTTGACTATGGCTTGCCTAGTGTAGTCTACCTTCCGCTGCATGCTAATAGGTTCATTTCTATCGTTTGTGTTTGAAACTTCCATGTTTTGAAGACTTTCATAAAAATCGCCTATTCACCCCCTCTAGTCGATCACTACCACTTTCAAAGTCACGTGCCTTCGGTCGTTCTCTTGTGCCGCCCCAATCAACCATAATCGCTGCATGATCAGATGTCGCCGCTTCTTCGTGCGTTACCACTGCCATAGGGAACCTTGCCATCCAATCTGTATTGACCAAGGCACGATCAAGTCCACATCGAGTGAAAGAGCCGCCTGTTACCTTCTTCTCGAAAGTGCCCAAGTCTAGCAACATGCAAACATCAATTGTGTCTCTAAAAGCCTGTATCTGTGCGTTGCTGCGTTGTCCAACTCCTTCGTGCTCATCTGGACGTAAAACTTCGTTGAAATCTCCCATGCACAACCATGGCAAGTTGCTCAAAGTGCTAATGTTTTTCAGGGTCGTCCACGTTAGGTGGCGTAAATGGGTTTGAGCTTCACCATACACACAAGTTGGCCTCCACTTT
The DNA here is from genome assembly GCF_056163025.1 of Triticum urartu. NCBI lineage: Eukaryota > Viridiplantae > Streptophyta > Magnoliopsida > Poales > Poaceae > Triticum > Triticum urartu. The sequence continues at coordinate 448,829,285 of NC_141878.1, read as the reverse complement.
TCCTCCCCTTGTTTTTCTACCGACACATCGATATGATACCCAGAGTAACCGAGAATTTCAATCTTCATTTCATTGTTCCAAAAAAGGCCAATTCCACCACTCCTACCTTGACTATCGATTGCAAAAGAATTATCATATCCAATCGAACTTGCTAAAGATTCTACCCTAGATCCTTCAATCTGTGTTTCAACAATACAAAGTAGGGTAGGGGCAGACTTAGTCGCGAACTTGCGAAGCTCTTGGACTGCCGCAGGTTTGCCCCCTCCGCGACAGTTCCAACACATGGCTCTCATTGGGCACGGCGGCGCTCCTCGAAGGAGCCCGCCGGATTTTTAACTGCTGAAGTTGATTCCTCCTTCCCCTCTTCAAATGTCTTTGATCTTTTCAGATCTCTCCTCGGTGGTGGACTGACAACCGAGCTTCCCATCGGCACCATAGCTAGGTTATTCCCATCTTCTGTAATCCTTCTCTGACATGCGGTGTCTATCTGGGAACCTTCTAGTAGTCCAGCCGCAAGCCTTTTCCTGGTCAATTCTTCCATGTCAACATCATCTGTAGCCGGCGCTGTGGCCATCCCTATTTTTTCCATAGCATTGGCACCATAGTAGCTAGTATTGCCCTCCTCATATCTGTTGTTGTTTCCACCACCAGAGCGACCACCCCTTCGTCCTCCACGATTGCCTCGGCCTCCCCTAGGGCCTCTTCCAGTCCGCATAGCCCAGCCGAAGTCCTTAAAAACTAAGGCAGACGGGGGGTGGATCCCGTTCCCATGTTCCTTGTACAGATGCTCGAGCATACCGCACACAGCACACCAGTCAGGTAGCTTCTCATACTTGTTCCTGTAGATCTGCCTCTTCCCGTCTCTAACCATGGATACAACATTCCTCAAAGGTTTAGAGACATTGATCCGAACCCACACCCGATAGAAATTGCCAGAATTCTTCAAAGGTTTTAAGACATAGTAGTGTTTTCGTAGTTGTGGCATACATAGGCACAAACCTAACAGGCCCTGAAAGACGGCCTGTAGTTAAGAATTCGGGACAGAGATTCAGCTCTATTGGGCGGGGACGATTTAGTCATTTAGAGCTTCCCAGCCCTCGCAGATCAGCTCTAATTGGGCTGGGACGACCCCTCAAAACAAAAAACAAAAAAAAAAGGCTGGGACGAAACACTGATCTGCGAGGAAGTTTTTATTCGGCCCTCCTCGTCATCATCGACCATGGGCGCCGCCGCGGCCGATCTCGAGGCGCGTCAGCTCCGCATCCTCCGTCGCGTCGAAGACCTTGAGCTCGCTGCCCAGCAGCACCGTATTGGGGCGCTCTCTCTCTCCGACGCCGAAGCGGAGGTCGAGGCGGGGGACACCGAGGAGCGGCTCTCGGCCCTCCTGGCCGCGCGCGGCGTGCACGACTTCGCCTTCCGGCGTGTTCCAGCGGACTACTACGACCGCTCTCTCGAGGAGCGTCGCGACCTCCTCGCAGCCGATTCAGTCGCCCAGCTTTGCAAGAGCATAGTGATGGTACGGCCTCTTCCCTTTCATATCCCCATGTGGCGTTTCGTCGAACACCTGACGTGCGCAATTGCGCACGTTGTTGCAATTGACTGTATTTACTTCATTGTGGCATTAGGTTGTCTGTGTTATCGGTGGATTTAGAGGAGTAATGGATTGTTTGGTAGTCATGTATAAAGGCAATGGCCTAAAGGATTGCTAATACGTATGGTTTATTGGATGAAAATGCTATTAATCTTATATCAGGGTCTGTAATTCGTTAGCAGCATGAGCAAAAGGCTGTTATGATCCTCAGTGATTTGTTCTGAAAAAAGTTGTACTTTCACTGTATGGTTGTACCATGATATTGGCAGAAGTGTTGTTCGTGTTCATGAAAAGAATGCTCTAATTGTTAGTTACCATATGCAGTTAAAATAATGCTGCAACTAATAAGTTTAATTTATTGATGATAGAGGGTTGTGTCAACTAGTGTTTCGATTGCAGGTAGTTATGTTGGATTTATATTGTATCTTAAGATTGTGAGATCAACGGCCATTAGCTTCCATGCAACAAAAAGATGTCTCTAGTTGGTGGACGAATAAAGATACAGAGTTTTTGGCATGCCATTATAAGTTGGAAGGTGCTAGGTAGACTTGGTAGAGAACTAGGGAATGAATGGTTTTTTTTAGCACAAATGTGTGTTGCCATTGATTTGAGCTCAGATGGATGGCTGTGAGTTAGATTGTTATACATAGGTTAATGATAGTAGACGCTGTTGTTATGAGCTATGGCAAGTTGGCACCTGGTTATGACATTTATAGTTTGATGGGTCCTTACAATTCGGCTACTCAAAACTACTCAAAATTAGCTTTTTATTTTAATTTTGACACATAATTGATTACTGTCCTTGCTACTTGAAATATGCAAAAAAAAAATACTAATGCTCATTGGTAGAGAAAGTTTTTGCTAATCTGCTGTCTTAATGATTCAGTGCATTCCAGGCTAAGTCCGATTTGTTTATTCCCAAATTTGAGAATTGAAGCCAAAATTTGTTTGCTGATTAATATGTGAATAGTATCTCTCCCTTATCTTTTTATTTCGGATTTCTTTTCAACAGATTTTCTCTTTTGTGCTTCTAAAGTGTTAGTAGATTGATTTTGTGTAATAGTATCTCTCCCTTCTCATTTTATTGCATTGTTTAAGGCTTGGTATCCATGGATATGTTCTCTGAATCATGTCCACTTTTCGCAGGTGAATACCAAAGCTGCTGCAGATGTAGTTGACTGCAGTAACCCAAAGAATTCTAAATATTATGTTGTTATTGTTCAGGTAACCTTTTATAATCTCAATGTATCATCTTCAAACTTGATACTCAGTACAGTATATTTATTTTGATAACTTGAATATCTTTTGCAGTATATGGCACGGCTTAATGCTGAAAACATCAAGAACTTCCTGTATACCCTAAATGAGAGTCAGATACCCAAAAAGAGATTTAACAGTAAGATTGTTTTCAGTGTGTTGAAAATTCTACAATCTCAAACTATTCATTTGCAGGCAGATGTATGTACCATCAAACATTGTTAGTCATATGTTTCTTCAGAATCATCATTGTCTGTATCTTAAATAAAAATATAAAATGCATATACCAATCTGCTTCAGTTTCAAGATCTTCAGGTATAGCTGCAGATACTGTTGCAGTATCAGAAAATTAAAATGTATACTTTTGTTTTTGGTGTAGTGAGGCTCGCACCAGAAGAGGAGTCACTCATGCTTACTGGGTTTGTGCACAATGGTGTGACATGCATTGGAATGAAAACAGCCATACCGGTAATGGAATTTTGCTATTACCATGTTGCTTCTTGAAGGATGTATGTTGTTGAAGATACTATCGTAATTATATTCAAACTGAAGGACAACAGAACTACATAAGAGATAAATCACATATTTTGCATATCATATCTGACACTATATGCCTAATGTACCGTCTCCTTGAAGTTTCCTAGTCCTTCTCAAATTCTGTACGAGTAAATTGATGGTATTAAACAATAAGATGTATGGTTTCAACTTTCAACTGTGATTATAACCGAAATATCTTATCAAGTTGTTCTTCTGATAAATTATTGTATATTCTTGCTCAAATAGACGTTCTAAATGAACGACAGCAATTTTTGACATTCTGTATTGTACCATTGGTTGCTTTTTTTTTGTTTCTCTCGAATGTCAAGATTATAATCTGAAATTTGCAAGGCATCTTATAATACTAAGGGTTTGTCGGCAGGTTATCATAGATGAAGCCATCACCAAGTTGGATGAGGATTTCTTCTGGCTAGGTGGTGGAGAAGTTGACCTCAAGCTCGGGATGCGGACCTCAGAGTTCCTAAATGCTTTCAATCCATTTGTGGTGAAGTGTAGTTAACGAGTGATTACCATACAGCTTAACAGAAGCTTCAGATCCATGTGGTTCTATGCGGCCTTGATCAACGCACTGCCAGGGAGGTACACTAGGCTTTTGCTTGGATCTGGGGTTAGGATGTCTGTCTTTTTTGGAGCAGCGTTTCCCTTCCAGTTGCTCTGCTCACATTTTGTTACGTTATTTACTGCTGATTGTTGGTACTACCTCCGTTTCAGTTTACAAGTCCTACGCGTATACCTAGGTTGCCAATTTTATCACCTTCATATAAACTATATAACACAAAAATTATACGGTTTGAAAATAGAACATCTGAAGTTTATATTGGTATATTTTTTGTAATATATGACTTGTATTAGGTTGGTCAAATTGACGACCTAGGAGCACGCGTTCGCCCTATAAACTGAGAGAGAGGTAGTAAAATTGATGTAGCGGAGGGGACATTCTTGGGAAGATTGATATAATTGCGGCAAGTGGGCTTATAATATTACTAAGCCCTTTGTAGTTTGGGCCTGAGAGTTGAAAACCAGTGTGAAGTGTGTAAGCCAGACATCTGGCTGCGTCCCCTCAAAAGAAGAAAAGAAGTCTGGCCACAAAAACCGAAGTTTGTTTCTGTCTTGTTGTAGTACTGCTCAATACCTTTTCCATGGAGCTTCTTAGCTGTTTTCACAAGTATGCAACTGTCATTTTAAAATAAAATATAAGCGTAGTTTGAGGTTAGTTTGTGGTTAGAATGATGTGTAACAGGCTGCTAAATAAGACACAAAGGGTCAAACCTGGGGTTTGATCATTAATGGGCTGAGGTACAATCACTCCACTAACCAAGTAGACCCAGGTTAGTTCTCTAAGGAGCAAAAATGACAATGTAGTGGTGCATATCTGTATTGTTCTTATCTTTTTCCTCGTCTCAAGTTTCCAACCCACCACAATGCAACTAATAACTACTGGCCCTTGACGCATCCGTCTACTAATGGTGGGACAAGTGAACCGATAATCATAACTCCAACCATCATGCTATGGCCTCATCATGCTTGTGGCTTGGACTGTTTGAAACGAGAGGATGCCTCCCTCATCATGCTTGTGGCTTGGACCGTTTGAAACGAGAGGAATGTTCGGGTGTTCCGTCACAAATCCATAGCACCGCTGATCCTTCCTAACATAATCTTGGAGGAGGCAAGCTTTGGGTCACCGACTAGGGCATATAATTTTGTATATATGAGTAATTGTCATGCCGTGTATGTGAGTGTTGTGTAAAACTCTAAACTCTATTCTCCCCTTATTTAATTGATGATGCAAATATTATGCTTCCGTTCCGGAAAAAAATCTAGCGCCTGTTGTTTCACCACATGGATGACCTCGTCAGAAGTAGGTGATGATCAGGCCGAACCTGGACCCCTTGATGGGTATACGAAGAAAAAAATGTCTTGAACTGTCATTTAAGGGAAATGCAATATTTTTCTTCTGTCATAAGCGTCTTCTCCACCAATATGTCCCTTGCTTTGTTATCAAGATTGTACCAGATTTCTTGATCAAAAAATGTTCATAATGAAAACTGGTCCTCATCAAGAATAGCATACTCTAGCAGACGAATAAAATATGTGCTCGTGATCACTCATAATGTGTTTATTTAACATTGTCTCTGTAGGGCTCTAATCTTTTGGATTAGCATTAGTTTGTTCCCCCACAACCACTATTGGCAACTCGTATGGATTTCTTGATATGCTCATATTACTAGTGTGTACAAATGTACTAGATCAAGTCAAATAACCGATTACCACTTTGAGCTCAAAGATCAAAAAGCACAATAGCATATATTCCTAAACAATGCCAATCAATCCATTATCAATGGCCATGTTCCAACAATGAAGATGTAATATTGATAATCATTTGTAACTCTTCATCAATCATAGTGGCAAATTCACACAGGGCATATGCTACATATAGGTAGAGACATACCTTTCCTTGATTGCATCGTCTTGGTGGACGGTGGGCTTGGCCACGTGAGGGTTCAGTGATGGGGCTTCTTCGGCTAACCGACCCTGCTGCTTGAGCATTGAAAAAAAAAATGAGACAAGGCCACGCACGGGACATCAAGAAGAACTAACATAGGTTACTTTTGAGAGACGATTGATCAAGATCACACAAGATAGCGATGTTGACTAATCCAAGAGCATTGGTTGACCAGGGGTGATCTCATATCGTCTCAGCATGGGTGTGCTCGTGCCTACCGGTGTGCGACTTGTCCACCTCTTGCACATGACTGCTCCCGCATGTGCTAACTGCTTCAGTGCAGGCTCGATTGTACATAACACATACGCAGGGGGGAGGGGCCGGGTTTCGATGCAAATAAGCGACGATCTGATTCTAGTAAAACATCGCAAGCAATCACGCCAGCTATGTAGTGCATGCACATGATAGATGTGTCTATGTATATTCAAAGCCAGTCAATTTGTATGTGTATTTAGGGCTTGTTTCATTTAGTATGGATCATAAGGTATTTGCCTTCAATCCCTTGTCATCCATGATAAACCTAGCATGACCTTAGTAGAGGGGCCTTGGTTTCGGGGGACTCAGGGCGGTTGCCCCCTCCCCCATCCCACCCAAGGGTCGTGCATGCCCGTTCGTAAGCCTAGTGGGACCCTTGGTTGTGGGGCCATGTGGCGGCCACCCCGCTCCCCTCCCCGCCTACTTGCTAATGATGTGGTGCGCTAGAGGTGATTGGGTGGAAAGCCTACCTCTTCGATGAATATCACACCAGTAATTGAGCATGTAAACTGAAATCAAGGTTGAGGGAGAGAGGATGGGACAAGAGACTTGCATTGCATCCATTAAGTTCCACATCTTTGACTTTGTTAGTGTTGATCATGGCCCGTGACGCAGTTTTGTCAAAGATGTAGTACAGAATAAGCAGGGAAATGTTTTTTTAAAACATGACAAAAGATATTGTCATTTTCATTCATTACGGGAGAAGGTTTAGATAAGTAGAGAAATGTAATTTATGTGAATACTGTTGTTAGTAGTCGCATCTCCTCTCTCTGGGCTAACATTTAATTTATCAAGTCATTTCAAAAATAAGAAGACGCTTATGTTATGGCATCTACTTAATTAAAGAGCCCTAAGGACATGCCACATTGTGATTCACTCATACACACATACATACATGTCGTAATAATAATCATATACATAACTACATTCGAAGAAAAAATATACATAACTAGTACAAGATTGTGCTAAAATCCGGAGTCGAGGAGCCAAGGGCCGAACATTGACCGATCCATGCATGTAAATTTCGTTCAGAGGCAAGCTCAATCAAAGAGGTAAGCCCTGCCTATTGCTTTACGCACGCACTACCTGTTGTGAACAGCTGGTGCTGCGTGTGCAACTGGGTAGTCCATGGTTACTAGTGTTCCCTCTGTGTACACGGTGGTCGCCTTAGATCCTAGCCGCTCTCCGTTAGAGCCACGAGATGAGTCCCCTGCAAATCATTACCACTGACTATGAATTGCTGTGAATGGTCAATCAAGGCGACTAAAGGGCAAGCTGTACATGTACCGGCCTTTATGAGATATATATGATCCAGGGAATAGAAAAGCTAATTAAGTGCAGAATCGGTACGTGTATAGTATGTGCATTCTCATCTGAGCTATCTCTACTTTTTTATCAAAAAAAAAACTTTGCTATCTATACTCTGTCGCTAACTAGCTAGTACTCCAAGCCTACAGCACCACAACCCACCCAAACTGAAGCTTGTCCGGAATTATCTCAATATATATCGGCGAACTCTGTCATCAAAATTGCAGAAAATAACTAGAAATATAGCGGAAACACAGACACGACTTGAAGCTGCTGGTAGCTAGCTAGTGAGATTCAAGGAGAAATATACATGATATATATAACTAGATAAATGATCACGACGACATAAATGTCATCTCATGAACGGCTCTCATCCGTGATCGATGTATATATGTTCAGTTGTGATACGGAGTGCGGGTTCTAGGCTGAGCATAATCCAGGTGAATTCCCTGATCGTCCACGTGCTTGCGATGAGGAAGCTGCTGCGAAACCCTAGCGGCATGCGTGGTGTTTCGTATTCCACCTGATCGATTGATCAATGTTGCTCCCGCGCCCGTCGGCTGATCGATGCTGTTTCCGGCAGCTCGAGCCTTCTTCCCCGCATCATGAACCATCAACGAGCTTCTCGTTTGCTTCTGGGCATCAGCAACCTCTGTCGCAAACTACAGAAACACAATAGAGAAAGGGAGGGCAATGTTAGAACAAAATCGATGACGTTATGATGTTTAACCGGATTGTGTTAGGGCTGAAGCAAACCTGGGATGATGAGGAAGACTTGCTGCTGCTTAAGTGCTTGCCATTGACGCGGAGACGACGAGCTTCGCATGAGGTGATGTAGAGAGTGAAGAGGAAGAACACTAGGAGAATAGTGTAGGTGGTGGAGAGCTTTAGCTTCCTCTCGAGAGCTAGGGGAGGGGAGCTTAGGCTAAACATGGAGGACCGGTGTGATTGGTGACCACTTAGGAAACATTAATAGGTAAGAGAGCTTAGAGAAGTGACATGCATCGAAGTTCGAAGAGGATATGGGGGAGGTACGTGGTACAAGCTAGAAAAGGGGGCCTCCGTTTCTTTACGTAGATTTCTGTTTTTGCCAGGAATACACAAGACGTATTTGGAGTACCAAAACTAAGTATTAACCAAAATAATTAGTACTCCCCCATTCCTTTATACAAGGCCACTTCTTATTTGTATGTCTAATTTTGACTATTAATTTTACCAACAAAAAGTGAGTTATATGGCACAAAAATATTTCATTGGATACACATTTCAAAGGACTTTCTGATGATATACTTTTTACGACATATAATCCATATTCCGTGGACCAAAATTACGAGTCAAAATATGACATGAAAAACGAAGTGGCCTTGCGTATAAATATGAAGGCAGTACTGTAAATCAACCAGTGTTGATTGTACAGTAACAAACTAATCTTCTCCTAATTTTGTTTTCCAGAATTTCAGGCATACTGCAAATTAAGAAGGATGGTTGCACGCATAGCAGCACCTGCCGTACGAAAATGTGGTAAACAAAGGAAGAGCGCGCGCGGCATGATGGGGTACTGGTCATGAAAACCGAGGCAGAGCCATCTCCTTAGCCGCACATGGATGTCTCGATCCGTCCCCTTCCTTGATACAGATTTTGTAAGCAACCCAACCCCTGGTTACTTGGTGATCATGTGCATTGCAATTATTACGTGCAGTGCGATCTGCCACTGTTGTAGTACCACCAGTTGGCGTGGGCAACCCTAACCCCATAATCAAATTGATTAAACCAAGTACAGTTTAGTACCTTCGATGTGACCAAGTTGGCATACTTAAGCCCTACTTTGCTGTTGCTTGATGATCAATTTGCCTGGCTGCTGTACCTACGCGTTTCCGGAATTTGTTAATCGGGGCCGTTGACATGTCTGAATCACAAAAATCTTCCAGAACCACGGAGACCCAGGCCGGCCATTCTATTTGCATGAATCTCAAGGACATCGATCAATGTCAAACACGCATATGAGACGTACAGCTTTTGAGGGAGTGTGCACGTACAGTGAAGAAGTGCAAATCTGAAACAAACAGATGTGGTCAGGCGTAAGAGAACAGGCGGCCCACGGTGAGGTTATCTGCATCCGATGCATGCAGAGAGTTTGCTAGGGAGGCGAGGCGGGGCGAGATGGGTCGATGCGTGTCGCATGGCACGGGGATCTCGGTGTGGACCTGGGGCGGTGGGAAGAGCTACAGGAGGGATGCACGCGATCTATGCCTAGAGCGAGCGAGCTTGCTTGGCGGGGCAAAGATATGGATGGGTGCATGGCGCGGGGAGGTGGGAGAAAGTGCCGGAAAAGGGTACGAGTATGGGGTATGGGTGTGGCACGAGAGATCGCGCTTGTCTCGCCGTGTCGGCCGCGCGGCCACACCCCTCCGGGCTCCGGCCCGAGCGCGCGCCCCGCTGCCCGCCCGGCGCACGTACGCGCTTGTCGCTTCTCAGCTCGGCACGGCGCGTGCGGTGCTCCGGCGCCACGCCCGCCCGCCCGTGTGGCTCTCCGTACGCGCATGCAGTGCGACACGCGGTGCAAACCCGTCGAACCGGGCAACACCTGCGCGCATGTCTGTACAGTGTGCGTACACGCGCCAGATATAGATTGTTGATTTGTTCACTCGTAGTACGCACGTCTGCTGCTGATGCACGCGTACTACGGTCTGCCCAGGAGCGACGGAACCTGTACTACGTACGCATAATATGTTGAGCGTGCCGTGTTTCTTTTTTCGATGTAAAGGGAGTTTTATTGCGAAGTAATAGTGTTACAATTAAAAGGCCACAAATTCTTAATACAGAGTGGAACCGAGACTAATGACACAGTAGTTGTACTCTCGGTGCGGCTATACTGGGTCAGCCGATCTATAACTCTATTTTGACTATGAAGAATTTTTTTTAAGGATAAAACTCCCTGCTACTCATTAACTCTTTAATCTCCCGAACCAAATGACTATACACCTAGCGCTCCAGGCCATTGTTTGATAAGCAAGACAATGCTGCATATGAATCTGATTGAACAATTACTAAAAGAGTCAAATGTTGAATGGCTAGGGCCATGCTGTGCATGATCGTATGTATCTCTGCTTTTAAAGGATCATTGCAGTGGAAGATAACACGATAGGCAGAAAAGATAATACTGCATGCATTGTTTCCGAGGACCATACCAGCAGCCACAGAACCATTTGAAGGCTGAAAGAACCCATCCATTGAAAGGGTGACGTGGCCGTGCTCAGGATGAGATAAGAACTTTTAAAATGTCATTTCATAAAGTTACGATGAGATAAGAGAGTTTTAGAAAGCCATTTCAAAAACTGAAAATGTGATGGCCCCATCATGACTTGATTTCCTAAGCCGCCACAACGAAATATTTTTTGACTCAGCAAACTGCATTGATGGACCCTGCCTGAGGTAGACAGATGAATGATATGTTTCACCTCGACCTAGCATCGTGATGTTTCCATGAACAGTAAAACTAGGGCTCAGTGTTGTATAGAACACATAAACCTTTTTTTACTCGATGCGCGATGGACTAGATAAAATCATAGAGCGACCTCTACAAATCCCTTAAGAAAACCTCAATGTAAGCAACGTTTGTTTTGTTCGTTATTTACGGATCCGTTTCAATGGATCAGTTTGATTTTTGTGAACATTTTCTAGAATTTCATGGACATTGTTTTCAAATTCTTGATTATATTTTGAATACACAATCATTTCATAAAATCATGAACATTTTTAATTTGCAGACACTTTTTATAAATTACGATTTTTTATGATATGCGAACAGTTTTTAAAAATCATCGACATTTTATGGTGTCCCTACCATTTTTTTAATTCATGAAAAAATTATGATTTATCAAAAATATTAAAACTCATAGCTTCGTGAAATTTTGCTATTCCCAAATTAACTTTAAGAAGGAAAAATAAAAACAATACCGGAAAAAGAAAAGGCAGAATACAAAATACAAACATAGGGTGTCACGCTCCGCACATGGGCCAGCCCATGAACATATGTGGGATCGCTCTTGCTATTAAGAGAGAAAATAAGAGAAAAAAGGGTGGCACCTAGGATCAAACCCGAGTCACCAGTGTGAAAGACTGCCTTTGCCATTGTGGTTCTTGTGTGTTTGTGAATTGTGATGTATCATGGTATCAGGTATAAGAACCAAAAACAACGGCTGCTTCAAGAAAAAAATGTCGAATCATTTTCGTCACTTATGCCACCCATAAGGGGTAATTGATGATTACTTCGGGGTAATTTTAATTAATGATGAACGGGCAAAAGCACTAATGACTTTATTAGTAGGTATAGATTACGATGGTCTAGACAATATAACGCGTCCGCTATAGTTTCTTTAACTGCAACGAGAATGCATGGTAGCTCCGCGCTAACAAGCTCAATTCAACTCGGTTTGCAAACACGGCGGAGGTTCCCTCTTCTCCCTGGACCCGGCCAACAACAACATTCTGCTCACGAGCGGAAACGGGCCCCTCCTCGTGCCCGTTTGGTAGGAGTGGCACGTAGCACTGCGCCACACGCACCTCGACTGCGACGGCCCGGCTGGGCAGTAGTACATGTACGTACAAGCAGCGATATCACTGTGCCAAAAAAAGAACCCGGGTACTAAAGCATGTCACTGTGCAAATTAAACATGTGACTGTGACGGCCGAACAAACTCGCGCCAGATTGTCAAATGGTTGCAAATTCGAGCTTTCTTTACTGGATTGGGTACTCTATTTGGGCCCATATAACTCACGCTGCAGGACGAAATCGATCTGCCCACCAAGTTGCGGGCCTACTGGACCGCTTTCAGATCATGTCCAGTTGTGGCCCACTTGCATTTACACTCTCCTGTATGCCTCTTTCTGTACCTCACTCGTGAACAAATGAATTCCCTAAAAAAAAAAAGAATGCCGGCGGCATACGACAACTCTTTTTACGGTAAAAAGGGAAAAACAGTACAAGCATCCTTCGTTTCCCTCTCATTTTTCGTGGTAAAATAAAGCTGCTGCGCGGCCCTGCTCCGTACGTGCCCGGCCGAACACGCCATGCATTCGTCTTCACCGGTCCGCAAAGCCACATCGCCCAAAAGATAGACGCCACAGTGCAACACGCCGAATCGAGATCCATAAACTATAATATTACCATGGACAAGACAAAGATGACCATGCCATGACCAGCAGAGCGGCCACACTGACTGACGGAACTGACCTGACCGGACCGGGCAGAGCCCCCGAAGCGGCGAGGGGCAATCGATTGGAGGGGAAGAAGAACGAGCCCATGGCGGGCATGGCAGACGGGACGGGACCACTCGGGACAAAAGGAAAAGGGCGCGAGCCTTGGAGAGCCTCATTCCACCTTTCCATCATTAATTGCCAAAAGGTTTACGGGCCACACCGTCCTCGAACTATAAATGGGAAACCAACAGTCCAAGCATAATTTGTTCGTGTCCCTCGGGCGAGAGATAACTGCGATTTGTTTTGGAGCTGGGATCATCCGGGAGTGAAGGAGGAGGTAACACATCAGCATCGGCGCTGATGGGACGTTTGAGTTGCGTGGCATCGACACGCAGGAATCGCTTGCCGCCCGGTTTGCTTGCCCTGGCAGCAGTAGTAAATTGATCGTGGGCCGATGGTTATATATATCCCCAGATATCCATAAGGTTGAAAAGACAAATCTTGTATCTCGTCTCTATAGCATGCACGAAAACAAAACGTACACAACTGACAAATCTTGTATCTCATCTCTATAGCATGCACAAAATCAAAACGTACACCACTGATAAATCTTGTATCTCGTCTCTATAGCATGCACAAAATCAAAACATACAGCACTGTGATGTTGGATTATAACAATATAGTTTAACACAAAACCATTTGGGTGCATACATTTTACCATATAAATCAATTAGTGCTAGAAAAATGAGTTTATATCACTCATAACTTCGGAACTAGATCAACCATGTAGAGAAGTAAATGACATTTTCGAAAATATCTACATGAGAATAACAACCAAATTGTGCATTGCCTCGCTGGCCATTGCCCTAGCTGGTACTCCCTTGGTGTTAGATACATCCATTTGAGGGACAAACTTTTTCGGACGAAGGAAGTACCAGACTAGCTCTGTAGCTATTCTATTTTCAATGCCTTGAAAAAAATGCTACTACTTTTTTCACCAACCTGCAGGTGTGAATGATTATTCGGAATTCACTAAGCTACAATGTAAATTTCGCCAGGTGTAGTGTATTGTTTATCTGCTTTTAGAAGGGGTTGCCTCTCTTTGCCACACCGGGTTTGTAGTGTGAGTTTAAATCCTGTACGAACACCTTGACAAGGCATATCGGCAAAATATGTATATTCAATTTCAGCAATATTGGAGGGATCGATGGATGCATGGCCACTCAGTGCAGGAGATTGCGCCACTTATCCTTGAGCATGTGGACACTCGCTCAATCAATAGCAGGACGGTTCGGTGGGCTCAAGAGGGGCAACAATGGTAGGCGGACATCCCTTATATCACATCCCACATGACACTGCTACAATTGATGCACTTGAGACAAGCCATTTCCTCAGTTCAAAGAGACACGCATACGCTTGACACGTTCCTCTGGCCATGTGCGACGTCAATGAGATACTCGGTCAAATCCACATATGATCGTCTCTGTGAAGGACTGCCAACCTGCCCTTACGCCGCTGCCATCTGGAGAAGCTGGGCTCCTCTGAAGTGCAAGATGTTCACTTGGCTAGCAGCACAATACTGTCTTTGGACGGTGGATCGACGTACTTGGCATGGGTTGCACGAGCATACTTCGGCTTGTTATACTTGTCTCCATGAGGAAGACATCGTGGACCACATCTTGGTGCAATGCGGCTATGCGCGGGGAACTTGGTTGGGCTGCTTCGATGCGTTACACTTGCCTACTCAAAGCCCGCTGAAAACGGACACATTCCTGGACTGGTGGCTACAACAACGTTCATGCTTCACAAAGGAGGATAAGCAAGGCTTCGATACCCTTGTCATTTGCACGTCTTGGTCGATATGGAAGAAAAGGAACGCTAGGGTATTCAATAGAATTGAGCAACGGGTAGACATAGAAGAACTAGTCACGAAAATCTTTGATGAAATGAGAGAGTGGAAGTTGGTGGCTTGTGGAGGAGGAAGTTTGCAACGTTTTGTGAGAAAGCAACATTGTGTTGTAAGGCAGGAGTCGTAGGGGATATCGTCTTTCGAGTGCCTGACACTCGCTAGACCTCTTGTAAATTGTTTTGTTCTCTTATATAAAATTAAGACACGCACTTTGCGTGCTCTCGAAAAAACAAGTTTCAACAATATATAACTCACAAAAAACTAAATAGGGCATAAATAAGAGTGGGCTTATAGAATTTTAAACATTTGACACTTCATCAATAACTCACAACACCCTCAAGCTCTGTGTGCGACATCAAATCAAGTGTATTTATAGACAATGCACAGGGCTAAAGTTGAAATGTATGGATTGCTAAAGTAAAAATAACGAGTTAATTGCACACAACCATCACATTTGCGACTAGGTTTGCAGAAAACCACCAAGCCGGCAATGCGTTGCAAAAAAGACTGCATTCCCAGTAATCTTGTTGCAAAAAGCACTGGTCGAGTGATTTGGCTCTTTTATTCACTTGCGGCCAGGTGGGGCCAGACTATAAGGAGTTTAATTAGCAAATAAATTACATACACACCCTTCAATTCTAAAATAAAACGTAATCCAATCCCTCCCCGGGACAATTGCCAACGAGGTGCAACCACGGTGCCCTTGCCTGCACTCGGTGTGGGTGGGTGCTAAAATCAGCTAAGTGTGGATGAGTGCACTCCGAGTGCTAAAATCAGCTAAGTGTCAATTCTAAAAAACTCTGGCGACGATAGTCTCAAGAATTACACCCAGTGGGTGCACTCAGCATGCCCCCACGAAAGGACATCCACTCGGATGGCGCACAAAAAAATGGTTAGCAATCATGCCCAGAGAAAAAAAATGCTAAGTTCTAAGACTCCCGCTGGCTGCCACTAGTCGACGACAGTCTCGTGTACTACATGTAGTGGGTGCACTCAGCGTGCTCCCACTGGAATCAACTGACTCGGATTGGCTCTGGTGGGTCCGAGTGAAAAACCATACTCGAAGAAAATCAAAGTTCTAAGACTCCCGCCGTCTTCTTCTAGTCGATGATAGTCTCGGGGACTACACCCATCACTGGAATGAAAATACCCACTGGGTGTACTCCGTGTAAGCCCACTGGCACAAACACAACTAACCATTTGGAACAAAGTAGACAACTCAAAAACTTTAAGACACCAACTAAAAATTGTACTTACAATGGTACTTACTCGCACATTGGTCTGCAACACTTCACTCGCGTCGTATGCCTCCTTCAGCCACGCGTTCATGAAAGTGCAACTATCCCTGGGTGGTTTTGGTAATTCCTAACAACATATAACTCATTATTGAGCTAATGCTACTTAAAGATAAACATTTCAGGAAAGCTCAATGATTGACATGGCATGGATGAGAAAAGTGGACCCCTCAAAATTCTAAGGACAAAGAATTGGCTCAAGCTCAAAGCTCAGGACTCTACATCTTTTCATTTTAAGTGATCCAAGATCACATTGAGTACATAGGAAAAGCCAATGCTATTAAGAGGGGATGAGGTGTTGCCTAATGGCTTGCTTTCTCAAAGTGCTTAATGATATGCTCCAAAGTCCTCAACTACTTTCTCACATCCACATATGTCCCAAACCAAAAGTCAAACTCGGCCCCACCGAAACTTTCTATTCGGCGCCACCGAGTTCAGTTGACATAGCCACTGCCAGAAACCCTAGTCTTTTCGGTCTCACCGATAGGGATTTCGGTCTCATCGAGATGGGATTGTAATATCTCTGTTTCCCTTCGTAACGTTTCGGTCAAACCGAGATGAGCGATCGGTCCCACCGAGATTGCAATGCAAACTCTCTGTTTCCCTTTCGTAACGTTTCGGTCCAACCGAGATGAGCGAATCGGTCCCACTGAGTTTGCATGATCAACTCTCTGTTAGTCCATTACCAAAATCGGTCTCACCGAGTTTGTGTAATCGGTCTCACCGAGATTACGTTATGCCCTAACCCTAAGAAAATCGGTCCCACCGAGTTGACATGTCGGTCCCACCGAAAATCCTAACGTTCACATTTTGAACTAAATCGGTCTGACCGAGTTTCATGATTCTGTTCCACTGAGTTTGGTGATTTGTGTGTAACAATTAGAATTTGTGTGGAGGCTATTTATACCCCCCCACCCACTCTTCATTCGTGGAGAGAGCCATCAGAACATGCCTACACTTCCAACATACATTTTCTGAGAGAGAACCACCTACACTTGTGTTGAGGTCAAGATATTCCACTCCAAGCACATAAATCTTGATCTCTAGCCTTCCCCAAGTTGCTTTCCACTCAAATCATCTTTCCATCAAATCCAAATCCTGTGTGAGAGAGTTGAGTGTTGGGGAGACTATCATTTGAAGCACAAGAGCAAGGAGTTCATCATCAACACACAATTTGTTACCTCTTGGAGAGTGGTGTTTCCTAGATTGGCTAGGTGTCACTTGGGAGCCTCCGTCAAGATTGTGGAGTTGAACCAAGGAGTTTGTAAGGGCAAGGAGATCGCCTACTTCGTGAAGATCTACCTGAGTGAGGCAAGTCCTTCATGGGCGACGACCATGGTGGGATAGATAAGGTTGCTTCTTCGTGGACCCTTCGTGGGTGGAGCCCTCAGTGGACTCGCGCAACCGTTACCCTTCGTGGGTTGAAGTCTCCATCAACGTGGATGTACGATAGCACCACCTATCGGAACCACACCAAAAATCTCCGTGTCTCCAATTGCGTTTGCACAATCCAAACTCCTTCCTTTACCTTCATATGCAATTGGTTTACTTTCTGCTGCTATACTCTTAGAATTGCATGTGTAGGTTGATTGCTTGACTTGTGCCAAGTTGCTGAAATCTGCCTAGAACTAAAATTGGGAAAAGGCTAGATTTTTATTTGGTCAAGTAGTCTAATCACCCCCTCTGGACATACTTTCGATGCTACAAGTGGTATCAGAGCTTTGGTCTCCATTTACTTTGATTTCAATAGCTTTTGGTGGTCATAGCCTTGGTTTCATAACCTAGGAGAGTATGGTGTCTAGCGAGGGAAACTACCACTATAGAGGTCCTTACTTTGATGGTACAAATTTTGCTAGTTGGAAGTATAAGATGAAAAATGCATATTCTTGGACATAACCCCGCCGTTTGGGCTAGTGTGTGTATTGGATTGCAAGGTGAATTCTTTGATGGGAGAGAACCAAACCGTGAAGCTACCGCGGAAGAGTTGAAGATGCTACAATACAATGCTCAAGCTTGTGATATTCTCTTCAACGGATTATGCCCCGATGAATTCAACAAAATCAGCCGTCTTGAGAATGCAAAGGAAATTTGGGATACTTTGATTGATATGCACGAAGGTACCGAATCTGTCAAGGAATCCAAATTGGATGTGCTTCAAAGTCAGCTTGACAGGTTCAAAATGAAGGATGGTGAAGGCGTCGCTGAAATGTACTCTAGGCTTGCTCTCATCACAAATGAGATTGCCGGCTTAGGAAGTGAAGAGATGACCGATAGATTCATCATCAAGAAGATCCTAAGAGCCTTGGATGGAAAATATGATACCGTGTGCACATTGATCCAAATGATGCCCATTTATAAAGATCTCAAGCCAACGAAAGTTATTGGAAGAATTGTTGCTCATGAGATGTCACTCAAGGATATGGAAGAGCTTCACAACAAGTCAAGTGGTGCTTACAAAGCCTCGTGTGATGCTCCCACATCATGAAGTGAGAAGCAAACCTTCAATGAAGAATTGAGTCTAATGGTGAAGAACTTCAACAAGTTCTACAAGAGTAGAAACAAGGAAATAAGTTCCAAGTCAAGGTCCTACAATGACAAAAGATCTTCTAGTCGTGAGGGTAATTGCTACAATTGTGAAAGACCCGGACACTACTCCAATGAATGTACGCCCCCTACAAAAGAAGAGAAGACTCTCCCAAAAGAAGGAGTAGAAGAGAAGAATCACCATCAAGAGAGATAAGGAGTAGAAATGATCGTTATGAACGAAGACCCTCTCGGAGAAGCAAGGACTCGGAAAGGAAGGACAAGTCATCAAGGAGCTACACAAAAAGAAGACATCAAGCTCATGTTGGTGAATGGGTATCCGGTTCCGACTCCGATAATCACTTCGAAAGAAGTTATCACTCCGACTCCGAATATACTCAAGATGAAGGCGTTGCCGGACTAGCACTTGTGACAACCAACTCCTATGACATATTTGACTCACGAAATGAAGGAATTGGGAGATGATTCATGGCTAAAGGTCCAAAGGTAACACACCCCGAGTATGTTGATTTCAATAGTGACGAAGATGATTTGCTAGGAGATGATGATTTACTTGTTGACAACTCTAGTTATGAAAACTATGATGAGCTTGCTATTAATCATGATAATCAAGATAAAACGAATGACGATGATAAGAAGGAGATTGAGCGTCTAACTAAAGAACTAAACACTCTTAAGTTAGCTCATGAAACTACCTTGGAAGATCATCGAGAACTTTTAAAGACTCATGATAAGCTACGCCTTGAAAAGCTCAACCTTGAGAAAGAACATGAGTTTTTAAAGGCAATCAATGATGATCTTCGCAAGAAAAGTTAAGTTCTTCTTACATTGCCAAGCGTTTACTATTGTCTACTCACATGCCACAAGTTAAATCTAGTAACAAGAACAAGAAAGATTCTTCATCTAGTAGTAACAACAATCATGCTAAATCCAATGTCGTTGCTTCTAGTAGATCTCTTGATTCCACTAATGATTCTCTTAGCCAAGTTACACTTGAGCAAGAAAATAGCTTATTGAAGGGAATTATAGAGAAAGGTGTTTACAAGAGCCTTGCCGGAAGTAAGCAATTTGAGGAAATTGTACGCAAGCAAGGAAGACACCGGAAGAATCAAGGTGTTGGTTTTGAACGAAAGTTCAATGCCAATGGAGTTGAGTGGGAAGAAGATCAATACCCCAAGACGAAGTTTGTTCCTTAATAAGAGAAGTATGATCCTACTTCTTTCAAAGGAACACAATCTCAAGATGATCTTCCACCACAAGACCACAAGCAAAAAGGCAAGGGCAAGCTTCAAGAGGAGATTGATGCATTCGAGGAAGCACCCAAGGCCTTGGTAAAATGGATTCCCAAGACTACATCAAGTTCTACTTCAAGTACGACTACAACCCCAAGGATTCCCATCAAGATGGTGTGGATCCCGAAGAACAAGAACTAGTGAGTTCTTGAGGGTGACTCTGCCAACCTACTTCACTCTTATCATTATGGCAAGGACAAGTGCAAACAACTTTCATATCTTGCACTAGTTCAAGGAGTCACAAACCCTCTTGTTGGTAAGACAAGGGACAAGGTAACCTAATGCTTCCATGGACATCATCTTGTGTACACATCACTCTATGTCTATGGATATCCTTATTTGTTCCTTGTGGGACTAACCCATGTAGGTATTGAAAGTGCAACTCACTCCAAAGGATTGCTCCGAATGATCTACATCAACATTGAGCATCCACATCTACAACACCTACATGAAGTCATAATCGACAAAACCCAAGGTTAGTTGATCCCTCTTAGGGGGATATCACACCTAGGGGGAGCTTTACTCTAATCAATTGAGCTAAAGCAACTCTAATGGTGTGAACACAACAATGCTTTATGTAAAAGTGGCAACCCCACTTGTGCTTAAACGATGAGTATGACCTACGATCAAATGTTCTCATTTGACTCCTAAGTCAATATACTCATATATAGATGATCTAGTCATCGCAAATTTCTTGATATATGCTAGAGTGATTGTGCATGCTTTGTCACATATTTCATTTGCCATCTTATTGTGTGAGCATGTTGGTTGAATATTTTACTCATTCGAGGACATCCATTTGTTGCTTTGATTGTTTGTCTTTTTCTCTTTTGCCAAATGGATGGACAAGAATGCCTAAGAACCCCCTCTAGCTACCTATGCTTTTCTCGTCTCAAACTCTATTCATGCTACATCACAAAGTTTGATCAAGTCAGATTCGAACCACTGTGTGTGAGGAGCACTCGGAGTCCCTGATTCGTCATAGACTTAAACTTCCAAAACCTCTTTGTGCATTTCTGTATGACCGAGTCATCCATTTCGGTCACACCGAGATCACTTAGTTGATCTAGGTTTTCAATCTCGGTGCAACCGATTAGAACCTTTCGGTCACACCGAGTTGCAGTAACTGCCTGCAGTTTTGCATCTCAGTGCCACCGAGTTGTTCCACTCGGTCACACCGATAAGGTCAGGTTATATATACTGACGGGCCAAATTTTGGAAATTTTTCTGAAACCCTTCGCCCGCGTATAACCTACTCTGCCTCGTCGGGTCTCCGGATCGTCTTCTCGCCGCCAGCGACCTCCCGCCGCTGGTCTCCGCCGCCGTCAACGGCAATCTGCTCCGCCGTTGCCGCCGTAGCGAACACTCGCCGCATTAGGGTAAGTGTTTGATCCCTTGTGCTGTCTTTTTCACTCTGATTCCTAGCACAAGGACAATGCCATGTTTCTTGCCACGATTGAGATTCATCCATCCTGCTAAAACTTCCTTAGGTCTAGATTGATTCGAAAATTTTAGGGTTAGCTCTCCGCAGAACTCATCTTGGACCGACCAAACTGTAGAAATCGGTCTCACCGATTAAGCCTTGGCCATTGCACATGCGCTCTTCGGTCTGACAGGAACGTGCAAATCGGTGTGACCGAGTTCAGAATTCTGTGAAACCCTAGCAATCTCGGTGCCACCGAATCGTGACTCGGTCCTACCGAGTTCGCTAGTTTAGGTTCCAACTGTTGCTTCGGTATCACCGAGTTTGTCAATTCGGTAGCTTCGAGATCACTTCTGTAGAGAACTAAAACTAAACTTTTTGACTCAATTGTTTTTGCAAAACTCCTGTACTTTGTGATGCTCATCTTCTCTACCTCATCTATAATCTATTCACAAGGTCTGCTGACAGTTTGCCTGCAAGATGTCTGATCAAAGTGACAGCCAGAACAAATCTGAAGAACATGTCCAGATGAGTGAGGGCACTAGTCCCTCCAGCTCTTCTGATGATGGAAGCAGGAGCACTCCAAGCAACTTACCTAAGGCAGCAACCAGATCCAGGGAAAAGAAAACCTTAGAATCTGACGACGAGGATTATGTGGCCATTGAGGATGAGGCCACTTCAAGGAAAAAGGTGCTGAAAAAGGAGTATGGCTCAGCTGCCAAGCCAGGGATGCATAAGAAGGCGCCAACAAAGAGAGTTCCTATGTCTAAGGCCAGAGCATCCACTGCTGAAACCTCCAAGCCAACTGAAGAGGCAGTTGGAGAAAGGAAGAAAAGGAAGAAAAGGGTCAAGAAGACCACTGCTAGAGTGCTTGGTAGATCATCAATAATGAGAGGCTCAGATGAAGAAGAAGAGGATGCTGCACCAGCACCCAAAGCATAAAAACTCATGGGAGATGCAATCAGATCAGGGGCTACTCCATCTAAGCCCAAAGGTGCTCCCAAGGCTACTGCTCCAGCTCAGAAGCCTAAACCCAAGAGAAGCACTAGAAACATTCCTGCTGAGGAGAAAAACAAGGCCCCGGTGCCTGAAGCTGCCGAAGAAGAAGAAGATGACTCAGTTGTGTTGAGGAAGCTGACGCCCAAGATCCCTGATCACAATGATACACACCCTGTGGCAGAAAACATGAAAATCAGGAAGGATGCATGACTGAGGTTATGGAGACAGTCTGATCCATATGCTGCCAGGAGGAGGACTGCTGTGGACTACAGGTTTCACACCAAGGAACAACAAGACTTTTATGAGACAATCCTGCTTGACAAGAAGCCCATTGTCGGTGTCAAAACCGGCGGATCTCGGGTAGGGGGTCCCGGACTGTGTGTCTAAGGCGGATGGTAACAGGAGGCAGGGGACACGATGTTTACCCAGGTTCGGGCCCTCTTGATGGAGGTAATACCCTACGTCCTACTTGATTGTTCTTGATGATATGAGTATTACAAGAGTTGATCTACCACGAGATCGAAGAGGCTAAACCCTAGAAGCTAGCCTATGGTATGATTGTCTGTTGTCCTACGGACTAAACCTCCGGTTTATATAGACACCGGAGGGGGCTAGGGTTACACAAGGTCGGTTACAAAGGAGGAGATATACATATCCGTATTGCCTAGCTTGCCTTCCACGCCAAGTAGAGTCCCATCCGGACACGGGACGAAGTCTTCAATCTTGTATCTTCACAGTCCAACAGTCCAACCAAAGGACATAGTCCGGCTGTCCAGAGACCCCCTAATCCAGGACTCACTCAGTAGCCCCTGAACCAGGCTTCAATGACGATGAGTCCGGCGCGCAGTATTGTCTTTGGCATTGCAAGGCGGGTTCCTCCTCCGAATACTCCATGGAAGAATTTGAACACAAGGATAGTGTCCGGCCCTGCAAAACAAGTTCCACATGCCACCATAGAGAGAATAATATTTCCACAAATCTAATCTGCTGACACATTTTGACCGCATGACATCATGCCAGGGCCCAGTCATTATTCGAACTGTTTTTCTCAACCAGCACTGCACATATTGCGAGGCAGTTTTCTTGACACGTCTTGTCAAAGCAGAGATCGTGTTCCCCTTATCATGGGATTCTCATCAATACGGACGTGGGTAACCCAACCGCGCCATCAATTGCGGCGCCTGGGGAATTAGCGGTTTTATCAGGCAAGTGGGGAGACACATCACCTCTTCCGCCCTTATAAAGGGACAAGGATTTACTCTTTTCACCCACGCCTTCTTCCTCCTCGCTTATCCATTCCCGCACACTCGACCTCTAGCGCCCAAGCTCGCGTTCTTCTTCTCAAACCACTCCAAGCATGTCCGGAGCGGGAGGCAAGTGGATGGTCTCCTCTGTCACGGAGGAGAACATCAAAAAGTTACGGGAAGCCGGATATCTGGCATGGATATCACGCACCGGCTGCCAGATGCGGGGCAGATCGTCCCTACGCCCGAACCCCATGAGAGGGTAGTTTTTCTTACCCACTTCATTCGCGGACTGGGGTTTCCACTCCACCCGTTCATCCGCGGGCTCTTGTTCCAAATTTCATGATCTGGCCCCCAATTTCATGCTCAACATATCGGCGTTTATCATCGTGTGTGAGGCCTTCCTCCGCATCAAGCCCTATTTCAGCCCGTGGCTGAAGATTTTCAATGTCAAACCGAAGGTGGTGGTCGGCCAGCAGGCAGAGTGCGGAGGCGCCATGGTGGGCAAGATGCCTAACGTCACCTGGCTCGAAGGCTCCTATGTGGAGACCATAAAGGGGTGGCAATCGGGGTGATTCTACATCACCGAGCCGCGCGACACCAACTGGGCGACGGCCCCCAAGTTTCGATCCGGAATCCCCACGTGGCTCACTTCCTGGAAAGAGAAGGGCCTGTCCTGGGGTTCTTCGGCGGAGCTGACCGGACTCCAGGCCTGCATCCGAAACATGATGAGCAAGAAAATCAAGCTCGTCAATGTGGTCCAGGTCATGCTCTTCCGCCAGATTCTCCCGTGCCAAAGACGGGCATTCAATTTATGGGAGTTTGACCCGGCCCAGCACCAAACGCTGCGAGAGCTCTTTGACACGACGCACGAGGACGTCTGGAGGGTGCTGTTTAAAGGCGCTGAGGTTCCCCCTTCCCTTACCAAGGACCGCGGAGTCAGCGAGAAGCGCCGCGCCAATCCGGTAAGTTTGCATATCTTGCAGGGTATTTATTTGCCCCGGTTTAGTTATGTGCAGGATCTAAGCTTCCATGTCATTAACAAGACTAGATAAAGACGGTGGCGCAGTTTGATTGCCCAGCCCCTCTGCCCGAAGATCCTGCAGACGCTCTTCTAACGAAGATGCTGACTCCGGCACCTTACGAGGTGCTGGCAAAGAAGGCCAAGAAGAAGGCCACAGGGACCCGAAAGGGTCTCCGGCGCAAGGTTGTATCAGACTCATCGTCCGATGACTCCGAAACGCACTCCTCCCACGGAAACGAGGAGGAGGAGGAGAAAAGTTCTCCCCCCGGCCGGGGGAGACAAGAAAAGGAAGGCCGACCCATCCGGGGAGGCCGAAGGGTCCAAGAAGGGAAGGACCCTCCCTCCGGACTGCGCCACGACGGCCGCCGACAGCGGCGACGAGTGGCTACCCAGGGTCAAGCCCCTGGCGAAGTCGTAAGTGTCTGGACACCATAGTACTTCATGGTATGTTTTATTGCACTGCCTCTTCTCATGCCGAACATGATTATGTAGTCCGTCCCAAGCTCATCTCGACGTATCCTCATCGAGCAGCTCTTTGGACTCGTCGGATATGAATAGTAGTTCTCTCCCGACCGCTTCCACCCCTCGCCCTACGGACAACGCCGAGGTGTTGTGTCAAAAGGCACCGAGCCAAGGGGAGGTGGTCCTGGGGGTGCCTCGAGGCGACTTCTCGGACCCTGGGTACCAAGGGAGCGAAGCTCCTACGGGCTCCGAGTTCGGCCCCCAGCCGAACACTGCACCGGAACCTTTGATGGTTCCGGAATCCGGCAAGCGGTCCCCCGTTAAGGGGGGCCAACCATCCGTGCCGGTGTCCTCTGTCCATGCAGAGGCACCGGACAACTTGCTGGAAGCGCTTCCATCAACGAAGAGCACCGTACTATCATGAGTGCGGTGGTCGAGAAGGTTCAGTCCGCCAAAAACAGACTAACCGAAGCTTGCGCCAGCCTCCTAACAGGCTTTGAGGTAAGCAATCAAAATATAAGAAAATATTACCGCATAGATAGTATCCCATGATGCTCTGTTCGGCGTTCGCGAAGAAAAGCCGAATAGAGGATCAAATGATAACTCAGGAGTCTAATTAGAGTATGTCTATGTGTATGTGCAGGCTTCACTGCTGGCCGCTGCTGCACGTACTGCGGAGGTCTCTGCGCTGAAGCAGGACCTGAAGCGGTCCGAGGACGAGCTCGGCCTTACCAAGAGGCAGCTCGAGGAGAGCAAAGGTAAGAAATACCCCTGTCTATATAGTTGAAAAGAAGTTCGGGTGTAAAGTAATAGGATCATCATGGATACGTCAGGGGCACGACCGAGGTGGCGACCCTGAGGAAGGCGTTGTACGAGGCCGAAGACAAAGCGGCCAAGGAGCGCATTGAACGGGAGAAGCAAGAAGCCCGAGTAGGCGAGGTGCAGCAAGAGCTCGAGGCTCTCGCCAAAAAGCACGAGTCCTTGGAGCTTGACTCTAAGACGCGAGAGTCCGAGCTCACGCAGGCGCTTGAAAGCGTCCCGAGCGCCAAGGCCGGAGCCCACAAGGCCCTCCAGGAGATTGACGCGGTGAAGAAGATAGCAGCGGGTAAGGCATTCATTATGAAAAGCAAGCATGTGAAGGAGACTTTCCTTTTTCTTACCCGAGTTCGGAGCTCTCCAGGAGCGTTTGCAGATCTTCCCCGCAGTGTACTGGATGCCGTGGAGTTTTACCAAGCTGAGGAGGGGAGCTCGACGGAGAAGTTGTTCTGGTCTCAGTATACTGGGACTGAACACCCCG
This sequence comes from Triticum urartu, assembly GCF_056163025.1. NCBI lineage: Eukaryota > Viridiplantae > Streptophyta > Magnoliopsida > Poales > Poaceae > Triticum > Triticum urartu. The sequence goes on along the minus strand of NC_141878.1, from coordinate 448,803,125 downwards.
TGCCCTTGAGCGACCAACTGAAGCAGTTGGTCGAGCTTCACAAGGCGGCCGAACAGGCCATGAGGGGCCTTATAGTCCGGATGTGGCCTGGAGAGCCCCTGTCCGGCAGCTACTTCGGTCTGGTGAGGCAGCTTGTGGAAGCCTGCCCATGATTTGAAGTCATAAAGCGGTCCGCCTGCATCGAGGGTACACGTAGGGATTTTGTCCGGGCGAAGGTGCACTGGGTGAAGCTGGACGTCGTGAAGCTGGTGAAGGAGGGGCCGTCGGAGGGCAAGGAGCATCGCTGCCCCGGAAATTATTATGAGAGTGTACTGAAGGGTTCCCTCCTAGAGGCGGATGAGTGTGCCAAGGATGTAATTTTTGAATGAACATGTGAAAGGATCGATATGGTTGACTAGAGGGGGGGGGTGAATAGGCAACTACCAATTTTTACTTTTCTTTACCAAATTAAACTTTGCATCAAAGTAGGTTGTCTAGATGTGCAACTAGGTGAGCAACCTATATGATGCAATAACAACAAGCATACAAGCAAGCAAGGGAAGAAACACTAAAGAGCTTGCACAAGTAATGGTAAGAGATAACCAAGAGTGGATCCGGTGAAGACGAGGATGTGTTACCGAAGTTCCTTCCTTTTGAGGGGAAGTACGTCTCCGTTGGAGCGGTGTGGAGGCACAATGCTCCCCAAGAAGCCACTAGGGCCACCGTATTCTCCTCAGGCCCTCACACAATGCGAGATGCCATGATTCCACTATTGGTGCCTTTGAAGGCGGCGACCAAACCTTTACAAACAAGGTTGGGGCAATCTCCACAACTTAATCGGAGGCTCCCAACAAGACCACGAAGCTTCACCACAATGGACTATGGCTCCATGGTGACCTCAACCGTCTAGGGTGCTCAAACACCCAAGAGTTACAAGATCCGCTAGGGATGAGTGGGGGAATCGAAAATCCCTTGGTGGAGGTGTAGATCGGGGCCTTCTCAACCACTCCCGAGCAAATCAACAAGTTTGATTGGTTAGAGAGATAGATAGGGCTAAAATGGAGCTTGGAGCATTTAATGGAGCTTGAGCAATAAATGGAGCTTGGGGGAGGAAGAGGTGAGTGAGAGAGAAGAAGGGGACTCCCTTTTATAGTGGGGGCAACAATCCCGTTGCCCCCCACCAACCAGCCCCGCACAGGGCGGTACTAACGCGCCAGCCAGCGGTACTGCCGCGCTGAGGAGACTAGTAGGGAAAGGACCCAAATGCGGTACTACCGCGGTGGTAGGGGCGGTACTACCGCTCCTGGAATGGTACTACCGCCTCTACAACCGTAACTAGTGCCGCAAAACCCGACACGAGAAAAAGACCTCTCGAATCGAGGCGGTAGGAGCCAGACTGCCCAGCGGTACTACGGCAGTGGGGTCACGGGCGGTACTACCGTTGTGGAGCGGTACTTCCGCTTGTGACCCTTCGGTCGTACTACCGCAGGCAGTGCGGTACTACCGCTGGGGCGCGCGCGAGAGAGAGAATCTCTCAAAGATGCTGAGGAAAAGGCGGAGGTGCCAGGCCCCCAGCGGTACTACTGCTGTGGAGCCACGGGCGGTACTACTGCTGTGGAGCCACGGGCGGTACTACCGCTGTGGAGCGGTACTGCCGCTTGGCTCCTCAGCGGTACTACCGCTGGGTTTCACGGTACTACCGCTTGGACCCAGACAGGACAAGGAAGAGAGGAGAGATCTCTTTAATGGAAAGGAGATGCTCGGAGGGTGAGAAGCTGATGTGTACGTGATGATTCCACCCATGCAATACCCCAGCGGACCCCCTCTTGATAGTACGGTGCCCTCTACGCAACTTGTCCACCGAGAATGAAACGAAAGAGCTACACCATCTTGAAGTACACTCCGAGGGAAATAAAGCGTCTCGTGCCAGGGGAGAATCTGTGAATTATTCAAAGCACAAGATTAGTCCGCAAACATGTTGTCATCAATCACCAAACTACCTTGAGAGAGATATGCCGTAACAATCTCCCCCTTTTTGGTGGATTGATGACAACTAGGGATTTGCGCAAGGAGAAGAAATAAAACGAAGAAAACTAAGAACTACAAAATATAGACGGGCTCCCCCAGAATGTGTGCACCAAGATATGGCATGACACACACATTCGGATCAACACTCCCCCTATATTTTATAGTCCAACAATACTAAGCACAAGATATATGAGAGAAGAGAATAAACAGGACAAGCATGCATCTCATAATAAACTACAGTACTCTAAAAAGACATAAGTAATAAGGTAGCGATAGGGAGCATATGTCTCACACCATATGTCTAGAACTTAGGTCTCACACCAAACCAAACCAAATAAAGACACCGAGAGAACACACAAGAAACCACAAGACGACTCAACAACTCAAAGCACGGTAATAACACAAATCCCTACACTCTCTCCCCCTTTGGCAGCGAGACACCAAAAAGGGCAAAGAGTGACGCTACGACTCCAGGTGATGGGAAGAAGATGATCTCGAACAGCACATCTCTGCATCTTCATCGTGGGTCAAAAACTGCTCGGCATCGGAGTCGGTCCAGTGGCAATTCTGATGAATCCAGTCCTCCTCTTCAGTGATCTGACCCTCAGACCCACTGGCAACTGTTGCTCCCATCTGACGCATGAGCTCCTTGTGGCGCGTCCTGGCATGCTTCTTCGCCACATGAGTCATGTACTGACCATGAGACTCCATGCAAAAAAGCTTCTTCATCTTGCGCTTAAGCTTCTGTGCCCACGACGGTTCTGTACTAGAGGGGCCAAAGTCCTCCTCATGATCATCAGTAGCAGCCCCACCCTCGGTCCCCATGGCAGCAGCAGCAGCAGACGGACCCCCTGTGGCAGCAGTAGCAGATGGACCCCCTATGTGAGGCGCTGGTCCAATTGTCCTTCTTCCTTAGACGCTTGATCTCATGAGAAACCAAGTCTCCAGTTTCTAGCAACACTCTGGGATAAGTCTGTGCCCAGGCCCTCTCAATGAGCCTCATGATGAATGGACCATATATAGGACACTTGCGCTCAGACACGGCAGAGGGAAGTTCAGACCACATGACATGAGAAATATCCAGGCTCTCTCCAGTGCTTGCTTCCTTCTCATGCTGATAGAAAAGGAGCATGTCCACGAGGTAAGAGTGGACCATATCCAGATTCCCGATCCAAGGGAAGAGAGTCTCACAGAAGATGTGATGAAGAATGTCCAGATACGGAGACAACTCATAGGTCTTCTTCTCAGTTACTGGGTCAACTTTCACAGTGCATTAGGGCCAAAGGGCTTGCTTGTGGGTGGACGTAGCGTTGCGGTGAGGGCGGAAACCGATAGGAGTCTCAAGCCCGTGATCCACCACATCAAGTAACTCCATGAAAGCCTTCCACTTGACCGAAAGCAGCTTGCCATTGGTCATCCATGTCAGAGTCCTCTCGACATCCGTCCCAAGATGGACGGTGGCATAGAATTGAGCCACTAAATCTGCATCGAAATCCTTGTTGAATTGCATGATCCTGAGAATGTTCAACTGAGTGCACATCTGAAGGGCTTCGCCAAAGTACTCCGAGTCCTTCTCCATAGCATCAGTGTCAATGGAGAGAAGATCAACAAAAAGATTCTTCTTGGCCTTGATCACATCAAAGTAGATGGCAAACTGAAAACGGTTCTAGAATGGGCGGTTGACCAAAGTGGGTTCTTGGTCCACCGCATAGGAGTTGCGGCGACGCTTCTCCCAAAACTCCTTGTTGGTCAGCTCAGTCACAGTCTTCCCCTTTGGCTTGTTGGCGGATCGCTTCGATTGCTGAGGAGGTGGAGGAACACTTGCAGATGCACTTGCTGGAGGCGGTTGGGTGCTCGAGGAACCACTGGCTGGCTCTGAGGTGCGGTAGCGTTTTGATGTAGCACGCCCGGGGTTGATACAGCGACCTTGCTGCTCGGAATGGTCATCACCTGGAGACAAACACAAGAACACGCAAAACAACCAGAAAGAACGAGCATAAGCCAACGAACTCAACAAAAATGATCAAGGTAAGGCAGGAAAATGATGGAATTTTGCATGCAGCGGTAGTACCGTGACATGCCCGCGGTAGTACCGCCCCAAGCGGTAGTACTGCTCTAGGTCAAGCGGTAGTACCGCTCCAAAGAGAGCGGTAGTACTGCTCGAGGCGGAGAAACAACAGTTTCCTATAGCACGAGGCGGTGAAACAACGGTTTCCTACTACCGTGGTCAGATACGGCACTACCAGCCTACCAAATTCAAAAATAATCCTACCAAACTCTAATCGAGATAGTCTAGTTGCCTTCTCCAACCAACTCAAGCCTAGATTTAGCCAAAAATCTAGAGATGCAACCACCATTGCCCCTAAGAAACAAGATCTGAAAACGAGACAAAACGAAAGAAGGAACAGGGGCAATACCGGCATCCATGGCAAGAGAACGAGGTGGGGATCGACTCCACCAAAGGAAATGGAGAGGGACGCCCCGGAGACGGAGATCCGCCGGAGCCCTCCCGCGGCGAGTGGAGGCTGGAGAGAGGAAGATAAAAAAGGGGGCGAAGTGAATGGGTATGGGGGAGAAGAAACCTCCCCCTGCCCCGACTTAACCCCCTGGTCCCGTCCCTTAGCGGTAGTACCATGCTGGGGGGCGGTAGTACCGCTAACGAGCGGTAGTACCGCGCACCACCAGCGGTAGTACCGCCCAGCACGCCACGGCAACTAAACAAACAAGGCTTTTGCTCGACGGAAAGACAAAAACGGCAAGAGAAAGAGCACACCAGCAAATGACCCAGACACACCTCTTTAAAAGAGGGCGGTGGCCGAGGCCACCTATGTTTGAGTCAAAAGGTATGGCGCTGCGAAGATTTTAACCTTGGGCCCATGACCAAAACTCGTCTTTGAAGCACAAGTACCATCAACAATGGCTAAAGTGAAAGACTTGATCAATTTATGCATAATGGGGGAAGGGAGAGTTCATTGAGAGAACAACACTCCCCCTATGTCCATGCCTACACCTAAACTAGACAACAAAATGAGCGTGGTGGGGTGTGCAAGGGTTCAAGCCACATTGCTCAAATCAATGATATTTAGCTCATGCCTTAACTCGCGAAATCTTGCTTCATCCAAGGGCTTCGTGAAAATATCTGCAAGGTTGTCATGAGTGTTGACATAGTTGAGCTCGATCTCTCCTCACCTAATGTGATCCCGGATGAAGTGATACCGAATCTCAATATGCTTCGTCTTGAAGTGTTGCACCGGGTTGAGGGAGATCTTGATGGCACTTTCATTGTCACACCAAAGAGGCACTTTGTCACAAGTGACACCGTAATCCTTTAAAGTTTGCCTCATCCATAGGAGTTGTGCACAACAACTACCGGCGGCAACATACTCCGCCTCAGTGGACGAGAGAGACACACAACTTTGCTTTTTGGAAGACCAACTTACCAAAGAGCAACCAAGGAATTGGCACCCTCCGGAAGTGGACTTCCTATCCACTTTGTCTCCCGCCCAATCGGAATCCGAGTACCCTACAAGCTTGAAGTTTGATCCTCTTGGGTACCATAAGCCAAAGTTTGGGGTATGAGCCAAATATCGAAAGATTCGTTTGACCGCCACATAGTGACTTTCCTTAGGTGTGCCTTGAAACCGTGCACAGATTCCCACACTCAACATGATTTCCGGTCTAGATGCACAAAGGTAAAGCAAGGATCCAATCATGGAGCGATATACCTTTTGATCCACCACTTTACCATTGGGATCTAAGTCAAGTTGGCACTTGGTGGGCATTGGAGTGGAGGCCGGCTTGACGTCACTTAGCTTGAATCTCTTGAGCATGTATTGAGTGTATTTGGATTGATTGATGAAGGTTCCTTCTCTTCTTTGCTTCACTTCGAACCCTAGAAAGAACTTCAACTCTCCCATGGAGGACATCTCGAACTTTGAGGTCATGAGAGCGGCAAATTCCTCATTGAAAGCTTTGTTAGGGGAACCAAAGATAATATCATCAACATATAATTGGCACACAAACAACTCCCCTTTGACCTTCTTAGTAAAAAGAGTGGGGTCGATTAGCCCAACTTCAAAACCACGGTCTTGTAGCAACTCGGTAAGGTGGTCATACCACGCACGTGGGGCTTGTTTAAGGCCATAGAGTGCCTTATCGAGTTGATACACATGATCGGGAAAGTAGGGATCCTCGAACCCGGGGGGTTGCTTGACGTAAACCAATTCATTAATAGGACCATTAAGAAAAGCACTCTTCACATCCATTTGTTGTAACTTAAAGTTATGATGAGAAGCATATGCAATCAACATGCGAATGGATTCAAGACGAGCAACGGGAGCAAAGGTTTCACCGTAGTCGATACCCTCGACTAGGGAGTAGCCTTGTGCTACCAAACGAGCCTTGTTGCGAATGATAATCCCATGGGCATCTTGCTTGTTCTTAAATATCCACTTGGTTCCTATGACATTGTGATTCCCAGTCAGTCTTGGCACCAATCTCCACACTTTGTTGCGCTCGAAGTTGTTGAGTTCTTCATGCATGGCATTGAGCCAATCCGGATCTTCTAGCGCTTCATAGACCTTGTGGGGTTCCACACAAGAGACAAACGCGTGATGCTCACAATAATTTGCTAATTGTCTACGAGTGCTTACCCCCTTTCTTAAGCTTCCAAGCACATTCATCATGAGATGATCCTTGGTGGAGAGCTTGGAAGCAACCTTGGCGGCACAACACTCTAATTCCTCCTCGGGGGTGAGACGAGGAGTGGTCACTTGATCATCTTGAGCTTCATCTTGGACTTGTTCTTGTTCTTGAACTTGCTTGGAGGAGAGAACTTGACCTTGGGCATCACTTGATGTGTCAACACCGTCTTGAGCGTGATCTTGCCCTTGGTCATGTTCTTGAGGATGAGGGCCTTCATGTTGTTCTTCGGAAGCGTGTGGGCCTTGGGTTGGTGATGGCTCCACTTGAGTGGAGCTTTGTCCTTCTCCTTCGGCCACAAGGGGTCCCTCAATGGGTAGGATAAAGCCAACACCCATTCTTCTTATGGCTTGGGGAGGAATTTCATCACCTACATCACAAGTGCCACTTTGCTCCACTTGGGAGCCGTTATTCTCATCAAACTCCACGTTACACGTCTCCTCAATAAGTCCCGTGGATTTATTGAGGACACGGTAAGCATGAGAGTTTGTAGCATAGCCAACAAATATGCCCTCATAAGCTCTAGCCTCAAATTTAGACAACCGAACACCTTTCTTGAGAATGAAACACTTACACCCGAATACCCGGAAGTACTTGAGGTTGGGCTTGTTACCAGTGAGTATCTCGTATGGAGTCTTGTTCAAGCCCTTGCGGAGGTAGAGCCGATTGGATGCATGACACGCGGTGTTGATGGCTTCGGCCCAGAAGTTGTACGGAGACTTGAACTCCGCCATCATGGTCCTTGCTGCATCCATCAACGTCCGGTTCTTCCTCTCCGCAACACTATTTTGTTGAGGGGTGTATGGTGCGGAATATTGATGCTTGATTCCCTCATCACTAAGAAATTCATCCAAGGTGTAGTTCTTGAACTCAGTGCTGTTGTCACTTCTTATTGTCAAGATCTTTGCATTGTGTTGACGTTGTGCTTCATTTGCAAAGTCAATGACGGTTTGTTGGGTCTCGCTCTTCCTTTTGAAGAAGTACACCCACATGTACCTTGAGTAGTCATCCACAATCACCAAGCAATACTTCCTACCTCCAAGACTATCGAAGGATGGGGGCCCAAAGAGATCCATGTGAAGGAGCTCCAAGGGCCTCTTTGAATAAATGATAGTCGTGGGAGGGTGAGCCTTCTCATGTAGCTTTCCTTCGATACAGGCACTGCAAGCACGATCTTTAGCAAAACTAACATTCGTTAGTCCATGGACATGGTCCCCCTTGAGGAGACTTTGCAAAGATCTCATATTGACATGGGCTAAACGGCGATGCCAAAGCCATCCCACATCAACTTTAGCCATTAGGCATGTCGCGGTCTTAGTGGGTCGCTCCTAAAAGTTAATCACATATAGATCGTTCTCGACATGCCCAACAAAAGCTACTTTAAGAGTCTTGCTCCATAAGAGGGCCACGGTATCGATATCAAAGAACGTGGCAAAGCCCATGATTGCAAGTTGATGAACGGAAAGTAAATTGTATGCCAGGGACTCAACAAGCATGACCTTCTCGATCGTGAGATCATGACAGATGACCACCTTGCCAAGTCCCAATACCTCAGAAGATGAGGCGTCACCCCACTCGACATTGGTGGGCATAGATGGAACTTTGTGCATGTCCACCACCAAGTCCTTGCTTCCGGTCATATGATTTGTAGCTCCGCTATCGAGCAACCATGATCCACCACCGGAAGCAAACACCTACAAGAGATCAATGCTTGGTTTTAGGTACCCATTTTGTAATGGGTCCTTTGATGTTAGTAACAAGGGTCTTAGGAACCCAAATAGACCATTCAATGTACTCATGAAGAGAACCAACAAATTTGGCATAAACATGCCCATCACTAGCACGGCATAACACATAAGAAGGGTTAAAATCGCCGGCTTTGTTGAGAGGGGTGACATTGCCCTCTTGACATTGTTCTTCTTCTTCTCCTCGGGGGCACTCTCTCCCTCCCTCACAAAGGTTTGCATGAGGGGAGGAGGTCGTTTGGTCTTGTCATTTTTCTTCTTGTTCTTGGAGTCGGGCACGTACCCAACCCCTTCCTTGACCACACTTCCCTTTTGGTTGATCAAGAGATCGTTGAGGTTCTTCTTGCCTTGTATGCAAGTCGCAAGACCTCTCTCAAGTTGCTCCTTCAACTTAGCATTTTCCTCAACAAGATGTATATGCTCACAACACGGGTTAGTAGCATTTGCATTATCAATTAAAACCATATGAGGAAAAGTTGCTTTCTCCTTAGTTAGCTTCACTTGGAGTTGATCATGAGACTCCTTGAGACTAGCGTGAATACCCTTCAAGGCCTTGTGGGCCTTGTCAAGTATATCAAACTCCTCTTTGAGTCTAGCAAGATCAACCCCGAGTTTAGCCTTCTCGGAATTTAGCACACGAGAAACAATGAGGACATGATCATAATCTTTCTTTAACTTAGCATGATCAACGTTGTGTGACTCCTCAAGAGCCAAACGAAGACCACGCTCTTCCTCAAGAGCATTGGAAAGATCCGAAATCTCATCGGCATAGTCACGACTATGCCCTTCCATCTTAGAGATGGTGTCTTCGTGAGCCTCGATCATGTCATTGGCTTCACCAAGTTGTTCCAAGAGAGCAACAAAGTGATTCTTGGATTTTCCCTTGAGTTTTCCCATAATGGCCTCAAACTCGTTAGCCTCCACATTAGCTCCCTCAAGTTCATTAATGCTATCCGTCGGGGAAGGATGATTAATGATGGTAGTTTTGATGTTGGAGGTTACCTTGTTGGTGGGTTTAGCCATGAGGCACTTGGCAGTGATGCTCTCATTGGGTGAGTCGAAGAGAGACACCCGTGACGTTGTTGCAATGGCAATGGAGGCCATGGCAACCGACTCATCATCTTCATCATCGTCATCATCCTCATTGTACTCTTCTTGCACAACCAAAGCCTTGGGAGGAGTCTTCTTGGTGAAGTTGTTCTTGTTGGGGAACGACTTGGCCTTGTCCTTTCGGATGAGCTTGCCACCATTGTCTTCCCTCTTCTCATACGGGCATTCCGCAACGAAATGACTCACGTTGCCGCAATTGTAGCAAGTCCTTACACGTTGCTTGCCCCTTGTGCCACTCGAGTTGTTTTTGCTAAAGTTTGGCCTCGAGTTTTTCTTGCTCCAAAATTGCCCTGAAGCAAGTGCCATGTGTTCATGATATGCATACTTTGTATCTTCGGGGTTGCTCTCCTCTTCTTCCTCTTCTTCTTCTTCCACGGTGAGCTTGGCCTTCAATGCAAGGTTAGGCCTCTTTGCCCGTTGAGAATGGAGCACCGCATTGTCGGCGGTCTTGTCCAAAATGTTCATGGCCACAAACTCATCCAACACTTCGCTTGAGGTCAAAGTGTGGAAGTCCGGTCTTTGACGAATGACGGAGGACATGGCCTTGTGATAGGGCATCATTGCCTTGAGGAATTTGCGCTTGATCCAATTGTCATCCGTGTCCTTGCTCCCATGATCTCGTAGTGAGACCGTGAGTTTGGTTACCCTCTCCGATAAAGCTCATGAGGTTCTTCATCTTCTTTCATTGCAAACTCATCGGCCTCATCTTGTACCACTTCATAATTGGAGCGTTGAATGCTTGCGCTTCCCCGGTAGAGAGAGACAACACAATGCCATGCATCTATGGCCAAGGCGAAGGGACGAAGATGAGGTAGGTCTTCGGGTGGAATTGCATCTTGAATGATGAAGAGAGCATTCTCGTTGAATTGATTGTCCGCGGCTTCCCGAGGAGTGAAGTTGCTTGGATCATGTGGATAGAAACCTTCTTCAATGATTCTCCAAAGGTTAGTGTTCACATGATTTAAATGACGTTTAAAGCGGTAAACCCAAGAATCAAAATCCTCATTTTTCACAATCTTAGGGGGAGGACCGGCATGATTCAAATGAGTAGAAGGAACCGGTCCACCATAAACAAGTGGTGGTTCCACATGGGCAAAGATGTCGGTGCCATTCTTACCACTAGAAGAAGGAGCCTTTTCACTACTAGCTTCCCCCTTGTCGGGGATAGCATCCGTCACCTTGTTGGCGGGGTTACCCACTTTCAACGGTGCGGTGGATAGTTTAAGCCCCTCAAGAAATTTAGTAAACATGCTTTCAACTTCGGTCGTCATGGAGGTTTTCAATGTCTCCAAGGCCACATTGAACTCCTCACGAGAGACCGAGGTTCCCCCATCTCCCGTAGACGAGATCGGATTCACACCGGAGTGTTCTTCCACACCGTCTATGGTATCAACCATACTCTTTGGACGGTAAAGTCCTTAATAAAGAGACCAGGCTCTGATACCAATTGAAAGGATCGATATGGTTGACTAGAGGGGGGGGGGGTGAATAGGCAACTACCAATTTTTAATTTTCTTCACCAAATTAGACTTTGCATCAAAGTAGGTTGTCTAGATGTGCAACTAAGTGAGCAACCTATATGATGCAATAACAACAAGCATACAAGCAAGCAAGGGAAGAAACACTAAAGAGCTTGCACAAGTAAAGGTAAGATATAACCAAGAGTGGATCCGGTGAAGACGAGGATATGTTACCGAAGTTCCTTCCTTTTGAGGGGAAGTACGTCTTTGTTGGAGCGGTGTGGAGGCACAATGCTCCCCAAGAAGCCACTAGGGCCACCATATTCTCCTCACACCCTCACACAATGCGAGATGCCGTGATTCCACTATTGGTGCCCTTGAAGGTGGCAACCGAACCTTTACAAACAAGGTTGGGGCAATCTCCACAACTTAAACGGAGGCTCCCAACAAGACCATGAAGCTTCACCACAATGGACTATGGCTCCGTGGTGACCTCAACCGTCTAGGGTGCTCAAACACCCAAGAGTAACAAGATCCGCTAGGGATGAGTGGGGGAATCGAAAATCCCTTGGTGGAAGTGTAGATCGGGGCCTTCTCAACCACTCCTGAGCAAATCAACAAGTTTGATTGGCTAGAGAGATAGATCGGGCGAAAATGGAGCTTGGAGCATTTAATGGAGCTTGAGCAATAAATGGAGCTTGGGGGAGGAAGAGGTGAGTGAGAGAGAAGAAGGGGACTCCCTTTTATAGTGGGGGCAACAATCCCGTTGCCCCCCACCAACCAGCCCCGCACAGGGCGGTACTACCGCACCAGCCAGCGGTACTGCCGCGCTGAGGAGACTAGTAGGGAAAGGACTCAAATGCGGTACTACCGCGGTGGTAGGGGCGGTACTACCGCTCCTGGAATGGTACTACCGCCTCTACAACCGTAACTAGTGCCGCAAAACCCGACACGAGAAAAAGACCTCTCGAATCGAGGCGGTAGGAGCCAGACTGCCCAGCGGTACTACGGCAGTGGGGTCACGGGCGGTACTACCGCTGTGGAGCGGTACTGCCGCTTGTGACCCTTCGGCCGTACTACCACAGGAAGTGTAGTACTACCGCTGGGGCGCGCGCGAGAGAGAGAATCTCTCAAAGATGCTGAGGACAATGCGGAGGTGCCAGGCCCCCAGCGGTACTACTGCTGTGGAGCCACGGGCGGTACTACCGCTGTGGAGCGGTACTGCCGCTTGGCTCCTCAGCGGTACTACCGCTGGGTTGCGCGGTACTACCGCTTGGACCCAGACAGGACAAGGAAGAGAGGAGATATCTCTTCAATGGAAAGGAGATGCTCGAAGGGTGAGAAGCTGATGTGTACGTGATGATTCCACCCATGCAATACCCCAGCGGACCCCCTCTTGATAGTACGGTGCCCTCTACGCAACTAGTCCACCGAGAAAGAAACGAAAGAGCTACACCGTCCTGAAGTACACTCCGGGGGAAAAAAGCGTCTCGTGCCAGGGGAGAATCTATGAATTATTCAAAGCACAAGATTAGTCCGCAAACATGTTGTCATCAATCACCAAAACTACCTTGAGAGAGATATGCCGTAACAACATGCTCATGTGATCCTGTAATATGAAACGAGTTCATTTGCGGCATGCGACGCTTTTTTAATTTAATATATTACCTTCTGTGCGGCCGTTTATAAAATCTGAGAGTTGGCCAGTCGTCGGCTTCTGCCCCCATGTAACTAGTACCGGGGTGTTCAGGATAAAACTGAGCACTCTTTACCCCAATTTTGGGTCCTTCGAAGGAGGTGTTCAACGCAACGAACCAGACAATCGGACTATAATGCTTTATCACTCTCACTTAGCCCTAGAAGTCTACAATTTTAAATTTTGGTGAAGCCCCTGGTATTCGGAGGGCCAAACTTGGGGCTCTATATACGCCTAAGCTGGACAAGGCCGACTCCTCGCTCGAAGCGGAAAAAGTCTTTAAGGACTTGAGACCTCTCGAACAGCGACCAGCCTCTCGCCTTATCATGACAGCCAATTTTTGGCTTTCTCTACTAAGGTGCTCGTCCGGAAGGACCGGGACACAATCACAGTAGTTCTCCCACCGCTACCTTAGCCGATATAGCGGAATGTAAGGTACCAAAGCATGAGAGCCGGGCAACCCAACATTTGACCAAAGACATGATTCGGAGCTGATGCATATAATGCTATAAGTTCAGGGTGCCGCACTATTGAAAGTGTTCGGACTTCTGGCGCCGTATTATGGGGTAAACGAGAGATCCTGGCGTACTGATCGTACCCGAACGTATGGGTGCGGATTGTTGTAAATGGACATATAAGAGAAAGAGAAAAAAACTTAAATAATGCAATGATAGATTAATGATATGCATTTAAATAATACGTCAAAGCGTATTGGTACAAGTAGTGCAATAAGCAAAAAGTAGGACAATTCAAAATGTCCTACCCCAGGGCAAGCTGCGCATAAATAGTGAAAAACGGGAATATCAATTATTACTAGAGACCACCTGGGGGTTCCCGTGTTCATCTTAGCTTCTTGCCGCCTTGGTTGTTGTTTCCGGAATGTGTCCGGCAATCGTACTGCCGGAAAGGGCTTCCAAAGAGTTAGGCCCTGAAAGAGAAAAGGAATGATAAAGGTATATAGCCCCTAGGGTGGTTAAGCCACATTGCGGGGCGTGTCCTGATCGTGCCCCCGCCTATGTCCATGGTATTTTTAGTGTGTAGTTATGTATGCATGGCACAGATTTCGTCGCTTCACTAGGAATGGGACGGGGGGCGAATTGCTAGGCGAGCTCTGATCGTGCCAGGTGATCCTGTTGCAGCTTGTTCCGGACTCGCTTGAAGGTGTCCGGGGGCTATGACGCCGAATGAGTGGCCTACTTTAAAAGGCTGCTTTGTGCTTCTGCTGCAAGGGCCGCAGTGTGCTCTTCCGTGCGGAGGGAGCGTTCTGTGTTTCCATTTACTGTTATGACCCCCTGGGTCCTGGCATCTTGAGATTGAGGTATGCGTAATGCGGCACTGCATTAAATTTTGCAAATGCTGTCCGTCCGAGCAGTGCGTGATAGCCACTGCGAAACGGGATGATATCGAAGATTAACTCTTCGCTTCGGAAGTTGTCCGGTGATCCGAAGACCACTTCCAGTGTGATTGAGCCTGTGCAATGGGCCTCTACACTTGGGATGACGCCTTTAAAGGTGGTTTTGCTGGGTTTGATCCTCAAGGGATCGATACCCATTTTTCGCACTGTATCCTGATAGAGCAGGTGCAGGCTGCTGCCGCCGTCCATAAGGACTCGAGTGAGGTGAAATCCGTCAATGATGGGTTCTAGGACCAGTTCGGCGGATCCGCCATGACAGATGCTAGTGGGGTGGTCCCTGCGATCAAAGGTGATCGGGCAAGCAGACCATGGGTTGAACTTTGGGGCGACGGGCTCCATCGCATAGACGTCCCTTAGTGTACGCTTCCGCTCCCTCTTGGGGATGTGGGTTGCATATATCATGTTCACCGTCTTCACTTGTGGTGGAAACCCCTTCTGTCCTCCTATGTTCGGCGGCCGAGGCTCCTCCTCATCATCGCTATGCAGCCCCTTGTCCTTGCTTTCGGCATTTAACTTGCCGGCCTGCTTGAACACCCAACATTCTCTGTTGGTGTGATTGGCTGGCTTGTCGGGGGTGCCGTGGATTTGACACGAGCGATCCAGTATGTGATCCAAACTGGACGGAGCCGGAGTATTTCTTTTAAATGACTTTTTCCGTTGACCGGATCTAGAGCCTTTGAATCCGGCATTGACTATCGTGTCTTCGGTGTTATCGCTGTTATTGCGGCGCTTTGGTCTGTTACGGCGTTGCCTACCGTTAACATCTTTGGTATCCGAGGTGTCCGGATTCCTCGATGTGTTGTTGCTGTGAGCTAGCCAGCTATCCTCGCCCGTGGAAAAGCGGGTCATGAGTGTTGTGAGGGCTGCCATAGATTTTGGCTTCTCCTGGCCGAGGTGGCGGGCAAGCCACTCGTCGCGGATGTTATGCTTGAATGCCGCTAGGGCCTCTGCGTCCGGATAGTCTACAATTTGGTTTTTCTTAGTTAGGAACCGTGTCCAGAATTGTCTGGCCGATTCCCCTGGCTGCTGGGTTATGTGGCTCAAGTCATCAGCATCCGGTGGCCGCACATAAGTGCCCTGGAAGTTGTCAAGAAATGCGTCTTCCAGATCCTCCCAACTGCCGACAGAATCTGCTGGCAAGCTGTTCAGCCAATGCCGAGCTGGTCCTTTGAGTTTTAGTGGGAGGTACTTGATGGCATGTAGATCATCACCGTGAGCCATGTGGATGTGAAGGAGGAAATCCTCAATCCATATAGCGGGATCTGTTGTGCCATCGTATGATTCGATATTTACGGGTTTGAAACCCTCCAGGAATTCGTGATTCATAACTTCATCAGTGAAGCATAGGGGGTGTGCGGCGCCTCTGTGCCGAGCTATATCCCGACGCAGTTCATATGAATCTTGTCTGCTGTATTCGGTCCGGCCGGATTTACTCTTGGTGTATCCGACGCGACGATCATCGTCCCATGTTGGCGCGCGTGCCCGTGACCCGTATATTGACCTTGCGATTTTTGCCTTACTATCCAATATGTCCCGCAGGTCCTCTATGTTGCCCCGGCCCTTAGTATTTTTGATTGAGTGGCGACGGGGTGCGGGCTGAACTTCAGGCTGAAACGCCTCTCTGGCTCGGCCGCGTAGTGGCCGGTCAGCCGCATCGTACACTGGTGAATGAGGTTTCAATGCTTCCTCCTCGAGGTAAGGTAGCAACCTGCGTTTTGGGTAACTTTTGGAGGGGCGCTCGAGTTCATACTCCTCGGCCACAAGGACTTCGGTCCATCTGTCTGCTAGCTAGTCTTGATTAGCTTGAAGCTGTTGCTGCTTTTTCTTCAGGCTGTTTGCCGTGGCCATAAGCCGGCGCTTGAAGTGCTCTTGCTCGACGGGGTCCTTAAGCACGATGAATTCTTCGTCGCCGAGGCTCGCCTCGTCTTCGTAGAGAGGCATGTAATTGTCCTGCTCCGGTTCCCCATCTGCTGCCCGTTCTGGAGGGCTAGCTTGTTCGTCCTCCAGCTCTACATCGTGCCGGAGGGGATTATTGTTGTCTTCGGCACTATCCGGAGTATTATTATCTCCTGTGCCGGTATCACTGCTCTTGCTGTGGCGGGACTTAGAGCGGCGCCGCTGACGTCGACGCTTGGGTTGCTTCTTGGAGGGGTCATGCTCCGCTGTCTCGTCGCCATTGCCTTCTTTGGGGGTGTCCACCATGTATATATCATATGCTGAGGTGGCAGTCCAGCGCCCTGTGGGCGGTGGTTCCTGTTCGTCTCCGGCATCGTTGTCCATACCGTCGAAGTCTTCGGAGTTGAAGTCGAGCATGTCGGTTAAGTCGTCGACAGTGGCTACTAAGTGGGTGGTGGGTGGGCAGCGAATTTCTTCGTCGTCCGAATCCCATTCTAGATGGACATAGTTCGGCCAAGGTTCTCCTGACAGGTAGAGAGACCTTAATGAATTTAGCACATCGCCGAAAGGTGAGTGCTGAAAGATATCCGCGGAGGTGAACTCCATGATCGGCGCCCAATCGGATTCGATGGGTGCGGATGCAGGCGGTTCGGAGCCCGTGGCCGGAGAAGAATCTAGCGGTTCGGCGACGCGGCTCTCATAAGGGGTGAAGTCAGTATCCGGCTCTATCGCCACTGAGGGTGTGGCCTCCATGGCGGGGTCTATCCCTCCGCTCTCAGATGGCGCAATTTTCTCCAGATTGATGGCCGGAGTAGTTGCAGATGCGATCTCCCTGACATCGTCCGACGGTAGAGTTACGTCATGCACGTCGCGCCTGTGTGGCGCGTCCGTCGTGGGCTCGAATCCATGGAAGATCAAGTCTCCGCGGGTGTCAGCCGTGTAGTTCAAGTTTCCAAATCTGACCTGATGGCCAGGGGCGTAGCTCTCGATCTGCTCCAGATGGCCAAGCGAATTGGCCCGCAGTGCGAAGCCGCCGAATACGAAGATCTGTCCGGGGAGGAAAACCTCACCCTGGACCGTATCGCTAGCGATGATTGAAGGAGCCATCAAGCCTTACGGTGACAACACAGTGGAACTCTCAATGAAAGCACCAATGTCGGTGTCAAAACCGGCGGATCTCGGGTAGGGGGTCTCGAACTGTGCCTTTAAGGTGGATGGTAACAGGAGGCAGGGCACACGATGTTTACCCAGGTTCGGGCCCTCTTGATGGAGGTAATACCCTACGTCCTGCTTGATTGTTCTTGATGATATGAGTATTACAAGAGTTGATCTACCACGAGATCGAAGAGGCTAAACCCTAGAAGCTAGCCTATGGTATGATTGTCTGTTGTTCTACGGACTAAACCTCCGGTTTATATAGACACCGGAGGGGGCTAGGGTTACACAAGGTTGGTTACAAAGGAGGAGATATACATATCCGTATTGCCTAGCTTGCCTTCCACGCCAAGTAGAGTCCCATACAGACACGGGACGAAGTCTTCAATCTTGTATCTTCACAGTCCAACAGTCCGGCCAAAGGACATAGTCCGGCTGTCCGGAGACCCCCTAATCTAGGACTCCCTCACCCGTTGTGTGTGACATGAGATGGGTTGACTGGGAGTACATCAAGGAGAATGAAGATCACTATCCAGGTGTATATGACAGCTTCAAGGCATGTGGAGTTGATACCTTTGTGGCCCAGAAGCTCACCAAGTGGAACGATGAGCTGATCATGCAGTTTTACTCCACTGCCCACTTCTACCCAGATGGAAAGATCATTTGGATGTCCGAAGGTACAAGGTACCAATATTCTTTTGAAGAATGGGCCCAGTTGATCAATGCCCCAGAAGAAAATGAGGATGACTTGGATATTTATGCTGAGAAGAAGAAAGACCACAACACAATGGCCAACATGTACAGAGAGATCCCAGATGATGCTTTAGAGACTCATAAGTTTGGATCTGTCCACTTCTTGTTGTTTGGTCTGCCTACTATAAATTGGATCCTCAGACACACATTGCTGCCCAAGTCATGTGATCACAAGATGATTAGAGGACATGCCATCAACTTGCTACATTTGTTTGATGTGCCTCAAAAATTCAAAGTCACGAGTCTGATTATGGAGACAATCAAAAGGACAGCAGCTGATCAGAAGAGGAGTTGTGGGTATGCCCCACAAATTCAGGAGCTCATCAACTCAAAGATGGGCACATGCAAGTATCTCTTGGATAAGGAGCACCTGCCCATCTACCCTGAATTTGAAGACAACACTGTTGTCATGGATGAAAATGAACCATCTTCAGCTCAAGCACATGAGAAGAGATAAAAAGCAAGGGAAGAGAAAGCTGCAAAGATGCCAAGTGTTGAGGAGGCATCTCAAGTTTTCTTGAAGACCAAGCAAGGTCAGCTTGGATATCTGATCCAATCTACCTTGAGGATTGAGAAGGGCTTGGCCACCCTGACTCAAAACCAGGAGAGTTTGGAGAGGATCATTGAGAAGAAATTCTATGATCTTGATGTCAAGGTAACTGAGATCCAAACTGCAGTTGAGAAGCTATAGGAGGAAGTGGAGGAGAAGAAGGGCAAGTCAACTATAGATGCTTTTGCTAGAGTGCCCCGAAGCCAGAGGCCTACTGCAGTACCAGTCACAGATACTCGAGCTTCAGTGTCAGCACCAGCAGCCACATCTCCAGTGCCACCTCCAGCAGCCACTCCATCAACTCCAACTACTTCATCGGAAGCCTTCGTCCTTGGAGTTCTCTCTACACCACCTCCTGAAGATCAAGCCTGAGAGTCGTTTAGCACTATGCATTTTTGAACTTTTTGGTAACTTGTTGCCAAGGGGGAGAAAAATGTATAGATCATAGGCTTTGAGAGAGAGTGTTGTTCTTTTTATCTCTCTTGCTATTTTGGTTGAACTTCTTTATTGAGTGCTTGTGTGAGATACTTTATGTCCTTGTGAGATACTTGTTGATCATGTGTTTGATCATATGCTACCCTTAATGCTTGGTGGGTGATATCATCTCTTATATCCTTATATGATCATTCAGTTGCTTGGTGATGAGTGCATGCTTTTAATCTCTATCATTTTGAGCGATCCACCAAGATGTATGTGACATGGAAGAGTAACCCATGATCCTTGTCGATTGTGCATTTGCATTCAAAAGCAAATTTTAAATAATGCACAAATTTAGGGGGAGCTCTTGCTTATCACATACTTCTCAAAGCGACGATGTTTTTTTTCAATCTTATTTATCATTTGTCGAAGCTTTGATCTATATGTTGTCATCAATTACCAAAAATGGGGAGATTGAAAATGCAACTATCCCTGGGTGGTTTTGGTAATTCCTAACAACATATAACTCACTGAGCTAATGCTACTTAAAGATAACATTTCAGGAAAGCTCAATGATTGGCATGGCATGGATGAGAAAAGTGGATCCCTCAAAATTCTAAGGACAAAGAATTGGCTCAAGCTCAAAGCTCAGGACTCTACATCTTCTCATTTTAAGTGATCCAAGATCACATTGAGTCCATAGGAAAAGCCAATACTATTAAGAGGGGATGAGGTGTTGCCTAATGGCTTGCTTGCTCAAAGTGCTTAATGATATGCTCCAAAGTCCTCAACTACTTTGTCACATCCACATATATCCCAAACCAAAAGTCAAACTCGGCCCCACCAAAACTTTCTATCCGGCGCCACCGAGTTCAGTTGACATAGCCACTGCCAGAAACCCTAGTCTTTTCGGTCTCACTGATAGGGATCTCGGTCTCACCGAGATGGGATTGTAATCTCTCTGTTTCCCTTCGTAACATTTTGGTCAAACCGAGATGAGCGATCGGTCCCACCGAGATTGCAATGCAAACTCTCTGTTTCCCTTTCGTAACGTTTCGGTCCAATCGAGATGAGCGAATCGGTCCCACCGAGTTTGCCTGACCAACTCTCTGTTAGTCCATTACCAAAATTGGTCTCACCGAGTTTGTGTAATCGGCCTCACCGAGATTACGTTATGCCCTAACCCTAACAAAATCGGTCCCACCGATTTATACCCCTCCACCCACTCTTCATTCGTGGAGAGATCCATCAGAACATGCCTACACTTCCAACATACATTTTCTGAGAGAGGACCACCTACACTTGTGTTGAGGTCAAGATATTCCACTCCAACCACATAAATCTTCATCTCTAGCCTTCCCCAAGTTGCTTTCCACTCAAATAATCTTTCCACCAAATCCAAATCCTGTGAGAGAGAGTTGAGTGTTGGGGAGACTATCATTTTAAGCACAAGAGCAAGGAGTTCATCATCAACACACCATTTGTTACCTCTTGGAGAGTGGTGTCTTCTAGATTGGCTAGGTGTCACTTGGGAGCCTCCGTCAAGATTGTGGAATTGAACCAAGGAGTTTGTAAGGGCAAGGAGATCGCCTACTTCATGAAGATCTACCAGAGTGAGGCAAGTCCTTTGTGGGCGACGGCCATGGTGGGATAGACAAGGTTGCTTCTTCGTGGACCCTTCGTGGGTGGAGCCCTTCGTGGACTCGCGCAACCGTTACCCTTCGTGGGTTGAAGTCTCCATCAACATGAATGTACGATAGCACCACCTATCGGAACCACACCAAAAATCTCCATGTCTCCAATTGTGTTTGCACAATCCAAACTCCTCCCTTTACCTTCATATGCAATTGTTTTACTTTCCGCTGCTATACTCTTAGAATTGCATGTGTAGGTTGATTGCTTGACTTGTGCTAAGTTGCTAAAATCTGCCTAGAACTAAAATTGGGAAAAGGCTAGATTTTTATTTGGTCAAGTAGTCTAATCACCCCCTCTCTAGACATACTTTCGATCCTACAGTTCATCAACTTTACTTGGATCTGGGACTCCTTGCTCGGCCCAACTAGTCCTTTGGGACCCTGTGTAGCATGAAGGTGGTGACTGCGGCTGCCGTAGGCACAAGCGCAAGCTTAGGAGTCAGAGTTGTGGACACAAGCTCAAAACTAGCCCAAACTAGGGGACTCAGACCCATGGGCTTCGCTGCAGCTTTGGCTAGAGAGACGCGGCTCACTCGGCTCGAAGAAGCATCTCGCATGATAATGTCGGCATAAGTCAGCACTCTCTCATCAACCTCTGGGTTTGGCGTGCCGGCCTTGTCATATCGTCATCGAGCTATATCACATCAGTGGAGCTGCATCCACTCGAGTGTTAAAATGTCAGTTAGTCATCCACTCGGATATAGCTTAGGAAGCAAACCAGTCGGTACCTTTGGAAGTCCGATTCAGTCTGGCTCTTCCCCGGGGCCTTCAGGTTTGGCATGTTCGTCAATGTCTCGTTGCTGAAGTCATAGGAACATTCGTTCATTGGTCAAGACAAATTTACACAACGAAGCAGAGACTCGATCTCCATTACTTACGTCGAAGCCACGGGCACGACCACCTTGATCTTTGGCAGAACGACCTTCCTAGGCTTGGTGGAAATATGCTTGGGTTACTTGGGCTACTTCTTAGACGACTGAGTGTTGGAAATATGCCCTAGAGGCAATAATATTTGTATTATTATATTTCCATATTCATAATTAAGGACTTTATATCCTATGCTATAACTGCTATGATCCTGGAATATGTGATTCAATGGAAAACTCATATGCACGTGTGGGATGATAAACGGTAAATGGAAAGGTCCCTAGTCTCGCCTCTAAGACTAGCTCAAGTGTTGTTGGTGATCACATTTTCCAGATCTTAGGATATCATTAAGTGTAACGATGATTATCGGTGTCAAAACCGGCGGATCTCGGGTAGGGGGTCCCGAACTGTGTGTCTAGGTCGGATGGTAACAGGAGACAGGGGACACTTTGTTTTACCCAGGTTCGGGCCCTCTCGATGGAGGTAAAACCCTACTCCTGCTTGATTAATATTGAAGATATGGGTAGTACAAGAGTAGATCTACCATGAGATCAAGGAGGCCAAACCCTAGAAGCTAGCCTATGGTATGATTGTGTATGGAGTTGATCCCCTACGGACTACAACCCTCCGGTTTATATAGACACCGGATAGGGTTAGGGTTACACAAAGTCGGTTACAATGGTAGGAGATCTTGAATATCCGCATCGCCAAGCTTGCCTTCCACGCCAAGGAAAGTCCCATCCGGACACGGGACGAAGTCTTCAATCTTGTATCTTCATAGTCCAGGAGTCCGGCTGAAGGTATAGTCCGGCTACCCGAACACACCCTAATCTAGGACTCCCTCAGTAGCCCCCGAACTAGGCTTCAATGACGACGAGTCCGGCGCGCAAATTGTTTGGCATTGCAAGGCGGGTTCTTCTCCAAATCTTATGTACCTGTAGGAATAATGTCCTATTCTTGTAATGTAGCGCTCCTCAGCTTCCATGCCCAATAATGGCCGTCTTCTACGTGTAAAGCAGATGCGAAAAGCCGGGGCGTTCTTACATTTACACCCCTGGCCGCATAAACGAGCCGCCTATTTAACGGGATGGGGATTTAGATCCAAACCACATCTCCTCCTTTCCGCGAGTGATCATCAGAGCGCTTCCAGCAAAGGTCTATTCCAACATGACCAGCCGTCGTAGCTCCTCCCCTCGCACCTCCGTTCCCAAACCCGGGGACTGGGAGAGTTGTACCATCCCGCATAGCAAGTTAGCGTCACTTCAAGCCCAGGGATTCCTACCCCAGGTATGCATGGTCTCGGTCCGAGCCGGTCTCGCCACCTATAATGGCGAAAAACAAGCGGAGAGCACCCCCAATCCTTCTAGGGGAGAGCGGGTGTGCTTCGTCCCCTATCTATTAAGGGGACTGGGATTTCCAATTCACCCATTTCTCCGTGGGCTTCTGGAGTTTTACGGCCTCCAACTGCACAATCTCACGCCCACCTCTGTGCTGCATATTGCGGGTTTCGTCGCCCTTTGCAAGCTATTTTTAGGCGTTGAGGCTCATTTCGCACTGTGGAAGAGGTTATTCTGCCTGGTGCCCCGTTCTCAAAAGGGGTCCATATACCAAGTGGGCGGAGCCGAAGTATGGCGTATCGCCGGGACCGGATACCTATCCGGAACCCCAAAGGAAGCGTCCGAGGACTGGCCTTCAGAATGGTTTTATATAGATGACGTCCCGCTACCGGACCCTATCCGGGTCGGTCTCCCTGAGTTCAACAGTGCTCCATTGAAGAAGCGCTTGAGCTGGCGTGCGCAGAGCTCTCAAAGAGAAAACAACAGAGACGTCCTTTACCTGATGGGCTGGATAAGACTGTTGGCTCATTCCGGACTAACCATGATCGGAGTCATGGCCGCATGCATTATGCGGGGGGTGCAGCCGCTTCAATATAGAGGCCACCCAATGTGGGAATTCAACGGGGAGGATGACGCCACCCGTTACGGTCGTAAAGGGCCGGACTCAGCTGCCGCTCTGGAAAAGATCTTATCCTCTTTGTACAAGGGAGAAAAGGAGGAATTCCTCCGTGTCAACCCGCAGGCCGGATTCAGCATGTATGATCCTCCAAGTTGGGTAAGTGAACAATTGCGCTTGCCCGTTTGTTTTATACTCCCGTGGTTAGATAGGTAGTCTAACGATTTTAATGTAGGAACTGCGACAGGAGGTAAAGAATATAAGCAGCCGCCCTCCACAGCCCGAGGACCCAGAACGGTCCCTTGATCCGGACTCCGAAGAGGATCCGGACATATCGGTGGAGCTTATCGACGGGGTGTTCTATCAGCTAAGAAAGGACAATACCTTGGTAGCCATCACGGCTGATTACCCAGGGTTAATCCCGGCCTCCCAGGTGACGGAAACCAGAGTCTCATTCATTTGAGAGGGATTACACTCTCATGTATTTCGGTGTTTCTGACGACAACCACGTTTTACAGGGGAGATTTCCACGGCAGGAGGCCGAACCTGCGGCGGCTAGCCAACGAGGGGCCGCAGAGCCCCGTAGGGCAAAAAGGAATGAAGTCCGGACTGAAATGCCAGCGCAAAGGTATAGTGCACCCTCTGCTTCCCTGGAGTTATTCTGTCAGGGTCGTATTAACGTTTGTGCTATCTTCAGGACGAAGAGATCTCGCCGGACTACATCCGGAGAGGTCGCCAATCGCGTCTCCACCAGCCAGGCTCCAACGTCTGACCAGGAAGCGGAGGCGAGTACAAGGCGCGCATCGGACGCTACTCCGACAGAGGATGCGGACAGGCTGTCCGCCACAAATTCAGAAGTGGAGAGTGCCATGAACCACAGGCGTCGCCGGACAACTCTACGCGACGGTTGTTTCTCCCAAGAGGCTTTAGATGCCTTTAATTCGGGAGATGCGTACCTCTGTGCCGCTCAAAATGGTCTAGCCAGAGCTACGGAGCAGTATGTGAAAGACATACGGGTAAGAAAATTTTGGTTAAATATATACATATGCCAGTAGCCCCCGAGACTTGAAACAGTTAGAGCAACTGATTTAAGGATCATTGAATATGCAGGTTCTTACAGAGAAGAATACTGTACTGTCCCAGGAGCTGGAGAAGTGCAAGGCCCAACTAGAGGCCGCACTAGCCGCAGCAGGGGAGCCCCGAGAGATCCCCTCAGGTAAAATACACTTTGAAAGATTAGTATTGTGCGGTGTGGGTGCAAATCTGACAAGTTAAATTGCAGATGGCGCCGGACTTGATCCGGACAAGCAACAACTCGTACGCCAGCTAAAGGCCGGTGAGAGTATGTTGACAAGGGTGAGGCAAGAGAAGAATGATCTTCAGGATGCCAACACCAAGCTGGATGTCGAACTTAAAGATGTTCGTGGCCAGCTGTCGGACTCCACGAAGGAGAATCAGCGGCTTCGACGCGGCATTTTTAGTAAGTGCTTGAACGAACTTTGAAAAAAGAGTTCGGCGAGGAAGTCGATTAACAGAGTAATGTGTGTAGGTATGCTCACAGGTCGTCCTGCAGAGGAGATGCCCGGTTCTACGGGTGACCTTCTTCCCGAACTCATGCAACTACATGAGTGAATTCGGCAAGCGATGAGAGGTGTTGCCCAAGCCTTATGGCCTGCCCACTCCGTGCCCGAGAGCCTTGGAGAGCTTGCGGAGAAGCTGAAGGGAGCTCGGCGGCGCTTCCGATTGTGGAAGATATCGGCCTGCTGATAAGGCGCTCGGGAAGCCTGGGCCATGGTGAAGACCCGTTTTACGAAGTCTGACCTGAACCACATGGCCGAGGTCGGACCCGTGGGGCCTGACGGGAAGGAGATCCCTGTGAGTTTAGTATACGGCCAAGTAGAGTTGGCCGCAAAGTATTCCCAGCAGGACTGTAAATTAGACAGCCTGTTAGATGGTATAGAAGAGGAATACAATCAGTCATAATGACTATGTAATTTTGAATTGACATGTGTAATGCCTTCTAGCCGGATTGTAGATCGTTTGTCGTTGCCGACCTTTTCACTTCAACCTTGAGACCTGACGGTCTGGAGTGTGTCCGAATACCATAGCGGTTATATAAGAACCGTGGTATGCGTGGAGACCAGGCGTAGGGGTCATTAGCGCTTTATCAGACAAGTGCCCAACTAGTTATGTTATATTACATGGTTAGTAAGAAACATCTTCCAGAGAGAATAGTTCCGTTAAGGGTTCCTTTCGCTGGGAGGCATGCCCTAAAGTGCATGTCCGGACTGCGTAAAAAGATGCAGAAAAAGCATCTGGGGGCGCATAAAATGGGTAAAAAGATCATCTTTTATCTCACCGATCGAATATTCCCTTAAGAACGCTAGCTTTCGGCTTCACCCAGTCTGAGGTACACATCCGGCTGATCCGGCAGTAACAATCGCAGAGGTGCTCCCTTTACCACCTAGCCGAACAATCGGGAACGTAGGGGTAAGCACAGGAGCCAGGCAACCCAGCTTGGCCAAAACTTAAGTCATATCGATGCATATAATGGTGAAGAAAAAGGTACATGCGGAAGTTTGACGCATGTGTTGGGCATGAAGCCCATATAAATAAGCTTCTGTTAAAGAAGCCCCCAGGTTTAATGAGCGTGAGTGGCGCATCACTTAGATGAGCCTTTAAGGGCGATAAAATAAAAGAGGGGAAGGAGAGAGATGTAAGACAAAAAAATGCAAAAAATGGACAGAGGAAGGAGACGAACACAGAGTCCGGCGCTAGGCGTAGAATCTTCGGAGACGGGTGGCGTTCCATGGGTTCAGCTCGAGTCGGTTATCTGACGCATCTCGCAGGCGGTACGCCCCGCCAGTCAGGACTTGGTCGATTATGAATGGACCTTCCCACTTGGGCTTGAGTTTGTCCTTTTTCTTGTCCGGCAGGCGTAGAACTAGTTCGCCGACATTATAATTTTTGGCCCGTACTTCTCTGCTTTGATATCTTCGAGCCTGCTGTTGATAGAATGCGGAGCGGGCTTTTGCGACGTCGCGCTCCTCCTCCAAAGCGTCCAAACTGTCCTGCCGATCGAGCTCGGCTTCTCTTTCTTCGTACATGCGCACTCGAGGTGATTCATGAATTATGTCACAGGGCAGAACTGCCTCTGCGCCGTACACCATGAAGAATGGTGTGTATCCGGTGGTGCGATTCGGCGTGGTCAGCAGCCCCCATAGTACGAGCTCCTCTACCCAGTGCGTATTAGATTCCTTAAGGGACCGCACTAGTCTGGGTTTAATGCCGCTCATGATAAGACCATTTGCACGTTTGACCTGGCCATTGGTTTGAGGGTGATAGACGGAAGCATAATCGAGCTTGATGCCCATGTTTTTGCACCAGAGTTTTACCTCGTCGGTGGTAAAGTTTGTATCGTTATCGGTTATGATGCTGTGGGGGACGCCATAACGGTGTACAACCCCGGATATGAAGTCTATCACAGGTCCGGATTCGGCCGTTTTAACAGGCTTGGCTTCTATCCATTTGGTGAATTTATCCACCATGACCAGTAAGTATTTCTTTCTACCGGTCCCGCCTTTAAGGGGTCCGACCATGTCAAGCCCCCTGACCGCAAAAGGCCAGGTGATTGGTATAGTTTGGAGTGCGGTGGGTGGCATATGGCTTTGGTTGGCAAAAAGTTGGCAACCAGCGCATCGTTGGACTAAGTCCTGAGCGTCTGCCTGTGCCGTCGGCCAATAAAAGCCTGTACGTAAAGCCTTGCTAACAAGGGACCAAGCAGCGGCGTGGTGACCACCGAGTCCGGCGTGAATTTCAGCCAGAAGGTTCCACCCTTCGTCTTCGGAGATGCACCTTTGAAGGACCCCGGTAGTGCTTTTCTTATAAAGCTCTCCCTCATGGACTCTGTAGGCTTTAGATCGCCGCACTATGCAGCGGGCCTCGTTTTGGTCCTCCGGGAGTTCTTGCCTGATAAGGTAGGCTAGGAATGGTTCTGTCCACGGGGCGATGACCGCCATTATTACGTGGGCTGAAGATGTAACTTCATTGGCAGAGCCTCCAATTGTGTCAGTTTGTTCGGCGTCGAATGGTGCGGCTGGGTCCGGGCTGTTATTTGCGGGTTCCCCCTCCCATGCTACAGATGGCTTGAACAATCTTTCCAAAAAGATGTTGGGGGGGGGGGGACTGCATCGCATTTTGCTCCGATGCGTGCTAGGACGTCGGCTGCTTGATTGTTTTCTCGGGCTATATGGTGAAACTCCAGCCCTTCGAACCGAGCTGACATTTTTAGGACGGCATTGCGGTAAGCTGCCATTTTTGGGTCCTTGGCGTCGAAGTCACCATTTATTTGGGATATCGCGAGGTTCGAATCCCCGCGTACCTATAGGCGTTGAATGCCCATGGATACTGCCATCCGGAGACCATGTAGAAGGGCCTCGTATTCGGCTGCGTTGTTGGAGTCCGTGTACATAATTTGGAGTACATATTGGACCGTGTCTCCTGTGGGGGATGTCAAAACGACACCAGCCCCCAGTCCGGCCAACATTTTGGAGCCGTCGAAATGCATGATCCAGTTTGAGTATGTGCCGTACTCTTTAGGGAGTTCGGCCTCTGTCCATTCTGCGACGAAGTCGGCCAAAACTTGCGATTTTATAGCTCGCTGTGGCTTATAGGTTATATCAAACGGGAGGAGCTCGATGGCCCATTTTGCGATCCGGCCCGTTGCATCGCGGTTGTTGATAATATCGTTAAGTGGTACTTCCGAGGCTACTGTTATGGAACACTCTTGAAAGTAGTGTCGTAGCTTTCTGGATGCCATGAATACCGCGTATGCAATTTTTTGATAATGTGGGTACCGTGATTTGCATGGAGTGAGGACAGTGGACACGTAGTAGACCGACCTTTGAAGGGGGAATTTGTGTTCGTCCGTTTCCTGCTCGACAATGAGCACTGCGCTGACAACTTGATGTGTTGCTGCAATGTACAATAGCATTGGTTCGCCGGTGTTCGACGCGGCCAGGACTGGGTTTGTTGCCAATATGGCTTTTATTTCATCGAGTCTGGCCGTGGCGGCATCCGTCCACTCGAAGTGTTCGGTGCGCCGGAGTAGGCGATAAAGGGGCAGTGCCTTTTCTCCCAAGCGGGAGATGAAGCGGCTTAGAGCCGCCACGCATCCGGTTAATTTTTGTATTTGTTTGAGGTCCTTTGGGATATCGAATTGTGACAAAGCTCGGATCTTGGCTGGATTTTCTTCAATTCCTCTACCGGATACAATGAAGCCCAAGAGCTTTTCGGCTGGAACACCGAAGACGCATTTTTCCGGGTTGAGCTTGATGTCGTATTTTCGGAGGTTATCGAATGTGAGCCTCAAGTCGTCTACTAGAGATTTGACATGTCTTGATTTGATGACCACGTCATCCACATATGCCTCCACTGTTTTGCCGATCTGATTTGCCAGACATGTCTGGATCATGCGCTGATATGTTGCGCCGGCGATTTTTAGCCCGAAGGGCATTGTGTTGAAGCAGAATGGGCCGTATGGTGTGATGAATGCTGTTGCAGCTTGGTCTGATTCTGCCATCTGGATTTGATGGTAACCGGAGTATGCATCGAGGAAACACAACGAATCGTGTCCTGCGGTGGCATCGATAATTTGATCGATACGGGGGAGGGGGAAGGGATCCTTTGGGCAAGCCTTGTTAAGGTGTTTAAAGTCGACACACAGGCGCCAGGATTTGTCTTTCTTTGGTACCATCACCAGGTTTGCTAGCCAGTCTGGATGTTTTATGTCTCTAATGAATCCGACCTCCAATAGCTTGGCTAGCTCTTCTCCCATGGCCTGTCTCTTAGGTTCGAAAAAATGCCGAAGGGCTTGTTTGACAGGTTTGAATCCTTTTAGGATATTTAAGCTGTGTTTGGCCAGCCTGCGTGGGATCCCTGGTATGTCTGAAGGGTGCCAGGCAAAAATGTCCCAATTCTCTCGTAGGAACTCTTGCAGTGCGGCGTCTACGTCGGGGTTCAGTCGTGCCCCGATGGAAGCTGTTTTATTGGGGTCCGTTGGATGGACCTGGAATTTGACTATTTCGTCGGCTGGCTTGAAGGATGTGGACTTGGATCTTTTGTCGAGTATCACATCATCCCTGTTAACCGTGGAGCGCAGCATAGTCAGTTCCACGGCCGCTAAGGCTTCGGATAGTGTCTCGAGGGCTAATGCGGCCGTCTTGTTTTCGGCGCGGAGTGCTATGTCCGGATCACTAGCTAGAGTGATGATTCCATTCGGCCCGGGCATCTTAAGCTTCATGTACCCGTAATGGGGTATCGCTTGGAAGATTGTGAATGCTTCCCGCCCTAGTAAGGCGTGATGTCCGCTTTTAAATGGGGCCACCTGAAACGTGACTTCTTCGGACCTGTAATTATCCGGCGTGCCGAACACCACATCTAGTGTGATTTTTCCTGTGCAGCGTGCTTCCGGACTGGGGATTATTCCTCTAAAGGTTGTGCTGCTTCGCTCGACGCGATTCCAGTCTATTTCCATTTTTTGAAGGGTTTCCTCATAAATGAGGTTCAGTCCGCTGCCTCCATCCATGAGCACCTTGGTGAGGCGAAAGCCGTCCACAATGGTACTGAGGACCAACGCGGCTGGTGCTCGGGCTGTTCGGAATCTAGGTTCATCACTTGCGTTGAAGGTGATAGCAGTGTCACTCCATAGATTTATTGTTGCAATTTGATAGACTTCAGCAAGGCTGCGGAGTGTTCTTTTTCGCATATTGTTTGATGTGAAAGTCTCGAAGACTGTGAGAACGGTACTGGTGTCCTCGGGCTGGCTTACTGCGGCCTCCCGATTTAAGAGGTCCTCGCCAATTTTGGCTACCTACCGGAGTATCCAACACGCTCTAAGGCTGTGAGTTGGTGTGGCGTCCTCTGTACTGTGAATTCTACAGGGTCCATCAAGCCACCTTTCCAGTACGGTCCCATGCCCTGTAGAGGGTTTTGGCCTTTTGCTATTTACTCTGGGTGTCTTATGATGATGCACCCTCTTAGTTCGGACGGGATTATTATTCAAGGCCGGATTATCCCAAAATTTTATTTCGGTTTTCCAGGCACTTTCCATCGCACAGTACTTTTGTACTATGAACGCCAAATCAGCGAAGCGTGTAATATCACGGCGACTTATGGCGTTAAGGATTCCCTCGTCCGTGCAATTACTGCAGAAGATTGATATTGCGTCTTCTTCGCGGTAGTCCTTTATCCTGTTCATAACCAGGAGGAATCTGGCCCAATAATGATGTACTGTTTCGTCGGGCCTCTGCCTGACTTGGGAGAGATCGCTTATATTCGGGTGGGTGGGTGTTGTTGAATCTGAGACTTCACCCGATCCAAGATTCGGAGGCCGAAGAGTTTCCGAACTCTGAAGTTCGGATTCTTGGATGTTGTCCAGCGAGTCCGGCCCGTTGCCTGATCCTAAGCTCAGGTCTTGAGTTACATCCTCCTCCCCGCGGGTATCCGGCTTGGAGGGGTCGGGAATTCAGACGTAGCTGGTCCTTAATATAGATGAAGGGTCGCTGCACTGCGCCTCTACCACGACAACGTGGTGGGTGACTTGGGGAGAGTTAATTTCTCTTAGATCGGGTTTAAGCCCAACCTGGTCATAATCCGTAGCGACCCCCAGGGCAGCGATGCGATCCAAGAGCCCGTTTACGGAAGAGAGCTCCATTGGATCTAGCAGCTCGACGAGTTCCGAGCTGACATGTAGGTTGCTTTTGACGACCCGAGAGGTCACCGTCGGTGCAACAGCCGAACAGGCGGTCATGTGGAAACCACCTAGCCGGAGGGTTTGGCTGACAGCCAAGGCTCCCTTAGCAACGGCGCCGTCTTTGAAGACGGGAGAAGGCATCCTTCCTGATTGTGACGGCACAGAGGAACTCTCAATGAAAGCACCAATGTCGGTGTCAAAACTGGCGGATCTCGGGTAGGGGGTCCCGAACTGTGCATCTAGGTCGGATGGTAACAGGAGACAGGGGACACTTTGTTTTACCCAGGTTCGGGCCCTCTCGATGGAGGTAAAACCCTACTCCTGCTTGATTAATATTGAAGATATGGGTAGTACAAGAGTAGATCTACCACGAGATCAAGGAGGCCAAACCCTAGAAGCTAGCCTATGGTATGATTGTGTATGGAGTTGATCCCCTACGGACTACAACCCTCCAGTTTATATAGACAGCGGATAGGGTTAGGGTTACACAAAGTCGGTTACAATGGTAGGAGATCTTGAATATCCGCATCGCCAAGCTTGCCTTCCACGCCAAGGAAAGTCCCATCCGGACACGGGACGAAGTCTTCAATCTTGTATCTTCATAGTCCAGGAGTCCGGCTGAAGGTATAGTCCGGCTACCCGAACACCCCCTAATCCAGGACTCCCTCAATGATCCTAAAACAACATTGAGATTATGACTTTAGAAGAACGATCATATTGAATCGACCTAATATTATTTGTTATGAATTGAGTTAATATCGTCTGCGTTTAGTTGTAATAACAAGGAGTGTTAACATGTGATATTGCTCCTTAGACCATGAGAGTATCGTGGTCACTTCTTACCGTACGATGAGCTTTGGGGTTGCTCAAACATCACCTGTAACACGGTGATCATAACGATAACTTACAGGTTCATCAGAAAGTTTGACAAGTGATCGGATAGATCGAGAGTGGGGTTTTGCTACCTCTTGAGCACTGCGTTGGATTTCCCCGAAGAGGAGAGGATGATGCAGCAAAGTAGCGTAAGTATTTCCCTCAGTTTTTGAGAACCAAGGTATCCATCCAGTAGGAGGCTATGCTCGAGTCCCTTGTACCTACACAAAAACAATAGCTCAACGCAACCAACGCGCTTAGGGGTTGTCAATCCCTTCACGATCACTTACAAAAGTGAGATCTGATAGAGATGATAAATAATATTTTTGGTATTTTTGTTATAGAGATGCAAAGTGAAAAGTAAAAGGCAAAGTAAAAGCAAAGCAATAATAAAGTGATGGAGATTGATATGATGAGAAAGAGAACCGGGGGCCATACGTTTCACTGGTGGCTTCTCTCAAGAGCATAAGTATTCTACGGTGGGTGAACAAATTACTGTTGAGCAATTGACAGAATTGAGAATAGTTATGAGAATATCCAGGTATGATCATGTATATAGGCATCACGTCTGAGACAAGTAGACCGACTCCTGCCTGCATCTTCTACTATTACTCCACTTATCGACCGCTATCCAACATGCATATAGAGTATTAAGTAAAAAACATAGTAACGCCTTAAGCAAGATGACATGATGTAGAGGGATAGTTTCATGCAATATGATAAAAACCCCATCTTGTTATCCTCGATGGCCACAATACAATACGTGCCTTGCTGCCCCTTCTATCACTGGGAAAGGACACCACAAGATCGAACCCAAAGCTAAGCACTTCTCCCATGGCAAGAACAACCAATCTAGTAGGCCAAACCAAATTGATAATTCGAAGAGACTTGCAAAGATAACAAATCATACATAAAAGAATTCAGAGAAGATTCAAAAATTATTCATAGATAGACTTGATCATAAACCCACAATTCATCGGTCTCAACAAACACACCGCAACAAGAAGATTACATCGAATAGATCTCCACAAGAGAGGGGGAGAACATTGTATTGAGATCCAAAAAGAGAGAAGAAGCCATCTAGCTACTAACTATGGACCCATAGGTCTGAGGTGAACTACTCACACTTCATCGGAGAGGCTTGGATGATGATGTAGAAGCCCTCCGTGATGGATCCCCCTTCTGGCGGAGCTCCGGAACAGGCCCCAAGATGGGATCTCGTGGATACAGAAAGTTGCGGCGGTGGAATTAGGTTTTTGGCACCGTATCTGATCGTTTGGGGGTACGTAGGTATATATAGGAGGAAGAAGTACGTCGGTGGAGCTTCGAGGGGCCCACGAGGTAGGGGGCGCGCCCTCCACCCTCGTGACCACCTTGTGGCTTTCTTGAGGGAGGGTCCAAGTCTCCTGGATCTTATCTGATGAGAAAATCACGTTCCCGAAGGTTTCATTCCGTTTGGACTCCGTTTGATATTCTGTTTCTCGAAACACTGAAATAGGCAAAAAACATCAATTCTAGGCTGGGCCTCCGGTTAATAGGTTAGTCCCAAAAATAATATAAAAGTGGAAAATAAAGCCCAATATAGTCCAAAACAGTAGATAATATAGCATGGAGCAATCAAAAATTATAGATACGTTGGAGACGTATCAAGCATCCCCAAGCTTAATTCCTGCTCGTCCTCGAGTAGGTAAATGATAAACACAAATTTTTTGATGCGGAGTGCTACTTAGCATAATTTCAATGTAAATCTTCTTAATTTTGGTATGAATATTCAGATCCAAAAGATTCAAGACAAAAGTTCATGTTGACATAAAAATAATAATACTTCAAGCATACTAACAAAGCAATTATGTCTTCTCAAAATAACATGGCCAAAGAAAGTTATCCCTACAAAATCATATAGTCTGGCTATGCTCTATCTTCACCACACAAAGTATTTAAATCATGCACAACCTCGATGACAAGCCAATCAATTGTTTCATACTTTTGACATTTTCAAAACCTTTTCGATCTTCACGCAATACATGAGTGTGAGACATGGATATAGCACTATATGTGGAATAGAATGGTGGTTGTGGAGAAGACAAAAAGAGGGGAAGATAGTCTCACATCAATTAGGCGTATCAACGGGCTATGGAGATGCCCATCAATAGATATCAATGTGAGTGAGTAGGGATTGTGTAGGATCGAAAGTATGTCTAGAGGGGGGTGATTAGACTACTTGACCAAATAAAAACTTAACCTTTTCCCAATTTTAGTTCTTGGCAGATTTTAGCTAATTTAGGACAAGTCAAGCAATCATCACATAATTCACGCAAGCATGCAAAGAGTATATATGCAGCGGAAAGTAAAGCATGCAACTTGCAAGAATGTAAAGGGAAGGGTTTGGAGAATTCAAACGCAATTGGAGACACGGATGTTTTTCCCGTGGTTCGGATAGGTGGTGCTATCCTACATCCATGTTGATGGAGACTTCAACCCACGAAGGGTAACAGTTGCGCGAGTCCACACAGGGCTCCACCCAAGGGTAACGGTTGCGCAAGTCCACACAGGGCTCTGATGAAGCTATGTACCTGGGGTAGGAGCACGGACCCGTCCCAAAGAGTCCTACCCAAGGACACCCCTAGAAGAAATCACCCATCAATCGACTTGAAGGTACTCCACTCGACGGGTGCAAGACACTCGACCAAGAAGCTACCACTCGACCATGAAGCTATTCACTCGACTGCCAGGAGATCTACAGTCACTCCATAGGCAAACGGTCAGCTGTTAAGTAGTCTTCATGGTCATTACAGCACTTTATTAGAGGCGTTACCAGTAACGCCCCATCTTAAATGTACTTTAAAATGCTGCATTACTGAGGGCAGGAGGGGGTCGGCGAACTCTATATAAGCCACCCCCTCCTCAGTAGGAGGGGTTCGCACCCCTGTAATCTATACACGCATAATCCAGTCGACCGCCTCCGGGCTCCGAGACGTAGGGCTATTACTTCCTCCGAGAAGGGCCTGAACTCGTAAACCTCGCGTGTAAACAACTTCCCAATAGCTAGGATCTAGCCTCTCCATACTCACCCCCCTACATCACTGTCAGAGTTAGAACCACGACAGTTGGCGCCCACCGTGGGGCGGGAATCTTGGCGCTTAGTTGGAGAAGTTGTGATTTTTCTCGATCCCTTTGATCATGTTTTCTTGCGGAGTTTTGGTGGAGGACCACGAGATCCGTCTTGGCGCGCTCACCTTCATCGTCGACGACTCCGCCTGGCTTCAGGAGGCACCGCTCGACATCGACGCGCTCCCCGCCCGCGGTGCGACACATTTCCGCGCATGTCTCCTGCGGCAACCGTCGACCCAATATGGGTCGGCCCCCGTATCGTCTCCCCGCCCTGTCTCCCACCAGCGCAAGCGCTCCGGTCGGTCAAGACTTCAGCGGTGGGTGAGGAACGCCGTGGCCCGCCAATCGGCGGCCCCGCAAGTCGCGGCCATCGAGCCCGTCGAATCCCTCTACGGCCTGTTCGACCTGTCGACTAGCTCCGTGGAGACCACATCCGAGTGCGACAGCAGCGATCCAGCGGCTGAGGTTTTGGCGGTCGATGGAACACACAGTCCCCCTGGTTTCCCTCGCACGGATAGAGGCGCGGGTGGGGGCGATCCGTCGCATCCCCACGACGAGTATCTCCCCGAACCTCTCACGTCATTGCAGCGAGAGGAGCTTCGCCGCCGGAACATGGACGCGCTCCGCACTCCTATCGTCGGAGAGACCCCCGAGGCCCGGGCCTTGGAGGACGCGCGTTTGGCCAACTTGGCCGAGCGCACTTGACTGGAGAATCTCCAGCGAGCACTCGACGAGCAAGCGCGTCAGCGGGCTCCCGAGTCTAGTCGACGCCAGCTCTTCCCGCCGACGCAAGTATATCGAACCCCAGTTCAGAATCTGGCCGCCGCGGCCCGTATAGCAGAATCGATTCAGCCCTCCCAGTCGGAGGTTGGCAGGGGCTTGTTACAGATCAGAGCATTGCTCCGGGCGGCGGGAGACCAGAATTCCGCTGTCTCACAGTCGCGGAATAGGATCCACAGTCGGTCCGTCGCAACAGATACAGTCGGGTCAGCTCACAGCCTGAGATCGCCCCCGAGGCGTGAGGGACGTGGTGGCCAGCATGATCAGTACAGGTGGAATGAGCAGTATGATCACCGATTCGACCGTGATGATCAATGTCGAGTGCCAACCCCTCCCCCGAGGAGTGGGTCGTATGCGCCTCGACGGCAAGATGACAGACGCCCTCATAGTGTTGGGCAGAGGATTCCAGTCGACCCCAGAGACCCAGGCTTTGATGCGAGATCCATCCTCGTTCAAGGTTTGGTTGACAGGAACAGAGCTCATCGAGGAGGCCACAATAGAGATGCGCCTGCCAGCAGCAGAATACGCGCTTCAGGGCCAGAGTGTTTC
This sequence comes from Triticum urartu, assembly GCF_056163025.1. Classification (NCBI taxonomy): domain Eukaryota; kingdom Viridiplantae; phylum Streptophyta; class Magnoliopsida; order Poales; family Poaceae; genus Triticum; species Triticum urartu. The sequence goes on along the minus strand of NC_141878.1, from coordinate 448,766,641 downwards.
AGTCGAGCCATCAGAGCCGCAGTGATACCTCCCAATTTCAGGTTGGCGACTGGAATCGGCAAGTTCACCAGTGAATCTAAGCCTGACACCTGGCTCGAAGATTACCGAGTGGCTGTACAGATTGGCGGTGGCAATGATGAGGTGGCCATGAAGCATTTGCCTCTCATGTTAGAGGGCTCGGCCAGAGCATGGCTAAATCAGTTGGCACCCAGCAGCATTTACACTTGGGAGGACCTCTCCCGAGTGTTTATCACAACCTTTGAAGGAAATGCAAGCGACCTGCATGCCTAACCGAGCTGCGGTCTTGCGTGCAGAAGCCGAATGAAACTCTGAGGGAATACATCCAGAGGTGGATCACGCTGCATCACTCGGTTGAGAATGTGCCAGACCATCAAGCAGTTTGTGCCTTCAAGGAAGGTGTTAAATACAGAGAGTTGAATCTGAAGTTCGGTCGAACTGGAGAGATGTCTCTGAATCGGATGATGGAGATTGCCACAAAGTATGCTAACGGAGAAGACGAAGATCGACTCCAGAGTGGCAAGCAGAAAGCAATCGCCCAGGAAACTGGAGGCAATTCCAGTCGGAAGCAGAAGCGGAAGGCCGAGCCAGCCGCTCCTGGAGAGGCCCTGGCCGTAGCCCAGGGAAACTTCAAGGGAAAACCCAAGGGCACCTGGAAGCCCAAAAAAGTCAAGGATCAAGACGGAAATGATGTTTTGGATCTGCCATGCCACATCCACACCAAGAAGGATGAAGAGGGTAATTTTATTTACCCAAAGCATACCACTCGACAGTGCCGGCTCCTGATCCAGCAGTTCCAAGGAAAACAGTCCAAGGATAAGGAAAAAGAGTCGGACAGAGTCGAGGACAAGGAAGACGATGGATACCCCCAAGTCAATTCCACCCTGATGATTTTTGCCGATGTCGAAAGCAAAAGTCGACTGAAAGTCATTAACCGAGAGGTGAACATGGTTGCCCCGGCAACACCCAGTTACTTGAAGTGGTCTCAGACTGCCATCACATTCGACCAGTCTGATCACCCGACGCACATTGCCACCCCTGGGAGGCAAGCTTTGGTGGTCGACCCAATTGTTGAAGGCACTCGACTGACTAAAGTCCTGATGGATGGAGGCAGTGGCCTGAACATACTGTATGCTGAAACATTGAAAGGAATGGGCATTCCGATGTCCAGACTCAGCACCAGTAACATGAGTTTCCATGGAGTCATTCCTGGGAAGAAAGCCCAATCACTCGGCCAGATCGCTCTTGATGTGGTTTTCTGTGATTCAAAGAATTACCGCAAGGAAAAGTTGACATTCGAGGTCGTGGACTTTCAAAGTGCTTATCACGCCATTTTGGGCAGGCCAGCTTACGCACGCTTCATGGCCCGACCATGTTACGTGTACCTCAAACTGAAGATGCCTGGCCCCAAAGGTGTGATCACTGTCACAGGCAATCGGAAGAAGGCGGAAGAGTGCTTTCAGAAGGGCTCAAAGATTGCAGATGCTTAGATGGCAGTGGTCGAGCTGCAAGAGTACCATAGGACTGCCGACCCAAGCGAGTTGCTACGAGCCAAGAAGCCTGCTTCAGAATCAGCTTTTCAGTCGTCTGGTGAAACAAAAACAGTCGACATTCACCCGACCGACCCCGATGCTGCCCCGACTCACATCTCAACGACGCTTGACTCCAAATAGGAAGAAGCGCTCATCCAGCTCCTCCGTGAGAATTGGGACATCTTCGCATGGAAACCCTCCGACATGCCTGGAGTTCCCAGGGGGCTGGCTGAGCACCGTCTACGGGTCGACCCAAAATTCAAGCCTGTGAAGGAACATCTTCGACGGTCCACCGTCCAGAAGAAGCAAGCCATTGGCGAGGAGGTGGCTCGGCTCTTAGCAGCAGAGTTCATCCGAGAAATTTACCACTCCGAGTGGCTCGCCAATGTCGTCATGGTCCCCAAGAAGGACAAGTCACTTCGCATGTGCATTGATTTCAAACATATCAATCGGGCCTGCCCGAAAGATCATTTTCCTCTCCCTCGCATCGACCAAATAGTCGACTCGACTGCGGGATGCGAGAGATTGTCTTTTCTAGATGCTTATTCCGGGTACCATCAGATCCGTCTGTATGGACCCGACGAAATCAAAACAGCTTTCATCACCCCATTCGGATGCTTCTGTTATGTCACTATGCCGTTTGGCCTCAAGAACGCCGGAGCCACGTTCATGAGAATGATTCAGAAGTGTTTACTCACTCAAATCAGTCGGAATGTGGAGGCATACATGGATGATATTGTGGTCAAGTCACGCAAAGGTTCCGACCTGCGAGCTGACCTTGCCGAAACCTTTGCCAACCTCAGGAGGTATGATATCAAGCTCAATCCATCAAAATGCACATTCGGAGTTCCAGGTGGAAAGTTACTCGGTTTTCTCGTTTCCGAACGAGGGATCGACGCCAATCCTGAGAAAATTGGCACCATACTCCGGATGAAGCGTCCTGTACACGTGCACGATGTCCAAAAGCTTATAGGCTGCTTGGCCGCTTTAAGTCGATTCATTTCTCGCCTCGGTGAAAAGGCGTTGCCTCTCTACCGACTGATGAAGAAGTCTGACAAGTTCGAGTGGACTCCAGAAGCTGACGCAGCGTTTGCAGAACTCAAAGCTCTGCTCTCCACCCAGCCGGTGCTTGCTGCCCCAATCAGCAAAGAGCCTCTGCTGCTGTACATTGCGGCCACGGGACAAGTTGTCAGTACAGTACTCACGGTCGAGCGGGAAGAAGAAGGAAAGGCCTTCAGAGTTCAGCGCCCAGTCTATTATCTGTCTGAAGTTTTGAACCCTTCAAAACAAAGATACCCTCACTACCAGAAGCTTGTATATGGGATTTACATGACCACGAAGAAGGTTGCACATTACTTCTCTGACCACTCCATCACAATCGTCAGCGACGCCCCACTGTCAGAGATACTGCATAACAGAGATGCAACTGGTCGAGTGGCCAAGTGGGCGATTGAACTCCTTCCCTTAGATATCAGGTTTGAAGCAAAGAAGGCTATTAAGTCTCAAGCAATCGCAGATTTCGTCGCCGAGTGGATTGAACAGCAGCTTCCGACTCAAGTTCACTCGGAGCACTGGACCATGTTCTTCGATGGATCTAAGATGCTGAATGGTTCCGGTGCTAGGGTAGTTCTAGTCTCCCCCCGAGGAGAAAAGCTCAGATACGTCCTCCAGATTCACTTCGATTCCTCCAACAATGAAGCAGAGTATGAAGCACTTCTGTATGGGTTGCGCATGGCCATTTCACTCGGCGTCCGTCGCCTCATGGTCTACGGCGACTCAGATTTGGTGGTTAATCAGGTAATGAAGGAGTGGGACGTCAGAAGCCCGGCTATGACTGGTTATTGCAACGCAGTGAGAAAGCTAGAAAAGAAATTCGAGGGGTTAGAACTTCATCACATCCCCCGACTCAAAAATCAAGCATCCGATGATCTGGCAAAGATAGGCTCCAAGAGAGAAGCCATTCCCAGCAATGTGTTTTTGGAGCACATCCGCTCACCGTCAGTCCAGGAGGATCCTTTCACAGAAGAAGCCCCACAACCGAAAAGTGCCACAGATCCGACTGAAGTCGAAGTTCCTGCTGTGGTCGACCTGATCATGGAAGTCTTGGCCATCACTCCCGACTGGACGATACCGTACATCGCATATATCCTAAGGAAAGAGCTCCCAGAGGACGAGGAAGAGGCTCGACAGATCGTCCGCCGATCCAAGGCCTTCACAGTCATAAAGGAGCAGTTGTACAGAGAAAGCGCGACTGGAATCGGTCAGAAGTGCATAACTCCGGAAGAAGGTCAGATGATCCTTGATGAGATCCATTCGAGGACCTGCGGTCACCATGCGTCCTCCCGAACCATTGTGGCCAAAGCATACCGGGCGGGATTTTACTGGCCAAGAGCAAATGAGATGGCAAAGGAGATAGTTGACAAGTGTGAGGGGTGTCAGTTCTACTCCAACATGTCCCACAAGCCCGCATCAGCCCTGAAGACCATTCCACTCGTCTGGCCCTTCGCTGTCTGGGGACTGGACATGGTCGGTCCTCTGAGAACAGGCAGGAGCGGTTTCACCCATGTGCTTGTGGCAGTCGACAAGTTTACCAAGTGGATTGAAGCTAAACCCATCAAGAACCTCGATGCTGGCACTGCCATTAGTTTCGTGAGAGGACTAACATTCAGATATGGAGTCCCTCACAACATCATCACTGACAACGGGTCAAACTTCGATTCAGACCAGTTCAGAGCCTTTTGCGCCTCTCAAGGCACTCGTGTCGACTATGCGTCAGTCGCCCATCCCCAGTCGAATGGACAAGCTGAAAGAGCAAATGGTCTGATCCTCAAAGGACTAAAGCCTCGGCTAATGCGTGATCTCAAGCACGCAGCAGGTGCCTGGGTCGACGAGCTTCCGTCAGTTTTGTGGGGATTAAGGACCACCCCTAACCGGTCGACTGGAAGAACCCCGTTCTTTCTTGTTTATGGAGCCGAAGCCGTTCTGCCAAGTGATCTCCTTCACAACGCTCCCCGAGTCGAGCTTTACACCGAAGATGAAGCAGAACAGGCTCGGCAAGATGCAGTAGACCTCCTGGAAGAAGAAAGAGAGATGGCCATGATCAGATCGACCATTTATCAGCAAGACTTGCGTCGATTCCATGCCCGACATGTGAAGAGTCGAGCCTTCCAAGAAGGAGATTTGGTCCTCCGAGTGGATCAACAGAAACCACACAAGCTTGCTCCTACTTGGGAAGGCCCCTTCATCATCACCAGAGTCCTCCACAACGGAGCGTATCACCTCTACAATGTTGATCGCCAGATTGACGAGCCGCGAGCTTGGAATGCGGAACTACTCCGCCCCTTTTATACTTAAGTTCCTTCCCATAAAGATGTAATAAGAGAAACTTCCGCAGTTCATTTTTACCAAAGTCAAGAGTGTTCCAATGATTGCTGTCACTTCTGTTTACATGCGAGAACCCCCAGTGGGTGACTTAGCCGCGAACCCGTTTCGCCTAAGTTCAAAAAAAAAATCCTACCGAGTGGAGAGCAAACCTCCCACTCGGGGGCTTAGCTGCAGTCCAGCACTCGCCTAAGTTCTCCGACGAAGAGACTAAGCTGCGGTCAGCACTCGCCTAAGTTTGAAAAATCCTGCCGAGTGGAGAGCAAACCTCCCACTCGGGGGCTTAGCTGCAGTCCAGCACTCGCCTAAGTTCTCCTACGAAGAGACTTAGCTGCGGTTAGCACTCGCCTAAGTTTGAAAAATCCTACCGAGTGGAGAGCAAACCTCCCACTCGGAGGCTTAGCTGCAGTCCAGCACTCGCCTAAGTTCTCCTACGAAGAGACTTAGCTGCGGTCAGCACTCGCCTAAGTTTGAAAAATCCTACCGAGTGGAGAGCAAACCTCCCACTCGGAGGCTTAGCTGCAGTCCAGCACTCGCCTAAGTTCTCCTACGAAGAGACTTAGCTGCGGTCAGCACTCGCCTAAGTTTGAAAAATCCTACCGAGTGGAGAGCAAACCTCCCACTCGGAGGCTTAGCTGCAGTCCAGCACTCGCCTAAGTTCTCCTACGAAGAGACTTAGCTGCGGTCAGCACTCGCCTAAGTTTGAAAAATCCTACCGAGTGGAGAGCAAACCTCCCACTCGGAGGCTTAGCTGCAGTCCAGCACTCGCCTAAGTTCTCCTACGAAGAGACTTAGCTGCGGTCAGCACTCGCCTAAGTTTGAAAAATCCTACCGAGTGGAGAGCAAACCTCCCACTCGGAGGCTTAGCTGCAGTCCAGCACTCGCCTAAGTTCTCCTACGAAGAGACTTAGCTGCGGTCAGCACTCGCCTAAGTTTGAAAAATCCTACCGAGTGGAGAGCAAACCTCCCACTCGGAGGCTTAGCTGCAGTCCAGCACTCGCCTAAGTTCTCCTACGAAGAGACTTAGCTGCGGTCAGCACTCGCCTAAGTTTGAAAAATCCTACCGAGTGGAGAGCAAACCTCCCACTCGGAGGCTTAGCTGCAGTCCAGCACTCGCCTAAGTTCTCCTACGAAGAGACTTAGCTGCGGTCAGCACTCGCCTAAGTTTGAAAAATCCTACCGAGCGGAGAGCAAACCTCCCACTCGGAGGCTTAGCTGCAGTCCAGCACTCGCCTAAGTTCTCCTACGAAGAGACTTAGCTGCGGTCAGCACTCGCCTAAGTTTGAAAATCCTACCGAGTGGAGAGCAAACCTCCCACTCGGGGGCTTAGCTGCAGTCCAGCACTCGCCTAAGTTCTCTTACGAAGAGACTTAGCTGCTGCCAGCACTCGCCTAAGTTTGAAAAATCCTACCGAGTGGAAAGCAAACCTCCCACTCGGGGGCTTAGCTGCAGTCCCGCACTCACCTAAGTATGAAACACTTCTCATTTCCCAAGGACGACGAGGGGCAGGTCGACCGCCACCTTCTCCTTCGGAGCTGCACCACAGACACAAAGTTATTTCGAGTGAAGATCAAATCCCACTCGACGGGTCATCCACAAAGAGATTCAATGACAAATCAAGTTCAAATAAAGCCTAAAATATCCGAGAGACCTCAGATCAAAGTACTCGAGCCCGCAGCTCGGCAGAGTTTAACTGTTACACTTCCACTCGGCATTCCGAGACAAATTTAAGGCAGAGTTTAACGGATTACAAAATACACTCGGCATCCCGAGGCAAGTTTTTTCATTCCTCAGGAGGAGGAGGACTGGCAGGGGCGACAAATTCATCCAAGTCGATCCCATCTGCGATGCGGGTAGCAGCAGCAATAAATGTCTCCATGAAGTCCTGGAAGTTGTGCTTCCTCGTGTTGGCAACTTGGATGGCGGCCAGCTTCTCCTCCCACACCTCCTTGCAATGGACGCGGACCAGAGACAGAGCCACGTCGGCACCACACCGAGCTGAAGACTTCTTCCACTCTTGCACTCGGTCAGGGATTCCGTTGAGTCGAGTCATCAGAGACTCGAGATCGTTCTGGAGCGTGGACTCTGGCCAAAGCGTCGGGTCGATTCGCGTCATGGCGACCTTCAGTCGAGCCAAGTAATCCACGACGCCGTCAATGCGGGATTCCAGTCGGAGCAGGTTCATGGCAGCTTCGTCTTGCACCGGAGAGTTGATTGGATCCAAACCTGTTTCGATCTGCCCGGTCTCCTCTTCGAAGTTCTGGCAAAGTTCTGCATGCACGACCCAAGGATAAGTCAAATTTCATAAAACTGAGTCGACACAAAAAGAACCAGTCGGAACTGATTGTGCACCTTCGAGCTTGATGTACAACTTCTTGGCAAAACTCCTCAAGTAGCTCTCCAGGTCGTCTCTCCTGCGAGCGAGGCTTTCCATCTTCTCACTCAGGGTGAGGTGCTCCTTCTTCCAACGCGAACACTCCCTGTTGGCTTCCTTCAGAGCGATCTTCAACTTGGTGTTCTCCCCTTCTAATTGGTCGACCGAAGCCAGCTTCTGCGCGGCCAGAGCGGTCTTGTCATCAGCCTCCTTGCGGGCAGCAGCCAAGTCCTGATCCTTCTTCGCCAGAGCTTCTTTCAGTTTTTCTGCAAAAATGATGATTGAGTCGGAGAAAGCGAAGAGATACTCAAGCCTGAAAACTAACCAGTCGACAAAGGCGTCTTACCTGCGGCGCCGTCTCTGACCTTCTGCAGCTCCGTCCTGGCCAGCTCCAGATCGAGGTTCATTTGAACTTGCTGCTTCTCCAGGTCAGCCAAGCGGGTTCCAAGATCACAAGACTTCTGAAGTCAAAGGGGAGGAGTTGCAATCTCAGTAAAAAAAAAGAAGAGCAACAAAGACAATAAATACTAAGACTACGGTCGACTGCCAGCAGTCCACCATAGTCTCGGGGACTACACCCAGTGGGTGCACTTAGCGTGCCCCCACCGGTTCCTATCCCACCCGACCGACCCCTGAAGTCGAGTCAAAGACCACCCGACCAACCCCTAAAGTCGAGTCAAAGACAAGTTGCTTCCGAGCAGCTGAGAGACAATAAGCCTACACCCAGTAAAAAAAAAGAGAGAAAGACGTCGACTGCCCGCAGTCGACTTCCACTCGACATGGCCCGATCAGGCAGAGCGAAGAAACTCAACTACGACTCAATTTAAAGACTATAGCCGACCTCCAGCAGTCGACCGTAGTCTCGGGGACTACACCCAGTGGGTGCACTTAGCGTGCCCCCACTCGTTCAAAAAAAAACACCCAGTGGGTGTACAAACTTAAAGATCTTCGGAAAAGAGATTCGTCAAAGAACATACCAAAACAGACCAAGTGTTGAAGTCGACTGACCTGGACATTGCTCTGAAGAGCCGAGCTTGCGTCGTAAGCCGCCTGGCAAGCCTCCCAAGCCACTTTTACCTGCTCCATCATGACTCCAGCCTGGCGTACAGCCTCCTTCGCAGCAGCCGCTTGGTCCTCAGGGACGGGGTACGCAGCAAAAAGCGAAGACGGATCTGCAGTCGACGCTGAAGGCTGCACACTCGTCAAAGGAACAGCGAAAGTCATGGAAGCCCGAGTGGGTTCGCCATCATCCCGAGCTGCAGCCTCAGGCGCGGGAGTGGATTGCGGAGCCTTGCCAGCCGACACCTTCTTCTTCCTCTTCACCCTCAGTGGTGTGTTGTCGTCGTCGTCCGGGAGGTCGATAACATGAGGAGGAGCTGCAAGGAAAACATTCAATCGACCAACGCTTCAGTCGACTCGTAAGCAGGACGGCAGTGATCGTACCAGGGTTGGAGGTGACAGCGTCCTCCATCTCTTGGTCGTCGTTCCTGGCGGAGACCTCAGAAGTTGCACCACTTCAAATCTCGAAAGTTAGTCAGTTGGCCCAGTGAATCGACCAAGGATCCGTCCACAGTCGACAAAGGAAAGCAAGTGTTGTTGTTACCCCGAAATGGTGGGAACGGCTATCTTCATTTTGGGCAAGGCTTTGGGCGGCTTAGATGGCGCCGTTCGTGGGTGCTTGGGAGCCTTCCCGGTCGGCGGAGGAGAAGAAGTCCGAGGGCGTTTTGACGACTGCCCAATAGGAGCGGCCGCCTTGCCACATTCCTGCGCTGGATCGTGGGCGAGCTTGGACCGTCCCTCCGGGCGGGAGGGTTCAGCCTCCTCCTCTTCCTCACTGGAGAAGATGTCGTCGCCCTCCTCTCCCTCACCGTCGGACTCCCACTCGACCTGGTCGTCCCCGCTCTCGCCTCCGCTCCCCTCACCTTCCTCGGTCGGCCCTTGTGCCCCGTTGGGCGTCGAGTACATCTCAGTGGTAGCCTGAAGGACAACGGACAGGACGAAAGTCAGTCGACTTACACAAAGAAGACTAATACAGAAGGCCAGATATCCGACACAAAGACATACCTGATCCACTTCATATGAGTTGTCAAGTGGAATCACCCTTCTGGCTCCTCGGGGGTTGTCTTTGTTCCCCGTGATGCTTGACAGCCACCCCTCCAGCATCTCATCGGTGACCTCCTCCGGGTGGATCCGAGTGGTGTCGTCAAGGCCAGAATACAGCCACATCGGATGGTCTCGCGCCTGGAGCGGTTGGATGCGCCTCTGGAGAAAGACCTCTAACAGGTCCATCCCAGTCACCCCCTCACGGACAAGTTCAACCACTCGACCCGCCAATACCTTGACTTGGGCACTTTCCTCCGGCATGACCTTCAGAGAGATAGGCTTCTCGGCTCGGTCGAGTGAAAAAGGAGGAAGACCGGTCGACTGCCCGGGGGTCGCCTGGTCCTGGAAGTAGAACCAGGTCGACTGCCAGCCGCGGACCGACTCCGGGAAGGTGATAGAGGGGAAACAGCTCTTCCCCCTCGTCTGGATCGCCAGACCCCCGCACAACTGGATGACTTGCGTCTTCTCGTCACTCGACTTGGCCTTCTTCACCGACTGGGAGCGGCAAGTAAAGATATGCTTGAAAAGCCCCCAATGCGGACGGCAACCCAGGAAGGCCTCGCACATGGAAATGAACGCGGCAAGGTAGACTATGGAATTGGGGGTAAAGTGATGGAGCTGTGCTCCGAAGAAATTCAAGAAGCTTCGGAAGAATGGATGGGGAGGCAGAGAAAACCCTCGGTCGATGTGGGTGGCGAGGAGCACGCACTCACCGTCGCGGGGTTGCGGCTCAATCTCCCTCCCCGGGAGACGCACGGCTTCGTGGGGAATGGCTCCTCCCTCGACCATGTCATCGAGATCTTCCTACCGGAGCACCGATGGCATCCAATCGCCTGAATCCAACCCTTGGGCAGGGTGGTCCGGGAGGAAGATCCACCTCGCGAAGACTTCTTTCCTTTCCCTGCCGCCGCCGCCTTCTTCGCGCGCTCCAAAGCAGTGGTCTTGCCCTTCACCATCGTCGCCGGCGAGGTCTCGCATGAGCTAACGGCGCTAGGGTACGGCCGAGGGTCGCAGGAGAGCTGGCGAAGGGAGAGAGGAAGAAAGAAAGAAGGAAGCAGAAGAGAAGCGCGCGGCTTGGAAACCCCGAGCCGGCAACTTATAAGGGGCTGCTCCCGAGTGACTGACCGGTAGACCCAGGCAGCCCAGTCAAATCCCGCAACAGACGCGCGCGCAGTACGTGGCGAAAAAGGCGACGCGAGGATCGAGGAGTTTCCGCTTTTTCACTTCCGATTACTGCGGCTACTCCCGTCCCGCGCGCTTCCCAAAATCCAAATCCCGTGAGATCCGCGGGCCGCAGAACCGCTTGCCAAAAACAGAGTATCCTGCTTGTACCAACACTCGGCATGTCGCAAGCAAGGATATTCACTCGACGAAGGGCCTGGAATGGATCAAGGCGACTGAAAGAGGTTGGTGACGTCGTCCGCGACAACTGACCCTAGGCGAGGCACTCTTACAACCTCGAAGAACCGGTCGGAAAGGATCCCCAACTCTTCCCCCACTCTAACCTCGATCCATTCGGGGGCTAATGATGAAGCTATGTACCTGGGGTAGGAGCACGGACCCGTCCCAAAGAGTCCTACCCAAGGACACCCCTAGAAGAAATCACCCATCAATCGACTTGAAGGTACTCCACTCGACGGGTTCAAGACACTCGACCAAGAAGCTACCACTCGACCATGAAGCTATTCACTCGACTGCCAGGAGATCTACAGTCACTCCGTAGGCAAACGGTCAGCTGTTAAGTAGTCTTCATGGTCATTACAGCACTTTATTAGAGGCTTTACCAGTAACGCCCCATCTTAAATGTACTTTAAAACCCTGCATTACTGAGGGCAGGAGGGGGTCGGCGAACTCTATATAAGCCACCCCCTCCTCAGTAGGAGGGGTTCGCACCCCTGTAATCTATACACGCATAATCCAGTTGACCGCCTCCGGGCTCCGAGACGTAGGGCTATTACTTCCTCCGAGAAGGGCCTGAACTCGTAAACCTCGCGTGTAAACAACTTCCCAATAGCTAGGATCTAGCCTCTCCATACTCACCCCCCTACATCACTGTCAGAGTTAGAACCACGACAGGCTCCACCCACGAAGGGTCCACGAAGAAGCAACCACCCACAAAGGGTCCACGAAGAAGCAACCTTGTCTATCCCACCATGGCCATCGCCCACACAGGACTTGCCTCACTAGCGGTAGATCTTCACGAAGTAGGCGATCTCCTTGCCCTTACAAACTCCTTGGTTCAACTCCACAATCTTGTCGGAGGCTCCCAAGTGACACCTAGCCAATCTAGGAGACACCACTCTCCAAGAAGTAACAAATGGTGTGTAGGTAATGAACTCCTTGCTCTTGTGCTTCAAAATGATAGTCTCCCCAACACTCAACTCTCTCTCATAGGATTTGTATTTGGTGGAAAAAAGATTTGAGTGGAAAGCAACTTGGAGAGGCTAGAGATCAAGATTCATATGGTAGGAATGGAATATCTTGGTCTCAACACATGAGTAGGTGGTTCTCTCTCAGAACATATGAGTTGGAATGGTGTGTGTGTTCTGATGGCTCTCTCACGAATGAGAAGAAGGTGGAGGAGTATATATAGCCTCCACACAAAATCCAACGGTGGGACCGAATCAATAAACTCGGTCGGACCGAAAATGTAAACCTAGTGACCGTTAGAGATTTTCGGTGGGACTGACATGCAACTCGGTAGGACCGATATGGTTAGGGTTTGGGCATAACGTAATCTCGGTGAGACCGATTACACAAACTCGGTGAGACCGAATTTGGTAATTAGCTAACCAGAGAGTTGGTCAGGCAAACTCGGTGGGACCGATTTGCTCTTTCGGTGAGACCGAGTGGAACTCGGTGAGACCGAAAAGTTACAAAGGGGAAACACTGAGTTTACATTGCAATCTCGGTGGGACCGATTCGCTCTTTCGGTGAGACCGAAAAGTTACGAAAGGGAAACAGAGAGTTTGCAACCCCATCTCGGTGAGACCGAGATCCTTATCGGTAGGACCGAATTGCTAGGGTTTGGCAGTGGCTAATGACAAGTGAAACTCGGTGGCGCCGGATAGGAAGAATCGGTAGGACCGAGTTTGGCTTAGGGTTTAGGTCATATGTGGATATGGGAAAGTAGTTGAGGGTTTTGGAGCATATCACTAAGCACATGAAGCAAGAGGCTCATTAAGCAACACCTCATCCCTCCTTGATAGTATTGGCTTTTCCTAAAGACTCAATGTGATCTTGGATCACTAAAATATAAAATGAAGAGTCTTGAGCTTTTGAGCTTGAGCCAATCCTTTGTCCTTAGCATTTTGAGGGTTCCACTTTCACATCCATGCCATGCCAATCATTGAGCTTTCCTGAAATAATCATCTTGGAATAGCATTAGCTCAATGAGCTATATGTTGTTATGAATTACCAAAACCACCTAGGGATAGTTGCACTTTCAATCTCCCCCTTTTTGGTAATTGATGACAACATATAGATCAAAGCTTCGACAAATGATAATAAGCATGAAATATATCGTCGCTTTGAGAAGTATGTGATAAGTAAGAGCTCCCCCTAAATTTGTGCATATTTAAAATTTGCTTTGGACTGCAAATGCACAAAGAGTTAGAGTCATGGGTTACTCTTCCATGTCACATACATCTTGGTGGAGCGCTTAAAATGATAAGAATGAAATACATGCACCCATCACCAAGAATAATGAATGATCACATAAGATAGATAAGATAATAGCATTAAGCAAGCATTAAGTGTAGCTTATGATCAAACACATGATCATCAATGTCTCACAAATAATGACGTAGCATCTCAAGCACTCAAAAGCAAACGAGTTCGAAAAACCACCAAATAAGGCAAGAGAGAAAAGCAACACTCTCTCTCTCTCTCGAAGCCTATGATCTATACATCTTCTCCCCCTTTAGCAACAAGTTACCAAAAAGTTCCTGGAAAATGCATAGCACTAGATCGACACTCAGGCTTGATCTTCTGGTGGTGGTGGAGTCCGAATCACTCCAAGGATGAAGGCTTCGGTAGATGCTGAAGTAGACGCTGGAGTTGGAGCTGAAGTAGATGCTGGAGCTGGTGGAACTGAGACTGTGGCTGGTGCTGAGGTGGTGGCTCTTGTGTCAGCAACTGGCACGGCAGACGACCTCGGACCTCTTGGCACTCTGGCAAAGGCATGAGTAGTAGTCCCGCCTCTCCTCTCCTGCATGTCCTCCTGGAGCTGCTCCACTGCAGACTGAACTTCCATTACTTTGACATCCAAGTCACAGAACTTCTGTTCCATGATTCTCTCTAGGCTCTGCTGATTCTGAGTGAGGGTGGCCAGACTTTGCTCAATCCTCAGCGTGGATGCAATCAAGTAACCAAGCTGCTCTTGTTTAGTCTTCAGGAAATACTCAGATGCCTCCTCTTGAGTAGGCATCTTGGCAGCTTTCTCCTTCCTCGCCTTCTCCTTCTTTGCAAATGCTTGGGCAGATGATGGCTCGTTCTCAGTCATGACAACTTGATTGTCCTCGAAATCTGGACGGATGGGCAGGTGTTCCTTGTCTAATAGATATATGCCCGTGCCCATCTTGGAGTTGATGAGCTCCTGAATTTGAGGGGCATATCCGCAGCTCCTCTTCTGATCTGCTGCAGTCCTCTTGATAGTTTCCACTATGAGGCTCATCACCTTGAACTTCTGAGGCACATCAAACACATGTAGCAAGTTGATAGCATGGCCTCTGATCATCTTGTGATCTCCAGACTTGGGCAGTAAGGTGTGCCTTAGTATCCAATTGATCGTAGGCAGTCCTGACAGAAGGTAATACACAGACCCAAATTTGAAGGTGTCAAGAGCTTCATTGGGAATTTCCTTGTACATATTGGACATGGAGTTATGGTCCATCTTCTTCTTGGCATAGATATACAAGTCATCATCTTGCTCCTCTGGGGCATTAATGATCTGTGCCCACTCAGCAACTGTGGATTGGTACCTTGTACCCTCAGACATCCATGTGATCCTCCCATCTAGATAAAAGTGTGCCGTGGAGTAGAACTGCATGATAAGCTCCTCGTTCCACTTTGTGAGCTTCTGCCCAACAAAGTCAGCTACTCCACAAGCTATGAAGCTGTCTTGCACTCCAGGATAGTGCTCTTCGTTTTCCTTGACATATTCCCAGTCGACCCATCTCATATCACATACAATGGGCTTCTTATCTAGCAGCACAGTCTCATAGAAATCTTGCTGCTCCTTGGTGTGAAATCTGTAGTCCACTGCTGTCCTTCTCCTTGAAGCATATGGGTCTGCTTCTCTCCATTTCCTCAGCCCCGAATCTCTCCTGAGCTTCATATCCTCAGCCACAAGATGAGCATCATTGTGGTCTGGGATCTTGGGCTTTAGCTTTCTCAGGACATTCTCTTCCTCTTCTTCAGCAACAGTCTCAGGCACTGGGGCCTTATTCTTCTCAGCTGCAGGAATGCTCCTTGTATTTCTCTTAGGCTTTGGCTTTGGAGCTGACTTGGCCTTGGAAGCAGCCCCCCTGATTTTATGGCATCTCCCATTAGCTTGGGTGCCTTGGGCGCTGGTGCAGCTACCTCTTCTTCTTCTTCCTCTTCCATGATGGAAGCTCTGCCAAGCACTCTAGCCACAGTCTTCTTCACCCTTTCCTTCCTTTTCTTGCCCTCAGCTGCAACTCGCTCTATGGGCTTCTTAGTTGACATTCTGGCCTTTGACATTAGCTGCCTGCCTGCTGGCCTTTTGATTTTCAGACCTGGCTTAGTGCCTTGAGCTGGCTCAACTCTCTTGGAAGTGGCCTCTTCCTCTGCCACATAGTCCTCATCTTCGGAATCTGAAGTCCTCTTCTTCCTTTGTCTTGTGGAAGCCTTTGGCAAATTGCTAGGAGTGCTCCTGCTGCCTTCATCAGATGAACTGGAGGGACTAGTGCCCTCACTCATCACCACTTGCTGCTCTGACATATTTTGGCTATCACTTTGATCAGACATGCTGCAAACTGACTGCTGACCCTGTGAATAGATTATAGATGAGGTAGAAAGGATGAGCATCACAAAATGCAGAGGTTTTTGCAAAAGAATGATCCAAAAACTTAGTTTTAGTTTCCCACTGAAATCATCTCGGATCTACCAATTTTCAAACTCGGTGATACCGAAGCAGTTTTGGAACCTAAACTAGTGAACTCGGTAGGACCGAGTCACAGTTCGGTGGCACCGAGACTGCTAGGGTTTCACTGAGTTCAAAAATCGGCCACACCGACAAGTAATTCTCGGTCAGACCGAGTCTTACTTGTGCAATGGCATAAGCCAAATCGGTGGGACCGAGTTTTTCAACTCGGTGGGTCCGAGATAGTTTCAGCGGAAACCTAAACCTAGAATTTTTGAATCAAACCTAATCTATGAATGTTTTGACTGGATAGGAGTGTTTCAATCGTGGCTAGAATCAATATGATCACAATGTGCTAGGAATCAGATTGGGGAATAGCACAAAGATCAAGTCCATACCCTAGTTCAGCGGGGACTTGCTACGGCGGCAACGGCGGGGCAGAATTCCCGTTGACGGCGACGGAGACCAGCGACTGGAGGCTGCTAGCGGCGAGAAGACGATCCGGAGACCACGAGGGCAGAGCAGGCTATCGCGCGTGCGAAGGGGTTCGGAGAAATTTCCAAAATTTTGCCCGTGACTATATATAACCCGACCTTGTCGGTGTGACCGAGTGGAACGACTCGGTGGCACCGAGATTCATAACTGCGTGCAGTTACTGAAACTCGGTGTGACCGAAAGGTTCAAATCGGTTGCACCGAGATCGAAAACCTAGATCAACTTAATGATCTCAGTAGGACCGAAAGTGGAGTATCGGTCAGACCGAGAATCATAAAGAGGTTTTGGAAGTTTAAGTCTATGACGAATCGGGGACTCCGAGCGCTCCTCACATAGAGTGGTTCGAATCTGACTTGATCAAATTTTGTGATGCAGCATGAATAGAGTTTGAGACGAGAAAAGCATAGATAGCTAGAGGAGGTTCTTAGGTATTCTTGTCCATCCACTTGGCAAAAGAAGATAAAACCAAACAATCAAAACAACAAGTGGATGTCCTCGAATGAGTAAAATATGCAACCAGCATGCTCACACAATAAGATGGCAAATGAAATATGTGGCAAGGCATGCACAACCAATTCTAGCATCTATCAAGCAATTTGCGATGACTAGGTCATCTATATATGAGTATATTGACTTAGGAGTCAAGTGAGAACACTTGATCATAGGTCATACTCATCGTTTAAGCTCAAGTGGGGTTACCACTTTTACATAAAGCATTGTTGTGTTCACATCTTTAGAGTTGCTTTAGCTCAAGTCTTAGAGTAAAGCTCCCCCTAGATGTGATATCCCCCCTAAGAGGGATGAACTAACCTTGGGTTTTGTCGATGATGACTTCATGTAGATGTTGAAGATGTGGATGCTCAATGTTGATGTAGATCTCTTGGAGCTATCCATTTGAGTGAATTGCACTTTCAATACCTACATGGGTTAGTCCCACAAGGAATAAACAAGGATATCCATAGACATAGAGTGATGCACACAAAAGATGATGTCCATGAAAACTTTTAGGTTACCTTGTCCCTAGTCTTACCAACAAGAGGGTTTGTGACTCCTTGAACTAGTGCAAGATGTGGAAGTTGATTGCACTTGTTCTTGCCAAAATGATAAGAGTGAAGTATGTTGCGGAGTCACCCTCAAGAACTCTCTAGTTCTTCTTCTTTTGGATCCACACCATCTTGATGGGAATCCTTGGAGTTGTAGTCGTACTTGATGAAGTGGAACTTGAAGTAGTCATGGGAATCCACTTGACTAAGGTCTTTGGAGCTTCTTCAAATGCATCAATTTCCTCTTGAAGCTTGTCCTTGCCTTTTTGCTTGTAGTCTTGTGGTGAAAGATCATCTTGAGCTTGTGTCCCCTTGAAAGAAGTATGCTTCTCTTGTTGAGGGACAAACTTTGTCTTGGGGTATTGATCTTCTTCCCACTCAACTCCATTGGCATTGAACTTTCGTTCAAAACCAACACCTTGATTCTTCCGGTTCATTCCTTGCTTGCGCACAATTTCCTCGAATTGCTTACTCCCGGCAAGGCTTTTGTACACTCCTTTCTCTATAATTCCCTTCATTAAGCTATTTTCTTGCTCAAGTGTAACTTGGCTAAGAGAATCATTAGTGGAATCAAGAGAACTACTAGAAGCAACAATATTGGATTTAGCATGATCATTGTTACTGCTAGAGGAAGAATCTTTCTTGTTAGACTTGACTTGAGGCATGTAAGTGGATAAGAGTAAACGCTTGGCAATGTAAGAAGAACTTTTCTTGCGGAGATCATCATTGATTGCTTTTAAGAACTCATGATCTTGCTCAAGATTGAGCTTTTCAAAGCGTAATTTCTCATGAGCTCTTAAAAGTTCTCGATGATCTTCGAAGATGGTTTCATGAGCTAACTTAAGAGTGTTTAGTTCTTTAGTTAGGGCCTCAATATTCTCCTTATCATTGTCATTCGTTTTATCTTGATTAGCATGTTTAATTGACATTTCATCATAGTATTCATCACTAGAGTTGTCACCAAGCAAATCATCACCTAACAAGTCATCTTCATCACTATTGAAATCAACATACTCGGGGTGTGTTACCTTAGGACCTTTGGCCATGAAGCATCTTCCAATTCCTTCATTTGGTGAGTCAAATATGTCGTAGGAGTTGGTTGACACAAGTGCTAGACCGGCAACACCTTCATCTTGAGTATCTTCGGAGTCGGAGTGATAACTTCTCTCGGAGTGGCTGTCGGAGTCGGAGCCGGATACCCATTCACCAACATGAGCTTGATGTCTTCGTCTCGTGTAGCTCCTTGATGATTTTTCCTTCCTTTCCGAATCCTTGCTTCTCCGTGAGTATCTTCGTTCATAACGATCATCTCTACTCCTTCTCTCTCTTGGTGGTGATCCTTTGCTTCTTCTTTTTGGAGAATCTTCTCTTCTCTTGTGGGGAGCCGTACACTCATTGGAATAGTGTCCGGGTCTTCCACAATTGTAGCAGTTTCGCTCTCGACTAGAAGATCTTTTGTCATTGTAGGACCTTGACTTGGAGCTTCTATCTTTGCTTCTACTCTTGTAGAACTTGTTGAAGTTCTTCACCATTAAGCTCAATTCTTCATTGAAGTCTTGTTTCTCACTTGATGATGTAGGGGCTTCACATGAGGCTTTATAGGCACCACTTGATTTTTTGTGAAGTTCCTCTTTATCCTTAAGTGACATCTCATGAGCAACAATTCTTCTAATTACCTCCGTTGGCTTGAGATCTTTGTAATTGGGCATCATTAGGATCAATGTGCACACGGTATCATATTTTCCATCCAAGGCTCTTAGAATCTTCTTGATGATGAATTTATCGGTCATCTCTTCACTTCCTAAGCCGGCAATCTCATTTGTGATGAGAGCAAGCCTAGAGTACATTTCAGCGACACCTTCACCATCCTTCATCTTGAACTTGTCAAGTTGTCTTTGAAGCACATCCAACTTGGATTCCTTGACGGAGTCGGTACCTTCGTGCATATCAATCAAAGTGTCCCAAATTTCCTTCGCATTCTCAAGGCGGCTGATTTTGTTGAATTCTTCGGGGCACAATCCGTTGAAGAGAATATCACAAGCTTGAGCATTGTATTGCAACATCTTCAACTCATCCGCGGTAGCTTCACGGTTCGGTTCTCTCCCATCAAAGAAGTCACCTTGCAAACCAACACACACAATAGCCCAAACGGCGGGGTTATGTCCAAGAATATGCATTTTCATTTTATGCTTCCAACTAGCAAAATTAGTACCATCAAAGTAAGGACCTCTACGGTGATAATTTCCCTCGCTAGACGCCATACTCTTCTAGGTTGTGAAACCAAGGCTATGACCACCAAAAGCTATGGAAATCAAAGCAAATGGAGACCAAAGCTCTGATACCACTTGTAGGATCGAAAGTATGTCTAGAGGGGGGTGATTAGACTACTTGACCAAATAAAAACTTAACCTTTTCCCAATTTTAGTTCTTGGCAGATTTTAGCTAATTTAGGACAAGTCAAGCAATCATCACATAATTCACGCAAGCATGCAAAGAGTATATAGGCAGCGGAAAGTAAAGCATGCAACTTGCAGGAATGTAAAGGGAAGGGTTTGGAGAATTCAAACGCAATTGGAGACACGGATGTTTTTCCCGTGGTTCGGATAGGTGGTGCTATCCTACATCCACGTTGATGGAGACTTCAACCCACGAAGGGTAACGGTTGCGCGAGTCCACACAGGGCTCCACCCAAGGGTAACGGTTGCGCGAGTCCACACAGGGCTCCACCCACGAAGGGTCCACGAAGAAGCAACCACCCACAAAGGGTCCACGAAGAAGCAACCTTGTCTATCCCACCATGGCCATCGCCCACACAGGACTTGCCTCACTAGCGGTAGATCTTCACGAAGTAGGCGATCTCCTTGCCCTTACAAACTCCTTGGTTCAACTCCACAATCTTTTCGGAGGCTCCCAAGTGACACCTAGCCAATCTAGGAGACACCACTCTCCAAGAAGTAACAAATGGTGTGTAGGTAATGAACTCCTTGCTCTTGTGCTTCAAAATGATAGTCTCCCCAACACTCAACTCTCTCTCATAGGATTTGTATTTGGTGGAAAAAAGATTTGAGTGGAAAGCAACTTGGAGAGGCTAGAGATCAAGATTCATATGGTAGGAATGGAATATCTTGGTCTCAACACATGAGTAGGTGGTTCTCTCTCAGAACATATGAGTTGGAATGGTGTGTGTGTTCTGATGGCTCTCTCACGAATGAGAAGAAGGTGGAGGAGTATATATAGCCTCCACACAAAATCCAACGGTGGGACCGAATCAATAAACTCGGTCGGACCGAAAATGTAAACCTAGTGACCGTTAGAGATTTTCGGTGGGACTGACATGCAACTCGGTAGGACCGATATGGTTAGGGTTTGGGCATAACGTAATCTCGGTGAGACCGATTACACAAACTCGGTGAGACCGAATTTGGTAATTAGCTAACCAGAGAGTTGGTCAGGCAAACTCGGTGGGACCGATTTGCTCTTTCGGTGAGACCGAGTGGAACTCGGTGAGACCGAAAAGTTACAAAGGGGAAACACTGAGTTTACATTGCAATCTCGGTGGGACCGATTCGCTCTTTCGGTGAGACCGAAAAGTTACGAAAGGGAAACAGAGAGTTTGCAACCCCATCTCGGTGAGACCGAGATCCTTATCGGTAGGACCGAATTGCTAGGGTTTGGCAGTGGCTAATGACAAGTGAAACTCGGTGGCGCCGGATAGGAAGAATCGGTAGGACCGAGTTTGGCTTAGGGTTTAGGTCATATGTGGATATGGGAAAGTAGTTGAGGGTTTTGGAGCATATCACTAAGCACATGAAGCAAGAGGCTCATTAAGCAACACCTCATCCCTCCTTGATAGTATTGGCTTTTCCTAAAGACTCAATGTGATCTTGGATCACTAAAATATAAAATGAAGAGTCTTGAGCTTTTGAGCTTGAGCCAATCCTTTGTCCTTAGCATTTTGAGGGTTCCACTTTCACATCCATGCCATGCCAATCATTGAGCTTTCCTGAAATAATCATCTTGGAATAGCATTAGCTCAATGAGCTATATGTTGTTATGAATTACCAAAACCACCTAGGGATAGTTGCACTTTCAGATTGCCATGCAACGGATGCACTAGAGCTATAAGTATATGAAAGCTTCAACAAAAGAAACTAAGTGGGTGTGCATCCAAATTGCTTGCTCACGAAGACCTAGGGCATTTTGAGGAAGCCCATTGTCGGTGTCAAAACCGGCGGATCTCGGGTAGGGGGTCCTGAACTATGCGTCTAGGCCGGATGGTAACAGGAGGCAAGGGACACAATGTTTTACCCAGGTTCGGGCCCTCTTGATGGAGGTAAAACCCTATGTCCTGCTTGATTAATATTGATGATATGGGTAGTACAAGAGTAGATCTACCACGAGATCAGAGAGGCTAAACCCTAGAAGCTAGCCAATGGTATGGTTGTATGTTGTCCTACGGACTAAAACCCTCCGGTTTATATAGACACCGGAGAGGTTAGGGTTACACAAGGTCAGTTACAAAGGAGGAGATATACATATCCGTATTGCCTAGCTTGCCTTCCACGCCAAGTAGAGTCCCATCCGAACACGAGACGAAGTCTTCAATCTTGTATCTTCATATCCTAACAGTCCGGCAATAGATATAGTCCGGCTGTCCGGAGACCAACTAATCCAGGACTCCCTCAGTAGCCCCTGAACCAGGCTTTCAATGACGATGAGTCCGGCGCGCAGTATTGTCTTCGGCATTGCAAGGCGGGTTGCTCCTCCGAATACACCATGGAAGAATCTGAATTCAAGGATAGTGTCCGACCCTGCAAAATAAGTTCCACATACCACCGTAGAGAATAATATTTCCACGAATCTTAATCTGCTGACACATTTTGGCAACATGGCATCATGCCATGGCTCGGTGCTTATTCGAACCGTTTTTCTTCAACCAGCTCCACACATAATGCGAGGCGGTTTCTTGACATGTCTTGTCAAAGTAGAGATCGTGTTCCCGTAATTACGGGATTCTCATTAATACGGTCATGGGTAACCCAACCATGTCTAGGACTCCTAGATTATAGGCAAGTCCTAACGGCCACGGAGAGGACGCTTGATATTCACCCTCTTTATAAAGGGCCAAGGCTTTCACTTTTTTCCCTCCCGTGCCCAATTGAATCCTTCCCTCGCCTCGAGTTCTAACACCCAAAGCCTAGGTCAGGTGCTCCGGATCTTCAATCATGTCCGGATCCAGCCTTCAAGGCCGATGGATGCCCTCCTCCGTTACGGAAGAGGATATCAAGAAGTTGAGGGAGGCCAGATACCTGACCGCTGAGGTTTTGCATCGGCTGCCTGCCCGAGGGCAGGTCGTCCCTACTCCTGAACCTAACGAGGATGTTGTGTTCATCTCCCACTTCCTCCGAGGTCTAGGCCTCGCTCTGGATCCCTTCGTAAGGGGTTTGATGTTTTACTATGGGATAGACTTTCATGATCTAGCCCCGGACTCCTTTCTCCACATCTCGGCATTTATTGTCATGTGTGAGGCTTTCCTCCGCGTTACCCCTCACTTCGGCTTGTGGCTCAAGACCTTTGATGTGAAGCCGAAGACAATCGAGGGACAGTACGCAGCGTGCGGATGCGCTTTAATAAGCAAGATTGCAGGAGCTCCGTGGCCAAAGGGTTCCTTTCCAGAGGTGTCCGGATTATGGCAACGGGAGTGGTTTTACATCACAGCTCCCAGAAGTGCCAAGTGGGTGGCTCCCCCCGCTTTCTTCTCGGGCCCCCCACCACAACTGATGTCATGGATTAGAAGAGGGCTGAGCTGGGGTCCGGCCAAGGACGTACCTATACTGCAAAGCCGCATTCAAAATCTCTTCGAGGGAGATTTTAATTTGGTTATGGTAATGCAAGTCATGCTGGTTCGTCGAGTCCAGCCTTGCAAACGCCGGCCCCTTCGCTTGTGGGAGTTTAACCCAGAAGGACCGCGTGCTATCCAGAGTTTCCTCGGCCTGACGCACAAGGAGATGTACAAGTCATTCTTCGGACCTCAAATAGAGTGTGGAGACTACCGAGGACGTGGGCCTGAGTAGCAACCACACCGCCGAACAAGTAAGTAATCCTCAAGCCGAACACACCGTCTTTTATTTACCATGACGTTATTTCTGAGGAGTCGCCCTTTAACCAGGACTGGCTAACAAAGGCAAAGATGATTCGGTGTTCGGCCCCCCTCCTTGAGGGTTTGGAGAATCCGGTACTGGAAAAGATGCTCGAGCTCGCACCTTGCCCGGAGCCCTCGAAGGAAGATACGTGGGGGGGGGATAATATGGGCGAAAGCAGGCCCCCATCGCTGCCAGTTCCAACCGAGGGAATGAGCGCCTCCATAAGGGAGGATAACCAAGGAGAAGATTCTGACCTTTTCTCTCTACGGGGGAGGAAGAGGACTGCCTCTGAGGATCCAGAAACTGAGGCCTCCAAATGGGAGAAGAAGTCTTCAACAGAGGGTCCTGCCTCGGGGGGTGCTCTTGCCGCACAGAGTCCACGCGGGGACCAGCCCTCCAACGAGCCGTAAGTGATCAAAAAATACTTTAATAGTGAAGGTATACTACCTTTCCTCTGAGAAAAATAACCGAAGCATATGCTTGCAGTTTGGATCTTAGCCCTTCTTAGCTGGGCTTGTCCTTGGGGGATCTTCTTCCAGAGATGATGGAGAGCAAAACGCCTCCCCCGGACTCGCCCGCTCAAGAAGCGGGCGACCTTGAAGTGTCGTCACGGAGGGCCTCTCCGGATATGGTGAGGCTAGAAGATAATCCCATAGTCACCCGAAGTCCCCAGCGTCCGGCTCTCGAAGAGAGCAAACAAAAGAGTCCAGCACCATCTGGTATGCGGTCGGACGTACTGAGGGAGCTATTGGAGTGAGCGGCCATCTTAGAAGAACACCGTACGTTGATGGGTACGGTGATGGAAAGAATTTCATCCGCCGAACGCGGATTACATGAAGCCTTTACGAGTCTACTGACGGGCTTTGAGGTACGTGAGATGATATACGTTTTGATAGTACCGCACATGCTAGGTGTGCCCTGTGTAGATAGTAGCCCCTGAGACTCTGGTTGTCGTCAAGAACGGCGACGAACAGAGGATCATAGTCCCAGGTAGTAACCATACTGCCTTTATGTGCAGGTGGTGGAGGCTCCGGTGGCTAGCCGGACTAATGAGTTTGCCGAACTAAAGCGGCAACTGGATGCGGCAGACGCCGACATCGAGCTTGTTAACAAGCGGCTTGACGAGTCACAGGGTAAGTAATGTTTTTCTAGTGAATGTCACATAATAAGAGCAGCATGATGCCAGTATCTTTAATATGTTGTGACTGCAGACGGGGCTGCCACCGAGGAGACCCTTCGGGCGGAACTTGCCCGAGCCAAGGAACAAGCAAGAATTAATAGTGCGGCTACTTTGAAGGCGGCCGAAGAGTTAAGAGCCGAGAAGGATGCACATTGCGAAAGCAAAGAGAAGATGGCCGAGATGGCCGTGAAATTCAAAGATACTGCCGACCGTTGCCAGGTTCTTGAAGAAGAGAACCGAGTGAAGGCAGCGGACTTTAAAAAGGACACGGTGGCGACCAAAGACACCCGATCTGCTATGAGGCAAAGAAGGAGGAGCTGCGTGAAGCCGGGGATATTGCGGCCGGGAAGCCTTTTCTGCTGCAGAGGAAGTTCGGAGATCCGCGGTATGCTCCTCTGGATTGGCTATGGAGTTCGGCAGACGCATATATGGACTTGGCAGCGAGTGCTGCCGATGCGGTCGAATACTTCCGAGAGCAGACAGATCGTGAAGTGGACAAGCTGTTCTGATCGCAATTTAATGTTCCAGAGCATCCGCTTCCCTTAACTGATCAGCTAGCCGAATGGGCCTAACTTAATAGATTGTCCAGACTTGCCATGAGGTCCATCGTAGATCACCTGTGGCCGGAGAAGCCGAAGCCGAACAACTATTTTAGCTTAGTGCAGCAGCTCATTGGTGCAGTGCCACACATCAATGCGATGAAGAGGTCGGCGTGCATAGAAGGCTCGTGGATGGCCTTTGCCCGTGTCAAAGCATACTGGGTGGAGATGGATGCTACCGTCGTTGCGGAGCAGGGTTCGGCCATAGGCTGAGTAGTTGCCGAGCACTATTTTGAGGAAGTTCTCGAGGGTGCTCATTTGATAGAGGCCCAGTGCTCGAAGAATATTATGTTTGAGTGACATGTATTCCCATTGTAAACACAATGTTTTTATGAAATATATTAAGGCTGTATTTATACTTTTGCCTGAAAGTGATATGATGCCTCCTGTGCGGCCGTTTATGTATATATGTATATAACCTGAAAGATTGCAGTCGTCGGCTTCAACACCCACGCATATAATGCGGAGGTGCTCGCAGAAGACGCGTGTTCACACTTAACCCAACGTCTTGGTCCTGATAAGGAGGTGATAGCGCAGCGAACAAGGCAACCGGGCTATGATGCTTTAACACTTTCACTTAGCCATAGGAGTTTGACGGTGGGGCTACTATATAGCCCCTGGTGGCTCCGCACTCTCCCAAACTCGGGGTGCGTCTATGCCTGGCCGGGAAACGGCCCTTCGTTAAAGCGGAGGAATTCTAACATTCTGATAGGTCATCGAGTGGTTGACCAGCCTCGCGCTATATCATGACAGTCAGTTTTTGGCTTTCTCTACTGAGGTGCTCGTCCGGATGAACCAGGGCACAATCGCAGTAGTTCTCCTGGTGCTGCCTTAGCCGATAAAGCGGAACGTAAGGCACCAAAACACAGGAGCCGGGCAAACCCAACATTTGACCAAAGACATGATTCGAGTTGATGCATATAAGGCCAAACCCGCGACACCGAACACTCCCTAAGGTATTCGGTCTTTTATGGTATAAACCGGGCCTAAATAGTGGCCTTTGTAAGAAGCCCCATGTGTCCAGGTACGTGCATTATTCTGACGTGGCCACATGCCAATACGCCAGCATCCTTCTCAATAGTACTGAGAATCCGAGGGATGTGTATCAACAAGAGACAGTAAGAAAGGTTTACGCAGGGTCTTAATCTAAAAAGAATCCTTGGAACGGGTCCCTGCTGCATGTCTGCGCCTGTGTCTCCGTTGTGTCGTATCCTGGACGGGTTTAGCACGATGGTCATTTGTAAAAGAGAGAAACTTAAGTGAAAAGTTGTCATGCAAAAGGGTAGGTTTAAAGAAACCATGTACAATTCAAGATGAGTAAAAACTGCCACTTGTCTGCGCGCGTTAAGCCCCTTGTATTTGTAGTAGGGGTGTGGCCATCAAACCTGTATGAATTACATATAGCTACGTCGGACTCGTCTAACCGTGTCCATAGTCGTGACAACCTATCGAATGCTTTAGTTGGTGAGGCCGTTTTTAGTGTGCGGCTGCCCAGGCAGTCGCACTCTATTCAGCGCGCAAAGATCGCTCAATATTTCCGTTCACTATAATGATGCCGCGTGGACCGGGCATCTTGAGTGTGAGGGAAGCGTAATGCAGTATTGCATTAAAGCGAGCGAAATCTTCGCGTCCCAGTAGTGCTTGATAGCCACTTTGGAACGGAGCAATGTGGAAGGTTAAATGTTCGCTATGGAAGTTTTCAGGGAAGCCGAATATAACCTTTAGTAGCAGGGAGCCCGTACAGTGAGCCCCTGGGCCTGACATTACTCCTTTAAAGGTAGTGTTGCTATGGAGGATTTTCATTGGGTCTAATCCCCATTTCGCGGATTGTATCCTGGTATATCAGGTTTAAACTGCTGCCACCGTCCATCAGGACTCGTGTAAAGTGGTATCCGTCAATTATTGGGTCTAATACCAGGGCAGCCCATCCTGCACGCCGGATACTTGCTGAGTAATCACGATTGTCGAAAGTGATCGTTTGAGACGACCAGTGGCAGGACTTCGCTGTGATAGGCCCTTGGGCATGTCTCTCTGGGAGTGCCGTTTTGCTTCCCTTGATCACGTGTAACACGTTGACTGTTTTGACTTCTGGTGGAAACTTCTTTTGTTCCCCAGTGTCTTGCTTGAGAGGCTCATCCTCGTCTTCGCTTGGTGTATCCTCCCCCTTGTGTACGGCGTTGAGGTTGCCGGACTGCTTGAAGACCCAACATTCTCTGTGGGTATGATTAGCGGGTTTACCAGGGGTGCTATGGATATGACATACTTGGTCCAGAATTTTGTTTAGGCTGGAAAGTTCGTCTCTGGCGCCTTTGGAGGGCGGCTTTTGCTGACTTGGCCGAGAGCTTTTGAATCCGGCGTTTACTGCCGTGCTCTTCGTGTTGTCTTCTTTATTCCGGCGTTTGTTATTGTTGTTGCGTCGTGATTTCCCATTTCCATCTCTAGCTTCGGATGTACTGGGGTCGCTGGTGTTGCATCTGGCTAGCCAGCTATCCTCACCCGCGCAAAAGCGGGTCATGAGGTTTGTTAATGCTGACATTCGTCACGGACGCTATGCTTAAAAGCTGCCAAGGCTTCGGCATTCGGACAACCGACTATTTGGTTCTTTTTAGTAAGAAACCTATTCCAAAGCTTTCGGGCTGACTCTCCGGGCTGTTGAGTTATATGACTCAAATCGTCTGCGTCCGGAGGTCGGACATAAGTTCCTTGAAAATTTGCTCGAAAAGCGTCTTCGAGCTCTTCCCAGCTTCCAATGGAGTTTTCGGGGAGGCTTTTAAGCCAGTGCCGAGCTGGCCCTTTGAGTTTGAGGGGTAAGTATTTAATGGCATGGAGATCATCTCCTCGAGCCATATGGATGTGGAGGATATAGTCCTCAATCCAGACCACAAGGTCTGTTGTTCCGTCGTATGCCTCTATGTTTACACGTTTGAATCCCTCTGGAAATTCATGGTCCAACACCTCATCGGTGAAACATAGGGGGTGTGCGGCGCCCCTGTATCTGGGCGTGCCATGGTGTTCGGATGTTTGGTGTGTTGCATCGTGTGCTGGAGCGCGCTTGCGCGGTCCATAGATGGATCTAGTTGCTCGTCCTTTTGATGCGAGCACTTGCGTGGATCGCGTATTGGCTTCTATGCGGCGTTGCTTGCCGCTCCATGTTGGCCGTGAGGTCGTGTATCCGGCCGGGTGGCCGTTTTAATTTTTGCTTGCGGGGGATCTAAGGCCTCCTCATCAAATTCAGGTAGCAACTTCCGCTTCGGGTAGCTCTTGGTGAGGCGATTACCGCCATACTTCGTTGTTGTGTTGAGTACTTTACTCCATCTGATTTGGAGTGTGTCTTGCGCCGCCTTGAGCTTTCGCTTCTACCTTTTTAGACTCCTCGCGGTGGCAACAAGCCTTTGACGGGCATTTTGTTGCTCCGGGTGTCCGTCCGGTGTTATGTCCTCCGGACTATTATCCTTGACAGAGTTGGTTTGTTCGGTTTGATTCTCCGCGTTGCCGTGGTCCGGCAGTGGTTCGGCCTACTCTAACGCTGGGTCTGTATGATCATTATTTCCGTCGAGGCGGGATTTGGGGTGGCGCTTACACCGCCGCTTTGACTGCTTCTCGAGGGGACAAGCCTTCGTTACATCCTTCTGTTCCTCGTCGTCTTCTTCTTTTAGTGTGTCCACCATGTATACGTCATGTGATGAGGTGGGCGTCCAGTGCCCTGTGGGCAGTGGTTCCTGTCCGTTGTAGCGCCCCGAGACCGATGTGCCAGGTCTCCTCCAGTAATTTGCTGTTGTTGCTTTGTCATTGCTTGCGTGTCATGCATCTCATATCATGTCATCATGTGCATCGCATTTGCATACACGTTCGTCTCATGCATTCGAGCATTTTCCCTGTTGTTCATTTTGTAATCCGGCGCTCCTATGTCACCCGGTGTCCCTTTCTACCTATTTTCATGTGCGGGTGTTAAACGTTTTCGGATTAGACCGAGACTTGTCATGCGGCCTTGGTTTACTACCTTTAGACTGCCTGTCAAGTTTCGTGCCATTTGGATTTCGTTTGATACTCCAACGGTTAACGGAGGGACCGAAAAGGCCTCGTGTGTGTTGCAGCCCAACACCCCTCCAAAGTGGCCCAAAACTCACCTAAACCTGCTCCATCCTCTCGGTCGTTCTATCACGATCGTGTGGCCGAAAACCGCACCTCATTTGGACTCTCCTAGCTCCCTCTACTTATATAAACACCTCCCCCTCCGAAATTCGCACGCAAACCCTAGCATTTTTCCCTCTCCGCCGCCGGACACATATCCCTCCTCCACCGGACATGTCCACCACCGCCCTCCGACCAGCCACAACGCGCCATGTGGAACGCCGCCGTCCCACCGCCACCGTGGCCCGCAGAGCCCATCCGGGGCCCATGCGAGCCCGGATCTCGCCGCCGTCCGGCCCGCTTCGTCCCGCCGTCTCGCCCAACGCTGGCCGGCCCCCGCCGCTCGCAGGACTCCACCACCATCGCCGGCGCCGCCCGTCGCCGCCAACCGGCCAGTCCCTCGCGCCGCCGAAGCCCGCGAGCGTCCGCGCGAGCCGCCGCTCCGCCCAGAGGCCCGAGCCCCACCTCTTCGTGCCCGTTCGCCGCCTCGTCTTCCCGTCGGCCGGCGACCTCGCCGGAGCCCGACCTCGTTAACCCCGGCGACCGGAGCCAACCTCCCCATGCAGCGACCCCGAGCTGAGCTCCTTCGACCTCCCACGCCACGCGTCACCCGTGCCCCGATCCGGCTGCCGGCCGCCGGATCCGGTCGTCTACACCCACCACGTCGGAGCTCCAACCTCCTTCGTCGCCGGAGTAGCGCCGGCGTCGCCATTGACTCCGCCCCCGTCAGATCTGCACGGCTCCGTTCCTGCACGGCCACGTCCACCGAACCAAACGCGTCGCCCGAGCCCGGATCTCCTCATCCCGTACCACTCCGTCCATTTTCCCCGAGAGGTCTAAATTTCACTAAGTCCCCAGATCCCAGTATTTTTATGCATTCTTCATCGCATCATAACTCATCACCCGTTGCTCTGATTCGTGCGTGTAGCATATCGAAATGTTCGTCTCGATGAGTACATCATTTCATCTCATTGCATCATTTTCATTTGAGCTCATCTTGATGCCCGAAATGCTGTTGAAAGAGGGCTATGTGATGATTATGTCAGATCTGTTTCGGCAAATGGCCTTTTGTCATTTTTGCCATGATTAATGTGTGCATGCTATGACCCTGAGCTCTACATGTGTTTTGTTATATGGCATGCCATCTTTACAGGGGTGTATGCCATGTATTTTTGTGATCTTTGTGGTGACTAGCACAAGCATGCAAAGTAGCGTAATCGTTGATGCTGATTTCAGGGACTTAGAATTTCTCTGTCCTTGTCCTATTTTTGTCTTTATGCCATATGTTTATGTTGTTTCCTAGTGGTCCGTGCCTCTTTTGGGGATGATCAGTAAGGATGTTTTGTTAATATTGTGGTGCTCTATCCATCCATGTCTTTGTTTGCAATTATGGAGCACCCTAGCTTGATTCAACCGAGCTCTACTTTTGCTATAAAATGATCCTGACAGATTGTTGACATGTTTAGCGACTTTGCCGAGGATGTTGCTATTGATCCGTGCATTCTGTGTTGTTGTTCTTGCCATGTCTAGCTTATATGCCATGTCTTCTTCATGGGTGTATGCTTAGTTTGTCATGCCATGCTTTGTAGTGAGTGCATCGAGCTCGTAAACATGCATACTTGTTAATCTGTTTGCATGCTCTAGTTTTTCACTAAGTCTGAATCTATTTATGTTTTTGCTATGTTCACATGCTTGCAATTGTATTTTCTGATCCCTTTTGGCTCAAGGTCACTAAGGGACTTTTGTTATATGCTTAGAGTATCTTCATGCCATGCCTTGTTATGCCATGATATGTTCCTGTAGAATGTAGTTATCATGCTCGTAAGATTGCTTCCTGATGATAAATTCCAGACTTGTGTTAATTTCACTAAGTCTGAAACCTGTTATCATTTGCACTTTTGCCATGCTTGTTTGAACCTGTTAGTGGATGAATTAGCCGTAGCTCAGTGTCCATCTTTTGTCAAGCATCATGAGTGGATCCCTGCCATGTATTTTGTTGTCATGTTTGAGTGCTGTAGCATATTTATCTTGATGCTTTTAGGAGGCTACTTGCTGATTATCGCAGACCGGTGCCATATTTGTTTTGCTTGCCATTTCCAAACCGTGCATCTGATTCCGGTGACCTTTATATCGATTTCAACCGAAATCACCTCTCCTTTCCAGTGGCACTCTTGGATTTCCAAGTTGAGGCCCGGTTCAATCATTCCTTTCCAAATCATGCATATGCATCCCATACCGCATTCGCATGTCATACCATGTTTGCATCATATTGCTTTAGCATTGCACGTGGTTGATTGTGCTCCTTTTTGCTTGTTGTTCTTGTTTGGGTAGAGCCGGGAGACGAGTTCGTGAACGAGAAGCCCATTGAGTTCGCTTACGAGGATCAAGGCAACTCTGAGAATTTTGCAGGCAAGATGACCATACCCTCGAAATCACTTCTATCTTTGTTTGATAGTTGCTCGCTCTTTTGCTATGCCTATGTTGCGATACCTACCACTTGCTTATCATGCCTCCCATATTGTTAAGCCAAGCCTCTAACCCACCTTGTCCTAGCAAACCGTTGTTTGGCTATGTTACCGCTTTGCTCAGCCCCTCTTATAGCGTTGTTAGTTGCAAGTGAAGATTGGAGTGTGTTCCTTGTTGGAACATGGATATTTTGTTGGGATATCACAATATCTCTTATTTGATTAATGCATCTATATACTTGGTAAAGGGTGGAAGGCTCGGCCTTATGCCTGGTGTTTTGTTCCACTCTTGCCGTCCTAGTTTCCGTCATATCGGTGTTATGTTCCCGGATTTTGCGTTCCTTACACGGTTGGGTTATAATGGGAACCCCTTGACAGTTCGCCTTGAATAAAACTCCTCCCGCAAGGCCCAACATTGGTTTTACCATTTGCCACCTAGCCCTTTTCTTTTCCCTTGGGAGTCGCGCTCCCGAGGGTCATCTTTATTTTAACCCCCCCGGGCCAGTGCTCCTCTGAGTGTTGGTCCAACCTATCAGCTACCAGTGGCCACCAGGGGCAACTCTAGGCTGGTCTACCGGAACCTTGGACAATCCGGTGTGCCCTGAGAACGAGATATGTGCAACTCCTATCGGGATTTGTCGGCACATTCGGGTGGCTTTGCGGGTCTTGTTTTACCATTGTCGAGGATGTCTTGTAACCGGGATGCCGAGTCTGATCGGAATGTCTCGGGAGAAGGAATATCCTTCGTTGACCGTGAGAGCTTGTGATGGGCTAAGTTGGGACACCCCTGCAGGGATTTGAACTTTCGAAAGCCGTGCCCACGGTTATGGGCAGATGGGAATTTGTTAATGTCCGGTTGTAGAAAACTTGAAGTTTATCTTAATTAAAATACATCAACCGCGTGTGTAACCGTGATGGTCTCTTCTCGGCGGAGTCCGGGAAGTGAACACGGTGTTGGAGTAATGCTTGACATAGGTTGTTCTAGGATCACTTCTTGATCATAGATTCTCGACCGTGCTTTTACCTTCTCTTCTCGCTCTCTTTTGCGTAGGTTAGCCACCAAATATGCTAGTCGCTTGCTATAGCTCCACCTCATACCTTTTACCCTACCTATAAGCTTAAATAGTCTTGATCGCGAGGGTGTGAGATTGTTGAGTCCCCCAGACTCACAGATACTTCCAAAACCAGCTTGCAGGTGCCGATGAGACTGTACAAGTGACGCAACCAAGCTCAAGGAGGAGCTCGATGAAGATCTTGTCCTTTGTGTTGTTTCGTTCTAGTTGATTAGTAGTGGAGCCCAGTTGGGGTCGATCGGGGATCTGTGTAGCATTTGGGGTAGTCTTCTTTTATTTTGGTTCCGTAGTCGGATCTTGATTGTATCTGGATGATGTAATGCTTTATTCATGTATTGTGTGAAGTGGCGATTGTAAGCCAACTATGTATCTCTTTCCCTTATGTATTACATGGGTTGTGTGAAGATTACCTCACTTGCGACATTGCTTTCAATGCGGTTATGCCTCTAAGTTGTGCTTCGACACATGGGAGATATAGCCGCATCGAGGGTGTTACATCCGTGTCCCGCATCGTCGTCCATACCGTCGATGTCTTCGGAGTCGAAGTCGAGCATGTCGGTTAAGTCATCGATAGTGGCTACTAAGTGGGTGGTGGGTGGGTCGCGAATTTCTTCGTCGTCCGCATCCCAGTCCTGCCAGACATAGTTCGGCCAGGATCCTCCTGATAAGGAGAGAGACCTTAGTGAGTTCAGTATGTCGCCAAAGGGCGAGTGCTGAAAAATATCCACGGAGGTAAACTCCATGATCGCCGGCCAATCAGATTCGATAGGAATGGGCGCAGGCGGTTCGGAGTCCGTGACCGGAGAAGGATCCGGCCGTTTATCAACACGGATCTCGTGCAAGGTAAGGTCGATGTTTGGCTTGATAGCCGCTAAGGGTAAGGCCTCCGTGGCGGGTCCATCCACCCATCTGCGGAAGGCGTAACTGGCTCCGAATTGAGGGTCGGAGCGGCTGCCGGTGCGATCTCCTGAACACTGTCCGATGGTAGAGCTAAATCGTACTCATCGTGACTGCATGACGCGCAAGGCAGAGGCTCGAATCCGTCGAAGATCAAGTCTCCACGGACATCGGCCGTGTAGTTTAAGCTTCCAAATCTGACCTGGTGGCCAGGGGCGTAACTTTCGATCTGCTCTAGATGGCAAGCGAATTGGCCCGTAGTGCAAAGCCGCCGAACACGAAGATCTGTCCGGGGAGAAAAGTCTCACCCTGGACTGCATCGCTATCGATGATAGTAGGAGCCATCAAGCCTAATGGTGACGACACAGAGGAACTCTCAATTAAAGCACCAATGTTGGTGTCAAAACGGACGGATCTCGGGTAGGGGGTCCCGAACTGTGCGTCTAGGCCGAATGGTAACAGGAGGCAAGGGACACAATGTTTTACCCAGGTTCGGGCCCTCTTGATGGAGGTAAAACTCTAGTCCTGCTTGATTAATATTGATGATATGGGTAGTACAAGAGTAGATCTACCACGAGATCAGAGAGGCTAAACCCTAGAAGCTAGCCTATGGTATGATTGTATGTTGTCCTACGGACTAAAACCCTCCGGTTTATATAGGCACCGGAGAGGTTAGGGTTACACAAGGTCGGTTACAAAGGAGGAGATATACATAT
The DNA here is from genome assembly GCF_056163025.1 of Triticum urartu. Taxonomy (NCBI): domain Eukaryota; kingdom Viridiplantae; phylum Streptophyta; class Magnoliopsida; order Poales; family Poaceae; genus Triticum; species Triticum urartu. The sequence goes on along the minus strand of NC_141878.1, from coordinate 448,732,385 downwards.
CTGTATTGCCTAGCTTGCCTTCCACGCCAAGTAGAGTCCCATCCAGACACGAGACGAAGTCTTCAATCTTGTATCTTCATAGTCTAACTATCCGGCCAATAGATATAGTCCGGCTGTCCGGAGACCCCCCTAATCCAGGACTCCCTCACCCATCATTGGAATATACAAGCCAAGTTTTATAATGAAAAATTCGCACTAGTATATGAAAGTGACAAAATGAGAGACTCTCTATCATGAAGATCATGGTGCTACTTTGAAGCACAAGTGTGGTAAAAGGATAGTAACATTGTCCCTTCTCTCTTTTTCTCTCATTTTTTTTGTTTGGGCCTTTTTTATGGCCTCTTTTTTAATTGTTTTTTGTTCGGAGTCTCATCCCGACTCGTGGGGGAATCATAGTCTCCATCATCCTTTCCTCACTTGGGACAATTCTCTAAAAATGATGATCATCACACTTTTTATTTTTCTTACAACTCAACAATTAAAACTCAATTCTTATAACAAAGTATGACTCTATATGAATGCCTCCGGCGGTGTACCGGGATATGCAATGAATCAAGAGAGACATGTATGAAAGAATTATGAATGGTGGCTTTGCCACAAATACGATGTCAACTACATGATCATGATATCAATATGACAATGATGGAGCGTGTCATAATAAATGGAACGGTGGAAAGTTGCATGGCAATATATCTCGGAATGGCTATGGAAATGCCATGATAGGTAGATATGGTGGCTGTTTTGAGGAAGGTATATGGTGGGTGTATGATACCGGCGAAAGGTGCGTGGTATTAGAGAGGCTAGCAATGGTGGAAGGAAGGAAAGTGCGTATAATCCATGGACTCAACATTAGTCATAAAGAACTCATATACTTATTGCAAAAATCTAGAAGTTATCAAAGCAAAGTATTACGCGCATGCTCCTAGGGGGATAGATTGGTAGGAAAAGACCATCACTCATCCCCGACCGCCACTCATAAGGAAGACAATCAATAAATAAATCATGCTCTGACTTCATCACATAACGGTTCACATTACGTGCATGCTACGGGAATCACAAACTTTAACACAAGTATTTCTCAATTTCACAACTACTCAACTAGCATGACTCTAATATCACCATCTTCATATCTCAAAACAATTATCAAGCATCAGTCTTTTCTTAGTATTCAACGCACTCAAAAGAAAGTTCTACAAATCTTGAATACCAAGCATATTATTATTAAGCAAATTTCCATGCTATTAAAGACTCTCAAAATAATCTAAGTGAAGCATCAGAGATCAATAGTTTCTATAAAAAAATCCACCACCGTGCTCTAAAAGATATAAGTGAAGCACTAGAGCAAAACTATAAAGCTCAAAAGATATAAGTGAAGCACATAGAGTATTCTATCAAATTCCAAATTATGTATGGCTCTCTCAAAAGGTGTGTACAGCAAGGATGATTGTGTTAGACTAACAAGAAAAGACTCAAATCATAAAAGACGCTCCAAGCAAAACACATATCATGTGGTGAATAAAAATATAGCTCCAAGTAAAGTTACCGATAGAAGTAGACGAAAGAGGGGATGCCTTCCGGGGCATCCCCAAGCTTTGGCTTTTAGGTGTCCTTAGATTATCTTGGGGGTGACATGGGCATCCCCAAGCTTAGGATCTTGCCACTCCTTGTTCCATAATCCATCAAATCTTTACCCAAAACTTGAAAACTTCACAACACAAAAACTTAAAGTAGAAAATCTCGTGAGCTCCATTAGCGAAAGAAAATAAAAGGTCACTTCAAGGTACTGTAATGAACTCATTATTTATTTATATTGGTGTTAAACCTACTGTATTCCAACTTCTCTATGGTTTATAAACTATTTTACTAGCCATAGATTCATCAAAATAAGCAAACAACACACGAAAAACAGAATCTGTCAAAAACAGAATTGTCTGTAGTAATCTGTAGCTAGCGCAAGATCTGGAACCCCAATAATTCTAAAATAAATTTCTGGACATGAGGAATTTATCTATTAATCATCTGCATAAATAAATAACTAAATATAACTTTCCAAATAAAAATTACAGCAGTTCTCGTGAGCGCTAAAGTTTCTGTTTTTTACAGCAAGTTCAACAAGACTTTCCCCAAGTCTTCCCAACAGTTCTACTTGGCACAAACACTAATTAAACACAAAAAAACACAACCAAAACAGAGGCTAGATAAATTATTTATTACTAAACAGGAGAAAAAATAAAGGAATAAAAATAAAATTGGGTTGCCTCCCGACAAGCGCTATCGTTTAACGCCCCTAGCTAGGCATAACAAGCAAGAATAGATCCAGGCATTGCCATCTTTGGTAGGCAATCCATAAGTGGCTCTCATGATAGATTCATATGGCAATTTTATTTTCTTTCTAGGGAAGTGTTCCATGCCCTTTTTAATGGAAATTGAAATCAAATAATCCGTTCCTTCATATCAATAATTGCACCAACCATTCTAAGGAATGGTCTACCAAGAATAATAGGGCAAGAAGGATTGCAATCTATATCTAGAACGATAAAATATACGGGCACATAATTCCTATTTGTAACAATTAGAACATCATTAATTCTTCCCATAGGTTTCTTAATAGTGGAATCCGCAAGATGCAAGTTTAGAGAGCAATTGTCAAAATCACGGAAATCTAGCAAATCACACAAAGTTTTGGGAATAGTAGAGACACTAGCACCCAAATCACACAAAGCATAAAACTCATAATCTTTAATTTTAATTTTAATAGTTGGTTCCCACTCATCATAAAGTTTTCTAGGGATATAAACTCTCAACTCAAGTTTCTCTTCATAAGATTGCATCAAGGCATCAACGATATGTTCGGTAAAGGCTTTATTTTGACTATAAGCATGAGGAGAATTTAGCACAGATTGCAACAAGGAAATACAATCAATTAAAGAGAAATTTTCATAATTAAATTCCTTGAAATCCAATGTAGTGGGTTTAGCATCATCTAGGGTTTTATTTCTTTCAATCCCACTTTTATCAAATTTAGCATCAAGATCAACAAATTCCGAATTCTTGGAACACCTTCTAGGTAAAGGTGGATCATATTCAGTCCCATCATTATCAGGATTAATATTGCAAAACAAAGATTTTATAGGGGACACATCAATAACTTTTAGATCTTCATCATTATTTTCATAGGAACTAGAAGAACATGCTTTAATAAAGGCATCTTTCATAGAACGCGTCCTAGCGGTTCTTTCCTTGCACTCGTCAATGGAAATTTTCATGGCTTTGAGAGACTCATTGATATCATGCTTAGGAGGAATAGATCTAAGATTTAAAGAATCAACATCAAGAGAAATTCTATCAACGTTCCTAGCCAAATCATCAATCCTAAGAAATTTTTCTTCAATCATAGTATTAAAATTATTTTGGGAAGTAATAAATTCTTTAAATTGTATTCAAAATCAGAGGGCATCTTAATTATAATTTCCAAAAGAATTGTTGTAGGAATTACCATAATTATTAGAGGGATTACTAGGATAAGGCCTAGGATTGAAATTTCCTCTATACGCGTTGTTACCAAAATTATTCCTACCAACAAAATTCACATCCGTAGATTCATTATTATTCTCAATCAAAGTAGACAAAGGCATATCATTAGGATCAGATGAAACACTCTTAGTAGCAAATAATTTCATAAGTTCATCCATCTTTCCACTCAAAACATTAATTTCTTCTATCGCATGCACTTTTTTATTAGTGGATCTTTCAGTGTGCCATTGAGAATAATTAACCATAATATTATCTAGGAGTTTAGTAGCATCTCCTAAAGTGATTTCCATAAAAGTGCCTCCCACGGCCAAATCTAAAAGATTTCTAGAAGCAAAATTCAATCCGGCATAAATTTTTTGTATAATCATCCACAAATTCAAACCATGAGTAGGGCAATTACGTATCATTAATTTCATTCTCTCCCAAGCTTGTGCAACATGTTCATGATCAAGTTGCTTAAAATTCATAATATCGTTTCTAAGAGAGATGATCTTAGTAGGAGGAAAATACTTAGAGATAAAAGCATCTTTGCACTTGTTCCATGAATCAATACTATTTTTAGGCAAAGATGAAAACCAAGCTTTAGCATGATCTCTAAGCGAAAAAGGAAATAACTTCAATTTAACAATATCATTATCGACATCTTTCTTCTTTTGCATGTCACACAAATCAACGAAGCTATTAAGATGGGTAGCGGCATCTTCACTAGGAAGGCCGGAAAACGGATCTTTCATGACAAGATTCAGCAAAGCACCATTAATCTCACAAGATTCAGCATTGGTAAGAGGAGCAATCGGAGTGCTAATAAAATCATTGTTGTTGGTATTGGTGAAGTCACACAATTTAGTATTATCTTGAGCCATCGCGATAAACAAGCAATCCAACACACGAGCAAACAAAAAGCAAACGGGCAAAAAGTGGCAAATAGAGAGGGAGGATAGAGAGAGAGGGCGAATAAAATGGCAAGGGTGAAGTGGGGGAGTGGAAAACGAGAGGAAAATGGCAAATAATGTAATGTCGGAGATAGGGATTGTGATGGGTACTTAGTATGTTGACTTTTGCGTAGACTCCCCGGCAACGGCGCCAGAAATTCTTCTTGCTACCTCTTGAGCACTGCGTTGGATTTCCCCGAAGAGGAGAGGATGATGCAGCAAAGTAGCGTAAGTATTTCCCTCAGTTTTTGAGAACCAAGGTATCAATCCAGTAGGAGGCTATGCTCGAGTCCCTTGTACCTACAGAAAAACAATAGCTCAACGCAACCAACGCGCTTAGGGGTTGTCAATCCCTTCACGGTCACTTACGAAAGTGAGATCTGATAGCGATGATAAATAATATTTTTGGTATTTTTGGTATAGAGATGCAAAGTGAAAAGTAAAAGGCAAAGTAAAAGCAAAGCAATAATAAAGTGATGGAGATCGATATGATGAGAAAGAGACCCGGGGGCCATAGGTTTCACTACTGGCTTCTCTCAAGAGCATAAGTATTCTACGGTGGGTGAACAAATTATTGTTGAGCAATTGACAGAATTGAGCATAGTTATGAGAATATCTAGGTATGATCATGTATATAGGCATCACGTCCGAGACAAGTAGACCGACTCCTGCCTGCATCTACTACTATTACTCCACTCATCGACCGCTATCCAGCATGCATCTAGAGTATTAAGTAAAAAACAGAGTAACGCCTTAAGCAAGATGACATGATGTAGAGGGATAGTTTCATGCAATACGATAACAAACCCATCTTGTTATCCTCGATGGCAAAAATACAATACGTGCCTTGCTGCCCCTTCTATCACTGGGAAAGGACACCGCAAGATCGAACCCAAAGCTAAGCACTTCTCCCATGGCAAGAACAACCAATCTAGTAGGTCAAACCAAACTGATAATTCGAAGAGACTTGCAAAGATAACAAATCATACATAAAAGAATTCAGAGAAGATTCAAATATTATTCATAGATAGACTTGATCATAAACCCACAATTCATTGGTCTCAACAAACACACCACAAAAAGAAGAGTACATCGAATAGATCTCCACAAGAGAGGGGGAGAACATTGTATTGAGATCCAAAAAGAGAGAAGAAGCCATCTAGCTACTAACAATGGACCCGTAGGTCTGAGGTGAACTACTCACACTTCATCAGAGAGCCTTGGATGATGATGTAGAAGCCCTCCGTGATCGATTCCCCTTTCGGCGGAGCTCCGGAACAGGCCCCAAGATGGGATCTCGTGGATACAGAAAGTTGCGGCGGTGGAATTAGGTTTTTGGCTCCGTATCTGATCGTTTGGGGGTACGTAGGTATATATAGGAGGAAGAAGTATGTCGGTGGAGCTTCGAGGGGCCCACGAGGCAGGGGCGCGCCCTAGGGGGGGGCGCCCTCCACCCTCATGACCACCTCGTGGCTTTCTTGACGGAGGGTCCAAGTCTCCTGTATCTTATCTGATGAGAAAATCACGTTCCCGAAGGTTTCATTCCGTTTGGACTCCGTTTGATATTATGTTTCTCCGAAACACTGAAATAGGCAAAAAACAGCAATTCTGGGCTGGGCCTCCGGTTAATAGGTTAGTCCCAAAAATAATATAAAAGTGGAAAATAAAGCCCAATATAGTCCAAAACAGTAGATAATATAGCATGGAGCAATAAAAAATTATAGATACGTTGGAGACGTATCAGGTTTGCTCCTCCGATAATGGAGAGATATTCTTAGGACCCTCTCAGTGTGACGGCATCAATCATTGTCTGGCCATACATACGTGACTTATTCACACGGAGGCCCGAACACAATAACGAGAAAGAAGAACAAAACGGATAACGAGGATTTCAGTATAGTAAGCATGGTGATGACCTAGGAGGATACCGATGCATCCTGGGTTTTGTAAAGTATCGCAAAGCAAAGGGAACATCACGTTATAACCAAAGGTTCACCTGAATATCATTTGTGTACTCACAGGGATCGATACGGATACCCACGGTCTCACTATCGGTCATTGGACGAACGATTTCGTCCATGTCTATGAAGTTACCGGACCTATAGGCTGTCAAGCTTAAGACAATCATGATTTGCTGAGTATTAGTAGGATGGGAGTCATGAGAATGTATTTGTGGAATTGTTTCATGAATATTCAGAATAGTTCCTAGAAGATCCGGAAGCGTTTCGGGGTCACCGAAAGGGTATTTGTGAGTATCGGGTAATACAAGGTATTACTGGTAAATTATATATAGGTGGAAAATATTTTAGGAGATGTTAAAAAATACTCCCTCCATCCCAAAATAAGTGTCTCAACTTTATACTAACTATAGTACAAAGTTGTACTAAGGTCAAGACACTTATTTTGGGACGGAGGGAGTATATATCATGGTCTATAGGTAATTAGAGCATTTTATATTGAAATTAAATTTCAATGGGCCTTAAAAGGCCAAGAGGTGGAAGGAGTTATGGGCCACAAGGGCCCGTAAGGAAGTGGCGCCCCCTTGCCATATGGGGGGGGGATTGGACTAGGGGAGGAGTTGGACTCCTCCCCTTTGGCCGGCGCCCCATGGAGGGACTTTTCCTCCTTGGCGGCTGCCCTCTCCTCCTCCTCCAACATATATTATATACCAAGGTTTTTTGTTCTATTGAATACACAGTTTTTGGTGCCTCCTCTAGTTCTTCTATTTCTTATTCTAGTTGGTCCTAATTGACTAATTAGGCTTGGCTAATCCTATTGTCCTCATAATTAGAAGCACAATGTGGTTCTATTCTCCTCCCTCTAATTCACATCGGGTGCACCCTTTCCTGCAGTGGCTATATCCATCGGCTGAGGAGACCTCCAGCGGACCCATGCCATTCAGACATGCCCTCACGACACCCACCAGTGCTCGGCCAAGATCCCTACGTCCACCTTCTCCTCCTTCGCCACTGTGAGGGACACAGGAGCTCCTTCCATATCTCCCGAGTATGGTACGAGTCCCGACTAAGAGCTAGCTCTTGGAACGTCCTGGCAGTAGAACCAGCTGTCCTGCCACCCTTTGACCATGTCGGGGAAGCTCATCTTTGGGAAGGCGCTCTCCCCTTTGAGCTGTATCCCCAACCCGCTGCACTGTTGTGTTATGTGGGTCATTTCCCTAATTGGAGTGTCCTTCACGGTCATCGTCTGGCAAGTGAAAATATGCTTGAACAGCCCCCAGTGGGGATAGAAACCGATCAAATTCTCGCAGAGCGAGACAAACGCTGATAGGTAAATGACAACATTCAACGGAAGGTGATGGAGCTGCTCCTCAAAGAAATCTAGGAAAGCGCAGAAGAAGGGATGAGGTGGCATGGAGAAACCTCTCTCAATGTGGCTGACGAGGAGGGTGTGCTCGTCCACCTGCAGGGTGGGCTCCAGCTCGTCCGCCTTTGGCAGCTACCAGTGGCCCACCGGAATTAGCCCTTCAGTCTCCAACTCCAGCAATCGCTTTCACATGACCCGACAGGGGATCCAATGCCTTTAAGCTCGACTGGTTGGCAGGCCAGTGCTCGACATCAAGCTTTTCCCCGCCTTCTCCAACTTCATCATCGTATCCTTGCCCATCCTCTCTGAGTGGCTCGGGGCGCGGAGTGAGGATGAAGGAGACAAGGGGCAATAGAGTGGGCCTCGATTTTTGGCCTCAATAGATATACTCGAAGTTACGGTGCCCCCTCAGTTTCCCCTCGTCCCTTTACCATAGTTGCCTGCTTCTTATACCGCATGTAAATCTGTTCACTGGATCCACAACCGTCGATTCCTAGATCGAACGACGCCCGCTGCAATCAACGCATAGAGGAAACAATGCACGTGGCAAGATTTTGGGGCAGAAACTGAGGTGTCCTGCCCCACTTTTCCCACTAGCCATGATGTAACCACTTCCATGCGCACATATGAGATTTCAAATACCAAAATTTTAGCTGCTAATCAACCCAATTGATCACCATTTATTCCTTTCCTAAGGAACAGTCGTCGGTCTGACCGATCGTCTCTGAGGGTCACCGTGCACTCAGACACATAATCAAGCTGACTGAAGTCACCTTCAGGATTGCGATGGGATGAGCCCGACGCCCCTCGGCGGGTTAACTTTGCCCTTCTTCTAGGCTCCAAGGTGCGGTTCTCATAAACTTGGACTCGGAGATGGTGTCATGGTTTTGTCATGGTAGATGTCCTAGTGTGAGGACTTAGTCGTGAGGCCATCGTAACCGGGCAGTTAGCTTGTCAGGGTTGATTGGAATCGAGAGACACATATTTACCCAGGTTCGGCCCCTCACGATCAAGGTAAAAGCCTACTCCTGCTTGTTTGCTTATTGCTTGAGGATCAATTACAAGGGAGCGGCTTCGCTTCACGTAGCTATTGATCAATTGTAACTTAGCCCTATCTGCCTGAGGGACTCGCCTTTACACACACACACACACACACACATATATATATATAGGTGGATACCTAGGGCTTACAAGAGTCCATGTCGTACAACGATCCGTGACCTATTATGTTTCTGACTTGTCTTGCTTCCTAAGTAAGGAAACTCCATGCAGCTTACACTTCTAGGCCTTGAGTCACCATCTTCAGATACTGGACCGCAAGCCGGCATGCTTGGTGAGCCACCCTATTGGTCTTGCGCCTGGGCACCACGGCCCATCTTAAGTCTTGATCATTAGCCGCCACCTAGATGACCCGACCCATTGTGGTGGGACATATTGCGGGGTTATATCCCCAACATTAGCCCCCAAATTGATTTGAATTTATTCATGTCATTCTCTCACAATCCGGTGGCTTGTCTTCTGGTCTTACTTGCATCCTCCCGGGTCATGAAACGCCGGCTTATGATACTTCCAGACTTGTTATTTTTCACATCTTCTTATAGCTGATGTCATCCTCCGAAAATCCAGGGAGCCCAGGATGACATCATAATGAATCTTTGAGTATATCTGTTGAGGCCGAAAATTGAGGCATCCCTGGCTCCAAAAGTTATGGTGCCCCCTCAATTATTGTGCCTGCCATTTACTCTCACCTCTTTGCCTTATAAATACACACGGGGGGAGTCCTCCTTTTCACTTTTACCTCGCCCCCTTCTTTCTTGTTCCTCACGCTGTTTCACGAACCAAGCTCCCCCACCGTACGCCTTCGAGCGCCCCGGCGTCGTCCACAGCCTTACTGACCTTGCGTGCGCCACCGTCGACGCCATCCAAGGATGCTTCAACGCTCCGCCGCATCTAGGTATGTCAAAACTTATCTCCAGATCTACATTCACCTTGCCATAGTTCATCAGTGTTCTTCGTAGTTCATCAATCTTTCATTGCTGCCACTGTTTAGATCCAGTTTCCGAGGGTTTCATTATAAAAACAGAGCGGTGTTAATCTCAACTTCATTTTTGTATCTAGTAGCTTCATATCCCCTTTAGAATCCATAAGTAAGACAATCACTACTTCCACTAATCCTCTTAGGTTTATCATTTTTTTGCTTTTTAGGCTATTTTACAGATCCGTAATTGTAAATACCTCCACAGAAAACTGTTTGTCCAACACTTAGCAGAAAACTAGAAATCCCCATTCTAGTATAAGTCGCCTTTATGTTTTGTCATCTCATTATTGTGACTGTAACCCGCCAGATCTCCATTGTTAAGCCGGTTCACTTGTTGGGCTATTCATCCCTCACTAGTAATTATGTCGTCTTATTTTAACCATCCTGATAGTGTACTACCTTATCACATAATTCCCCTGGGGACTTATTGCTTTGTAAGTGACCCACCATTCATATTTCTGCAGTCCTTATCCTTACTCAGGTGGCTCATCATGGAAAAAACCACAATTTGCAACTGGGCGAGTTCCCAGGTTTCTCAACTCGTGCTCAATGATTATAAAGAACAAGGTTTTCTGCCTGCTCGAGAGGAGGTTGGCTGGCAAGCTCCTCAAGGAGAAGATGTTCCCCAACCCGGCGAAGGAGAAGTTGTGGTATTTACAGACCATCTTCTCAGAGGTTTCTCTCCGTCCGGGTCAAAATAATTCAGGGATGTCTTAAATTTCTTCAATCTTCACCCTCAAGATCTTGCCCCAAATTCCATCTCTAACCTGTGCCAATTCCAAGTTCTTTGCGAAGTGTATCTACAAATGGAGGCCACCGTTCCTCTTTTCAGGGAGTTCTTTTACCTTAACCGCCAATCTAAGTGTGCTGATGGCCCCAGCCTAGAACTTGGCGGGGTCTCGATTCAGAGGCGAAGAGATGTTTCCTTCCCTCCAGTTACTCTGCCAAGTCACCCTAAAGGATGGGTCAAGACCTGGTTCTACTGTAAAAACACAGCTCCTGCTGATGAGAACCCATTGTCGGGTTATAGACTCCACCGTCTAGCGACCACCTTTGGACTCCCTGGCTAGGCTCCTCCAGAAGAGCACGCTCAAGTAACCTCCATATATCCAAAGCTGAGGGCTTTGCTGATGAATGGCTTAACCGGAGTTGATCTAACCCGGTGCTGGGTTTCCTGGAGGATCCCGCCGTTAAGCCACCGAGCTGGTTTAATGTGCAATTACTCGGGCGACTCAAATGATGCACAATGGTATAATCCTACTAACTTGGAAGCTGATGACATAAACAAGATTGTGAAGAAACTACTTGGGGAGACTCAAGAGAGCTCGACCAAGACGGGGCTGAAACCGTTCTATGCCCTTAACTCGGCTCCTCCAGTAAGTACTCTTGTAATTAACTGTGCAGCTCATTACTCTTCAACTTAAACTCACTTGTTGGACTTGTTTAAAACTGTGCAGGACAACTCTCTGTTTTGGAACAGGAAAAGGAGAACATAGGCGAGCAAGTCTAAAGCTGTGCTGGCTCAAAAGAGGAATAAACCCACTGCTATGAATGAGCCGACAGCTAGAGGCAAATCACAGGTAGCTGATAATTAGTCGGAGGTAGAACTTGACTCCCTTGGCCATCTTTTTATTGAGCTTGCTAACGCCTCTTATTCTCAGGGTGATGCTGAAATGTGCCAGGCTGATCATGTTGAGGTAATTTAAATTTCTTATGGGTCAGAGTCCTTGTCTCCATGGAAAACAAGGCGGGTCGTGTTGAAAGTAATATTTTCTCATCCATATGCTCATTTGGATCCAAACTTTATTTTGAAGAAATACCAGCATGAATCAAGGCGGCAGACTCGGATCAGCTCTGGAGAACTGGTGGCTAGCTTATCTGACAAAACAACTGCCCACAAGCGGTGTAATGAGGTGTCTCACAGTCGAACCTCTTCTCTTCCACAAGTCGGCATTATTAGGCAACCTCTTAACCCTTCGGATTCAAAATATCAGGAGTCACCACCTTCGTCTGGAGACTCGACTATGTCAAAGCTGCCACCCCTCGTCATCAACCAAGGGTAAGTGTTGTTTAACTGAATCATACTTTATCCTGATCATTACCGCATATATTTTAACATGATTATCTTGTTTGAAGGGCCAAAGCCAAAGCCAAGAAGATAAAGGTTGGCAAGTCATCAACAACTCCTGAAATTCCAGAGTCAGGGGACCCAAACTTGGTGACCCCTGAGACTCATACTGAGACACCAGAAGGCCGTCTTCATGATCAGACTAAGCTGCCCCCAGAAAATGAACCAGAGACTACTGAAGCAATGGACGCCCAGGCTAATCTTCACGACGTAGTAGATAATATTAACCCGGCAAGTCCGGCTCAAGCTTTAAGCCCCGCTAAGGCGACTCAAGACATCCCTCCTCCTGAGAAGAATAGTGATGAAATTACCATTACTGGGGAGGCTTATAAAACTCCAAAAGTCTCCAATGTGCTGACCAAGCTCACAACAAAAGATGAGATGCCCTTGTCTAAGAAGGGAAAAACAAAGCTTGAACTGCCCAATTATGAAGACTTTAGCGCAGAAGAACTACACACGGGCTACCTGGCTCGCCTTTCTACCAGCCACGACTTGGAAGCCGAAATGGTAAATATGTTGAGGAGGAAATATGAGGTATGAAGGCACTTAGTCCTCTTCCATACTATATACCCTCCCGTAGCCCCCAAGTTTTAAACATAGGAAACCTTGAGTATGTAGAAGACTTAGATGTAGAATCTTGAAATCTTGTAATGTAGTCCCCAAGGGACGGGTTATCATGTAATGATAAGCCAGTTCTTCAAATATATGTGTTAAAAGAAAATCCATGTAGCCCCCAAGGGCCGGCTCATCTTTCTGAGATGAGTCGAGTCTTTCAAATAAAGAAACTTTGAAGAAATAACATGTAACCGCCAAGGGCTGACATATTTTTATGAACTGAGCCGGGTCTTCTTGTTTTATTATAAGGAAGAAAAAATGGCATGCATTAGCCCCAAGGGCTAAGCATATTGCTTGCAAACTGCTAGGGACTTCCCAAATAAAATTGAATTGTCCTAACCCCCAAGTACCAGGTTGTACATTGTTGCCGGCTTGGTTCAAGAATTTGTAAGTAAATTACCTCATTATCTTGCGAGAAGCTTTGAACATAGTCGAGTCAAATTTGACTGGCTTGAAAATTGAATTTGAATCTGAACAAGCTCTACGATGCAAAGTTGAATCAAGCCTGCAGTCTTCTTTGGAAGAACTGGAAAAAAATCAAGGCGGCTTTCGAAACAGAAATGACCACCTTTGAAACTGAAAAGCGGCTCTGATCAAGCATGCAGAAGCCACCGAGAGCCTACTGAAACCAGTTACGAAAGAGCTGACTGGGCTAAAATGCCACATCTCCCAAATGACCCAGGCTATATTTGGTAAGTGATTCCATGAGCTCATGCTAATAACTCGCCTGGCGAGTCATGTATAAGTAATAACTCGCCTAGCGGCTCACACGTTGTTAATGTTGTAGGCAATAGAAGTCAGAACCTTCAAGATGACAACATTAAGAAATTGAAAGCTGTATACTCTCTTGTGGAGAAGTTATATGCTGGAAGCATGTATACTCTCAGGGTTGTAATGGGTGAAAAAGACCTTCTGCAATTCATAAGATATGTGTTGAGGTGACTGTTGACCATCCCAAAGCAGATCGAAGAGCTGAAGAGATCAGCCGCCCAAGCAGGAGTAATGACCTCGCTAAGCCGGGCAATAGCTCATGCACCAGAATTGGATCCTTTGGAGATGGCCAGCGGGTTCCCACAATATAGGATGATGGGACAACATTTTCATTAGCTGACTATACTCGTTGTGTGAGGGAGACTCGAGTGTTGGCGAGTCAACTTCTCGCGGAAATGGACTTGAAGAAATATCAGGCGGCTTATGACGACAACAACACGCGGATTCATCTGCCAGCATTGGAAGCTTTTGATTTGACTCCACAATGGCATAAGCATCTCTTTGCACCTAATGTTGACCCGTCTCCTATCCAGCATGACGAAGCCATCTTTCAAGCCTTAACCGATGTCAACTGGAATCTAGACAACCTTTAGATCAAAGATGTAGAAGAGCCGCCACGGGATAACCCAGAAGCATCAGCTGCTAGGGCCCAACAAGGAGCTAACCTGGAGGAAAACAACCTAGATGGCACAGACGCCAGCTTGCAGGAGTAGTGTATACTCCAGAAAAACATTATTAAATATGTTGAGATCAACTAGAGCTTTGTAATAGGCCTTAGCAAACACTTTAATGCGCTGTCATGCCTTCGTGCATTTTTTACTTGTGACCCAAGACTGGTTTATCATTTGTAGCAACTTTGTTTATGCACCAACTTTATGTGGCTACACAAATTGTACCAAATAATAGCTGGTTGTGAAGTATCCCGACATTTTTTCCATCGGTGACTTTTTAGTCATGATTTATTTTGAAAAAAAATTGTGGATTTATAACCCCATGACCCATGGTCGATTAAAGCTCAATGCTGATCATAAGTAACCCGGGGACTCATCGTTATTGTGATAATGTGATCAAGAGCAGAAAATTCCTGCAAAATTGAAATAAACAATAACCACATATATAGTGAATGAATTATAAGTCGGCTTTTGAGGCTCGACAAAAAAGACTGGCTTTCGGGGCTCAAGTCTTGCTTCAATGAAGCTGGCATGATAGCCTTGGTTTATCCTTACTTCCTGTAAGCCGGTTTTCACATGGCTTAAGTCGTTGTTTTAACCTTGACAAGTTTAGGGTCATAAAGATTGACTATCAAGAGTACAACGGGTCATCTTTTTAGAGTAGCATCAAGCAGACATGAAGGTTTAACCAACATATTATGGCGTTTTTGCCGGGTCAAGAGGGTGAGAAAGCTAAAATCGGTGAGTTGGAAGCCCCCAAGTGACCTATGACCAATAAATAAAAGACTCATGCACAATATATGAGATGAAACGACAGAGGGACCAAGTTTCGAGGATGCCGACTTTATTATACTTGATCATAAAAAGGTATATACATCATATAGATATGTACAATGACTGGAGCCAGTGGCTCAAGTGTAGTAAGGCCGAAGATGAGCAATGTTCCAAGGCCTGTTGGTCTCCTCCTCAGAGGTACGTGACTTGTTGTGTTCACGTATGTTGATTAACTAATATGACCCATGTTTGAGGTTTTTTCTAACCACAAAGGGCCCTTCCCGAGGAGGTGAAAGCTTATGCATGCCTTTCTGATCTTGAATCAAAAGAGCACTAAGTCACCCTCCTGGAAAGTGCGGCTTCGAACCCTACAGCTATGATAGCGATGCATATCTTGTTGGTAAATCGCAGTTCGAGCCGCCGCAAGATTGCATTCTTCGTCCAAGGTGTCCAACGAATTTTGACGAGCTGTCTCATTGTCCACTTCAACGTAAGCCGCCACTCGAGGCGAGTCATGACTGATATCACTTGGAAGAACTGCCTCTGCGCCATAAACCAAGAAGAACGTCGTGTACCATGTTGATCTGTTGGGGGTAGTCCTTATGCTCCAAAAAACTATAAGCTCTTCAACGCAAAAACTCAGAGTGCGCTCCAAGGGAACCATGAGTCGAGGATTGATCCTCATAATATCTCCTGGTTAGCATGCTTGACCTGGCCATTGGACTGTCGATGAGCCACTTATAAAACAGCAAGCTGGATGTGTTCCTTCTGACAGAACTCCTTCATAGCTCCTTTTAACAGATTTGTCCCATTGTCGGTAATAATACTATGAGGATAAACAAAGCAGAAGATCAGCTTTATCACAATGCAGTCGTTGCTTCGCAATTGCTGACTGGCTCTGCTTCAACCCACCTGGTGAACTTATCAACTGCAACCAAAAGGTGAGTCTTTTTATCTTTAGATCTCTTGAACGGCCCGACCATATCATGCCCCCAGACTACAAATGGCCAAGCTATCGGGATCATCCGTAATTCTTGAGCAAGCACATGAGCTTGTCATGCAAATTTCTGGCAACCATCGCACCTGCGAACAAGTCCTCTGCATCAGCATGAGTGGTTAACCAGTAAAAACCGTGTCTGAAAGCCTTTGCCACTAGATATCTTGACCCAGCATGATGACCACAGTCTCCTGCATGAATTTCTTGCAAAATTTCTTAGCCTTCTTCGGGGGAAACACAACGTTGAAACACGCTAGTCACACTGCATTTGTGTAACTCGCCATTGACAATTTTCATGGACTTAGATCGTCGAATGATTTACTGAGCAAAGATTTCCTCCTATGGAAGCTCACCCCGAGTTAAATAAGCCAGATAAGGCACTGTCCAATTTGGAATAGCATATAAAGCTGCCACCAACTGTCCTTCCCGGTCAAGGATAGCGAGATCCTCTTTTGAAGGTAACTTAACAGAAGGATTATGTAGCACATCAAGGAACACATTGGGGGGAACCGGCTTACGTTGAGAACCCAACCCTGAAAAAGCATTAGCCACCTCATTATGCCCGGTCTATGTGATCCACTTGATATCCTTTGAAGTGACTAGCAATGTTAGTAACTTCTTGATGATAAGCCACCATGAGCGCGTCTTTAGAATCCCAAGTCCCTGAAACTTGCTGTGCAATGAGATATGAGTTGCCCAGACATCTAACTTGGCTCAAATTCATTTCCTTAGCCATACGAAGCCCAAGTAGCAAAGCTTCATACTCAGTTGCATTGTTAGTACAGGGAAACATAAGGCTTAATACATAACAAAAAAATTCACCTCGAGGGGAAGGTAAACTAACTCCAGCCCCGAGCCTTCCAATTGCCTGGATCCATCAAAGTGTATTGTCTAGTACATGTTATCCAGCCTCTCCTCACGTGTTTGCAATTCCATCTAATCATTGACAAAATACACTAAAGCCTGAGACTCGATGGCGGTCCTGGGCACATATTTCAGATGGTGTGGTCCAAGCTCAATTTCTCACTTAGCAACCTGATACGTCTCCAACGTATCTATAATTTTTCATTGTTCCATGCTGTTATACTATAATTCTTGGATGTTTTACAATCATTTTATAGCAACTTTATATCATTTTTGGGACTAAACTATTGACATAGTGCCCAGTGCCAGTTGCATTTTTTGCTTGTTTTTTACTGCGCAGAAAATCAATACCAAACGGAGTCCAAACGCAGCGAAACTTTTTGGAGATTTTTTCTGGATAAGAAGACACATGTTGGGCCAAAGAAGTACCAGAGGGGGGCTCTGAGGGGAGCACAATCCACCAGGGCGTGCTTGGCGCCCAGGTGGGTTGTGCCTACCTCGATGGCCTCCCGCACCACCTCTTTGCTTTATAAATACCCCAATATTCCAGAAACCCCGGGGGAGTCAACGAAAATCAACTCCAGCCGCCGCAAGTTCCAGAAACAACAGATCCAATCTAGACACCATCACGGAGGGGTTCATCATCCTCATTGGTGCTTCTCCGATGATGTGTGAGTAGTTCATTATAGACCTACGGGTCCGTAGTTAGTAGCTATATGGCTTCCTCTCTCTCTTTTGATTCTTAATACAATTGTCTTTTAGAGATCTATTTGATGTAAATCTTTTTGCGATGTGTTTGTTGGCATCTGTTGAACTTTGATTTTATGATCAGGTCTATGTTTTTATCCATGAAAGTTACTTGAGTCTTTTGATCTCTTATATGTCTGATTACTTATAGCCTTGTATTTCTTCTTCGAATCTTTGGTTTAATTAGGTTGACTAGATCGATTTTCCTTGCCATGGGAAGAGGTGCTTTGTGATGGGTTCGATCTTACGGTGCTTGATCCCAGTGACAGAATGGGAAACGACACGTACATATCGTTGCCATTAAGGATAACAAGATGGGTTCTATTTCTACATAAATAGATCTTGCCTACATCATGTCATCGTTCTTATTGCATTACTCCGTTTCTCCATGAACTTAATACACTAGATGCATGCAGGATAGCAGTCGATGTGTGGAGTAATAGTAGTAGATGCAGGCAGGAGTCGGTCTACTAATCTTGGACGTGATGCCTATATAATTAATGACCATTGCCTGGATATCTTCATGATTATTTGGAGTTCTATCAATTGCGCAACAATAATTTGTTTACCCACCGTATGCTGTTTTTCTCGAGAGAAGCCACTAGTGAAATCTACGGCCCCCGGGTCTCTTCTTTATTATATTTTCCTTCGAGATCTATTTTTATTCGCTTTTATTTTCAGATCTATTAATCCAAAAATCCAAAAATACCTTGCTGCACATTATTTTGTTTTGCATTTATTCAAGATCTATTTATCCAATATATCATATTTTTATCCCGTCAACTCGACAATTTCTGGCCCCGTTACCCAAAAGGGATTGACAGCCACTTTAACACGTCGGGTTGCAAGTATTTGTTCTTTGTGTGCAGGTACTATTTACGTAGCGTTGCGTGATTCTCCTACTGGTACGATAACCTTTGTCTCATCACTAAGGGAAATACCTACCGTTGTTGTGCTGCATCATCCCTTCCTCTTTGGGGAAATACCGACGTAGTTCAAGCCGCATCCAATGGGATTTCTGGCACCGCTGCCGGGGAGACATCATCAACATGTACCAGGTTCCTAATCACAAATCTCATCTCCTTGCAATTTACATTATTTGTCATTTTCCTCTCATTTTCATCTCTCCTACTTCACAAAATTTGATGTTTTCTTCGTCCTCTTTCTTGTTCGCCGTTTTCTCGTCAGATCTATTCTTTGCCTTTTTTACTTGTGTTACCATGTGCCTTCTATTTGCTTGCATCTTCGCTTGCTAAAAATCTATTGATATGGATCCTCATCCACTTGCTAATCTTTTTAAAAGATCCAATTATGATGAACCAATTGCTAGTGATTTGAGTGCACTAGATTATCTCTATGAAGTTTTGCTTGAAATGCATGAATCTGAAAATTGTGATGAAGTGCTGAAAGAAGAAATTTATGAAGTGATTGAAGATAGCTCCTTGAATGAAAAGCATGATTACAATGGTGTTAATATAAATTATATTATTGTCGATTGTGCTAATAATATGCAAAACCCCTAGCTTGGGGATGCTAATTTTGCTACATCCACTACTTGTTGCAATGATCATGATTGGGGTGATATTGATTCTTATGATCTTGAAAATTTATTTAAGCCTCATGATGAATATGTTTGTGATAATATTGAAAGCGGGTTTGGAAGAGCGTCAGCTATAAGTAAAAATAATCCCACATATTTGGAGAGTGTTCAATCTTATGAAATTTTTGATGAAAGTGGGTTTGGAGAGGTCATGACTTTAGTTGATGAGAATCCCACTATATTGGAAGAGTGTCAACTTTGCATGCATGTGGATCATGTAGAGAATATGTTATGTGATATATATATTGTTGAATTTGAGTATGATCCTACATGTAATTATTATGAGAGAGGAAAATATGGTTGTGGAAATTTTCATGTTACTAAATTACCTCTCGTTATGTTGAGATTTTCAATGTTTTATTCCTCTCCTTTGGATATGCTAGATATTTGCTGTCTTGATAATTTGTTTGCCTATAAAATTCCTATGCATAGGAAGTACGTTAGACTTCAATGTGTTTGCCACATGTTTTATGATGCTCTCTTTATGTTTCAATTATTATCTTTCATGTGAGCATCAATAAAATCTTATGCCTATAATGGCATAAAACGATAGCGCTCGTTGGGAGGCAACCCAATGAATAAAATTTATTTTTTGTATTTTCCTTTCTGTTCTTGAGTGTTTGCACAATTATTCTACTGTCAATATTGTGTTTTTCTTATGTTTTAATTAGTGTTTGTGCCAAGAGAAGCCTTTGGGGTCATGTTGGGTGATAGTTGATTTGATCTTGTTGAAAAACAGAAACTTCTGCGCCTAGAAAAATAATTCTCATTTTTAGCATAAGTGTGATACAATACTAATTCTTTTGGTATAAGATTAATATACAAATTTCCTACGTTGTCCTAATTTTTCAGAATTTTTGGAGTTAGAGAAGTATTCAACGTTTTCAGATTGCTACGACTATTATGTTTTTGATAGATTTTGTTTTCTTTGCGTCGTGTGCTTATTTCCATGAGTCTATGGTTTGTATTGGAGGGTATAATCTATAGCGAAGTTGGAATACAGTAGATATAATGTAAAAATAAAATATTATTGGGTTTGCAACAGTACTTATAGTAGTGATTTGCTTTGTTATACTAACGGATCTCAGGAAGGTTTTGTTGAGTTTTGTGTGATTGGAGTTTTCATGTTTTGGGTGAGATCATGATGGATGAAGGAATAAGGAGTAAGAAGAGCCTAAGCTTGGGGATGCCCATGGCATCCCAAACCATCATCTAAAAAGAGAAGCAAGCAACTAAGCACTCGGCCTCCTTCTAACGACCATCCGTATTTTACTTGGAGCTATATTTTTATTCGTCACATATCATGAGTTTTGCTTGGAGCATCTTGTATGATATGAGTCTTTGCTTGTTTTGCTTTATATTTTAAGTCATCTATCCTTGCTGGACACACCTATTTGAGAGGGCCAAAATTATTCTATGACTTGTTAGAATTGCTCCCTAATGCTTCTTAAATCTTTTTGAGCTATGAAATTACTCTAGTGCTTCACTTATATATTTTTGAGCATGGTGTGCTTTATTATTTTTGGAGAAATTCTCTCATGCTTCACTTAGATTTGTTTGAGATTTAGTAAATTTTGAAGAAATTCTCTCATGCTTCACTTAAATTATTTTGAGAGAAGAAAATTTTTATGCTCATGTTCTTCACTTAGATTTGTTTTAGCAATCGAAGCAACATATGAAATTAGTCCCAAAGTGATAGATATTCAAGAGGGATATAATAAAAACTTTCATGAAGATCATTGGAGAAAATAAACTTGATTCCTTATAATAGTTTTGCGATATGTTTGATAAAATATGTGAGTCATGTTGATGAGTAATTGTGCTTTAGTAAGAATATTGGTGTTAAGGTTTGTGATTCCCTATGCAAGCATGAAAATCAATAGTTATGCTATGAAATTACATCCTACTTATGGTGCATTATTCGGTGTAATTTATGCTTAATGCTCGCTTATGAGATTTTTTGTTTCTTGGTTGGATGCTTGTCAATCTTTTGCTAGCCTTCATTTGCACTACGTATGATCACTACTTGTGCATCCAAAATCCGTAAACCCAGTTTTGCCACATGAGTCCACTATACCTACCTATATGCGGTATTATTCTGCCGTTCTAAGCAAATTTGTATGTGCTATCTATAATTTTCAAAATAAATTTCTCTTTTGTGTGCTTGTACCGCTCATGAAACGGTACGGGTGGCGGATATATTTCCATGCTAGATGTGTTATTCTCAAGAAGAGTGTTTATTCACTTGTCATTGCCCGAGAGTACGACAAAGGTATTAGGGATGCCCAGTCCCGAAATGAAAAATGAATTCACTTTATGTTGTCAAATAATAAATTCCTTGGAAAGTGTTGGTATGGACGGCACCCGTGGATTCGGTTAGCCGTGGAATGTGAAAGTATGGTGGAAAAAGGAATAAACTATATTTTTTGTTTGAGAACCGCCTATGATATATCTAGCATGGAAAGTATTAGGAACTACTCGATCATTTTCGTTGGCAGGAAAAGCATGCCACCCAAAATGTTTTTATCTCCATCTTTTTTGCTTTCAGCTCTGGCACCTATACAAATCTCAACTTGCCTATACGAAGGGCCTTTCTTTTACTTTATGCAATATTTTTTTTTACCCGAGTCTCCATATTCTCTTATAAAGCACCAACTAAGGGGCACTATGACCATACTTGAGCATTGGGTGTAGCTAATATGCGAGTGTTTTTCATGAATGGATCTATGAATGCGCATAATGGGATAGGGATAACTTGCTTTAGTGTTGATATGTTGAAAGACATGGTTGCTTGTTGATATACTTGAGTATTGAAATGTTCATGTCAAAACTAGACTATTGCTTTGAAGCATATAAAAGTCCAAATGTCCATGCTACAAAGAAAGGAATATGTGATCAACATGTTAGGCAGCATTCCACATCAAAAATTCTGTTTTTATCATTTACCTACTCGAGGACGAGCAGGAATTAAGCTTGGCGGTGCTGATACGTCTCCAACGTATCTATAATTTTTGATTGTTCCATGTTGTTATACTATCATTCTTGGATGTTTTACAATCATTTTATAGCAACTTCGTATCATTTTTTCGGACTAACCTATTGACATAGTGCCCAGTGCCAGTTGCTATTTTTGCTTGTTTTTTACTTCGTAGAAAATCAATACCAAACGGAGTCCAAACGCAGCGAAACTTTTTGGAGATTTTTTCTGGACCAGAAGACACATGTTGGGCCAAAGAAGTACTAGAGGAGGGCTCTGAGGGGAGCACAATCCACCAGGGCGCGCCTGGGGGCCCAGGCGTGCCCAGGTGGGTTGTGCGCACCTCGGTGGCCTCCCGCACTGCCTCTTTGCTATATAAATACCCCAATATTCCAGAAACCCTGGGGGAGTCGACGAAAATCAATTCCAGCCGCCGCAAGTTCTAGAAACCACAGATCAAATCTAGACACCATCATCGAGGGGTTCATCATCCTCATTTGTGCCTCTCCGGTGATGTGTGGGTAGTTCATTGTAGACCTACTGGTCCGTAGTTAGTAGCTAGATGGCTTCCTCTCTCTCTTTTGATTCTTAATACAATGGTATCTTGGAAATATATTTGATGTAACTCTTTTTGTGGTGTGTTGGTTGGATTGGATGAACTTTGAGTTTATGATCAGATCTATGTATTTATCCATGAAAGTTATTTGAGTCTTTTGATCTCTTATATGCATGATTACTTATAGCCTCGTATTTCTTCTTAGAATCTTTTGTTTAGTTAGTCCGACTAGATAAATTTTCTTGCCAAGGGAAGAGGTGCTTTGTGATGGGTTCGATCTTACAGTGCTTGATCGCAGTGACAGAAGGGGAAACGACACGTATATATCGTTGCCATTAAGGGTAACAAGATGGGCTCTATTTCTACCTAAATAGATCTTTTCTACATCATGTCATCGTTCTTATTGCATTACTCCATTTCTCCATGAACTTAATACACTAGATGCATGCTGGATAGCAGTCGATGTGTGGAGTTATAGTAGTAGATGCAGGCAGGAGTCGGTCTACTAATCTTGGACGTGATGCCTATATAATTAATGATCATTGCCCGGATATCGTCATGATTATTTGAAGTTCTATCAATTGCCCAACAGTAATTTGTTTACCCATCGTATGCTGTTTTTCTCGAGAGAAGCCACTAGTGAAATCTACAGCCCCGGGTCTCTTATTTATTATATTTGCCTTCGAGATCTATTTTTATTTGCTTTTATTTTTAGATATATTAATCGAAAACCCCCAAAATACCTTGCTGCATTTTATTTTATTTTGCATTTATTCGTGATCTATTTATCCAATCTATCATATTTTTACCCGTCAACTCGACAATTTCTGGCGCCGTTTCCCGAAAGGGATTGACAACCCCTTTAACACGCCGGGTTGCAAGTATTTGTTCTTTGTGTGCAGGTACTGTTTACGTAGTTTTGCGTGATTCTCCTACTGGTTTGATAAACTTGGTCTCATCACTAAGGGAAATACCTACCATCGCTATGCTGCATCATCCCTTCCTCTTTGGGGAAATACAGATGTAGTTCAAGCCGCATTACAACCCAGCTTGTGGCTTCTCTGTTTTGGTTAATATCCCCCAGAGGAGCTGAACTGACCATAGTTATTCGATGCCCGCGGAAATATTGCTTCAACTTGCGGCTAGCCATGAACACCCCAAACATCAATTTCTTCCAATGTGGATATCATTGTTTGGACTCCATCAAGACCTCACTGACATAATAAACCAGCTGTTGGACTGGATACTCCTTTCCTTCCTCCTTGCGCTCCACGACAAATGCCACGCTCATGGCTTTATTATTAGCCACCACATATAGGAGCATAAGCTCTCTGTCTATCGGAGCAGCCGAGATGGGTGGCTCAACCAACTGCTTCTTAAGTGTCTCAAAAGCCTCATTAGTAGCATCACTCTAGACAAAATTATCAGTCTTTTTTATCATCTGGTACAAGGGAATCGCTTTCTCACCTAGGCGGCTTATGAACCGGGTCAAGGCTGCAATACGACCCGCTAAGCGCTGAACGTCATTGGTATAGGCCGGCTTAGACAAAGAGGTGATAGCTTTGATCTTCTCCAGGTTAGCTTCGATGCCCCTCTCTGAAATGAGAAAACCTAGTAACTTTCGTGCAGGTACACCAAAAACACACTTAGCTGGGTTAAGCATCATCTTATATACCCAGAGATTATCAATGGTTTCCTTCAAATCATCTAGCAAGGTTTCTTTCTTCCTTGACTTAACCACCATGTCGTCAATATAAGCATGAACAGTGTGTCCAATCTTCCCATGGAAGCAATTCTAAACATAGTGCTGGTAAGTCGCGTGAGCACTCTTGAGCCCAAAAGGCATAAAGACATAACAAAAAGCTCCAAAAGGCATGATGAAGGTTGTTTTCTCCTAATCCTCAACTTCCATCTTAATCTGATGATAAGCAGAATAAACATCCATGAAACATAAGCTCTCGCAACCCACCGTGGCATCAATGATTTGGTTTATACGGAGGAGAGCAAATGGATCAGTTGGACAAGCCTTGTTAAGATCTATGTAATTAATCAACACACATACGCCAAGTGCCATTCTTCTTGAGCACAAGCCGAGGATTTGCCAACCACCGAGGGTGAAAAACTTCAACTACGAACCCAACAGCAGAAAGCCGGGCCACTTCTTCTCTATTGGCGTTCTGGGAACCAGGGCACCCAGACTTGCCTGCCTGCGGCCCATGGTGTGGCTCCATTGACTGCCTTGTACGGCCCATCTACGACACCTCCAAGACAAGACCCTCTTGAGCACTGCGTTGGTTTTCCCTTGAAGAGGAAAGGGTGATGCAGCAAAGTAGCGTAAGTATTCCCCTCAGTTTTTAAGAACCAAGGTATCAATCCAGTAGGAGGCCACACGCAAGTCCCTCGTACCTACACAAACAAATAAGGACCTCGCAACCAACGCGGTAAAGGGGTTGTCAATCCCTTCACGGTCACTTACGAGAGTGACATCTGATAGAGATGATAAAATAATATTTTTGGTATTTTTATGATAAATATTAAAAGTAAAGATTGCAAAATGAAATGTAATAGAAATAGCTTGTTGACAGAAGATTAATATGATGGAGAATAGACCCGGGGTCCATAGGTTTCACTAGTGGCTTCTCTCAAGATAGCATAAGTATTACGGTGGGTGAACAAATTACTGTCGAGCAATTGATAGAAAAGCGAATAATTATGAGAATATGTAGGCATGATCATGTATATAGGCATCACGTCTGTGACAAGTAGACCGACTCCTGCCTGCATCTACTACTATTACTCCACACATTGATCGCTATCCAGCATGCATCTAGAGTATTAAGTTCATAAGAACAGAGTAACGCATTAGGTAAGATGACATGATGTAGAGGGATAAACTCAAGCAATATGATATAAACCCCATATTTTTATCCTCGATGGCAACAATACAATACGTGGCGTTTCCCTTTCTGTCACTGGGATCGAGCACCGCAAGATTGAACCCAAAACTAAGCACTTCTCCCATTGCAAGAAAGATCAATCTAGTAGGCCAAACCAAACTGATAATTCAAAGAGACTTGCAAAGATAACCAATCATACATAAAAGATTTCAGAGAAGAATCAAATATTGTTCATAGATAGACTTGATCATAAACCCACAATTAGAAGACCAAGGAGAACTTTGTATTGAGATTCAAAGAGAGACAAGAAGCCATCTAGCTAATAACTATGGACCCGAAGGTCTGAAGTAAACTACTCACACATCATTGGAGGGGCCATGGAGTTGATGTAGAGGCCCTCCGTGATCGATGCCCCCTCCGGCGGAGCTCCGGAAAAGGCCCCAAGATGGGATCTCTTGGGTACATAAGGTTGCGGCGGTAGAAATAGGGTTTCGTGGTGCTCCTGGATGTTTTCAGGGTATATGAGTATATATATGAGGAAGAAGTAGGTCGGTTGAGCCATGAGGGGCCCACGAGGGGGGAGGGCGTGCCCAGGGGGTAGGCGCGCCCCCTGCCTCGTGGACTCCTTGTTTGTGTCTTGACGTCCACTCCAAATCCTCTGGATCACGTTTGTTCCAAAAATCACGTTCCCGAAGGTTTCATTCCGTTTGGATTTCGTTTGATATTCCTTTTCTGCGAAACACTGAAATAGGCAAAAAACAACAATTTGCACTGGGCCTTGGGTTAATAGGTTAGTCCCAAAAATAATATGAAAGTGTAAAATAAAGCCCATTAACATCCAAAACAGATAATATAATAGCACGGAACAATCAAAAATTATAGGTACGTTGGAGGCGTATCAAGCATCCCCATGCTTAATTCCTGCTCACCTCGAGTAGGTAAATGATAAAAACAGAATTTTTGATGTGGAATGCTACCTAGCATAATTCTCAATGTAATTCTCATTATTGTGGCATGAATATTCAGATCCAAAAGATTCAAGACAAAAGTCTAATATTGACATAAAAATAATAATACTTCAAGCATACTAACTAAGCAATTATGTCTTCTCAAAATAACATGGCAAAAGAATGTTCATCCCTACAAAATCATATAGTTTGGTCATGCTCCATTTTCGTCACACAAGAATACTCTAATCATGCACAACCCCTACGACAAGCCAAGCAATTGTTTCACACTTTAGTAATCTCAATTTTTTTTCAACTTTCACGCAATACATGAGCGTGATCCATGGATATAGCACTATGGGTGGAATAGAATATGATGATGGGGGTTATGTGGAGGAGACAAAAAAGGAGAAAGTCTCACATCGACGCGGCTAATCCATGGGCTAGGGAGATGCCCATCAATTGATGTCAATGCAAGGAGTAGGATTGCCATGCAACAGATGCACTAGAGCTATAAATGTATGAAAGCTCAACAAAAGAAACTAAGTGGGTGTGCATCCAACTTGCTTGCTCACGAGGACCTAGGGCATTTGAGTAAGCCCATTGTTGGAATATAAAAGCCAAGTTCTATAATGAAAAATTCCCACTAGTATATGAAAGTGACAAAACAAGAGACTCTCTATCATAAGGATCATGGTGCTACTTTGAAGCACAAGTGTGGAAAAAAGGATAGTAGCATTGCCCCTTTTTATTTCTTTTCTTTTCTCTTTTTTTGGGACAATGCTCTATTAATGATGATCATCACACTTCTATTTATTTACAACTCAATGATTACAACTTGATACTAGAACAAAGTATGACTCTATATGAATGCCTCCGGCGGTGTGCCGGGAAGGGCAATGAATCAAGAGTGACATGTATGAAACAATTATGAAGGTGGCTTTGCCACAAATACGATGTCAACTACATGATCATGCAAGGCAATATGACAATGATGAGGTGTGTCATGATAAATGGAACGGTGGAAAGTTGCATGGCAATATATCTCGGAATGGCTATGGAAATGCCATAATAGGTAGGTATGGTGGATGTTTTTAGGAAGATATAAGGCGGTTTATGTGTGATAGAGCGTATCATATCACGGGGTTTGGATGCACCGGCGAAGTTTGCACCAACTCTCAAGGTGAGAAAGGGCAATGCATGGTACCGACGAGGCTAGCAATGATGGAAGGGTGACAGTGCGTATAATCCATGGACTCAACATTAGTCATAAAGAACTCACATAATTATTGCAAAAATATACAAGTCATCAAAAACCAAGCATTACACGCATGCTCCTAGGGGGATAGATTGGTAGGAAAAGACCATCGCTCGACCCCGACCGCCACTCATAAGGAAGACAGTCAAATAACACCTCATGTTTCAAATTTGTTATACAACGGTCACCATACGTGCATGCTACGGGACTTGCAAACTTCAACGCAAGTATTTCTCAAATTCACAACTACTCAACTAGCACACTCTAATATTACCACCTTTATATCTCAAAACAATTATCAAGTATCAAACTTCTCCTAGTACTCAATGCACTTTTTATGTAAGTTTTTATTATACCGATCTTGGATGCCTATCATATTAGGACTAAATTCATAACCAAAGCAAATTACCATGATGTTCTAAGGGACTCTCAAAATAATATAAGTGAAGCATGATAGATCAATAATTTCTATAAAATAAAACCACCACCATGCTCTAATAGATATAAGCGAAGCACTAGAGCAAAATTATCTAGCTCAAAAGGTATAAGTGAAGCACATAGAGTATTCTAATAAATTCCGCTTCATGTGTGTCTCTCCCAAAAGGTGTTTACAGAAAGGATGATTGTGGTAAACTAAAAACAAAGGCTCAAATCATACAAGATGCTCCAAGCAAAACACATATCATGTGGTGAATAAAAATATAGCTCCAAGTAAAGTTACCGATGGATGAAGACGAAAGAGGGGACGCCTTCCGAGGCATCCCCAAGCTTAGGCTTTTGGTTGTCCTTGGATTTTACCTTGGGGTGCCTTGGGAATCCCCAAGCTTGGGCTCTTGCCTCTCCTTGTTCCATAATCCATCAAATCTTTACCCAAAACTTGAAAACTTCACAACACAAAACTTAAAAGAAAATCGTGTGAGTTCCGTTAGTAAAAGAAAACAAACCACCACTTCAAGGTACTGTAATGAAATCATCCTTTATTTATTTTTGTGTTAAACCTACTGTATTCCAACTTTTCTATGGTTCATAAACTCTATTACTAGCCATATATTCATCAAAATAAGCAAACAACACACGAAAAACAGAACAGTCTGTAGTAATCTGTAGGTTTCGAATACTTATGGAACCCCAAAAATTCTAAAATAAATTTATGGAAGCGAGGAATTTATCTATTAATCATCTGCAAAAATAATTAAATAAATAGCACTCTCCAGTAAAAATGGCAGCAAATCTCATGAGCGCTAAAGTTTCTGTTTTTTCCAGCAAGATCGCAAAGACTTTCCCCAAGTCTTCCCAAAGGTTCTACTTGGCACAAACACTAATTAAAAGCATAAAACCACATCCAAACAGAGGTTAGATGAATTATTTATTACTAAACCGAACCAAAAAGCAAAGAACAAAAATAAAATTGGGTTGCCTCCCAACAAGCGCTATCGTTTAACGCCCCTAGCTAGGCATAAAAGCAAGGATAGATCTAGGTATTGTCATCTATGGTATGCAATCCATAAGTGGCCCTCATAATAGATTCATAAGGTAATTTAATTTTCTGCCTAGGGAAGTGTTCCATGCCCTTCCTTAACGGAAATTGGAATATAATATCCCCTTCTTTCATATCAATAATTGCACCAATCGTTCTAAGGAAAGGTCTACCAAGAATAATAGGACATGATGGATTGCAATCAATATCAAGAACAATGAAATCTACGGGAACATAATTCATATTTGCAACAAAATTCCTAGTTGCGGACCAAAGGATAGAAGCATGTGCGCTTCCAGCTCCGCCGCGTGAAGACCATGTGCCACCAGAGGCGGTGGCGTGCGGGCGTCAAAATCAGGCTCCTTCTCAGCGGCTGGCTCCCGTGAGTGCAGCAGGCTACCGTGCATTTACCTCAGAGCTGCGCCGCGTTGTCTGGCCTGGCAAGTTCAAGCCGGATCTTCCTCCATGCTACGATGGCACCCCTGACCCCGCTGAGTTCCTCTAGCTCTATGACCTGAGTATCAAGGCAGCCAACAGCGACGAGAAGGTCATGGCGAACTGGTTCCCCATGGCGCTCAAGGATGGCGCACACTCATGGCTCCTGAACCATCCGGTGGGGTCGATCTCCTCCTGGTACGAGCCCCGCGAGCTTCGCGAGCGCTTCATCACCAACTTCCTAGGCACTCGTGACCGCGCTCCTATGGTAGGCGACCTGCGGCGCATCAAGCAGCAGTCGGGAGAAACCCTGCACAAATACATACAACGCTTCACCAATGTTCGCCTCAAGATCCATAAGGTGTCGAACGAGGCCATCATTTTGGCATTCACTGACGGCGTCTGGGGTGTCAAGATGAAGGGAGAGCTCTCCATACACGAAGACGTGTGCTCGGCTCTGGAGATGTTCAACATGGCAACCAGATGTGCCAGGGTCGAGGAAGGTCGCCTCTCCCACGTGGAGCTCCCGGAGGCCAATCCTGAAGACAAGAAGGTCAAGGCCAAGGACATGAAGCACAAGGGCCCTGCGGTGCTCGCGGCCGAACCTGAGATGAAGCGCGGCTACGACCATGCTAAACCCTCCAAGGGTAGCCGCCCCTTCTCCATCTTCCACAACGTCCACAGCCACAACACCAACGGCTGCCAGGAGCTCAGGGCTATCTGCGATGGGCACGTTGGCCGCCGTCTTGAGCGCAACGACCATGGCTATGGCTGTGGAGGAGGCCGCGGTGGAGGTCATTGGGACAACCGCGATGCCCGCTAGGACTGGCGTGATCAGCCACATGAGGACCGCTCGCAGGGCCAGCCTCGCGATGGCCCCTGGAGGGACCAGCCTCGTGAGGATCGTCCTCAGGGCAATGATGGCCTCCCTCCGCCGCCGCCGCCACCACCAAGGAGGAGTGGAGATCACCGCCAGGATGATGGGGCTGGGGGCTTCTAAGAACCTCGCACCATTGCCTGCATCCTGGGTGGCGGTCAGGCCCCCGCCTCCCATAGCGTCTTTAAGCAGTTTGCCCACGAGGTGAACGCGGCCCTCCCCAAGCTCGAGGCGTCGCGTCCCCTCAGGTGGTCCAATTACGTCATCACCTTCGACTCTACGCACCATCTCAAGTGCTCAACTGCCGCTGGTGCGCTCCCAATGCTCTACTCGCCGACCATCAGCAATGTCCTCGTCACCAAGACACTCATCGACGTTGGCGTGGGACTCAACGTCCTCTCTTCCGAGACATACGAAAGGCTCCAGGTGCCCTACGACCAACTCCTCCCCACCAAGCCTTTCTCATGGGTGACTAACGGCTCCACCGCCCCCCTGGGGCAGATTCGTCTCCCCGTCACCTTCGGCAAGCACGACAACTACCACACCGAGCTTATCGACTTTGACTTAGCTCACATTCGCCTCCCGTACAAAGCCATCCTCGGGTATCCGGCCCTCGCCAAGTTCATGGCAGCGACTCATCACGGCTACAATGTTCTCAAGATGCCAGGAAGTGGCGGCATCATCTCGCTCGCCTGTGACGAGAAGCATGCATTGTGCTCCCTCGAGCGTGCCTACCAGGCCGCAGTACTCGAAAACTCAGATGACGAGGGCGCCATCCGCCTTCCTGAGGCCATCCCCCAAGAAGAAGAAGAAGCTCCTCCTCAGGGCCCTCATGAAGCTAGGGCGTCCTACGACCGTGCCTCGGGCCCCATGCCCACTGCCGGGGTGCCTTTCCCTCTCACATAGGAAGGCGTGCCCGGCGCCCCCCTCAGGACGGGCTAGGGGGCTCTCATCTGGAGGGCCGCTGACATAACCAGCATAACGAGGGAGGCATTCGGGTACCATGTGGAGGCGTGCTTCAACACGCGCTTCCGTGAGCAGGGCGCAGGGTGCGAGGCACCAGGCGCTCAGGAATTCATCGCCAAGGCAATCAAAGAGCTTCAGGAGGCGCGAGCCATGCGCGGTGAGCACCGCCCCGCACCACTCAGTGCAGCTGCCACCCCTGACATGGGCGGCGAGCTGCACGTCTGCGTCAATATCCCAAGCCTCAACAGGGCTGCTTCTCAGGAGCTCTTCTGGCCGTCCCGCGTCAGCCAGAGTGGGGGCTGCCCTTGTAGCTATGTGTGCAAGCCGTTTGGCCTGCTGAACATGGCTGCCACGCACCAGCGCTTCATGCAGGGCGTCCTGACAGCTCATGAGGCCAGGCACCAGGCTGTCCTGACGGAGGAGATTCCTGACCCTCGCGAGCCTCCTGGACCTCCAGAGTCTCCCAGGACTCAGGAGCTGGCCGACTCGTGAGGAATGACCTATGTAGCGTGCATCTTCAGGTACTCCAACACTTCTACAATGACGGTGCCACGTGACTTTTTGGTTTGTTCAGTTGAGGGCACCCCTCAGGCTGCATCATCCTCAAGCTGCTAGGGCTAGCCGCTGCAGCTGCATCATTTTGATTCGTGTATTCTAGACCAGTTATGCATGCTCAGGTTATTATGGTTGTTAATGTTACTCCTGCCGTCTTGTTATCTATGGAGTTGCCCCTCGCGGCCTCTGCACATAGCTAACCCGCCTCTTGCTCATCCCACAATGGGAGCTGCTGGCATGACGCCTATCCTGTTGACATCGCCCCAGTGATGGCCCCCACCGAGGATGAGGAGATGACCCCCAGAGGGATGGGATCCCCGGTGAGCTACATAAGGTAAAAATAATGGCCTACCATAGTTGTGGTTTTTGATTATTTGCAATTTGCTTGCTAAGATGTTAGGGTTGTGCAGGTGCCAGTGGACGTCCTTGATGATTCCGATGTCGCGGACCGTCCTGTGGACAACAGCCCAGAGATCGTTTTTGATGTCGCGGTCCGTCCTGTTGACATCGCCCCAGAGATCGATTCCGATGCCGCTGTCCATCTTGTGGACATCGCCCCAGAGATCGATTCCGATGTCGCGGTCAGTCCTATGGACATTGCCCCAGAGATCAATTCCCATGACGTTGTCCGTGCTGTGGTCATTGCCCGAGAGATCGATGACAAGAAATAGTTGCTCGCGCTAATCCTTCAGGGTAGTTTGCATTGCCCTGTGCTTAATTACCAGAACAATGCGTGTTATCAAACCATCTTAGGGCTAGTGCACTGTCTTGTGTGGGCGGTACTTTCTACTTTTGTTTTATAGTGAATCATGCGAACCCTCTCCGAGTTATGGAAACAGATGTATCCTCACCAGCTTTTGATGTAATATATCGCATTCTTAGATGTAGGTTCGAACTGTTTATCATATCAGTAGGGCTTGTTTGATGATTCTTGGTGTTAATAGGCTAGCTACTGTGCCAGCTATAGTACTTGCAAAACACTCACCGAAGAGAAACGTTGGGCTGATGAGCTCGTGGTACGCTTATACTTATCCGTCGTCGATCGGCCAATAGTCCAAGCTCCTAAAATTGTAGGCTTAGCGATCGATCAGACAATAGGCGACACAGATACATTCATGCCTCATTTGGTTCATAGGGTAGGAAAATCGTAGCAAGAGTACAGAGACGTACAACACAAAATCATAGCAGTACAGAGACATACTCCCTCCGTTCCAAAATAGATGACTCAACTTTGTACTACTAACTTTGAAATGGAGGGAGTACAAATCCTAGGCGGGCTAGTTTGGCCTAGTGGGTTTCAGTGATATGACGTGGTACAGTGCCGTCCAGTCTTCGCGTGTGGTAGCAGTATTAAGGGCACAGTAAGTTTTCTTGAAGAAGCGGAATTCAACGAAGTCATGATGGTTCCTTCGTCTGACCAACTTATAGCGGGAAAGGTTGGGCCTGCGCTATGACCAGGGTGGACCAGGATAATTTTGTGCATGGCAGGTGGACCAGGATGGTCGACGTCCCACATGTCGGTGAATGGAAACTCTTCTTTTCCGATATAGAGGACGAGCAACGAGTATTTATTGTTTATTTTTTATGAAAGCTATTGTCTACACAGCGTATCTGATTTTGATCGAGGGATAACTGTTCCCTGCCAAATAATGGAGCACTGTTAATCTCTAGCGCTGGCCCACAAAT
The DNA here is from genome assembly GCF_056163025.1 of Triticum urartu. NCBI lineage: Eukaryota > Viridiplantae > Streptophyta > Magnoliopsida > Poales > Poaceae > Triticum > Triticum urartu. Next base: position 448,698,759 of record NC_141878.1, on the reverse strand, counting down.
TTACACCGACATCTGTCCGAGGACACTGCTGGATGCCATCCAATGCTGCCCGCATACCTTTCGACAACTATATGAACTAACCGGACAAAATTCGTGCAAACAAAGCAAATTTCAAATTAACCGGATGAGATTCATTACATTTCGAAAACTTTTCCTACAAACCGGATGAAATTCATTACATATTTCACACAAACCGTACTAAAACCTACTGTAAACCTAATCCAAACAATCGCCGGCGCTCGACCACCATGTCCGGCCATGAACCCGAGAAAGTCGGCCATTGCCTTTGCCTCATCCTCATCTGCCTCGATAACCTCGTCCCCCGGAGCACAAGGTTCTAAAGATTTCCGCCTCCACGTCGCCGTCAAGTGGCTAATCGACCGCCGATGTTTATCCCACCAAGCTTGGCGTCGATTGAGTGGAGGAGCGGTGGCCTTCTTGGGACCAGAGCAGCGGCGACCTACCGTGTACTACTCTTCCTCGCTACCGGCTGCGCCCGCACACGTGCGCCGGCTTCATGGTAGTGGCGGTGGAGGGCGGACGGGGGGGGGGGGGGAGCTGGCGATCTCCTTCGTCTACTCCTGCGACAGTACGTCCAAGAGAGCTTTGAAGCGCGACCAGAGCGGAGCCACCGATGTCCTTCGTCTGCTCCTGCGACAGTACGTCCAAGAGAGCTTTGGAGCGCCAGGAGGCCATGGTTGGAGTGGTGCCGACAGAAGGAAGGGACCGGAGGAGAATGAGTGTGGGTCTTTGGCTATGGTTGGGAGCTGGGGCCCAAGTTAATTTAGTGGGTGAATGGCAATGAGCCGCGACAGCCAGATGGATGACTGAAGCCGGAGTAGGTTCATCGGGCGTGAATGCGGATGCTGCTTCAGTGACTTAACTGCAGGTGCGTTGGGTCACCGACATGTGGGCCCAATGGGCATCTGGCCCGCATGTGAGTGACACATCAACTGCACCTGCAGTTAAGTCCGGTGAATGCGACATTGACGTTCTGTAGAGACGGTGACCGTTTCAGGCGGGAAGCGCGCGCTAGCGATGGAAGGGGTTTCGGTAGGCCAGGGCGGTCAGACGTTGGCGTGGTGGTAAAATGTGAACTCATGGATGACGAGCCTTTGAAGTGTATGCGGCACCTATTGACTACCTGACGTCCATGCAACTGGTCTTGTCGCAAGCTAGCCTTCGACGACCACCATTAGACACCACACAACCATGCATAACTTATGAATATTGGACGAATCGATCAGACACACACTCGTGTGCAGTGGCACTATGATCGGTCGCTCATGATAGTACATACTCCGTACCATAGTACCATCTCTAGCTAGGCTATTTTATATATTGTCGTTGAGATGGATGATATACATGAGCAAGGTGCCGAGTCCCGAGTATGACCGTTGGTGTTGAGCCAGGTGAATACATGCTCGGCATTCCCGGAGGCCTCCATCAAACGTCTAAACAGTAATGTTAGGCGCCACCGGGGCGCGCAGGTGACGGGCTCGCTGTTTGCGTTGCACCATAAGTAGGACTTTGATTGAGAGGGCGACGTGCATGCATTAGCATGGTTTGACAGCGTGAGCGTGAGTGTCTGCACGCGTACATGCTACTTGCCTCTATGGACGGTGTGCGCTAATGTGTGCATCACGTATATAATATAATGACCAAAGTGAGCTATCAACACAAGTTCGATGACCACCAATGCATTTTACTCGGTAATAAATGACCAGGATTGAAGGGGAATCCAAATTTCCTTCGTCTTCTGTCCTTGAGCTCTTGACAAACCAATGCACTATACGGTTGTCCGGCCACTCCACCCTAGAGCTCTGACCAAGCATCGTTCGTTCATGCCACCGCGCCACACACTAACCGGTAAGGAAGCGATGGCATCCTGCCCCGCCTTGTTCCTCGCCGCCCACGACCGCACAAAAAATGGCAGGGAAGTGATGACATACCGCCATGCCGAGTTCATCGCCGCTCGCGACCTCACACCTATGTGGGCGGAATTTGAAGCTGCCAAGGCCGAATGGGTGGTAGAGAAAGAGGCGGCCAAACCCGCACAGAGGGAGCAGAGAAGTCAGAAAGCACTCAGGAAAAGAGAGGCCCGCCACCGCAAGAAAGAAGAGGAAGCCCGCGCTGCCACGGAGAGGTCTGTGAAGATCCAAGCACGGTGGGGTGTCGCCGACAAAGCCGGGAAGGAGAACGACGACATCTGTCCAGCATGTGAGAAGTAGTAGTACTAGTAGTTAGTGTGTGTGTCTGTGTCTGAGTACGAGCATGTACCAGTACTACTATTTACTACTGTAGTTTTTAGAGCAAATTGCCAGTACATTAGCCCAGACTGGATGGAAAAATTCCTATTCTATGCGTCAAATGGCATCTCTTTCTCTATAGGAATTGAGATGCATGTCATCTCACTTCCTATGATTTTCATATTCCTATAAAATTCCTATCCTATGAACGAAAGGAGGCCTCTGCTGGAGTAACTACTGTAGCTAGCAGTACTATTGGTACAATAGTTTTCTTCAAGAAGCGGAATTCAACGAAGTCATGATGGTTCCTTCGTCCGAGCAACTTCACAGTGGGAAAGGTTGGGTCTATGATTTGACGGCTCATTAGTCATTATTACTGTGGCGTGACGATCGAGGTGCCTCTTCCTTGGAGTTCAGCGTGCATGGCAAGTGAACCAGGATGGTCGATGTCCCACATGTTGGCGAACTAAATTATTCTTTCCGATATCGAGGAGCAAGGAAACCGTGTGGTACAGTATCACTGCCGATTTTTTCCTGATGAATGCTAGCGTTTCAACTCTTACGACGAAGGAGTGCCAAACACGGCACGTGCTGGATGTCCCACACGTAAGCAAAAGGAATGGGACATGAACATCATGGTAGAGCGTCTCCACTTCTTCAACTTCTGGGTCGGAGGCCACACGTAGTAGTACTAGTGGTATGAACGATACAAAGTGTGACCCGGAGAGAAAGACACGTCTAGTTGGAAGGTCTCGGGGCATACATATAAACAAATATAAAACCTAATATGTGCCTCCAATTAATATAGTAGTAGTAGAGTACTTAGGCACGTACTCCATAACATCACCATGCATTACACGTGCAACATTTAGTGGTACGTAGTAAGAGACAAATGCCTATATGCCACGCATGTTCATACTATTTGTGCCTTCCTACTTCACTTACTGCGCTACATTACTCAGGTTCGTATGTCCACTCCTGGGTACATGTCCGTCTCGTAGTTCCAGTCCCACGTGTACTTCATAGATGGAATGATCCATATCATCACAGTTAGTGTGGCTCCCCACGATGGAGACTCATCCAAACTATGGCCAGCCTTGACGCGGAGCAGTCACATGCACCGGGAAGCGGCGCTCTCTCGGCCGTCACACTGCTTCAAAGCCGGCGCCAGTGAGAGGTCACCTCCGCTCTGGCCGGGCATTAATGTGGCACTGACGCTCCAGGGCGACGCTGACCATTTCACGCGGGAAGCGTGCGCTGGCAAGGGACTATTGGTTTTGAACCGTTTGAGGTGTAGTACTGGTAGTTACAAAACTATTCAATTATTGCACTTAGTTTCCTAAGAAATTGTGGTAAAAAACGTTACTCCACAGCCCGCTTCCCTTCTCCTTCCTCTTCCACCGCCCGCGCACATCCGCGGGAAGCGACTGGTCAACCCTTATATGCGAGTGCTAGCACAAAAAGATGCATGCATGACCACTAAAATTTCCAGATTAAAGCGCCATGCCATTACCTTCGGCTGGGCCATGCCTACTGGGCGACGGCGACCAGAGAAGAGGCGGCGGGAGGGGAATGAATGTAGATACTGTTTGGGTTTGCCGTCTGGCTTAAATAAATGCGCACCATCATGTGTACCCGTGGGTGCACAAATTGTAACACACGTGTCTGCTTAAGTGGGTGTCACAAAACTGGTGTGTGTGTGTGAGATTCTGAGAGACAGAGTGCGTGTGTGTGACTCTACTCTTCGGACATGTACTCAACCTTTTGCATTAGGATATAAGTATAATGGTATTACACTTTAGCTAGTGATTTATGTGGCCATGTTAACATGGTTGTGTAAAAAAATGTCACTTCCTGCTCGTGATTTGCATTATATAATTACAAGCAAGATGCTCGTGCATTGCACGGAACATCAATATGCATTTTTTTACAAAACACCTGTTGTGATTAACCCATGCAGGAGTAATCCCATGTGTAAAAACTAATGATATCTCGAGAATTTTATCGGAAAACTGGTATCTCAAGAATGTCATCGAAAAAATGAAAGATGAGAGATAAGGTGAGGAGGAGTGGAGCGTGGTGGTGACTGGTGGTCAGACTGGGCGGAGGCATGGGGATGGACGGCTCCGGCAGGTAGCAGCGGCCACCATGTTAGATTGTTCTAGAGACTTCCTTTTTTAATTGCTCAGCAATGAGGTTGTGGGAGATAAGGATGTGGAGAGAGGTGCGGGTATCTTTTGTAAAATTATCATAGTTTGCTTTCTATCCGTCAGATATAGATCGGACGGTCTATATTACAAGATGGCAGGCACACCATCATCACCAACTAGTTTTTCTATAAGAGTAGAGATGATAAGTTTGCTAACTACTAAAGTAAAGTGGAATTTGTCCATGTTATACAAGTAAATTAAGGTGATTGTTTATCATACGGGTAAGGTTGGACGAAGGGTGGTAGAACAAATGCTCCGCCTAGAGCATGTGTGTGTGAGATGGAGTCTTAGTGTGTTTGTGTGTGTCTGGGGCGTGGGTGTGTGTGTGTGATGGAGTCTTTAGTGTGTGTATGGGGGTTGGGTGGGTGCGTGCGTGTGTGTGTGTGGTGTGTGTGTGCGACGCGGGGTCCTTGGTGGCGGATGTAATTTAAGTGTGTGTGGCTTCATCATAGAGAGGTGATGTGTATGGCAGAGGCCACCAACGATGAGGTGCGAGAGAGAAAAGGCCTGTAGAGAGGGAAGAGAAGGTGTGTGCGTATGAGAGGAGTCAACATTGAGAGAACGTGTTTGTTCGGGAGACACCGAGGAAGACTCTCGATGTCGAGTCCTCTCACGCGCGAGGGATGGTCTTATTAGTTTCGGGGATATAGGGGAAGAGTGAGAGGGGGTAGCTAGAAGGAGATTGTTAAGTGTGAGTGTGTGTTTTACCCATCCGGACGGAAGTTATGTGCACACAAGAAGAGAACGATTCGATGTGGCGTTAGGCCTGAGGGTAATTAACTATGTATGGAGACATAGAGACCTTGAATGTGCATGTGCGAGAGGTATACATGTATACGTGGGTCTATGTGTGTGTGCGCGCATGATCGAGATAAAAGAAAGAAGACATAAGTCATAAGATCAACGACATGGGGAGAGACGAATCTGTATGACAATATGCATGCATGTGAGAGTGCATGGAAGAAGGCCCGACAATTGAGCATGTGTTTTTTCTTTAAGAGATAGTGGCGTGGGCTGGAGCATGCATCTATGGCGAGAAGAGGGAGTGAGACACGACGATTGTGCAAAGGAGATCAACCTATAAATGCATGTATGGAGAGACATATATAGTGTGGGTGATAGGAAGCAATAGTGCGTGCGAGAAAGAAATGTTGACGGAGAAACTACAGATAGATACAGAGTTGGAAATGCTAGATAGAGGGACATCAGCTAGTTTGAGTGTTGGAGATGACCGCCAGGTGGTTCAGAGGGTGAAGTTATGTGTGAGAGAGAGAAAGAGAAAAACAGGGCACTTGACTGCTTGTAGAGAGAAACATACACAGTGTGCGCGATAGGAAGCAAGAGTGAGGGCGAGAAAAAAAGTTGATGGAGAAACAGATAAATAGAAAGATAAAGATGCTAGCTAGTGTGCATTAGAGATAGGAGTTGAGTGGATCAGAATGCTGATTTATGTGTGTGGGTGTGAGAGAGATGGAGAAAGGGTGCATGTGACTCACATACAAACAAATATCGGAGATAAATGAGATCCCGAGAGACGGAGTTTTGTGCCCACGAGAGAGAAAGATATTTCACAACGAGAGTGATAGCTAGAAACACATATAAGAGAACACAAGATATCTCTAGGGAGAGAGAGTGTGTGTGAGCGGCATACAAGAGAATGGTGGATAGATATGAGACCCTGGGAGACAGAGTTTGTGTTTGTGTGTGAGAAAGAGATATTTAAGAGGAAGAGTTGTAGCTTCTCATACCTAAGGAGCGAAAGACATCTCTGTGTGACAGGCTGTGTGCGAGTGGCACACAGGGGAATAGTAGAGAGAAATGAGATCCCGGGAGACGAAGTTTGTGTTTGTGTGAGAGAAAGAGATTTGACATGGAGAATCATAGTTAGAGACACATAGTAGGGAGCGAGATATACTTAGAGAGATAGAGTGATGGAGGTCAAGGGAGAGAGTACCGTCAGTGTGTTATGAAGATAAAAGATCATTGTCTACATACAGGTAGCACGAGAGATACTCGAGAGACGATGAACGTGTACATGTCTAGAGAGATACTCTCCTATAAGCATGAGTAATAGCTATGTGAGACGAATATCTGGATTAAAGGGGATTCAAATATTTAAACTAGAGATCACGACATCGATAATATCATAACACAAATTGGTGTATCAAACATGCATATTGATTTGAATTTATGGACACGTGTAATGTTATATAGTTTATCAATAGTAGTGATCTATAGATTCTTTAATTAGAGACAATGCATGGTTTATATGCAATTAATGTCTAAATGGGATTACACTATATGTTGCGTGTGTGAAACACATTATACATGTTTGAGAAGTAAAAATATAAAAACCTGCATGAAACACCCATTAATTGGAGACAGTTAGCGAGGAATGCATACATTGGATTTCAACATAAAGTGGTTTCAAATATTTGAAAATCCAAATTAAGATGGATACAGCCTTATGAATCTGAGATCATGCCATTTGTAAACCATATTTATGTATAAAGGGTGTTGTGCTTTTGAAAGTATATATATATATATATATAAAATGATGTATATAGAATTTTATTTCAATCGAAACTGGATCCTGCCCGAAAAAAATAGAATACAAACTGGATTTGAATTGAGTTGGCACGGTAAACGTGCACTCTTGCTGTGCAAAAGTTTGAACGAAGCGGGGAAAGTTGCAGTAACCGCCCGAAACCAAAATCCGCGAGATGGAAATTACTGCCTATGCCTGCCACGCAAAGCCTATCGACTCGATTTTTATAGGTTTCGATAGGGGTAGGTTTGTAATTTCACTCAAATGAGACATAACCGCCTCTCACCCGGATTCATACACGGTGGGTGCCAAAACACAGTGTCTCCTCGGCCGAAATTGGCTCCCTCCCCGATTCATACACGATGGGCGCCAAAAACAAACTCCCGTCGGCAAATACTCGGTGTATGCGAGATTACCGTCCTATCCCCAACCGACTAATATTGCTGTGATGTAGGAAATTTTAAACGGGGGCTAAGTTTGTTAATTTCCTCGCATTTGAGACAAGCGCACCCTGAATACATGGTTCCCCCTTCCTCTCTCCCTCCATTTCCCCATTCGTACTCCGTGGGCGCCAAAATACCCTCTCCACCCCAGCCTCCTCTGTCCGCCACCGCATCCACCGCTGTCCTCCTCCACCATGGCGGAGCTGATACCCCGACGCCGTCGGCCATTACGAGAGATCGACCTCTCTCATCCACGGCTTCGGACTGGGATCCTTGCATCATGTCCTCTTGCATCATCCCCGCCATCGTCCACCTTGCCTGCGCCGCTCCCATGACCATCTCGTCCACCGTGCCCCGCCGCCAGCGTCTACCCTCCTAGATCTGCTTCCACTCCACTGATAGCCATCGCTACCGTAGCACCGTCAAATGCTCAGCAAATGCATACACGGCGCCGCACCAGAGGCGTCGTATCTGCTCAACTTATTTATCGCAACAAGAAAATAGATCGCCACTGCTTTACTCTGATTTCTTGTCCATCACTTACTTGTTAGTTGAAATCAAACATTGGTTGCGAAGTTTCCTTTGTCCGGTTTGCACCTTCAGATCCGCCATGGCACACTCAACACTATACTCGCAATGCTTATGGTTTTCCGCTTTTATATTCCACACTAGTTAAATGATAGTAGACTAAATTTCAAAATTGGGTCAGTCGAGTTTTGAGAGCTCGCCGGAGTTCGCCGGTGCGAAGGAAGGGGCTCGAGTGGGGACGATGGTTGTGGGTGGTGGTGGTGGGACCTCACCAAACAAAGAAAACTCGACGTGGGTGGGGGCGGGGGTGGGGGTGGCGGAGGAACACAGGCGGTGGGGGGCGGTGTTTCGGCGGCTCGTGCGGTGTTCTGTATGGGAAGCACAGTATGTTCCTTGTCAGGAAAGCGAGTAGGGACATCTTCAGTCAACACCTCTATTGGGCTGGTTCTCCTAAATGATTTCGCACTTCGAGTTGGTCTGCCATAATACCCTGGAAATGGTGGGAGCCGCGCGGTCTTTGATAGACTAAACTGATAGTAATAGTTGTGCGCCTTCAGATGAATAGAGCTGGCCTGTAGGTGGTCGATAGGCTGCATATTAGTAGCGGCAAAACCCTATGTTTTCCAGCTAGTTCCGCTTTCCCTATTTATTTATGGTGGTTATGGTGTACCCCTATTATCTACACTACGATCTTCCTACTGGCTCCGCGCTCTCGTTATCATGGTTTGGCAATAAATTTTCTATACGGTATATTATGAACCTATCATCTACCAACTATCCTTACATCCGGGGCCCCAACAGGGAGCCTATTTTTTTGTGTAGTTGTGCCAGATTATATTAATCTACTCACCACATTACAGCACACATGGGCTCTCTCATCAGAATTCAGTGATAGTACACAAGGGTTTACAGGGAGCCTCTATTATATTACAATATCCTCTGCATTACAAAGATAATCTCACTACTATTTGTGTTTTCATGCCTTATATATATTGTACGTAATCACAACGAATATAAGAATGCACACATCAGAAGAATATTGCGGAAAAGTTCAATGGGTAACAAACTTGGCATCAAGGGATTGAGGTCCATTGTGGATGCAATGAAACCCATATGCTCCCGACCTATAGATTCGTATTCAGAATATGATCCTAATGACTATTCTGAGCTCAAGGAGTCAAAGGCAGATGGCCTATCCTTTTCACCCAGTAAGGTGCATGTTCTACTTTGGCAAGGTTTTATTGGTTGCACATATCTTGCATAAGGTTTCTTCCATTTCTTTTGCTTCGTTGCACCGCCATCTGCTTAGTTTACTCATGATATATGTGAAGATGCCATGCCCATCCATTATCAACACCTATTCCATTTGTCGCCATACCATGTTTTTCCATTCAAATGTTGTTAATGTGTTTCAGACATCCAAAAGGAAGAGGGTGATTGCAGAACCTGAACAGTACAAGCAAAGTTCTTGAAAAAAGTGGTGCTACCGGAGAAATCACATAGCACCCGACGTATATTGGCGATAGAACCAGCGCCGCAAAACCTAGGATATCACAACTATGTTTGTCGCTGCTTTGCTCTTGTGAGTACCTATTATCCTATCGCTGTCCTTACATTCATACCTGGTGGATTATGTGACATCATTGTGCATTATAGATTGCTTATCCATTGTTCGCTCCAAATTATCAAATCTATATTAATGCTTAAATTAATGTAGAATAAACCCAATGCCTATGAAGAAATTTTGTTCTGCGTTGTTCTTGTAAGTATCTATTGTCCTTATATTTTTCAGCTAGTTCTTCATGTACACTTTGCAGCTTATTTTCCCTTGTCCTCCATTTTTCTACACATCAGATCTACGTTTACTCTTGCCAAAATATTGAATAAAACCAATGTTACTAAAGAAGTTTAGCTCCGCATTTCTCTTGTCAGTGCCTTCTGCCTGTATGTTGTATTTACATTTGTACTCTGCATCTTAAGTTAAATAATCACCATTTGTTCCTATATTTTCACATCTATATTTACTCTTAACAAAATGTAGAATAAATGCAATACTCGTGAAGAAGAGTGCGAGGTAAACTTCTTGAACCCCCCCATCAATATGGACAAGGCATTTATAGAGTTTGTCTTCACTACTAATGTAAGTTTGTTCTCCTCGAGCCTTAAAACTTTGTTGTTTATATTTGTATGCATCAAATTATATGTGTGAAAATGATGTTTATTTTTGTCGTATGCATCAAATTACGTGTTCAAAGTTTATAAAGTAGAAGTACATAAACATAAATTTGTCGTTCTCAATTTTAGTCTTTAGTTGTACAATCTAGTTCCTTATTCGTACCATGTAAATTGAACTAAACATAGCAAGTTATCTTCTTTAGCACTATGTGTATGCTTGTGTTCTTGATCTGTAATCCAGTGGTGTGGTGAGAATACCAACAACAGCACAATGTCATATCCTGCTATGTCTCAACTATGAACAATGCCATATTATATTAATGTTATTTAAATCGTGTCTCTTTATTTACCAATCTAAAATGGTATAAATTGACAGTACACTCACCATTCATGCTTATATGTTGTTTAGAACTACATCTATGTTTGTGTTCTTGATCTGTAATCCAATGGTCTGGTGAAGCTGGCCGCTCCTGCACAATGCCATTTCCTGCCGTCTTAACTATGAACAATGCCTATTGTGTTAATGCTATTTTAAACCGTGTCTCTTTATTTCTGACAAAGAAATGAGATGAATTGACAACGCTAATGCTTATACGTGCAAAACCTGTTATCTACCTACTTGTTTCTCTTTCAGGGTGACAACACTGCTGCTAGGAAGAACTGCCACAAAGATAGTGAGACGAACCCATTGTTTGTCCCTCTTAACATATATTCTAGAGGAGAAGGAAAAACATATTGAGGGTAGGGATACAACCACAAAGTCACATCTTGATGTAGTGTCAAACTTACTCAGTGACACAAGCTCGATGAAGTCGCTGCCTGAATCTGTTCGACTTCTTCAGTCTGAAATTCAAGCAGAAATACATGCTTCCGCTCAAATATGACTGGAACTCCAATCTCTATGCAACATTAACCATAAGTACATGACATTTATTGATGCTATGCAGCTTAAGTTGGTGGATATGAGCGCCAAAGAAGCATAGTCTCATCAGGTTGCTAAGCTGCTTGCGCTACAGCCGCTGGGCCGGGCTAACCTTTCTTGAACTGTGTTGAAGTGCTGTCGGTTCTGTCTATTATTTTGTCCACCTGTTAACTTCCACTGGTGGCGACCTGCCCAGTTTATGTAATCTGCTGTCTGGTTCCCCTTTATTATCACTAGCACCGAACTTTGATGCCGAGGGGATGTAATATGCTGTAATTTCTTTGTTGTATGGTCTAGGTTTATTCTTGGTCGGTATGCTGTAATTTAGGCGGAAGGTTCTGTGGATCTCAGTGTTGTCGGCCTTCAGGGTGGCCCATTACACATATGGGCCAGAACATGGGCCTATAATCATCTTGGGCCATTAGCAGGTCTAAACCTTATGGTTGTTTCCCGCTTTTAACAGGCCGAGTAAAGTTCTGGCCAGCTAGGCCAGAGAATACAATGGGCTTTTAAGAGGCTAAAACCTAGATTGGGCTAGCGTTGAGCTGAAAAATTCACGGGCCGATACAGGCCGAAACTGCCTAAGGCCCATGTTTGGCCCAAATAGGACGAGCAGTTAACATGCCAAAATATATCTCAGGCCCGTTTGGCCCAATAAAATTATGGGCTTTAAGCAGGCCGGTATCTATGCGGGCCATAGGCCTAAAAGTGTCACGGGCCATTATCAGATGGGCTGTAAGCAGGCCGTATTCAACGCGGGCTGTAATTAGGCCCAACTGTTACACGGACCATTAATAAGCTGGTAGGCCAGTTGGGCTGCAATTTATCCATGAAGACTACGAACCGTTAAGAGGCCTAAAGTTACGTCGGACAAGAAATAGCCCAGTGCTTGCATGGGCCATTTAATGGCCTAAAGTTAAACCGGGCCGACAACATCCCAGATGCACCACAGGCCGCTAACAGGCCAAAACTATTATCGGGCCGAACTGGTAAACGTGCATTTAACAGGCTGAAATACAAAGCTATCTTGAAATGGGCCCAAAAGAACAGTGGCCTGTTAACGGGCCTGATCCGATATGGGTCATAATTTGGCCCAAAACACGGTAGGATGTGAACGGGCCTCATCTGGTATGGGCCTCAATTTGGCCTAAAACATGGCAGGCTATTAACGGACCAGCCCACTAGTGCCTGAAAAAACATGGTGGGCCTTTAGCTGGGCTGGCCTTTTCACCGGAATGGGCCTCTGTTGGGCCGTGCCACGTGTCGATGTATCATAGGCGCCTCCTGTCCAATGAGTGGATGACATCTGTCCCAACGGTGAGCAAACACGTGTTTCCTCCGGCCAATCAGTATTTTACACATGGAAAATCCCCATTGGTCTGGGCTATTAACGGGTTATCGGATCCAAAATCGGACCCGATAGCTTAACGGCGTTCCGTTATGGTGGACGCCGCGTGTCAGTCACCCTTGACGAAAGCACTTCTATGACACGCGATTTATTATCATGGAAGTGGACACTTCCGTGATGATAATTTTGGTAATGTCATGGAACACTTCTACGACAACACAGGTATGACTATCTTTATTCTGTCATAAAATTGTCATGGATGTACATGCATGACATAAAACGTGACCTACTGTGACAAACACGTATCATCACGGAAGTGTCTTTTTTTTGTAGTGCATATCATGGAACTATGTACTTATGATTGAACTATGCTTGTGTACGTGCACGCTTATTATCTATGTCTCAGTATGTTAAATCTATGTTTACCTATGTCTAACTGTGGGATATGGATGCAATCAGTTTGGTTGATGGAATCTACCTCCATCCTCGTTTATTGGTCCCCTTTGTAATTTGTGTTAAATTTTTACCAAAGATTTAACTCACAAAATGTTAGTGCAGGTCAGCAGAAATTATATCGTTGGATGCATATTTGAACATAGTTCAATGATATAATTTTTGGTGACATGCATAAATATTTCTTAGCTAAATATATGGTCGAAATTTGACACAAATTACAAAGGGGGCCAATAAACCAGGACGGAGGTAGTTCGTCAATCACACATGGTCCCCAAAATTGGAACCGTGTGCAATGACTTTCATTTTGCGTGTTGTGTCAATCACACACGGTTGGCACTAGCAAACTGTTACCTCTGAAATTCTTTGTGGGACAGAAAACCCTCACCACCCAATTAAAAAAAAACTCACCATCCCCACGCCACAAAAACCCTCACCCCGCCCGCCACCTCCTCCGGGCCCCATTCACACCTGCACAAGCTCCTCCGTGTTTATGCATGGCACCGCCTATCGCAGTGGTAACCACTTAGCTCGCCGCCTGCCACCGCCAAGCTGCCAACAAACCCCACCACATTTCGAGATTTTGTGGTATAATCGTTGAAATGGCATCATATGAGACTCGTATATTGGTAGCACTATTTTTACCTTAATATGCAATGGTCTTAGATTTTATTAACCATTCTCGAATCTGTTTACCTTGTCGATCTCATAGCACACGATCTGTATGGCTAACTCGACTGCGATATTTGACATTATTACACACCGTTGGTTTCTTCAACCGTGTGCCATGTAGAGCGCAACATTAATTATCGCACTCGAGTGTCCATCATCACCCTTCTGTGTAACTTTGACCTCATCACCCATGGGTAAACTTATGACCGAAGTCATTCAACACAATTCGTTTTTAAAAAGATTTTTGCCAACAAACGCCCATGATTTGTCCCTCTTCTAGCCGACGCAGGGCCAAACTAGCCGCGCGGGAAGCTTGCATGGTAAACTGCATGGTAGCGCGGGAACAGGCTCACCGACGATACATTTGGCACCTCTTCGAGCCCACCCGTGGTCAAACGAAACGCTTGCGGTACGGTGTTGTCAAGCGTGCACTAGAATCCTCCGATATGAACGCCGTGACTAGACGTGACGATTACAGGCCGGTCGGCCCCCATTTATTACAACATCCATTTAACCCTTGTGTCTCTTCAACCTTTCGATCGCACCCCACCATTGCAAGAAGCACACCCACCACGACAAATTCTTAGAGGGTATCCTGCGCGGCTCCAATGGCGCTCCAAGTGGCTGCCGACGACGAGCAACAGTTCACCATGCATGCCATGGTGGACACCCACAGAAGGTTCACGAACCTTGGTGTACACCAACAACCCGGTCTGGGTGGAGCACTCCATCAACATCATGGAGATGTTGCTTGCCGAGGAGAAGTACAAGGTGGTCGGGTTCGACCTCGAGTACACCCGCGCTCGTGTTTGGTCTCGTCCCAAGGTCGCCATCACCCAGATGTGTGTGCACAACCACGTCCTCGTCTACCACTACTGCTTGGCCACAAGGCCTTGCGAGCATTTCGCCAGGTTTGTCAACAGCCGGCACTACATGTTCTCTACGGTGGACATCACCAACGATGTAAAGGTGCTCGAGAATTCGGGCATCACCTTCCAGAATCTTGTCGACATCCAGGGCCAATACAAGATATGGGGCAGCAAGGAGCATGAGAAGGACTCACTGGTTCACCTCGCCGAGGCCATCATCGACCCCTACTACATAGACATAAAGGATTCTTGCAACAATGACAAGTGTGCATGGCACTCGGCCTAGATGGAGAAACTCAACAAAGCTCACGTCGTGTACGCGGCCAAGGAGGCATACACAAGCTACGACATGTACAGGCGGATCGTTGACTTTAGGAAGTGCCTCCTTGCCCCAAACATCCAGGGATCCAGTCGGAAGCAGAGAAATGGCAAGCGTCGTTGCAACAATAAGCAGATGATAAATCCTCGTTTCTCCTAGTTTAGTATGCATCTAATTGTTTACTTCGGTGTGTGGAAATGTTATGTGTGTAGTCACTTGTGTAGTTGTATGGCTAATTTGGTTTTGCAATGCTACCTTTTTAAGTATATATGTTGCTGCTCTGTAGACAGAGCAAATCACATCGCACACGGACTAAACAATGGAACCCGTCGGTGATGATTTCATCAATCACTGACAGTTGTATACCAGCAATCTTTTGCTCACAACACACAGGGCTTATTAACAGAAATCGTCTGTGTTGTTATCAGTCTTCCCACACATTTCCGATTACAGACAAGTTTGTTGCGTATCACACACATCTTGTTAAGTTGAACCGTTTCTGTTCTCTTGGCTCAACGCAAACAATTCATCCGAGTGAACTGTATCTCGTATATCGCACACACCTTGATCTGGCTGACCATTTCTTTTGTGTTGCCTAATCACAAACAGTTCATCCGAGTGAACCATATGCTGTATATCGCACACACCTTCATTTGGCCGCCCATTTTTGCTCTTCTACCTCATCGCAAACTGGTCATTAAACTGAACCGTTTGCCCCTCATCACACACACAACTGAATTCTGAACCGTGTTTGATGCATCCGTCATCGCAAATGTTTTGCATCTTTTTTGACGGGTTTCTTACATCACCATTTGCGATTATTGCATCGCACACAGTTTCTTCGAAGGGTCTCTGATCGTAGTGTCGCGTTAGCACCATCCTGTAGTAGTGTTATGACCACCATAGGGGTAGCCAACCGCCCTCTGCATGCCTCATAGCGCCATCTGCTCGCAGGGGCGGCATGTGTGCCGTCCGAGACGTTGTATGGTGGCCATCATGCAGGCATTCACCCAGGGTCCGGGACGCTATAAGGTGGACATGGCATCATGCAAGCATTCACCCAGGCAGAAGGTCGGAGCGAGCGTCCGAGCTGCCGCCGCCGTCTAGTCTCTCTCTCCCTTGTCGGGGATGTTTCCCTGCTATTGGACTCTCTCACTGGGATTGAATTGAGATGCTATTTGCTAGCTTCCAGTTTAGGTCGATTTCCTTCCATATTTCTTTTCTCTTGTCACCTCATGTTTGTTCAGTGGCCCACTTTCGGGGTTAATTCTATGTTCGGTTTCCCTCGATTTCTTGTTGACTTCTGAAGTTCTAATATAGTAAGGCTGTTGTCGGTGTCAAAACCGGCGGATCTCGGGTAGGGGGTCCCGAACTGTGCGTCTAAGGCAGATGGTAACAGGAGGCAGGGGACACGATGGTTTACCCAGGTTCGGGCCCTCTTGATGGAGGTAAAACCTTACGTCCTGCTTGATTTATTCTTGATAATATGAGTAGTACAAGAGTTGATCTACCGCGAGATCGGAGAGGCTAAAACCTAGAAGCTAGCCTATGGTATGATTGTATCTTATCCTACGGACTAAAACCCTCCGGTTTATATAGACACCGGAGGGGGCTAGGGTTACACAAGGTCGGTTACAAAGGAGGAGATATCCATATCCGTATTGCCTAGCTTTCCTTCCACACCGAGTAGAGTCCCATCCGGACATGAGATAGAGTCTTCAATCTTGTATCTTCATAGTCCAACAGTCCGGACAAAGGATATAGTCCCGCTGTCCGGAGACCCCCTAATCCAGGACTCCCTCAGTAGCCCCTGAACCAGGCTTCAATGACGATGAGTCTGGCACGCAGTATTGTCTTCGGCATTGCAAGGCGGGTTCCTCCTCCGAATACACCACAGAAGAGTTTGAATACAAAGATAGTGTCCGACCCTGCAAAATAAGTTCCACATACCACCGTAGAGAGAATAATATTTCCACAAATCTAATCTGCTAACACGTTTTGGCACCATGACATCATGCCATGGCCCAGTAATTATTCGAACCGTTTTTCTTTAACCAGCCCCGCACATAACGCGAGGAGATTTCTTGACACGTCTTGTCAAAGCAGAGATCGTGTCCCCCTTATTATGGGATTCTCATCAATACGGGCGCGGGTAACCCAACCGTGCCCAGGACCCCTAGATCTTAGGCAAGTCCCAAACGGCCACGAGGAGGACACTTGATATTCACCCTTTTTATAAAGGGACAAGGCTTTTACTTTTTCCCCTCTCGTGCTCAATCGAATCCTGCCCCCTCCTCGAGTTCTAACACCCAAAGCCCAAGTCAGGTGCTTCGGACCTTCAATCATGTACGGATCCAGCCTTCAAGGCCGGTGGATGCCTTCCTCTGTCATGGAGGAGGATATCAAGAAGTTGAGGGAGGCCAGATACCTGACCGCCGAAATTTCGCATAGGCTGCCCGCCCAAGGGCAGGTCATCCCTACTCCCGAACCCAACGAGAGCATTGTGTTTGTCTCCCACTTCCTCCGAGGACTAGGCCTCGCTCCGGATCCCTTTGTTAGGGGTCTTATGTTCTATTACGGGCTGGATTTTCACGACCTAGCCCCGGATTCCCTCCTTCACATCTCGTCATTTATTGTTGTTTGTGAGGCCTTCCTCCGCATTACCCCTCACTTCGGCCTGTGGCTCAAGACCTTTGATGTGAAGCCGAAGATGGTCGAGGGGCAGTACGTAGCGTGCGGAGGTGCTCTAATAAGCAAAATTGCTGGCGCTCCATGGCTGAATGGTTCCTTTCCAGAGGTGTCCGGATTGTGGCAACAGGAGTGGTTTTATGTCATAGCTCCCCGAAGTGCCAAGTGGGTAGTTGCCCCTACTTTTCGCTCGGGCCCTCCACCACAACTGATGTCATGGATCAGTAGGGGGCTGAGCTGGGGTCCAGCCAAGGACGTGCCCATACTGCAGAGCCGCATCCGAGATCTCTTCGAGGGAGATTTCAGTCTGGTTATGGTAATGCAAGTTATGCTAGTTCGTCGAGTCCAGCCTTGCAAACGCCGGCCCCTCCGCATGTGGGAATTCAACCCGGAAGGACTGCCCACTATTCAGAATTTCCTCGGCCTGACGCACGAGGAGATGTACAAATCGTTATTCGGAACCCAAATAGAGTGTCCGGACACTACCGAGGACGTGGGCCTGAGCAGCAACCGCACCGCGGCCCAAGTAAGTAATCCCATGGCCGAACACACTGTTCTTTTATTTATCATTACATCATTCTGAAGAATCGCTCTTTGACCAGGACTGGATAACAAAGGCGAAGATGATCCGATGTTCGGCCCCCCTTCCTGAAGGCTTGGACAATTCGGTGCTGGAAAAGATGCTCGAGCCAGCACCTTCCTGGTGCCCTCAAAGGAAGATGAAGGGGGAATAAAGAGGGCGAAAGCGGGCCTCCACTGCTACCTATTCCAACCGAGGGAATGAGCGCCTCCGTGAGGGAAGATAACCAAGGGGAAGAATCTGACATTGTCTCGCCCCGAGGAAGGAAGAGCAAACCAAGGTTTCCAAACGGGAGAAGAAATCTCCACCAGAGGGTCCTGCCACGGAGGGTGCTCTTGCCACACAATGTCCGCGCGGGGATCAGCCCTCTAACGAGCTGTAAGTAATCAAAAAGTACTTAATAGTGAAGATATCCTACCTTACTTCTGAGGAAAATAACCGAAGTGTTTATCTTGCAGTTCGGATCTTACCCCTTCTCAGCAGAGCTCTTTTTCAGGGGATCTTCTTTCGGAGATGATGGAGAGCGAAACGCCTCCCCCGGACTCCCCAGCTCAAGAAGCGGGCGACCTTGAAGTATTGTCGCGGAGGGTTTCTCCTGATCCAGTAAGGCTAGAAGGTAATCCTATGGCCACCCGAAGTCCCCAGTATCCGGCTCTTGAAGAGAGCAATCAAAAGAATCCGACACCATCTGGTGTGCGGTCGGACGTTGTCGGTGTCAAAACCGGCGGAACTCGGGTAGGGGGTCCCGAACTGTGCGTCTAGGCCGGATGGTAATAGGAGGCAGGGGACACGAAGTTTTACCCAGGTTTGGGCCCTCTTGATGGAGGTAAAACCCTACGTCCTGCTTGATTAATATTGATGATATGGGTAGTACAAGAGTAGATCTACCATGAGATCAGAGAGGCTAAACCCTAGAAGCTAGCCTATGGTATGATTGTATGTTGTGATTGTTGTCCTACGGACTAAAACCCTTCGGTTTATATAGACACCGAAGAGGGTTAGGGTTACACAAGGTCAGTTACAAAGGAGGAGATATCCATATACGTATTGCCTAGCTTGCCTTCCATGCCAAGCAGAGTCCCATCCGGACACGAGACGAAGTCTTCAATCTTGCATATTCATAGTCTAACAGTCCGGCCAATGGAGATAGTCCAGCTGTCCGGAGACCCCCTAATCTAGGACTCCCTCAGTAGCCCCTGAACCAGGCTTCAATGATGATGAGTCCGGCGCGCAGTATTGTCTTCGACATTGCAAGGCAGGTTCCTTCTCCGAATACACCGCAGAAGAATTTGAATACGAGGATAGTGTCCAACCCTGCAAAATAAGTTCCACATTCCACCATAGAGAGAACAATATTTTCGCAGATCTAATTTGCTAGCTTGTTTTGGCAGTACGATGTTATGTCATGGCCCGGTGATTATTCGAATCGTTTCTTTTAACCAGCCCCGCACATAACGCGAGGCAGTTTTTCGACACGTCTTGTCAAAGGAGAGATCGTGTCCCTATATTACGGGATTCTCATCAATATGGGTGTGGGTAACCCAACCGCGCCATCAATTGTGGCTCTTGGGGGATAAGCGAGTTTTACCAGGCAAGTGGGGACACTTAGTTTCGTCCGCCCATATAAAGGTATAAGGATTCACCTTTCTATCCACGCCTTCTTCCTCCTTTGCTCATCCGTTTTCGCACACTCGAGCTCCAGCGCCCAAGTCCGCACTTCCACCTCAACCTTCTCCAACCATGTCCGGAGCGGGAGGCAAGTGGATGGTCTCCTCCGTCACGGAGGGAGACATCAAGAAACTAAGGAGAGCCGGATACCTGCCCGACGACATCGCGCACCGGCTCCCAGATGAGGGGCAGTTCATCCCCACCCCCAAGCCCCATGAGAGGGTGGTATTCCTCACCCATTTCCTCCGCGGACTGGGATTCCGTCTCCATCCCTTCGTCCGGGGGCTCATGTTTTATTACGGCCTGGATTTCCACGATGTGGCCCCGAACTTCGTCCTCAACATCTCGGCGTTTATCATCGTGTGTGTTGACACACGAACACGTCACGTGTACCCTCGACACCGGGGGTGATGCACCACAGCTCACGTCGAAGGAGACCCGACCGACAACGCGATATGCAAGACTGTCGACAGGCGCTTTTGCAGACCTGAAAACCCCACACCCCCGGGAGGGACCCCGTCAGGGAGTGCGTCGGCTATGGGCTGCCTAGGTCGATTCGCTCGCCCCTAGAGCCTCGGGATTTGCAGCTCTCAAACACGAAGAACAGTGAAGAACGAGATAGAAAAACGGTGGAGAGATAAAACATAGATGAAAACGTAGTATATTGATTTGTTCGATTGTGTGTTGTTCAATTGGACATCACCCCCAACATATGTAAGAGGCGGCTGGACTTCCCATACAAGCAAAGGATTCATCTAGGCTTTCCTTACAGAAAATTACATCAATTCACGTCCTAGAGTCCTCGTTCTATTCCAACTCGGATTCAATTTGAATCTGGCCAAACTTCTGTCTTCCTCCTTGCGCGGGCCGCCGAGCTTGCATATGACCTCCGATCAAGACGGCCTAAATATGAAACGTGTGCGCCTCGACGGGACGAACAATTCTTATGTTGAACACTTTTCCAAATAAGACCATCTTGAATATTCTACGAAGCCATCTTTAATATCCAGTCGGACTCGGTCATGTAACGGACTGGATTGTCCGAGTCTCGTAGTGAAATTACAGGCCGTATACTTCATATGATAATGAATCCAAATCCAAAGTTCACCGTTTTGACGATGCGCACAACTTCCGTGTTGATCACTTTTCCATCCGAGGTCATCTGGATTACCTTTCGGGCACATCTTCAGTTTCACTCGGATCCGAGCTCATCCACTCGGATATTAGAGTTTTTCGTCCGACTGGACCTTTTCACTCGGATGTTAAGTCTTTCACTCGGAAGACAATCTTTCACTCAGATGACTATAATTTCACTCGGAAGACAATCTTTCACTCGGATGACTATATTTCACTCGGAAGGCAATATCTTACTCGAACGTCAAGTTTTCATTCCGACGGTAATCTTTTCACTCGGAATAACTTCACTCGGATGATAATTTCACTCAAATTACTATATTTTCACTCGGAAGCCAATCTTTTACTCGATCGGTAAGTTTTTCACTCGACCTTTTACTCGATCGGTAGGTTTTCACTCGGATGGTAAACTTTTCACTCGGATTTCCCGACTGAAAACACAGCCTGATCTTGATTTGCCTCTCCAGGTTGCATACGACCTCGTATTGAGACAAATTTTATATGAAAAACGATCAGCTCGACGAGATAAAACTTTTTCATGTTGAAGGTTTTTCGATTCAAGGCCGTATTGATGGCCTAATTACTCGCGCAACCTGTCAGACAAGTGTGTGGCACCTCGCGCCATATTTCCGTTGAGAATCGGTCTGCAGTGTATTGCCTCTAACTTTTGCATATGAACTTGGATTGAGATGATTTATATATCAAAATCGATTGCCTCGATGAGACGAAGACAATTCCTTAAGAATGCTCCTTCATCCGAGGTCATATTGAAGCCGTGATTGGCGAAAAACCACTCGGAACATTGAATTATGCCACTCGAATGAATATAACCGAAACATCAAAGTGGTTCCACTCAGCGACGTGAATCTTTTCATGCTGAAAACCCGTTCACTCGAGACCATCTTCATTGCAATCTGTATCTTGCCAAAATCAGGTGTCAGCACATGCCCCCCTGTTTTTCGGCAAAGCTTGCACGCCGAAAAATAATATGCATAGTGTTTGTTCTAAGGACGATATCAACACTCCATCGGCCATTTATTTTTCTCAGGGCGATAATTATGTATCGGCCATGTTTGTGCTAAGGGCGATAATCGTATATCGGCCATATCCTACTTAGGCTTCCTGCCACACACTCGGGTGGTACTTCTTCAAATATTTGCCATTGAGAGCTCGAGGTAACAATGCCCCTTGTATTGATTCCACCAAATATGAATTTCCGGGAACAACTCTTGTAATTCTAAAAGGACCTTCCCATCTTGGAGACCACTTCTCGAATTTTCTATCTCTTGAACCAATCGGCAGAATCAGTTTCCAGACGAGATCAACAACTTGAAAATTCTTCAACTTAACTTTCTTATTGTAAGCTCTCGCAACCCTCAACTTGTCTCTCTCTATGGACTTCAAAGCAACCAAACGTTTATCGGCAACCTCATCAAATTGTCCATCATCAAGTTATAAAAGTCTACTGCCGATAAATCATTTTGTTTGGCTATTCTCAAAGCATTCAAATTTACTTCCACTGGTAAAACAGCCTCTTGACCATATACTAGATCATATGGGGTCACCTTCGTAGAACCATGCCTTGAAATTCTATGTGCCCACAAAGCTTCAGACAACAACTCATGCCATCTCCTTGGATTATCTTCAATCTTTTTCTTGATGAGTTTGATTAAAATTTTATTGCTAGACTCAGCTTGTCCATTAGCTTGGGCATAATATGGAGAGGAATTGAGCAACTTTATGTTATAAGATCCGGCAAACTCTCTGACTTGGTGTGACATGAAAGATGAACCTTGATCTATTGTTAACATTTGAGGAATACCGAATCTATGAATAATGTGCTCGGTTATGAATTGAATTACCTCTGTATGTGTCATGTTCTTGAGAGGTACTGCTTCAGACCATTTAGTAAAATAATCAGTTGCTACCAATATGAAACGATGCCCCTTTGAGGAAGATGGATGAATCTGCCCAATAAAGTCTAAACCCCATCCTCTGAAAGGCCACGGCTTGATAATAGGATGCAACATAGCAGCAGGAGCCAATTGAATATCACCAAATTTTTGACAAGCTTCGCACCCTTTATAATATCTGAAGCAATCATTAATCATAGTCAGCCAATAAAACCCAGCATGTCGCAATAACCATTTCATCTTGGGAGACGACTGGTGAGTGCCACAAATGCCTTCATGTACATCTCCCATAGCAACTCTTGCCTGGTCCTCATCCAAACACTTTAGAAGAACATCATCGACTGTTCGGTGATAAAGACCATCATCTCTCATTGTATACTTGAAAGCCATACGCCGAACAGCCCTGTCCACCCTTTCACTCGGATTGCACAAGTAATCAACAATGGGCTTCCTCCAGTCGGGATTGTCACCTGCACTAGGCTTTTTGTTAATGGCCGAATCAGTGGGTTCAGGTTCGGCCTCTCCCATATTGGCAAGACAAGACATCGGTCTTTGAGAGATATGAAACATGCCATGATCAACATGATATCCTGATGCTTGCTGTGCCAATTCATTTGCTTTCCAATTGTCATGTCTAGATATATGAGCAATGCTAAAGCAATCCAAAGTATAAATTATATCTAGACATCTATCAAGATAAACATTAAGTGATTCGCCCAAACACTGAAAGACTTTGGATATTTGCTGCACCACTTGTAACGAATCACCATAAGCCTCAATATGTGTAACACCTATAGCAAGTAACATCTCTAGGCCGAATAATAATGCTTCATATTCAGTTTGATTGTTTGTACAAAAATATTCTAAGCGGCATGAGGCTTGAAAAACAGCACCATGAGGAGATATGTAAACAATACCAACACCTTGGCCATTGGTACAAACTGAACCATCAAAATATAATCTCCATGGTACTATTGAGACAAGGTTCATATCAACATCATGCTTGTCATCAATCCGATGTTCAACAATAAAATTAGCAACGATTTGGCCTTTCATGGATTTTAGAGATTCATAGGCCAAATCATATTCAATCAAAGCATAAGCCCACTTGCCAATTCTACCACTAAGAATTGGTCTATGCAACATGTATTTAATGACATCGGTCTGACAAGCTACTATGCAAGCACTCGGTACTAAATAATGTCTCAATTTTGTGCAAGCATAATATAAACATAGACATAATTTTTCAATAAATGTATACCTTGTCTCTGCGTCCAATAGGCGGCGGCTCAAATAAGTGATGGCATGCTCTTTTCCTTCGGTCTCTTGAGTTAGAACAGCACCAATAACTCCTTCCTCTACTGCAATGTAAAGTCTGAAGGGTTCCCTATGATTGGGTGCTTTCATCACCGGAGGAGTGCACAAATAATTCTTGATCATATCAAATGCTTCTTGCTGTTTTGCCCACCAAGTGAAATCAGCATCATTCTTTAACCGAAGGATAGGAGTAAATGCATCAACTTTCCTTGATAGATTAGCTATGAACCTTCTCAAATAATTGACCTTGCCAAGAAACTTTTGCATATCTCTCTTGCATGTTGGAGCCTCCACTTTATGTATGGCCTCTATCTTTTTGGGATCAATCTCTATGCCATCTTCATGAATAATAAAACCCAAGAACTTGCTAGCTGATACACCGAATGCACACTTTAAAGGATTCATCTTCAGTCCATACTTTTTCATTCTTTCGAAAGCTAAACGCAAATCGGCCAAGTGAGATTCAAAGGCATCCGATTTGACAACAATATCATCAATATAAACTTCAAGTATGACACCGAGTAAATCATGAAAAATTAAATTCATAGCCCTTTGATACGTGGCTCCAGCATTTTTTAATCCGAATGTCATCACTGTCCACTCAAATAAACCAAGGAAACCAGGACATCGGAAAGCCGTTTTGTACATGTCCTCTTCGGCCATAAAAATTTGATTGTATCCGGCATTACCATCTAGAAAGCTAATAACCTTATGTCCAGAAGCATCATTAATAAGCATATCGGCTATTGGCATAGGATACTCATCTTTGGGTGTAGCCCTATTCAAATCTCTGAAATCAATGCACACCCTCAACTTGCCAGATCTTTTCTTCTCTACTGGGACAATGTTAGAAATCCACTCGGCATACCTGCAAGGTCGAATGAAATTAGCTTCAAGCAGTCGACCGATATCTTCCTTGATCCGGTCATATGTTTTCAGATTAAATTTTCTGGCCGACTGTTTATAAGGTCTAAAACCGGCCTTTATAGGCAACCGATGTTCCACTAGCTCTCGGCTTAACCCTGGCATCACATGATATTCCCATGCAAAGCAACAAACATATTCTTTCAATAGCTCGATTAACTTAGCCTTACAATCGGCTTTCAAATTTTTGTTTATAAATGTCGGTCGAGTGACTGAACCATCTCCAATATCTACCTCTTCTAACGGATCGGCTGATGTAAAACCTTGTCCAAGTTTATCCATGTCATCCAACTCCTCTATAGACTCATACATATCGTTCTCATTGGACCAATACTTTACAAGATGTTTTTGTAACCACTCGGAATTAGGATCCATTTAAACATATCATACCTTGGAGCCGATTGCATTCACTCGGCTTTAAAGAGATGGGCACAAAACCATTCTTGGTCGCGCTGAGAAAATCAAATTCTGATAAGTCACGTCCCGTCAAGCAAGTAGCATTGGGATGTTGCCAATCCACCGATGCATCGGCCAAAGCAACACAGGCCGAGTTATCCGCATGAATAACTTCCACTTCATCATCAACCCACTGAATCAAAAACTGGTGCATAGTGGATGGCATGCACTGGTTTGCATGAACCCAATCGCGGCCTAGTATGACGTTGTAGTTACCTTGCACCTCAGCGGCAAAGAATGCAGTAGCCAAAGTTTTGCTTCCAACTGTAAGCTCCACATACATCACACCTTTGGCTTCCGTTTTCTCTTTGCCTTCAAATCCATTGAGCACCATATTGGTCTTGATCAATTCTTCATCAGGCAAACCCAATTTCTTGAAGACCGAATAGGGCATAAGATTTACCACAGCACCACCATCAACAAGCATCCGAGTGAGCGGCGACCCATTGATATGACCTCTGAGATATAATGGTTTAAGATGCGTTACTGGTTCTTTTGGCTTCTCGAATATTGCGTTTTTAGGGCCAAAATCCAGCTGAGCTACCTCCCCTTCTTCATCTACAGCACGAAACTCAGCAGGTAAGTAATACAACATATTGATATCCATACCTTCATGAACCGGCGTAGACTCATAGTCCAACATATCAGCCTCCTCCTCGAGTGCATCCACAGATTCTGAAATTTGTCCGAGTGAAGGAGAAGTAAGAAGTGTCGCAGACGATGTCATATATGTTGCATCGTCCTCCTTTGGTGATGTAGGTATTGCTGTGATAGATGTAGAAGTTGCTTTCTCTTGTATTTGTTTAGGCCTCCACACTTGTTTTGGTGGAACCATGGGTCGAGTGTCATTGAACAACTTATCCCTTTGTTTCTCGGCCTCCTGTTCTGCCATCTCTTGACTCCTTAACCTTTGTAGTTTCCTCTTTTGTGTCTTTGTTAGCCCTGGAGGACACCACTTTGGCTGAGTGTATTTAGGATCTCTCGTTTTTACCTGGCTGGTGCTTGCCTCATGGTCATTAGCCGAGTGCTTTGGCGCGATAGCAAGTATCGGCTCAGTCGGATTGCTATGCACAATCGGTTGCTGTATGGCGAATGTTTCGGTGCCCAAGATAAGTGAGTCGACATCCATTTTCTCCTTGCCTTTTCCCGACTCAACTGCTGCAACACTTGGTGATTTAACACGCCATTCTTTTCGACTTTCCAGATGCATGAAACTTCCACTCGAGCGCACCTTTTTGCTCTGATGGAATCCACTCGGATGGAATTCAGTCGGATGGAATCTACTCAGCCACATTTTTTCACTCGGATAGCTTCCACTTGGGTGCATTCTTACACTCGGATAATTTCCATCCGGTCGCATGTTTTGACCAGCCGACCGATAGTTACCGATGTTCAGTTGGCCATTATATGAGTATTCAAGTCGACCCCAAACAGTTTGCCTTTGCTCTTCTGGAAACAACGCCTTTGGTCCACTCAGTTTCATATACTGACTGAACATATCATCTGATGGTGACCTTGGTCGCTTCAAGTATGATGGCCGGTTAGAGCTGGGACCAGCCGACTGATTAGCATATTTGGATAGCAACATATCGAAAGTTGGCTTGATCCGCTTGCGTTGCATTTTAGCTTCATTCCTCTTCCACTTGCCAACTTCTGGACTCTTGGGTTTGATAAATTTAACTCGAGTATTTTCTTGCACTTGCGGTTGCCTGCAGAGTGTAGGATTCTTGATGGTGATATTGATTACTTCCTTGCCATCGGGCTGCTTATCAAGCACAACATGTCTCCTCAAGACCGTGCTGCCTTCCTTGTCTTTCCTAGGCTCACCAATAATGATATTAGCTTTATTAGTAGATTCGGCTACCTCAGGCCGAATGAGTAGCTTCTTCCCCTCCAAATCCATGGTATTCATTGGAAAAGGTTGTTTATCAACTTGCATCTCAGAAAAGTTCAATCGTCCGTCATTAATGGCCGATTGTATCTGTCGTCGAAAAACATTGCAATCGTTAGTAGCATGAGAAAAAGAATTATGATACTTGCAATAAGCACGCCGTTTTAGCTCTTCAAACGGCGGTAAAGTATGAGATATTCTAATAATTTTAGCCTGCAGCAAAGCATCAAATATTCTATCACACTTAGCAATGTTAAAAGTAAACTTCATCTCTTCATCATGATTCTTATGAATCGGTTTCAGATCATTGCAAGTAAAGGGTTTGGCCTTAGATGGCCAAAGAAATTCAGTAGCAAAAACATCACCCTCATCGTCCGAGTGATCACTATCATATTCCACCACATTCATCTTTGGACGATCGGCTTTGTATCCATGCACTTCTTTGAGATCTTTGCTTCGGCTTTCCTGAGCCAAAGCCCTTTGTAAAACTTGGTTGATATTTAAGAACTCATAACCTTCTAGCTTTTCTCTAATGGGAGTTCTCAAACCACTCAGCACTAGGTCTGCCAAGTCTCTCTTGGTTATCACCAAACTAAAACACCGGTTTTTTTGTTTCTCTGAATCTCTTGACGTAATCGGAGACCGATTCATCATGCTTCTGTTTAACCGATGTTAGATGTCGCCGCTATAAAAGTGATCATGAAATTTCTGCTCTAGCTGCGACCAAACCCGAATGGAACCATGTGGTAAAGAAGAAAACCATGAAAATGCAGTACCAGTTAAAGATAAAGGAAACAAACGTACTTTCAACTCATTTAGTGAGCCTACTTCACCTAGTTGTGCTAAGTATTGACTAACATGCTCCCATGTGGTTTTTGTGCCCTCTCCATTGAACTTAACAAAATCTGGAATCTTATATCCCGGAGGGCACTGGATGGCATCAAAGTACTCAGGGTACGGCTTTTGGTAAATCCGATTCCGAGGTAACTCAACTCCAAAATATTCTCTAAGCATCTTAGCCATCTCCTCTCTAAGATTAGCTAGACCATCATCCGTAGTGGACGATGAAGCTTGTGGCAGTGACATAGAGTATGGTTACTAGCTGTAGGTAGGAATTGCGGCATGTATGTCGACCCATAATTTGGTAGTGGTCGAGTGGTTGTAGCTGTAGGTAGAGTTTGGTTCGGCGTTGCCACCGAACCTGTCATGCTCATAATAGGATTAATGGGTGTAGCCACAATCTAATTTGTTTGGGTAGGATAATAAGTCATCTGCACGGGAGGCACCGATGCAATAGGTAAGGCCAGATTAGGGTTTTGCACACTAGCAGCTACACCATTATTACCACTAGACGATTGAGATATATTCTTCTGAGCATTAGTATTTTCTATAAAAGTTTGATAAACTAGATTGTTACCATCAGCAATACGACTTTCAATCTCAGCCCACTGCTCAAGAGAAAAGGCAGTACTTACAGAGGGTTTAACCTGTTCAGTTTGAAGAGGAGGGTACTTGATTTCTTCAATCGGAGTGATGTTGCCTTGGCGATCTTTCTTGAATTTTGCAAGGAACTCCTGCAGGTCCTTCTCCTCACGTGCCTTCTTGTACTCCTCATAGACTTGGCGATGATCGGCCGATATCTCATCAAGACTGGGCTTAATGATGTTATCGACGTCTACCTCAGATGGCTTGGGAAGATCGGACATGGTGGATGATGATGATTGATCTTCGATCCCCAGCGGAGTCGCCAAAAAGTGTGTTGACACACGAACACGTCACGTGTACCCTCGACGCCGGGGGTGATGCACCGCAGCTCACGTCGAAGGAGCCCCGACCGACAGCGCGATACGCAAGACAGTCGACGGGCGCTTTTGCAGACCCAAAAACCCCACACCCCTAGGAGGGACCCCGTCAGGGAGTGCGGCGGCTATGGGCTGCCCTAGGTCGATTCGCTCACCCCTAGAGCCTCGGGATTCACAGCTCTCAAACACGAAGAACAGTGAAGAACGAGATAGAAAAACGGTGGAGAGATAAAACGTAGATGAAAAAGTAGTATATTGATTTGTTCGATTGTGTGTTGTTCAATCGGCCATCTCCCCAACATATATAAGAGGCGGCTGGACTTCCCACACAAGCAATGGATTCATCTAGGCTTTCCTGACAAAAAAATACATCAACTCACGTCCTAGAGTCCTAGTTCAATTCCAACTCGGATTCAGTTTGAATCTGGCCCAACTTCTGTCTTCCTCCTTGCGCGGGCTGCCGAGCTTGCATATGACCTCCGATCAAGATGGCCCAAATATGAAACTTGTGCGCCTCGACGAGACAAACAATTCTTATGTTGAACACTTTTCCAAATAAGACCATCTTGAATATTCTACGAAGCCATCTTTAATATCCAGTCGGACTCGGTCATGTAACGGACTGGATTGTCCGAGTCTCGTAGTGAACTTACATGCCGTATACTATCTCATATGATAATGACTCCAAATCCAAAGTTCACCATTTTGACGATGCGCACAACTTCCGTGTTGATCACTTTTCCATCCGAGGTCATCTGGATTACCTTTCGAGCACATCTTCAGTTTCACTCGGATCCGAGCTCATCCACTCGGATATTAGAGTTTTTCGTCCGACTGGACCTTTTCACTCGGATGTTAAGTCTTTCACTCGGAAGAAAATCTTTCACTCGGATGACTATAATTTCACTCGGAAGACATTCTTTCACTCGGATGACAATATTTCGCTCGGAAGGCAATATCTTACTCGAACGTCAAGTTTTCATTCCGACGGTAATCTTTTCACTCGGAATAACTTCACTCGGATGATAATTTCACTCAGATTACTATATTTTCACTCGGAAGCCAATCTTTTACTCGATCGATAAGTTTTTCACTCGACCTTTTACTCGATCGGTAGGTTTTCACTTGGATGGTAAACTTTTCACTTAGATTTCCCGACTGAAAACACAGCCTGATCTTGATTTGCCTCTCCAGGTTGCATACGACCTCGGATTGAGACAAATTTTATATGAAAAACGATCAGCTCGACGAGACAAAACTTTTTCATGTTGAAGGTTTTTCGATTCAAGGCCGTATAGATGGCTGAATTACTCGCGCAACCTATCAGACAAGTGTGTGGCACCTCGCGCCATATTTCCGTTGAGAATCGGTCTGCAGTGTATTGCCTCTAACTTTTGCATATGAACTCGGATTGAGATGATTTATATATCAAAATCGATTGCCTCAACGAGACGAAGACAATTCCTTAAGAGTGCTCCTTCATCCGAGGTCATATTCAAGACATGATTGGCGAAAGACCACTCGGAACATTGAATTATGCCACTCGAAGTATAGTTTCGGTCCGTAAGATAAAGTCGAATGAATATAACCGAAACATCAAAGTGGTTCCACTCGGCGACATGAATCTTTTCATGCTGGAAACCTGTTCACTCGAGACCATCTTCCTTGCAATCTGTATCTTGCCAAAATCAGGTGTCAACAGTGTGCGAGGCCTTCCTCCGCATCAAGCCCCACTTCGGCTTATGGCTGAAGACCTTCAATGTCAAGGCGAAGGTTGTGGGTGGCCGCCAGACGGAGTGCGGAGGCGCCATAGTGGGCAAGATGCCCAACATAACATGGCTCGAGGGCTCCTTTGTGGAAACCATAAAGGGGTGGCAATCGGGGTGGTTCTATATCACCGAGCCACGCGATCCCGCGTGGGTAGCGGCCCCCGAGTTCCGATCTGGCTTCCCCATGCGGCTCACCTCCTAGAAAGAGAAGGGCCTGTCCGGGGTAATTCGAAACTGACCAGACTCCAAACATGTATTCAAAACATGGTGGACAAGAAGCTCAAGCTTGTCAACATAGTCCAGGTTATGCTCATCCGCCGGATACTCCCGTGCCAACAACGGGAGTTCACCTTGTGGGAGTTCAATCCAGAACAGCACCGGACTCTGAACAGGCTCTTCGACACGACTCATGAAGACGCCTGGAGGGTGCGGTTCAAAAGTGGCGAGGTCCCTCCCCCTTTTACTGAGGATCGCGGATTCAGCGCGAAGCGGCAAGCCAGTGCGGTAAGCTGCTTTACCTTTCACGGGATACTTATTTTTTATATAGATGACTCTATGCGGGATCTAAACTCCCGTACCTTTGACAGGACTGGCAGAAGATGGCCAGACAGATCGACTATCCTGCACCTTTGCCCGAAGGCCCCGCAGACGCTCTTCTGGCGAAGATGTTGACTCCGGCCCCTTATAAGGTGCCGGAGAAGACCAAGAAGGCCAAGGGAGCTCGAAAGAGTTCCCGACGCTAGGCGTCGTCGGACTCACCGTCCGATGACTCTGCGGCGCACTCTTCCCCCGAAGACGATGAAGAAGAAGAAGAAGAAGAAGATGCTCCCCCACCAACTAGGGGAGACAGAAAAAGGAAGGCCGCCCCAACTGGGGGGGGGGGGCGAAGGGTCCAAGAAGGGAAGGACTCTCCTTCCGGACAGCTCCACCGCCGCCGACGAAGGCGAAGACGAGTGGTTGCCTAGGGCTAAGCCCCAGGGGAGATCATAAGTGTTCGGATACCAAAGTAACCCATAAGATTCCTTGGTCGCACTGCTTTCCCTAATCGCCGAACATAATTACGCAGGCCACCACGAGCCAACATCGAGGTATCATCGGACGGCTCCCTGGGCTCGTCGGACATGGATAGCGATCCAGTCCCGACCGCCACCTCCCCTCATCTTGCCGACGACGCCGAGGTGTTGTCTCAAGAGGCTCCGGATCGAGGGGAGACAGTCCTGGAGGTGCCTCAAGGCGGCCTTCCGAACTCCGGGAGCCGAGGGGACGGGCCCCTGAGAGCTCCAAGTTCGGCCCTCAGCCGAACACCGCATTGGACCCTCCAGCGGTTCCGGGCTCGGGCAGGCGGCCTCCTTCCAAGAGGGGCAAAACGCCTGTGCCGGTGACCTCTATCCATCCAGAGGCGCCAGACAACCTGCTGGAAGCGCTTCGCAGCGCTTCCATCGACGAGGAGCACCGCACCATCATGAGTGCGGTGATACAGAAGGTTCAGTCCGCCAAGAGCGGATTGACTGAAGCCTGTGCCAGCCTTCTAACAGGCTTCGAGGTAAGTGTTTTAAGATGTAGTAGAAATATTACCGCATAGACAGTAGCCCCTGATGCTTTGTTCGGTGTTCACAAAGAAAAGCCGAATAGAGGATCAAATAATATCGCAGGAGTCTAATATAAGTATGTCAATATGCATATGCAGGCTTCGCTGTTGGCGTCCGCCGCACTAACTGCGGAGGTCGTCGTACTGAAGCAGGACCTCGATGGGGCCAAGAAGGAGCTTGGCCTTGCCAAGAGGCAGCTCGAGGAGAACAAGGGTAAGTAATACCCCTTCTATAGATATGTATATAAAAAAAGACGCAATTGCAAAATGACAGGATCATTGTATGT
This sequence comes from Triticum urartu, assembly GCF_056163025.1. Taxonomy (NCBI): domain Eukaryota; kingdom Viridiplantae; phylum Streptophyta; class Magnoliopsida; order Poales; family Poaceae; genus Triticum; species Triticum urartu. The sequence continues at coordinate 448,666,006 of NC_141878.1, read as the reverse complement.
TTGCCAGGGGCCATGACTGAGGTGGCGACCCTGAAGCAAGTGCTGACCAAGGCCGAAGATACAGCGGCCAAGGAGCGCACCGAGCGAGAGAAGCACGAGGCTCGGGTGGGCGAGGTGCAGCAAGAGCTCCAGGCTCTCATGACGAAGCACGAGGCGTTGGAGCATGACTTGAAGACGCGAGAGTCTGAGCTTGCCGCAGCCCGTGAGAGCGCAAAGAGTGCCAAGGCCGAGGCCCAGAAGGCCCTTCAAGAGATCAATGCGACGAAGAAGATAGTGGTGGGTAAGGCTTTCTATATGCAAAGCAAGCATGTAAAAGTAATTACCGATTATTTACCCGGATCCGGAGCTCTTCAGGAGCATTCGCAGATTTGCCCCGCAGTGTGTCCAATGCCGCACAATTTTACCAGGCCGAGGACGGAAGCTTGATGAAGAAGCTGTTCTGGTCTCTGTATGCTGAGGCCGAACATCCGGTGCCGATGAGCGACCAGCGGAAGCAGATGGTCGAGCTACATAAGGCAGCCGATCAGGCCATGAAGGGCTTTTATAGTCCGGCTATGGCCTGGCGACGCCCTTCTGAACAGCTTCTTCGGCCTGGCGAGGCGGCTTGTGGATGCCTGCCCACGGCTGGAGGTCGTCAAGCGATCCGTCTACATTGAAGGTGCACGCCGGGCTTTCGCCCGTGTAAAAAGGCAGTGCGTCAAGCTAGATGCAGTGAAGCTGATCAAGGAGGGGCCGCCGGAGGGCAATGAGCACCACCACCCCGAGATGTACTATGAGGGTGTTCTGCCGGGTGCCCGTCTTATCGCGGATGAGTGTTCGAAAGATGTAATATTTGAATGAGACTTGCTCATTTTATCCTGTATGTATGAAAACTTGTTTCATATGCGCTATGCAACGCTTGTTGGAATTTAAAATATTACCTTCTGTTTGGCTGTTTATCCAATCTGACAGATGGCTAGTCCTCGGCTTCTGCCCCCATGCCACGAGTGCTGGGGTGTTCGGGATAAACCTGAGCACTCTTGTTCCCATGTTTGGGTCCTTCGAGGGAGGTTCTCAGCACAACGAACAAGGCAACCGGACTAATAATGCTTTATCACTCTCACTTAGCCATAGAATTCTATAATTTTAAATTTCGGCGAAGCCCCTGGTATTTGGAAGAACGAATTCGGGGCGCGATACACGCCTGTAAGCCGGACAGGGCCGACCCCTCTCCCTAAGTGGCATAAGTCTTTGGGGACTCGAAAAACCTCGCCAAACAGCAACCAGTCTCTCGCCTTATCATGACACTCAGTTTTAGCTTTCTCTACTGAGGTGCTCAGCCCGGCAGAACCGGGGCACAATCGCAGTAGTTCTCCTAGCGCTACCTTAGCCGATAGAGCGGAACGTAAAGTACCAAAACATAGGAGCCGGGCAACCCAACATTTGACCAAAGACATGATTCGGAGCTGATGCATATAATGCTATAAGTTCGGGGTGCCGCACTTGTGAAAGTGTTCGGACTTTTCACACCGCATGGTGGGGTACGTAAGCCCCTGGTGTATTGGCCGTACCAGAGTGTATGGTTGCAAGGCGTCATTAATGAACACACACACACACACACACATATATAGGGTCGCGCTATTCGTCACCCTGGATGAGGAATAGTTATTCTTCACCCCCCTCTATTTTAACACCAATGCACCGTAATTTTACGTTTCTTAAATTTTGTCTTATTTCAGACATAAAAAGAGAACGTAATAAAATATATAATCGCCGTAAAGAATATATTATGTTACATAAATTACAAATGCAAAAACATAGTGTAAAATGTACATAAAATGTAATTTTTCTGGTCTTCTGACCTTTTTTTATGCCAAATTTTACAAGGTGAATCAATATGACTGTAACTATTTGTATTTGAAACATAATTTATTTATGAAATGATCGTAATATTACCTCGTGTGAAGAATAAATTATTCTGCACCCTGGGTGATGAATAGTAACACTATATATATATAACAAGAATGCAATAATAGTCATAATGTCATGCATTATTTATTGCAAAATTGCGTTAAAGCAAAGTGATACAGATAGTGCGATAAGCAAAGACTAGGACTATGTCCCTTCCAAGGGCAGGCTGAGGAATGATATGAAATCTGTAATCAACATGGGAATTCTGTTGTATAACGTAGCTGTCTGCCTCCTTGGTTGCTGCATCATGTGTTCGGCAATAGTGCTGCCGGACAGTATTTCCCGAGATTAAGGTCCTGAAAGAAAAAGAAAAATAACCAAGCGGGAAGCCCCTAGTGCGGTTTAGGCCGTGTTTTGGGGCGTGCCGTAGTTGTGCCCCCCTCCCCAGCTGTGCCCATGGTATTTTTAATGCGTAATTATGTACGCGCGGCATGAATATCGCCGTTGGGCTGGGGTTGGGGTGGCCGCCGTATTGCTATGTGAGCTCAGATCGCGCCAGGCAGTCTATTTGCCGATTGCCCCGAGCAAGCTTGAAGGTGCCCGGGCTTTGAAATGCCGAACTGGTTGATTGCCTTGAGAGGCTGCTTTGCGCTTCTGCTGCGAGCGCCACGGTGTGCTCCTCTGTTCAGAGGGAGCGCTCTGTGTTTCCATTGACTGTAATAACTCCGCGAGGTCCTGGCATCTTGAGCTTGAGGTATGCATAATGCGGTACCGCATTGAATCTAGCAAATGCGGTTCGCCCGAGCAGCGCGTGATAACCACTGCGGAACGGGACTATATCGAAGATTAACTCTTCGCTTCGGAAGTAATCCGAGGATCCGAAGACCACTTGCAGTGTGATTGAGCCTGTGCATTGGGCCTCTACACCTGGAATGACGCCCTTAATGGTCGTTTTTGTGGGTTTGATCCTCGAGGGGTCTATACACATTTTGCGCACTGTGTCCTGATAAAGCAGGTTCAGGCTGCTGCCGCCGTCCATAAGGACTCGAGTGAGGTGAAATCCATCGATGATTGGGTCTAGGACCAGTGCGGCGAATCCGCCATGACGGATACTAGTGGGGTGGTCGCTGCGATCAAAGGTGATCGGACAGGAGGACCAAGGGTTGAACTTTGGGGCGATTGGCTCCAATGCATATACGTCCCTGAGCGCACGCTTCCTCTCCCTCTTGGGGATGTGGGTTGCGTATATCATGTTCACCGTCCGCACTTGTGGGGGAAACCTCTTCTGTCCTCCAGTGTGCGGCTGCCGGGGTTCCTCCTCGTCATCGCTACGCGGCCCCTTGTTGTTGTTTTCGGCAATTAACTTGCCGGCCTGCTTGAACACCCAACAATCCCTGTTGGTGTGATTGGCTGGCTTGTATGGGGTGCCGTGTATTTGACACGAGCGATCGAGTATACGGTCCAAGCTGGACGGACTCGACGTACTTTGTTTGAATGGCTTTTTCCGCTGACCGGGTTTAGAGCCTTTGAATCCGGCATTGAGTGCCGTATCATCAGTATTTTTGCTGTTAATGCGGCGCTTATACTTGTTGCGACGTGAGCTGCTATTGTCGTCCTCGGTATCTGTGGTACCATGGTTCTTTGATATGTTATTACAGCGAGCCAGCCAGCTGTCTTCTCCCGCACAAAAGCGGGTCATGAGCATCGTGAGAGCTTCCATAGATTTCGGCTTTTCCTGACCAAGGTGCCGGGCTAGCCACTCGTCTCAGATGTTGTGCTTGAAAGCCGCTAAGGCCTCCGCATCCGGACAGTCGATGATTTGATTTTTCTTTGTAAGGAACCGAGTCTAGAATTGTCTGGCCGACTCTTCTGACTGCTGAATTATGTGGCTCGAATCATCGGCGTCTGGTGGTCGCACATATGTGCCCTAAAAGTTGTCGAGGAATGCGGCTTCCAGATCTTCCCAACAGCTAATGGAGTCTGCTGGCAAGTTGTTAAACCAATGCCGCGCTGGTCTTTGAGCTTTAGTGGGAGGTATTTGATGGTGTGTAAGTCATCACCGTGGGCCATGTGGATGTGGAGGAGGAAGTACTCAATCCATACTGCGGGATCTATTGTGCCGTCGTATGATTCAATGTTTACAGGTTTGAAACCTTCTGGGAATTGATGTTCCATTACTTCGTCAGTGAAGCATAAGGGGTGTGCGGTGCCTCTGTATTGGGCTATATCGCGATGCAGCTCCAATGGGTCTTGCCCGCTGTGTTCGGCCCGGCTGGATTTGCTTTTACTGTATCCAGCGTGACGTTTGTCGTCTCGCAGAGTGGTGCGCCCTCTTGATCCGTAGATCGATCTTGAATGCTTTGCCTTGTTCTCCAATATGTCTTGCAGGTCTAGCGTATCTCCCCATGCCTTTTTATTTGAACGACATTGGGGTGGAGGCTGAGCTTTTGGCTGGAATGCCTCTCTATAGTGGCCACGAGGTGGCCGATCAGCCGTATCATGTGCTTCTTCCTCCAGTCGGGGTAGTAACCTACGCCTTGGGTAACTCTTGGAGGGGCGCTCGAGTTTATATTCCTCGGCCGCGAGGACTTCAGTCCATTTGTCAGCTAGCAGATCTTGATCAGCCTGAAGCTGCTGCTGCTTTTTCTTCAGGCTGTTTGCCATGGCCATAAGCCGCCGCTTGAAGCGCTCTTGTTCGACGGGATCCACTGGTACGGCGAATTCATCGTCGCCAAGGCTTGCCTCGTCTTCGGAGGGGGCATGTAATTTTCATGCTCCTCCTCTCCATCTGCCGCTCTCTCAGGAGAGCTGGCTCCTTCATCCTCCTGCTCTAAATCTTGCTGGAGGGGATTGTTGTTGTCTTCGGCACTATCCAGAGTGTTATTATCTCCTGTGCTGGTATCACCACTTTTGCTTTGGCGGGACTTAGAGCGGTGCCGCTGACGTCGGCGCTTGGGTTGCTTCTTGGAGGGGTCATCCTCCGCTATCTCGTCGCCATTGCCTTCGTTGGGTGTATCCACCATGTATATGTCATATGATGAGGTGGCTTCCAGTGCCCTATAGGTGCTGATTCATGTTTGTCTCCTACATCGTCGTCCATACCATCGATTTCTTCGGAGTCAAAGTCGAGCATGTCGGTTAAATCATCGACAGTGGCTACGAAGTGGGTGGTGGGTGGGCGTCGAATTTCTTCGTCATCCGCATCCCAATCCTGTTGGCCATAATCCGGCCAGGGCTCTCTTGACAAAGAGAGAGACCTTAGTGAATTCAGGATGTCGCCAAAGGGCGAGTGCTGAAAGATATCTGCGGCGGTGAATTCCATGACCGGCGCCCAATCGGATTCGATTGTCAGGGGCGCGCGGATGGTTCGGAGTCAGAAAAAGAGTCCGGCACCTTGGAGTCACGGGCTGCGCAGAGGATTATGCTGGTGTTTGGCTCGATCGCCATTGAGACTGTAGCCCCTGAGGCGGTGTCTAACCACCCGTCCTCGATTGGCGCAGTTGGCTCCGAGCTAAGGGTCGGAGCTGATGTGGGCATGGCCTCTGCGGTACTATTCGGCAGCAGAGCTAGGTCATACCCATCGCGACAGTGCGGCGTGCCCGGCGGTGGCTCGAATCCGTCGAAGATCAAGTCCCCGCGGATGTCGGCCATGTAGTTCAAACTTCCAAATCTGACCTGATGGCCAGGGGCGTAGCTTTCAATCTGCTCTAGATGGCCAAGTGAATTAGCCTGCAGTGCAAAGCCGCCGAATACGAAGATCTGTCCGGGGAGAAAAGTCTCACCCTGGACCGCATCGCTATCGATGATAGTAGGAGCCATCAAGCCTTACGGCGGCGACACAGAGGAACTCTTAATGAAAGCACCAATGTCGGTGTCAAAACCGGCGGATCTCGGGTAGGGGGTCCCGAACTGTGCGTCTAGGCCGGATGGTAACACGAGGCAGGGGACACGAAGTTTTACCCAGGTTCGGGCCCTCTTGATGGAGATAAAACCCTACGTCTTGCTTGATTAATATTGATGATATGGGTAGTACAAGAGTAGATCTACCACGAGATCAGAGAGGCTAAACCCTAGAAGCTAGCCTATGGTATGATTGTATGTTGTGATTGTTGTCCTACGGACTAAAACCCTTCGGTTTATATAGACACCGGAGAGGGTTAGGGTTACACAAGGTCGGTTACAAAGGAGGAGATATCCATATACGTATTGCCTAGCTTGCCTTCCACGCCAAGCAGAGTCCCGTCCAGACACGAGACGAAGTCTTCAATCTTGCATCTTCATAGTCTAACAGTCCGGCCAATGGAGATAGTCCGGCTGTCCGGAGACCCCCTAATCCAGGACTCCCTCAGACATACTGAAGGATCTGCTAGAGCGAGCGACTACCTCAGAAGAGCACCGTTCGTTGATGAGTACGGTGATTGAAAGGATTTCGTCCGCCGAAAGCCGGTTGCATGAAGCCTTTATGAGTCTACTGACGGGTTTCGAGGTACGTGAAATGATGTACATTTTTGACAGTACCGCACATATTTAGGTGTGCCCTGTCTAGATAGTAGCCCCTGAGACTCTGGTTGTCGTCAAGAACGGCGACAAACAGAGGATCGTAGTCCCAGGTAATAACCAGACCGCCGTTATGTGCAGGTGGTTGAAGCTCTGGTAGCTAGCCGGACTGATGGGTTTGCCGAACTAAAGCGGAAACTGGATGCAGCATATGCCAACATCGTGCTTCTTAACAAGCGGCTTGACGAGGCACAGGGTAGGTGATTTTTCTGGTGAATGTCACATAGTAAGGACAGCATGATGCCAGCATATTTAATATGTTGTGACCGCAGATGGAGCTGCCACCGTGGAGACCCTTCGGGCGGAGCTTGCCCGAGCCAAGGAGCAAGCAAGGTGTAGCAATGCGGCCGCTTTGAAGGCGGCCGAAGTGTTAAGAGCCGAAAGGCCGCGCATTGCGAGAGCAAAGAGAAGATGGCCAAGATGGCTGTAAAGTTAAAAGATACTGCCGACCGTTGCCAGCTTCTTGAAGAAGAAAACCGGGCGAAGGCAACGGACCTGGAAAAGGCCACGATGGCGACCAAAGACACCCGCTCTGTAATGAGAGCGAAGAAGGAGGAGCTGCGCCAAGCCGGGGATATAGCGGCTGGGAAGCCCTTTATGCTGCGGAGGAAGTTTGGAGATCCTCAGTATGCCCCTCTGGACCGGCTGTGGAGTTCGGCAGACGCATATCTGGATTTGGCGGCGAGTGCTATCGATGCGGCCGAATACTTCCGAGATCAAACAGATCGTGAAGTGGACAAGCTATTCTGGTCACAATTTAACATTCCAGAGCGTCCGCTTCCATTGAATGATCGGCTTGCCGAATGGGCCGAGCTGAAAAGATTGCCCGGACTCGCCGTGAGGTCTGTTGTGGATCATCTATGGCCGGAAAGGCTAAAGCCGAACATCTATTTTAGTTTGGTGCAGCAATTCCTTGGTGCGGTGCCGCGTATTAATGTGATGAAGGGGTCGGCGTGCATAGAAGGCTCGCGGATGGCCCTTGCCCGTGTCAAAACATACTGGGCGGAGATGGATGCCACCACTGTTGCGGCGCAGGGTTCGGCCATAGGCCGAGTGGCTGCGGAGCACTATTTTGAAGAAGTTCTTGAAGGCGCTCGTTCGATAGAGGCCCAGTGCTCGAAGAATATTATGTATGAGTAACATGTATTCCCATTGGAAAAACAATGTTTTATTAGTTTATCAAGGCTGTATTTATACTTTTTCCCAAAAGTACTATGATGCCTCCTGTGCGGCCGTTTATGTATATATGTATATAACCTGAAAGATTGCAGTCGTCGGCTTCAGCCCCCACGCATATAATGCGGGGGTGTTCGCAGAAGACGCATGTTCACACTTGATCCAACGTCTTGGTCCATTAAGGAGGTGATAGCGCAGCGAACTAGGCAACCAGACTATAATGCTTTAACACTTTCACTTAGCCAGAGGAGTTTGACAGTGGGGCTACTATATAGCCCCTGGTGGCACCGCGCTCATCCGAATTCGGGGTGCGTACATGCCTGGCCAGGAAACAGCCCTTCGTTAGGGCAGAGGAATCCGAAGATTCCGATAGGTCATCGAGTGGTTGACCAGTGTCACGCTATATCATGACAGTCAGTTTTCGGCTTTCTCTACTGAGGTGCTCGTCCGGATGAACCAGGGCACAATCGCAGTAGTTCTCCTGGTGCCGCCTTAGCCGATAGAGCGGAACATAAGGCAACAAAACACAGGAGCCGAGCAAACCCAACATTTGACCAAAGACATGATTCGGAGCTGATGCATATAAGGCCAAACTCGCGACGCCGAACACTCCCTAAGGTATTCGGTCTTTATGGTGTAAACCGGGCCTAAACAATGCCCTTTGTAATAAGCCCATGGTGTCCAGGTATGTGCAATATTCTGACGTGGCCACATGCCAATATGTCAGCATCCTTCTCAATTGTATTGAGAATCCGGGGGATGTTTATCAACAAGAGACAATAAAAAAGGTTTACGCAGGGTCTTAATCTAAAAAGAATCCTTGGAACGGGTCCCTGCTGCATGTCTGCGCCTGTGTCTCTGTTGTGCCATATCCTGGACGGGTGTAGCACGATGGCCATCTGTTAAAGAGAGGAACTTAGTTGAAAAGTTGTTGTGCAGAAAAGGTAGGTTGTACTAAACAAACTATGTACAGTTCAAGATGAGGAAAGTTGAGCCTAATTGCCACTTGTTTACGTGCGTTCAGCCCCTTGTATTGTAATAGGGGTATAGCCATCAAACATGTATCAATTACATATAACTTCATCGGAATCGTCAAACCGCGTCCGTGGTCTTAACGACCTGTCAGATGCTTCAGTTGGTGAGGCCGTTTAGTGTGTGGCTGCCAAGGCAGCCGCACGGTCTTCCGCGCGCAAGGAGCGCTCAATATTTCCATTTACTGTAATGATGCCATGTGGACCGGGCATCTTAAGCATGAGAGAAGCGTATTGCGGTATTGCGTTAAAGCGAGCGAAGGCTTCGCGTCTGAGTAGAGCATGATAGCCACTTTGGAACGGAGCGATGTGGAAGGTTAACCTTTCGCTGCGGAAGTTATCGGGAAAGCCGAATATAACCTCTAGTAGCAGGGAGCCCACGCAATGGGCTTCTGGGCCTGGCGTTACTCCTTTAAAGGTAGTATTGCTATGGCTAATTTTTGCTAGGTCTATCCCCATGTTGCGGACTGCGTCCTGATATATCAGGTTTAAACTGCTGCCACTGTCCATCAGGACTTGTGTGAAGTGGTATCCGTCAATTATTGGGTCTAATACCAAGGCAGCCCATCCTGCACACCAGACACTTGCCAAGTAATCCTGATGGTCAAAAGTGATCGGTTGGGACGACCAGTGGCAGAACTCCGCGGTGATAGGCCCTGGGGCATGTGTCTCTGGGAGTGCCGCTTTGTTTCTCCCCTTTATCACGTGTAACACGTTGACTATTTTGACTTCTGGTGGGAATTTCTTCTTTTCCCCAGTGCTTTGCTTGCGAGGCTCGTCCTCGTCTTCGCTTGGTGTATCATGCCCCTTATGTTCGGCGTTGAGCTTGTCGGACTGCTTGAAAACCCAACATTCTCTATGGGGTATGATTTGCAGGCTTATCGGGGGTGCTGTGGATCTGACATATTTGGTCCAGAATCTTGTTTAGGCTAGACAATTCGTCTCTGTTGCCTTTGGAGGGTGGCTTTTGCTGACCTGGCCGAGAGCTTCTGAATCCGGCGTTTACCTCCGTGCTCTTTGGGCTTTCTTCTTTATTCTGGCCCTTATTTTTGCTGCGACATGATTTCCCGTTTCCATCCCTGACTTCGGATGTACTTGGGTCGCTGGTGCTGCATCGGGCTAACCAGCTGTCCTCGCCCGCGCAAAAGCGGGTCATGAGGCTTGTTAATGCTGCCATTTTTCTCGGCTTTTCTTGGCCGAGGAGTCTGGCAAGCCATTCATCTCGAACGCTATGCTTGAAAGCTGCTAAGGCTTCGGCGTCCGGATAGTCGACTATTTGGTTCTTTTTAGTGAGGAACATGTTCCAAAGCTTTCGGGCTGACTCTCCGGGCTGTTGAGTTATATGACTTAAATCGTCTGCATCCGGTGGTCGGACATAGGTCCCTTGAAAATTTGCCCAAAAGCGTCTTCGAGCTCTTCCCAGCTTCCAATGGAGTTCTCGGGGAGGCTTATAAGCTAGTGCCAAGCTGGCCCTTTGAGCTTGAGGGGTAAGTACTTGATGGCGTGGAGATCGTCTCCTCGAGCCATATGGATATGGAGGATGTAGTCCTCAATCTAGACCCCAGGGTCTGTCATTCCGTCGTACGCTTCTATGTTTATGGGTTTGAATCTCTCCGGAAATTCATGGTCCAACACCTCATCGGTGAAACATAGGGGGTGTGCGGCACCCCTGTATTTGGGTGTACCATGGTGTTCAGATGTTTGTTGTGTTGTATTGCATATGCAGCGCGCTTGCGTGGTCCGTAAATGGATCTGGTTGCGCCGTCCTTTTGATGCGAGCCCTCACGCAGATCGCGTACTGGCTTATGTGCGGCGTCGTTTGTCGTTCTATGTTGGTCACGAAGTCGTATATTCGACCGGATGGCCATTTTCTTTTTTTAATTTCGGGGGATCTAAGGCCTCCTCATCGAATTCAGGTAGCAACTTTCGCTTCCGGTAGCTCTTGGTGTGGCGATTACCGCCGTGCTTCGCTGCAGTGTTAAGTACTTCAATCCATCTGATTCTGAGTGTGTCTTGTGCAGCCCTGAGCCTTTGCTTCTGCCTTTTCAGACTCCTCGCAGTGGCAACAAGCCTTTGATGGGCATTCTGTTGCTCCGGGAGCCTGTCCGGTGTGATGTTGTCCGGACTGTTATCTTTGACGGAGTTGGGTTGTTCGGTTTGATTCTACGTGTTGCCGTGGTCGGGCGATGGTTCACCCTGCTCTAACGCTGGGTCTATATGATCGTTGTTTCTGCCGAGGCAGGATTTGGAGCGGCGCTTACGCCGCCGCTTTGACTGCTTCTCGAGGGAACAACCCTTCGCTGCGTCCTTCTGTTCCTCGTCGCGTTTTCTTTCGGTGTGTCCACCATGTATACATCATATGATGAAGTGGGCGTCCAGTGCCGCGTGGGCGGTGGTTCCTGTTCGTCTCCTACATCGTCATCCATACTGTCGATGTCTTCAGAGTCAAAGTCGAGCATGTTGGTCGAATCATCGACAGTGGCTACTAACTGGGTGGTGGGTGGGCGACGAATTTCTTCGTCACCCGCATCCCAATCTGCCGGACATAGTTCGGCCAGGACTCTCCTGACAAGGACAGGAAACCGTAATGAGTTCAGTATGTCGCCGAAGGGCGAGTGCTGAAAGATATCCGCGGAGGTGAACTCCATGATCGCCGCCCAGTAGGATTCGATAGGCAGGGGCGCAGGCGGTTCGGAGTTTGTGGCCGGGGAAGGATCCGGCAGCTTGGCATCACGGCTCTCGTGAAGGGTAAGGTCGATACTCGGCTCGATCGCCACTGAGGATACGACCTCCATGGCGGGGTCTATCCACCCGTCCATGGATGGCGTAATTGGCTCCGAATTGAGGGTCGGAGCGGCTGCCGGTACGATCTCCTGAACACTGTCCGATGGTAGAGCCAAATCATGCTCATCATGACTGTGTGGCGCACCCGACAGGGGCTCGAATCCGTCGGAGATCAAGTCTCCGCGGATATCGGCCATTTAGTTTAAGCTTCCAAAGCTGACCTGGTGGCCAGGGGTGTAACTTTCGATCTGCTCTAGATGGCCAAGCGAGTTGGCCCACAGTGCGAAGCCGCAGAATACAAAGATCTGTCTGGGGAGAGAAGTCTCACCCTGGACTACATTGCTATCGATGATCGAAAGAGCCATCAAGCCTAATGGTGACGACACAGAGGAACTCTCAATGGAAGCACCAATGTCGGTGTCAAAACCGGCGGATCTCGGGTAGGGGGTCCTGAACTGTGCGTCTAAGGCGGATGTTAACAGGAGGCAGGGGACACGATGTTTTACCTAGGTTCGGGCCCTCTTGATGGAGGTAAAACCCTACGTACTTCTTGATTTATTCTTGATAATATGAGTAGTACAAGAGTTGATCTACCGCGAGATCGGAGAGGCTAAACCCTAGAAGCTAGCCTATGGTATGATTGTATCTTGTCCTACGGACTAAAACCCTCCGATTTATATAGACATCGGAGGGGGCTAGGGTTACACAAGGTCGGTTACAAAGGAGGAGATATCCATATATCCGTATTGCCTAGCTTGCCTTCCACGCCAAGTAGAGTCCCATCCGGACATGAGACGAAGTCTTCAATCTTGTATCTTCATAGTCCAACAGTCCGGACAAAGGATATAGTCCAGCTGTCCGGAGACCCCCTAATCCAGGACTCCCTCACCGTCGATCTATAAAAATTGGTCAGACTGGGTGGAAAGGAACGAGGTGGTACTATTATTGCAGGAGCAATGTTGTTTTGCAAAATAAACAGACCAGGCGAGTTGGCTGCAGCCTTTTGGGCTTACGTGATGCGTAGTGAGTTCAAAACCCACATTAGGTATTTTTGGCACCTTTTCAAATCGACTTTTTTTGTTAAAAAAGGTGTGGACCATGCCCAGTACAGCCCATCCGGGAGTCACGGTCAGATAAAACGGACAAAATCTTGGAAAGAATGACGACGGACCGAAATGGACAAAATTATGGGAGGAAGAAGAAATCACCGCTTTATTATTAGGTAAAGATATTATGAATATGTGTATCACTACGATCGAGATTCAAGAAGAATAGACCATTCATCAAAGGTGCATGACCATAAAAGATATTACTCATATAAATAGAACAACCATTATTCTCTGACTTAAATGAATAATCGTCTCGCAATAAACAAGATCCAGATATAATGTTCATGCTCAACACTGTCAGCAAATAACAATTATTGAGGTCTAAAACTAATCCCGAAGGTAGATGTAGAGGTAGTGTGTCGACGGCGATCACATCAACCTTGGAACCATTCCCGACGCGCATCGTCACCTCGTCCTTAGCCAAACTTCGTTTATTCCACAGATCTTGTTTCGAGTTACAAATATGGGAAACCGAACTAGTATCAAATACCCAGACGCTACTACGAGCATTAGTAAGGAACACATCAATAACATGTATATCAAATATACCTTTGTTCACTTTGTCATCCTTCTTATCTACCTAGTACTTGGGGCAGTTCTACTTCCAGTGACCATTTCCTTTGCAGTAGAAACACTCAGTTTCAGGCTTGGGTCTAGCTTTGGGCTTATTCACGGGAGCGGAAACTTGCTTGTCATTCTTCTTGAAGTTACCTTCCTTTCCCTTGCCCTTTTTTCTTGAAGCTAGTGGTCTTGTTAACCATCAACACTTGATGCTCTTTCTTGATTTCTACCTCCGCCGATTTCAGCATCCCGAAGAGCTCACGAATTATTTTCATCATCCCTAGCATATTATAGTTCATCACGAATTCTTTGTAGCTTGGTGGCAGCGACTGAAGAACTCTCTCAATAACACTCTCAAGTGGAAGATCAATTCCTAGCTGAGTCAAGTGGTTATGATACCTACACATTTTAAGTATGTGTTCACTGACAGAACTGTTCTCCTCTATCTTACAGCTATAGAACTTATTGGAGACTTCATATCTCTCAACCCGGGCATTAGCTTGAAATATCAACTTCACCTCTTGGAACATGTCATATCCTCTGTGTCATTCAAAACATCTTTGAAGTCCTGGTTCTAACCCGTAAAGCATGGCACACTAAACTATCGAGTAGTCATCAGATTGAGCCTCCCATATGTTCATAACATCTGTATCAACTCCTTGATATCCCACAAGTATAGGGGATCAATTGTAGCCTCTTTCGATAAGTAAGAGCGTCGAAACCAACGAGGAGCTAAAGGTAGAAAAAATATTCCCTCAAGTTCTATCGACCACCGATACAACTCTACGCACGCTTAACGTTCGCTTTACCTAGAACAAGTATGAAACTAGAAGTACTTTGTAGGTGTTGTTGGATAGGTTTGCAAGATAATAAAGAACATGTAAATAAAAGCTAGGGGCTGTTTAGATAAAGGCACAACTAAATTAGTTCTAGTAGAGAGCTTGTTGTCACACAAGAAAGTTATTTGTCCCTAGGCAATCGATAACTAGACCGGTAATCATTATTGCAATTTTATTTGAGGGAGAGGCATAAGCTAACATACTTTCTCTTCTTGGATCATATGCACTTATGATTGGAACTCTAGCAAGCATCCGCAACTACTAAAGATCATTAAGGTAAAACCCAACCATAGCATTATAAGGCATCAAGTCCTCTTTATTCCCATACGCAAACAACCTACTTACTCGGGTCTGTGTTTCTATCACTCACGCCACCCACCATAAGCAAATCATGAACATATTGCAAACCCTACAACAGGGATCCCTCACGCTTGCGTGACACAGCGAGCACCATAGGACAACACCAGTAATAAAACATGCAACTCAAACCAATCACGATCTTCAATTAACCCATAGGACAAAACGGATCTACTCAAACATCATAGGATAGCCATACATCATTGGGAACTAATATATAGCATTGAGCACCATGTTTAAGTAGAGGTTACAACGGGTAAAAGAGGGGTTACACCGCTGCATAGAGGGGGGGGAGTTGGTGATGATGACGGTGAAGTTGTTGGTGTAGATTGCGGTGATGATGATGGCCCCGGCGGCGTCCCGGCGCCACCGGGAGAGAGGGGGAGCGAGCCCACCTTCTTCTTCTTCTTCTTCCTTGACCTTCCCCCTAGATGGGAGAAGGGTTTCCCCTCTGGTCCATGGCCTCCATGGCGCCGGAGGGGCGAGAGCCCCTCCGAGATTGGATCTGTCTCTCTGTCTCTCTATGTTTCTGCGTTCCCAGATTCTGCCCTTACGGTCATCAACATCTTGTGCTTTTGATCTCCCGAAGATCCCTAACTCCGATTGGGCTTAAATTTTAACACGATCTCTATCCGGATATTGGCTTTCTTGCGGCGAAGGAAGGGCACCAACCTCCTTACAGGGTGGCCACAAGGGCCCATGGCGCGGCTGACCCCCTGGGGCGCGCCCCTGCCTCGTGGCCCCCTCGGGCATCGTCTCGCGTTGATTCTTCTTCCCAAAAATCACATATATTCCAAAAAAAATCTTCGTCAGTTTTTATCCCATTTGGACACCGTTTGATATGGATATTCTGCAAAACAAAAAACATGCAACAAACAGGAACTGGCACTGGGCACTAGATCAATATGTTAGTCCCAAAAGTATATGAAAGTTGTATAATATTGGCATGAAACAATAAAAAATTATAGACACAACGGAGATGTATCACTCCTCTAGTAGGTCTATCACCTAGCGGTGCATCAAGGACATAATTCTTCTGTGCGGTAATGAGGATAATCCTCATGTTACGGACCTACTATGTATAGTTGCTACCATCATCTTTCAACTTTGCTTTCTCTAGGAACCCATTGAAATTCAAGGGAATGGTAGCATGGGCCATCGATCTACAACATATGTATGCAAAAACTATTAAGACTAAGTTCATGATAAATTTTAGTTCAATAATCAAATTACTAATGAAAGCACACTTAAATCAACATCCCTCAAGTTTTCTAAGTGATAGATGATCCAAATCAACTAACCCATGTCTGATCATCACGTGAGATGGGGTAGTCTTTAATGGTGAACATCTCTATGTTGATCATATCTACTATATGACTCATGTTCGACCTTTCGTTCTCCAGTGTTCTCAGACCATGTCTGTACATGCTAGGCTCGTATAGTTTAACCCAAGTATTATGCATGTGCAAAACTAGCTTACACCCGTTGTATGTGAACATAGAGTCTATCACACCCGATCATCACGAGGTGCTTCGAAACGATGAACTTTAGCAACGGTGCATACTCGGGGATAACACTTTTATCATGAAATTAAGTGAAGGGATCATCTTATAATGCTACCATCGTTCTAAGAAAAATATGACGCATAAAGGATAAACATCATATGCAATCAAAATATGCAACATGATATGGCCATCAACATCTTGTGATTTTGATCTCCATCTCCAAAGCGGATGATCACCATCTTCATCGGTGTGACACCTTGATCTCCATCATTGCATCGGGGTCGTCTCGCCAACTATTGCTAACGTATATGGATAAAGTAAATCAATTACATGGTGCTATTGACACGCAGGTCATACAATAATTAAAGACAACCCTAAGGTTCCTGCCGATTGTCGTACTCATCAACATGCAAGTCGTGAACTTATTACAATACATGGTCATCTCACACATCAACATATATCGAATCATGTGTTGACCATATCATATCACAACATACCCTACAAAAACAAGTTAAACGTCCTCTACTTTGTGGTTGCAAGTTTTACGTGGCTGCTACGTGCAACTATCAAGAACCGTTCGTACCTACGCAAAACCACAACGGTGATTATCAAGTTGCCTATTAACCTTCTGCAAGGACCTCCGTAGTCAAATCCGACTCAACTAAAGTAGGAGAATCAGACCCCCGCCAGCCACCTTTATGCAAAAAAAGTTGCATGTCAGTCGGTGGAATTGATCTCATGTGCGTGGACATGTGAGGTTGGTCCGAGCCGCTTCATCCCACAATGCCGCCGAATCAAAAAAAGACATTCATGGGAGGCAATATGAACCTCACCGCCCACAACTCCTTTGTGTTCTACTCGTGCATATCATCTACACATAGACCTGGCTCATGACGCCACTGTTGGGGAACATTGCATGCAAAACAAAACAAAAATTCTACGCACACACAAGATCTATCCATGGAGATGTATAGCTATGAGAGGGGGAGAGCATCTACCCTTGTAGATTGGTAAGCGGAAGCGTTTATCAACGTGGTTGATGTAGTCATACACCTACACGATCCGCCCCGATCAAGTACCGAACGTACGGCACCTCCGCGTTCAGCACACATTCAGCTCGATGACGTCCTCGCCTTCTCAGTCCGGCAAGAGAAGTGAAGTAGTAGATGAGTTCCGGCAGCACGACAGCGTGGTGACGGTGGTGGTGAAACTATTTCCGCAGGGCTTCACCAAGCACAACGGATTTAGGACAGAGGACAAACTAGAGACAGAGGGGGCACCGGCACATGGCTTGGTGGATCATGGTGTCCCCCATGGGCTAGCCCCACTCTATTTATAGGTTGAGCCATGGGGTCATTTCTTGGAGAAAGAGCCTCCTCAAAGCCAGTTTGGAACGCAAGGAAGAATCCTTCTCAGTTTCCAGTACCAGACGCTAGGGTCCCTGGCGTGTGGTCCCTAACCTCCACAAAACTTCCTTTTGCACCGACCTAAATCCTCGTGGGCCTTACCCCTTGGCCCAACCATATCATCCTATATATCATTCTTTACCTCCAGACCATTTCGGAGCTCCTTGTCATGTTCGTGATCTCATCCGAGACTCTAAACAACATTCAGTTACCAACATAGATAACTCATATACTATTATATTATCAATGAACATTAAGCGTGTAGACCCTACGGGTTCGAGGATGATGTAGACATGACCGAGACGCTTCTCCGGTCAATAACCAATAGCGGGACCTAGATGCCCATATTGGTTCCAACATATTCTACGAAGATCTTTATCGGTCAAACCTTTATGACAACATACGTAGTACCCTTTGTCCGTCGGTATGTTACTTGCCTGAGATTCGGTCGTCGGTATCTTCATACCTAGATCAATCTCGTTACCGGTAAGTCTCTTTACTCGTTCCGTAATACATCATCTTTTAACTAAATCCTTAGTCACTTTGCTTGCAACCTTCTTGTGATGATGTATGACCGAGAGGGCCCAGAGATACCTCTCCGTCATACGGAGTGACAAATCCCAATCTCGACGCATGCCAACTCAACAGACACCTTCGGAGATACATGTAGAGCATCTTTATGATCACCCAGTTACGTTATGACGTTTAATAGCACACAAGGTATTCCTCCGGTATCTCGGAGTTGCATGATCTCATGGTCAAAGGAATATGTATTTGACATTTAAGAAAGCAGTAGCAATAAACTGAACGATCATATGCTAAGCTAACGGATGTGTCTTGGCCATCGTGTCATTCTCCTAATGATGTAATCCCGTTATCAAATGGCAACTCATGTCTATGGTGAGGAAATCTTAACAGTCTTTTGATCAACGAGCTAGTCTAGTAGAGGCATACTAGGAACTTGTGATATGTCTCCAACATATCTATGATTTTTGATTGTTCCATGCTGTTATATTATCATTCTTGGATGTTTTACAATCATTTTATAGAACCTTTATATCATTTTTGGACTAACCTATTGACATAGTGCCCAGTGCCAGGTGTTGTTTCTTCTTTTTTTTACTTTGCAGAAAAGCAATACCGAACGGAGTCCAAACGCAGCGAAAATCTTTGGAGATTTTTTTCTGGACTAGAAGACACAAGATGGGCCAAAGAAGTACTAGAGGGGTGCCCCAAGGGGGCACAACCCACCTGGGCGTGCCTGGGGGCCCAGACGCGCCCTGGTGGGTTGTGCCCACCTCGGTTGCCTCTCACACCACCTCTTTGCTCTATAAATACCCCAAATATCCAGAAACCCTAGGGGATTCGACGAAACACAATTCTAGCCGCCGCAAGTTCTAGAACCCCGAGATCCAATCTAGACAGCATCACAGAGGGGTTCATCATCCTCATTGGCGCCTCTCCGATGATGTGTGAGTAGTTCATTGTAGACCTATGGGTCCGTAGGCAGTAGCTAGATGGCTTCTTCTCTCCTTTTGATTCTCAATACAATGGCCTCTTGGAGATCTATTTGATGTAAATCTTTTGTGGTGTTTTTGTTGGGATCCGATGAACTTTGACTTTATGATCAGATATATTTTATCCATGAAAGTTATTTGACTTTTCATCTCTTAAATGCATGATTACTTATAGATTCATATTTCTTATTTGAATCTTTGGTTTTATTAGGCTGACTAGATCAATTTTTCTTGCCATGGGAAGAGGTTCTTTGTGATGGGTTCGATCGTGCGGTGCTCTTTCCCAGTGACAGAAGGGGCAGCAAGACACATATTGATTGTTGCTATTAAGGATAACAAGATGTGGTCTATTCCTACATGAATAGGTCTTGTCTACATCATGTAGACGTTCTTATTGCATTACTCCATTTCTCCATGAACTTAATACACTAGATGCATGCTGGACAGCGGTCGATCTGTGGAGTAATAGTAGTAGATGCAGGCAAGAGTCGGTCTACTAATCTTGGACGTGATGCCTATATAATGATCATTGCCTGGATATCGTCATAATTATTTGAGGTTCTATCAATTTCCCAATAGTAATTTGTTTACCCATCGTATGCTATTTTCTCGAGAGAAGCCACTAGTGAAATCTACGGTCCCCGGGTCTATTTTCTCACCATATATTATCAGATCTATATTGCTATTTGCCCTCTTTCTTTATTTATATCTTTTATTGAGTCCTATATTATAAAAGAAACCAAAATCTCGCTAAATATTATTTTCCATTATTTTATTTGCATCTACCAATCTATATCTTTACCAATCTTTTACCTGAGAGGGATTGACAACCCCTCTTATGCCTCGGGTTGAAAGTATTTGTTCTTTGTGTGCAGGTATCGTCTACATAGTGTTGCTTGGTTCTCCTACTTGTTCGATAACCTTGGTTCCATAACTGAGGGAAATACCTACCGTAGTTGTGCTACATCATCCCTTCCTCTTCGGGGAAATACTGGCGCGGACGCGAGCCAACAACTTGGGATTTGCTTATGTATTCACACATGTATTTAAGTTTCCAATCAATAATTCTAGCATGAATAATAAAATTGTTAACATGATTAAGGAAATATAATAATAACCACTTTATTATTGCCTCTAGGGCATATTTCCAACACTTGCCGCCCCGTCCTTCTTTCCCTTGCCAAATCTATCATCATCAGAGCTAGGATCCTTCGTACCGTTAGAATCGGTATATCTGGTAAGCACATCCATGAGATTACCCATATCCGTGCACTTGCATTTCAGCCGCCCTAGCTTCTGCACAAGAGGTTTAAAGTGACAGGTCTTCTCCCAGATTGACATAGCTTGAGCCACCCCAATGATATCTGAAGAGTGGATAATGCTCGCGACCCGGCGAGCCCAATGATGGGACGACTCATCTTCACGCTACACACAATGCTGCAAATCAACAATTGTCATCGGCCGCTTGCAAGTTCCTTGAAAATTCTTGATCAAGTGCTCCTTAAACTCTGCCCAGGTGTAAAGAGAATTGGGGGGCACGTTCTTCAACCATGTGCAAGTCGGCCCCTCCAACATCATAGTGAAATACTTGGCACATACCGCATCACTGACGTCCAACATGTCCATGGCCAGCTCATAGCTCTCGATCCAAGCAGTCGGCTCAAGATCTGCCGTGTAGTTTGGTACTTTGCGAGGACCCTTAAAGTCTTTACGCGCGCACTAATTATGTAAAGCCGACACTAGGCACGACACTCCAATGGTTCTGACGCTCGTCCCAGCTCCCACCGAGGCTGAAGGAATAACCAGGGTGGCTGATAAGCCCCATGGCTTGCTGCCTCTGCCTCGCGACGGGCCCTCGCCCCATCCACAATCACTTGAGCATCAGTACGTGTGTTATGGGGTAGGTTATCTTGGAGCGGGTTACGGTGGTGCTCACTTCTGGAAACTGTCAGCGACTCAGCATGCCGACTTTAACTATGACATGGCAGCGGGGTTGAGTGTACCCGATGCCGACTATAAGAGTAATTAGCCTGCTCAGCAATTGCTGTCTCCAATAATTCAATGGTGTTCCGGGTTTCAATCGCAACTGGCGACTCACCAGTGATAGGAACCGCAGTAAGCCAGGTTGCTGCTGCTGCCATATTATCAATCGGGTTGGAGGAGTGACCTGGCGGTGTTAAAAGACGTTGGAGTGGTGACTGGACAAGGGGAGGGTCTGGGACCGGCTCATCCCTTCGGGCCGGATTTGGCCGGCGAGGTTGAGCCATCCCTTGTTCCCAGGTACATCAGAGGTTAATTGTGGTATAACCGGTGCTCTCGGAGTACTCGGCCCTGCCCCTGGCATGTTGAACAAACATGCGGGCTCATAATTCAGAGTGAAACATCTCTGGTATCTCCTTAGGTAAACTGCATTAGAAATGTTCTAATCGAGGTTTAGACGCCAAGCTTATGTCTTCAAGTGCCCCGCCTCTACATTTGCCTGAGCCTACAATGCGGCTATCTAGGTGTTTTCGGCATTGATATCCTCCTAGACCTTGGTCATTTGTTCTCGAAGTTTTGCAATCTCCACATTGTGTTCCACTTGGTTTTATGCAGTGACTTCAGTCCCCAACAAGGTCGTCAGGTGGTCACTAGCTCAGATAGAACTTGAGCCGGAGGCCAGTTTGAGCTAGACGCCGTAGGGTCCATCGTTGCCGTCGCTCCAGCCGCTGACGAGTTGAGAGTCGACGCCGTCCCGACCATGAAGATGCAAGCCTGGCACGGTGGCTCGTAAGGGTCTGGAATAATGCTGCCATCGGAACAGCCCCCGAGCCTGTTGTCATGAAGTGGGTAGATTGACTCAGTTTCCCCGGTCGAGGACTCACCATCTTAGTAGAAGAGAGTCTCTCCGCCAGACGCGGAATTTTCCGCAAGTTCCACACCTTGCGTGAAGCCAATGAAGACATGCTTCCAGCGGGATTGGATCCGGGTGGGTTGTCTGCGGCTACTGTAGGTATTTCCCTCGGTGATGAGACCAAGGTTATCGAACCAGTAGGAAAACCACGCAACAACACATAAATAGCTCCTGCACATAAAGAACAAATACTTGCAACCCGACGTAAGAGAGGGGCTGTCAATCCTTCACGGGTAAAGACATAGGTAGAATTGTAGTAGATTGGATAAATAGATCTCGCAGGAACGCGAGATAAAATAAATAATAATAAATTGCAGCAAGGTATTTTTGGGTTTTGGATTTATATATATATGAAAATAAAGGAAAATAAAAATAGACCACGAAGGCAAATATAATAAAGAAGAGACCCAGGGGCCGTAGATTTGACTAGTGGCTTCTCTCGAGAAAATAGCAATGGTGGGTGAACAAATTGCTATTTGGCAATTGATAGAACTTCAAATGATCATGACGATATCCAAACAATGATCATTATATAGGAATCATGTCCAAGATTAGTAGACCGACTCCTGCCTGCATCTACTACTATTACTCCACACATCGACCGCTATCCAGCATACATCTAGTGTATTAAGTTCATGGAGAAACGGAGTAATACAATAAGAAAAATGACATGATGTAGACAAGATCTATTTATTTAGAAATAGACCCCATCTTGTTATCCTTAATAGCAACGATATATACGTGTCGGTTCCCCTTCTGTCACTGGGATCAAGCACCGTAAGATTGAACCCATCACAAAGCACCTCTTCCCATGGCAAGAAAAATCGATCTAGTTGGCCTAACTAAACCAAAGATTCGAAGAACAAATAAGAGGCTATAAGTAATCATGCATATAAGAGATCAAAAGACTCAAATAACTTTCATGGATAAAAACATAGATATGATCATAAACTCAAAGTTCATTGGATCCCAACAAACACACCGCAAAAAAGTGTTACATCAAATAGATCTGCAAGAGACCATTGTATTGAGAATCAAAAGAGAGAGAGGAATCCATCTAGCAACTAACTACGGACCATAAGGTCTACAAAAGGCTACTCACGCATCATCGAAGAGGCACCAATGAGGATGATGAACCCCTCCATCATGGTGTCTAGATTGGATCTCATGTTATTTCGTCGACTCCCCTAGGGTATCTGGAATATTGGGGTATTTGTAGGGCAAAGAGGCGGTGCAGGAGGCCCCCAAGGTGGGCACAACCCACCTGGGCGCGCTTGGGAGTCCAGGCGCGCCCTGGTGGGTTGTGCCCCCCTTGGGGCACCCCCAGGTGCTTCTCTGGCCCATTGGTTGTCTTCTGGTCCATAAAAATTTCACAAAATGTTTCGCTGCGTTTGGACTCCGTTTGGTATTGATTTTCCGTCATGTAAAAAACAAGCAAAAAACAGGAACTAGCACTTGGCACTATGTTAGTAGGTTAGTACCAAAAATGATATAAAATGATTGTAAAACATCCAAGAATGATAATATAACATCATGGAAAAATCAAAAATTATAGATACGTTGGAGACGTATCAGCATCCCCAAGCTCAATTTCTGCTCGTCCTCGAGTAGGTAATGATAAAAACAGAAGTTTTGATGTGGAATGCTGCCTAACGTGTTCATCACATATTCTTTCTTTATAGCATGGACAACTGGACTTTTATATGGTTCAAAGCAATAGTCTAGTTTTGACATGAGGACTGACGGTGTCCTGGACTAGGGGGTACTGACCACGCCGTCTCCCGACCAGGTGGATCGGGCCGAGGATCGCCTTGGCGGTTTACACATGGGCCCCTTCGGGCAGCCCATGTCATATTCAAGGAATATTCCACAAGACTTGATGATCAAGACAAGGACTCCTCTCCACCAACGTATTCGACGAGGACTCTTGTTATCCTAGGCCCTCGACGACACCGACGCCCATCACCGCATCGAGCAGCTCGCCCTCTTCCTCGAGGTGGAAGAGGACAACATGGTCGGTCCGGCTTGATTCGGCCCATGCATCTGGGATGAGCCCTTCGCCAAAGGGTTCACGCTTCCCCGCGACACCCCCAAGTACAACGGGACCGTCAAGCCGGAGGACTTGCTCATCGACTACACCACCGCCATAGGCATCGCGGGTGGAAACCGGCGCCTTGCCATACTCGACGCCCCGCTCATGCTCCAGGACTCGGCTCGGACATGGCTGAACAGTCTGCCGGCTCGCAGTGTCAAATCGTGGGTTGACTTTGAGCAGGCCTTCATCCGCAACTTCATCGGCGCCTACAAGTGTCCCGGCTATCCAAGTCAGCTCGCCATGTGCATGCAAGGGCCGAGCTATTCCGTCCGCGAGTACTTCGCACACTAGACCGAACTTCGGAATAGCTGCGAGGGGGTCCATGAAGTCCAGGCTATCTAGTACTATGTGAATGAGTGCTGGGATGGCACCCTCCTCAAACACAAGCTCCTGCGCTCTAAGCCAACCACCATGGCCACACTCATGGTCATGACAGACAAGTACGTCACAGCCGACTCCGCCATGAAGATCCAACGTGTGTGTTGGATGAAGCCGACAAAGCGTTGCTGGCACCACCTCCCAAGATGGCTGGCGAGAGCAGCCGCCAGCAGAACAACCAGCAGAACAACAATCGCAAGGCCGATCAGCAGGCCCCTCACTACGACAACTGCCTCATCGCGGCCACCGACCAGGAGCCCATGGCCAAGCCGGCCGGCAAGCGCCCGCGAGCCGGAAAGACTGTATGGCAGCCCGCCGTGAGCTTCAAGGAGATGCTCGACGCCCCCTACAAGCACCACAGCAGCGCAAGGCCGTCCGCGCACACGCTCCGGCAGTGCGCCATCACCAAGCGCATCATGAGGGGCGACATCCCACCACCTCCAGCTCCAGCTCCAGGTGCAGGGCAGCCGCCTCCGTACCCATTCCCTGCAAACAATACCATGCGCGACAAAGTGTACCCCAACCAGAACGCGAGCTGCGTCGTCTTCACCAGCTTTGGTGACGACAAGCGTAGCGAGCACCTGCTCCGGCAGGAGGTGAACACCGTCATCCCGGCCATGCCGGAATATATGCACTGGTCGGAGGGCCCGATCAGTTGGACCCGGGAGGACCACCCGGCCGTCATACCCAACCCGGGTGGCTATGCCCTCGTCCTCAACCCACCATCGTCGTTGGCAAGAACACCTGCAAGTTATCGTGAGTCCTCATCAACGGCGGCAGCAGCATCAACATCCTCTACCGCAACACCATGACCAAGCTCGGCATCGAGGCCAAGGATCTGGAGCCATCCCGTATGGTGTTGCACAACATTGTTCCGGGCCTCTCCTGCTCCGCCATCGGCCAAATCTGGCTTGACGTCTTTTTCAGCACAAGCAATCATTTCTGGCGCGAGCCTATCTGGTTCTTGGTGGTGGACCTGTTCAGCGTGTACCATGCATTGCTGGGCCGGCCTGCACTCGCCAAATTCATGGTGGTCCCCCATGACGCCTACCTGAAGATGAAGATGCTGGGTCCCAAGGGCCTCATCACTATCGTTAGTGACTACATAAAGTCCCTCGAGTGCGCCCAAGCCGGCGCCAAGTTGGCCGAGTCGCTGGTCATAGCCGAGGGGCGGCGCTAACTCGACCCGATTGTCGCACTGGCCGGCGAGCAGTCGGCCATGTCGACTTCGGCAAAGGAGTCGGCTGGCGAGGCCTCATTCCAGCCGTCCAAGGACATCAAGAAGATCAAGCTGAACCCGGAAGACCCCAGTTGCAGCAAGTACGTTGTTGTGGGCGCCCCGCTCAACAACAAATAGGAAGGCGAGCTCGTCGACTTCCTCCGTGAGAATCAGAATATCTTTGCATGGTCTCCAAAGGACATGCCTGGAGTTCCGAGGAAGTACGCTGAGCACAAACTTCACGTCTGCAAGGACGCCAAGCCTGTCTGTCAACTCTTACATCGCTTTTCAGAAGAGAAGAGAAGAATCATTAATTGGTGAAGAAGTCACCCGGCTCCTCGCAACCGGCTTCATCATGGAAGTGTTTCATCCCGAGTGTCCAGCCAACCCAGTCCTTGTCCTGAAGAAGAACTACACCTAGCGCGTGCATAGACTACACCAGCCTGAACAAGGCCTGTCCCAAGGATACTTTTGCTCTCCCACAGATAGATCAAGTGATCGACTCCATGGCCTCCTATGAGCTCCTGTCCTTCCTGGATGCTTACTCCGGCTATGATCAGGTCAAGTTGGACCCGAACAACGCCTTGAAGACGTCCTTCATCACACCCTTTGGGGTGTACCAGTACATCACCATGTCGTTAGGCTTGAAGAATGCCGGCGCCACCTTCCAGTGCTGCATGCAAAAATCCCTGCTGACGCAACTCGGCTGCAACATTCACGTCTATGTCAATGACATCATGGTGAAGACCCAGCAGCACCTCATGCTCCTTGACAACCTGAAGGAAACTTTTGACAATCCGCACCAGTACCAGATCAAGATCAACCCAGAGAAGTGCGTGTTCAGCATGTCGGCCGGAAAGCTGCTCGGCTTCCTCGTCTCAGAGCACTGCAATGAGGTAAACCTGCAGAAGATCAAGGCCATCGAGCACATGCATGGGCCAACTCGGCTACGGGATGTCCGGAAGTTCACAGGCTGCTTAGCCTCGGTCAGCCGATTTCTCAGCCGGCTGGGCGAGAGGGCATTTCCCCTGTATCAGTGGAATGACCAGGCGGATGAAGCGTTCCGGGAACTCAAGTGCATGCTCTCCACCGCACCTGTCCTGGCCGCGCTGACCGACAAGGAACCGTTGTTGCTATACATCGTCGCCACCTCGTGGTCGCTCAGCACGGTGCTGGTGGTCGAGCGACCAGAGAAGGGCAAGATCCAGTCCGTCCAACACCCGGTGTACTACTTGAGCGAGGTGCTTTCCGCCTCCAAGCTGAATTACCCGCACCACCAGAAGATGTGCTACGACATGTACCTCACCGCCAAGAAGCTGAAGCAATACTTTTAAGAACATGTTGCCACCGTGGTCAACACAAACCCCATTAGCGAGATCATGGGCTGCCGGGATGCCTCCGGCCAGGTTGCCAAGTGGGCCATCGAGCTGGCCAGCCACACTTCGAGCCCCAGGCATTGGCCGACTTCCTCGTCGACTGGACGGAGACCCAGTACCTACCGCCGCCGCCCGATTTGATGCACCGGTGCATGCACTTTGACGGCCCCAAGATGCGCTCTCGCTTGGAAGCCGACATTATGTTGTCTTCCCAAAGGGCGACCGGCTGCGGTACGCGTTCCAGATCCACTTCGCCGCCTCCAACAACATCGCCGAGTACGAAGCCCTAGTGCATGGCCTCTGTCTTGCCAAGGAACTCGGCATCCGACGCATCATATGCTATGGAGACTCGAATCTGGTGGTGCAGCAATGTTCCGGCGAGTGGGACGCCCGGGATGCCAACATGGCTAGCTACTGCTTCTTGGTCCAATAGCTCTCCGGCAACTTCGACAGTTGCGAGTTCCTTCATGTCCCACGCGCGGAGAATTAAGTTATCGACACGCTATGCAAGATCAGCTCCTCTCAGCAAGCCATCCCATCCGGCATCTCCCTCAAGCACGTGTGCAAGCCATCTGTCAAGCCGTATCCGGATTCCGAGTCCATCTTCATCCCAGATGATCCTGCAGCGCCTCTCCCCGAACCCGAACCCGGTGGCTGCTGATCCCGGCCCAGGGGATGTCGTCCCCAACCCAGTCCCGGGGGCTGCTGATCCCGGCCCGGGGACTGCTGATCCCAGCACGGGGGCCTCCATCTCATCCCCAGCGAACATCGACCCCGACCTGGGGGCTGCTGCGCTTAACCCGGCCGCCTCCATCCCCGACCCGGGGCCTGTCGGCCCCGGCTCGGGCGCTGCCGCCCCGGAACCCACCTTGGTGGCCGTTTTCACCATGGTGATGGCTCCATCATGGGGCCAACCAATCCTAGCCTTCCTTGAGAGAGCGGTGCACTCCTGCCTACAACATCATCAACAATGAGCTCGTCAAGCGCAGCGCGACGGGCATATTCTAGCACTGCGTCGAGCAAGACAAGGGCATAGAGATCCTCCTCAATAAACATCAGGGTGACTGCGGGCACCACGCCGCCTCCAGGTCCCTGGTGGCCAAGGCTTTCCGCCATGGTTTGCACTGGCCCATGGCCCTCAAAGATGCTGAGTCGCTCATACTCGAGTGCAAGGGTTGCCAACGCTTCAGCAAGTGCAGCCACCAGCCGGTTTCAACCCTCCAGACCATCCCGATCACATGGCCTTTCGCCATCTGGGGACTGGACATGGTGGGGACCTTCAAGACCGCTCGAGGCGGCATGACGGACCTGCTGGTGGTGGTCGACAAGTCCACCAAGTGGATCGAGGCGTGGCCGATCAAGAAGCTGGACGAGATGACGGCCGTCCAGTTCGTCAAAGACATTGCGGTTCGCTACGACATCCCGCACAACATCATCACAGATTACGGCACCAACTTTGCCAAGGGTGCTCTGGTGCAATACTGCTCCATCTCCGGCATCCGGCTTGACTTGGCCTCCGTCGCTCGTCCTCAATCCAACAGCCAGGTCGAGCGGGCCAACGGCCTGATCTTGTCCGGCATCAAGTGCGACTCATCGAGCCCCTCTTCCGCTCACCCGGTAGCTGGCTCGATGAGATGTCGGCCGTCCTCTAGAGTCTCCAGACGACGCCAAACCAGTCGACCGGGTTCACCCCGTTCTTCCTCATCTACGGAGTCGAAGCCGTCATCCCAACTGACATCGAGTTCGACTACCGCTAGTCACAATGTACACATAAGCTCAAGCCAAAGAAGCTTGTGAAGACGACGTCGATCTACTCGAAGAAGCACGCCTATTGGCCCTCGGCTAATCGGTCATCTACCAGCAAAGCCTGAGGCACTACCACAGTAAGAAAATTAAGCCCCTCACATTCTACTAGGGAGACCTCGTCCTCCGTCTTGTCCAGCAGCAAGCCGGCCAGCACAAGTTGGCCTCCCCATGGGAGGGCCCCTTCATCGTCAGCAAAGCCCTGTGTGACTGCAACGCCTACTACCTCATCGACACACGCAAGCCAAACAAGTGCAAGAGAGACACCTTCGGCGAGGAAACGAGCCGGCCTTGGAATGAAGAGCTCCTCTTCCCGTTTTATAGTTAGTTGTATGTGCGTATGCATCACTACCTTTTGTGGTTCAATGAATCATAGCAGGACCCCCCAACGACACTCAGGGGCCACTACTGCAGGATGCTGCTAACGCGACACTATGATCAGAGACCCTTCGACGAAACTGTATGTGATGCAATAATAGCAAACAGTGGTGTAAAAAACCGTCAAAAGGGTGCAAAACATTTGTGATGATGGATGTATCAAACACGGTTCAGATTTTGGTTGAGTGTGCGATGCAGGGCATACGGTTCAGTTCAATGAACTGTCTGCGATGAGGAAGAAGAACGGAAACGGGCAGCCAGATGAAGGCATGTGCAATATACGACAAACAATTCACTCGGATTAACTGTTTGTGATGAGGCGGAACAACAGAAACAGGCAGCTACATAAACGTGTGTGTGATTGAGGGCATATGCTTCAGAAGGATTAACTGTTTGCGATTAGGCAACATAACAGAAACAGTCAGCCAGATCAAAGTGTCTGCGATTGATCGCATACACTTCACACGGAAGAACTGTTTGCGATTAGCCACAACAAACAGAAATAGTTAGACAGATCAACGTGTGTGTGCTAGAGGGACACACATTCTAATTAAAATAAGCATGCGTGATGGTAATAATGAGCGCGCATGGTTCTTGGAACAAGACGTGTGCTGACATTGCCTATTGCGGTGCACCCTATGGTGCTAACGCCACGTACGCGACCGAGAAAGCATGCCCACGTTTCGCCATCCAGGAATGGTGCCACACTTAGAAATTATAGAATCGTCAATAAATTTTGAGCCTGCGTCCCGTCACATTCCAAATTGCAAACCTGTTCACACCGATCAAAACCTAAACGGTTTCCCACTTAGGAGCATATTAGTACTCGGTTATAAATACTACTACTCCAAGATGACTGCACATTCCTCCTCAACTCCTCATCCACAAAAACAAACAAGTCATTCATCATCGTTCCCTTGCGTCTGCCATGGCCAGCGTGAGTTTTGGGTCGAGAGATTGCCACCAGGGAGAGGCGAGCATGGCAGCGGAAGCACGAGAGATGTCCTGCCTCGCCACGAAAGCAGCCGACATGTCCCGCCGCATGGCCGTAGCAGCAGAGAGGTCCCGTCGTGCCGCCGAAGCGGCACAGAGGTCCCGCCGCACCGTCGATGCAGCTGACTGGTGCGGCCGCGCCGGGGAAGTAGCAGAGATGTCCGGCCGTGCCGCGGAAGCAGTAGAGATGTCCTCCCGCGCCGCTGCGGCCTAGGAAAATGTCTCACGGGCAGGAGAGGACTCTTACAGGCGCATGCATGCGATCGTCCATAGCCAGATGGATCAAATCTCCGGTTGGGCGAGGTTGCAGGATGACATGAAAGCCTCGTTTGAACAAACTACCGGCGTCATCCGGCAACTAAGGGAGAGCAATGCGAAGCTCCAGGCCGAGTGCGACCTCCTGAGGGCGAAGATCGTCGGAAGTGCGGAGCAGTAGGAGGAGACCACTGCCTTGTTGAAGAGGACCAGCGTCATCGTCGAGAAACTTATGGACGAGAATGTCATGCTGCGCATGAAGCGCAAAAGGCCGGTGGAGGAATTCGTGGGTGCTCTCAAGCAGCATATTGAGGACAGGAAAGAGCTCATCACCGCTCGCTGCGGAGACAAGTTCCCGCGGCCTGCAGCAACGCATCAAGAATGTAGAGATCAGCGAGCTAGATCGTTGTCTTCCTTCTTATTTTGCCCTTGTGTATTTCGGGCGTTACCGCATGTGGCTTTTTTAAAGACAATTATTATCCACTATCATCGTCCTTATATTCATCATGCTTGCTATAAGTCGCAGTCAATGCTATATAGGTCCATCGGATCTTACATCAAGATCTATGCAAAACATTCTTTTCAGGTTTTCATTTTTCTCTCTTAAATCTCAGTCCAGTGAGACATAGCCACCTCGTGAAATAGGGGCTCGGGCGCCATTAATGGAGACGTTGGGAGGGAGGTGCGCGGCGGATAGAGGTCAAAGGGCTCTCCTCCTGATGAGCACGCGCAGGGGTCTGATCGCAGCCTCCCGTACTCAAATAGCTACCCCGCACGACACCTCCTAGCCGATAATAAAGGGACGCGTGGCGGCACGTAATTGGTAAGTAGAACGCCCACGGTTTCAATAATAGTTGTGTTTCCAATTTCTAACATGACAACACTTGTTCCAAAATGACTTTGTTGTTTGTTAATGTGTGCGCCTTTGCAAATCGGACAGAAAAATTAGCACAACATGTTGGTGCCATGTCAGGCGTGTTTTAGATTTACAGGAATTAAAAAACCAAGTTTCTCAATCTTTCCGGCCGAGCCACGACGCCAGTTGTTTGAATTTCATTTCCATTTCTTGCATGGGACCTAGAAATTCACCCAAGGACACACATGTGATTTTTCAACCAACTTTGGTGCACTGGAACATGTGCTTGTAGTTCAAATTTGTATTATGCACATAAAATGCCTAGAAAACCCAGTTAATGTATAATAATGTCCAAACGAACCCCGAAAAATTCCAAAACTTAACACAACACTCCTGTTGTTCTATGTTGACACTAGAAATGTTTTGAAAGAAATTAGAGGCAATGGATATCGTTTCGTCCCAAAAGGCGGCACATTCCCTATCGAAACCACCAGGCTTGTTGTGAGAAGCTCTGGTTTGTGAGAAGCTTATACCCAAGCCTGCTCCAAATGGGAAAAAATTTACCATGGCATGTTGATGCTACTTCATGACAACATGCCAAGTTTCATGAATTTCAGATGAGTTTTGGATTTACTAGAATTTAAAAACCAGGTATCTCAATGTTTTGCCGGCAATAAACAGTGCCCTGGTGTTTGAAATTCATTCGCATTTCTTGCATGGAACCAAAGCATGCACCCAAGGACACATATTTGATTTTTCAAACAATTTATATGCACTAGAGCATGTGCATGTATTTCAAATTTGAATTATGCACATAAATGCCTAGAAAACCCAGTTAATGTATAAAAATGTCCAAACGAACCCCGAAAATTTCCAAAACTTAACACAACACTCTTGTGTTCTATGTCGACACTAGAAATTTTTTGAAAGCAATAAGAGGCAACAGATATTGTTTCGTCCCCAAAGGTGGCACATCCCCAAAGGTGGCTCTGGTTTGTGAGAAGTTTATACCCAAACCTGCCCCAAATGGGACAAAAAAATGGGACAAAAAATTTAACACGACATGTTGATGCCGCTCCATGATACCATGCCAAGTTTCATGAATTTCAGACGAGTTTTGGATTACTAGAATTTGAAAAACCACTTATCTCAACGTTTGCGTCCGAGTGACGGTGGCAGGGTGTTTGACATTCATTCCCATTTCTTGCATGGGACCTAAGCATGCAAACAAGGACACCGATTTGAATTTTTCAACCAATTTATATGCATTAGAGCATGTGCATGTAGTTCAAATTTGAATTATGCACATAAATGCATTGAAAACTCAACTAATGTATAAAAATGTCCAAACGAACCCCGAAAAATTCCAAGAATTAACACAACACTCCTGTTGTTCTATGTTGACACTAGGAAAAATAATTGAAATCAAGAAGAGGCAACGGATATCGTTTCGTCCAGAAAGGTGAAATGTTCTCTATCGAAACCATCACACTTCTTGTGAGAAGCTTATACCCAAACCTGCCCCAAATGAGACAAAAAATTACCACGGCATCATCATGCCGCTCCATGATAGCATGCCAAGTTTCATGAATTTTGGACGGCTTTTGGATTTACTAGAATTACAAAAGCAAGTACGTCGACGTTTGCCGGAGAGCCACAGTGCCGTGGTGTTTGAAATTCATCCCCATTTCTTGCATGGGAGATAAGCATAAACCCATGGACACATATATGATTTTACAACCCATGTTGGTGCACCGGAGCAAGTGCATGTACTTTAATTTTGTATTGTGCACCTGAAATGGCTACGAAACCAATTTAACATATAAAATATCCAAACGAACCCTGAATAATTCTAATTCTTTTACGAGACACATATAGTTGCATGTTCACTGCAGATAGAAGTTCTAGCAATTAAAACATTGTCCATTGCCGCTGTGATCCCATTATGTAATTCAAATCAAGATGAAAAATCAAGTAGATCCCACACAGTTTATTATCACCAACTGTGTGAGATGCAGTACAAAATAACCCGGAGCACCGTCGGTGTATAGTACGCCTATGGCTTACGCGAGAACGTACATCGGCTACAGTCCACAGCTAGCGTATCAAGCACACTAGCTCGCTCCCCAAATACTCCCGCCTCTGCATCCCTCGCAATCTCGAAAATATTACTGCCTCGTAATCTCGAAAATATCTACCCCCTGGAATGTTTTAATATATGATAGCACACGATTAGTATGTGCGGACCGTGTGCGATGTCTGTTACTCCCGCTCTGCTTCAGTCCCTTGATTCAAATTTTTAGTAGCCCCGGCATTGTACTCCCGCCTCTACATCCCTCGCAATCTCAAAAATATCTACTCGCCCTTGATCCAAATTTTTAGTAGCCACGCCTTGTTACTCCCGCCTAGTAAAATTTTCAGTTGCCGTAGTATTTCCTCAAACACCACCTTGCCCCCCCTCCACACACACCACACACTCCCCAAAACCTCCGCTCACACAGGCACACACCACCCCCGAAACCATTGGTAGGTCGCAGCCATCGCCGCCGCCTCCATCCTCAACCTCTACCTGTGTGCGACGAGCTCCAGGAGCCGATGGACAAAAGAGGTTTATCGCGGCCTTTTTGCCCGATGCTGGCGAGGTGGCCGCTGAGGTTTCCCCGTCATCCTCCGCGGGCTCGATCTGCCGTCACCGATCCCCTGATCCGCCCGCTGCCGCGCCCCTACACCGGTTTGAAGACTTCCCTGTCCTCCCTCAGACCCGGCAGCCGACGAGGTCCTACCTCGGGGTCCGGCAACGGCGGTGGGGGATGTGGGCTGCCAAGATTACAGATCGGGAGACCCACACCCACCGGTGGCTCGGTAGCTTCCACACGGCCGAGCTCGCGGCCATGGAGTACGATCGCTGGCAGGTCCGCTACCACGAAGTGGCGGCTAAGCTCAATTTTCCCTTCGTCACATGTCCGGTCGACCTCGTTCCGCCGGAGCTGGGGTGGTGAGCTCAGGACGTGGGAGGACCGCGAGGCATGGGAGCGACTCGAGGCCGAGGCCACCGACGAGACCTACATGCAAGAGCTCCGCCGGCAAGACAGGGAGCTCGTGGAGGCAGAGCGGGCGATCTTTGCCGGCGCGGAGGGCGGTGAGGTTATCGTGCTGTCCTCCTCCGACGAGGTCGAAGGCGGCAAGGACGGCGGCGCGGAGGGTGCTACCTCTTGAGCTTGCGTTGGATTTCCCCGAATAGGAAAGGATGATGCAGCAGAG
Source organism: Triticum urartu (assembly GCF_056163025.1). Lineage (NCBI taxonomy): Eukaryota > Viridiplantae > Streptophyta > Magnoliopsida > Poales > Poaceae > Triticum > Triticum urartu. The sequence goes on along the minus strand of NC_141878.1, from coordinate 448,631,767 downwards.
TAGCGTAAGTATTTCCCTCAGTTTTTGAGAACCAATATATCAATCCAGTAGGAGGCCACGCTCAAGTCCCTCGTACCTGCACAAAACGATAGCTACTCACAACCAACGCGGTTAGGGGTTGTCAATCCCATCACAGTCACTTACGGGAGTGAGATATGATAGATATAATATTTTTGGTATTTTTGGTATAAAGATGCAAAGTAAAAAGTAAAAGAAAAGTAAATAGCAAAGCATGATTAAAGTGATGGAGATTGATATGATGAGAATAGACCCGGGGGCCATAGGTTTCACTAGTGGCTTCTCTCAAGAGCATAAGTATTCTACGGTGGGTGAACAAATTACTGTTGAGCAATTGACAGAATTAAGCATAGTTATGAGAATATGTAGGCATGATCATGTATATAGGCATCACGTCAGTGACAAGTAGACCGAAACGATTCTGCATCTACTACTATTACTCCACTCATTGACCGCTATCCAGCATGCATTTAGAGTCTTAAGTTAAAAACAGAGTAACACCTTAAGCAAGATGACATTATGTAGAGAGATAAATTCATGCAATATGAAATAAACCCCATCTTGTTATCCTCGATGGCAACGATGCAATACGTGCCTTGCTGCCCCTTCTGTCACTGGGAAAGGACACCGCAAGATCGAACCCAAAGCTAAGCACTTCTCCCATGGCAAGAACTACCAATCTAGTTGGCCAAACCAAATGGATAATTCGAAGAGACTTGCAAAGATAACCAATCATACATAAAAGAATTCAGAGAAGATTCAAATATTATTCATGGATAGACTTGATCATAAACCCACAATTCATCGGTCTCAACAAACACACCGTAAAAAGAAGATTACATCGAATAGATCTCCATGAGAGATGGGGAGAACTTTGTATTGAGATTTAAAGAGAGAGAAGAAGCCATCTAGCTACTAACTATGGACCTGAAGGTCTGAGGTAAACTACTCACACTTCATCGGAGAGGCTATGATGATGTAGAAGCCCTCCGTGATGACGGCCCTCTTCCGGCGGAGCTCCAGAACAGGCCCCAAGATGGGATCTTGTGGATACAGAAAGTTGCGGCGGTGGAATTAGGTTTTTGGCTCCTATTCTGATCGTTTGGGGGTACGTAGGTATATATAGGAGGAAGGAGTACGTCGGTGGAGCTCCGATGGGCACACGAGGCAGGGGGCGCGTCCTAGGGGGGCGCCCCCACCCTCGTGACCGCCTCTTTTGTTTCTTGGAGCAGGGTCCAAGTCTCCTGGATCACGGTCGGTGAGAAAATCACGTTCCCGAAGGTTCTATTCCGTTTGGACTCCGTTTGATATTCCGTTTCTTCGAAACACTGAAATAGGCAAAAAACAGCAATTCTAGGCTGGGCCTCCGGTTAATAGGTTAGTCCCAAAAGTAATATAAAAGTGGAAAATAAAGCCCAATATAGTCCAAAACAGTAGATAATATAGCATGGAGCAATCAAAAATTATAGATACGTTGGAGATGTATCAAAGGGCGGCGAGGTTATCACACTCTCCTTCGATGACGAGGTCGAAGGCGGCGAGGACGGAGGCACGAAGGGCGTCGAGGTGGGCCCCGAGGATGAGAAGATCGATGTCGACGAGTGGAGGAGTGGCTTCCCCAACAACCCCGACGACGACACTAGCCCGGACCCGGCTCGCGGCACACCGTACATGACGAGGAAGGATTGGCTCGACCTCTAATTCGACAGAAAGTAGTTTAGCTTAGTTTAAATTTATGTTTTATGTTCGGTTATGCAAAACTATCTATGTTTATGTTTGAATGCATGCTACTTTTAGTTGAACCTACTTTGAACTTGATCAAATTAAAGTTTACAACGTTAATTTTAGGGGATCGACTAGAAAAGGCCAAAAATTGTTGGAGTATATATATATATACATATATCCACTAAGGGTTTTAGTCCTTTAACTTTTAAAGGATCGGCTAGAGATGGCCTTATGACTTGTTTATTTTAGTTCTTCACAATGTGATGCTCTATATGTGCAACTATTTGTCATGCAGTTCAATTTCATCAATAATAGTTTCACCAATACCACTATGAATTACGATATTTGGTTGTTGTTAAGGATATTGCAGTTAACATGCCTTTTCATTTTTTCAACAATAACTAGTGTACTTTAGACCTGCACAATACCAGTTTGAATGACTATTTGTTTGTTTTTAAATGTGATGCCAGATGCAGTTAACACACCTTTCCACTTCTTGTTTTGCTTAACTAACATGCTTAAGCCTGCACACTGAAGCTACATGGCAACATGCATTGTACTGAATGACTAAATATGCAATCCCAGGCTACATGGAAACAAGAGTGTTACCTTAATGTTCTGATGATGTCTAGATATACATGTCATAAAATCTTCTATAATGGGATGGAGGGAGTGTTGTACTACATCATTTTGCAATTTGTTGTTTAGCTTCTAATGTTAACTTGGTGCTTTTAGGTACATATGTCATTGCCAAAGATCCACACATCGACCCTTTCTGCGTATGGGGCAATGAGATATTCATGAACCAGCATCAAGTGACGAAACTGATAAAGATTGTTATTAAAATGGGTTAAAAGATGTCAATCAAACTATTTGTTTACACTTTATGCAAGACAACAGTGAACTGCAGGATGGTAAGTAAGAACCATATAGCCTTCTTTTTACTACCCGTAATGAGTTATATTAGATGACAATGTGTGAATCTTTTTTCCTTTGCAGTGGATCCCTAAGCAGTTTACTCAAGATTACCTCTCAAACTACATGATTGGCAGCCGGCCATCACAAGGGGTTGGACTAGAGTCGTGCGTGCCTTCTGCATCCAGGAGAGCACAATAGGGCCATTCCGCTTCACCTTGTTCAGCAACCAGAATGTCTGTCGCCTCTTTCTTTTCCATCTGTGATAGTACAAGTATAGAAACCTGGTTCATCATTCTTAATTTGGTTCTTATGTAATTCTTAGACAGATGTACCTATGAATCGAATAATGCATTGCTTGTTTCAACCTAATGGATATGAATAAAGCTATAGCCTACTTTCAAGTTTAAATTAGGTACAATTTTAAATAGAAGCAATTAAATTAGTGCAAAATTACGGTGTGCTGGTCATTATGACGCACACAGTTAATAAAGCATAGCATGTGCGATATACATCATAGTCCGACACGGTTCACGGAGAGGAAACCTATGTAACAATGCACATAGTTGCCATTTGCAAAGTGTGTGTGATGTCAAACACTATCATATACGGTGCATGAAAACTAAATGTGTGTGATTGTCTACCTATCGTACACGGTTTATAATCATGAACTGTTCATGATGTGCCAGGCATCGCAAACGTAGAGCTAGTTTGGTACATGCCTGGAATCTGCCTGGTTTTAGGTAAAACCACAAAACTCCGACTGCGATGGCAATGCAAGCACAAACTAGCAACAAGGATGAAACGTTTGGGATATTCGAGATATTGAAAACGGTTATATAGGGACAACTGTATGCATCAAGGCACTCTATCCTGATGGTTTCTGGGTCGTGTGGGGAGGACCCCCGTATCGCCCACACTCACTTGGCGATGGTTCCAAATGCCGTCGCGGAAAGGGGTTAAAAACCGTTTGTATAGCAGCGACGCGTACCAGTGGGCTACCCTTTCCTATTAAACTATTATATCTCACACATGCTTGTAAATTTCCTTAACCTCCACCGCCGGGTTGGCTTGTCCGGACCGGGGGCTAGCCCGCTTGACCGCAACCCGCCATCCCCCTTAGTGCATCCCGGCGTGTCCGAGTTGCCAAGGCCCTCCACTTCGCCCTAAGCCACAGTCCGGCTTTGGCTGTTGGCCGGTAAGAACCATGGTCCAAAGTGTCGGCACGCCAAAAAACGCTAAGTTGGATCGGTCGGATCGGTCCATCCGGCCTCAATGCACTAAGTTGTCGCACGACCGGTTGCGCGCCATCCGGATTTGCATGCAACCGCCAGCTGGCCCAGTGGTGTTTCGCTCGCACTGAATGTTCGAAAGGCCTAAGTATTGCACAGTCCTTCCCAAGGCCGAACTCCTTGTCACAGACCGGAACCCAGCTGACTGACTTGTGGGGGGGAGGTCCAAAGAAGGAGCAAGCAAGGAAACATCTTAAGAACAAAGATCAAAAGCGCAAATACTTGCGAAAATATTTACAACACAAAATTAAGGGCCCAAGGCCAGAGTTCATTACATTCACCCTTCACCCCAGTGGGTAGGTGGACCTATCACTTAATAAAATGCGATAAAAAGTAAAGTAGGGTGGCTTCAGGTGGCTCCCGCGTCGGATTGTGTGACCGCCAGCTCCTCTGTGGTGACCTTCGGGTTCTCCGAGGTGCCGGTGTCATCCAACCCGGCATCATCATCCCCGTAGGGGACCGACTCCTCGGAGCTGCCCGCCGGGTCATTGAGCGCTAGGCCGAACTCGTCGGGCAGCACCTCCCCGCCGTCGTTGGTCCGCTCCACCTAGAACTCGTTGTCGACGCAAACGAGGCGAGGTAGTCGGCCTGTGCAGCAAACCGGCCCACCTCAGCCTCCAGATGGGGCTCCGCACCAGCTCGCTCGGCCGCCAGCCGGTCCAGGTTTAGACCTGTATACCAAGACATAACGAACATGTCGGTGTTCTGGGAATGGGGGTACCCAAACTTGCCTGTCTGTGGCCTGCGGCATGGCTCGAGTGGGGGCCTAGTGCGGCCCAGCTTCATCAGCTCAAGCTCAAGACCCTCGCAAGGGGCCAAGCCTTGCGGGGCGGACGACAGGCTTCCTCAGGAGCAGCCTCATCAGGCAGGCTCGCGAGGAGGCAGAGATATCAATGCAGGGGTGCCTCGCGAGGAGCTCATGATGCAAGCCATGACGATCGAGATTAGGCGGGCGCCAGGCGGGCGCCGGCCTGCGCAGTGTCCTTGTTTCCCCTTCGGTGCAAATTGAGCAAGCACAGGCCAAGGCATTGGGCAAAGGTTACCATTCGGGTGCAACGAGACCAAGACCAGCAGAGCGACAGGACGGAGGTCACCTTGGAGCCCAAGACGGCGTCATCACCAGTACTTTTGGCAGCCGAAGACCACCTTTGGTCAGGATAACTTGTACTAAATGTTCCCCTTCAAAATGGCCAATTGTTGGCGCCCTTCTCGCTCATTATTTGGGAAGAGGACCAGGCCCTCTATAAATAGGACTAACCACCATAGAAGGAAGAGGGGGGAAAAGAGAGAGAGAAGAGAAAGAGAGAGAGGGATCTGGACCAAGTAGAACACACCGCACCAGCTCAAGAACACCTCTCGTGAGGCCGTTCTTCCCCTGTATTGTTCATCATCAGCCCCTGAGGCAATCCACTACACCACACACTAGAGTAGGGTATTACACCACATTGGTGGCCCGAACCAGTATAAACTTCGTGTCCTTTGTGTGTTCTTCTTTCCGGCCTAGATTTCTTATGAGCCATAGAAGCGCGAGTCGGTAGGGGAAAGATCTCCGTGCGCACCCGAGAGTTCGAACCTTAAGGGTCTGCCGGAACCCGAAATCCGACATTTGGCGCGCCAGGTAGGGGTGCGCCGGAATCTTTCTTCCGCTGTTCGCGTGTGATCTTCCGTCGTGTCCATGGCTGACGCTCGTCGGGCTCGCCGAGTGCCGGGCTGCTCTCGCCACCCGCGTCGCCCAGACGGCGCCTGTCAGCGGACGCCCTCGTCGTTCCTCGTCGCCTGCCGCCAATGCCGCCACCGGCCCAGCGAGGAACGAGCAGCAGACCTCATCCCAGCATCCTTCGGTGCGGCGGGAGGCCCGCACCGCAACCCCGTCACTGACTCCAGCCGGTTCGTCGTCCCACGCCCGTGGCGCCCCCACGGACGCGCATGCTGCACTGCTCCTGGCAAGAGAGCTCCTGCACTACCGCCCCATCGACGACCTCTACGAGGACTGGCTCGCCCACATCACCGAGCTCGTCGGCGCCGCAGGGGGCTCTCCTTTGTCGTCCCTCTCACTACCTCGCCCTCCATTCGGCGCAGGGGGCGAGGATCAGGAGGCGCCTCCGCCACCTCCTCCCCAAGAAGGCGCCCTAGCTCCAAGGAACGCAGCCCCAGGGTGAGATCCTCCACGTCCGGTGCCTGCGTGGCAAGAAGGGAGCTACCAAGAGATCCCTCATCCCCAAGAAGGTGCTCGCGCGCTCCCAGCACCGGCGCGCCAAGATCGCGTCCCTGCGCCTCCACGCCAAGACCCCCGCTGCTCCAAGCGGCGGCGCGTGGGAATCACCAGGAGCAGGCTCAGCACCACAAAGGGTGCCGGTGGCCACAGCAGGCTGCCGCGCCTTCACCCCCGAGCTACGCGGTGTCACATGGCCAGGAAAGTTCAAGCCTGATCTGCCCCCTCGCTACGATGGCACGGCGGACCCCGCAGAATTTCTACAGCTCTACGAGTTGGGCATCGAAGCCGCCAACGGAGACAAAAAGGTCATGGCGAACAGGTTTCCCATGGCGCACAAGGACGGCACCCGCACCTGGCTCCTGAACCTGGCTCCCAGCACGATCTGCTCCTGGGCCGAGATGCGCACTCGCTTCATCGCCAACTTCTAGGGCACTCGCGATCGGCCCCCGGCCATAAGCGACCTGCGCCGCATCAACCAACAGCCAGGGGAAACCCTGCAGAAATACATCGATCGCTTCAACAACGCTCGCCTCAAGATCCCCAGGGTGACTGAGGAAGCCATTATCTCAGCCTTCTCCGATGGCGTGTGCAACATCAAGATGAAGGAGGAGCTGGCAATCCATGAAGACCTGTGCACATCCCTGGAGCTATTCAACTTGGCGACCAAGTGCGCCAGGGCTCAGGAAGGACGCCTCTCCCTCCTCAAGCTCCCGGCTGCCGACCCAGAAGAGAAAAATCCCAAGGCCAAGGAAGTGAAGCGTAAGGGAGCTGTCGTGCTCGCAGCGGAACCAGACACCAAGCGAGGCATGGATCAACCTGAGTCATCCAAGGGCAGCCGATACTGCGTGTACCACGACCTCCACACCCACAACACCAACGAATGCCAAGAGCTGAGGGCCGTCCGAGATGGGCGTATCGGCCGACACCCCGAGCGCAACGACAGGGGCTATGGCCGAGGAGGAGGAAGAGGTGGAGGACGATGGGAAGACCATGGCCCTCGTCAAGGGTGGCGTGACCGACCTCGCGAGGATCGCTGGCAGGACCAGCCTCGTGAGGGAGGCTGGAGGGATCAGCCTCGTGAGGATCACCCGCACGGCAACACAGGCCTCCCTCCTCTACCGCCACCACCAAGAAGGAACGAAGACCAACATCAAGACGAGGGGGCTGGGGGCTTCCAGGAGCCGCGTGCAATCGCTTGCATCTTGGGTGGCGCCCAGGCCCCAGCATCACAGCGCATCTTCAAGCAGTTTGCTCGCGAGGTGAATGCAGTCCTCCCCAAGCTTGAGGCCACGCGCCCTTTCAGGTGGTCTGCGTGCCATCACGTTCAGCTCAGCGGATCAGCTCAAGTGCGCGGCAACGGCCGGGGTCCTCCCGATGCTTTGCTCCCCAGTCATCAGCAATGTGTAGGTCACCAGGACCCTCGTTGATGGCGGAGTAGGACTCAACGTCCTGTCTGTCGAGACGTTCGACAATCTCCAAGTGCCGTATGATCAGCTCCAGCCGACCAAGCCTTTCTCAGGAGTCACTGACGGTTCCACTGTTCCGATAGGGCAAGTTCGCCTGCCAGTCACCTTCAGGCAGCACAACAACTACCACACCGAGCTCATCGACTTCGACGTCGCCCACGTTCCCCTTCAAAATGGCCAATTGTTGGCGCCCTTCCCGCTCATTATTTGGGAAGAGGACCAGGGCCTCTATAAATAGGACTAACCACCATAGAAGGAAGAGGGGGGGGGGAAAGACAGAGAGAAGAGAAAGAGAGCGAGGGATCCAGACCAAGTAGAACACACCGCACCAGCTCAAGAACACCTCTCGCGAGGCCGTTCTTCCCCTGTATTGTTCATCATCAGTCCCTGAGGCAATCCACTACACCACACACAGGAGTAGGGTATTACACCACATTGGTGGCCCGAACCAGTATAAACCTCATGTCCTTTGTGTGTTCTTCTTTCCGGCCTAGATTTCTTGCGAGCCATAGAAGCGCTAGTCGGTAGGGAAAAGATCTCCGTGCGCACCCCATAGTTTGAACCTTAAGGGTCTGCCGGAACCCGAAATCCAACATAACCACAACGCCAAGTTGGCGGAGACATGCCACGCGTGAAGTCACGCTGGTCCGGCTTCCAGCCAACGCGCCAACCGTGTAAAGCTGTTGGCGGCAACGACGCCATACCAGAGGGCTACCACCATCCTCAACCAGGCCTCGGATAGCTGTGCCGTTTGCTTGTCAAGGGCCCTCAGGCGGGCCTCGGTAGTGTGCATAATCTCCATGAAGCTCCAAGCAACGTTTGGATCAAGCCCGGCACCCGAGTCCGCCTGGGTCAACCAGTCGGCAAGCACGGTCGCCTCCACCGTCTCCTGCGTCTCCGGCTAGTACTCTGTCAAGTGGAAAAGGGAAACAGTCAGCCACGAAAAAGCTTGGCCGGCTCGCAACCCGGAAAAGTCAATAAAGAAACACTTACTAATGAGGAGCTCTCCATATGCTGCGCCTCGCACAACATACCGTGCCACTCGAAGGCCCCGGCGTGATCGCTGGCTTCGAGCTCCTTCTGGAGCTCGGTGACCTCATCGACGGTCATCTTCAGCTCATCACCCCTCGCGGTAGCCGCCTTGTCACGCTCGTCCCTGAGCCGGATGAGCCGCCTGGTGGGCCTCCGCCACCTTGGCGGCCTCCTCCTTCAGCCGCTCCACCTCGGCCTGGAGATGGCCGTTGCCGGCGACCGCCTGCTCACGCTGCTGGCCGGCTTCAGCCAGCCGGGCTCGCAGATCCGGTACCTCAGCCGTGGCAGCTGCGCGGCAAAATTCCAAGTCAAGACGCCGGAAGAAAAGAAAAACACTTTAAGATTAGACCCAACTATTTCATAGTTGGCCTGAATCTCGGGGGCTACACCCAGTGGGTGCGCTAGCGTGCCCCCACTAAGAGCATGCAAGGCGGAGCACCTCCTCCTTGGCAGTGAGTTCCGTTGTGACCTGGCGGTGCTTCTCCAAAATCTAGTTATGAACCGACTCGGAGGCCGTCCAGGTGCTGTGGGAAAGCAAGGATTAACACAAACCGCAAAGGCATTTTTTAAGATTCGACCCAACTACTTCATAGTTGGCCCGAATCTCGGGGGCTACAACTAGTGGGTGCACTAGCGCGCCCCCACTGAGAAGCCGGAAAGACAAGCAAGAAGACTTACGATCATGGAGTGCTCCACCTCCCGCTCCCGCCCCAGCTCGCTCTGGGCGAAGGCCTAAACCTGGTCCGTGCGCGCGCGCGAAGATGTTGGCGCACGACGTCCATCATCGCCTCCTCATGCGCGCGTGGCCCGAAGACGGCTTCGCTGGACCCATCCCAGGCTTGTTGCGACCCGACGACCGGGCCACATCCCGACACCTGCTCTGGGTTCACGACGACCCTTGGTGACGGAACCACCAAGGCGCGCTCGCTTCTCGCCGGCTCCTCCGCAACTGGCGTCGACTTCGGCGCTCCTCCCGGGGCCACATCCCTGGTGCTCCCCTCCTCCGCCCGCTCGGCCATGTCATTTCGGGGTGGACTGTCTACGATTATCTCCTCCAGCTCTGAATCGTCAATGGCTGGCTCCAGGTCATGCCCTCCATCACTGTCGGCTCGACGACCATCTCCTCTGGCGGCCAGCTCCCTCGCTTCTGTGGCCCTGACCCAAGCCTGGTCTGAGCTCGCCGCCAGCTCCTCCTCAGCTTTGTTCCGAGCGCACCAAGGCACGCGCTCGGTGTCCGCCGGATCCAAGTCGAGGTCCTCCTCGGAGGTATGCTCCTCCCGGTAGATGGCGCTGCTCCGGGACTTCCAAAACGAAAACCCACCTTCGAACACGGAATCCATTACCGCCAGCGCCAAGTCGAGAGACATCCGGGACCACACAAAGAAAATATATGAAAGATACAACCAAGCAGCTGGCACGGAAATCAGCAAAGGGAATTTACCCGATCGCCGTCGGGATGGCCTGCTTTGTTAGTGGCGCCGGCACGACCCGGCGCACTCTCTTGGCGGTCGTCTTTCCGCGCGTGGCCGGTCCCTCCGCCGCGCGTTTCGTGGCCAGCTTTCGCGGCGTGTCGCCCTTCCCATGCGGCCGGCTTGCCATAGCCAACGCGTGGGACGACCCGGCGATGACCGTATTCTTCTGCCATCTTGGTGGGTCAACGCTACCATCTCCTCCCCAGTCGGTGTTTGATGCGGCTTGAAGCTATGTCGGTATTTCCCCAAAGAGGAAGGGCTGATGCAGCACAACAGCGGCAGGTATTTCCCTCATATGTGAAAGCAAGGTTATCGAACCAGTAGGAGAACCAAGCAACACAACGTAAACAACACGTGCACACAGATAACAAATCCTCGCAACCCGACATGTAAAAGGGGTTGTCAATCCCTTCCGGGTACGGCGCCTCAAGATAGGCAAACGGACGTGAGATAAAATTGTAGTAGATCTATAGATCGAACGCCAAATAAAATAAATAAGATTAAATTGCAGCAAGGTATTTTTGTATTTTTAGTATAATAGATATGAAAATAAAAGCAAAGGAAAATAGATCGCAAAGGCAAATAATATGAGAAAGAGACCCGGGGGCCGTAGGTTTCACTAGTGGCTTCTCTCGAGAAAAATAACAAATGATGGGTGAACAAATTACTGTTGGGCAATTGATAGAACTTCAAATAATCATGATGATATCCAGGCAATGATCATTACATAGGCATCACGTCCAATATTAGTAGACCGACTCCTGCCTGCATCTACTACTATTACTCCACACATCGACCGCTATCCAGCATGCATCTAGTGTATTAAGTTCATGAAGAAACGGAGTAATGCAATAAGAACGATGACATGATGTAGACAAACAAGATCTATCTATGTAGAGATAGACCCCATCATTTTATCCTTAGTAGCAATGATACATACGTGTCTGCTCCCTTTTTGTCACTAGGATCATGCACCGTAAGATCGAACCCACTACAAAGCACCTCTTCCCACTGCAAGATAAATAGATCAAGTTGGCCAAACAAAATCCAAATATCGGAGAAGAAATACGAGGCTATAAGTAATCATGCATAAAAGAGATCAAAGAAACTCAAATACTTTCATGGATATAAAAAGATAGATCTGATCATAAACTCAAAGTTCATCCATCCCAACAAACACACCGCAAAAGAGTTACATCATGTGGATCTCCATGACACCATTGTATTTAGAATTCAGAGAGAGAGAGAGGAAGCCATCTAGCGAGGATTTGTTATTTGTAGATCTTCGGGTCCGTAGTTAGTAGCTAGATGGCTTCCTATCTCTCTCTGAATTCTCAATACAATGATCTTTCGCTTTGAGCTATGGCACCTCTACAAATCCCTACTTCCCTCTGAGAAGGGCCTTTCTTTTATTTTATGCAATTTGTATTTTTGAATTTGAGTCTCCATCTTCTCTTATAAAAGCACCAACTAGGAGGCAATATGCTCGTACTTGAGTATTGCGTGTAGCTAATATGCGAGTGTGTTTCATGAATGGATCAACGATTGAGCATAATGGGCTAGGGATAACTTATTTTAGCGTTGATATTTTGAAAGACATGGTTGCTTGTTGATATGCTTGAGTACTTAATTTTCATGTCAAAACTAGACTATTGCTTTGAACAATATAAAAGTACGAACGTCCATGCTACAAAGAAAAGAAATAAGATATGACATGATAGGCAGCATTCCACATCAAAATATCTGTTTTTTATCACTTACCTACTCGAGGACGAGTAGGAGTTAAGCTTGGGGATACTGATACGTCTCCAACGTATCTATAATTTTTGATTGTTCCATGTTGTTATATTATCAATCTTGGATGTTTTATAATCATTTTTGGTACTAACCTATTGACATAGTGCCAAGTGTCAGTTGCTATTTTCTGCATGTTTCTACATCGCATGAAATCAATACCAAACGGAGTCCAAACACAACGAAACATAATGGGCCCTAGCTGCGCCTGGGGGTGCTCCGAAGAGAGCACAACCCACCAGGGCACGCCAGGAGGCCCAGGCGCACCCTGGTGGGTTGTGCCCACCTCGGGTGTCCCCCGGACCGCCTCTTTGCTCTATAAATACCCCAATATTCCCAAAACCCTAGGGGGGTCAACAAAATATTGATCCAGCAGCCGCACAGTCCAGAACCACCAGATCCAATCTAGACACCATCTCGGATGGGGTTCACCACCTCCAGTGGTGCCTCTCCGATGATGCATGAGTAGTTCTTTGTCGACCTTCAGGTCCGTAGTTAGTAGCTAGATGGCTTCCTCTCTATCTCTGAATTCTCAATACAGTGGTCTCTTGGAGATCCATATGATGTAACTCTTTTTGCGGTTTGTTTGTTGGGATCGATGAACTTTGAGTTTATGATCAGATCTATCTTTTTATATCCGTGAAAGTATTTGAGTTTCTTTGATCTCTTTTATGCATGATTACTTATAGCCTCGTATTTCTTCTCCGATATCTGGGATTTGTTTGGCCAACTTGATCTATTTATCTCGCAATGGGAAGAGGAGCTTTGTAGTGGGTTCGATCTTACGGTACTTGATCCTAGTGACAGAAAGGGAACCGACACGTATGTATCATTGCTACTAAGTACAAAACGATGGGGTCTATCTCTACATAGATAGATCTTGTCTGCATCATGTCATCGTTCTTATTGCATTAGTTTGTTTCTCCATGAACTTAATACATTCGATGCATGCTGGATAGCGGTCGATGCGTGGAGTAATAGTAGTAGATACAGGCTGGAGTCGGTCTACTAATCTTGGACGTGATGCCTATGTAATGATCATTGCCTAGACATTGTCATGATTATTTGAAGTTCTATCAATTGCCCAACAATAATTTGTTCACCCACCGTTTGCTATTTTTCTCGAGAGAAGCCACTAGTGAAACCTATGGCCCCCGGGTCTCTTTCTCATATTATTTGTATTTGTGAGCTATTTTCCTTTGCTTTTATTTTCAGATCTATTAAACTAAAAACACAAAAATACCTTGCTGCAATTTATTCTTATTTATTTTATTTGGCGTTCGATCTATCAATCTACTACAATTTTATCTCACATCCGTTTGCCTATCTTGAGGTGCCGTACCCGGAAGGGATTGACAACCCCTTTAACACGTTGGGTTGCGAGGATTTGTTATCTCTGTCCAGGGGTTGTTTGCGTTGTGTTGCTTGGTTCTCCTACTGGTTCGATAACCTTGGTTTCACATGTGAGGGAAATACCTACCGCTATTGTGCTGCATCATCCCTTCCTCTTTGGGGAAATACCGACGTAGCTTCAAGCCGCATCAAAAGGAATTTCTAGCGCCGTTGCCGGGAAGGATCTTCAACATATACCAGGTTCCTAATCACAAATCTCATCTCCTCACAATTTACATTGTTTTCCATTTGCCTCTCATTTTCCTCTCCCCCACTTCAAAAAAAATTCGTTTTATTCGCCTCTCTTTTTCGTTCGCCGTTTTCTCGTCAGATCTATCCGTGTTTTCGCTTCCTAGTCTTAATGGCTAGCGTTCCTACTCCTCCTTTGCCACCAGATTTGTAAGTTCTTTACTTCAAACAAAGGCAAGGAGAAAATTTGAAAGATGCTTGGTATAGGCTTATGGAATCCTATCATATTTGCAATTTAAAGGGGGGGCGCTAAGATCTTGCTTCATAATTTTTACATAGGATTGGCTTCGCATCATAGAAAACTCCTAGATTTTTCCGCTAAAGGGAATTTTATTGAGCTTGATGCCAATGCTTCCTATGAAATTTTAGAAGGAATTTTGGGAGTTCCACCTCAAAAGAAGGGGTTTTCCTTCACCCCTGAGGGAGTTCAAATGTTGGACAAACTTGGTGATTTGCATAAACATATGGTTGAAATATATAAATATAATGAACCCCTCAGACACCTCAATGGTAGTATCAATCGCTTGAATACCTTGATTACTCTTTGCAATAAGCGATTGGATATTTTGGATCTAAAGATGGTTTCTTTTCTAGAGAATTTAGGGAAGCGTAAAGAGCCTCCCAGGTTTGAGAAAACCCTTACAAAAGTTGCCAAAACTAGGAAGACGAAACTTAGATCCATGCTTTATGCGTAGCTAAGGGCATAAAACTATAGCGCTTGTTGGGAGGCAACCCAATGAATAAAATTTATTTTGCATTTTGCTTTCTGTTCTTGAGTGTTAGCAAAATTATTCTACTGTTATGATTGTGTTTTTTGTGTTTTAGTTAGTATTTGTGCCAAGTAAAGCCTTTAGGGTCTTCTTGGGTAATAGTTGTTTGATCTTGCTGAAAAACAGAAACTTCTGCTCTCACAAAAACAATTCTCATTTTTTACCAGCGCTTTATAAAATGCCAATTCTTTTTGCAGTAGATTAATATACAAATTCCTCAGGTCGTCCTAATGTTTCAGATTTTTGGAGTTCTAGAAGTTTTCAAAATAGTCAGATTGCTACACACAGTTCTATTTTGACACATTCTGTTTTCTTTGTGTTGTGTGCTTCTTTTTATGCCTCTATGGTTTTCTTTGATGACTTTTTGCCATAGAAAAGTTGGAATACGGTAGATATAATGCAAAAAAAAAATATGAATTGGTTTGGTACAGTACTGATAGTAGTGATTTGCTTTTTTTACTAACGGATCTCACGAAGGTTTTGTTGACTTTTGTGTGATTGAAGTTTTAAAGTTTTGGGTTATCTTATGATGGATGAAGGAATAAGGAGTAAGAGGAGCCTAAGCTTGGGGATGCCCCGGCATCCCAAGCCATTATCCAAAAATGAGCAAACAACTAAGCTTGGGGATGCCCCCGAGTGGCATCCCCTCTTTCTTCTAACGACCATCGATATTTTATCGAAGCTATATTTTTATTCATCACACACTATGTGTTTTGCTTGGAGTGTCTTATATGATATGAGTCTTTGCTTGTTTTATTTTGTGTTTTGAGTCTTGATTCCCTACTGCACACACCGATTTGAGAGAGCCAATATTATGTCATGACTTGTTAGAATTGCTCTCTATGCTTCACTTAAATTTTTATGAGCTATGGACTTGCTCTAGTGCTTCACTTATATCTTTTTGAGCACGGTGTGCTTTAGTATTTTGTAAGAAATTCTCTCTTGCTTCACTTAGATTTATTTGAGAGTTAGTAAAATTTCCAAGAAATTCTCTCTTGCTTCACTTAAATTAATTTGAGAGAAAGAAAGGAAAATTATGCTCATGATCTTCACTTATATTTGTTTGAGCTTGTCAAAAGCAACACATGAAAATTAGTCCCAAAGTGATAGATATCCAAGAAGGGTATAATAAAAACTTTCATGAAGATCATTGGACAAAATAAACTTGATTATTAGTAATAGTTTTGAGATATGATGATGTGATATGTGAGTTATGTTGATGAGTAATTATGCTTTAGTAAGAATATTGGTGTTAAGGTTTGTGATTCGTTATGGAAGCACAAAACTCAATAATTATGCAATGAAATTATATCCTACTTGTGGTGCATTATTCGGTGTTAATTATGCTTAATGCTCGCTTATGAGATTATCCGTTTCTTGGTTGGTCGCTTCTCAATGTTTTGCTAGCCTTCATTTTGCACTAAGTATGATCTCTACTTGTGCATCCAAAAACCTTTAAACCAGTTTTGCCACATGAGTCCACTATATCTACCTATATGCGGTATTCTTTTGCCGTTCTAAGAAAATTTGTATGTGCCATCTCTAATTTTCAAAATGAACTTCTCTTTTGTGCGTTCGTTCCGCTCGCGTAGCGGTGAGGGGTGGCTAATATTTTCCATGCTATAGATGTGTTATTCTCACGATGAGTGTTTATTCACTTGTCATTGCATGAGAGTAAGGCAAAGGTATTAGGGCTGCCCAGTCCTGAAATGAAAAATCAATTTACTTTATGTTGTCAAATAATAAATTCCTTGGAAAGTGTTGGTATGGACGGCAACCATGGATACGACTAGCCATGGAAAGTAAAAGTATGGTTGAAAAGGAATAAACTTTATTTTCTGTTTGGGAACCGCCTATGATATATCTAGCATGGAAAGTTTTGGGAACTCTAAGTCGTTTTCGTTGGTGGGAAGGATACACCTCCCAAAATGTTTTTATCTCTAAGTTTTTCGCTTTGAGCTATGGCACCTCTACAAATCCCTACTTCCCTCTGAGAAGGGCCTTTCTTTTATTTTATGCAATTTTTATTTTTGAATTTGAGTCTCCATCTTCTCTTATAAAAGCACCAACTAGGAGGCAATATGCTCGTACTTGAGTATTGCGTGTAGCTAATATGCGAGTGTGTTTCATGAATGGATCAACGATTGAGCATAATGGGCTAGGGATAACTTATTTTAGCGTTGATATTTTGAAATACATGGTTGCTTGTTGATATGCTTGAGTACTTAATTTTCATGTCAAAACTAGACTATTGCTTTGAACAATATAAAAGTACGAACGTCCATGCTACAAAGAAAAGAAATAAGATATGACATGATAGGCAGCATTCCACATCAAAATATCTGTTTTTTATCACTTACCTACTCGAGGACGAGTAGGAGTTAAGCTTGGGGATACTGATACGTCTCCAACGTATCTATAATTTTTGATTGTTCCATGTTGTTATATTATCAATCTTGGATGTTTTATAATCATTTTTGCTACTAACCTATTGACATAGTGCCAAGTGTCAGTTGCTGTTTTCTGCATGTTTCTACATCGCATGAAATCAATACCAAACGGAGTCCAAACACAACGAAACATAATGGGCCCTAGCTGCGCCTGGGGGTGCTCCGAAGAGAGCACAATCCACCAGGGCACGCCAGGAGGCCCAGGCGCACCTTGGTGGGTTGTGCCCACCTCGGGTGTCCCCCGGACCGCCTCTTTGCTCTATAAATACCCCAATATTCCCAAAACCCTAGGGGGGTCGACAAAATATTGATCCAGCAGCCGCACAGTCCAGAACCACCAGATCCAATCTAGACACCATCTCGGATGGGGTTCACCACCTCCAGTGGTGCCTCTCCGATGATGCATGAGCAGTTCTTTGTCGACCTTCGGGTCCGTAGTTAGTAGCTAGATGGCTTCCTCTCTATCTCTGAATTCTCAATACAATGGTCTCTTGGAGATCCATATGATGTAACTCTTTTTGCGGTTTGTTTGTTGGGATCGATGAACTTTGAGTTTATGATCAGATCTATCTTTTTATATCCGTGAAAGTATTTGAGTTTCTTTGATCTCTTTTATGCATGATTACTTATAGCCTCGTATTTCTTCTCCGACATTTGGGTTTTGTTTGGCCAACTTGATCTATTTATCTTGCAATGGGAAGAGGTGCTTTGTAGTGGGTTCGATCTTACAGTGCTTGATCCTAGTGACAGAAAGGGAACCGACACGTATGTATCGTTGCTACTAAGGATAAAACGATGGGGTCTATCTCTACATAGATAGATCTTGTCTACATCATGTCATCGTTCTTATTGCATTACTCCGTTTCTCCATGAACTTAATACATTAGATGCATGCTGGATAGCGGTCGATGTTTGGAGTAATAGTAGTAGATGCAGGCAGGAGTCAGTCTACTAATCTTGGACGTGATGCCTATGTAATGATCATTGACTAGATATCGTCATGGTTATTTGAAGTTCTATCAATTTCCCAACAGTAATTTGTTCACCCACCGTTTGCTATTTTTTCTTGAGAGAAGCCACTAGTGAAACCTACAGCCCCCGGGGTCTCTTTCTCATATTATTTGCCTTTGCAAGCTATTTTCCTTTGCTTTTATTTTCAGATCTATTAAACTAAAAATACAAAAATACCTTGCTGCAATTTATTCTTATTTATTTTATTTGGTGTTTGATCTATGCATCTAATACAATTTTATCTCACGTTTGTTTGCCTATCTTGAGGCATCGTACCCGGAAGGGATTGACAACCCCTTTAACACGTCGGGTTGCAAGGATTTGTTATCTGTGTGCAGGGGCTGTTTACGTTGTGTTGCTTGGTTCTCCTACTGGTTCAATAACCCTGGTTACATATCTGAGGGAAATACCTACCGCTATTGTGCTGCATCATCCCTTCCTATTTGGGGAAATACCGATGTAGCTTCACGCCGCATCAGCGTGTCGCGCCGTCTTTGGTTCCCGCCCGGTCTGTATCCCGGAAAGGGTCTCCACCTCGTCCAACCCGGTTTGCCGGATGGCCAGTACCTAAGCCCACATCCCATCATGCATTTGTTTGGCGGTATTCAGCAGCACCTTCTTCGTCGCATCGGGACGGAGAAGAAGTTGGGACATTGCGAAAAACAAAGACCAAGGAATCACCGCCAACGTCGGGTGGTCGTGGTTGTAGCGCCTTCCCGAAGCGCCAGTCAGCCACCATCCCGGCCTTCGAGATGTTGTTGACCCGGTCCGCGACCTGCTCCGTCGACAACCCGATGGACGACATCGGTGTGGTGTCCCGTCGGTCCCCCATCTGGCCAATGGCATGCACCATTTAAAGTGTGTTATGTCGACTAGGGGGGGTGAATAGGCGATTTTTACAAATTCGTCACTGAGGAATTTTAGGGTGATGAAATTCCTAAGTCACGAATGACTAGAAGTGGAATAAGTACTCAGATGCAAACATAATAGAATAGAAGCACAGTCATCATGATGAAATGAAAACAAGCACGAAGTACAAAAAGTGTAGACACAGGATAAGCAGGCTGAAGACAAACTGACTGAAGAAATTGAACTGAGGAAATTGAGAAAGTCTTCAGTCAAAGTCTTCAAACAGTAGCGATCAAGTACACAACACAGTAATGAGGAAATGAAAGGATTGAGGAAATAGAACCAGTTAGCTCGGTGAAGACAATGATTTGGTAGACCAATTCCATCTGTTATGACAGTCATATGTCTGGTTGGAGCGGCTAGGTATTTAAATCTGAGGACACACAGTTCTCACCGTATTCTCCTTGAGCTAAGGTCACACAAACCTCACCCAATCACTCGTGGTAAGTCTTCAGGTGACTTCCAAACCTTCACAAACTCGGTCACTCGGCGAGCCACAATTTTCTCTTGGATGCTCTAGACCATGACGCCTAACCGTCTAGAAGATGCACAGTCTTCAAAGGTAACAAGTGTCGGTTCCACACATGAACAATCTCTTCAGTGATGCTCAATCACTTTGGGTTTGTAGGTGTTTGGGTTTGGGTTTTGGTTTTTCCTCACTTGATGATTATCGCTCAAAGTCCTCGGAGGATGGGATGCTCTCAATGACAAGTGTCATTTTCTCACGGAGCAGCCAACCAGCTAGTGGTTGTAGGGGGCGGCTATTTATAGCCTAGGGAGCAGCTTGACATGATAAGACATAAATGCCCTTCAATGATATGACCGTTAGGTGGGTAGATATTTTGGGACAACTGGCGCATATAAAACAACAGTTAGAAATTTGACTATAAAATTCCTCGGGGCTATCTTGTTCCTCACTTGTAGGCAATCCGCACTGGCGAATTCCTAACTCCTCAGTCAAAACAAATTCCTCAGAGACCAGAAGATCTTCGTCCCTGTCACTGAAGAAATTGACTGAATTGCATGAGATTTCAAATGTCTTCACTCGAAGGGATTGGTAGGTGTACGAATTTGAGATGAGCATCACTTGGAAACTTTTCCTTAGTTTTACCTCAACTCCCTTTACCAGTATGGTGTTTCCTATGACTCAAGAAGGAGAAAATGAAACTACGAAAACAAAAGTCTTCACGCTTCATATTCCTCGCATCGATATCAAGTCTTCACGGTCACACCAATTTCTTCACTTTCAAAGTCTTCAGAAAGCCAAAGTCTTTAGTTGAAGACATTCATTTTTAGGGGTCGACTTTCTCTGTAAATATCAAACTCCTCATAGACTTATAGACCTGTGTACACTCACAAACACATTAGTCCCTTGACCTATAAATCTTCGATACACCAAAATCACTAAGGGGCACTTGATGCACTTACAGTCTCCCCCTTTTTGGTGATTGATGACAATATAGGTTAAGTGTTCAATGGGGATAAACATGTGAAGTGTAAATACTGATATTGAAGAATTTGATTGCAATATATAGAAGAACTCCCCCTGAAGATGTGCAAATGTGAGGAATTTGCTTTTGAAGCAATGCACATTGAAGAGTAGAATCATGGAGATCTCCCCCTATATCTTGTAATTCATACACGCATTTAACATATGATATGAGGAATTTGAAATGCATGATGAAATATGGTGACTGGTGTAATTCAGCATGCGTGCATTAACATATAAGAAAAAATATCATGCAGAAGAACATAGCGAAAGGATCAGACCACCATCGGAGTTAAGTTTACAACTCGATCCAACAAATCTTCAGAAGAACGAGAGTTGTAACTTAGCAAAAAAACGCCCATATATAGACCCGCTTGAAGAGTAACTCAAATTTCTCCCCCTTTGTCATCGAATGACCAAAAGGGACGAAAAATGAGGACTAACGCCACTGAAGAATATCATCACGAACTCAATGGAGGAGCGCCAGCGTTGTTGGCGTCGTCTGTTGATGGAGTAGGGCCTACCGCAGTGTCGTTCAGGTCTTCATTTTCATTAGTCTCGCGCGATGAAGAATAAGAGCTAGCCACCAAGTGTGTAACTTTGACCTTCTTGAATTTCTTCAAAGGTGGCTGAGACCAGTCAAAGTCCTGCTTGAAGCCCATCTTCTTGAGATCATCTTCACCGTAGAGATGAGACAGTACAGCCCAGGTGCGATCAAAAACTTCATGGAGGTAGTAATGGTTCTTCTTCACTGAATTCTGAGTGATGGCCATGTTCTGAAGAATTGAACCTAACTGGCGCTTGACCGACTTGTGGTTGTGATCGACCTTCTGATGAAGACTAAGGAGCAGCTCACGACCAGTCAGCACCCTGGGAGCTGTGCTTTGAGGAGTTTGAACAAATGAGTTCTCTGAAGAGGTATGCAATTTGTCTTCGAGGAACACTGCAAATGAGTTAAGTTGATGAGAACCTAGTGATTCAGCAGCGGACATGTGTACCTGTGAACAGAGTATAGATGCAAAGAATTTGGAGAGGTCATATGCGTTCCCAGAAGTTTTTGCAAAAATAAAAAGTTTGAGGAATTTGACCAGAGGTGTCTTGAGGAATTTCACTAAGCGTTCTTTGACTTAGGTTCTAGAGTTGTATAGATTGAAAATCCACACAACTGAGGAATCTTGAAGAAAAATGTTGCTTAGAGAAATAGACCAAGAACATATGCTTGTGTGAGGTGTTTAAAGTGTGGAAGTTGAAGACTAAACACATTTTGAAGACTTTGTAGAAATCATCAGAATCAACAAGAGCAGTAAAAGGAACTTTCAATTACCCTTGATGAAGAACACGACGAACTAGGAGTAGTAGATTGGAAGTTCGTCAGTCTAGATCTTCCACGCCCTAAATTGGCAGAGGAAGACATCTACAGCAGAGGCAAGGAGAACAAATCCGTGGCCGACGCGAGTACGATGGCAACGAGGTCGAGGTAGTGAAGCTCTTCCTCACCGTCGACGATGGAAGTAGCAGCGGCGCTAGGTCTGGAAGCTCGAGCGGGGTAAATGCAGTCTGAGGAGGGTGAGGGGTATATATAGCCGAGGTGAAAAACCGCTCGCCCGACGAAAATGGATGAACGTGCCCCTGACTCTTCTCATCCTAGCGATATGTGTCACCCATGTACAGAGCGATGGCGATCGTGTGAGATCGTGGGTGAATAGATAAATCCTATCGTGGGATGTGGAACGATTTAGGCGGCAAGAGCCGAAAATTCAGATAAGAATATTTTAATGGTTCGTTCGCAAATTCTTCAGCTAACAAGGACACAGTAAAGATTTTGAACGGGTTTCAAATAGAACGCACATGAAGAATTTGGGAAAAGATTGGGTTGAGTTTAGCATAGAGGGGGAAGGGTCCGATCACATTCACTTAGCAGAAAAGGCAACTTGAATATTTAGCAATAAGTGAATGTTGTAGAGGACTAGAACTCAAATATATATATATATATAATCAATGAAGAACAACGATGGAAAGAGTGAAGACTATGCAAAGTTGAAGAATTTGAACAACTAAGGAAATTCAAAACTGAAGAAATACTGAAATTGAAGATTTTCAACTTTTGTTGGTGGCGTGACCCACCGTATAAGAATGAGGATTTCAGACGCCGCGTACAATTGTCATAGGGCTCTGAGAATCAAATTCTTCGTTAATTTCTTCACACTTAGAGGGTTAGTCTTCATTGATTGAAGAAAAACGTTACTTCGTGTGTTGCACATCTAAGTCATAAATTTTGCGTAAGTGTTAGGATGTGTGTCGTTCTCAAAGAACATTCGAAGATTCTAAGATATTTATCTCACACTACAACTTGCTAAATCTCTTCTCATCTAAGGGCTTTGTGAAGATATAGGCTAGTTGTTCTTCAGTCTTCACGTGCTCAATAGAGATGTCGCCCTTCAACACATGATCACGAAGAAAATGATGAAGAATATGAATGTGCTTTGTCTTCGAGTGCTGAACAGGGTTATGATCAATATTGATGGCACTCTCATTGTCACCATAGAGAGGCACATTCTTCACATTGATGCCGTAGTCCCTGAGGGTTTGCTTCATCCATAGCAATTGAGCACAGCACGAACTAGCAGCAAATGTACTCAGCTTGAGCAGTAGAGACTGATACGCAGTTCTATTTCTTCTATGATCAACATACCAAGGATCGTCTGAGGAAATGGCATGTGCCTGATGTTGACTTGTGGTCCACACGGTCACCAGCATAGTCAGAGTCTGAATATCCAATGAGATCAAAAGTAGAGCCCTTGGGATACCATAATCCAAGTGTTGGAGTGTGAGCTAGATATGGAAGAATATGCTTCATAGCCTTATGGTGTTATTCCTTCGGTGTAGCTTGAAAGTTGGCACACATGCAAACACTAAGCATAATATCTGACCTAGACGCACATAAATACAATAAAGAGCCAATCATGGAGCGATATACCTTTTGATTGAAGTCTATACCATTTTCATCAGTGCATAGATGGCCATTTGTGGGCATAGGGATTTTGACGCCTTTGCAATCTTGCATGCCGAATTTCCTCAATACATCCTTGAGGTATTTCTCCTGAGATATGAAGATGCCATTTCGTTGTTGACATATTTGAAGACCTAAGAAGAATTTCAGTTCTCCCATCATAGACATTTGATATTCTTCACTCATCATATATTTGGCACACGATTAATTCATCATCATTGGTTTTGGTGAAAAGAGTTGGGTCAGGTGAACCGGCTTTGAAGCCTTTCTTCATGAGGAATTCCTTCAAGGGATCATACCACGCCCGAGGGGCCTGCTTGAGGCCATAGAGGGCCTTATTGAGTCTGAAGACTTTATCAGGATGCTTTGGATCTTCTAAACCTGGGGGTTGAGCAACATATACTTCTTCCTCAAGCTTACCATTGAGGAATGCACTTTTCACATCCATTTGATATAACATCATATTATGATGGTTAGCATAAGCAAGTAATATGCGAATAGCCTCAAGTCTAGCAATAGGTGCAAAAGTTTTATCGAAATCAATTCCTTCAACCTGTGTGTAGCCTTGAGCTATAAGTCGTGCCTTATTCCTCACCACAAGGCCATTTTCATCTTGCTTGTTGCAGTAGATCCATTTTGTGCCGATGATATTGTGCTTGCGAGGGTCTGATCGCTTGACAAGTTCCCACACATTGTTGAGCTCGAACAGATGTAATTCCTCTTGCATTGCTTGAATCCACTCAGGCTCCAGAAATGCCTCATCTACCTTAGTGGGCTCTGTGATAGAGACAAAAGCAAAGTGCCCACAAAAGTTAGACAAATGTGAAGCTTTTGAGCGTGTGAGAGGACCTGGTGCTTTGATATCGTTGATGATTCTCTCAATCTGCACTTCATTAGATACGCGAGGATGAGCTAGTTGATGATGTTGAGGGGGCTCAGCATTTTCTTCAGAGCCATTTTCCTCAGGTGCACCAACATGATGTTCTTCACGTTCTGGAATGACTTCTTCAGTAGATTCTTTGGTAGGAATAACATCGTTAGTTGCCTGGAACTTAATGGATTCCTCAGGTGGTATTTCATCTAGCACAGGAGGAAGGTGCTCTCTTTGTGAGCCGTTAGTTTCATTGAACCGCACATCTACAGTTTCAACAACCTTGTGGTGATAGGTGTTGAAGACTCTGTAGGTGTGCGAGTCATTTCCATAACCAAACATAAAACCTTCATGTGCTTTCGGTGCAAATTTAGAATTGTGATGAGGATCTCTAATACAACATTTAGCACTGAAGACTTTGAAATAACTCACATTGGGTTTCTTGTCAGTGAGGAGTTAATATGAGGTCTTTGTGAAGAATTTGTGAAGATATATCATGTTGATGATGTGGCACACAGTATCAATTGCCTCAGGCCAGAAGCGAGGAGGCGTCTTGTATTCATCAAGCATAGTGTGAGCCATCTCAACAAGTGTTATGTTCTTGCACTCCACGACGCCATTTTGCTGAGGAGTATAAGGAGCGGATAACTCGTGAGTAATACCAAGTTCATCAAGATAGTCATCAACACCAGTATTCTTCAACTCAGTTCCATTGTCACTTCTGATGTGCTTGATCTTCACACCAAAGTTGCTTGAAGCCCTTGAGGAAAATCGTTTGAAGATTTCATGCACTTCAGTTTTGTAAGTGATGATATGCACCCATGTGTAACGATAATAGTCATCAACAAATGACAAAGCCATATAAAGATGCAGCATTAGTGAATGTGGCAAAATGAGTAGGGCCAAAGATATCCATGTGAAGCAATTCAAATGGATGAGTGGTAGTCATGATGGTCTTTGAGGGATGCTTGGCCTTGGTCATCTTTCCATCTTCACAAGCTCCACACAGATGGTCCTTGAGGAATTTGACACCTTCAGTGCCAATGACATGCTTCTTCTTCGCTAGAGTGTACAAGTTCCTCATGCCAGCATGACCAAGTCGTCGATGCCATAGCCAGCCTTCTGAGGCTTTTGCAAGTAGACATGTAGCAGGTTGTGGTTCTGTAGAAAAATCAACAATATACAAATATCCTCTCCTAAAGCCTTCGAAGACTTTGGAATTGTCAGCATCCATGATCACAACACAACAATACTTGCCAAACACAACAACCATATAAAGATCACAAAGCATTGAGACAGACATGAGGTTGAACCCTAAGGACTCGACAAGCATGACTTTGTCCATGTGTCGATCCTTTGAGATCGCAACCTGCTACCTCTTGAGCATGTGTTGGTTTTCCCTTGATTAGGAAAGGGTGATGCAGGAAAGTAGTGTAAGTATTTCCCTCAGTTTTTGAGAACCAAGGTATCAATCCAGTAGGAGACTACACGCAAGTCACATAGTACCTACAGAAACAAATAAGAACCTCGCAACCAACGCGATAAAGGGGTTGTCAATCCCTTCACGGTCACTTATGAAAGTGAGATCTGATAGAGATAACAAGATAAATATTTTTGGTATTTTTGTTGTATAGATTGAAAAGTAAAGATTGCAAAATAAATAGTAAACTAGAATTGTAGATCGGAAACTTATATGATGTAAAGTAGACCCTGGGGCCATAGGTTTCACTAGTGGCTTCTCTCAAGATAGCATATATTACGATGGGTGAACAAATTACTGCCGAGCAATTGATAGAAAAGCGCATAGTTATGATGATATCTAGGCATGATCATGAACATAGGCATCACGTCCGTGTCAAGTAGACCGATACGATTCTGCATCTACTACTATTACTCCACACATCGACCGCTATCCAGCATGCACCTAGAGTATTAAGTTCATAAGAACAAAGTAATGCATTAGGCAAGATGACATAATGTAGATGGATAAACTCAAGCAATATGATATAAACCCCATCTTTTTATCATCGATGGCAACAATACAATACGTGCCTTGTTGCCCCTGCCGTCACTGGTAAAGGAGACCGCAAGATTGAACCCAAAGGTAAGCACTTCTCCCATTGCAAGAAAGATCAATCTAGTAGGCCAAACAAAACTAATAATTCAAAGAGACTTGCAAAGATAGCAAATCATGCATATAAGAATTCAGAGAAGAATCAAATATTGTTCATAGATAATCTTAATCATAAACCCACAATTCATTCGATCTTGGCAAACACACCGCAAAAAGAACTACATCGAATATATCTCCAAGAACATAGAGGAGAACTTTGTGAGATCCAAAGAGAGAGAGAAGAGGACATCTAGCTAATAACTATGGACCCGAAGGTCTGTGGTAAACTACTCACACATCATCGAAGAGGCTATGGTGTTGATGTAGAAGCCCTCCGTGATCGATTCCCCCTTCGGCAGATTGCCGGAAAAGGTCCCCAGATGGGATCTCACGGGTACAGAATGTTGCGGCGGTGGAAAAGTAGTTTTGTGGCTCCCCTGGATGTTTTTAGGGTATAAGAGTATATATATAGGCGAAAGAAGTAGGTCGGTGGAGCTGCAAGGGGCCCACGAGGGTGGGGGCGCCTGGCCCCCCTGGGCGCGCCGCCCTACCTCGTGGCCTCCTCGCTACTTCCTTGACGTCCACTCCAAGTCTCCTAGATTTCGTTTGTTCCAAAAAGATCCTCGTGAAGGTTTCATTCCGTTTGGATTCCATTTGATATTCCTTTTCTGTGAAACACTGAAATGGGCAAAAAAACATCAATTTGCATTGGGCTTTCTGTTAATAGGTTAGTCCCAAAAATAATATAAAAGTGTATAATAAAGCCCATAAACATCCAAAACAGATAATATAATAGCATGGAACAATCAAAAATTATAGATACGTTGGAGACGTATCAAGCATCCCCAAGCTTAATTCCTGCTCGTCCTCGAGTAGGTAAATGATAAAAACAGAATTTTTGATGTGGAATGCTACCTAACATAATTTTCAATGTATTTCTCTTTATTGCGGCATGAATATTTAGATCCGAGAGATTCTAGACGGAAGTTTAATATTGACATAAAAATAATAATACTTTAAGCAATGCTAACCAAGCAATCATGTCTTATCAAAATAACATAGCCAAAGAAAGCTCATCCCTACAATATCATATAGTTTGGCCATGCTTCATTTTCGTCACACAAAATGCTCCCATCATGCACAACCCCAATGACAAGCCAAGCAATTGTTTCATACTTTAGTCTTTTCAAATTCTTTCAACTTTCACGCAATATATGAGCGCGAGCTATGGATATAACACTATGGGTGGAACAGAATATGATGATGGAGGTTGTGTAAGAAGACAAAAGGGAGAAAGTCTCACATTGACGCGGCTAATCAACGGGCTATGGAGATGCCCATCAATTGATGTCAATGCAAGGAGTAGGGATTGTCGTGCAACAGATGCACTAGAGCTATGAATATATGAAAGCTCAACAAAAGTAACTAAGTGGGTGTGCATCCAACTTGCTTGCTCACGAATACCTAGGGCATTTGAGGAAGCCCATTGTTGGAATATACAAGCCAAGTTCTATAATGAAAAATTCCCACTAGTATATGAAAGTGACAACATAAGAGACTCTCTATCATGAAGATCATGGTGCTACTTTGAAGCTCAAGTGTGGAAAAAGGATAGTAACATTGCCCCTTCTCTCTTTTTCTCTCTCTTTTTTCCTTTTTTTCTTTTTTTGGGGCCTCTCTTTTTTTATGGCCTTTCTCTCTCTTTTTAAGAACTTTCCTCACATGGGACAATGCACTAATAATGAAAATCATCACACTTTTATTTACTTTACAACTCAAGAATTACAACTTGATACTTAGAACAAAATATGACTTTATGTGAATGCCTCCGGCGGTGTACCGGGATATGCAATGAATCAAGAGTGACATGTATGAAAGAATTATGAAGGTGGCTTTGCCGCAAATACGATGTCAACTACATGATCATGCAAGGCAATATGACAATGATGGAGCAAGTCATAATAAACGGAACGGTGGAAAGTTGCACGGCAATATATCTCGGAATGGCTATGGAAATGCCATAATAGGTAGGTATGGTGGCTGTTTTGAGGAATATATAAGGAGGCTTATGTGTGATAGAGCGTATCATATCATGGGGTTTGGATGCACCGGCGAAGTTTGCACCAACTCTCGAGGTGAGAAAGGGCAATGCACGGTACCGAAGAGGCTAGCAATGATGGAAGGGTGAGAGTGCGTATAATCCATGGACTCAACATTAGTCATAAAGAACTCATATACTTATTGCAAAAATCTACAAGTCATCAAAACCAAGCACTACGTGCATGCTCCTAGGGGGGTAGATTGGTAGGAAAAGACCATCGCTCGTCCCCGACCGCGACTCATAAGGAAAGCAATCAAAGAACACCCCGTGCTTCAAATTTGTCACACAACGTTTACCATACGTGCATGCTACAGGACTTACCAACTTCACAAGTATTTCTCAATTCCATAATTACTCAACTAGCACAACTCTAATATTACCACCTTTATATCTCAAAACAACTGTCAAGAATCAAACTTCTCATAACATTTAATGCACTCTATATGAAAGTTTTTATTATACCCATCCCGGATGTCTATCATATTAGGACTAATTTCATAACCAAAGCAAATTGCCATGCTATTCTAAAAGACTCTCAAAATAATATAAGTGAAGCATGAGAGATCAATAATTTCTATAAAATAAAACCACCACCATGCTCTAAAAAGATATAAGCGAAGCACTAGAGCCAAATTATCTACCTCGAAAGATATAAGTTAAGCACATAGAGTATTCTAATAAATTCCGATTCATGTGTGTCTCTCCCAAAAGGTGTGTACAGAAATGATGACTATGTAAACTAAAAAGCAAAGACTCAAATCATACAACACGCTCCAAGCAAAACACATATCATGTGGTGAATAAAAATATAGTCTCCAAAGACCAATTTCTCTGCAACAAAGCACGAGTATATTGGAAAACCCTGCCGGTCAGGGGAACGGTGTCGGAGTTATAGGGATAGCTTGCCAATTCACATCATCGCCGCCCACATTGCGAAAATCCCCCCTCCTCTTCCCAAAGAAAACCCCATCTCCTCCCCGCAGCTTTCGGCCATGGCGAACTTCGAGCTTGATCCACAGCGCTTCCTCCCGGCAGGCCATCACACCATTGATGGTGGGGACAGGCAGCTTCCACGCACATTCATCACACCGGCTGCTCGTCCTCCTCACCGCCATGAGGATTACATGGTCATTGAGGACATGCCTGCTCAGGAGGGACCGCTCGGGCCGGTCAGGGAAGAGATTGTTCAGTTCCTTCAGAACAGAGGTACTCTGGTTCGCTCTACTCAGCCTTGGTTCCATGGGGTTGGGTTATTTCAAGTCAAGGATCCATCTATCAGATATACGTTGATTCAGCATGCCCCCATTTCCTCTGGGTGATGATCGTTTTGTTAGAATTATGAAGCATGATGAGGGAGAGAATTTTAAGGGGAATCATGGGTTCCGTAAGGGTTGGCTCATGTTAATTGGTATTCCTCTTGACTATCGCAATACGGAGTTCATATCACAGGCGGTAGGCACCTTTGGGAAATTTCACTCTTGGGATAGTGAGGATCCATATTTGGTTCATACTTTAGTAGAGGCAAGTTTTCCGGACACACCATTGGTGCCACGGGATGTGGTCTTTGGAGACTATGCCGAATGGGGAGGACCTCAGGTCTCGTGGACCGTTGCTTGCTATGTTTGAGCGTTGACTTCGCTGGCCACATGCCAAATGATGAAGATCCAATGCCTCTGGATGGTAATCCTCGCCCATTGCCTCGAAACCTGCTCCAAGACAATATGATGTTTGTTCTTCCACCATATCAAATGTTGGGATGGAACGATGCGCCTATAGCCCCTCCATTGCCTCTGGAAAATAACATTGGGGGTGCTGGATGGGGAAATGCCAACTGGGGGGACAATGAGGATGAGCTTCAACAGCCGCCACAGCCTGAGGTGCAGGACCAGGTCTCTATTATGATTGATCAGCCTGAGGGTTCTGGGTCTGTTGAACAGCATGTTGAGGTTTAGTTTGAGGAGCAACATCAGTTTCAGCATGACCAACAGTTACAGGACAATGTGCAGTCGGCCGTTTTGGAAAATCCTCTAGCAATTGTGCCATATCAACCTCCTATCATTCATCAGCATCAAATCTTCATTGGCATGGCAAGGATTGTGGCTGGGCCATCGCTTTCTCCAGAGATGATCTGGAAGAGATCGTTTGAAAATCTGTTACCTGAATTTGCTGTCATGGAGGTGCCTAGACCTATCTTCTTTAAGCCATTTGGGACAGTGACATACTCCAAGTGCACGTGGACCATTTCCTTTTATGATTCTTAGAAGATGTCTTCGTTGGTGCCAAGCCTGCCCAGCAGCCTTGCTCTAAGGAAATATATTGTGGCTAAACGCCCAGTTGCCAGAGCTCTTTTTGGAGGTTCACCTGAGGAGGTTGCCAATGCAAATGATAATGCAGTGTCTGAATTTGCCATGGCTGGACAGGAGTTCTCTGAAGATATTGTGTTTGGCAACCTGGAGGAGAACTCTTTTTCCTCTTTTGTGGTTTTTTCTTCTGCGCAGGCCAACGAGAAGAAACAGACAAGAGGAAGGAAGACCGTGGCTCCTTTAGTGGATACTTCTGTATGGAGATGTACGAGAAGCGCGACAAAACTGGATGGAGAGGAATTCACTGAAGATGTTGTGTCTGGCAGTCTGGAGGAGAACTCGGTTTCCTCTTCTGTTGTTTTTTCTTCTGCACGGGCCAAGGAAAAGAAGCGGACAAGAAGA
Source organism: Triticum urartu (assembly GCF_056163025.1). Classification (NCBI taxonomy): domain Eukaryota; kingdom Viridiplantae; phylum Streptophyta; class Magnoliopsida; order Poales; family Poaceae; genus Triticum; species Triticum urartu. The sequence continues at coordinate 448,600,768 of NC_141878.1, read as the reverse complement.
AGGAAGACTGTGGCTTCTTTAGTGGATACTTCTGTACGGAGATGTACAAGAAGCGCAGCAAAACTAGATGGGTTTAAGCCTGTGAGTTTTGAACAACTTTCTCTCTAGCCCACTAAAAGGCGTCCCCGGTCCAAGCCCATGCATGTGAAGGCCTAGCCCAATACTGATGACGCTGGTGGCAATGGCAAGTTTGAAGATGCCCCTCCATCCACGCCTCTCAACGTGTTGTAAGCAATTGGAGCGGAGCTGGAGATCGACCCAATATGCTGTCCAAGGATAAGCTTATGGCTAATCCCAAGGACTCCTCCTCGTCCAATGGTGTTTAAATGTTGCAATTTCAAAATTTATCTAGGTGTAGCGAGCCTGTCAAATTTGCTGTCGTTTATGTCGTGATAAACTTTATGTCGTGTGGTCAGAACTGGATGTCTTATGTTTCCTATGATGTGGGGTGTATGGCATTGTATGCCATGCAGTTTTTGCTACTTTGCTTCAGGTTATCTCATGAATCAAATATCTTTGCGTAATTGGAAGGTGCTTTGTTGGAATGTTCGTGGTCTCAACTCTCAAACACGACAACGTTCTGTTAGAGAGAAAATAACTGAAAGTCAGTGTGCCGTTGCTTGTTTGCAAGAAACTAAGTTATCATATTGTCCTTGTTCATTAATTAAGAGCATTTGCCCTAGGGTTTTTGATCAGTTCATTGAATCACCCTCGAGATGAGCCTCGGGAGGTATTCTGACAGTGTGGCGTTCAGATGTTTTTAAGGTTGTCTTAATTGAAGTAAAGCCTTTTGTAATTGTCATGAGTTTCACATCGGTGCATAATAGTGACCAGTGATTTCTAGTAAATGTTTATGGGCCTTGTCAGGGTATAATGAGGGATGAGCTTGTTAACTGGCTGTACAATCTTCAGGTGGAACCCGAGCAAGAATGGTTGTTATTGGGAGATTTTAATTTCAGTAGGTCCATGGGCAATCGTAATCTTCCTGGTGGGAATGTTAATGACATTTTTATCTTTAATGAGATCATTGGTCACTTAGTACTACTGGAACTTCCTTTAAAAGGTCAAAGATTCACCTGGTCAAGCATGCAGGATGTTCCACTTCTTGAGCAATTAGACTGGTTTTTTACTTCTGCCAGTTTGATTAATCAGTACCCCATGACACAAGTTGCACCTCTTGCTAGAACTACGTCTGATCATGTTCCTTGTGTAATATCCATCTGCACCTCAATTCCAAAAGCTCATATCTTTAGATTTGAAAACTATTGGGTGCATCAACCTGGGTTCATGGACTGTGTAAGTGAGGTTTGGAACAAACCTTCACATAAGACTCATATAACTACAGTAATTATGGACAAATTGAAATCCTTCAGGATTGCACTCAAAAAATGGCAGAAGGGGCTATCACATATCAAATCATTGATTGAAAAGTGCAATTGGGTAATCCTGTGGCTGGATGATTTGGAGGATTGGAGGCCTCTATCTATACCTGAATATAACTTCAGGAAGATAGTTAAGATGCATCATGAGCACCTCTTACACTTGCAATTTTTATAGTGGAGGAAAAGGTGCACTATCAGGTATATCAAGGTGGGAGAAGAAAATTCAAAATTCTTCTAGGCCATGGCAACAGAGAGGTATAGGAAGAATTCTATTGCTAGGCTGCAATTGTCTGATGGAACAATTTCTTTAGATCATGGGGAAATAGCAAAGGAATTTTTGGATGCTTTCAAGGGCAGAATGGGAACTGTTAAGCCAATTTTGTTGGGCAATGACATTCTCTCACTTATCCCAAAAGTGCAGGGTCTTGAGGTGCTCACAAAACCTTTTCAGCTACAAGAAATTGAAAATGTCATAAAAGAAATGCCCATTGATAAGGCACCAGGGCCAGATGGTTTTAATGGCCTTTTCATAAAGAAATGCTGGTCTATCATTTCCAGTGATTTCATTAGGATGGTGAATGAATTTCATGCAGGCACTGCTCTTTTGGAAAATCTCAATGAAGCTTTCATTACTTTAATCCCAAAAAAGCAAACACCTAAGGATGTAGGAGATTTTAGGCCAATCTCCTTGACAAGTGTGGGACTAAAATTTCTGACTAAACTGGCAGCTAACATGTTTCAAGATGAAATCATCAACTGTGTTCATAAGAATCAGTATGGCCTCATTAAATCAAGAACAATTCAAGATTGTATTGCTTGGACTTTTGAGTATATTCATCAATGCAACCATTCAAAGAAGTCAATCATACTGCTCAAGATGGACTTTGAAAAAGCATTTGACTCTATTCAGCATGAGGCAATTTTGAAAATTCTTGTGGCAAAAGGTTTTGATAGCAAATGGATCACCTGGGTTCAATAGCTATTATCTTCTGCAACTTCATCTATCCTGTTAAATGGTGTACCTGGAAAACATTTCAATTGCAAATGTGGTGTAAAGCAAGGAGATCCTATCTCTCCTTTGCTTTTTGTGATTGTTGTTGATCTTTTGTAGACTATGATCAATGATCTTTTGTGTAAGGGGTCTGCTAACCTTGCCATTGCCAATGCATGATCCTGATTATCCAGTGGTGCAGTATGATGATGACACTTTACTTTTTGTGAATGCTGACTCAACTCAGTTGGAGGTCCTCAAATCAGTGTTGAACTTACATAAATCTTCAATGTACCCAATCAATGTGGACCCCTCTGTTGCTACTGCACTTGCTGCTCTGTTTGGTTGCCAGCTAGGTTCAATGCCCTTCACTTATTTGGGACTTCCTGTTGGAACCACTCGACCCAAAATTGTAGATTTGCTACCTTTGGTAGTGTAGCGACCCGACCTCAAACGGTCAAGTCTCTGTGCTTCAGTGTCATCCCTGGATCGGTAATGCTGACACACACAGTACTCGACGATTTATAACAGAGTAGTAATCACACACTTATTACATCGAATGTCTCAAAAGAGAACTTATTACAATAAATATGGCTTAAGGCCATCTAATACGATAACAGCAGAAGGCTTGGAAGATAAAGTGAGTCCAGCAACTCCAACGACCTAATGAACCTTACTCCTCGTCTGAAAAGTCTCCAACATAATACGTTGCATCCCGAAAATGGGTCAGCACATGGAATATGCTGGCAATATAACACAGTTGAGCAAGAACAGAATAATGGTATCACTACATGCATATATGGCTGGTGGAAAGCTCTATGGTTATAGTTTTTGCGAAAAGCCAATTTTCTTTCCTACAACAAAGGAATAGATTTTAATTTAACTATCATGGTAGTTGAAACATCATTGAGAAGGTTCCTCCAACTCAATCCCAATTAAAGTGATTAACAACCCAACAATATTAATTAAGAGTGATGAGATACTTAAGATACTTCAAGTACTAGATACTTAAGATGTCCATAACCTGGGACATGGCTAACCATGATTAGTTTGTACACTCTGCAGAGGTTTGCGCACTTTTCCCCACAAGACTCGATCGCCTCCATTGAATTTCTCGCACTACATGGTGTTTCATAAACGGATGACCGAGACACAGTCTTTCAGAAACATTAACTCTCTACTCCGGACAGACCATACCAAATCTACATCCCTCTACCTGCTGATCTGCCTCTTCAAGAGCTTCACATAACTTACTCAACTATGCTAGAGCCCATAATAGCTTGTGGCTGCACACGGAAGTTTCTAGCATGAATAATCTCAGTTCCCTTTGAGCCTGGGTGGCGGACCATAGGATTATCACACGGGTACTCCGGGATATTCTAGGACAACACTGGATTCCCCAGGTGCCCAACAAACAATCCACCCAGATGTGTATTCAAGTTGCCACCTTAAGTTGAACCATTAATTAGCAATCTCATATATGTCATGGATTTCACTCACCCAACCACGTCTACGAGCATAGCATAGCAATATAAGCAATAGGTTCTACCTCATCAACTACTTCCCAACCCACAACTTAATGACATCCTAATCATGCAATGTTTGAGGATTGGAACTAATGCATAAAAACTGGGTGATAAGGGGGTATGATCAAAGTGTTACATGCCTTGCTGACGATCCGCGTAACCTAGAGACTCCAAATAACACGCTTCGCACTTCGGGAATTCTATCGCAAACAAACAGTAGCATACATAAGCAACAAACAAAGAAACACGGGCAAAACTCAAATAAGAGAGATTGACCAGAAAGTTCAACTTAAGAACTCCGGTTTGCAAAAATAATCAAACCAAACGGAGCAACGAAACTCAAATGGCAAAAGAAACAAGATCCGTTTACTAATCTGAACTAAGGTCAAATTTTACAGCACCAAAATCTTGTTCAAGTTGGTTTAGCGGAAAGAGGGTCTCGAGATGAAGATCTAGGCGCTTGAATCGCCTGATTCTGACTAACGAGCGAAAAGATAAACAGAAACGAAAATCAGATCAGAAATCACGATCGAGAATAATCGTGGAAAAATCCGATAAAAAGAAAACTGACGAACAGACTAATGAACGAGCGTTCGTTATCTGTAACTAACGAGCGAAAACCGTTCGTTGAAACGAACGTACGCTATATAGAGGAACCGGGAAAAACCGGTGAACTGATCTAAAAAAACGAACTAGGGTTTTCTAAAAAACCGAATCGGTTTCTTTAAGAAAAACGGCAGCGGCGGATCGGCGCGTTACCTCTTCGGCGAGGCAAATCCAGCGAGGCGGGGCTTGCGGGGCGGCGTGGCGACTTGGCGGTGCGGGGCAGCGGCTGGCGGCGGTGCGGGCGGTGGCGGGGCGCGGGGCTGCGGCTCGCGCGGGCGGCTACGGTGGCGCGGGGTGGTGGTGGCAGGCTCGGGGGGGAGTATATAAAGGGGGGCGGCTTGGCTTGGACGAGGGGCCAAGGCGGCGGCGGCGGTGGAGTCCGGCTCGGACTCCTCCGAGTCGGCTGCGGCGGCGCGGTCTCCCCAACTCTCTCCGAGTGTCCTTGAGTTGCTTAGGATTTCGAGGATTGCGGAACGAAAATGCAATAAATATGATATGCAAGAATGACCTATCTATAACATTCCAAATTGAAAATTTGGGATGTTACAAACCTACCCCCGTTAAGATGAATCTCGCTCTCGAGATTCGTGTTGGCTAGAAAATAGGTGTGGGTGGTCCTTGAGTAGATCATCCTCTCATTCCCAGGTGGCTTCATCCTTGTTGTGGTGGCTCCACTGAACTTTACAAAACTTGATAACCTTGCTGCGGGTGACTCGGCTGGCAAACTCAAGAATCTTAACTGGCTTTTCCTCATAAGTCAAGTCACTGTCCAACTGAATCGCCTCCAAGGGTACGGTATATCGGCCATCTCAGCATGACACTTCTTCAACTGTGAAATGTGGAACACGTCATGAACTCCTGACAGTCCTTCAGGTAACTCCAACTTGTAGGCAACTTATCCCATCCGTTCCAAAACACGATATGGTCCTACAAATCTCGGGGCTAACTTTCCTTTAACTCCAAAAAGTTTCACTCCTCGCAAGGGAGATACTCGCAGATATGCTCTATCTCCAATTTCGTAGGTTACCTCCTTGCATTTCGAGTCTGCATAACTCTTCTGCCTGGACTGAGCAATCTTCAGTCTATCATGAATCAGCTTAACCTTCTCTTCAGACTCCTTGATCAAGTCTGGTCCAAACAACTGTCAGTCTCCTACTTCATCCCACATTAACGGCGTTCTACACCTTCGTCCGTACAGGGCTTCGAACGGTGCCATCTTCAAACTGGCTTGGTAGCTATTATTGTATGAGAACTCTGCGTAAGGAAAATTGTCATCCCAACTAGATCCATAATCTAGCGCACAGGCTCTCAACATGTCCTCCAGAATCTGATTGACTCTCTCTGTCTGTCCATCCGTCTGCGGGTGAAACGCTGTACTGAACTCTAGTCTTGTTCCCAAAGTCTGGTGTAACTGATGCCAAAACTTTGAGGTAAACTGTGTTCCTCTATCTGATACAATGGTCCTCGGAACTCCATGCAGACATACGATCCTGGACATGTATATCTTGGCCAACTTCGCACTTGTATAAGTGGTTTTCACTGGGATAAAGTGAGCCACTTTGGTCAAGCGATCAACTACTACCCATATGGAATCATATCCTGATTTGGTCCTGGGCAATCCGGTGATAAAGTCCATGCCAAGTTTATCCCACTTCCATTCGGGTATCGGCATAGGCTGTAACAATGTTGTCGGCTTTTGATGCTCTGCCTTTACTCTCTGACATACGGCTACATACTCGGCAATATCCTTCTTCATACCCGTCCACCAGAAACGTTCCTTCCAATCCAAATACATCTTGGTGTTTCCGGGGTGTATTGAGTATGGTGAGTCATGGGCCTCCTGCAGTATTAACTTCCTGATCTCTGTGTTATTGGGCACATAAACTCGGTCCTCAAACCATAAGGTATCATGCTCATCCTCACGAAAAACTTTGGCCCTTCCTTTGCTCAATCTCTCTTTTATCTTAGCAATCTCTTTGTCATCCTTGTGAGCTGCTCGAATCTTTCCTAACAATGTAGACTGAACCTCCATTGTTGCAACAAAACCTCTAGGAACAATCTCTAATCGCAGTTCCATAATATCCTTTGCTAACTCCTTTGGCACTCCCTTACTCGCCAGGATATTAGCATAACTCTTCCGGCTCAAAGCGTCTGCTACGACATTGGCCTTTCCTGGATGATAGTGCAACTTCATGTCATAATCCTTTATAAGCTCCAACCATCTCCTCTTCCTAAGGTTCAGCTCCTTCTGTGTGAAGATGTACTTCAAACTCTTATGATCCGTGTACACATCACAACGGTTTCCAATAAGGTAATGTCTCCAAGTCTTCAATGCATGCACTACGGCTGCTAACTCCAAATCATGTGTGGCATAATTCAACTCGTGAGGTTTTAGTTGTCACGAGGCATACGAAACAACTCTTCCGTACTGCATAAGCACACATCCAAGTCCCAAGCGAGAGGCATCACAATAAACTTGGAAATCCTTATGTATATCTGGCAGTGTCAGCACTGGGGTTGTAGTCAAACGTTTCTTCAACTCCTAGAAACTTGCCTCGCAATCTTCCGTCCATTTAAACTTGGTATCCTTCTTCAATAACTCGGTCATTGGTTTCGCAATCTTGGAAAAATTCTCAATGAATCTTCGATAGTATCCTACGAGTCCAAGAAAAATGCGGATCTTGCTAACTGAAGTGGGTACTAACCATTCAATGACTGACTGAACCTTGCTAGGATCTACTGCTATACCTTCTCCTGATATAACATGTCCAAAGAATCCGACTTCCTTCAACCAAAACTCACATTTGTTGAACTTGGCATACAACTGATCTTCCCTGAGTTTCTCGAGAACTAAACGCAAATGCTCCTTGTGCTCCTCTTCATTCTTCGAGTATACCATAATATCATCAATAAACACCACAACAAACTTGTCCAAATATTCCATGAATACCTTGTTCATCATGCTCATGAAATAGGCAGGGGCGTTAGTCAGTCCAAACGACATGACCGTATACTCGTATAATCCGTATCGCGTGGTGAACGTTGTCTTTGGTATATCCTTCTCTCGAATCTTCAAATGATGGTATCCCGATCGCAGATCGATCTTCGAAAACACTTTAGCTCCTTGCAGCTGATCAAACAGATCATTGATCAATGGCAATGGGTACTTGTTCTTGATCTTCACTTCATTCAAGGCCCGATAATCAACAACCATTCTTAGGGATTTATCCTTCTTCTCAACCAGAAGCACTAGGGCTCCCCAAGGTGATGAACTCCTTTGAATGTATCCTTTCTCCAATAACTCCTTGATCTGTTTCTTAATTTCCTCCAGATCATTCACGGGCATCTGATAGGGTCTCTTGGATATTGGCCCTATCCCTGGCAATAGCTCTATCAAAAACTCGATGTCTTGATCCGGTGGCATGCCTGGTAACTCCTCTGGAAAAACATCCGGGTAATCCTTCACTACAGGCACTTCCTCCTGAACAACTCCCGTGAGGGTATTCACTTGGCTCCTCCTAGGCACATGCCTAGATACATACTTAATCCTTTTTCCCTCTGGGGTGGTGAGATAAATCGACTTACTAGCACAGTCAATGCTTCCTCCATACTTTGACATCCAGTCCATGCCTAATATCACATCCAATCCTTGTGACTCCAAAATAATTAGGTCGGACGGAAAAACATAGTTGTGCCAATTGTTAGGGGTATCTGGTCGCACCATCGACTAGCCATATCCTCTCCTCCAGGTGAACTCACTAAGAGAGGGGTCCTAAGGGTTTGGGTTGGTAGTTTAAACTTATCCACGAATCCCCTTGATATGTATGAATGCGATGCACCAGTATCAAATAGAACAAGAGTGGTAAATGACTTAACCAAAAACTTACCTATTACCGCGTCCGGCTGCTCTTCAACCTCCTCCACGTTAACGTGGTTCACTTGTCCTTTGTTGAATGGATTGGGCTTCTTCCCAGCACTCCCATTTCCATTTCCATTCTTTCCTTCAGGGCACTCCGTGGCATAGTGTCCAGTCTTCCCGCACTTGAAGCAAGTAATGTGACTTAGATCTCTTTTGGCGGGTGTGGCTGGATTGGGGCGGTTCTGATTGTTATTGGCTCCGTTCCCATTCCCATTCTTAGAACCATTGTGGTTATGCGATCCTCCTCCGGTGTGGTTATGACATCCATGGTTATGAACAAGTCCTCCCGAGTTCGGGGTTAGGCGAGGCTTTCTGCTGAGCTCCTGAGTTATACCTCCCTTGTCCATACTTCCTCTTACGGCTCTCAATCTGCTGCTGCTTTCCTTCAATCATAAGAGCCTTATCCACCAACTCCTGGTAGTTGTTGAAGGTTGCTACCATCAACTACATACTCATCTCATCATTCAGCCTTTCCATAAATTTCTCCTGCTCTGCGGCATCTGTGGCCACATCGTCAGGGGCATAGCGAGATAGCTTGCTAAACTCATCCACGTACCGAGCCACAGTACGGTTCCCCCGGCGTAAGTTGCAAAACTCACGCTTCTTCAGATTCAGGGCTCCAGTTGAGACATGGATTGTACGGAAAGCTTGCTGAAACTGGTCCCAAGTGATGTTGGCTATGGGGAAAGTGGCCGTGTAATTCTCCCACCATGAGGCTGCTGGTCCATCCAATTGATGTGCGGCAAAGTGCACCTTCTCAGCATCTGTGCAACCTGCGGTGGTCAACTCCCTTCCAATACGGTGTAGCCAATCATCAGCAACTATAGGCTCGGTGCTACTGGAAAACACCGGTGGCTGTAACCTTAGAAAACGGGCTAGGTTGTCCACTGGCGGCGGGTTGCTGTTGTTGTTGTTGCCTTGGTTCTGAACTAGCAATTGCATCAAGGTGTTCTGCTACTGGATCAACTGAGTGAGCTCCGGTGGAAAGGCAAATCCAGGGTCACGTCTCGGAGGCATCTGATGGGTTTAGATGGAAGAGATTAGAATAGAATGAGGTCTAATGAGAAAGCACTACCCATATGCACATGGGACAAACACCATCATTTCACTCAATCAATCAAGCAAGGCATACAAGCGGTCTAGAACTATCGCAAAAGTGCTCAACTACTACTGAATACATGGGGGAATACTACTATCATTGGGTGGTCATCTAGAAATTTTGATAAGAGGAAGACTCCATGATATCTGCTTCAGCTTCGTCTTCAAAGTCATCATCGTCGGTGTCGTCGATGATGATGTAGTCCTCCGGACGAATCTCCTTGGGTTCTTCATCTTCTTCTACTGGTGTGGGGTCTCCCATGAATATTCCGATCTTCTTAATCAGGTCATCATTCTTCTCCAGTTGTGTCACAATTTCCTCCTCATATCCATCGCGTGTAGACTTAAGTTCTTCTTCCAGCTCGATGATCCTTGTCTTCGCCTTCTTAAAATCTATCTTGTCTGCACACATCTGATTCTCCTAACGTCGAATGTGTTGGTTTAACTCCTAGATGAAAGTTGCAATTGATCTATCCTTCCTGGTGCTGATCATCACCCATTGCTTGTCTCGGCGCCCACATATCTAGTAGATAGTGTCCTTAAGATCCTTGTGATATACTTCCAATGCGTCCCATGGTGATGTGAGGTGCCATACTCTTCCCTAAACTCTAGGTTGGTGCGTCGAAGGAAAATTCTATAGGTTTAGTGACTGGCGTGAAGGTCCTTCCTGGAACTTGAACTTGTATCATCCATCGCTCCTCTTCAGGCAAAGTGGCATTGTAGGTCCTGGTGAAGCTTGGTATTCCAATGTTCAAGTACCTAGAGACTTCCCTCAAGTGTCGTCCAAAAGGTGATTCTTCCTCCGGTTGTGCTAACTTGTTCTTCATCTCCGCCATCCTAAAGAGTAGAAAATGGAGAGGAGTCAGAAATGAGTAGAGAAGAGTGACCTATGGTTTTATCTTAGTGGTCGTGTCCTACACTCAGCGTGTTCTCTGATACCATCTTTGTAGCGACCCGACCTCAAATGGTCAAGTCTCTGTGCTTCAGTGTCATCCCTGGATCGGTAATGCTGACACGCACAGTACTCGAGGATTTATAACAGAGTAGCTATCACACACTTCTTACATCGAATGTCTTAAAAGAGAACTCATTACAATAAATATGGCTTAAGGCCATCTAATATGATAACAGCGGAAGGCTTGGAAGATAAAGCGAGTCCATCAACTCCAACGGCATAGCTGAGCTGCACGGCAACGACCTAACGAACCTTACTCCTCGTCTGAAAAGTCTCCAACATAATACGTTGCATCCCGAAAATGGGTCAGCACATGGAATATGCTGGCAATATAACACAGTTGAGCAAGAACAGAATAATGGTATCACTACATGCATATATGGCTGGTGGAAAGCTCTATGGTTATAGTTTTTGCGAAAAGCCAATTTTCTTTCCTACAACAAAGGAATAGATTTTAATTTAACTATCATGGTAGTTGAAACATCATTGAGAAGGTTCCTCCAACTCAATCCCAATTAAAGTGATTAACAACCCAACAATATTAATTAAGAGTGATGAGATACTTAAGATACTTCAAGTACTAGATACTTAAGATGTCCATAACCTGGGACATGGCTAACCATGATTAGTTTGTACACTCTGCAGAGGTTTGCGCACTTTTCCCCACAAGACTCGATCACCTTCGTTGAATTTCTCGCACTACATGGTGTTTGGGAAACGGATGACCGAGACACAGTCTTTCAGAAACATTAACTCTCTACTCCGGACAGACCATACCAAACCTACATCCCTCTACCTGCTGATCTGCCTCTTCAAGAGCTTCACGTAACTTACTCAACTATGCTAGAGCCCATAATAGCCTGTGGCTGCACACGGAAGTTTCTAGCATGAATAATCTCAGTTCCCTTTGAGCCTGGGTGGCGGACCATAGGATTATCACACGGGTACTCCGGGATATCCTAGGACAACACTGGATTCCCAGGTGCCCAACAAACAATCCACCCAGATGTGTATTCAAGTTGCCACCTTAAGTTGAACCATTAATTAGCAATCTCACATCTGTCATGGATTTCACTCACCCAACCACGTCTACAAGCATAGCATAGCAATATAAGCAATACGTAGAAGTAACTCCCAAGGGTTTGAATATAACAGGGCAATAGGTTCTACCTCATCAACTACTTCCCAACCCACAACTTAATGACATCCTAATCATGCAATGTTTGAGGATTGGAACTAATGCATAAAAACTGGGTGATAAAGGGGTATGATCAAAGTGTTACTTGCCTTGCCGACGATCCGCGTAACCTAGAGACTCCAAATAACACGCTTCGCACTTCGGGAATTCTATCACAAACAAACAATAGCATACATAAGAAACAAACAAAGAAACACGGGCAAAACTCAAATAAGAGAGATTAACTAGAAAGTGCAACTTAAGAACTCCGGTTTGCAAAAAGAGTCAAACCAAACGGAGCAACGAAACTCAAACAGCGAAAGAAACAAGATCCGTTTACTAATCTGAACTAAGGTCAAATTTTACAGTACCAAAATATTGTTCAAGTTGGTTAAGCGGAAAGTCTCGAGACGAAGATCTAGGCGCTTGAATCGCCTGATACCGACTAACGAGCGAAAAGATAAATAGAAACGAAAATCGGATCAGAAATCGCGATCAAGAATAATCGTAGAAAAATCCGATAAAAAGTAAACTGACGAATAGACTAATGAACGAGCGTTTGTTATCTGTAACTAACGAGAGAAAACCGTTCGTTGAAACGAACGTACGGACGAACGTCCGCTAAATAGAGGAACAAGGAAAAACCAGCGAACTGATCTAAAAAAACGAACTAGGGTTTTCTTAAAAAACCGAATCGGTTTCTTTAAAAGAAACTGGCAGCGGCGGATCGACGCGTTACCTCTCCGGCAAGGCAACTCCGGCGAGGCGGCGGCTTCGCGGGGTGGCGGGGCGACTCGGCGGCGCGGGCAGCAGCGGCGCGGGCGACGGCGAGGCGCGGGGCTGCGGCTGGCGCGGGCGGCTGCGGCGACGCGGGGTGGTGGTGGCGGGCTCGGGGGGAGTATATAAAGAGGGGCGGCTTGGCTTGGAGGAGAGGCCAAGGCGGCAGCGGCGGTGGAGTCCGGCTCGGACTCCTCTAAGTCGGTGGTGGCGGGGCGGTCTCCGCGCGGGAGACGGCGGCGGTGGGAGATGGCCGGCCCGGCTGGGTTTCGGCCCAGTCGGCTGGAAGTTTTTTTTTAATAATTCCGCCGAACAGAAAAAAAAATCTAGCAAATAAAATAAAATTCTAAAAATGCCAAAACAAATTTTCACCGTCTAAATAAAATATTTAGGACGAGATGAACATTTTCTTGGCCCTAAATGCAATTTTGAAAATGTGTAATTTTTCTAATGCAAATAAAATCCAAATAAAATCGAATAAAATCAAATAAATGATTTTAATATTTTTCCTCCGATATTTCAGTTATTTTGGAGAAGTCATATTATCTCCTCTCATATATTTTAATATGAAATACTTTAAAGACAGAAAATAATTAAAATCAAAAATCCTCGTTTCATTATTTGATAAAAATCAAATATGAAACCCGAAAATCCCCAACTCTCTCCGAGTGTCCTTGAGTTGCTTAGGATTTCGAGGATTGCGGAACGAAAATGCAATAAATATGATATGCAAGAATGACCTATGTATAACATTCCAAATTGAAAATTTGAGATGTTACAGGTAGACTGCATGGAAAGAAGGCTAACTGCTAGCTATTGGTTCTTACCACAAGGCAGTAGGTTGCAACTGGTAAATTCAGTGATATCTTCACTGCCTATTTTCTTCCTTTCTAGTCTATCTTTGCCACAAGGTATTCTAAGGCAGTTAGAAAGGATTCAGAGACAGTGCCTCTAGAGGAAATATGGTCAAGAGAAGGGGCACTCTTTGGCTGCTTGGCCCCTTGTCTGCAAGCCTAAGATGAAGGGGGGCTTGGAATTTTGAATCTGGGACTACAGAATGATGCACTGCTTCTTAAGTACCTGAATAAATTCTATAATAAAGCAGATGTGCCATGGGTACGTTTGGTGTGGGACTCATACTACTTTTAGAGAATTCCTCATGACACTACTCTATGTGGCTCTTTCTAGTGGAGGGACATTTGCAAATTAAAGGACAAGTTTAGGGTTGTTACCTCTGTCTCTGTTGGAAGAGGAGATTTTGTGCTATTTTGGTCTGATCATTGGGAGATTGACCAGTCTTGCATTCCTCTACAAGAAAGGTTTCCAAGGCTTTTCTCCTTTTGCCTGCAGAAGAACCTCTTTGTGATGGAAGTGGTACAGGCAGGAAATTTGTAGCAAATGTTTTCCTTACCATTGTCTGAACTGGCTTTTAGGGAGTTCAATCAGTTATCAAGCTTGTTAGCTATGACCTCCTTGGACAATGATTGTAGTGATAAATGGAATTGGAGGCATGGAAAAAAGGAGGAGTACTCAGCAAAAATGTACTATGATTTCGCCCATCAGCCTGTTTCTACCAATCCTATTCTGAGCTGGGTTTGGAAGAGTTGATGTACCATGAAAATTGAAATGTTTGCCTGGCTGGTAATTATGGACAGAGTTAACCCTAAGGATATGATTCAACGACGCCATTGGAAAATTGATGATGGACCTAGTTGTGTCCTATGCTCGACTGGAGTAATTGAGGATAGGAACCATCTGTTCTTCCAATGTAACTTTAGTATGAGAATATGGAACTATCTGCAGGTTTCCTGGTTGGACAGCAAAGATATGGTGCAAATTGCCTTACATGCTAGGAGAGAGTTTAATAAGCCTTTCTTCTCAGAGGTGGTATTTCTTGCATGGTGGAATATTTGGAAAGTTCGGAATGACAGGGCTTTTAGGCAGGTCAAACCAACTTTTAGGAAATGGAGAAATGGGTTTATCCATGATATTACTATTCTTTCACACCGGATCAAGACGAGATACAAGGAAGCTCTACTCAAATGGATTGATTTCTTGCCCCCCTTGAGGCACTTCTTATTAGTATCTTATTTCTTTCCTAGGAGTAGATTTTAGTGCCTCTCCTTTCTTTTTTAGTTTTCTTTAGAGTTTCTTGTATAGTTTTTCTGTTTCTTTGTTCCTCATCTTGAGGAATCTTGTATTTGTGCCTTGTTTTTTCTAATAAAATGCTGTGGGGTGTAAGCCCTGCAGTCTTCCAGGTCAAAAAAAGTTACCGATAGATGAAGAGGAAAGAAGGGATGCCTTCTGTGGCATCCCCAAGATTAGGCTTTTGATTGTCCTTGAATTTTACCTTGGGGTTCCTTGGGCATCCCCAAGCTTAGGCACTTACCACTCCTTGTTCCGAAATCCATCAAATCTTTACCCAAAAACTTGGAAACTTCACAACACAAAACTCAACCGAAAATCTCATGAGCTCCGTTAGTATAAGAAACAAACCACCACTTTAAGGTATTGTAATAAACTCATTCTTTATTTATATTGGTGTTAAACCTACTTTATTCCAACTTCTCTACGGTTCATACCCCCCCCCCCCCGATAGTAGCCATAGATTCTTCAAAATAAGCAAACAACACACGAGAAACAGAATCTGTCAAAAACAGAATAGTTTGAAGTAATATGTAGGTTTCGAATACTTCTGTAACTCCAAAAATCCTGAGAAATTAGGACATCCTAAATAATTTATATATTGATCTAGTTCATTTGGAATCAGTATTTTATCGCTCTCTGTTTAATAATGAAAATTATTCTCGTGAGCGCATACTTTTTGTTTTTTTCAGCAAGATCAAATAACAATCATCCAAGAAGATCCTAAAGGCTTTACTTGGCACAAACACTAATTAAAACATAAAAAACACAATCATAACAGAGGATAGATGTTTAAGCCTATAGCTATAAACCGGCGTCGGTATGTAACTTGTGTTATAAGTTAGGAATAGTGGAGACCGAACCGGATGCATCTATGAGCCGGTATCGGGACTCTGTAAACCGACGGGCGTCAACCATGTATATAAGGGGACGGCCCGGCGGCGGTTCAATGGGAGACAACGACTCGAGGCATAGGCGAAGCTTATTCGCTCCCTAGTCATCGAAACACCCATAAATTCCATCACAACTAGAAGTAGGCTTTTACCTTCATTGAAGGGGCCGAACTAGTATAAACTCTCTTGCGTCCTTGTGTCCGCTTTAACCCCTTCAAGCTAACCCGTAGCGATGGCTCCCCGACTAAGTCCTTTCTCTAGGACATCTGCCGTGACAAAACCACAACAGTTGGCGCCCACCGTGGGGCTATCGCACGATGGTTTCCGGTTCTTGGAGGGCCGCTTTGAAGGACTCGAGGGCTATGCTGTAGGCCGGATGACTAAGAGTCGTCGCGGCAGGCTCTACATCGACGATGTAGGCTGGGGCCCCGAGGCCGGCTCAGTTGAGTACGGGTACCGGGTCCCCTTTGGTACCATTCACGTTTTCATTGGGAAGATCGGTGAACCGGGCCCTGAGCCGGACATCTGCACCGACCTCGTCGAGATGGCTCAGCGTGCGCAATCCGCCCGGGTTAAACCGGCCATGAAGCGTGCCTTCGTGGGAGTCATCCATGGAGGAAGTCATGAGGACGGATCGGGATTTTGCGGGGCGACTGTCATTTGTTCCGGTGACGAATCTTCGACCGGAGAAACTGAATCTCTTTATCAGCTACAAGATGGCCGGATTGGGAGCTGTTCCGATGGCGACAGTATTCCGGACCCCTCTGATCTGCCCAACCGGGTTGGAGTATTCATGGCCGGAACACAAGCAGCGCTTCATTCTTCGACAGCTGCGGCAACGATTTCCGGTTCAGCAGCAGAACGGCCGCCGGGGCAGGAGGCCCTGTGCGCCCGCCGTCTCAGGTTCTATCAGAGCTATTTGATGCGTTGGCTATGCTTATGGCGGAAGTTAATCCGCCAGATCAGGACGTTCACAATATGGAGATTGCAAAGGTAAAGGAACAGATCAGCCAGGCCAAGGCGGATCTGGCGGCTGAGGACACCAGGATGGCCACAGAGCGGGCTGCTTTAGACGCACAGGCCTACAGGCTTATGTTAGACCAGAGCGCATCACATGAAGTCATGAGGAGGAAGCACCAGTCCCACTTACCTCCGGTTTTCGAGGCCAGAGACCTTTTCAACACTCCAGGGCCAAGAGCCGGCAATCCACTGGACGGGAACCGGGCAGAAGCCCCTAGGACCGGTGCACCGGTTCAGCCTCGTCAGATCGACCCGCCTCGTCAAAACACCGTTGTACCTCAGGCTGCTTTAACACCCCCGAGTCACTACTCCAGCCCAATGGACAATCTTGTTGCCACTGCTGCACGGCTGGAGGCCATTCCAATTGAAGGTGACTCACCACAGGCAGTAGAGACACGGCGGGTCAAGGAACTTCTGAGGACCGCTTTGGCCCAACAGGAAGCATACTCGTACAGCCGCGACCGGATCCACTCGACCCCTCGTCCAAGCCAGAGCTATAGCAGACATATGGATGAACCGGCAGTGTCGAGTAATGAACGGCGTGGGGCACCCCGGGACAACAACCCGACGGGTGGTGCTGATGACGCTCAGGAAGTGGTGAACCGGGCCCGAGCGCGTAGGGAGGCCGAGTTAGCCGCACATCATCAGGCTCGGCAGCTCACGCCGGTTCGTCCAACCATTTCGATCGAACCTGGTGTTACTTCTAGTTCTTTGGGGGTGCCTTGCCTCGTCCCCGCTTTACACAACGTGCGCTTTCCCAAGGATTTCAAAGGCCCATGCAAGGTACCAAATTATACGGCGGATCAACCACCAGAGACATGGGTAGAGAGCTATGAGATGGCCATGGAGATGCTTGATGTGGATGACACGGCGTGTGCGAAATACTTCACCATGATGCTTGAAGGAACGGCCCGTACTTGGTTAAAAAGCTTGCCCGCTAATTCTATCAGTTCATGGGCCCAGTTGCGAGCCCGGTTTACCAACAATTTCTAGGATACCTGTAAACAACCTATGTCGATAGTGGACTTAGCTGCATGCGTCCAGGAGGAAGGAGAGTCAACGACTCATTGGGTGCGCCGGGTTTCACAAGTGTTGCACTCCTCAGACCGCATCAACGCTGACACCGCAGTATTAACCCTAGAAGGCAACTGTCGGTTTGGGCCCCTGAAGTTGAAATTGGGACGGATGAAGCGTCATTGCACCAACATGGGGACCCTCATGGCCGCTTTGGTAAAATATGCTGATTCTGATAGTACCAAGGATCCCGAATCTGATGATGACAAGACAGGGAAGGGAAAGAAGAACAGCAGCTCCAAAGGTCAGCAACATCACTGGGTAGGAAATGGCGGAGGAGGCAAGCGTAAAGCAGATGGCAACATGGATTTTGTGGCTAATACCAACGTACATGACAATGGCCAGCGGCGCAAGGGTAGGCCGAAAAATCGTAGTGGAGCGCCCAACCCCAACCCAAACCGCCTGAACTATCTACTAAGCCAGCCCTGTCCAAGACATGGGACGAAGGAGGAGCCAGCAAACCACCTTTGGAAGGATTGCTTTATTATGCAGGAGTTCAAAAATTCTAATAATTTCCGGTATGATCACGGATCTGGCGGTGGCTTGGGGTCCGGGCCGGGTTACGGTGGAGAAAGTTCCGGTTCAGGATTTAATGGTAATCCGGGTGGACATAATGGTCAAAATAGTCAGAACAACCAGGGTGGTTACAACCAATAGCAGCAACAGTCAGGTTACCAAAGCAACCCAAAGCAGTTGAGTAATGGGCAGTACCATGTCTTTACCACTAGCTTGGACAAGTGAGACCGGAAGGTTCAGAGGCGGGCAGTCAACTCTGTTGAACCGGCCACACCCCGTTATCTACGTTGGTCTGAACAGCCAATCATATGGAGCAGAGAGGATCACCCACTCCAGGTCGATAATCCGGGTCAGTTGGCTCTGGTGGTGGCGCCTCAGGTGGGAGGTTATAAGTTCACCAAGATTCTCATGGATGGAGGGAGCAGCATTAACATCCTATACTATGAGACCTTCCGTCATATGGGACTTACAGATAAGAATCTCAAACCGTCCAATACAGTATTCCATGGTGTAGTGCCTGGCAGATCAGCATATCCCGTTGATAAGATAGCTCTTGAAGTGGCCTTTGGGGATGATCATGATTCCAGGTTGGAGACATTAACGTTTGAAGTGGTGAAAATCCAAAGTCCATATCATGCCCTGTTTGGGCGTCCGGCATACGCCAAGTTTATGGCTCGGCCCTGTTATGTGTATTTGCAGCTCAAGATGCCGGGTCACAAGGGGACAATAACGGTTCACGGAAGCCGCAAAATCGCTTTGGAATGCGAGGAAGGAGATGCGGCTTATGCAGAGTCGGTTTGTGCCACCGAGGAGTTGAAGTACTATAAAGACAATGTTTATCCGGCGGACATGACTCTGTTGAAGAAGCCAACTACAGAGCATGATCCAACCCTGAAGTTCAAATCGGCAGCAGAAACTAAGCTTGTTGACTTCGTACCTGGCGATTCGTTCAAGCAGTTCAGCATTAGTGCCAACTTGGATCCGAAATAGGAAAGCGCGCTCATCGAGTTCATCCTTGAGAATCGGGACATTTTTGCATGGAAGCCCTCTGACATGCCAGGTGTACCGAGGCAACCCGCTGAGCACACACTTAATGTGGATCCTAAATACAAACCGGTGAAACAGTTCCTCCGCCGGTTTAACGAAGAAAGACGCAAGGCGATTGGAGAAGAGGTAGCCAGGCTCTTAGCAGCTGGTTTTATTGTTGAAGTTTTTCACCCTGAGTGGCTTGCCAATCCGGTGCTAGTCCTTAAGAAAAACGGCACCTAGCGTATGTGTGTGGATTACACAGATCTTAATAAAGCTTGTCTAGCCGATCCTTTTGCCCTCCCCCGTATTGATCAAATCATTGATGCTACGGCGGGTTGTGAGCGTTTAAGTTTTTTGGATGCATATTTTGGCTATCATCAGATCAAAATGGCAGTTAAGGACCAGGAGAAGACGGCATTCATAACTCCCTTTGGAGCCTTCTGCTATGTGTCTATGCCCTTTGGGCTAAAAAGTGCCCAGGCAACTTATCAACGGTGTGTACAAAATTGTCTTCACAAGCAGATTGGTCGTAATGTACATGCTTACGTGGATGATATCGTGGTTAAATCCAGGGAGAAGGAGACTCTAGTTGATGATTTGAAGGAAACCTTTGATAACCTAAGGACATACAAGATGATGCTTAATCCGGACAAGTGTGTCTTTGGTGTACCGGCGGGCAAGTTATTGGGTTTTCTGGTGTCCAACAGGGGAATTGAGGCTAATCCGGAGAAGATCACAGCCATCACCTCCCTGGCTAAACCAAAGTGTATCAATGATGTTCAACGCCTGGCAGGCCGGATTGCCGCGTTAAGCCGGTTTATCAGCCGCCTTGGTGAGAAGGCGATCCCTTTGTATCAGATGTTGAAGAAGACGGATCAGTTCGTCTGGAGTTCTACTGTTGATGAAGTGTTTGAGGACTTAAAGCGGCAATTGGCCAATCCGCCTGTGCTCGCCGCTCCCATTGACAAGGAGCCGTTACTGCTATATGTTGCTGCTAATGCTCGTGCGGTCACCATGGCTGTTGTGGTGGAACGAAAGGAGGCAGGTAAGGAGCATCCGGTTCAACGTCCGGTCTATTATATCAGCGAGGTACTCATTGAGTCCAAGCAAAGGTATCCGCATTGGCAGAAGCTGGTGTACAGAGTTTTTATGGCAAGCCAGAAGCTTAAGCAATACTTCCAAGGGCACCCAATTACAGTGGTCAGTTCTGCTCCTTTGGGAGATATCATTCAGAACCGGGAAGCAACTGGCCGGATTGCAAAGTGGGCTATAGAGCTGGGGCCGTACGGTTTGAAATATGTGCCTCGGACGGTGATTAAGTCTCAAGCAGTTGTTGATTTCATCAATGATTGGACGGAAATGAAAGCACCTGAAGAAAAGTCGGATCATACGTATTGGACCATCCATTTTGATGGATCCAGGCAGTTGGAAGGCTCGGGGGCTGGAGTCGTATTAGCTTCCCCACAAGGTGATAAGTTTTGTTATGTTCTCCGTTTAATGTTCCCTTGTACAAACAATGCAGCTGAGTATGAAGCCTTGCTCCATGGTCTTCGGATGGCTAAGGAGATGAATCTAAGTCGAGTTAAGTGCTTCGGTGATTCGGACCTTGTGGCTCAGCAAGTGTCTGGCACTTGGGACTCCAAGGACCCACTCATGGCAGCATATCATCGTGAGGTGGATATTGTTGCAGGTTATTTCAGAGGCTATCAGGTGGACCACGTGGACTGGCGGAAAAATGAAGCGGCGGACGCTTTAAGCCAGTTGGGCTCTCAGCGCAAACCGGTCCCACCCAATGTTTTTCTGGATGTGCTGCACAACCCGTCGGTGAAGATCCCTAGTGAAGAGGATTTGGCCATTCCTGATCCGGAGGCTCAATTGGTGGCAGTTCTTCATGTTATTCCGGATCGGACGCTTCCTTATCTGGCGTACAAGAACCGGGGCGAGTTGCCAGAAGATGAGATTCTGGCTCGGCAGATAATCCGGCGATCCAAGTCCATGGCTGTCATCAACGGTGAGTTGCATCATTGCAGTGTATCAGGAGCTTTTCAACGTTGCGTGTCTCCTGAAGAAGGCCGTGAAATTTTGCGGGAGATCCACGAAGGAGATTGCGGTCACCATGCCGGTTCAAAGTCTCTGGTGGCTAAAGCGTTTCGCCATGGTTTCTATTGGTTAACTGCTCATGCTGATGCGAAGGATCTGGTCAGACGATGTGATGGTTGCCAAAGGTTTTCAAGATGTGCTCATGTACCGGCTCAAGAATTGAGGATGATTCCAATTACTTGGCTGTTTGCGACTTGGGGGCTAGATATGGTTGGGCCTTTCAAAAGGTCCAAAGATAAGAAGACCAACCTCCTGGTGGCGGTGGACAAGTTTACAAAGTGGGTGGAGGCAGAACCTGTTAGCAAGTGTGATGCGGCCACGGCGGTTCAGTTCATCAAAAAGGTGATTTTCCGGTTTGGCTTTCCGCACAGTATTATCACAAATAATGGTACCAATTTATCCAAAGGTGCTATGAAGGAGTTCTGCGAACGGGAGCACATCCGGCTCGACATTTCATCAGTGGCACATCCATAGTCCAATGGTCAAGCAGAAAGATCTAATCAAGAGATCTTGAGAGGCATCAAGCCCCGGCTCATGGTTCCTTTGCAAAGAACGCCGGGTTGTTGGGTAGAAGAATTACCATCTGTGTTATGGAGCATCAATACAACACCCAACAGATCAACAGGATACACACCGTTCTTCATGGTTTATGGAGTGGAGGCGGTTCTCCCTAGCGATATCTGTCATGACTCACCTCGTGTCACGGCTTATGATGAAGCAGACAATGAGACAGCACGGCAAGATGCTTATGATGAAGAGCGTGACATCGCAGCCGGCCGGTCGGCAATTTACCAATAGGATCTTTGTCATTATCACAGTCGCCGAGTCAGAACCAGAGCCTTCCAGTAAGGAGATTTGGTGCTTCGGCTCATCCAAGATCAGACTGATATGCATAAGCTATCCCCACCTTGGGAGGGGCCTTTCGTGGCCAGCAAGAATCTGCACAACGGGTCATACTATCTGATCGATATTCGAGAGCATAAGGACTCACGTACATCAGAGGAGGAGACTAACAGGCCGTGGAATATATCTCATCTTCGGCCTTACTATACCTGAGCCCTTGGCTATGCTTATGTACATACAATGTATATATTATGATTAAGTATAATAAACCGGAACCTCAGATAAGGCGGGGTATCTGTTCTTTTACATCATGTGAGGTTACACGGAGTTGCTCTAAAGCGGCCTCCGGTTTACCCCTTGAGTTCGCTTTGCTAAAAGCATCGCGTTATATCACTTGGAGGATTGGTCGTGTCCGAACCAATACCATGCCTCTTGATAGGCGAAAGCCACTAGATCACTTGGGGACTTGGTCATGTCTGAACCAGTCATGCCTCTTGATCGGCCTAAGGCCACAGAATCACTTGGGGGCTTGGTCGAACCCGAACCATGACCACGCCATTTGGTCGGCATAAATGCCACAAGAATCACTTGGGGACCTGGCTAACTAGAACCATAGTTAGACCTAACGGGAGCTTGGTCGGGTTTGGCCATGGTTACGCCATTTGATCAGCTTAAATAAATCTTTTTTGGCAAACGTTTTTGTCGTTACTTTTGCTTCATACTTTTCTTTGAAGGGGGGTTTTTGTTTTTTATTGTGTTCTTTAAACCGACAAAGTTTTTTAACCAATCAATTGACGGAACACAGTTCACGTCAATCCGGAGACTATTTGTCCGGTTTGATCCTTGTTGTTAACATCCTCTTATGGAGTAACACGGTGTTCATTATAACCCGGCACGGTTTACATGGTAACCAGTGTCATATACATATATAGGAGTTGTTATTTCCTCCAACAATGTGGGTTTGCAAAAACTCCGCTTCAAGGTTGGCCAAGCCAACTTCACACTCAACGGTGGCAGGTATTATGTATCTCAAAAAATTTCATCATATACTTAAAATTTTGTTTTGGATGTTTTGACTTTATATATACAAACATCATATTCCGCCTAACGGTACAACCGCGGTGGCACTTAACGAATATCTTATTTCAGAAAATATTTTGGATAGTTCATTACCACAGGAAAAACAAGTTATGTACGAAGGCATATCAACATCAAATGTATCAGCTAGCCTATTACAAGGCAACATGGTTCCCATAATAACATAATTGTTTTTCACAAAGGAGAAACAGTTTTAAAACCGGCTTCCGGTTTAAGCTTGGCCACCAGCCTAGCCTGATGGTTGTGGGTCATCCTGCGCCGCTTCATCTTCCGTTTCTCTACCCAGTGGCTGGAAATCCACAGTTGTCCAATCGATTCCCATCAATGCTTGAAAAACAGCTTCGTCATGGATTAGCGAAGACGGGTCAATATCGGGAGCATAAGTATGCTTACGGATTGGAGGGATCAGGTTTTCCGATTCATGGACTAGGGCAGCTATTCACTTGTTCTGGCTGTCATATTGGGCCTGATAATGAGACAAATCTGCTTCCTCAGCCAGTTGACAAGCTAGCGGACGTACCTCCCGGTTTATGGCTCGCAGATCCGCTTCACCAAATTCTGACCCGTCTTCCTTCAAACTGGGATAACCCTGAGCCTCTTCAATAGGATCAAAATCCGGCACCCAGGCTTTTGCCCAGATTAAAGCATTGATTGCACCGGTTCGAGCAGCAGATTTCTTCAGCTCTTCAACCCGGGCAGGAAGCACTGACAGTTTCATCAAAGTATCTTGAATCAAAGTGAGCGCCGGTTTGTTATGAGACGCGGTACAGATGATCCGCTGGGCACCAGTATACAATTGTTCAACCAAGGTATAGGCGGCTTTTAATTTCTTCCGCACATCTGACCCCAAGTGACCAATGCGTGTCCCTGAAATACCATAAAAGGTTAATAAACCGGTGACTCTGTAAAAAGGCAGAACCAATTCAGAAGGCAAGCTGGCTTACCAAAGATAGCAGTGGTCATGGCATGAACGTGCCGCTTTATGCTGGTCAGTTCATCCATCACTGGTTTCAGTGCAGCCTCAGCATCCTCTGCTCGTTTGATCAAAGCGGATTTTTCAGTGACCCAATCCGCCCGTTTCTTCTTGAAGTTCTCCTTAAGTTGTTCCATGGCGCTTAAGGCACTGGCCAATTCCTCTTTTTCCTTGGAGGTTTCAGCCTATTGGGTTTTCAGGTTTTCTTGTAGATCGATGACTTGGCTTTCTTTCGCCTTCAGCTCTGCCTGCAGGCATACAGATATATGTTTCAACAAATCGGTAGAAGGATTCAAGTACCAACCACATAACAAGTTATGCGCTTAGCACTTGGGGGCTAATGCATATTCGATCTTCATCTTTCAATTGTTTACAAAGTCCCAAGCTCAATACAAGTATTCAACTTGGCATTTGGGGGCTAATGGCTATTTGATCATATGTATTCTGACGCGGCAGTTTCAATTACTTAAAGTACCGGTTTAACTACGCTAAGTTGAACCGGCCCTTGGGGACTACATCAAAAAATTTCAAAGCATCAAGATTCATATTATTAAGTCCCGGTTTGAAAGAATATTTCAAATCGGCCCTTAGGGGCTAGGAGAGTCAGCAAGAATGAAAGCATACAAACAGGAAGGAGCATATGGAAGTTACCTCATATTTATCCTTCATCAAGTTAACTAGACCGGCTTCATAGTCACGGCTGGTATACAGCCGGTTCAGATAGCCGGAATGGATATCTTGGGCGTTCAGAGCAGCGTAAACCGTCATATCAGCATTCCACTTGCCTTTGCCAAAAGCAGCTAATTCTTCCTTGGAAGAATGTTTGGATAAAGCGATAGGATTGCTTGGCTCAGTATGGCCAGTACCAGTAATGACAACTTCATCATCATTGGTACCGCCGGTTTGCACTGGACCTATTGGCTTGTCAGTAGGTTTTGCGGGACCAGTGGAGCTTTCAACCCGGAGGGAACCTATGGGCTGATGGATAGGACCTGAGGTATCAGTAGGTCTTTCCTCAGTAGCAAGATCATCATCTGGCTGCGGTGGATCATTGGGAATATCCTCAGGAATAGCCGCTTCAAGATTGGGTGTGGTGCCTGGTTCAAGAATGACATCTTCTTCGGCCACTTTATCCAGGCGGGCCTTCTTGCTCGGCCTAGGTTTGGCCCTAAGAAGAATAACAAAATTAAATATAGCATATGTTCTAAGGCAATATACTACAAACATCACAATAAATATAGCTTACCCAAGCACCGTTTTGAGCGGTGGGAGCTGAGTAGCCGACGACTCGCCAGAAGATGAGTGGGAAATAACCTGATAATCGGAGTCAGACGGATTAAGAGGTTGACGAAAGCAGCCCGCTTTAGGACAAGCACTGACAAGCGAATTAGAGACCTCGGAATGACGTTTCCGAACCGGACTGTTCGGTAACCGGCGAAGGTAACTACCTGGCCGCTGTGCCGGGTGGTGCGGCGAGCTTCGTGTTGTTGAGTCTTCATAAGAAGTTTAGGATCCAAATAAGCAAGAGGATGAGAAAATTTAACTTTCCGGTTTGCCTGACGGATTTTTTTTGAAGGCAAAGTTTCTGAATCTGAAGAGAGAATAATTACCTCTGCAACATCCGCATGGCTGGCTTCGGCATCATCCTGACAAATATCATCATCAATAAGATGCATGAAAAATAAACCAAGTGAGTCAAGCTCTACCTCAAAGTCCGGATTATCCACCTCGTCATCAGGGGCCGGATTAGAAGATGCAGTGGTTCTTTTCCGGTGGGCAATCTTCTTCACAGCTTTAGTTTTTTGCCGGGTTGCTCTTTCCGGTTTATCTGTTTTCTCTGGTTTCTCCTGCGGCAGCCTTTTGCTCCAAAACGGATCATCGCCCTGATTATGCAGACACTGATATTAAAAATAATGACCAAACATATCAATAACAGATTCAGCAAAGAGAAAAATCAAAGTCTTACAGCTGGCGGTTTGTTGGTGGCACAGAAGGGAAGTAGGCCGGTTCTAGCGCAGATGTGCTCCGGTTCATTCAGTATCTTACGCACAGCTTCTGTGATTTCTTCACCGGAGAGCTGGAGTCTTGAATGTCGCAGTGGGTCATCCACACTATCAGTATATTTGCACATCAAACTGGAGCGCTGACTAAGGGGCAGTATGCTCCATGATATCCAACAGCGAGCAAGGTCAACCCCTGTTAAACCGTTGGCCATAAAGGCTCTGAGCTTTGACAGCTGAGGAGCATATTTGCTTCTCTCCTGGGCACTCAATCGTTGAGGAAAAGGATGGGTATTGCTGAGCCGCTCCGGACGAAAGCGAGGCAAGGGATTCTCACTAGGAGGGGAGGTGTCTTTGCAGTAGAACCATGTCTGATTCCACTCCTTGGGGTGACTGTGCAGCTTGGCATGAGGGTATGTGACCTCTTTCCTTTTTTGAATCACCATGCCACCCAACTCCGTATTAGAGCCATCAGTAAACTCAGTACGGCGGTTTAGATGGAAAAGATCTCTGAATAATTCCACTGTGGGCTCCTCTTGAAAGAACACCTCACAGAGCACTTGGAAGTGGCACATATTTGTAACAGAGTTGGGGCCAGTGTCTTGCGGATGGAGTTGGAAATCAGCTAGAACATCCCGGTAGAATTTAGAACCGGGCGGCTTAAAACCCTGGGCTAAGTGGTCTACGAAAACAACAACCTCTCCTTCTCGAGGTGTGGGGGGGCATTCTTTGCCAGGAGCCCTCCAATGGACGGTGTCTTTGCTGCCCAAAGCGCCAATCAGGACTAAATCGTCCAGTTGATCCTCTGTGACGCGAGAAGGGACCCAATTGCACTCATACACTTGCTTGGCCATGATGAAATCTACAAAGTACATTATGTGCAATGTTAAACCGGAAGCAGATCTATCTAAACCGGAGTTTATGAAGCAACAGCATCACAGTGATTCAACAAGGGGACTAATGATATATGATAAGATTGCTTTTTCAAAGGTGAACCGCCTATGTGGTAAAGAGGATACAGATCTAAGGCAAGAATGACTAAGGAAGGTAAAAACAGATTTCATAAGGTCATAGTAAAATTTTGGCTCTACCGTAAGACAGGAAAATAAAAGGATTTAGACCTAAAAGGTTGATCTCAAAGCAATTCACAAGGGACCAGATCAATGTTTTATGTGCATAAAGGTTTGCTTTGGTAACAGAAGATAAGCCATTACGGGGAATCCATCAGGTTTGAAGTTTTATTCATGGGCTAAAGAAGAAACAAAGGAAGAACAAGCGCCAGAGTATCGATGAAACTTCGACGAACGAGGAAACCCTAGAACAGATCTGCGGGGGAAAGGAAAGAAGATTTACCGGAGCTGAGGAAGAAGCGGAAGGTCGCCGCGATGCTCTGGTGTGCTCAGGTTGATGCAGCGGCCAAGGTTGATGCAGAGGTCGACGGTGGCGGCGGAGCTCCGAAGCTGGGCAACGCGAGGAAGATGAAGCAGAAGGGGTCGGAGGGAAAGAGAAAGGAAATGACCCTTCGGTCCTATTTATAAAGAAAGGGATATGTCAGGCGCGAGAATCAAGGAGCCGCGAGTTTGGAAACGAAGATGCGGCCTTAATTGTCGCAGGCTTGTTAACAGGATAAGGTTCTTTATAACCAGTGACGTCACACCGGTCTACCGCGAGCAGAGAAGATGACATGACGGCGGTTCTACAAAATACAAGAAGATGTTGAAGATGAAGATTTTTGCTAAGGATTGACATGAACCTGTTCAAATCAATTTGGGGCCTAATGTTGGGGATATTACTATTGGGCGTAAACCGGCCAGGACAGGCCGGGTTAACTTCATCAGTAGTTGAGTATGATAAAAGCCCATGAGGGCAGATAAGGGCTAAAGGCCCATAATCGGTTTAAGGCCTATAGCTATAAACCGGCGTCAGTATGTAACTTGTGTTATAAGTTAGGAATAGTGGAGACCGAACCGGACGCATCTATGAGTTAGTATCGGGACTCTGTAAACCGACTGGCGTCACCCATGTATATAAGGGGACGGCCCGGCGGCGGTTCAACGGGAGACAACGACTCGAGGCATAGGCGAAGCTTATTCGCTCCCTAGTCATCGAAACACCCATCAATTCCATCACAACTAGAAGTAGGCTTTTACCTTCATTGAAGGGGCCGAACTAGTATAAACTCTCTTGTGTCCTTGTGTCCGCTTTAACCCCTTCAAGCTAACCCGTAGCGATGGCTCCACGACTAAGTCCTTTCTCTAGGATATCTGCCGTGACAAAACCACGACAAAATGTGAACTGGGGAGAGGAAAACGAGAGGCGAATGGCAAATAATGTAATGCGAGGGATAAGAGTTTGTGATGGGTACTTGGTATGTCTTGACTTGGCGTAGATCTCCGCGGCAACGACGCCAGAAATGGCTAGTTGTCGGGAGATCAAATCTTGACTTGACTTGGTGCAAATCTCCCCGGCAACGGCGCCAGAAATCCTTCTTGCTACCTCTTGAGCATGAATTGGTTTTCCCTTGAAGAGGAAAGGGTGATGCAGCAAAGTAGCGTAAGTGTTTCCCGCAGTTTTTGAGAACCAAGGTATCAATCCAGTAGGAGACTACATGCAAGTCACCTAGTACCTGCACAAACAAACAAGAACCTCGCAACCAACACGATAAAGGGGTTGTCAATCCCTTCACGGTCACTTACGAAACTGAGATCTGATTGAGAAAATAAGATAACTATTTTTGATATTTTTGTTCTATAGATTGAAAAGTAAAGATTGCAAAATAAATAGTAAACTAGAATTGTAGATTGGAAACTTATATGATGTAAAGTAGACCCGGGGGCCATAGGTTTCACTACTGGCTTCTCTCAAGATAGCATATATTACGGTGGGTGAACAAATTACTGCCGAGAAATTGATAGAAAAGCGCATAGTTATGATATCTAGGCATGATCATGAACATAGGCATCACGTCTGTGTCAAGTAGACCGAAACGATTCTGCATCTACTACTATTACTGCACACATTGACTGCTCTCCATCATGCATCTAGAATATTAAGTTCATAAGAACAGAGTAATGCATTAGGCAAGATGACATGATGTAGAGGGATAAACTCAAGCAATATGATATAAACCCCATCTTTTTATCCTCGATGGAACCAATACAATACGTGCCTTGCTGCCCCCGCTGTCACTGGGAAAGGACACCGCAAGGTTGAACCCAAAGCTAAGCACTTCTCCCATTGCAAGAAAGGTCAATCTAGTAGGCCAAACCAAACTGATAATTCAAAGAGACTTGCAAAGATATCAAATCATGCATATAAGAATTCAGAGAAGAATCAAATATTGTTCATAGGTAATCTTAATAAAACCCCACAATTCATAGGATCTCGGCAAACATGCCGCAAAAATAATTACATCGAATAGATCTCCAAGAACATCGAGGAGAACTTTGTATTGAGATCCAAAGAGAGAGAAGAATCCATCTAGCTAATAATTATGGACCCGAAGGTCTGTGGTAAACTACTCACACATCATCGGAGAGGCTATGGTGTTGATGTAGAAGCCCTCCATGATCGATTCCCCCTCCCGTGGATCACCGGAAAAGGTCCCCAGATGGGATCCCACGGGTACAGAAGGTTGCGGCAGTGGAAAAGTAGTTTTGTGGCTTCCCTGGATGTTTTTAGGGAATAAGGGTATATATAGGCGAAAGAAGTAGGTCGGTGGAGCTGCAAGGGGCCCACGAGGGTGGGGGCGCGCCGCCCTACCTTGTGGCCTCCTCGCTACTTCCTTGACGTCCACTACAAGTCTCCTGGATTGCGTTTGTTCCAAAAAAGATCCTCGCGAAGGTTTTATTCCGTTTGGATTCTGTTTGATATTCCTTTTCTGCGAAACACTGAAATAGGCAAAAAACAGCAATTTGCACTGGGCTTTCGGTTAATAGGTTAGTCCCAAAAATAATATAAAAGTGTATAATAAATCCCATAAATATCCAAAATAGATAATATAATAGCATGGAACAATCAAAAATTATAGATACGTTGGAGACGTATCACAACCTTACCTAGACCCAATACCTTACTTTTGCCTTTGTTAGCGTAGGTGATATGCTTCAGATGCGATGGAGATATAGCAGTGTCCATCAATAAGTTCCTGTCACCAGTCATGTGATCTGTACATCCACTGTCGAGGACCCACTCAGTGGCTTTGGGTTGATCATCCTGAAGATGAATTAGTGCATCTTACGAACTCATATACTTCAACAGTGAAGAATATGACATCAAATTAATTAGATCAATTTCATCAAGCAATAGAATAGATATAGCAGTATGAGGACGTGAGAAATGAAAATTCGTTTCTTCATGATTAGCTGTAGCGACCTGACCCAAATGGATCACGTCTACTGTGCTACGGTGTCATCCCTGGATCAGTAATGCTGACACCACACAGTACATCGAGGATTTATAGCAGAGTTGCAATCACACACTTATTACATCGATGGCTCAAAAAGAACTTATTACAATAAATATGGCTGAAGGCCATCTAATATCGATAACAGCGGAAGACTCGGAAGATAAATGGGTCCATCAACTCCAACGGCATCACTGAGTATAGAACCACGACCTAAGAACACCTCAGTCGTCGTCTGAAAAGTCTGCAACATTAACGTTGCAGCCCGAAAACGGGTCATCACATGGAATATGCTGGCAAAGTAACACATAGAGAGCAATGGAATGCAACAACTATACTATATGCATATTTGGCTGGTGGAAAGCTCTATGGTTACTGTTTTGCGTAAAGCCAGTTTTTCCCTACTACAAAGGAATAAGTTTATTTAACTATCATGGTGGTTGTGAAACATTGAGAATGGTTGACATCATTCTCAATCCCAATTAAAAATAATTAAAACCCAACAACATTAATTAGAAGTAACATGTTGAGATTCACATGATATTCAAGTACTAGATACTCAAGTTGTCCATAACCGGAGACACGGCTAATCATGATTAGTTTGTACACTCTGCAGAGGTTTGCGCACTTTTCCCCACACGACTCGATCGCCTCCGTTTGGTTTCTCGCACTACATGGTGTTTGAGAAACGGATGACCGAGACATAGTCTTTCAGAAGCACTAGCACCTTACATGTGGGGTAGACCGGTACACCTACATCCCCTACATCTGCTAGTCCACCCCGTAAGAGTTCGCACAACTTAGTCAACTATGCTAGAGCCCATAGTAGCATGTGGCTGCACACAGAAGTTTCTAGCATGAATTATCTTATGATCCCTTTGAGCCTGGGTGGCGGTCCAAAATAAAACATGCAAGTCCTGATAGACATCAGGTGCCTCAATCCACCCAGATGTGTTTCTAAGTTGCCACCTTAGATAAACCATTAAAATTATCAACTCACATCTGTCATGGATATCACTCACCCAATCCACATCTACTAGCATAGCATGGCATAATAAGCAAACGTAGAAGTAACTCCCAAAGGTTTCATAATAATACAGGTAATAGGTACTACCTCATCTACTTCCCATCCCACAATTTAATTAGATCGTAATCATGCAATGTGAGAGGATTGATCTAATGCAATAAAACATGGGTTGTAGAAAAGGTATGATCAAAGTGTTACTTGCCTTGCTGATGATCCGCGAGTCCTAGGGTTTCGAAGTAACAAGCGGCGCAATCCGGGTAATCTATCGCAGAAAAATAACAAGAATACAATAAGTACTCATCTAATGCACAGGTAAAACTCGAACAAGAGATCGAACCAGATAGTTCAACTTAAGAACTCCGGTTGCAAAGAAAGAACGAACCGAACAAACGACGGAAAAAAACGGCGGAAGAAAACAACTCGGTTCTAGCAAGTTGAATCTAGGTCAAAATTTTACTGTAGCAAAAGCTTGTTCAAGTTGATTAGACGGAACGGCGGTTTCGAGACGAAACTCCAGGCGCTTGAATCACCTGATTCCGATAAACGAGCAAAAAGAAAGACTAGAAAGAAGATCGGATCTGAGATCGCGATCGCGGAATAGATCTGACGAAAAGAAAAAGAAGAACGGTTAAACGAACGGACGTCGTTAACCTAGAAGAATCCGGTGATCACGTTCGTTAGGACGAATGGTCCGGCGAACGGTCCAAAGACAACTAAATTGGAAAAGAAAACGAATCCGATCTAGGGTTTCGGAGAAGAAAACCGAAACGAAAAACCGATCTAGAAAACCGGAACGGTTTAGAGAAGAAAAGAATCAGAACGATTAGAAGAAAACGATCCGAGAAAAAGAGAAGCGGGGCAACCTCCGGCGAGGGGCTCCGGCGGCGGCGGCGGTGGCGTGGGTGACGGGTGGCGGCGGTGTAGGCAAGGCGCGGCGGTGGCGGTGAGAGGCGCGGGGTGAGGTGCGGCTTGGGTGGTGTAGAGAGGGGTTTTGATTTGATGTTTAGAGGGGGGGTGCTTGGGTAT
The DNA here is from genome assembly GCF_056163025.1 of Triticum urartu. Taxonomy (NCBI): domain Eukaryota; kingdom Viridiplantae; phylum Streptophyta; class Magnoliopsida; order Poales; family Poaceae; genus Triticum; species Triticum urartu. The sequence goes on along the minus strand of NC_141878.1, from coordinate 448,568,188 downwards.
TTATATTGGGGAGGGGGGGTTTACTTGGGGTAGGGGACAAGAATTAGACTAGGATTAGGAAAAAGAGTCTAGAAGAAAAAGAAAGAAAACGAAACTAGGAAAAGAGACGGCCTAAGAATCCTATTAGGATTCGGCCAGGGAAACAAGAGGCGGCGGCGGCGTCCTCCTGGCCTTGCGCTGGCGCACCTGGGCGCAGGGGCGCAGCGGCGGTTGGGGCTGTGGCCGGCCTGGGCCTTGGCCCGGCTGAGCCTTGGCTCTCTCTTTTTTTTAAATAGTTTCCGCGCGTAGAGAAAAAAAATCAAAAAGAGAACTAAACGAGCTCCGAAAAATCTAAAGTAAATTTTCCCTGACTCCTAAAAATGAGCCGAACAAAATGAACTTTTCTCCGGACCTAAAATGCAATTTTCGAAAACGCGCATTTTTCCCTATCCAAATAAAATGCAAATAAAACTCCGGCAAACAAAATTGATCTATTTATTAAATCTTCATTTTCCTAAATTTTTGGGAAAGTCATATTATTCCCTCTCTCATATTTTTGGATATCGGAAAATAATTGAAGATAAAATAAAATAAATCAAATGATCCTCCTTTTCAAAATTTGAGAAAACTCAAATATGAAAATAACGAAATCTCCAACTCTCCCCGGAGGTCCTTGAGTTGCGTGAAATTTCTAGGATCAACCAAAATGCAAGAAAAATATGATATGCATGATGATCTATGTATAACATTCCAAATTGAAAATTTGGGATGTTACAAACCTACCCCCCTTAAGATGAATCTCGCCCTCGAGATTCGGGTTGGCTAGAAAATAGGTGAGGGTGGTCCTTGAGCAAATCTTCTTCTCTTTCCCAGGTGGCTTCATCCTCTGAGTGGTGGTTCCACTGAACTTTGCAAAACTTGATAACCTTGCTGCGGGTAACTCTGCTGGCATAATCGAGAATTTTGACTGGCTTCTCTTCATACGTTAGGTCATCCTTTAACTGAATCGCTTCGAGTGGCACGGTATCTCTTAGCGGTATATCCGCCATCTCGGCGTGACATTTCTTCAGCTGAGAAACATGGAATACATCGTGAACTCCTGACAGTCCCTCTGGTAATTCCAACTTATAAGCGACTTCTCCCATACGTTTCAAGATCTTAAACGGTCCAACGAAACGCGGTGCTAACTTTCCTTTAACTCCAAAGCGCTTAACTCCTCGAAGTGGGGATACTCGGAGATAAACTCTGTCTCCATTTCCGTAAACTGTCTCCTTGCGTTTTGAATCTGCGTAGCTCTTCTGCCTGGACTGGGCTACCTTGAGCCTATCGCGAATTAACTTAACTTTCCGTTCAGACTCCTTAATCAAATCTGGTCCAAAGAATTGACGGTCTCCAACTTCGTCCCATGACAACGGTGTCCTGCACCTCCTTCCGTATAAAGCTTCGAAAGGTGCCATCTTCAAACTGGTTTGGTAACTGTTGTTATAAGAAAACTCCGCATACGGCAGGTTGTCGTCCCAGCTAGATCCATAATCTAGTGCACAAGCTCTCAGCATATCTTCCAAAATCTGATTGACTCTCTCGGTCTGTCCATCTGTCTGTGGATGTAAAGCTGTGTTGAACTCTAGTCTGGTTCCTAAAGTTTCATGCAACTGATTCCAAAACTTTGAGGTAAATTGGGTTCCTCTATCTGATACGATACTCCTCGGAACTCCATGCAAACAAATGATTCTAGTCATGTATATCTTTGCCAATTTAGCACTGGTGTAAGTGGTCTTTAACTGGAATGAAATGTGCTACCTTCGTTAAACGATCAACTACTACCCATATCAAGTCATATCCTGCTTTCGTCCTGGGTAGTCCTGTGATGAAGTCCATGCCTATCTTATCCCACTTCCATTCGGGTATCGGCAAAGGTTGTAACAATCCTGCTGGCTTCTGATGCTCTGCCTTTACTCTCTGACATATGTCACAAACTGCTACATATGCTGCAATATCCTTCTTCATTCCGGTCCACCAGAATGTTTCCTTCAAATCCAAATACATCTTGGTATTCCCTGGGTGAATCGAATACGGTGAATCATGTGCCTCTTGCAAAATCAACTTTCTGATCTCCGGGTCATTGGGCACATAAACACGGTCCTCAAACCATAGGGTATCGTGCTCATCCTCACGAAATCCCTTTGCTTTTCCTTTACTCATTTTCTCTTTTATAGCAGCAATCTCCTTGTCAGATTTCTGAGCTTCTCTGATTCTATCCATCAATGTTGACTGAATCTCCAATGCTACTACATAGCCTCTCGGAACTATTTCCAAACATAGCTCACGAAGGTTTTCTGCTAACTCCTTTGGTACTTCTCCCATCACTAGAGTATTGACATGGCTCTTACGGCTCAATGCGTCAGCTACTATATTAGCTTTTCCGGGATGGTAATGCAATCTCATGTCATAATCCTTGATGAGCTCCAACCATCTCCTTTGTCGGAGGTTCAACTCCTTCTGCGTGAAAATGTACTTCAAACTCTTGTGATCCGTGTACACCTCACAATGATTCCCAATGAGGAAATGTCTCCACGTCTTCAATGCATGCACTATGGCTGCTAACTCCAAATCATGTGTGGCATAATTCAACTCATGAGGCTTCAGTTGTCGTGAAGCATACGAAACAACTCTTCCTTCCTGCATAAGCACTGCTCCAAGTCCTCGACGTGAAGCGTCGCAATCCACCTCATAATCCTTGGTCTGATCTGGCAAAATCAATACTGGTGAGGTAACCAATCGTTTCTTCAACTCCTGGAAACTAGCCTCACATTCCTCAGTCCATTTGAACTTGGTATCCTTCTTCAACAATTCAGTCATAGGCTTTGCAATCTTTGAAAAGTTCTCAATAAATCTCCGATAGTATCCTGCGAGTCCAAGAAAACTCCGGATCTCTCCAACTGTTGTGGGTGCTTCCCATTCGGTTACGGTCTCAACCTTAGTGGGGTCAACTGCTATACCTTCTCCGGCTATAACGTGTCCAAGAAATCCAACTTCCTTCAACCAAAACTCACATTTGCTGAATTTGGCGTATAACTGATGTTCCCTTAGTTTCTCCAAAACCAAACGCAAATGTTCCTTATGCTCCTCTTCATTCTTTGAATAAACCAGAATGTCATCAATGAACACTACGACGAACTTATCCAAAAACTCCATAAACACTTTGTTCATCAGGTTCATAAAATAGGCAGGTGCGTTAGTCAATCCAAATGACATAACGGTATACTCATACAGTCCATATCTTGTGGTGAATGCTGTCTTAGGTATGTCCTGCTCCCGAATCTTCAATTGGTGGTACCCTGATCGCAAATCGATCTTGGAAAACACTTTAGCTCCTTGCAACCGATCAAACAGATCGTTGATCATTGGCAGTGCGTACTTGTTCTTGATGGTTACTTCATTCAATCCCCGATAATCTACAACCATCCTTAATGATCCATCCTTCTTTTCCACTAGAAGTACGGGTGATCCCCAAGGCGAAGAACTTGGGCGAATGTAACCTTTATCCAGTAACTCCTTAATCTGATTCTTAATTTCCACCAAATCCTTTGCTGGCATCCTATATGGTCGCTTCGATATTGGGCCTGTACATGGCAATAACTCAATCAAAAACTCAATGTCTCTATCCGGTGGCATGCCTGGTAATTCCTCAGGAAATACATCAGGAAAATCCTTTACCACTGGCACAACTCCTGTTAGGCAATTCACTTGTGTCCTGTTTCGCACATGCCGGGATACATACTCGATCCTTCTTCCTTCTGGTGTGGTAAGCAAAATTGTCTTACTGGCGCAATCGATGTTTCCTCCATACATCGACAGCCAATCCATACCAAGAATCACATCCAACCCTTGGGATTCCAGAATAATTAAATCCGTTGGGAATACATGCCTTCCTATACTCAATGGTACTTGGAAACATCCTTGTCTGGCCATGTATTCTGCTCCTGGCGAGCTTACTAGCATAGGTGTTTTAAGAATCCTAGTGGGCAGGCTATACTTTTCCACAAATCCCCTTGATATGTATGAATGCGATGCACCAGTATCAAAAAGAACGAGTGCAGTAAATGACTTAACTAAAAACTTACCTATTACTGCATCGGGTTGATCTTCAACCTCCTCCACATTAACGTGGTTCACCTGTCCCCTATTGAAAAGGGTTCGGCTTCTTCCCAAAGCTTCCATTGCCATTTCCATTCTGGCCTTCAGGACATTCATTGGCATAATGTCCGGTCTTCGAACACTTGAAACAGGTGACTTGACTGAGGTCTCTCTTGGATGGGGTCGATGGGGTGGTCCGGTTATGGCCGTTGCTTCCTCCATTCCCATTACCATTTTTGTGGCCATTATGGTTTTGCGAGCTACCTCCTCCATGGGTGTGCTGAAACTGAAATCCCGGTTTAGGGGTAAAACGGGGCTTCTGCTGGGCTCCAGAGTTATACTTCCCCTGTCCATACTTCCTCTTACGGTTCTCCATCTGTTGTTGCTTCCCTTCAATCATGATGGCACGATCTACCAACTCCTGGTAGTTGTTGAAACTCGCTACCATCAATTTCATGCTTAGTTCATCATTCAGTCCTGCCAGAAACTTCTCCTGCTTAGATGCATCCGTAGCAACGTCATCTGGGGCATAACGTGCTAACTTGCTAAAGTCGTCAACGTACTGGCCAACTGTCCTTCCTCCTTGGCGTAAGTTGCGAAACTCACACTTCTTTATGGCCATAGCTCCTGCTGAAACATGGGCAGTGCGGAAAGCTTGCTGGAACTGATCCCATGTGACAGTGTCGACTGGGTAAGTGGCTGTGAAATTCTCCCACCATGCTGCCGCGGGTCCGTCAAGCTGGTGAGCGGCAAACTTCACTTTCTCACCATCCGTGCATCCTGCAGCGGTCAACTCCCTTCCTATCTTGCGGAGCCAATCTTCTGCTACTATCGGCTCGGTGCTACTGGAAAACACCGGCGGATTCAGCCTAAGAAAACGGGCTAAGTGGTCAACAGGTGGTGGTGGTGGTGGGTTGTTGTTGTTCTGTTGGTTCTGAACTAACATCTGCATCAACTAGTTCTGTTGCTGGATCAACTGAGTGAGCTCCGGTGGAAATCCATTGTCACGTCTCGGAGGCATCTGAGGGTTTTAGAATAGACGAGAATTAAGAATAGAGGGGGTCTAAAGGGAAAACACTACCCATATGCACATGAGCAAATGCACACAAAATCACTTCAATCAATCAAACAAGGGCTTACAAACGGTCTAACTATCGCAAAAGTGCTCGACTATAATGTTTACATGGGGGAATACTACTACTATCTAGTGGTCATCTAGAAATTTGAACCGGTGGAAGACTCCATGATATCTGTTCCAGCTTCGTCTTCAAAGTCGGGTTCACTTGGATCCGAATCGGTGTCGTCGATGATGATGTAGTTGTCCGGACATGCGACGTACTTGTCTTCCTCCATGGATGCTAACTTGCTCTTGAGTTCTTCAATCTCCTGCTTAAGATCGTTATTGTGCCTTGCTAGAGCTACGATCTCGTCCATGTAGTCCTTGCGTGTAGACTTCAGTTCTCCTTCTAGCTCGATGATCCTTGCCTTTGCATTCAACTCTATCATATCATTGCACATCTGGTTCTCGTGGCGTCGAATGTGCTGGTTTAACTCCTGGATGAAAGATGCAATGGATCTATCCTTCTTGGTGCTGACTAACTCCCATTGTTCATCTCGGCGTCCGCAAATCTGGTAGATAGTGTCCTTGAGGTCTTCTTGGTAAACTTCTCCAATGCGTCCTATGGTGATATGAGCTGCCATGCTCTTTCACAGACTCCAGGTTGGTGCATTGAAAACACTATCTATAGGCTTCGTGATTGGCGCGAATGTCCTTCCCGGAACGTGAGCTTGAATCTTCTAGCGCTCCTCTTCAGGCAGAGTGGCGTTGAAGGTTCCCGTGAAGCTTGGTAATCCAATGTTCAGGTACTTGGTGACTTCCTTCAGGTGAAATCCAAATGGTGTGCCTTCATCCGGTTGAGCGTACTTAATCTTCACGTTCGTCATCCTAAAAGAGTAGAAAAGATGAGGAGTTAGAAAATGAGAAGAGAATGGTGGTCTATGGCTTTAACTTAGTGGTCGTGTCCTACAGTCAGCGTGTGTTCTGATACCATCTCTGTAGCGACCTGACCCGAATGGATCACGTCTAATGTGCTACGGTGTCATCCCTGGATCAGTAATGCTGACACCACACAGTACATCGAGGATTTATAGCAGAGTTGCAATCACACACTTATTACATCGATGGCTCAAAAAGAACTTATTACAATAAATATGGCTGAAGGCCATCTAATATCGATAACAGCGGAAGACTCGGAAGATAAATGGGTCCATCAACTCCAACGGCATCACTGAGTATAGAACCATGACCTAAGAATACCTCAGTCGTCGTCTGGAAAGTCTGCAACATTAACGTTGCAGCCCGAAAACGGGTCATCACATGGAATATGCTGGCAAAGTAACACATAGAGAGTAATGGAATGCAACAACTATACTATATGCATATTTGGCTGGTGGAAAGCTCTATGGTTACTGTTTTGCGTAAAGCCAGTTTTTCCCTACTGCAAAGGAATAAGTTTATTTAACTATCATGGTGGTTGTGAAACATTGAGAATGGTTGACAGCATTCTCAATCCCAATTAAAAATAATTAAAACCCAACAACATTAATTAGAAGTAACATGTTGAGATTCACATGATATTCAAGTACTAGATACTCAAGTTGTCCATAACCGGGGACACGGCTAATCATGATTAGTTTGTACACTCTGCAGAGGTTTGCGCACTTTTCCCCACACGACTCGATCGCCTCCGTTTGGTTTCTCGCACTACATGGTGTTTGAGAAACGGATGACCGAGACATAGTCTTTTAGAAGCACTAGCACCTTACATGTGGGGTAGACCGGTACACCTACATCCCCTACATCTGCTAGTCCACCCCGTAAGAGTTTGCACAACTTAGTCAACTATGCTAGAGCCCATAGTAGCATGTGGCTGCACACAGAAGTTTCTAGCATGAATTATCTTATGATCCCTTTGAGCCTGGGTGGCGGTCCAAAATAAAAGAGGCAAGTCCTGATAGACATCAGGTGCCTCAATCCACCCAGATGTGTGTCTAAGTTGCCACCTTAGATAAACCATTAAAATTATCAACTCACATCTGTCATGGATATCACTCACCCAATCCACGTCTACTAGCATAGCATGGCATAATAAGCAAACGTAGAAGTAACTCCCAAAGGTTTCATAATAATACAGGTAATAGGTACTACCTCATCTACTTCCCATCCCACAATTTAATTAGATCCTAATCATGCAATGTGAGAGGATTGATCTAATGTAATAAAACATGGGTTGTAGAAAAGGTATGATCGAAGTGTTACTTGCCTTGCTGATGATCCGCGAGTCCTAGGGTTTCGAAGTAACAAGCGGCGCAATCCGGGTAATCTATCGCAGACAAACAACAAGCATACAATAAGTACTCATCTAATGCACAGGTAAAACTCGAACAAGAGATCGAACCAGATAGTTCAACTTAAGAACTCCGGTTGCAAAGAAAGAACGAACCGAACAAACGATGGAAAAACAAACGGCGGAAGAAAACAACTCGGTTCTAGCAAGTTGAATCTAGGTCAAAATTTTACTGTAGCAAAAGCTTGTTCAAGTTGATTAGACGGAACGGCGGTTTCGAGACGAAACTCCAGGCGCTTGAATCACCTGATTCCGATAAACGAGCGAAAAGAAAGACTAGAAAGAAGATCGGATCTGAGATCGCGATCGCGGAATAGATCCGACGAAAAGAAAAAGAAGAACAGTTAAACGAACGGACGTCGTTAACCTAGAAGAATCCGGTGATCACGTTCGTTAGGATGAACGGTCCGGCGAATAGTCCAAAGACAACTAATTGGGAAAAGAAAACGAATCCGATCTAGGGTTTCGGAGAAGAAAACCGAAACGAAAAACCGATCTAGAAAACCGGAACGGTTTAGAGAAGAAAAGAATCAGAACGATTAGAAGAAAACGATCCGAGAAAAAGAGACGCGGGGCAACCTCCGGCGAGGTCTCCGGCGAGGGGCTCCAGCGGCAGCGGCGTTGGGCGGCGGTGGCGTGGGTGAGGGGCGGCGGCGGTGTAGGCAAGGCGCGGCGGCGGCGGTGAGAGGCGCGGGGTGAGGTGCGGCTTGGGTGGTGTAGAGAGGGGTTTTGATTTGATGTTTAGAGGGGGGGTGCTTGGGTATTTATATTGGGGAGGGGGGGTTTACTTGGGGTAGGGGACAAGAATTAGACTAGGATTAGGAAAAAGAGTCTAGAAGAAAAAGAAAGAAAACGAAACTAGGAAAAGAGACGGCCTAAGAATCCTATTAGGATTCGGTCAGGGAAACAAGAGGCGGCGGCGGCGTCCTCCTGGCCTTGCGTTGGCGCGCCTAGGCGCAGGAGCGCAGCGGCGGCTGGGGCTGTGGCCGGCCTAGGCCTTGGCCCGGCTGAGCCTTGGCTCTCTCTCTTTTTTTAAATAGTTTCCGCGCAGAGAAAAAAAACAAAAAGAGAACTAAACGAGCTCTGAAAAATCTAAAGTAAATTTTCCCCGACTCCTAAAAATGAGCCGAACAAAATGAACTTTTCTCCGGACCTAAAATGCAATTTTCGAAAACGCGCATTTTTCCCTATCCAAATAAAATGCAAATAAAACTCCGGCAAACAAAATTGATCTATTTATTAAATCTTCATTTTCCTAAATTTTTGGGAAAGTCATATTATTCCCTCTCTCATATTTTTGGATATCGGAAAATAATTGAAGATAAAATAAAATAAATCAAATGATCCTCCTTTTCAAAATTTGAGAAAACTCAAATATGAAAATAACGAAATCTCCAACTCTCCCCGGAGGTCCTTGAGTTGCGTGAAATTTCTAGGATCAACCAAAATGCAAGAAAAATATGATATGCATGATGATCTATGTATAACATTCCAAATTGAAAATTTGGGATGTTACATTAGCTTGCGTCCTTTCAAGCATATTCAGGTCTCCAGCAAATTCTTCAGACGTTTAAGTTCCTCTGGAGACCCGACCCTCCATAAGAGATTAGTTCTTTTTCTTCACCACCCACATCTGGAGGGGTGGCAAAGAGTTCATCATTCTATGAGCTCCATATGAGAAAGGTGGCATTGATGCCAGTCCACTTCGTTTCACATAAGAGGGGTTAGGGTAAGCATATGAATAAGCAGAGAAATTCTTCGAGGACTTGTGAACATAATGATTTGAAGAATGATGCACATATTCATAACTCTTAGGTTTTCCCTGTGAAACATAGGTGTTAGCACGATGATGTTCATATGAGGACTTTGATCCATATGAGGAATTTGATCCACGTGAGGGACGTGGTCCATATCAGGACTTCGATCCATATGAAGACTTTGGTCCATATGAAGAATTTGATCTGGGGTTCCTATTCTTCACAGGTGGTGTCATGATGACATTCACCTGAAGACTTTCAAGGCACCTATTGAGAACCCAGATTTTCTTCATAGGGGGGGCCATTCCAGCAGTTAGTGCCAAAAAATCTAGCAAATACTTCACCATTCTGATTTTTGAACAGTTTATAGTTGTTCTCAAATGACTCATCAGAAGAATATGAAGATTCACATGTAAAGCCAGATAAAGTAGATGGATCTACTGGATGTCCCTTTGTAGCAACCCATGAGGTTTTGGGATACTTCTCAAGCTTCTAGTAGGTCCCATCAGCATTGAGTTTCCTCTCAAAGGCAATACCCTCTTTCCTAGGGTTCCTGTAGAGGATCTACTTTTTAAGCACATCACAAAGGGCCTGATGTCCTTTGAGGCTTTTGTACATGCCTGTCACATACAATTCCTTCATCCCTGCATGGTCAGTTATACTAGCAGCATCCTCATATGAGGAATTAGCGATAGCAGAGACAGGTGAAGAATTTGTATCAATAGAAGCATTTGAACTTTCAGGTGAAGAATTAATAGATTCACGTTCAATGCACTTCAAACATGGTGGAATGAATTCTTCCTGAGCAGCGCTGATCTGTTGAGCAAGTAATGAATCTCGCTCCTTCTGAAGATCTTCATAACTCACCCTTAGCTTCTCAAGATCTTGTTTTCTTTGAAGAAATTCATAAGAAAGCTTCTCATGATCAGATAAGAGAGTGTTATGATGACTCTGAAGATTATCAAACTCAGTCTGAAGTGTCTGAAGACTTTCAGCCAAAGCTTTAGAATGATCCATTTCTTCACCCAACATATCACCGCTCTCATCTAGCATGTTTTGAACTTTTTCCAAAGCTCTTTGTTGTTTGGTGGCAAGGGAAGCAAGTTTGGTATAACTGGGTCCAAATTCTTCACCAGATTCATCATCACTAGACTCAGATAGGTAGCATTCAATTACCTTGGCAACTTTTTCCATAAGGCATGGTGCAGAGGATGATGATTCTGGATCGAAAGTCATAGCCTTGCGCGATTCCATGAAATCCTCAAACCAGGAATCATGATGAGTTTGATGACCTTCATAGACCTCAGAGAGTCGGTCCCAGATGAGCTTCGCATGACTGAGATGCATAATGTTCTTGAACTGATTTTGGGACAAGCCGGAGCAGATGATGTCCTTCGCCGTGAGGTTAAGTAGAGTGTACTTATGAATATCATCCGCCTCCGCCATTTTGTATAGATCAGTAAGACAAATCTCAGTGATGGTCCACAGTTTGCTGTTCATCTGCATGAGGGCTTCTTCATCATGGCCTTCCACTTGGCATAATCATGACCGTCAAAGATGGGGCATGTCACTGTCTTCATTCCTACAGTCGACATAACTAAAACTCCAGGCGGTTAAACCAAAATCACACAGAACAAGGGAGTACCTTGCTCTGATACCAATTGAAAGTGCGCTAAGTCGACTAGAGGGGGTGAATAGGAGATTTTTGCAAATTCATCAGTGATGAATTTCAGGGGTGACAAAATTCCTAAGTCACAAATGACTAGCAGTAGAATAAGTACTCAGATGCAAACATAATAAAACAGAAGCACCATCATGATGATGAAATGAAAACAAGCACAGAGTACAGAAAGCGTAGACACAAGATAAGCAGGCTGAAGACAAATTGACTAGAGAAATTGAACTGAGGAAATTGAGAAATTCTTCGGTCAATGTCTTCAAATAGTAGCGATCAAGTACACAACACAGTAATGAGGAAATGAAAAGGTTGAGGAAATAGAACCAGTTAGCTTGGTGAAGATAATGATTTGGTAGACTAGTTCCAAGTGCTATGACAGTCGTACGTCTGGTTGGAGCGGCTAGATATTTAAACCTGAGAACACACAGTCCTCATCGTACTCTCCTTGAGCTAAGGTCACACAGACCTCGCCCAATCACTCGTGGTAAGTCTTCAAGTGACTTCCAAACCTTCACAAACTCAGTCACTCGGCGATCCACAATTTTCTCTTGGATGCTCTAGACCATGACGCCTAACCGTCTGGAAGATGCACAGTCTTCAAAGGTAACAAGAATCGGTTCCACACAGGAACAATCTCTTTAATGATGCTCAATCACTTTGGGTTTGTAGGTGTTTGGGTTTGGGTTTTGGTTTTTCCTCACTTGATGATTTTCGCTCAAAGTCCTCGAAGGATGGGATGCTCTCAATGACAAGTGTCAGTTTCTCGCGGAGCAGCCAACCAGCTAGTGGTTGTAGGGGCAGCTATTTATAGCCTAGGGAGTAGCCCGATGTGATAAGACATAAATTCCCTTCAATGATACGACCGTTAGGTGGGTAGATATTTTGGGACAGCTCGCGCATAGCACAGTAATGGTCGGAAATTTGACTATCAAATTCCTCGGGGCTATCATGTTCCTCACTTGTAGGCAATTCGCACTGGCAAATTCCTAACTCCTTGGTCAGAACAAATTCCTCAGAGACCAAAAGATCTTCGTCTCTGTCACTGAAGAAATTGACTGAACTGTATGAGATTTCCAATGGCTTCACACGAAGGGATTGGTAGGTGTAGGATTTTGAGATGCGCATCACTTGGAAACTTATCCTTAGTTTTACCTCGACCCCCTTTAACAGTACAGTGTTTCCTATGACTCAAGGAGAAAATGAAACTACGAAAACAAAAGTCTTCAAGCTTCATATTCCTCGCATGAATATAAAGTCCTCACGGTCACACCAATTTCTTCACTTTCAGAGTCTTCAGAAAGACAAAGTCTTTAGTTGAAGACATTCATTTTTAGGGGCCGACTTTCTCTGTAAATATCAAACTCCTCATAGACTTATAGACATGTGTACACTCACAAACACATTAGTCCCTTAACCTATAAGTCTTCAATACACCAAAATCACTAAGGGGCACTAGATGCACTTACAACCGGGTGATGCAGCGGCAGCACCCGATGCGTGATGAAGGCGGCAATGAGATCCATCCCGGTGAGCCCCTCCCGCGCCGCCATCTCCGTGACCCGGTCAGTCAAGTGATGGATCTCCTACGTGGCCTTGGGGCAGTAGGACCAGTTCTTCTTGGCCAGCGATGCCGCATTGACAAACGGTGGCAAGTTGATGCCGTCCCCGCCAAGATTGCGGACGTAGGATAATGAGTTTTGCCACTTCTTGTGTAACACCCCGGATGTAACTTTCCCAATTTGTACTCCATCTCTTGCCGTTTCCGGCATTAAGTTATTTTATTTTCTCGGGTTCGGGTTTTTGTCTCCGTGTGTTGTTGTCGTTGTCATGCATCTCATATCATGTCATCATGTGCATTTCATTTGCATACGTGTTCGTCTCATGCATTCGAGCATTTTCCCCGTTGTCCGTTTTGCATTCCGGCGCTTCGTTCTCCTCCGGTGGTCATTTCTAGCTTTCTTTCGTGTGTGGGGATTAAACATTTCCGGATTGGACCGAGACTTGCCAAGCGGCCTTGGTTTACTACCGGTAGACGGCCTGTCAAGTTTCGTATCATTTGGACTTCGTTTGATACTCCAATGGTTAACCGAGGGACCGAAAAGGCCTCGTGTGTGTTGCAGCCCAACACCCCTCCAATTTGGCCCAAAACCCACCTAAGCCTTCTCCATCATCTAGATCGTTCGATCACGATCACGTGGCCAAAAACCGCACCTCATTTGGACTCTCCTAGCTCCCTCTATGCCTATTTAAAGAACCCTCCGAATCCGGATCTTCTTCTCCCCCGAAAACCCTAAAATTCTACCCGCACCGGCCGGACACGTCCGCCCCGACTGGACGCATCACCGCCGCTGCCCGCAGCCAGTGGCGTGGTGCCACGTGGCGCGCCGCCTCCCGCGCCCGCACCGGCCCGCTCGGCCCGGGGATAGCCCACGCGGGCCCGACGCCGGCCGCCGCCTCCTCCGCAACCCCGCCGCCGTCCTCCACCAGCCCGGCCGCCCGAGCCGCCGCCCGCCACCGTGCGCCGCCACCTCGTCGGCTGGATCTCGCCCCGGCCGCCGCCGCCTCTCCGCCCGAAGCTCCGCAGCGCCGCCCCGCCGCCCGACGCGTCGCCGGCCGCCGTCTCCGTCGCGCTGCCCCGCGCCGCCCGGCCTCGCCTCTCCCTCGTCTCCCCGCCGATGAACCGAGCTCACTGGAGCTACAGTGCGCCACTGCCTCGGTTTGCGTGCCACCGAAACCCTAGATCCGGAGGTGTTTTTTTCTTTGAAGTCCCAAAAATTCCAGATCCAAGTGCTCATGTTCATAGCCTCGTAACTTTGCATCCGTAGCTCCGATTTGGGCATATAGCATATCAAAATGTTCATCTCAGAGAGTATATAATTTCATTCCATTGCATCAATTTCATTTGAGTTCATCTTGATGCCCTAAATGCTGTTAGAAGGGGGCTACTTGAGATAATTGTCAGATCTGCTACTCCGTTTAGCTTTTTGTCATTTTTGCCATGATTAATGTGTGCATGATATGCCCTGATGCTCTACATATGTTTTGTTAAGGGTTTTTCCATCTTTCCAGAGGTGCAACCCATGTATTCTTGTGATGTGTGTGGTGACTTGCACAAGCTTGCAAAGTGGTGCACTTGTTAATTCTGTTTTCAGGGACTTAACATTTCCGCTAAGTCCTTGAGCAGTTTATTTCATATGGCCATATGTTCATGTTGTTTCCTAGTGATCCGTGCCTCTTTTAAGGATGATCAGTAAGGATGTTTTGTTAATCTTGTAGTGCTCTATCCATCCATGTATTTGTTTGCAATTATGGAGCACCTAGCTTGAGTCAATCGAGCTCTACTTTTGCTACTTTGTGAATCTGGGCAGATTGTCAACTTGTTTGCAATTTTGCCGATGTTGTTGTAGTTGATCCGTGCATGCTATGTTATTGTTCTTGCCATGTCTAGCTTGAATTTTGTGTGTTCTTGATAGATGTATGCTTAGCTTGTCATGACTTGTTCCGTAGTGAGTGCATCGAGCTCGTAAACATGCCTACTTGAGTTATGTTTCAGCATGTGCCAGTTTTCACTAAGTCTGAAAACTGATTATGTTTTTGCCATGTTCACATGCTTGCAATTGTATTTTCTGATCCCTTTTGGCTCAAGGTCACTAAGGAACTTTTGTTAATCTCTTTGAGTAGCTCCATTCCATGCTTTACTTTGCCATGTTCAGGTCTGTAGTATGTAGTTTTGTTGCTCCGAAGAGTGCTACCTGATATGAAATTCCAGACAAGTGTTAATTTCACTAAGTCTGAGATCTGTTTGCCATATGCATTTTTGCCATGCTTATTTGAACCTGTTAATGGATGAATTGGCCGTAGCACACTGCTAGACTTTTGTTAAGAAACTTGAATGCATCCCTGCCATGTATTCTGTTGTCTTGTTTGGGTGCTGTAGCATGCTCATGTCGTTGCATTTAGATGGCTACTTGCTGTAAATCGCAGACCGGTGTCATATTTAAATCGCTTGCCATTTCCAAACCGTAACTCCGATTCCGGTGTTTTTTATATCGTTTTCAAGCGATTTCATCTCATCTTTCCAGTGGCACACTTGGATTCCCATGTTGAGGCCAGGTTCATGCATTTCCTATCATATCTTGCATATGCATCCCGCATCGCATCCCGCATAGCATATCATCATCGGATCATCTTGTTTGATCCTTGCATGTGGTTGATTGTGTCCTTGTTGCTTGTTTGTATTGTTTGGGTAGAGCCGGGAGACGAGTTCACTAACGAGGAGCCCGTTGAGTTTGCTTTCGAGGATCCAGTCAACTCTGACAACTGTGCAGGCAAGATGATCATACCCTCGAAATCACTACTATCTTTGCTATGCTGGATTGCTTGCTCTTTTGCTATGCCAATGCTACGATTCCTACCATTTGCTTTCAAGCCTCCCAAATTGCCATGTAAAACCTCTAACACACCATGTCCTAGCAAACCATTGATTGGCATTGCTCAGCCCCTCTTATAGCGTTGCTAGTTGCAGGCGAAGATTGGAGGCCGTTCCTTGTTGGAACATTTATCACTTGTCGGGATATCATTATATTGCCATGTTATCTTAATGCATCTATATACTTGGTAAAGGGTGGAAGGCTTGGCCTCTCGCCTAGTGTTTTTGTAACACCCTCGATGCAACTATAGCTCCCACGTGTCGAGGCACGACTTAGAGACATAATCGCATTGAAGGCATATGTCGCAAGTTAGGAAATCTTCACAACATCCCATGTAATGTAAATAAAAAAGGGGAGAACATAGTTGCTTACACTCGCCACGTCAATCAAGTACATAAATAACATTACATCATCCAAACACTCATGGCCCGACTACGGCGCCAAAATAAAAGAGAACCCAACATGCGACAAGGTCCCGTTCACCCCCAACTGGGCACCACTACTGATCATCGGGAAAGGAAACATAGTATCGCTGAGAGTCTTCGTAGAACTCCCACTTGAGCTCGTACTCGTCACCTGGAGCGGAATCACCTGGACCTGCATCTGGAGTTATAGTATCTGTGAGCCACAGGGACTCAGCAATGTCGCACCCTCGCGATCAAGACTATTTAAGCTTATAGGAAGGGTAAGGCAAATATATGTGGAGCTGCAGCAAGCGACTAGCATATATGGTGGCTATCTTATTCGCAAAAGAGAGCGAGAAGAGGAGGCAAAGCGCGAGCGTGAAAAACTAGAGTTACAACCTGCGCAAGCATTACTCCAACACCGTGTCCACTTTCCAGACTGCGCCGAGAAGAGGCCATCACGGTAACACACTCAGTTGATTAATTTTAATTAATTAAGGTTCAAGTTATCTACAACCGGACATTAACAAATTCCCATCTGCCCATGACCGCGGGCACGGCTTTCGAAAGTTCATACCCTGCAGGCGAGTCCCACCTTAGCCCATGACAAGCTCTCACAGTCAACGAAGGAATAGACCTCCTCGCAAGACGTTCTGATCAGACTCGGTATCTCGGTAACTCAAGACACTTCGACAGGTTAAAACAAGACCAGCAACACCGCCCGAATGTGCCGACAAATCCCGATAGGAGCTGCACATATCTCGTTCTCAGGGCACACTCAGATAGGTCAAGCTACGAGTAAAACCATCCCTCAAGTTTCCCTGAGGTGGCCCCACAGGCTGCCCGGTTCGGACCAACACTCAGAGGGAGCACTGGCCCGGGGGGGGGGTTAAAATAAGATGACCCTCGGGCTCCGGTAACCCAAGGGAAAAAGAGGCTAGGTGGCGAATGGTAAAACCAAGGTTGGGCATTGCTGGAAAAGCTTTAAACAAGGCGAATTATCAAGGGGTTGCCATTATAACCCAACCGCGTAAGGAACGCAAAATCCGGGAACATAACACCGATATGACGGAAACTAGGGCGGCAAGAGTGGAAAAAACCACTAGGCGAGAGGCCGAGCCTTCCACCCTTTACCAAGTATATTGATGCATTAAGATAACAAGGCAATATAATGATATCCAACAAGTAAATAAATGTCCCAACAAGGAACGGCCTCCAAACTTTACCTGCAACTAGCAACGCTATAAGAGGGGCTGAGCAAAGCGGTAACATAGCCAATCAACGGTTTGCTAGGACAATGGTGGGTTAGAGGTTTGACATGACAATTTGGGAGGCTGACAAGCAAGTGGTAGGCATCGTAGCAATGGCATAGCAAAAGAGCGAGCAAACTAGCATAGCAAAGATAGTAGTGATTTCGAGGGTATGATCATCTTGCCTGCACAGTTGTCAGAGTTGACTGGATCCTCACAAGCAAACTCAACGGGCTCCTCGGTAGAGAACTCGTCTCCCAGCTCTACCCAAACAAGACAAACAAGCAACAAGGACACAATCAACCACGTGCAAGGATCAAGCGATACGATGCAATGATGATATGCTATGCGGGATGCGATGCGGGATGCAAAATGCAAGATATGACAGGAAATGCATGAACCTGGCCTCAACTTGGAAAACCAAGTGTGCCACTGGAAATATGGGATGAAATTGCTTGAAAACGATATAAAGATCATCGGAATCGGAGTTACGGTTTGGAAATGGCAAGCGTTTCAAAAATGACACCGGTCTGCGGTTTACAGCAAGCACGCATCTAAATGCAATGATATTAACATGCTACAGTACCAAAACATGACAACAAAATGCATGTTAGGGATGCACACAAGATTCTTAACAAAATACTAGCACTAAGCTACGGCCAATTCATCCATTATGAGGTTCAAACAAGCATGTCAAAAACGCAAATGCAAAACAGATTTCAGACTTAGTGAAATTAACACTTGTCTGAAATTTCAGATCACGAAGCCCTCTTCGGAGCAGCAAAACAACATGATACATGACCTTATTAAGACAATTAAGAACATGGCATGGAGCTACTAAACAAGATTAACAAAATAGCCAAAGTGACCTGGGGCCAAAAGGGTTCACAAAATATACTAACAAGCCCACGAACATAGCTAAAACACAATCAGTTTTCAGACTTAATGAAAACTGAGACATGCTGAAATATAACTCACGAAGGCATGTAAACGAGCTCGATGCACTCACTACGGTGCAAGTCATGGCAAGGCAAGCATACATCCATTAAGAAGGCACAAAAATCTAGCTAGACATGGCAAGAACAATGGCATAGCATGCACGGATTAACTAAAATAGCATCGGCAAAATCGCAAACGAGTTGACGACCTTCCCAGATTCACCACGAAGCAAAAGTAGAGCTCGATTGACTCAAGCTAGGGTGCTCCATAATTGAAAGTAAAGACATGTATGGATAGAGAATAACAAGATTAACAAAACTCCTTTACTGATCATCCTCAAAGAGGCACGGGTCACTAGGAAACAAGCTGAACATATGGCATCATGAACTAAATAATCCCAGACTTAGTGCAAACTACTAAGTCCCTGAAAACAGATTTACCGGGTGCCTCACTTTGCAAGCTTGCACAAGTCACCACACACATCCAACAAATACATGGGTTGCATCTCTGGAAAGATAACACAATCCTTAACAAAACAGATGAAGGACTCACAAGCATACCATGCACACAACAATCATGGCAAAAATGACAAAAGTCTAAGATGAACTAGCAGATCTGACAATTAACTCACGAAGCCTCTTTATAACAGCATTTCGGGCATCAAGATGCACTCAAATGAAATGATGCAATGGAATGAAATGATATACTCGTCGAGGCGAATATTTTGATATGCTATATGCCCAAATCGGAGCTACGGATGCAAAGTTACGGGGCCTCGAACAGGAGCATATGGACTAAAAATCTAGGGACTTAGCAAAAAAACAACCTCTGGATCTGGATCTAGGGTCCGCACGGAAACAGAGGCGCGGCGCTGCACTGTTCACGGGAGGCGGGTCCGAGGTCACCGGCGTTGGGGTCTCGCCGGAGAGGAGGGAGCTCGCCGGACCGGACGCGGGCGGCGGCCGGGGAGGACGTCGCCGGCGGGGAAGGACGCCGCGGTGGCGCGGCTAGCGGCTCCGGCCACCGGAGTCGAAGGATGGGGCGGCGCGGGACTTGAGGCTCCGGCCACCGGAGTTGCGGCTGGCAGCGGGGGCCGGTAATGGCGCGCGGCGGCGCCGGCGGACGGCCGCGAGGGAGAGGCGGCGCGGAGCTGGGAGGAGGCGGCGGCACGACGTGGGCTCGCGGGGGCCCGGATCGGGCTCCGCGGGCCGGCGGCGGTGGGAGGCGACGAGTGCCATGTGTCGGCGCGCGATTGGCGCGGGGCGGCGGCGGCGATTTCGTCCGCTAGGAGGCGGACATGTCCGGCGGCGGAGGGATGAACTTTTAGGGTTTCGGGGAGAGGGGAGATCCGAAAACGGAGGGGTCTTTAAATAGGCATAAGTGGAGCTAGGAGAGTCCAAATGAGGTGCGGTTTTCGGCCACGCGATCGTGATCGAACGCTCTAGGATATGGAGCAGACTTAGGCAGGTTTTGGGCCAAATTGGAGGGGTGTTGGGCTGCAACACACACGAGGCCTTTTCGGTCCCTCGGTTAACCGTTGGAGTACCAAACGAAGTCCAAATGGTACGAAACTTGACAGGCGATCTACCGGTAGTAAACCAAGGCCGCTTGGCAAGCCTCGGTCCAATCCGGAAATGTTTAATCCCCACACACGAAAGAAAGCTAGAAATGACCACCGGAGGAGAACGGAGCGCCGGAATGCAAAACGGACAACGGGGAAAATGCTCGAATGCATGAGACGAACACGTATGCAAATGCAATGCACATGATGACATGATATGAGATGCATGACAACGACAACAACACACGGAGACAAAAACCCGAACCCGAGGAAATAAATATAACTTAACGCTGGAAACGGCAAGAGTTGGAGTACAAATTGGGAAAGTTACATCCGGGGTGTTACAACACTCCACCACTACGAAAGGATCTCGTCCCGAGATCTAGGACTGAAAGAACGCCGGGTACTCAGAACGGAGGTGATCCTCGCGTTCGCAGGTAGCTTCACGATCGGAATGGTGTGACCACTTGACTTTGAGAAATTTGATTGACTTGTTACGAGTCTTGCGTTCAGTCTTTACAAGAATAGCAACTGGGTGCTCACGATAAGGGAGATCTTCTTGGAGCTCAATGTCCTCGAAGTTGACGGTGTGGTCAGGAGTCTTGAAGCACTTTCGAAGCTGAGAGACATGGAACACATCATGAACATTTGCAAAGTTTGAAGGAAGCTCGAGTTGATAGGCGAGGTCGCCTCTCTTGCTGACAATCTTGAAAGGTCCCACGTATCTAGGGGCAAGCTTCCCTTTGATACCGAAGCGACGAGTACCTTTCATAGGAGAGACACGAAGGTAAACATGATCTCCAATCTCGAAAGGCAAATTACGGTGCTTACTATCATAGTAGCTCTTCTGGCGGGATTGGGCTGCTTTGAGGTTATCACGAATGACTTTGCACATTTCTTCTGCTTCTCTGATTAAGTCATTACCCAAAAGCTGACGTTCACCGGTTTTAGACCAGTTGAGAGGAGTACGGCACTTCCTGCCATACAGAATTTCAAAAGGGGCCTTGCCCGAACTTGCTGGAAAACTATTGTTGTAGGAGAATTCAGCATAAGGAAGACAATCCTCCCACTTCATGCCGAATGAGATCACACAAGCCCTGAGCATATCTTCAAGAATCTGGTTGACACGCTCGACTTGACCGCTTGTTTGAGGATGGAAAGCAGTGCTGAAGCGGATCTTGGTGCCAATGGCCTTCTGAAAAGAATCCCAAAACTTCGAGGTAAAGATGCTGCCACGGTCTGAAGAGATCACTTGGGGAATACCGTGCAGAGAGACAATACGAGAGGTATAGAGTTCCGCCAATTGAGCTGCAGTGATCGACTCTTTGATAGGCAGAAAATGATCCACTTTGGTGAGTTTGTCGATGACAACGAATATAGCATCATTGCCACGCTTGGACTTTGGAAACCCAGTTACGAAGTCCATTTCAATGTGGTCAAACTTCCATTCTGGAATGGCAAGAGGTTGGAGGAGACCTGTTGGCCTTTGATGTTCTGCCTTCACTCTTCTACAGACATCACATTCATTCAGGAATTGAGCGATCTCGCGCTTCATTCGAGTCCACCAATAAGCTTGCTTAAGGTCCTGATACATCTTCGTACTCCCAGGGTGGATGGAGAGGAGAGAATTGTGAGCCTCATTCATGATCACTTTACGGAGGTCACCTTTGGGCACAACAATACGATCCTCGAAGAAGAGAGTGTCCTTGTCATCAAGGCGGTAGCACTTGTACTTGGACTGACTCTTGGCAATCCCAATCTTCACCTTTTTCACCATAGCATCAAGAAGCTGGGCTTGGCGAATCTGGTCTTCTAAGGTAGGAGAGACTTGGAGGTTGGCGAGGAAACCTTGAGGAACAACTTGCAGATTAAGTTTGTGGAAAGCTTCACAAAGCTCGGCTTGATAGGGCTTGAGAATCAGACTGTTGCAGTAGGCCTTTCTGCTCAAAGCGTTAGCAATCACATTGGCCTTGCCTGGAGTATACTCTATACTCGGATTATACTCTTGAATCATTTCAACCCATCGATTTTGCCTGAGGTTGAGATTAGGCTGCATGAAGATGTACTTGAGACTCTTGTGATCAGTGAAAATATCCACTTTTCTTCCCAATAGAAGATGTCTCCTAGTCAAAAGAGCATGCAGAACTGCCGCCAACTCGAGATCATGAGTGGGGTAGTTCTTCTCATTAGGCTTCAACTAGCGAGAAGTATAAGCAACAAATTTCTTCTCTTGCATCAATACTGCGCCAAGACCTTGGAGAGAGGCATCACAAAACACCTCGTACGGCTTGGATTCATCAGGCGGAGTGAGAACTGGAGCAGTGATCAATTTCTCTTTCAAGGTGTTGAAAGCAATGTCACACTCCGGAGACCAAACGTACTTGACGTGCTTCTGGAGAAGATTTGAGAGAGGCTTCGCGATCTTAGAAAAGTTTTCAACGAATCTTCGGCAATAGCTTGCGAGACCGAGGAAACTGTGGAGTTGCTTCACGTTCTGAGGAGGTTCCCAATTCACAATTCCAGACACCTTCTCAGGATTCACGGCAATGCCCTTGCAGAGATGATATGACCAAGATAAAGAACCTCATCGAGCCAAAATTCACACTTGGAGAACTTGGCGTAGAACTGATGTTCCCTCAACTTATCGAGCACCAAACGCAAGTGCTTGGCATGATCTTCCTTGTTCTTCGAGAAAACCAGAATGTCGTCGAGATAGACCAAAACGAAGTCATTGGTGTAGGCGTTGAAGATGAAGTTCATCATGCGAGAGAACGTCGGAGGAGCGTTGACGAGGCCCAAAGACATGACAGTGTATTCATATGAACCAAAGCTTGTCCTGAAAGCCGTCTTGGGAATATCTTGCTCACAGATATGAATCTGATGATAACCCATATGGAGATCAAGCTTGGAGAATACTTGGGCACCTTTGAGTTGTTCGAACAGCTCGTTGATGTTGGGAAGTGGGTAGTTGTTCTTGATGGTCTTCTTGTTCACTGGACGGTAATCAACACAAAGTCGGTCCATTCCATCCTTCTTCTTCACAAAAAGAACACCACAACCCCACGGAGAAGAACTAGGCCGGATGAGACCCATTTTCTCTTGAATATCGAGTTGCTTCTTCAGCTCCTTCAACTCTTCAGGTCCGAGCTTGTAAGGACGATTGCACACAGGTTCCGTGCCAGGCTCAAGATCAATAATGAATTCAACTGGCCGGTGCGGAGGCATTCCTGGAAGCTCTTCTGGAAAGACGTCTTGTTATTCGCAAACGACTGGAATTTGCGAGATAGCGTCCAATTCACCCTTCTCATTGAGAAAAAACAGACGGATGGTATTATCCCGAGCAACAAAGACAATTACATCCTCAGACGAATGAGTCAATTGAATCTGCCTGGCTGCACAATCAAGCTGAGCCTTGTGCTTAGAAAGCCAATCCATTCTGAGAATAAGATCAATATCTGAGTTACCAAGAACCATTGGAGAAGCCAGAAACTTGAAATCACCCATCATGATAGAAATATCCGGAACCATCATACTAGAACTCAGACGCTTAGCCGGAGAGACGACTTGCATAGCTCTAGGTAAGGCCTTAGTACTAAAATTGTTCTCCGATGCAAATGGGAATGACATAAAGGAATGCGATGCACCAGAGTCAAAAAGAACTTTTGCAGGAATATCGTTAACTGGAAGGTTACCCATGATCACATCTGACGAGTCCTCTGCCTGGGCTGCGTTCATCAAGTTGACCTTGGCGTGCTTAGGATTATGCTTGACCACAGCTGTACTTGCCGATCTGAAAGGAGGAGGAGGAGGAAGACGCCTCTGGTTGAAACACTTGTTGGCATAGTGACCCTTCTATTGGCACTTGTTGCACGTGACCTCTGAAAGCGGACATTGATACGGAGCACTCGATCTTGGAGCTTGAGACGAAGTCTTGTTCTGGAAGCCAGGGTTGGGTGGGTGGGAAGAGCCACTGCCACCTTTGCTCTTCTGCTGATACGGCTGACGGAACGGAGGAGGAGGAAGCCAATACTTGTGATGCTTGGCCACTTTAGTAGAGGAAGAAGGAGTAGCATCTCTCACTCGCTTCTTGGAAGCATCACACCTCAACTGAGCAACCTACTGCTTCAATGCCATGTTGTAGAAGTCATCGTACCTCAAGGGATCAAAGAGAACAAGAGCTAGCTGAATTTCTTCTCTGAGACCACCCCTGAACTGGTATATCATGCTCTTCTCATCAGGGACGTCCTGCTTGGCAAAGTGGGCGAGCTTCTGAAACAACTTGTTGTAGTCATAGACAGACAAAGAGCCTTGCTTCAGGTTGCGGAATTCCTCACGCTTGCTTTCAACCATGCTCTGAGGGATATGATGAGCTCGGAAATCTCGACGGAAATCATCCCAAGTGATAACACGTCCACCTCTGGAATCCTTGTACTGCTCATCGAGTTGCTTCTTCAGCTCCTTCAACTCTTCAGGTCCGAGCTTGTAAGGACGTTTGCACACAGGTTCCGTGCCAGGCTCAAGATCAATAACGAATTCAACTGGCCGGTGCGGACGCATTCCTGGGAGCTCTTCTAGAAAGACGTCTTGATATTCGCAAACGACTGGAATTTGAGAGATGGCATCCAATTCAAGCTTCTCATTGAGAGAAAACAGGCGGATGGTATTATCCCGAGCGGCAAAGAGAATTACATCCTCAGACGAATGAGTCAATTGAATCTGCCTGGCTGCACAATCAAGCTGAGCCTTGTGCTTAGAAAGACAATCCATCCCGAGAATAAGATCAATATCCGAGTTGCCAAGAACCATTGGGGAAGAAAGGAACTTGTAGTCGCCCAACGTGATAGTAACATCTGGCACCTCCAGACTAGCACTCAAACGTTTGCCAGGAGAAACGATATCCATTTGTTTACCCAAATGAGAAGAAATGAACTCATGCTTGGTAAAAAATGGCTTTGACATGAAACAATGCGATGCACCCGTGTCAAAAAGAACTCTTGCAGGAATATCATTAACAGGAAGGTTACCCATGATCACATCTAACGAGTCCTCTGCCTGAGCTGCATTCATCAAATTGACCTTGGCGTGCTTGGGGTTATGCTTGACCACCGCTGTACTTGCCGATCTGACAGGAGGAGGAGGAGGAAGACGCCTCTGGTTGAAACACTTGTTGGCATAGTGACCCTTCTATTGGCACTTGTTGCACGTGACCTCTGAAAGCGGACGGTGATACGGACCACTCGATCTTGGAGCTTGAGACGAAGTCTTGTTCTGAAAGCCTGGGTTGGGTGGGTGGGAAGAACCACTGCCACCTTTGCTCTTCTGCTGATACGGCTGACGGAACGGAGGAGGAGGAAGCCAAAACTTCTGCTGCTTGGCCACTTGAGTTGAGGAAGAAGGAGTAGCATCTCTGACTCGCTTCCTGGAAGCATCACACCTCAACTGAGCAGCCTCTTGCTTCAGTGCCATGTTGTAGAACTCATCGTATCTCAAGGGCTCGAAGAGGACAAGAGCGAGCAGAATATCTTCTCTGAGACCACCCCTGAACTGATATATCATGCTCTTCTCATCAGGCACGTCCTGCTTGGCAAAGCGGGCGAGCTTCTGGAACAACTTGTTGTAGTCATAGACAGACAAAGAGCCTTGCTTCAGATTGCGGACTTCCTCACGCTTGCTTTCAACCACGCTCTGCGGAATATGATGAGCTCGGAAATCTCGACGGAAATCACCCCAAGTGATAACATGTCCACCTCTGGAGTCCTTGTACTGCTGGAACCATTCTGCAGCTTGATCTTTGAGTTGGAAGGAAGCGAACTTAACAAAGTCCTCAGGCCTGACGTTACTGCACTCGAAATGCTTACACAGATCCACAAGCCAATCGTCAGCATCGGTTGCCTCAACACAATTGCTGAAAGTCTTTGGCCCGTTAGCATGGAACTGGTTGAGTGTAGCAAAGTGACTCTGATTGCTGCCTTGATTCCCTTGACTGCCTTGATTGCGCTCTTGAAGAATTTGCATGATCAGCTGTGTGTTTGCATTGGTTGCGGCCATCACAGCTTGCCATGCCTCTGGAGGAGGTGGAGGTGGTGGCGGATCAGGATTCGGAGTCGTGCGCGTTGGAGGAGCCATCCTGAAGAGGGTGACCACCATTAGCACATTGACAGACAAATACTGAAGCTGAATCCAACGGAATGAAAATTGCAACATATAGTCTTCACATCCGAACAAAATGAACGAATGCATTCCTCTTGAAATGGTCACATATCCATAAATTGCGAAGCCACGTAGAATTAGGTAGAAGAAGTAAAACAACAAGATACGGCTCGAGAACGAATAATCGGTAAGAAATCCCAATCTCAAACCAATATCCGTGGAAGAAGAACTAGAGCTACGAGAATTCCCACCTATGAAACTCCCGAAACTTTCCGGTTATGCAATCAGGTGTTGGGGATACAGGGGAAGCATAATATCTGACCCAAACTAGCAATTCCTACATCCAGCTGTATCCATCCTTCAACACATAACCAAGAAAACTTCGGAAACCATCTACCTCAACCTTCGAAAAGCATCCGTTATACAAGTTATGGCGATACTCCCGAACTCCCGCCCCAGTACTGGGTGGCGTCGAGGTTATCTCACCAATGAACTGCATAAAAGAGATTTTCGATGTCAGCGAAAATATCTCAAGTATTCCAGAATTGCAACGATAAAATTATGATGACAACACCTCAGAGCTCAACTCCCCGGGACACTTCCACTAAACCCCTGACAGGAGGCACCAAGACAATGTTCTCATCATAAGCCATCGGAACGATTCCAAGATACTCGCGTGATCCTAATTTTTTTTTGTGAAATTTGAGAAGAGAAGAGTCAAAACTCTACGTCAGGATGCCTTACCAGAGCGCTGAGGAGACTGGGAAGTAAAAAGAATTCCTAAACTCTCCGATATATAATTCCTAAATGACTCAAAACATTTTTTTCTAGACACAAGTCGGCCTCTAAAAAAACGATCAAGCAATGGGGCTCCTAAGGTCGGGGAAGGCTCTGATACCAACTTGTAACACCCTCGATGCGACTATAGCTCCCACGTGTCGAGGCACGACTTAGAGACATAATCGCATTGAAGGCATATGTCGCAAGTTAGGAAATCTTCACAACATCCCATGTAATGTAAATAATAAAGGGGAGAACATAGTTGGCTTACACTCCCCACGTCAATCAAGTACATAAATAACATTACATCATCCAAACACTCATGGCCCGATTACGGCGCCAAAATAAAAGAGAACCCAACATGCGACAAGGCCTCGTTCACCCCCAACTGGGCACCACTACTGATCATCGGGAAAGGAAACATAGTATCGCTGAGAGTCTTCGTCGAACTCCCACTTGAGCTCGTACTCGTCACCTGGAGCGGAATCACCTGGACCTGCATCTGGAGTTATAGTATCTGTGAGCCACAAGGACTCAGCAATCTCGCACCCTCGCGATCAAGACTATTTAAGCTTATAGGAAGGGTAAGGCAAATATATGTGGAGCTGCAGCAAGCGACTAGTATATATGGTGGCTATCTTATTCGCAAAAGACAGCGAGAAGAGGAGGCAAAGCGCGAGCATGAAAAACTAGAGGAACAACCTGCGCAAGCATTACTCCAACACCGTGTCCACTTCCCGGACTCCGCCGAGAAGAGGCCATCACGGTAACACACTCAGTTGATTAATTTTAATTAATTAAGGTTCAAGTTATCTACAACCGGACATTAACAAATTCCCATCTGCCCATAACCGCGGGCACGGCTTTCGAAAGTTCAAACCCTACAGGGGAGTCCCAACTTAGCCCATGACAAGCTCTCACGGTCAACGAAGGAATAGACCTCCTCCCAAGACGTTCTGATCAGACTCGGTATCTCGGTAACTCAAGACACTTCGACAGGTTAAAACAAGACCAGCAACACCGCCCGAATGTGCCGACAAATCCCGATAGGAGCTGCACATATCTCATTCTCAGGGCACACTCACATAGGTCAAGCTACGAGTAAAACCAACCCTCAAGTTTCCCCGAGGTGGCCCCGCAGGCTGCCCGGTTCGTACCAACACTCAGAGGGAGCACTGGCCCGGGGGGGTTAAAATAAGATGACCCTCGGGCTCCGGTAACCCAAGGGAAAAAGAGGCTAGGTGGCGAATGGTAAAACCAAGGTTGGGCATTGCTGGAAAAGCTTTAAACAAGGCGAACTATCAAGGGGTTCCCATTATAACCCAACCGCGCAAGGAACGCAAAATCCGGGAACATAACACCGATATGACGGAAACTAGGGCGGCAAGAGTGGAACAAAACACTAGGCGAGAGGCCGAGCCTTCCACCCTTTACCAAGTACATAGATGCATTAAGATAACAAGGCAATATAATGATATCCCAACAAGTAAATAAATGTCCCAATAAGGAACGGCCTCCAAACTTCACCTGCAACTAGCAACGCTATAAGAGGGGCTGAGCAAAGCGGTAACATAGCCAATCAACGGTTTGCTAGGACAATGGTGGGTTAGAGGTTTGACATGGCAATTTGGGAGGCTGACAAGCAAGTGGTAGGCATCGTAGCAATGGCATAGCAAAAGAGCGAGCAAACTAGCATAGCAAAGATAGTAGTGATTTCGAGGGTATGATCATCTTGCCTGCACAGTTGTCAGAGGTGACTGGATCCTCACAAGAAAACTCAACGGGCTCCTCGGTAGCGAACTCGTCTCCCGGCTCTACCCAAGAAAGACAAACAAGTAACAAAGACACAATCAACCACGTGCAAGGATCAAGCGATACGATGCAATGATGATATGCTATGCGGGATGCGATGCGGGATGCAAAATGCATGATATGACAGGAAATGCATGAACCTGGCCTCCACATGGAAAACCAAGTGTGCCACTGGAAATATGGGATGAAATCGCTTGAAAACGATATAAAGATCATCGGAATCGGAGTTACGGTTTGGAAATGGCAAGCGTTTCAAAAATGACACCGGTCTGCGGTTTACAGCAAGCACGCATCTAAATGCAATGATATTAACATGCTACAGTACCAAAACATGACAACAAAATGCATGTTAGGGATGCACACAAGATTCTTAACAAAATACTAGCACTAAGCTACGGCCAATTCATCCATTATGAGGTTCAAACAAGCATGTCAAAAACGCAAATGCAAAACAGATTTCAGACTTAGTGAAATTAACACTTGTCTGAAATTTCAGATCACGAAGCCCTCTTCGGAGCAGCAAAACAACATGATACATGACCTTATTAAGACAATTAAGAACATGGCATGGAGCTACTAAACAAGATTAACAAAATAGCCAAAGTGACCTGGGGCCAAAAGGGTTCACAAAATATACTAACAAGCCCACGAACATAGCTAAAACACAATCAGTTTTCAGACTTAATGAAAACTGAGACATGCTGAAATATAACTCACGAAGGCATGTAAACAAGCTCGATGCACTCACTACGGTGCAGTTCATGGCAAGGCAAGCATACATCCATTAAGAAGGCACAAAAATCTAGCTATACATGGCAAGAACAATGGCATAGCATGCACGGATTAACTACAATAGCATCGGCAAAATCGCAAATGAGTTGACGACCTGCCCAGATTCACCACGAAGCAAAAGTAGAGCTCGATTGACTCAAGCTAGGGTGCTCCATAATTGCAAGTAAAGACATGTATGGATAGAGCATAACAAGATTAACAAAACTCCTTTACTGATCATCCTCAAAAGAGGCACGTATCACTAGGAAACAAGCTGAACATATGGCATCATTAACTAAATAATCCCAGACTTAGTGAAAACTACTAAGTCCCTGAAAACAGATTTACCGGGTGCCTCACTTTTCAAGCTTGCACAAGTCACCATACACATCCTAAAAATGCATGGGTTGCACCTCTGGAAAGATAACACAATCCTTAACAAAACATATGAAGGACTTACAAGCATAGCATACACACAACAATCATGGCAAAAATGACAAAACTCTAAGATGAACTAGCAGATCTGACAATTAACTCACGAAGCCTTCTTCTAACAGCATTTCGGGCATCAAGATGTACTCAAATAAAAATGATGCAATGGAATGAAATGATGTACTCGTCGAGGCAAACATTTTGATATGCTATATGCCCAAATCGGAGCTACGGATGCAAAGTTACGGGGCCTCGAACAGGACCATATGGAGTAAAAATCTAGGGACTTAGCAAAAAAAACAACCTCTGGATCTGGATCTAGGGTTCGCACGGAAACCGAGGCGCGGCGCTGCACTGTTCACGGGAGGCAGGTCCGAGGTCGCCGGCGTCGGGGTCTCGCCGGAGAGGAGGGAGCTCGCCGGACCGGACGCGGGCGGCGGCCGGGGAGGACGTCGCCGGCGGGGAAGGACGCCGCGGTGGCGCGGCTTGCGGCTCCGGCCACCGGAGTCGAAGGACGGGGCGGTGCGGGACTTGAGGCTCCGGCCACCAAAGTTGCGGGCGGCGGCGGGGGCCGGTAATGGCGCGCGGCGGCGCCGGCGGCCGGCCGCGAGGGAGAGGCGGCGCGGAGCTGGGAGGAGGCGGCGGGGCGACGTAGGCTCACGGGGGCCCGGATCGGGCTCCGCGGGCCGGCGGTGGTGGGAGGCGACGAGTGCCACGTGTTGGCGCGCGATTGGCGCGGGGTGGCGGCGGCGATTTCGTCCGCTAGGAGGCGGACATGTCCGGCGGCGGAGGGATGAATTTTTAGGGTTTCGGGGAGAGGGGAGATCCGAAAACGGAGGGGTCTTTAAATAGGCATAAGCTAGGAGAGTCCAAATGAGGAGCGGTTTTCGGCCACACGATCGTGATCGAACGCTCTAGGATATGGAGCAGAGTTAGGCAGGTTTTAGGCCAAATTGGAGGGGTGTTGGGCTGCAACACACACGAGGCCTTTTCGGTCCCTCGGTTAACCGTTGGAGTACCAAACGAAGTCCAAATGGTACGAAACTTGACAGGCGGTCTACCGGTAGTAAACCAAGGCTGCTTGGCAAGTCTTGGTCCAATCCGGAAATGTTTAATCCCCACACACGAAAGAAAGCTAGAAATGACCACCGGAGGAGAACGGAGCGCCAGAATGCAAAACGGACAACGGGGAAAATGCTCGAATGCATGAGACGAACACGTATGCAAATGCAATGCACATGATGACATGATATGAGATGCATGACAACGACAACAGCACACGGAGACAAAAACCCGAACCCGAGGAAATAAATATAACTTAACGCCGTAAATGGCAAGAGTTGGAGTACAAATTGGGAAAGTTACATCCGGGGTGTTACAGTTTTGTTCCACTCTTGCCGCCCTAGTTTCCGTCATATCGGTGTTATGTTCCCGGATTCTGCGTTCCTTACGCGGTTGGGTTATAATGGGAACCCCTTGGTAGTTCGCCTTGATTAAAGCTTTTCCAGCAATGCCCAACCTTGGTTTTACCATTTGCCACCTAGCCTCTTTTTGCCTTGGGTTTCCGGAGCCCGAGGGTCATCTTATTTTAACCCCCCAGGGCCAGTGCTCCTCTGAGTGTTGGTCCGAACTGAGCTGCTTGCGGGGCCACCTCGGGGAAACTTGAGGGTTGGTTTTACTCGTAGCTAGTCTCATCTGAGTGTGCCCTGAGAACGAGATATGTGCAGCTCCTATCGGGATTTGTCGGCACATTCGGGCGGTGTTGCTGGTCTTGTTTTAACCTGTTGAAGTGTCTTGAATAACCGAGATACCGAGTCTGATCGGAACGTCTTGGGAGGAGGATTATTCCTTTGTTGACCGTGAGAGCTTGTCATGGGCTAAGTTGGGACTCCCCTGCAGGGATTTGAACTTTCGAAAGCCGTGCCCGTGGTTATGGGCAGATGGGAATTTGTTAATGTCCGGTTGTAGATAACTTGAACCTTAACTTAATTAAAATGAATCAACTGAGTGTGTTACCGTGATAGCCTCTTCTCGGCAGAGTCTGGGAAGCGGGCACGGTGTTGGAGTAATGTTTGCGCAGGTTGTTCTCTAGTTTCTCGCTCACGCTTTGCCTCCTCTTCCCGCTCTCTTTTACGAATAAGTTAGCCACCATATATGCTAGTCGCTTGCTGCAGCTCCACATATATTTTTACCTTGCCTTACCTATAAGCTTAAATAGTCTTGATCGCGAGGGTGCGAGATTGCTGAGTCCCTGTTGCTCACAGATTACTATTACACCAGATGCAGGGCCTGATGATTCCGCTCCAGGAGACGCGTATGAGCTCAAGTGGGAGTTCGACGAGGACTCTCAACGTTACTATGTTTCCTTTCCTGATGATCAGTAGTGGTGCCCAGTTGGGGTGATCGGGACCGTGTCGCTTGTTGGGTTATCTTTTATTTTGGCGCCGTAGTCGGGCCATGAGTGTTTGGATGATGTAATGTTATTTATGTACTTGATTGACGTGGCGAGTGTAAGCCAACTATGCTATCTCCCCTTTATGATTTATATTACATGGGATGTTGTGAAGATTGCCTAACTTGCGACATATGCCTTCAATGCGATTATGTCTCTAAGTCGTGCCTCAACACGTGGGAGCTATAGTCGCATCGAGGGTGTTATAAGTTGGTATCAGAGCCTTCCCCGACCTTAGGAGCCCCATTGCTTGATCATTTTTAGCGGCCGAGTTGTGTCTAGAAAAATGTTTTGAGTCATTTAGGAATTATATATCGGAGAGTTTAGGAATTCTTTTTACTTCCCAGTCTCCTCATCGCTCTGGTAAGGCATCCTGACGTAGAGTTTTGGCTCTTCTCTTCTCAAATTTCACTAAAAAAATTTAGGATCACGCGGGTATCTTGGAATCGTTCTGATGGTTTTATGATGAGAACATTGTCTTGGTGCCTCCTGTCAGGGGTTTAGTGGAAGTGTCCCGGGGAGTTGAGCTCTGAGGTGTTGTCATCATAATTTTATCGTTGCAGTTCTGGAATACCTGAGTTTAGTACGCCGACATCGAAAATCTCTTTTATGCAGTTCGTTGGTGAGATAACCTCGACGCCACCCAGTACTGGGGCGGGAGTTCGGGAGTATCGCCATAACTTGTATAACGAATGCTTTTCGAAGGTTGAGGTAGATGGTTTCCGAAGGTTTCTTGGTTATGTGTTGAAGGATGGATACAGCTGGATGTAGGATTTTCTAGTTTGGGTGAGATATTATGCTTCCCCTGTATCCCCAACACCTGATTGCATAACCAGAAAAGTTCGGGAGTTTCATAGGTGGGAATTCTACTAGCTCTAGTTCTTCTTCCACGGATATTGGTTTGAGATTGGGATTTCTTACCGATTATTCGTTCTTGATCCGTACCTTGTTGATTTATTTCTCTACCTTAATTCTAAGTGGCTTCTCAATTTATGGATATGTGACCATTTCAAGAGGATTACATTCGTTCATTTTGTTCGGATGTGAAGACTATATGTTGCAATTTTATTTCCGTTGGATTCAACTTCATTTATCTGTCTATGTACTAATGGTGGTCAACCTCTTCAGGATGGCTCCTCCAACGCGCACGACTCCGAATCCTAATCCGCCACCACCTCCACCTCCTTCGGAGGCATGGCAAGCTGTGATGGCCGCAACCAATGCAAACACACAGTTGATCATGCAAATTCTTCAAGAGCGCAATCAAGGCAACCAAGGGATCCAAGGCAACAATCAGAATCACTTTGCTACACTCAACCAGTTCCTTGCTAACGGGCCAAAGACTTTCAGCAATTGTGTTGAGGCAACCGATGCTGACGATTGGCTAGTGGATCTGTGCAAGCATTTTGAGTGCGGTAACGTCAGGCCTGAGGACTTTGTCAAGTTCGCTTCCTTCCAACTCAAAGATCAAGCTGCAGAATGGTTCTAGCAGTACAAGGATTCCAGAGGTGGACGTGTTATCACTTGGGATGATTTCCGTCGAGATTTCCGAGCTCATCATATCCCTCAGAGCATGGTTGAAAGCAAGCGTGAGGAATTCCGCACCCTGAAGCAAGGCTCTTTGTCTGTCTATGACTACAACTAGTTGTTTCAGAAGCTCGCCCGCTTTGCCAAGCAGGACGTCCCTGATGAGAAGAGCATGATATATCAGTTCAGGGGTGGTCTTAGAGAAGAAATTCAGCTAGCTCTTGTTCTCTTTGAGCCCTTGAGGTACGATGACTTCTACAACATGGCATTGAAGCAAGAGGCTGCTCAGTTGAGGTGTGATGCTTCCAAGAAGCGAGTGAGAGATGCTACTCCTTCTTCCTCTACTCAAGTGGCCAAGCAGCACAAGTATTGGCTTCCTCCTCCTCCGTTCCGTCAGCCGTATCAGCAGAAGAGCAAAGGTGGCAGTGGCTCTTCCCACCCACCCAACCCTGGCTTCCAGAACAAGACTTCGTCTCAAGCTCCAAGATCGAGTGCTCCGTATCAATGTCCGCTTTCAGAGGTCACGTGCAACAAGTGCCAATAGAAGGGTCACTATGCCAACAAGTGTTTCAACCAGAGGCGTCTTCCTCCTCCTCCTCCTTTCAGATCGGCAAGTACAGCTGTGGTCAAGCATAATCCTAAGCACGCCAAGGTCAACTTGATGAACGCAGCCCAGGCAGAGGACTCGTCAGATGTGATCATGGGTAACCTTCTAGTTAACGATATTCCTGCAAAAGTTCTTTTTGACTCTGGTGCATCGCATTCCTTCATGTCATTCCCATTTGCATCGGAGAACAATTTTAGTACTAAGGCCTTACCTAGAGCTATGCAAGTCGTCTCTCCGGCTAAGCGTCTGAGTTCTAGTATGATGGTTCCGGATATTTCTATCATGATGGGTGATTTCAAGTTTCTGGCTTCTCCAATGGTTCTTGGTAACTCGGATATTGATCTTATTCTCGGAATGGATTGGCTTTCTAAGCACAAGGCTCAGCTTGATTGTGCAGCCAGGCAGATTCAATTGACTCATTCGTCTGAGGATGTAATTGTCTTTGCTGCTCGGGATAATACCATCCGTCTGTTTTTTCTCAATGAGAAGGGTGAATTGGACGCTATCTCGCAAATTCCAGTCGTTTGCGAATATCAAGACGTCTTTCCAGAAGAGCTTCCAGGAATGCCTCCGCACCTACCAGTTGAATTCATTATTGATCTTGAGCCTGGCACGGAACCTGTGTGCAAACGTCCTTACAAGCTCGGACCTGAAGAGTTGAAGGAGCTGAAGAAGCAACTCGATATTCAAGAGAAAATGGGTCTCATCCGGCCTAGTTCTTCTCCGTGGGGTTGTGGTGTTCTTTTTGTGAAGAAGAAGGATGGAATGGACCGACTTTGTGTTGATTACCGTCCAGTGAACAAGAAGACCATCAAGAACAACTACCCACTTCCCAACATCAACGAGCTGTTCGAACAACTCAAAGGTGCCCAAGTATTCTCCAAGCTTGATCTCCATATGGGTTATCATCAGATTCGTATCTGTGAGCAAGATATTCCCAAGACGGCTTTCAGGACAAGCTTTGGTTCATATGAATACACTGTCATGTCTTTTGGCCTCGTCAACGCTCCTCCGACGTTCTCTCGCATGATGAACTTCATCTTCAACGCCTACACCAATGACTTCGTTTTGGTCTATCTCGACGACATTCTGGTTTTCTCGAAGAACAAGGAAGATCATGCCAAGCACTTGCGTTTGGTGCTCGATAAGTTGAGGGAACATCAGTTCTACGCCAAGTTCTCCAAGTGTGAATTTTGGCTCAATGAGGTTCTTTATCTTGGTCATATCATCTCTGCCAAGGGCATTGCCGTGAATCCTGAGAAGGTGTCTGCAATTGTGAATTGGGAACCTCCTCAGAACGTGAAGCAACTCCACAGTTTCCTCGGTCTCGCAAGCTATTGCCGAAGATTCGTTGAAAACTTTTCTAAGATCGCGAAGCCTCTCTCAAATCTTCTCTAGAAGCACGTCAAGTACGTTTGGTCTCCGGAGTGTGACATTGCTTTCAACACCTTGAAAGAGAAATTGATCACTGCTCCAGTTCTCACTCCGCCTGATGAATCCAAGCCGTACGAGGTCTTTTGTGATGCCTCTCTCCAAGGTCTTGGCGCAGTATTGATGCAAGAGAAGAAAATTGTTGCTTATACTTCTCGCCAGTTGAAGCCTAATGAGAAGAACTACCCCACTCATGATCTCGAGTTGGCGGCAGTTGTGCATGCTCTTTTGACTTGGAGACATCTTCTATTGGGAAGAAAAGTGGACATTTTCACTGATCACAAGAGTCTCAAGTACATCTTCACTCAGCCTAATCTCAACCTTAGGCAAACTCGATGGGTCGAAATGATTCAAGAGTATAATCCGAGTATAGAGTATACTCCAGGCAAGGCCAATGTGATTGCTGACGCACTGAGCAGAAAGGCTTATTGCAACAGTCTGATTCTTAAGCCTTATCAACCCGAGCTTTGTGAAGCTTTCCGCAAACTTAATCTGCAAGTTGTTCCTCAAGGTTTCCTCGCCAACCTTCAAGTCTCTCCTACCTTAGAAGACCAGATCCGCCAAGCCCAGCTTCTTGATGCTATGGTGAAAAAGGTGAAGATTGGGATTGCCAAGAGTCAACCCAAGTACAAGTGCTACCGCTTTGACGACAAGGATACTCTCTTCTTCGAGGATCATATTGTTGTACCCAAAGCTGAACTTCGTAAAGTGATCATGAACGAGGCTCACAATTCTCTCCTTTCCATCCACCCTGGGAGCATGAAGATGTATCAGGACCTCAAGCAAGCTTATTGGTGGACTCGAATGAAGCGCGAGATTGCTCAATTCGTGAATGAATGTGATGTCTGCAGAACAGTGAAGGAAGAACACCAAAGGCCAGCTGGTCTCCTCCAACCTCTTGCCATTCCAGAATGGAAGTTTGACCACATTGAAATGGACTTCGTGACTGGGTTTCCAAAGTCCAAGCGTGGCAATGATGCTATATTCATTGTCATCGACAAACTCACTAAAGTGGCTCACTTTATGCCTATCAAAGAGTCGATCACTGCATCTCAATTGGCGGAACTCTATACCTCTCGGATTGTTTCTCTGCACGGTATTCCACAAGTGATCTCTTCAGACCGTGGCAACATCTTTACCTTGAAGTTTTGGGATTCTTTTTAGAAGGCCATGGGCACCAACATCCGCTTCAGCACAGCTTTCCATCCTCAAACTAGCGGTCAAGTCGAGCGTGTCAACCAGATTCTTGAAGATATGCTCAGGGCTTGTGTGATCTCCTTCGGCATGAAGTGGGAGGATTGTCTTCCTTATGCTGAATTCTCCTACAGCAACAGTTTTCAAGCAAGTTCGGGCAAGGCCCCATTTGAAATTCTGTATGGCAGGAAGTGCTGTACCCCTCTCAACTGGTCTGAAACCGGTGAACGTCAGCTTTTGGGTAATGACTTAATCACAGAGGCAGAGGAAATGTGCAAAGTCATTCGTGATAACCTCAAAGCAGCCCAATCCCGCCAGAAGAGCTACTATGATAGTAAGCACCGTGATTTGGCTTTCGAGATCGGAGATCATGTT
The DNA here is from genome assembly GCF_056163025.1 of Triticum urartu. NCBI lineage: Eukaryota > Viridiplantae > Streptophyta > Magnoliopsida > Poales > Poaceae > Triticum > Triticum urartu. The sequence goes on along the minus strand of NC_141878.1, from coordinate 448,531,115 downwards.
TACCTCCGCGTCTCTCCTATGAAAGGTACTCGTCGCTTCGGTATCAAACGGAAGCTTGCCCCCAGATACGTGGGACCTTTCAAGATTGTCAGCAAGAGAGGCGACCTCGCCTATCAACTCGAGCTTCCTTCAAACTTTGCAAATGTTCATGACGTGTTCCATGTCTCTCAGCTTCGAAAGTGCTTCAAGACTCCTGACCGCACCATCAACGTCGAGGACATTGAGCTCCAAGAAGATCTCTATTATCGTGAGCACCCAGTTGCTATTCTTTAAGAGACTGAACGCAAGACTCGCAATAAGTCAATCAAATTTCTCAAAGTCAAGTGGTCACACCATTCCGACCGTGAAGCTACCTGGGAGCGCGAGGATCACCTCCGTTCTGAGTACCAGGCATTCTTTCAGTCCTGGATCTCGGGACGAGATCCTTTCGTAGTGGTGGAGTGTTGTAACACCCCGGATGTAACTTTCCCAATTTGTACTCCATCTCTTGCCATTTCTGGCGTTAAGTTATTTTATTCTCTCGGGTTCGGGTTTTTGTCTCCGCGTGTTGTTGTCGTTGTCATGCATCTCATATCATGTCATGATGTGCATTTCATTTGCATACGTGTTTGTCTCATGCATTCGAGCATTTTCCCCGTTGTCCGTTTTGCATTCCGGCGCTTCGTTCTCCTCAAGTGGTCATTTCTAGCTTTCTTTCGTGTGTGGGGATTAAACATTTCTGGATTGGACCGAGACTTGCCAAGCGGCCTTGGTTTACTACCGGTAGACCGCCTGTCAAGTTTCGTATCATTTGGACTTCGTTTGATACTCCAACGGTTAACCGAGGGACCAAAAAGGCCTCGTGTGTGTTGCAGCCCAACACCCCTCCAATTTGGCGCAAAACCCACCTAAGCCTTCTCCATCATCTAGATCGTTCGATCACGATCGCGTGGCCTCAAACCGCACCTCATTTGGACTCTCCTAGCACCCTCTATGCCTATTTAAAGAACCCTCCGAATCCGGATCTTCTTCTCCCACGAAAACCCTAAAATTCTACCCGCGCCGGCCGGACACGTCCGCCCCGACCGGACACATCGCCGCCGCCGCCCGCAGCCAGTGGCGTGGTGCCATGTGGCGCGCCGCCTCCCACGCCCGCACCGGCCCGCTCGGCCCGGGAAGAGCCCCCGCGGGCCCGACGCCGGCCGCCGCCTCCTCCGCAACCCTGCCGCCGTCCTCCACCAGCCCGGCCGCCCGAGCCGCCGCCTGCCACCGTGCGCTGCCACCTCGCCGGCCGGATCTCGCCCCGGCCACCGCCGCCTCTCCGCCCAAAGCTCCGCAGCGCCGCCTGACGCGTCGCCGGCCGCCGCCTCCGTCGCGCTGCCCCGCGCCGCCCGGCCTCGCCTCTCCCTCGTCTCCCCGCCGATGAACCGAGCTCGCTGGAGCTACAGTGCGCCACCGCCTCGGTTTGCGTGCCACCGAAACCCTAGATCCGGAGGTGTTTTTTTCTTCGAAGTCCCAAAAATTCCAGATCCAAGTGCTCATGTTCATAGCCTCGTAACTTTGCATCCATAGCTCCGATTTGGGCATATAGCATATCAAAATGTTCATCTTAGAGAGTACATCATTTCATTCCATTGCACCAATTTCATTTGAGTTCATCTTGATGCCCGAAATTCTGTTAGAAGAGGGCTACTTGAGATAATTGTCAGATCTGCTACTCCGTTTAGCTTTTTGTCATTTTTGCCATGATTAATGTGTGCATGATATGCCCTGATGCTCTACATATGTTTTGTTAAGGGTTTTGCCATTTTTCCAGAGGTGCAACCCATGTATTTTTGTGATGTGTGTGGTGACTTGCACAAGCTTGCAAAGTGGTGCACTTGTTAATTCTGTTTTCAGGGACTTGGCATTTCCACCAAGTCCTAGAGCTGTTTATTTCATATGGCCATATGTTCATGTTGTTTCCTAGTGATCCGTGCCTCTTTTGAGGATGATCAGTAAGGATGTTTTGTTAATCTTGTAGTGCTCTATCCATCCATGTCTTTGTTTTAAATTATGGAACACCCGAGCTTGAGTCAATCGAGCTCTACTTTTGCTACTTTGTGAATCTGGGCAGATTGTCAACTTGTTTGCAATTTTGCCGATGTTGTTGTAGTTGATCCGTGCATGCTATGTTATTGTTCTTGCCATGTCTAGCTTGAATTTTGTGTGTTCTTGATAGATGTATGCTTAGCTTGTCATGACTTGTTCCGTAGTGAGTGCATCGAGCTCGTAAACATGCCTACTTGAGTTATGTTTCAGCATGTGCCAGTTTTCACTAAGTCTGAAAACTGATTATGTTTTTGCCATGTTCACATGCTTGCAATTGTATTTTCTGATCCCTTTTGGCTCAAGGTCACTAAGGGACTTTTGTTAAGCTCTTTGAGTAGCTCCATGTCATGCTTTACTTTGCCATGTTCAGGTCCTGTAGTATGTAGTTTTGTTGCTCCGAAGAGTGCTACCTGATATGAAATTCCAGACAAGTGTTAATTTCACTAAGTCTGAGATCTGTTTGCCATATGCATTTTTTCCATGCTTGTTTGAACCTGTTAATGGATGAATTGGCCGTAGCTCAGTGCTAGACTTTTGTTAAGCATCTTGAATGCATCCCTGCCATGTATTTAGTTGTCTTGTTTGGGTGTTCTAGCATGCTCATGTCGTTGCATTTAGATGGCTACTTGCTGTAAATCGCAGACCGGTGTCATATTTAAATCGCTTGCCATTTCCAAACCGTAACTCTGATTCCGGCATTCTTTATATCGTTTTCAAGAGATTGCATCTCATCTTTACAGTGGCACACTTGAATTCCAAAGTTGAGGCCAGGTTCATGCATTTCCTGTCATATCTTGCATATGCATCCCGCATCGCATCCCGCATAGCATATCATCATCGCATCATCTTGTTTGATCCTTGCACGTGGTTGATTGTGTCCTTGTTGCTTGTTTGTCTTGTTTGGGTAGAGCCGGGAGACGAGTTCGCTAACGAGGAGCCCGTTGAGTTTGCTTTCGAGGATCCAGTCAACTCTGACAACTGTGCAGGCAACATGATCATACCCTCGAAATCACTACTATCTTTGCTATGCTAGATTGCTCGCTCTTTTACTATGCCAATGCTACGATGCCTACCATTTTCTTTCAAGCCGCCCAAATTGCCATGTAAAACCTCTAACACACCATGTCCTATCAAACCATTGATTGGCTATGTTACCGCTTTGCTCAGCCCCTCTTATAGCGTTGCTAGTTGCAGGTGAAGATTGGAGGCCGTTCCTTGTTGGAACATTTATTACTTGTTGGGATATCATTATATTGCCATGTTATCTTAATGCATCTATATACTTGGTAAAGGGTGGAAGGCTTGGCCTCTCGCCTAGTGTTTTGTTCCACTCTTGCCGACCTAGTTTCCGTCATATCGGTGTTATGTTCCCGGATTTTGCGTTCCTTACGCGGTTGGGTTATAATGGGAACCCCTTGATAGTTCGCCTTGATTAAAGCTTTTCCAGCAATGCCCAACCTTGGTTTTACCATTTGACACCTAGCCTCTTTTTCCCTTGGGTTTCCGGAGCCCGAGGGTCATCTAATTTTAACCCCCCCGGGCCAGTGCTCCTCTGAGTGTTGGTCCGAACTGAGCTGCCTGCGGGGCCACCTCGGGGAAACTTGAGGGTTGGTTTTACTCGTAGCTAGTCTCATCTGAGTGTGCCCTAAGAACGAGATATGTGCAGCTCCTATCGGGATTTGTCGGCACATTCGGGCGGTGTTGCTGGTCTTGTTTTAACCTGTCGAAGTGTCTTGAATAACCGGGATACCGAGTCTGATCGGAATGTCTTGGGAGGAGGTCTATTCCTTCGTTGACCGTGAGAGCTTGTCATGGGCTAAGTTGGGACTCCCCTGCAGGGATTTGAACTTTCGAAAGCCGTGCCCGCGGTTATGGGCAGATGGGAATTTGTTAATGTCCGGTTGAAGATAGCTTGAACCTTAACTTAATTAAAATGAATCAACTGAGTGTGTTACCGTGATGGCCTCTTCTTGGCGGAGTCCGGGAAGCGGACACGGTGTTGGAGTAATGTTTGCACAGGTTGTTCTCTAGTTTCTCGCTCGCGCTTTGCCTCCTCTTCTCGCTCTCTTTTGCGAATAAGTTAGCCACCATATATGCTAGTCGCTTGCTGCAGCTCCACATATATTTTTACCTTGCCTTACCTATAAGCTTAAATAGTCTTGATCGCGAGGGTGTGAGATTGCTGAGTCCCTGTGGCTCACAGATTACTATTACACCAGATGCAGGGCCTGATGATTCCGCTCCAGGAGACGCGTATGAGCTCAAGTGGGAGTTCGACGAGGACTCTCAACGTTACTATGTTTCCTTTCCTGATGATCAGTAGTGGTGCCCAGTTGGGGTGATCGGGACCGTGTCACTTGTTGGGTTATATTTTATTTTGGCGCCGTAGTCGGGCCATGAGTGTTTGGATGATGTAATGTTATTTATGTACTTGATTGACGTGGAGAGTGTAAGCCAACTATGCTATCTCCCCTTTATGATTTATATTACATGGGATGTTGTGAAGATTTCCTAACTTGCGACATATGCCTTCAATGCGATTATGTCTCTAAGTCGTGCCTCGACACGTGGGAGCTATAGTCGCATCGAGGGTGTTATATCTTGGCAGAATCTTCGAGCTGCATCTTGCGGCACACCTCGTGCGCCCGAGTCGAGACGACGGCGGCCCCACAAGCGGACATCGCCCCGGCTGACGGCCGCTGCTGCTTCAGGAAGAAGAAGCGGACCCAAAGGTTGATGCTGGGTTCGACGCCCAGGTAGCCCTTGCACAGGGTGACGAAGCCGGAGAGCTGTAGCACGGTGTTTGCACCCAAATGGTGTGGCTACAGCCCGAAGAAATCGAGGAAAGAATGGAAGAAGTCACTTGCGGGGAGGCAGAACCCACACTTGAAGTGAGAGAGGAAGACAGCCGCCTCCGGTCGCGGCGCTTCCTCATCGCCCGGCGCATGCGCGACCACCTCTGTCATTGGGGGAAACCGCTTGGTATCACACAGATACTGGATGTTGTCCTCCGTAACCTCGGACCTCTCGCACGACCCCTTCGGCCATGCCATTGGTGGAGGTGGCTGGGGTGTCGGGAATTGTCACAACAGATGTCCTAGTGAAAGGACTTAGTCGTGGAGCTATCGCAACTAGGAAGCTTAAAGGGTGAGGGAGTCCTGGATTAGGGGGTCTCCGGACAGCCGGACTATCTCCATTGGCCGGATTGTTAGACTATGAAGATACAAGATTGAAGACTTCGTCTCGTGTCCGGATGGGACTTTACTTGCCATGGAAGGCAAGCTAGGCAATACATATATGGATATCTCCTCCTTTGTAACCGACCTTGTGTAACCCTAACCCTCTCCGGTGTCTATATAAACCGAAGGGTTTTAGTCCGTAGGACAACAATCACAACATACAATCATACCATAGGCTAGCTTCTAGGGTTTAGCCTCTTTGATCTCGTGGTAGATCTACTCTTGTAACACCCCATATCATCAATATTAATCAAGTAGGACGTAGGGTTTTACCTCCATCAAAAGGGCCCGAACCTGGGTAAAACTTCATGTCCCTTGCCTCCTGTTACCATCCGGCCTAGACGCACAGTTCGGGACCCCCTACCCGAGATCCGCCGGTTTTGACACCGACATTGGTGCTTTCATTGAGAGTTCTGCTGAGCCGTCGCCACAAGGAAGGATGTCTCGTCCCGTCTTTAATGACGGCACTATCGCTGAGGGAGCTCTGGCTATCGGCCAAACTCTCCGGCTAGGTGGTTTTCTTATGACCGCCTGTTCGGTCGCTGCGCCGACGATGACTTCTCGGGTCATCGAAAGCAATCTTCACATCAACTCGGAAATTGCCGAGCAGTTAGATCCAATGGAGCTCTCTTCCCTGAACGAGCTCTTGGATTGTATCGCCGCCCTGGGAGTCGCTACAGACTATGATCAGATTGGGCCTAAACCCGATCTAAGAGAAATTAACTCTCCCGAGATCACCCATCATGTTGTAGTGGTGGAAGAACAATGCGGAAAAACTTCATCTATCTTAAGGACTAGCTACGTCCGGATTCCCGATCCCTCCATGCCGGATACCCGCGGAGGGGAGGATGTCACTCAAAGCCTGAACCCAGAATCAGGCAGTGGGCCAGATTTACCGGAAAACATCCAAGAATCCAAACTTTCGAGTTCGGAAAATCCTTGGCCACTGAGCCTCATATTGGGTGAGGATTCGGATTCAATTCCACCCACCCACCCTAACATACGTGATCTATCCCAAATTAGGCAAGAGCCCGCAGAAACAGTACACCATTACTGGGCCAGATTCCTCCTGGTCAAGAACAGGATAAAGGACTGCCGTGAGGAAGATGCAATTTCACTCTTCTCCAATAATTGCACGGACAAGGGAATCCTCAATGCCATAAGTCGTCGCGAAATTACACGCTTTGCTGACTTGGTGTCCATAGTACGATAGTACTGTGCGATGGAAAGCGCCTGGAAAACCGAAATAAAATTTTGGGATAATCCAGCCCTGAATACAAACCTAGTCCGAAATAAAAGGGTGCATTATCACAATACACCTGGGTTAACTACCAAAAAGCAAAAGCCCTCTACGGGGCAAGGAACCGTACTGGAGGGATGGCTCAACGGACCCTGCAAAATTCACAGTACAGTGGATGCGATACCAACGCACAGCCTTAGAGCATGTTAGATACTCCGGCAGGTGGCCAAAAGTGGTGAGGATCTACTCCTCCCAAAAACCACAGAGCACCACCACGAGGACAACAGCACGGTCTTAACGGTCTTCGAGACCTTCGCGTCAAATAAAAGACGGAAGCGAACACTCCGCAGCACGTCCGAAATCTGCCACATAGCAGAAACAAATCCTTGGAGCGACATGGCTATTACCTTCAATGCCAGTGACGAACCTAAATTCCGAACAGCCCGAGTACCAGCCGCACTGGTCCTCAGTCCAATTGTGGACGTCTTTCGACTGACCAAGGTACTCATGGACGGCGGTAGCGGATTAAACCTCATCTACGAGGAAACTCTTCAAAAGATGGAAATAGACTGGAGCCGCATCAAGAAAAGGAGCACAACCTTTAGAGGAATTATCCCCAGTCGGGAAGCACGCTGCCCCGGAAAAATCACACTAGACGTGGTATTCGGCACGCCGGATAATTACAGGTCCGAAGAAATTACATTCCTAGTGGCCCCGTTCAGCAGCGGATACCACGCTCTATTAGGGCAGGAGGCGTTTACAATCTTCCAAGCCATACCCCATTACGGGTACATGAAGCTCAAAATGTCCGGGCCCAACGGAAGCATCACCCTTGTTAGTGATCCGGACATAGCACTCCGCGCCGAAAATAAGACAGCTCCACTGGCCCTTGAGGCACTATCCGAAGCCCTAGCGGCCGAAGAACTAACTGCGCTGCGCTCCATGGTGAACAGGGATGACGTGATACTCGATAAAAGATCCAAGTCCACCTCCTTTAAGCCAGCGGACGAAATAGTCAAATTCCAAGTCCATCCAACGGACCCTACAAAAACAGCTTCCATCGGCGCACAATTAAACCCTGATGTTGACGCCGCATTGCGAGAGTTCCTACGCGAGAACTGGGACATTTTTGCCTGGCACCCTTCAGACATGCCAGGAATATCATGCAGGCTGGCTGAACACAGCCTAAATATCCTAAAAGGATTCAAACCAGTCAAGCAGGCTCTTCGACGTTTCTCCGAGCCTAAAAGACAAGCCATGGGAGAGGAACTTGCCAAGCTATTGGAGGCCGGATTCATTAGAGACATAAAACATCCGGACTAGCTAGCAAACCTGGTGATGGTGCCAAAGGACAAATCCTAGCGTTTGTGCGTCGATTTTAAGGACCTTAATAAGGCCTGCCCAAAGGATCCCTTCCCCTCCCCTGCATCGATCAAATCATCGATGCTACCGCAGGACACGACTCATTGTGTTTCCTCGACGCATACTCCGGCTACCATCAAATCAAAATGGCGGAGCCAGACCAAGCCGCAACGGCATTCATCACACCATACAGCCCATTTTGCTTCAACACAATGCCCTTCGGGCTAAAAAACGCCGGTGCACCATATCAACGCATGATTCAGACATGCCTGGCAAACCAGATCGGCAAAACAGTGGAGGCATACGTGGATGATGTGGTCGTTAAAACCAAGCATTTTGAAACTCTAGTAGACGACTTGAGGCTCACATTCGACAACCTACGAACATATGACATCAAGCACAATCCGGAAAAATGCGTTTTCGGCGTACCAGCAGGAAAGCTCCTGGGATTCATTGTCTCCACTAGAGGTATTGAAGATAATCCAGCCAAAATTCGAGTGTTGTCACAGTTGGCTACCCCAACAGACCACAAACAAATACAAAAATAAACTGGATGCGTGGCGGCTCTAAGCCGCTTTATCTCCCTCTTGGGAGAAAAGGCATTACCCCTTTATCGCCTCCTCCGGTGCACCGAACACTTCGAGTGGACGGACGCCGCCACGGCTGGACTCAACGAAATAAAGGCCATATTGGCAACAAACCCAGTCCTGGCCGCGCCAAACATTGGCGAACCAATGCTATTATACATTGCGGCAACTCATCAAGTAGTAAGCGCAGTGCTTGTCATCGAGCGAGAAGTGGACGGACACAAATTTCCCCTTCAAAAGCCGGTTTACTACGTGTCTACTGTCCTTAATCCATGCAAATCACGGTACCCGCATTATCAAAAGATAGCGTACGTGGTATTCATGGCATCCCGGAAGCTGCGAGACTACTTTCAAGAGTGTTCGATAACGGTAGCCTCGGAAGTACCACTTAACGATATTATAAAAAACTGCGACGCGACGGGCTGGATTGCCAAATGGGCCATTGAGCTCCTCCCGTTCGACATAACTTACAAGCCACGACGAGCTATTAAATCGCAAGTTTTGGCTGACTTCATCGCTGAATGGACGGAAGCCGAACTCCCTAAAGAGTACGACACTACTAGGAAAAGGGCTACTAATGGTGCACCAGTTTTGCCTACTAATGGCGCATCACTGGTGCGCCATTAGTATCACGCCACTAGTATTTTTTTACTAATGGCGCACCACTGGTGCGCCATTAGTATCTGGTATACTAATGGTGCACCACTGGTGCACCATTAGTATAGGCCACGGTGCGCCATTAGTATAGGCCACTGGTGCGCCATTAGTATAGGCCACGGTGCGCCATTAATATTTTTGAATTTTGAAGGCGGGAAAATAGTAGTGGCGCACCGTCTAACCCACACCATGCGCCATTACTATTTTTGAATTTTGAATTTGGATCTGGATCGTGATTTTTTGCCCATTTTTTGCTCGTTTTTTTGTTCGTTTTTTGGCACGATATTATTTCAAATTTTGTTCCTGTTTTTGGATCTTGTACGTTATTTTGCCGTGTTCTTTTGCCGGAGAGGAGTTCACTGGAGAGGAGGAGGAGGAGGTCACCGGAGAGGCGCTCGCCTACATCGCCGGAGAGGAGGAGGAGGTCGCCGGGGAGGAGTTCACCGAAGCATCGGAGAGGAGGAAGGAGAAACCATGAGGGAATGGGAGGAGAGGAGGGAAGAGGATCTCACCGGAGAGGAGGGAGGAGGAGCTCACCAAAGAGGAGGGGGGAGAAACCGTGAGGGGAGGGGAGGGGAGGGGAGGAGAGGAGGGAGGAGGAGGTCGCCGAGGAGGAGGAGGAGGTCGCCGGAGAGGAGGAGTAGGTCGCCGGAGAGGAGGAGGAGGAGGTCGCCGGAGAGGAGGAGGGTAGTATGGTGGAGGAGAGAAGGGAAGATGGAGTGGAGGAGAGGAGGGGATGGAGTGGAGGAGAGGTGGAGTGGAGGAGAAGAATGAAGAGGTAAGAAGGAAAGGACCACGCCCAGCCATATATACGGCATAGTAATGGCGCACCGTGGGCAGGTGCGCCATTACTAACTTTTTTTTATTTTTTTGACTTATTTTGAATTTTGAAGGCGGGAAGATACTAATGGCGCACCATGGGCAGGTGCGCCATTAGTAACTTTTTTAAAAAAAATTGACTTATTTTGAATTTTGAAGGCGGGAAGATACTAATGGCGCACCATGGGCAGGTGCGCCATTAGTAAGTTTGAATTTTTTTGAATTTTTTTGCGTCTCCAGATCTTAAAAGCCCCGTATCTTTTTTCTGTTAGGTTGTTGAGGATTTTGAAAATGTTTAACGGGGTCCCCCCGATTAAATTCGGATGTAACTTTTTTAGTAGATGATTTTTCATATAAAAAACTTTTTCATCCGAGTTCATACGCAAAAGTTATGCCCATTTTTACAAATTCATGTTTGTAAATTTTGCTAACAACTAGACCACATATCACATGGGAATCTTATTTTCATTTATTTTTTGACATTTCTATCATTTTCTTTTTTTTTGAAACTGAAAAGGCGGTCCACGGGGGGGGGGGGTGCATTCGGGCGAATGTTTGGGCCAATTTACTAATGGCGCACCGTGGCATGGTGCGCCATTACTAGTAATGGCGCACCACTCCCATGGTGCGCCATTAGTAGTTTTCAAAAAATTAAAAAAATTTACTAATGGCGCACCGTGGATGTGGTGCACCATTAGTATTTGCACACTAATGGCGCACCAACACATGGTGCGCCATTAGTATATAGTAATGGCGCACCACATGTCTTGTGCGCCATTAGTGTCAATTCCATCTATAGCCCTTTTCCTAGTAGTGCGGCACATATTCAAACTGGATCATGCACTTCAACGGTTCCAAAATGTTGGCTGGTCTGGGGGCTGGCGTCGTTTTGACATCCCCAACAGGAGACACCGTTCAATACGTACTACAGATAATGTATACGGACTCCAACAACGCAGCCGAATATGAGGCCCTTCTACATGGTCTCCGGATGGCGGTATCCATGGGCATTCAACGCCTAGAGGTGCGCGGGGATTCAAACCTCGCGATATCCCAAATAAACGGAGACTTTGATGCTAAGGATCCAAAAATGGCCGCTTATTGCAACGCCGTCCTAAAAATGTCAGCTCCGTTCGAAGGGCTCGAATTTCACCATGTGGCCCGGGAAAACAATCAGGCGGCGGATATCCTCGCCCGCATTGGCGCCAAACGCGACGCGGTCCCTCCCAATATTTTTCTGGAAAGGCTTCTCAAGCCATCCGTAGCATGGGAAGGGGACACCGGTAACAACAGTCCGGACCCGGCCAAAATACCCGATACCGAACTCTCTGACACAATCGGAGGCTCCGCCACCGAAATAAAACAATCATCCCACGAAATAATGGCCATTATTGCCCCGTGGATAGAACCATTCCTGGCCTACTTAACTAGACAGGAACTCCCGGAGGACCAAAATGAGGCACGCTGCATAGTGCGGTGATCAAAGGCCTACAGGGTCCATGAGGGAGAATTGTACAAAAAAAAGCGCTACCAGAGTCCTTCAACGGTGCATCTCCGAAGAGGAAGGACGGAACCTTTTGGCAGAAATTCATGCCGGACTCGGCGGTCATCACGCCGCAGCCCGGGCTCTTATGAGCAAGGCCTTCCGTACATGATTCTATTGGTCAACGGCCCGGGCAGACGCGCAGGACTTAGTCCAGCGTTGCGCCGATTGCCAGCTCTTTGCAAATCAAAGCCATATACCACCCACCGCCCTCCGAACAATCCCCATTACATGGCCCTTTGCGGTCTGGGGGCTTGACATGGTTGGACCCCTTAAAGGCGAAACCCACAAGAAAAAAAATACTTATTGGTCATGGTGGATAAATTCACCAAATGGATAGAAGCCAAACCGGTTAAAACAGCCGAATCTGGATCGGTGATAGATTTCATATCCGGGGTTGTACATCGCTACGGCGTCCCCCACAGCATCATCACTGATAACGGCACGAACTTCACGGCCGACGAGGTAAAACTCTGGTGCAGCAAAATGGGCATCAAGCTCGATTATGCTTCAGTCTACCACCCGCAAACCAACGGTCAAGTCAAACGAGCAAATGGTCTTATAATGAGCGGCATTAAACCCAGACTAGTGCGCTCCTTAACAGAGTCTGACACGCACTGGGTAGAGGAGCTCGACTCCGTACTCTGGGGGCTGCGGACCACGCCGAATCGTAGTACCGGATACACACCATTTTTTATGGTGTACGGCGCAGAGGCAGTCCTGCCCTGTGACATAATTCATGACTCACCTCGAGTGCGCATGTACGAAGAAAGAGAAGCCGAGCTCGATTGCCAGGACAGTCTGAACATCTTGGAGGAAGAGCACGACGTAGCCAAAGCCCATTCCGCATTTTACCAGCAACAGGCTCGCAGATACCAAAGCAGAGAAGTACGAGCCAAAACTTATAACGTTGGCGAACTAGTTCTCCGGCTGCCGGATAAGAAAAAGAACAAGCTAGAGCCCAAATGGGAAGGTCCCTTCATCATCGACCAAGTTCTGACCAGCAGAGCGTACCGACTGCTGGATGCATCGACTAGTCGACTCGAGCCGAACCCATGGAATGCGGCCAGGCTCCGAAGATTCTACGCCTAGCACCGGACTTTATGTTAGTCCCCTCCCATTGTCCATTTTCTGCATATGCGTCATCTGTCTTGTTTCCCTTTCTTTCTTTTATTCCTCTAGGCCTTCGAGGGTCACCTTGTGCCTCACTTGTACATAACAGATGTGCTAGCCGCACTCTCTACACCTGGGGGCTTCTTTCACAGAAGCTTAAATTATTTACCCGGGCATCACGCCCAACACATGCGTTATACTTCTACATGTCCCTTTTTTCACCATTATATACATCGATATGACTTAAGTTTTGGCCAAGCTGGGTTGCCTGGCTCTTGTATTTATGCCCTACGTTCCCGTTAATTCGGCTAGGGCATAAGGGGAGCACCTCTGCGATTGTTACCGCCGGGTCAGTCGGACGTGTACCTCAGACTGGGTGAAGCCAAAAGCTAGCGTTCTTAAGAGAATATTTGGTCGGTGAACAAAAGATGACTTTTATTTATTATCCATATCTGCCCCCAGATGTTTTTTCTGCGCTTCTCGTCGCAGGCCGGACATGCACTTTAGGGCATGCCTACCCAGGGAAAGGAACCCTTAACGGAACTATTCTCTCTAGAAGATGTTTCGTACTACCCATATAATATAACATAACTAGTTGGGCACTTGTCTGATAAAGCACTAATGACCCCTACGCCTGGTCTCCACGCATGCCCCGGTTCTTACATAACCGCGAGGGTATTCGGATACACTCCGGACTGTCGGGTCCCGAGGTTGAAGCGAAAAGGTCCGCCACGACAAACGATCTACAATCTAGCTAGAAGGCATCATACATGTGACTTTAAAATTACATAGTCAATTTGACTGGTTGAATTCCTCTTCAATGCCATCCAATAGGTTGTCTAGTCTACAGTCCTGTTGGGAATACTTTGCGGCCAATTCTACTTGGCCGTACACTAAACTCACAGGGATCTCCTTGCCATCAGGCCCCACAGGTTTGACTTCGGCCATGTGGTTTGGGTCAGCTTTCGTGTACCGTGTCTTCACCATTGCCCAGGCTTCCCTGGCACCCTGACGGCAGGCCGATACCTTCCATAATCGGAAGCGCCGCCGCGCTCCCTTCAGCTTTTCCGCAAGCTCTTCAAGGCCTGCGAGTATAGAGACGGACGGCCACAAGGCCTGGGCGACGCCTTGCATCACCTGCCGAACTCGTTCGTGCAACTGTGCGAGCTCGGGAAGAAGATCACCCGTTGAACCAGGCATCTCCTCGGCAGGACGTCCTGTTAGCATACCTACAGACATAACTCTGTCAGCCAACTTCCTTGCTGAACTCTTTTTCAAAGTTCGCTCAAGCGCTTACTAAATATGCCGCGTGAAGCCGCCGATTCTCCTTAACAGAATCAGACAGTTGGGCACGAACATCTTTTAGTTCCACGCCCAGCTTGGTGATTGACATCTTGGAGATCATTCTTCTCCTGCCTCACCCTCGTTAGCACGCTCTCACTAGCCTTTAGCTGGCGTATGAGCTGTTGCTTATCCGGATTCACTCCAGCGTCATCTGTAATTTTATCTTCAGATTTGCATATCAAGCCGCACTCTAATATGATACTTATCATTTGACAGATATGTTACCAGCGGGGGTCTCTTTGGGCTCCCCTGCGGCGGACAGTGCAGCCTGAAGTTGGGCTTTGCACTCTTCCAGCACCTGGGACACTAGAGTATTCTTTTCTGTAAGAACCTACATAACAAATGATCCTTAAATCAGTTATCCCAATTGTTTCAAGTCTCAGGGGCTACTGATATATAATCATCAAACTTTCTCACCCGTATGTCTTTTACATACTGCTCCGTGGCTCTGGCTAGACCATTTTGAGCGGCACGGAGGTGCGCATCTCCCGAATTGAAGGCATCCAAAGCCTCTTGGGAGAAACAAGTGTCACGAAGAACAGTCCGGCGATGCTTGTGGTTCATGGCACTTTCCACCTTGGAAGGGGTGGCGGATAGTCTATCCGTATCCTCTGTCGGAGGAGCACCCGACACACGCCTTGTACTTGTTCCCACCTTTGAGTCCGGCCTTGGAGCCTGGCTTGTGGAGGCGCGATTGGTAGCCTCTCCGGGCATAGTGCGGCGAGCGCTCTTTTTCCTGAAAAGAAGGCATGGGCGTTAATATGCCTCTGTAACTAATGTCTTGCAATAAAGACGACGCGCCATACCGCTGCGCCGGTGCCTCAATCCGGACTGCGGATCTTTTCAGCCTGCCTAGCCTAGCGGCCCCTTGTTGGCTAGTTGCCACAGGCTCGGCCTTTTGCCCTGAGGACCTCCCCTGCAAGGCACGGCTGTTATACGGCAGTAGAAAAAAAAGAGAGAGCACAGGGACGGATCCCTTTTTAAGTGCTGGGATTTTGGTCTCAGTCACCTGTGACGCTGGAACTAGCCCATGGTAATCGGCCGTAATGGCCACCAAGGTATTGTCATTACTCCCTTGGTAAGAAAAACCCCGTCGATCAGCTCCACAGATATGTCCGGATCGTCCTGGGAGGCCGGGTCAAGGGACCGTCCTGGGTCCTCGGGTTGTGGAGGAGGGTTGTTTATCTCCTTTACAGTCTGGCGCAGCTCCTGCGATGAAATCGCCAGAATGAATACTTAAGCTACGGGAATACGAAACAGATGGGCGAAAAAAAGTCTCCGCTTACCCAGCTCGGAGGATTGTACATAGAGAATCCGCCCTGTGGGTTGACACGGAGGAATTCCTCCTCTTCTCCCTCGTACAAAGTGGACAAGATCTTTGTTAAGTCCGCAGCCAATCCCGGCCCTTTGCGGCCGTGGCGGGTGGCGTCATCCTCCCCGTTGAAATCCCACACGGGGTGGCCTCTATATTGGAGCGGCTGCACCCCCCGCATAATGCATATAGCCATGACCTCGATCATGGTCAATCCGGATCAAGCTAAAGAGCTTATCCGGCTCATGAGATAAAGAATGTCCAGGTTGTCTTCCTCCAGGGGGCTCCGTGGACGCCATCTCTGTCGCTTCTTCAAAGGGGCGTTGTCAAACTCAGGAAGGCCGATCCGAATAGGGTCCGGAAGGGGGACATCTTCTATATAAAACCATTTTGAAGGCCAGTCTCCGGACATCTTCTTCGGGGTCCCGGATAGTTATCCGGTCCCGGCAATACGCCACAGTTCGGCTCCGCCCACTTGATATATTGATCCCTTCTTAGAACGGGGCACAAGGTAGAACAGCTTCTTCCACAAAGCGAAATGAGCCTCACAGCCCAAAAATAACTCGCAAAGGGCTACGAATCCCGTGATATGCAGCAGGGAGGCAGGCGTAAGGTTGTGCAGCTGGAGGCCATAGAACTCCAGAAGCCCCCGGAGAAATGGATGAATTGGGAATCCGAGCCCTCTTACCAGATAAGGGACAAGGCATACCCGCTCTCCCTTGGAGGGAATGGGACGGCTCTCCGCTTGCTCTCCGCCATTATAGGTGGCAAGCCCGGCTCGAACCGGGACCAGGTACGCTGGGGGAAGAAATCCCTTGGACTGAAGCATCACCAATTTGCTGTGCGGGATGGAACATCTCTCCCAATCTCCAGGCTTGGAACTAGGGGTGCGTGAGGAAGAGCTGCGTCGACCGGCCATGGTGGAATGGATCTCTGTCGGGCACGCTCCGATGAAGACTCGGCAAGGGAGGATGATGTGATTTGGATCTGAATCCTTGTCTTTTTAAATAGGCGGCTCATCTACATAGCTAGGGGGTAAATGTGAAAACACCCTGGCTCTTCACATTCGCTCGACACGTGGAAAGTGGCCATTATTGGGCGTAGAAGCCAAGGAGTACAAACCGTCACCAGGAACCGGACATTATTTTGACAGGTACACAAAATTCGGAGAAGGAACCCGCCTTGCAATGCCGAAGACAACTGCGCGCCGGACTCATCGTCATTGAAGCCTAGTTCAGGGGCTACTGAGGGAGTCCTGGATTAGGGGGTCTCCGGACAGCCGAACTATCTCCATTGGCTGGATTGTTAGACTATGAAGATACAAGATTGAAGACTTCGTCTCGTGTCCGGATGGGACTTTCCTTGGCATGCAAGGCAAGGTAGGCAATACGTATATGGATATCTCCTCCTTTGTAACCGACCTTGTGTAACCCTAACCCTCTCCGGTGTCTATATAAACCGAAGGGTTTTAGTCCGTAGGACAACAATCACAACATACAATCATACCATAGGCTAGCTTCTAGGGTTTAGCCTCTTTGATCTCGTGGTAGATCTACTCTTGTAACACCCCATATCATCAATATTAATCAAGCAGGACGTAGGGTTTTACCTCCAGCAAGAGGCCCGAACCTGGGTAAAACTTCATGTCCCTTGCCTCCTGTTACCATCCGTCCTAGACGCACAGTTCGGGACCCCCTACCCGAGATCCGCGGGTTTTGACACCGACAAAGGGGTTAATCGGGACAAAGGACACGAGAGGTTTATTCTAGTTCGGCCCCTTGCAGTGAAGGTAAAACCTAGTCCAGTTGATGTGGTATTGCTAGGTTTCGATGACCAAGGAGCAAAATACGCTAGCTTGGCTCTCGATCTGTTGTTTCTAGCCCTAAGCCGCCACCGGGTCATCCCCTTATAAACACGGGTTGACGCCCTGCGGCCTACAGAGTCCTGGCCGGCTTATAAATAGTGTCCGGCTTGGTGACTAGTTTATCTCTACACGCCATAAATCACCCTTTGGGCCTTGGGCCTTTAGCTAACCCACCATCTCCAGGAGTCTTCGCGGGCTTCATGAATCATCATAAGTATAACCTGGCCCCTCCTGGGCGGGTCATACTAATAACTATATCCCCAACATTAGGCCCCAGATTGACATGAACCAGTTCATGTCAATCTTCAACACCTTAGGAAAAACTTCTGCTCTCTGTCGAACGGAAATTTGTAACCCGCCGCGACGTCATCTCCTGGACTTGTAATGATCCGCCATGACGTCATTCATCATTAGTTCATATTTTATCCAATATATCTCAACGGATCCTTATCTTTAATAACCATCCCAAGAATAAAGGCGTCCTGACAAGCTTGATAGCCATAATTTTTGCTCTCCTCGTCTTTTACGCCCGCTTATCAGTCTTCTCCTTATAAATAGGCATGACTGACCTTTCTTCATTCTCCCCCTTTCCCATCGTCTTCTTCCTCTCGCGACCCTACTGCTGCTCGAGCTCCACCGCCGCTGCAGCGCACTTCATCTTCCTCGACCCCGGCCGCTACATCAACCTGGGCTTGTTCAGAGAAACGGCGGCGACCCTCCGCAGTAGATCTACATCCGTAAGTCTCTGTTTCTCCGCCCCTTAGATCCACATTAGGGTTCGCGAGTTCTTCGTTATTCATCATGGGTTCTTCGTGGTTTCTCCGCCGCACCCTTTTTTGATTTAAAAGTAGTATAAAAGTTATGCGGTAGTTGTTTTGCATTCATTTCAGATGCTAGCAGATCCTTCTTTCTTGTACAAAAGCCTCCTTAGAACTAATGAACTCCTATGTGCTAGTTTTTAGGTCTAGATTTTTTTCCTTTTTTCAACAATCTTGATCCAAAATAATAGCAGCAGCCTGTGAAACTTGTTTATCTCAGTACTTAGCCAATTTTCGTCATTGGCCTCCTTTGAGTATCTTAGGTCATGGCGGCTTATCATGCCGGCTCACTTTTCCTTTATATACCATTAGCCCTTATTTAAGCCGCCATTACGCATCCGTATTGTAGACATTAACCTATGAATCCACCATTTAATTTAAACTGGTAATTGATTCCTTTTTAGCTCATCTTCTCACCATGCCGCCAAAGACGATGAAAATTTGCAATTGGGTCCCTTCCATAGTCACCAACGCTACTCTGAAGGATTTCTTTACCATCGGATTTTTACCTGAGAAGAGCATTATGTCTTAACGCGCTCCTGACCCGGCCGAAGAAAGACCTCAGCCCAAGGACGGCGAAGTCATTGTTTTTACTGATCATATGAACCGGGGTTTTTCACCACCCGGCTCAAAATTCTTCAGAGACGTTCTGCATTTCTTCAAGCTTCATCCACAAGACCTTTGACCCAATTCCATATCAAACATCTACAATTTTCAAGTTCTCTGTGAGGTTTATCTTCAAGAAGAACCCACTGTTGAACTCTTTAGAGAGTATTTCTATCTGAACTGCCAAAACGAATGCACCAATGGCCCTAGCCTGGAACTTGGCGGAATTTTGATTCAGCGCCGACAGGGTGCTATTTTTCCCCTAGTAGTCTTACCAAGCCATCCCAAGGATTGGAACCAAACTTGGATTTATTGCAAAGACACGTCTCCAGCTGATGAAAAACCAATGCCGGGTTAACGCGTGGAGCGTCTTGACTCTAAGTTTGTGCTTCCTGACAAGCTGACTGCCGCTGAACTTAGGAAGCTCATCCCAACCATCAAAAGGATTCAAGCCTTGCTAGGAAACGGATTAACTAGAATTGATTTGATCCTTTGTTGGATCGCATGGTGGGTTATCCCTCTAAGCCGCCGCTCTGCCTTGATGTATAACTATGCCGGAGGACCAGATGACCCTCTGCGCCATAGTTCGGTACAATAGACTAAAGAAGACATCGTTGCCAGGATGACAATCTTATTGACAATCTTGCCTTTTTTAACAATCTTATTGACACTGACTATTGCCAGGATGACACGGGGGCCAGCCAGGCAGTAGAAGAAGAGGTAACTATCTCCTCCGACTCAGCCCCTTTGCCAAGACAGAAACTTCGACTGGTAACCCGGAAAGTAAGGTTTTCACACCCTTTGGCTTATTTGGATCCTCATTTTCTTTTGAAAAAGCAGCAACACGAGACCGCCGTCAGGCCCGGACCAGTGAAGACAATGAACTGCTCTCCGGCTTACCGAAGACTCCTTAGAAATGCCACAATGAGGTTTCTTTCACCTTTGCCTCTTGCTTTCATCAATGAATCTATTTCCTTGCTCTCTTAACTGTGATTTTACTATTGCAGGAGGTTTCTCGTTCGTCCAATGATTCTTCTCAAACTCAATTTCTGACTTTCAAGACTGCCCCTGGGTAAAGAAAATTATCTTTCTTCTGCATCTTTAAATCTGCCTCATTATACTAACTCATGAAATCCTTCTTAGCATTCAAGCAAAGTCCAAGAAAGCCAAGGTGACTAAGCCGGCGGAAGAACCGAAAGGTCCTACACCTAAGCCGGTAATACAAACTTCTGCTCCTGAACAATCTGAAACACCAGAAGACCCTGTTGTCAACATTCAACCTGACTTTCCTGAGCTGTCAGCTGATGAGACCGTTCTCAATCCATCCACTGTCGGGTCATCCATCTCAGCTAACCCGCCGGCGCCTTGTGACAACGACGTCCTAATCATTGGTAGCAGATTCGTTGAGCCGGGCAATCCAACTGTACTAGCCAGGCACTCTGCCAAACAAGAGGCTCTGGAGAGGCAGAAAATGCAGTTTAACGTCTCTCACTATGATCACCTGAACGTTAGTGACGTGCTGTGTGGATACCTCAGTCATGTGCATTCCAGCCGTGACTCTGAAATTGAGATGGTCAAGCAGTTGCAACTGAAATATGAGGTATGTTCACCGGCTTTCACTAGTTTACATATGCTCTGCCAGCCCCCAAGTCTACAGATTATGATGAACCTGAATGATCTATAGACTTGTGATATAGGTTGATGGTCTGCCTTAGATTTTTCCTAAGTCTAGCAGATTAGCATAAATTTCATCTGTAGTCCCCAATGGCTGGCTTAATTTATCACAAATGAACCGGTACTTGACTTCATAACTGTCTTGAATCAGTCCAAACAAATAGTGTGATCCGGCTCAAGATGAAATTTTTTCCTTAATACTATGCATTAGCCCCCAAGTGCCAAGCGTTGTTACTTGTAAAACACTTGGGACTTTGATCATAGAAGAGCCATTTTGCATTGAAAAAATTGCTTTGGCAGACATTAGCCCCGAAGTGCCAAGCGTTGTTACTTGTAAAACACTTGGGACTTTAATTGTTATGACCTTTATAGAAATAAATTTTCGACACACCTGTGCATGTCTGTAGACCACCATAACTGAATTGGGTTCTCAATTTACTAATGCCAAGACCCAGCTGGTGGATCAAGAGACTGAGGTAAAGAATACTGAGTCCAAACTCCAGTTGAGCCTCTCTGAAGCTGAAAAACTGAAGACCAACTTTAATGCGGAGAATAAATCCTGGGCCGATGAGAAAACCTTGCTGATACAGCATGCTGAGACAGCCAAGGTGGCTCTCAAGGAGGTTACCACGGAGCTCACCGGTTTAAAAAACCGTGTGTCTCAGATGGTCTCTGCAATCTTTGGTGAGTCACTTGTATTATTTACTTAAACTCTATTTTTGCCAAAAATATAAGCCGCCTACTTAACCTTTTTAAAATACTCATAGGTCCACGGAGCAGCAATCTGAGTCAAAACAACGTGACAAAACTCAAGGCGGTTTACACCCTGGTGGAACAGCGGTATACTGGGGCTCAACAGGCGCTTGCTACTATCTCCCCAGCCAACCAAGGACCAAACCTCATGAATGATGTTTTGAAGAAATTATCCATCTTACCCGCCAGATTCCAAGAGGTCAAGCGGTCTTGTGCAAGAGCCGGAGCCCTAACTGCTCTAAGCCGTTCCAAAGCCTGGGTGCCGGAACTGGACCCGGCTGATGTAGCCAAGGGGTATCCCCCTTTGAAGGAAGACGGGACTTTGTTTGATCAAGATGACTTTGTTGCTTGTGCGAGAGGAGTTCGTCCTCATGCTACCATCCTTGGCGAGGAGACCAACCTTCATAAGTATCAGTCGGGTTTTGGCGAGGCGACTCCCTCGTATAAAGTGACAGATCTTATCCCACCGGTTCGCCAACACACCTTTGCCCCAGAAATTGACCCGACTAGTCTAATTGACGATGAAGCTGAGTTCGTTGCTCTCGATGGCTTTGATTGGTCCAAGCCTAGCTTCCAACCATTGGAGGGAGGTGAACCGGCGACGGAGGAGTCATAACCATCCGAATAATCCGGCCAAGACTTAATGAACCGGCCTTTAGCTTGACATCTGCTTAGGAGAGAAAACAATTTTAACCCTTTGGGCTCTCAATGTCTTGTAATAGATTAGCTTGAAACTGCATGTTTTGCCTATGCCGTTGTGCATATTATGTTGTGCATGACTGTTTTACCCATCATGCCAATATATGCATTATATCCGTTATCACATCTGCAGTGTTTAAACCTGTTCCTGTATGTAAAAAGATGAAAAATCGTCCTGGCGGTTTATCGCTGGATGGGTCAAAACACCCAATACATAACTATGAAACTACCATAGTGGAATAATTAGGACCAGATGTAAAGATAAACAAGGCTGAAAAGGCCTTTAATTAAAGAAAAAACACAGATAAGTCTGTTTATGAACAACAATGTCATACGTGTGTTCTTTGATTCTGAACTGCCGGCTTATATGATCCGGTCAGTAAGGGTGACATCCCAATCGTTTTATAAGTCAATACTCCATATGCCTGATGACTATTAAACATTGGCAACTTATTGTCAAAGAACCAAGACGGTTTAAATTGAAACCAACCTTATAGTTAGATTCGAGACAACAAAAAACCAATAAAACAAAGGAGTATCTTTCAAACAATGTAAATCAAGCATTAAGAAAAATTTGGAGGCTTCTGATTCGAATACGATCAGTAAACCGGACCAAAGGGGTTAAGCTAGGATTCGGATACGATCATGTAGCCCTAGTAGCTTTGGCGTTGCGCCGATCAAGAGGGTACCAACAGCTATGTTCTCTTTGGTTCGAATACGACCTATGTTTGGACAAGAAGCCCCCCAAATGACCTTGAGAGGTTTTTAATGACCCTGATTCGAATACGATCCAAGTCGGACTCAAAAGGGGTTAAGCTATGATTCATATACGATCAAGAAGCCCCCTAGTGAGTTTGGGTTTGCGTCGATCAAGAGGGTTACGATGGTTCGAATACGACCTATGTTTGAACAGGAAGCCCCCTGGTGACCATGAGATTTTAACGGCTAGATTTGAATACGATCATATGCCGGACCGAAAGGGTTAAGCTAGATTCGAATGCAATCAGCCCCCAATTGGTCGTTTAATAATGAAAATAATAAAGATATGTGATCATTGAAGATGAAAAGGACAGAGGTCCTGCTTTAGTACTTATCATAATATATACAACGTCAAAGTATGTACATTATGAGAGCCGGTGCCTCAAGTGTAGTAAGGCCGAAGATGAGCAATATTCCACGGCCGACGAGTCTCTTCCTCCGACTTACGTGAGTCTTTGTGCTCTCGAACGTCGATAAGGTAATATGACCCGTTGTTCAATTTCTTGCTGACCACAAAGGGTCATTCCCAAGGTGGGGATAGCTTGTGCGCGTGAAACTGATCCTGGATGAGCCGGAGCACCAGGTCACCTTCTTGAAAGGTTCTGGACTTAACCCGGAGGATGTGATAACGGCGCAGGTCCTACTGGTAAATGGCTGATCGGGCCGCTCCCAAGTCTTGCTCCTCATCTAATAAGTCAAGCACATCCTGTTGGGCTTGCTCGTTATCAGCTTCAACATAAGCCGCCACGTGGGGAAAGTCATGACGGATGTCACTGGGAAGAACTGCCTTTGCTCCATAAACCATGAAGAAAGGCGTATAACCCGTAGACCTATTAGGGGTAGTATTGATGCTCCATATCACAGAGGGTAATTCTTCCACCCAACAACCCGGCGTCCGTTGTAAAGGAACCATAAGTCGGGGTTTTAGAACTTTTAGGATTTCCTGATTGGCTCTTTCAGCTTGACCATTGGATTGGGGGTGAGCTACTGATGAAACATCAAGCCGGATATGCTCCAGTTGACAGAATTCTTCCATAACTCCTTGGGACAGGTTGGTGCCATTGTCAGTGATAATGCTATGTGGAAATCCAAAACGAAAGATCACCTTGTTCATGAATTGAACCGCCGTGGCCGCATCACACTTACTGACCAGCTCTGCCTCAACCCATTTTGTGAACTTGTCCACTGCCACCAAATGGTGTGTCTTATTATCTTTAGACCTTTTGAAAGGTCCAACCATGTCAAGCCCCCAGACTGCAAACAGCCAAGTGATTGGAATCATCGGCAATTCATGAGTCGGCACGTGCGCTCGTCGTGCAAATTTTTGACACCCATCGCACCTACTGACCAGATCCTCCGCATCAGCGTGAGCCGTTAGCCAGTAAAAACCATGACCAAAAGATTTGGCCACAAGAGACTTTGAATCGACATGATGGTCACAATCTCCTTCATGGATCTCACAAAGAATTTCTTGACCTTCTTCAGGAGAGACGCAACGTTGAAATGCTCCGGTGACACTGTGATGATACAACTCACCATTGGAAACCGCCGGGTTATCTGTCGAGCCAAGGTCTCATCCTCCGGCAACTCACCCCAGGTCATGTAAGCCAATATGGCACTGTCCAATCTGGAATGACATGAAGAGCCGCCACCAATTGTGCTTCTGGGTCTGGAATAGCCAAGTCCTCTTCTGTAGGCAACTTGATAGAAGGGTTATGCAGAACATCTAAAAAGGTGTTAGGCGACACCGGCTTACGCTGAGATCCTAACCGGCTTAAAACATCGGCCGCTTCATTCTTTCTGCAGTCAATGTGCTCCACCTGGTAACCCTTGAAGTGTCCAGCAACAGCGTCAACCTCACGGCGATAAGCCGCCGTGAGAGGGTCCTTGGAATCCCACTTGCCTGATACTTGCTGAGCCACTAGATCTGAGTCGCCGAGGCACCGTACACGGCTTAAACACATCTCTCCAGCCATTTGAAGCCCATGGAGTAAGGCCTCATACTCAGCTGCATTGTTAGTACAAGGAAACATCAATCGCAACACATAACAAAATTTCTCACCTCAAGGAGAAATTAAAACAACTCCAGCCCCCGAGCCTTCCAATTGTCTGGACCCATTAAAATGAATCGTCCAATATGTGTTGTCTGGCTTCTCTTCACGTATCTTCAACTCCGTCCAATCGTTAATGAAGTCCACGAGTGCTTGAGATTTGATGGCAGTATGTGGCACATACTTTAAACCATGAGACCCAAGTTCAATGGCCCACTTGGCGATTCATCCTATGGCTTCTCTATTTTGAATAATATCTCCTAAAGGAGCAGAGCTAACCACAGTGATAGGATGACCCTGAAAGTAATGCTTAAGCTTCCGGCTTGCCATGAACACCCCATAAAGAAGCTTCTGCTAATGTGGATATCTCTGTTTGGACTCAATGAGCACCTCACTGACATAATAAACTGGCCGTTGAACCGGATGTTCCTTGCCAGCCTCCTTGTGCTCGACAACAATGGCCACACTGACAGCACGTGTGTTTGCAGCCACATATAACAACAGTGGATCCTTCTCAACGGGAGCAGCAAGAACCAATGGCTCGGCAAGCTGTATTTTCACATCTTCAAATGCAGAGTTAGCAGCATCACTCCAGACAAAACTATCCCTCATCTTCATCATTTGATACAATGGCATAGCCTTCTCGCCTAACCGGCTTATGAACCAGCTTAAAGCTGCGACACGACCCGCCAGTCGCTGAACGTCATTGATGCACACCGGCTTAGCCAAAGACGTAATCTCCTTAATTTTCTCTGGATTAGCCTCAATGCCTCTGTTGGACACCAAAAAACCCAAAAGCTTGCCAGCTGGGACTCCAAAAACACACTTGGCCGGGTTAAGCATCATTTTGTAGACCCGGAGGTTATCAAAGGTTTCCTTCAGAACATCTACCAGAGTTTCCTTCTCTCTGGATTTCACCACTATATCATCCACGTAAGCATGAACATTACGCCCAATCTGACTATGAAGGTAATTCTGTACACAGCGCTGATAAGTCGCCAAGGCACTCTTAAGCCCAAAAGGCATAGACACATAACAGAAGGCTCCAAACGGAGTAATGAAAGCCGTCTTCTCCTGGTCCTTAACTGCCATTTTGATCTGAGGATAGCCAGAATAAGCATCCAAAAAGCTCAAACGCTCACAACCCACCGTAGCATCAATGATTTGATCAATACGAGGGAGAGCAAAAGGATCAGCCGGACAAGCTTTGTTTAAATCTGTGTAATCCACACACATACGCCAAGTGTCGTTCTTTTTTAGCACAAGCACCGGGTTAGCCAACCACTCTGGGTGAAAAACTTCAACAATAAACCCGTCCGCCAAGAGCCGGGCCACCTCTTCTCCAATAGCCTTATGCCTTTCCTCGTTGAACCGCCGAAGAAACTGCCCGGCCGACTTAAACTTGGGGTCAATATTGAGACTGTACTCAGCGAGTTCTCTCGGTACACCCGGCATGTCAGAAGGCTTCCATGCAAAGATGTCCCGGTTCTCACGGATGAACTCGATGAGCGCGCTTTCCTATTTGGGATCCAAGTTAGCACTGATAATGAATTGTTTGGATGAGTCGCCAGGCACAAAATCAATCATCTTGGTATCATCATCGGACTTAAACTTCAGCGCCGACTCATGTTCCGTGGTTGGCTTTTTTAAAGACGTCATGCCTTAGGGAGTGTTCGGCGTCGCGAGTTCGGCCTTATATGCATCAGCTCCGAATCATTGTCTTTGGTCAAATGTTGGGTTTGCCCAGCTCCTGTGTTTTGGTGCCTTACATTCCGCTTTACCACCAAGAGAACTACTGCGATTGTGCCCTGGTTCATCCGGACGAGTGCCTCAGTAGAGAAAGCCGAAAACTGACTGTCATGATACAGCGTGAGACTGGTCAACCACTCGATGACCTATCGGAATGTTAGAATTCCTCCGCCTTAACGAAGGGCCGTTTTCCGGCCAGGCATATATGCACCCCACGATCGGGAGAGTGCGGAGCCACCAGGGGCTACCGAGTAGCACCACTGTCAAACTCCTATGGCTAAGTGATAGTGTTAAAGAATTATAGTCCGGTTGCCTCGTTCGCTGCGCTATCACCTCCTTATCAGGACCAAGACATTGGGTTAAGTGTGAACACATGTTTTTTGCGAGCACCTCCGCATTATATGCGTGGGGGTTGAAGCCGACGGCTGCAATCTTTCAGGTTATACACATGTATACATAAACGGCCGCACAGGAGGCATCATACTACTTTCAGGCAAAAGTATAAACATAGCCTTCTAAAAACTTCATAAACGCATTATGTTTACGATGAGAATACATATCACTCAAACATAATATTTTTCGAGCACTGGGCCTCTATCAAACGAGCACCCTCAAGAACTTCCTCGAAATAGTGTTCGGCAGCCACACGTCCTATGGCCGAACCCTGTGCCGCAACAGTGGTAGCGTCCATCTCCGCCCAGTATGCTTTAACACGGGCAAGGGCAATCCGCGAGCCTTCTATGCACGCCGACCTCTTCATCACATTAATGTGCGACACCGCATCAAGGAACTGCTGCACTAAACTGAAATAGTTGTTCGGCTTAGGCCCTTCCGGCCATAGCTGATCCACAACAGACCTCATGGCGAGTCCGGACAACCTATTCAGTTTGGCCCATTTGGCTAGCTGGTCAGTCAATGAAAGCGGATGCTCTGGAACGTGGAATTGTGTCCAGAACAGCTTGTCCACTTCACGATATGTCTGACCTTGGAAGTACTTGGCCGCATCGGCAGCGCTCGCCGCCAAATCCATAAACGCATCTGCCAAGCTCCACAGCCGATCCAGAGGGGCATACCGTGGATCTCCGAACTTGCTCCGTAACATGAAGGGTTTCCCAGCCGCAATATCCCCGGCTTCCCGCAGCTCCTCCTTCTTCGCTCTCATAGCAGAACGGGTGTCTTTGCCTGCCACCGCGACCTTCTCAAGGTCCGTTGCCTTCGCTCGATTTTCTTTCTCAAGGACCCGGCAACGGTCGGCAGTGTCTTTTAACTCTATGGCCATCTTGGCCATCTTCTCCTGGCTCCCGCAATGTGCGGCCTTCTCGGCTTCCAACTCTTCGGCTGCCTTCAAAGCAGCCGCATTACTAATCCTCGCTTGTTCCTTGGCTCGGGCAAGTTCCGCCCGCAAGGCTTCCACATATTAAAGATACTGGCATTATGCTGCTCTTACTATGTGACGTTCACTGGATGATAACACTTACCATGTGCCTCGTCAAGCCTCTTGTTAACAAGCTCTATGTCGGCGTCTGCCGCATCCAGTTGCCGTTTTAATTGGGTAAACTCATTAGTCCGGCTAGCCACCGGAGCTTCCACCACCTGCACATAGAGGCAGTCTGGTTATTGCCTGGGAATACAATCCTCTGTTCGCCGCCGTTCTCGATGACAACCAGAGTCTCAGGGGCTACTATCTACACAGGGCACACCTAACATGTGCAGTACTATCACATATTATCTCACATACCTCAAAGCCTGTCAGTAGACTCATAAAGGCTTCATGTAATCTGCTTTCAGCGGACGATATTCTCTCCATCACCCTACCCATCAACATACGGTGCTCTTCTAAGATGGCCGCTCGCCCCACCAACCCCCTCAGAATGTCCGACTGCACACCAGGCTGTGCCGGACTCTTTCGTATGCTCTCTTCGGGAGCCGGACACTGGGACTTCTGGGGTCTACGGGAGTATCTTCTGGCCTCACCGGATCCGGAGAGGCCCTCCGTGACGACACTTCGGGGTCGCCTGCTTCTGGAGTGGAGGAGTACGGGGGAGGCGTTTCGCTCTCCATCATCTCTGGAAGAAGATCCCCCGAAGACGAACTCATTTGAGAGGGGCTGAGGCCCGAACTGCAAGATATATGCGGTGGTTGTTTTCTCAGAGGAAAAAGATAGCATACTCTTACTATTAAAATATTTTGGGATCACTTACGACTCGTTGGAGGGCTGATCCCCTCGCCGACTTTGTGCGGCAAAAGCACCGCCGAGGCAGGACCCTCTGTGGGAGACTTCTTCTCCCGTTTGGAGGCCTCGGCTTCCGGATCCTTAGAAGCAGTCCTTTTCCTCCCCCGGCCGTCCTCCTTCGTGGAAACGCTCGTTCCCTCGGTCGGAGCGGGTAGCGATGGGGGACCGCGTTCGCCCGTATTATCCCCCTCGGTATCTTCCTTCAAGGGCTCCGGGCAAGGTGCGACCTCGAGCATCTTCTCCAATACCGGATTTTCGAAACCCTCAGGGAGAGGGGCCAAACACCAAATCATCTTCGCCGTCGTTAGCCAGTCCTGGTCAAAAGGCGAACTCTCAAAAATAACCTCGAATAAAAGACAGTGTGTTCGGCTAGAGGATTTCTTACTTGTTCGGCAGCGCGGTTACTGCTCAGGCCCACGTCCTCGGTGATATCCGGACATTCCACTTGAGGTACAAAGAATGACTTGTACATCTCCTCGTGCGTCAGGCCGAGGAAACTTTGAATGGCACATGGTCCCTCTAGGTTGAACTCCCACAAGCGCAGGGGCCGGCGTTTGCAAGGCTGGACTTGGCGAACCAGCATAACTTGTATTACCGCAACCAAATTGAAATCTCCCTCCAAGAGATCTCGGATGCGGCTTTGCAGTATAGGCACGTCCTTGGCTGGACCCTAGCTCAGACCCCTGCTAATCCATGACACCAGTTGTGGTGGGGGGCCTGAGCGGAAAGCGGGGGTAGCCGCCCACTTGGCACTTCTGGGAGCCGTGACATAAAACCACTCTTGTTGCCACAATTTGGGCACCTCTGGAAAGGAACCTCTCGGCCATGGAGCTCATTTCATCTTGCCTATTGATGCACCTCCGCACGCTGCTTGTTGCCCCTCGATGATCTTCGGCTTTACTTCAAAGGTCTTGAGCCACAGGCCAAAGTGAGGTGTAACGCGGAGGAAGGCCTCACACACGACAATAAATGTTGTGATGTGGAGAAAGGAGTCCGGGGCTAGATCATGGAAATCTAACCCGTAATAGAACATCAAGCCCCTGACGAAAGGATCCAGGGTGAGGCCTAGACCTCGGAGGAAGTGGGAGACGAACACAACGTTCTCGTTGGGTTCGGGAGTAGGGACGACCTGCCCTCGAGCAGGCAGCCGATGCGAAACCTCGGCGGTCAGATATCTGGCCTCCCTCAACTTCTTAATGTCCTCTTCCGTAACGAAGGAGGGCGTCCATCGGCCTTGAAGGCTGGATCCGGACATGGTTGAAGATCCGGAGCACTTGACCTGGGATTTGGGTGTTAGAACTTGAGGCAGGGGAAGGGTTTGATTGAGCACGGGAGGGAAAAAGCGAAAACCTTGTCCCCTTATAAAGAGGGTGAATATCAAGCGTCCTCTCCGTAGCCGTTTAGGACTTACCTATAATCTAGGAGTCCTAAACACAGTTGGGTTACCCACGAACCGCATTAATGAGAATCCCGTAATTAGGGGAACACGATCTCCGCTTCGGCAAGACGTGTCAAGAAACTGCCTCGCGTTATGTGTGGAGCTGATTAAAAGAAACGGTTCGAATAATCACCAGGCCATGACATAACATCATGTTGCCAAAACAAGCTAGCGGATTAGATCTGCGAAAACGTTATTCTCTCTACGGTGAAATGTGGAACTTATTTTGCAGGGTCGGACACTATCCTCGTATTCAAATTCTTCTGTAATGTATTCGGAGAAGGAACTCGCCTTGCAATGCCGAAGACAACTGTGCGTTGGACTCGTCGTCGTTGAAGCCTAGTTCAAGGGCTACTGAGGGAGTCCTAGATTAGGGGGTCTCCGGATAGCCGGACTATCTCCATTAGCCGGACTGTTAGACTATGAAGATACAAGATACAAGATTGAAGACTTCGTCTCGTGTCCGGATGGGACTCTACTTGGCGTGGAAGGCAAGCTAGGCAATACGTATATGGATATCTCCTCCTTCGTAACCGACCTTGTGTAACCCTAACCCTCTCCGGTGTCTATATAAACCGAAGGGTTTTAGTCCGTAGGACAACAATCAAAACATACAATCATACCATAGGCTAGCTTCTAGGGTTTAGCCTCTCTGATCTCGTGGTAGATCTACTCTTGTAACACTCATATCATCAATATTAATCAAGCAGGACGTAGGGGTTTACCTCCATCAAGAGGGCCTGAACCTGGGTAAAACTTCGTGTCCCTTTCCTCCTGTTACCATTCGGTCTAGACGCACAATTCGGGACCCCCTACCCGAGATCCGCCGGTTTTGACACCGACAGCCGTCATCTTATCCATAAGATCCATCAGCACCTGAGCCGGCGGGCGCGCGGGGTCTCCTGACCCGATCGCGGCCTTCCCGGAGGTTATTGCTGCCACAGCCGTAGAGTTTTGAGCAGGCTGCGTACCAGTCATGAAGACTCCCGCTCTGTTCGGCGGCTCAAAGGGGTCCGAAATACTGCTGCCATCGGAACAGCCCCCGAGCCTGCCATCTTGTAGTTTATACAATGAATCCATCTCGCCTGTGGACGACTCACCATCAGAATAGATGGCCGTCTCACCGCCATCCACGGATCCTTCAGAGAACTCCCCTCCATGGATGCAACCCATGAAGGCACGCTTCACTACAGGCTGAGCCCGGGCGGGTGTCGGTGTCAAAACCGGCAGATCTCGGGTAGGGGGTCCCGAACTGTGCGTCTAAGGCGTATGGTAATAGGAGGTAGGGGACACGATGTTTTACCCAGGTTCGGGCCCTCTTGATGGAGGTAAAACCCTATGTCCTGCTTGATTAATATTGATGATATGGGTAGTACAAGAGTAGATCTACCACGAGATCAGAGAGGCTAAACCCTAGAAGCTAGCCTATGGTATGATTGTACGTTGTATATCATCTATCGACTAGCCTGGCCTCGGTTTATATAATGCACCAGAGGCCTAGGATAACAAGAGTCCTAGCCGAATACGACGGTGGGGAGGAGTCCTTGTCTTGATCACCAAGTCTTGTGAATCTTCCATGTATGCGACAGCCGTCCGAACTGGCCCATGAGTATACGGCCATGGGGGTCCTCGGCCCAATCTAATAGATTGGGAGACGACGTGGTGAGTACCCCCTAGTC
Source organism: Triticum urartu (assembly GCF_056163025.1). Classification (NCBI taxonomy): domain Eukaryota; kingdom Viridiplantae; phylum Streptophyta; class Magnoliopsida; order Poales; family Poaceae; genus Triticum; species Triticum urartu. The sequence continues at coordinate 448,499,506 of NC_141878.1, read as the reverse complement.
CAGGACACCGTCAGTAGCCCCCTGAACCGGTCTTCAAGTTGGGGACGCTCCTCGGTTCTTCCAAACTATTCTTCGTCTTCGGTTGTCGGTCTTGAAAACTGGTTCAACAAATCTTCTCATCTACGATCTTGAGGATCGCCGAAATGCATTCGACGAGTTTGCACGTCGGGTATCCGAGGAGCCCCTTTAAGTTTCCGGCCTTTATCAATGCCTTGTTATTTTTATGCCACACCTCGGGTTTGAAGTTGTTCCCAGGAGGCAGTGTCCTCTTGCATCCGAGCTCTGACGCCGGCCTGCATTCGAGGTATCTTTTGCAACCGAGCACCAATGATGGACTGCTTCCGAGCTCCAACATCGAAATGTATCCGAGCTCCAACGCCGGACTGTGTCCAAGCTCCAATGCCGGACTATATCCAAGATGTCATAGATCATCTTGGTCCAAAAAAGTTGAAGGAGTTTGGCCGAGCTTAATGCTGGAAATGCCCTCTATGGAGCCAGCCACTAGCGCCCGAGCTTTATGCCGGACTACTTCCGAGGTGGTGCACCACCCCTACTATGGGCTGATTTTTTGTCAATAATTTTGCTTGGTGCAATTTATTCTCTGCCGAGATATATAGCCAGTAGCCCTCAAGGTGTGTATCGATCTAAAACCCAAGATGCACCTGAAGGATGACGTAAGACCGCTGATCCCAGTAGCCGCTGAGACTCAGGTTGATTTGCAAAATCAGCCTGAGGATCAAGTCCTAGCTCGGCAGAATACTTCGGGATACAAAAAGCGGCGTGCTCAATCCTCGAGACTCAGGTTGGGTGCGGCCGACCAACCTGAGGATCATAATCTCCTCGGAAACTGTATTGCACTTAAAATTTTCTGCATTGGACATGCAATGCAGTAGCCCCCGAGACACTGGTCGGGTGGCAGCACCAGATCAGGGGATCGATGTACCCCTTTAATATTTGTAAATAATAAGCCCGAAGCCCAGTAGCCCCCGAGCCTTAATGCGGCACGGGTGGCCGAATTAAGGATCAATATTTATAGTAAAATCACAGATTATGTGTAATGACTCAATGTATACAAGTACTTTACGTCATTAATGCTCGAATCCGCATTGTACAAAACTTTGTTGACCGACCATCGGCTTCCACCTCCTCGGCTAGTAGCCGAGGAGTGTTTGTCCTACTTTATAAAGCCTTTATGAGGGCAAAGATTTACAACAAACAAGGCAATCTGGCCATACGGTTTTATAAACAAAGGTACACAGAGAGATATGTTATATTACTGTTTAACATAAGAAATGTCTTCCAAAGAAAATAGTCCCGCTATTGGTTCCTTTCTTTGGGTTGTCATGCTAAGCATGATCATGAAACCTCAGCTCTAATGTAAGAGCAAAATATTGAGGATTTAGTTTCGGAGGCCAGTTACTAGCCCCCAGTAGTGTTCGGCGACAGTCGAGGTCAAGCCGTAAACACTTCGGACAATGTTATGAATGGCCCATCATTTAACATAGTCATCGGATCGCTGACCAGTTTACGCTTATTGTGACAGTCAGTTTTCGGCTTTCTCCACTGAGGTGCTTAACCATGTGAGCTGGAAGCACAATCGCAGTGGTTCTCCCTTTGCACACCTAGCCGAACAAAGCGGAACGTAGGAGGCAAGCGCAGGAGCCGGGCAACCCAACTATTGACCGAAGACACAATTCGAAACCAATGCATATATAGTGAGATCCGAGAATGTTTTTGCCGAATCTATAAAGGTGTCCGGCATTGCACTATGAGACTTGTGCTGGAAACACACAAATAGTTTAAAAGTGCCATAAGCTTGGAAAACCAAAAAACGTCAGTAAAAACTTGACGTCCGAACAAGATCAAGTGTTCGGTGCCAATCTGAAAATTGGACTTTAGAAAAAAAAGTGCTTCTGTCGTGCTTTAACATGACACATCCTATCTCAAGAGTTCAAGCAGGTCAGCCTACGGCTTCAACCTCCTATCCCGAAGGAGGAGTACTTCTCATTAGGCCAGTTTAGCAAACTAAACTCTAGCGGCTTTGAGAGAGAAATTAGGCTCCCCGGCTAGTGACCACACACTCGTGTCGAAAAAGGGAGTGGTAAATAAAGACTTTGCAACAACCAAGAATAAAACACAATTACTATAAAATAGCTCATATAAATTTAAGAGCCCCCAAGTGACTTGGGTAAAAGAATTTTATGTACAATGATTGTATGTACCTAAGTACTAATATCATATCTTTGTTCAACCAAACTTTAAACGCGTCTTAACCGACCGTCGGCTTCTCCCTCTTCGGTCAAGGACCGAAAAGTGTTATGTACTCCACCTGTCAAGAATATCGACAGTGTTTCCGATAACCAAGCAACCAGGCCATAAGGCTGTAACAGATAAAGCGCTCTTAGGGAACTTATGCTATATTACAGACAAAGTGTAAGAAGCATCTTCAAAGAAAATAGTACCCCCACCGATACCTTTCTTCGGTGCTCATTATTCCTATGAGACTTGTGCAATAGATTTTTTGTACTCATGAGTTACGTTGTGTGCCGACCATGATTGAAAACAATAAGAGCGCTAGCTTTCGGCTTCACCTAGTCTGAGGTCAGAGCTCGGAGGACCCGGCCGTGACAATCGTAGAGGTTCTCCCTTTACTCCCAAGCCAAACAATTGGGAACGTAGGGGGCAAGCACAAGAGCCAGGCAACCCAGCTTGCAAATCGCTTAAGTCAATATGGTGCATATTGTGGCGTAATACACGAACATGGAACGAAGCCGTACAAGTATAATCATATGCAAGAGGAAAAGCTTCATAAAAGAAGCCCCCAAATAAATGGTGTATTTGAATTTGTATGTCACAAACAAAGTTTGGAAAAGGAAATTTTCTACAAGCAACTTTTTTCCAAAAAAAGTATAATGCTTGGTCAAACCGAACACAAGTTAAAAATTAAAACTTTGAGCATGAAAGCGACTTAGTTGGTTAATGCGTTCAGCATTGATGACGCGGTCCGAGCTTGATGCGGGACAAGGTTCCATCCCCCAAGCCGGTCCCGAGGTGGCGGAGCGGAGAGCTCGACACGTCGAAGTGGTGACATAGCACGGTCAATGCAGACCGACAGAGTGACGCCGAAGTCCCCGGATCAGTTTCCTGTGCACAAAAAATAGTGCAGACCAGAGATAATAGTAATAATAATAATTAAAAAAACTGTTGCATAATAAATAATTTATGCAAAGTGAGTAATAATAAATATGGCCTGGCACCGAAGTCAACGTCGATGCAGGGCGTCGGCGTGATGCGGTAAAGGCATGGCAAAGCCTGAATTTACAGGTTGGTCCGAGTTCCAGATGCGGCGTTCGCCGGACTATGTACGGAAACTGACCGAACCACCACACGACCATCGTTAATGCGGCCATCATTTGATAGACCTGTGTACAGATGATGGAAAAACCAGAGTAATAATTCCTTGGGAAAAATAAACCCAAACAAGCAAAAAACTAGCATTAATAGCACCTGGTTTATTTCTAGTAGCAATCCGAAGAAAGGTGATTCCCAAAATTGGGACTCGATCCGCACACCCATTCAAGGGCGGAGCCAGCGCCCAGCTAGCCTGGGCACTTGCCCGGCCTCACAAGATACGCGACATACTACGATGGCACTGTCATAACGGGGCAAATTACTCCTCACGGTGGTTTACCCGGGCAGTAGGTAGCTGGGCCAATGGGCTTCCGTTTCGATCCTCTCTGGTCAAACGCTATTAATTAGTAATTATTAAGCAAAAAAACGTACGTACAGGCTAATGGGCTATGTACCTACGGGAGATAAGCCTACTCATTTCATCTTTTTTTTTACTGGAGATGAGAAGGAAACGATCGGTCCATCGCTCCACGCCTCCACCTCCCCGATCCGTTCGGTTAATTTCTGTTCGCTCGAGACGGCCGCATCCTCGGTCCATCGGAAACGGAGACAGAGCGGTAGCTGGAGCTAATCCATCCGAGACTCTGACGAATGCTTTGCATCATCGCCTACTTGTCCCCTTCTTCAGAATTAGGTGAGATTCATAGACTTATTAGGGCTTAAATTTTGAGGTCACAGCAAGGAAAATTGGTCACCAGGGATGATTACCAATTTATGAGTTTAGTTCTTGTTTAGGGATTTGTTCTACATACAAATATTAAATCCAAATTTTAAATCATTAAATTTGAGAGATGAGGAGATTTTGGCAGAAAGTGTGCATGGTGTGCAACCACAAATAGAAGTAGATCCACAATCACCATCTCGTATTGCCTCGTGTTTTTATTGAATATATTCGCAAATCACAACACTTGATTTATGTGAATATTAAAAATCCAATTTTTTTGTCATGTTGACTCTGCTAGGATGTTTGGATGATAATTTGGACAGCTATACTTTTGTGAGTAATATGATGAGTTTGGTTCTATGTGGCCCCGGTTCTATCACTTAAGGTATCAAGTATCAACTATATTTTGGCTTATGAAACTAAATTTTGGTATATTATATATTATTTCACTGTCAAATTACATTTGTGTGATTAATATGGTTATATTTTCACTACATTATTAATGTGGATTTGTGATTTGAAAGTTTGATGCTATTTTATATATTATGTATCCGAACACTCGATTTTGGTTTTTTTATTAGAAACTTAGGCTTAAACTCGCCCAGGCTCCACAAAAATTCTGGCTCCGCCACTGCACCCATTGCCTGATGGGCGATAAAGCGACGGTATGGCGATGCTGGCAAAGGTTGGCTCGCCGAGACAAAGCCCTCGGTCCAGTTAACGTGACGGAGCTGGTCGGCTAGTGACGCCGAAGTCTCTGGAGTAGGTTGATGAAGAGATGGTGAAGCCCCCGGTCCAGCCGAGATGTCGAAGCCTCGATGTCAGCCGATGAGTCAAAGTAGGTCGGCGTGATGGACACCATCTTGAAGAAGCAATAGTGCGGCCCTGCCGATGCAGGTCGTGACGTGGTCGATGCCTGCTTGATGAAGTGACCGTGCGGCGATGCCGGTATGCCCACTCCGTATAATCCGTGGGGAGATGATGTTGGTGATGATTTATCCTTCATGGTGTTGGACTCTTGTTCGGCTTGCCGAGATGATGATCCGAAGAAGTTGAGCTCGGCTCAACAAAGTGACGACGTGTCTAGCGCAGGTCGGCAGCCTTGGAGCAATACCGCCGGACTGGTTTGACACCAGCATGGTGATGAAGGCGACCTCAGGGGAGGCTTAAAAATTTATGGGCACATGTTTAAAAGCAACGCACAATACCCTAGAAGAGAATTCCTCTAAAAAGGTTGTACAATGTCACGTTCATAAAGAAACATGAATTCGGGTCGGATCCGTATTCGCACAGAAAACGGATCCGAAAATTGATCCACTCATCGGAAGGTTCCTGGAGTTTGAACCGTCGGATCGATCTGAAATTTGGAGGGGTGGAAGATATGGGAATTCCGTAGTAGATGAACGGTTAGATCTTCCAAAAGACCTCCGAGCTAGGCTCTGGAGACCACTCCCTAAACTCGTCCAGATTCCCGTCCAGATTTGACAGGGCTCCGGTATATCATAGATTGTCGGAGATTCCTCCATCGGAACTCGACGAAATTTGGCATGATTGTTGTAGACTCAATTCCGCACAATTCCACCAGAGGGATCGTCAAAGTGATGCCCTAAGAGGTGGTGGCAGCGGATACAAGTTTGCTATTCAGAAAAACAGCATGGTCGCCCGAGGGCAATGTTGACGTTGAGCCCCCGAGCTCCATGAATGATTCCTCCATGATCTTGATAGAGATCGGAGTTGACGTTGATGAAGGCCCTCGTCCGAACATGACGATCGGAGATGGAGCACGGTCCTCGGTCGAGCCAAGGTGACCAAAAGAGCCGGCGACGAAGATGCCGGCATCGTAGTTGACCTGCAGAGAGCCATCGATCCTTTTTCCGATCACACAACGAAACTCTCAATGAAAGCACCAATGTCGGTGTCAAAACCGGTGGATCTCGGGTAGGGGTCCCGAACTGTGCGTCTAAGGTGGATGGTAATAGGAGGCAGGGGACACGATGTTTTACCCAGGTTCGGGCCCTCTTGATGGAGGTAAAACCCTACGTCCTGCTTGATTAATATTGATGATATGGGTAGTACAAGAGTAGATCTACCACGAGATCAGAGAGGCTAAACCCTAGAAGTTAGCCTATGGTCTAATTGTACGTTGTATATCATCTATCGACTAGCCTAGCCTCGGTTTATATAATGCACCAGAGGCCTAGGATAACAAGAGTCCTAGCCAAATACGCCGGTGGGGAGGAGTCCTTGTCTTGATCACCAAGTCTTGTGAATCTTCCATGTATGCGGCAGCCGTCCGAACTGGCCCATGAGTATACGGCCATGGGGGTCCTCGGCCCAATCTAACAGATCGGGAGACCACATGGTGAGTACCCCCTAGTCTAGGACACCGTCAGCGGGTCTCGTACGCTGAGCCGTCTCGATGAGGTCGGTGCAGATGTCCCGCTCAGGGCCCGGCTTGCCGATCCGGCCGATGAAGACGTGGATTCCGTCGAATGGGACCCAGTACCCGTACTCAACCGAGCCGGCGTCGGGGTCCCAACCTTCTTCGTCGATGTAGAGCTTGCCGCGACGACTCTTGGTCATCCGGCCCACAACGTATCCCTTGAACACTTCGAAGCTGCCCTTCAAGTACTCAAATCCACCGTGCGCTGACCCCACGGTGGGCGCCAACTGTTGTGGAATTGTCACGGCAGATGTCCTAGTGAAAGGACTTAGTCGTGGAGCCATTGCAACTAGGAAGCTTAAAGGGGTTAATCGGGACAAAGGACACGAGAGGTTTATACTGGTTCGACCCCTGAAGTGAAGGTAAAGCCTAGTCCAGTTGATGTGGTATTGCTAGGTTTCGATGACCAAGGAGCGAAATACGCTAGCTTGGCTCTCGACCTGTTGTTTCTTGCCCTAAGACGCCACCGGGTCATCCCCTTATATACACGGGTTGATGCCCTGCGGCCTACAGAGTCCCGACCGGCTTATAAACAGTGTCCGGCTCGGTGACTAGTTATTCTTGCCTTATTACACAAGTTACATACATATGGCGGTTTATCTCTATAGGCCATAAATCACCCTTTGGGCCTTGGGCCTTTAGCTAACCCGCCATCCCTAGGAGTCGTCGCGGGCTTCATGAATCATCATAAGTATAACCCGGCCCCTCCTGGGCGGGTCATACTAATAACTATATCCCCAAGATGGGGGCAAGAAGTGCAGCGACGGGCGAGAAGAATAGATGGCGGCCGAGTACCGCAGAGCGGTGGTGGTGCGCTGCTTGGCAACGGTGGTGGTGCGCTGCTTGGTAGCAGCGGAGCGCTGCAAGAAGGGATGAGTTTGGGAATTGGAGGAAGAGAAGGAGAGCGAGGCCAGGGGTGCGTGCGTGAGTATCACCATTGCCCTCCCTTCGATTTTATAACTGCGGCGAGACATGGGGGAGTGGGATCGGTTGCGGCCGTGTTTCCACTTCCCCACATTATGTGGGCACATTCCCCCCCCCCCCACGAATTAACTACCCTCGAGAAGCGCAACCGTCGGCGGCGGCCGCAATCAATCCCCGCGAGCGGGCCGAGGGTGCGGCGTGGCGGGTCCTAGCCCACTGATACGTCCCGTCGCGCGCTTGGCCTGGCAGGGCCTCTTCGGCTGCTGTTCACCATGTGGCGCCCGTGTCAGGCCGTGGGAGGCGCGTCCCTTCCCCTTCAACGGCAAACTCCTCGGTTTCCCACCCATACCTAGGTACCACGATCCGGCTTCCGGAAGGCGACACACAGTGGGTGTTGCCAGACCCGACGGCCACAAACTTCATCAACCCGGCTGCCTCCTCAGGGGGGATGAAACTGCGAAGGCCCTCCTACCCGAAGCTGGCGAGCCTTCACAGCTTCGGGACTACTATCGGGGGGATGGACCCTGGGCAGGCAATGGAACCCAGATCCTTTCAAAAACATCAGGGCTGGCAATGCCCCTCAATCCGGCTTGCCCCTGGCCGGCTTCCCAGCGCAACCCGGCTAGGTCCAGCAACCCGGCCAAGCCGGCTGGTGCATGCCGGCCGGATCCCGCAAGCCAAACCTTCATCAACAACCAAGCATGGATACAGTGTGCCATCTTTATGCCGGCCCCGGCGGGCACGTCTCCCGTGTCGACCAAGCCCCCGCCTGGGCGGCGGCATCCCGAAGGCCCAACCGTGTAGCAGGATGGCGCAGCCGTCCCATGATTTCCAACATGGCGTTCCTATAGTATGAAGCAGCCGGCCATACCCGCGCCTGGCGGGCCTGCTATGGCCCGTAACCGACGGACCCGGCAAAACCGGCGCCCCGGCGGCCCCCACTGCCGGCTCCTAGACACTGGCATCCCAGCACCGTGATACGTCTCTGATAACCCACAAGTATAGGGGATCAATTGTAGCCTCTTTCGATAAGTTAGATTGTCAAACCCAACGAGGAGCTAAAGGTAGAACAAATATTCCCTCAAGTATTATCGACCACCGATACAGCTCTATGCACGCTTGATGTTCGCTTTACCTAGAACAATTATGAAACTAGAAGTACTTTGTAGGTGTAATGGGGTAGGTTTGCAAGAATATAAAGAGCACGTAAATAAAAACTAGGGCCTGTTTTAGGTAAAGAAGCAATAAAGTTAGTATAGCGAGTGTGGAAAAGTGGTGGTAGGGGTTGGAAAATTATCCCTAAGCAATTGACTACTTTACTAGACTGATAGCAAGTTTTATGTGGGAGAGGCCACTGCTAGCATGTCATCCCTAACTAGGAATTCTATGCACTTATGATTGGAACTATTAGCAAGCATCCGCAACTACTAACGTTAAGGTAAAACCCAACCATAGCATTAAGATATATTGGTCCCCCTTCAATCCCGTATGCATCAATTTCTATGCTAGGTTGAAGCTTCTATCACTCTTGCCCTCCAATACATAGTCCTACCAACATACACCTAACCCTATGGTGTGATCCACGCGCACGCTCATATGATGGGCACTGCTACCTCTTGAGCACTGCGTTGGTTTTCCCCGAAGAGGAAGGGATGATGCAGCAAAGTAGCGTAAGTATTTCCCTCAGTTTTTGAGAACCAAGGTATCAATCCAGTAAGAGGCTACGCGCGAGTCCCTCATACCTGCACAAAGCAAATAACTCCTCGCAACCAACGCGATAAGGGGTTGTCAATCCCTTCACGGTCACTTACGAGAGTGAGATTTGATAGATATGGTAAGATAATATTTTTGGTATTTTTATGATAAAGATGCAAAGTAATGTAAAAGGCAATGAAAATAACTAAGTATTGGAAGATTAATATGATGGAGATAGACCCGGGGGCCATAGGTTTCACTAGTGGCTTCTCTCAAGAGCATAAGTATTTTACGGTGGGTGAACGAATTACTGTTGAGCAATTGACAGAATTGAGCATAGTTATGAGAATATCTAGGTATGATCATGTATATAGGCATCACGTCTGAGACAAGTAGACCGACTCCTGCCTGCATCTACTACTATTACTCCACTCATCGACCGCTATCCAGCATGCATCTAGAGTATCAAGTTCATGAAAGCAGAGTAACGCCTTAAGCAAGATGACATGATGTAGAGGGATAAACTCATGCAATATGATGAAAACCCCATCTTGTTATCCTCGATGGCAACAATACAATACGTGCCTTGCTGCAAAAAGGAGATTACATCGAATAGATCTCCACAAGAGAGGGGGGAACATTGTATAGAGATCCAAAAAGAGAGAAGAAGCCATGTAGCTAATAACTATGGACCCGTAGGTCTAAGGTGAACTACTCACACTTCATCGGAGAGGTTATGGTGTTGATGTAGAATCCCTCCATGATGGATACCCCCTCCGGCGGAGCTCCAGAACAGGCCCCAAGATGGGATCTCGTGGATACAGAAAGTTGCGGCGGTGGAATTAGGGTTTTGGCTCCGTATCTGATCGTTTGGGGGTACGTAGGTATATATAGGAGGAAGTAGTACGTCGGTGGAGCAACAGGGGGCCCACGAGGGTGGAGGGCGTGCCTGGGGGGGTAGGCATGCCCCATACCTCGTGGCCTCCTCCTTTGTTTCTTGACATAGGGTCCAAGTCTCCTGGATCATGTTCGGTGAGAAAATCACGTTCCCGAAGGTTTCATTCCGTTTGGACTCTGTTTGATATGCCTTTTCTTCGAAACTCTAAAATAGGCAAAAACAGCAATTCTGGGCTGGGCCTCCGGTTAATAGGTTAGTCCCAAAAATAATATAAAAGTGGATAATAAAGCCCAATAATGTCCAGAACTGTAGATAATATAGCATGGAGCAATCAAAAATTATAGATACGTTGGAGACGTATCAGGCACCAAAGGACAGCAACATGACCACAAGCAAATTAAACCAATCATAGCAATTCACCAATTACCGATAGGACAACAAAAATCTACTCGGGCATCATAGGATGGCAACACATCAATGGATAATAATATGAAGCATAAAGCACCATGTTCAAGTATAGGGTATAGCGGTTTGCGGGAGAGTAGACCGCTGTAGATAGACGGGGGAAGGTGATGAAGATGTTGGTGAAGATGATGGAGGTGTTGGTGTAGATCGCCGTCACACGATGATGGCCCCAACGGCGTTCTGGCACCACCAGGAGAGAGGGGGAGAGGTCCCCCTTCTTCTTATTCTTCCTTGACCTTCTCCCTAGATGGTAGACGGGTTTCCCCTCTGGTCCATGGACCCCCTCCAAGATTGGATATGTCTCTCTGTTTCTCTCTGTTTCTGTCTTTCAGATTTTGGCCTTTCACCGTTTCTTATATTCTCGGAGATCCGTAACTCCGATTCGGCTGAAATTTTAACATGATTTGTATCCAGATATTGGCTATCTTGCGGCGAAAGAAGGGCACCAACCTCCTTACGGGGTGGCCACGAGGGCCTAGGGCGCGCCTGACCGCCTGGGGCGCGCCCCCTGCCTCGTGGCCTCCTTGGGCATCGTCTCGCGTTGATTCTTCTTCCCAAAAATCACATATATTCCAAAAAAATATCCGTCATTTTTTATCCCATTTGGACTCCGTTTGATATGGATTTTCTGCGAAACAAAAAAACATGCAACAAATAGGAACTGACACTGGGCACTGGATCAATATGTTAGTCCCAAAAATAGTACAAAAAATTGCCAAAAGTATATGAAATTTGTATAATATTGGCAAGGAACAATCAAAAATTATAGATACGACGGAGACGTATCAGTCTACAACGTATGTATATTTTTTTATTGTTCCATGCTATTATATTATCCATGTTGGATGTTTTATATGCATTTATATGCTATTTTATATGATTTTTAGGACTAACCTATTAACCTAGAGCCCAGTGCCAGTTTATGTTTTTTCCTTGTTTTTGAGTTTTACAGAAAAGGAATACCAAACGGAGTCCAATTGACGTGCCATTTTTTGATGATTTTTTATGGACCAAAAGAAGCCCCCAGAGTAAAATAGTTGGGCCAGAAGAGTCCCGAGCCGTCCACGAGGGTGGAGGGCGCGCCCTACCCCCTGGGCGCGCCCCTGCCTCGTGGACGACTCAGAGATCCCCCTAGCGTGAGACCGATGCCAAAAATTCCTATAAATACATAAACCCTCGAAAGGATACCTAGATCGGGAGTTCCGCCGCCGCAAGCCTCTGTAGCCACCAAAAACCAATCGGGACCTTATTCTGGCACCCTGCCGGAGGGGGGTCCATCACCGGTGGCCATCTTCATCATCCCGGCACTCTCCATGACGAGGAGGGAGTAGTTCACCCTTGTGGCTGAGGGTATGTACCATTAGCTATGTGTTTGATCTCTCTCTCTCTCTCTCTCGTGTTCTTGATATGGCACGATCTTGATGTACCACGAGCTTTGCTATTATAGTTGGATCTTATGATGTTTCTCCCCCTCTATCTCCTTGTGATGAATATAATTTTCCCTTTGAAGTTATCTTATCGCATTGAGTCTTTAAGGATTTGAGAACACTTGATGTATGTCTTGCATGTGCTTATCTCTGGTGACAATGGGATATTCACGTGATCCACTTGATGTATGTTTTGGTGATCAATTTGCGAGTTCTGTGACCTTGTGAACTTATGCATAGGGGTTGGCACACGTTTTCGTCTTGACTCTCTGGTAGAAACTTTGGGGCACTCTTTGAAGCTCTTTGTGTTGGTTGAATAGATGAATCTGAGATTGTGTGATGCATATCGTATAATCATACCCACAGATACTTGAGGTGACATTGGAGTATCTAGGTGACATTAGGGTTTTGGTTGATTTGTGTCTTAGGGTGTTATTTTACTACGAACTCTAGGGTTGTTTGTGACACTTATAGGAATAGCCCAATGCATTGATCAAAAAGATTAACTTTGAGGTGGTTTCGTACCCTACAATAATCTCTTCGTTTGTTCTCCGCTATTAGTGACTTTGGAGTGACTCTTTGTTGCACTTTGAGGGATAGTTATATGATCTAATTATGTTATCCTTGTTGAGAGAACTTGCACTAGTGAAAGTATGAACCCTAGGCCTTGTTTCGAAGCATTGCAATACTGCTTATGCACACTTTTGCTACTAGTTACCTTGGTGTTTATATATTTTCAGATTACAAAAACCTATATCTACTATCCATATAGCACTTGTATCACCATCTCTTCGCTGAACTAGTGCACCTATACAATTTACTATTGTATTGGGTGTGTTGGGGACATAAGAGACTCTTTATTATTTGGTTGCAGGGTTGTTTGAGAGAGACCATCTTCATCCTATGCCTCCCACAGATTGATAAACCTTAGGTCATCTACTTGAGGGAAATTTGTTGTTGTCCTACAAACCTCTGCACTTGGAGGCCGAACAAAGTCTACAAGAAGAAGGTTGTGTAGTAGACATCAAGCTCTTTTCTGGCGCCGTTGCCGGGGAGGTTAGTGCTTGAAGGTATATCTTTTGATCTTGCAATTGAATCTTTTAGTTTCTTGTTTTATCACTAGTTTAGTTTATAAAAGAAAACTAGAAAAAATGAAATTGAGGGTGCTTCATATGCTTCATCTTTTTAATATCTTTCGTGAAAATAAGGATTCTGATAATTGTGCCAAAATGTTAGAAGAAGAATGAAATAAAATATTTGGCATACAATCTTTGAATGATGAGCATGATCGCAATGTTGTTAGTATGAACTCTATGAATATGCATAGTACTAATGATGATTGCACTAGTAATGTTAAAAATTTCTCTTATAAGAATGTCAATTTTTGTGGAGTGCATAGAGCTTGCAAGCACAAACCAAATAGGGAAGATAGATTTTGCAAGAGGCATAAGTATTTAGAAACTAAATGTTTACAAGAGAGGCTAGATGCTTGTGCTGAAAATTTAAAATTTCTTTGCCATCCTTGTGAACTTTGCAATAAATGTGATCATTTAAATCTCCGATGCAAATTGTTTCATGATCGTATCGTGTCCAAAAATTGTGATGACTTGATTTCCCTTGCGCATCATAATGAACTTAGTTTGCTTGTGGGTTATGAATAAATGAAATATATAACTAATGATCTTCCAAAATTTGTTCTCGATAAAGTTCTTGATTTTGATCTAGAGGAAATTTATATGTATTGTGCAGTGAATTGCATTGAAAATCCTTATATTGCCAATTACATAAAGACAAGAAAACAAATAGAAGATGAAGAGAATACTAATGAAAGGGAAGAGATTTCCCAATATCCTCCTATTCTTTCTTATGATGAATTAGGTAACGTGGAGGAGCTTTCTATTCAACCAATCTCATTAATAAGGTGCTCCAAAAAGAGGATTAAACCCACACATGATGCGAAGAAGAAAAAGAAAAGACGAAGAAGCAAAGGTAAAAAGGTATCATTTCCAAATGATGTTGCTCCTATTACTCATTGTGATGATGATGATAATTGCTATACTTGGTGCTATCCATACTATTAATGATGAGACTGATTATACTTATGATATGCAAAGGCCCAAGCTTGGGGATGCTATGTTTGATGAGAATGACATGTTTGAGAATTTATTTGCTAAAATTAATGTTTGTCCCAAGCTTGGGGATGCTATGTTTTATGAAGATGATATTTTTAACCTCCCAAGTTTTGATATGAAAATTTATTATGATGATAGCATGCCTCCTATTTATGATGATTATATTGATGAAAGTGGGTTTGGAAGAGTGTCACCATTTTTTGACTGGGAACTGTGGGGCAAACCCCCACAGCATATCAAAACCTTTATTAAACAAAGAAAAAAGATACAAAAGTTGATTACAAGGAGTAATCTAGAAGAAGTAGCCAAACTAGAAGGAGATGAGGGGTTAGCAAAAAAGAAAAGACTTACTACACTAAGCCTTAAGGGGGAAGGAAAGAGATCCACTTGAGAAGGTCATACTTGTAGGCAGATTTAATCCTATATTGTAACAAAGAGATATCATGCCTAAAAGCAGCACGCCATTTATAAAAACTAGCCCTCTCATTTCTGAAAACCTTGGCATTTCGAATGATCCAGATGTTCCAGCATGCAGTGAACACCACTTCTGAGAAAAAAGGCTTGTCAAAATCATTCCTAGCCTGAATAACCACATCAGACATAGAGATCCCTGCAGGCTAATCAATTTGTAGGTAATTCCAGACACGAACACTGAAATTGCAGTTGAAGAAAAGATGATCCCCGGTCTCTCGAACCTGCAGGGGGTAAAGTCTACAATGCACACCATCCTCCATGTGCCAATGCCTTCTCTCCACCATATCTTTTGTATTCAACCTGTCCATGATGAGAATCCAAGCAAATACCTTAATCTTGAGAGTACAGGATGATTTCCATATCCAACAGAGCAGAGGATTAAAGGTTTCAGACTGGAATGTGTGGGAGTAAAACATCTTGGGTCTATACTGCTTGGAAGAGTTCTGCCAAAACCACACATCCTTAGAGCCAGATGCTCTACTATGAGAATCCATCATAGATTGAATCATGCCCAACTATCCAAAGGCCTGAGCAGACAGGGGGAGATGAAAATGCTGCACAATATCCTGAGAACTGAAGAACTCCTTGACTGTAATCCATGGGTCCTTAACATAAGAAAATAATCTAGGAAATCTTGATTGAAGAGGGGAGACCTCATCACCAATATTCCAGTTATCTGACCAGAACAGAGCAGTGTCACCATCATTAACCTCAACCCAATAACACTCTCTAAAACTCAGCATAACCTTGCAAATATCCTTCCACCAGAAAGAGCCACAAGCAGATGTTCCTTGGGGCACCCTTCCATGGTAGTAAGAGTCCCAAATGAGAGACACCCAAGGAATATCATATTTATTGAGGAAGTTACTAGCATGTTTGAGGAGCAAGGCAACATTTTGTACCCCCAGATTGAGAATACCAAGACCACCCCTGTTTTTTGGGCCACAAATAAGCTCCCAAGCAGCAAGGGAGGGGGCAGGTTCATCTCTGTTCCTTCTCCACAAACACTGCCTCTGAATTCTCTCTAACTGTTTGAGGATTCCAGCTGGAACAGCCAAACTGCACATAAAGAAGATGGGCATTGAAGACAAAGCATAGTTCAGAAATTGTAGTCTCTCCCCTTGATTGAGAAAAGAGGAGCTAGCAGTCATTCTTCTTTCCATACAGTCCACCAGAGACATAAAGTCCACCATTTTGGGACTTGTGGTTCCCACTGGCAGCCCAAGATAAGTGAAAGGCATCTTTCCTATATGGCAACCAAAAGTAACAACAAGATCATTCATCACAATAGGATCAACATTTATGGGGACGAGGAAAGATTTGAGGTAGTTGACATCTAGGCCAGTGGACTGAGCAAACACTTGATGCATATCTTTCAAGGCCAGGAGTTGAATCCTATCAGCAGGTAAGATGAATAAAGTATCATTTGCATATTGGATCACAGGGTAATCCTGGTCATGACAAGGGATAGGCAGTTGAAGAATTCCTCGTATGAACATGTCATTGATGACAGATTGCAAAAGATCAGCAGCAATAACAAACAGGAGAGGAGAGACAGGATCACCCTGCCTGACCCCCTTTTTACAAACAAATTTTCTCCCAAGGACACCATTAAGAAGAACTGAGGAAGTACCAGTGCCCAACAATTGCTTCATCCAGAGAATCCATTTCTCATTAAAACATTTGTGCCTAAGAATCTGAAAAAGAGCTTCATGTTCCAGAGAGTCAAAATCCTTTTCAAAATCTAACTTAAGGATTACAATTGGCCTCTTAGATTGATGGCACTGATACAAATACTCAAACGTCCAGCCAATACAATCTTGTATTGTTCTGCTCTTAATAAAACCATATTGGTTCTTGTGAATGCACTGCAAGATGACCTCTTGAAACCTATTTGCTGCCATTTTAGAAAGAAACTTCAGGCCCATACTAGTGAGAGAAATAGGCCTATAATCTCCAACCTCTTCAGGTGTAAGCTTCTTAGGCACAAGAGTAATGTAAGAATCATTTATGTTATCCAAGATAGCAACACCCTCATAGAATTCCTGAGCTAGCTCATAAAGTCCTGAGAAATTAGATGCCAGCATTTTTTGAAAAATAGGCCAATAAAGCCATCAGGACCTGGAGCTTTATCCATAGGCATATGCTGAACCACCTTGTCCATTTCATCTTTTTCAAGAGGTTCAACTTTACGAAGCAATGATCCCACTATTTCGGAGGATGTTGAATCTTATTGTGATAATTATAAAAGTGGATTTGGAGAGGTCATGACTTTATTTAGTAATGATTCCACTATCTTGGAGGAGGTTTCAATTGATTATGATGAGAACAAAGTTGCTACTTATGATGATTATTGTGATGATACTTATGTTATAAAAAGTAGTGATGATTATATTTACAAAACTTTTCATGATTATGATTACCCTTTTGCTGAACATTACTCTTTTAATGTGGAAACAATTTATAGTATTAGAGTTTCTTATGATACTCCCACTATCCCGAATGAGAGGAATTTTGCTTATGTGGAGAGTAGTAAATTTTCTATGCTTGTAGATCATGAAAATAATGCTTTATGTGATAGTTATATTGTTGAATTCATTCACGATGCTACTGAAAATTATTATGAGGGAGGAGTATATGCTTGTAGGAATTGCAATAATATTAAGTTTCCTCTCTATGTATTGAAAATCTTGAAGCTATGCTTGTTTTGCCTTCCTATGCTAGTTGATTCTTGTTCCCATAAGTTGTTTGCTCACAAAATACCTATGCATAGGAAGTGGGTTAGGCTCAAATGTGCTAGTTATATTCTTCATGATGCTCCCCTTATGTTCCAATTCTTATCTTTTATGTGAGCATCATTGTCATCATCACGCCTAGCTAGAAAGGCATTAAAGAAAAGCGCTTGTTGGGAGACAACCCAATATTTACCCCTACTGTTTTTCTATGTCCACATGATTAAGCTACTGTTGTAATCATGTTTATAGCTTTTGTTTCAATAAAGTGACAAGTAGAACCTTTGGGAAGACTTGGGTGAAAGTTAATGTGATCTTGCTGTAAAAAACAGAAAGTTTGCGCTCACGAAATTAATTTTCATCTTATACTAGAGAGCTATAAAATACCAATTCGACTTGCAGTAGATCGATATACAAATTTCTCAGGTCGTCGTAATTTGTCAGAATTTTTGGAGTTACCAAAGTATTCGAGAGTTACAGATTACTACAGACTATTCTGTTTTTGACAGATTCTGTTTTCTATGTGTTGTTTGCTTATTTTGATGAATCTATGAGTAGTATCGGAGGGTATGAACCATAGAGAAGTTGGAATACAGTAGATATTACACCAATATAAATAAAGAATTAGTTCACAACATTACTAAAAGTGGTGATTTTATGTTATTATACTAACCGAGCTTACGAGTTTTCTGTTGAGTTTTGTGTTGTGAAGTTGTCAAGTTTTGGGTAAAGATTCGATGGACTATGGAATAAGGAGTGGCAAGAGCGTAAGATTGGGGATGCCCAAAGCACCCAAGGTAATATTCAAGGACAACCAAGAGCCTAAGCTTGGGGATGCCCCAAATGGTATCCCCTCTTCCGTCTTCGTTCATCGGTAACTTTACTAGGAGCTATATTTTTATTCACCCTATGATAAGTGTTTTGCTTGGAGTGTCATTTTATTTTATTTTATTTTGCTTAATGTTTGAATAATATCACAAGATCTGAAATTCTTAAATGTTAGAGAGTCCTCACATAGTTACATAATTATTCAACTACTCATTGATCTTCACTTATATCTTTTGTAGTAATTTGTTGTTTGCTCTAGTGCTTCACTTATATCTTTTAGAGCACGAAAGTAGTTTTATTTTGAAGAAATTGATGAACTCTCAGTGCTTCACTTATATTATTTTGAGAGTCTTTTGGAATAGCATGGTAATTTGCGTTGGTTATGAATTTAGTCCTAATATGATGGGCATGCAAGAGGGATATAATAAAAATTTCATATGAAGTGCATTGAATACTATGTGAAGTTTCATTCCTTATGATTGTTTTGAGACATGAGGATGGTGATATTAGATTCATGCTAGTAGATTAATTGTGAATTTGAGAAATACTTGTGTCGAGGTTTGCAAGTCCCTAGCATGCACGTATCGTAACCGTTGTGTAACAAATTTGAAGCATGAGGTGTTTCTTTGATTGTCTTCCTTATGATTAGCGGTCGGGGACGAGCGATGGCCTTTTCCTACCAATCTATCCCCCTAGGAGATACGCGTAGTGCTTGGTTTTGATTACTTGTAGATTTTTGCAATAAGTATGTGAGTTCTTTATGACTAATGTTGAGTCCATGGATTATACGCACTCTCACCCTTCCACCGTTGCTAGCTTCTCTAGTACCGCGCAACTTCCGCCAGTACCATAAACCCACCATTTACCTTCCTCAAAACAGCCACCATACCTACCTATTATGGCATTTCCATAGCCATTCCGATATATATTGCCATGTAACTTTCCATCTTTTCGTTTATTGTGCCACGCTTCATCATTGTCATATTCTTTTGCATGATCATGTAGTTGACATTGTATTTGTGGCAAACCCACCAATCATAATTCTTTCATACATGTCACTCTTGATTCATTACACATCCCGGTAGACCGCCAGAGGCATTCATATAGAGTCATATTTTGTTCTAAGTATCGAGTTGTAATTCTTGAGTTGTAAGTAAATAAAAGTGTGATGATCTTCATTATTAGAGCATTGTCCCATGTGAGGAAAAAAGAGAAAGGCCCAAAAAAGAGAAGGATCAAAAAACAAAAAACAAAAAAAGAGAAAGAGAGAGAAGGGACAATGCTACTATCCTTTTTCCACACTTGTGCTTCAAAGTAGCACCATGATCTTCATGGTAGAGAGTCTCTTATTTTGTCACTTTCATATACTAGTAGGAATTTTCGTTATAGAACTTGGCTTGTATATTCCAATAATGGGCTTCCTCAAAGTGCCCTAGTGTAAGGACATATTTATCCCTAAGTGTTTTGGTGATTGATGACAACGCATTTGCGGACTAATCGTGTGCCATGAGTATTCCAGACACTTCTTTGCTAGGCACAAGACGATTGGGTGCCCCTCGAAGACTGACGAAGACGGCGTTTTTTCTACGTTTCTTTTTGGTGGATTTGAGTCGTGGGAAAGACGTACTATTAAGAGGGGGTCCGCGTTGGAAAGGTTTGGGTGGAACCATCACGTACACGTCTCCTTCTTATCCCCTCCTTCTTCCTTGGAGCTCCCTCCATTTTCCTGCCTCCTTTGACTGGCTGTTGTTGTTGGTTGCGGTAGTACTGCTTCTGGGTCAACGGTAGTACCGTAGGCATCCACGGTAGTACCGCACGGTGGCGCGGTAGTACCGCTGGTGCCCACGGTAGTACCGCTCCCCTGGAGCCGCACTACCGCTGCCCACCAGGCTAGTGCCGCCCCTTTGCGGTAGTAGGAGCAGATGTAATTTTTTACATCCGCACCTACCGCGGTAGTACCGCTTTCGCCGGGCGGTAGTACCGCGCTATGCGGTCAGACAGTAGTACCGCCCCTCGGCAGTACTACTCTGTCGGGTTTTTGCTACTTCTGTTTCTTTCCGGAAGTAGGCACGGTAGTGTCCCTTCCCCCTAACTGGGACGTTTGCCTCGCGGTAGTACCGCATGGGGGGCGCGGTAGTACCGCGCGTGCGGAAGTTCCGCCCCCAGCTTCTATCTGTGCTGGGGTCGCGGTAGTACCGCACTACCGTGCGGTAGTACCGCTTGGTTGCAAGCAGTAGTACCGCGCGGCCTTGCGGTAGTACCGCTGGCCAGATGCGGTAGTACCGCTGGCCGCGGGCTGGTTGGTGGGTAACGCTTGGATCTTTTCCACACACTATATAAGGGGTCCCCTTCTTCCCCGTTGACTCACCTCTTCCACCATTAAAGCTCCATTATTGCTCCAAGCTCCATTTTCGCCCGATCTCACTCCCTAGCCAACCAAACTTGTTGATTTGCTCGGGAGTGGTTGAGAAGGCCCCGATCTACACTTCCACCAAGAGATATTTGATTCCCCCACTAATCCCTTGCGGATCTTGTTAATCTTGGGTGTTTGAGCATCCTAGATGGTTGAGGTCACCACGAAGCCATAGTCCATTGTGGTGAAGCTTTGTGGTGTCGTTGGGAGCCACCAATTAAGTTGTGGAGATTGCCCCAACCTCGTTTGTAAAGGTTCGGTCGCCGCCTCCAAGGGCACCAATAGTGGAATCACGGCATCTCGCATTGTGTGAGGGCGTGAGGAGATTACGGTGGCCCTAGTGGCTTCTTGGGGAGCATTGTGCCTCCACACCGCTCCAACGGAGACGTACTTCCTCTCAAAGGGAAGGAACTTCGGCAACACATCCTCGTCTCCACCATCTCCACTCTTGGTTATCTCGTGCCTTTACTTGTGTAGCTTATTTGTTTCATATATCTTGCTTGCTTGTGTTCCTATTCGTGTTGCATCATATAGGTTGCTCACCTAGTTGCATATCTAGACAACCTACTTTGATGCAAAGTTTAAATTGCTAAAGAAAAGCTAAAAATTGTTAGTTGCCTATTCACCCCCCCCTCTAGTCAACCATATCGATCCTTTCAATTGGTATCAGAGCCTCGTCTCTTTATTAAGGACTTTACCGTCCAAAGAGTATGGTTGATACCGTAGATGGTGTGGAGGAACACTCCGGTGTGAATCCTATCTCGTCTACGGGCGATAGGGGAACCTCGGTCTCTCGTGAGGAGTTCAATGTGGCCTTGGATACATTGAAAACCTCTATGACGACCGAAGTTGAGAGCATGTTTACTAAATTTCTTGAGGGGCTTAAACTATCCACCGCACCGTTGAAAGTGGGTGATCCCACCAACAAGGTGACGGATGCTATCTCCGACAAGGGGGGAGCTAGTAGTGAAAAGGCTCCTTCTTCTAGTGGTAAGAATGGCACCGGAATCTTTGCCCATGTGGAACCACCACTTGTTTATGGTGGACCGATTCCTTCCACTCATTTGAATCATGCCGGTCCTCCTCCTAAGATTGTGAAAAATGAGGACTTTGATTCTTGGGTTTACCGCTTTAAACGTCATTTAAATCATGTGAACACTAACCTTTGGAGAATCATTGAAGAAGGTTTTTATCCGCATGATCCAAGCAACTTCACTCCTCGAGAAGCCGCGGATAATCAATTCAATCAGAATGCTCTCTTCATCATTCAAGATGCAATTCCACCCGAAGACCTACCTCATCTTCGTCCCTTTGCCTTGGCCAAAGATGCATGGCGTTGTGTTGTCTCTCTCTACCGGGGAAGCGCAAGTATACAACGCTCCAATTATGAAGTGGTACAAGATGAGGCCGATGAGTTTGCAATGAAAGAAGATGAAGAACCTCGTGAGCTTTATCAGAGAGTAACCAAACTCGCGGTCTCACTACGAGATCACGGGAGCAAGGACACGGATGAAAATTGGATCAAGCGCAAATTCCTCAAGGCAATGATGCCCTATCACAAGGCCATGTCCTTCGTCATTCGTCAAAGACCGTACTTCCACACTTTGACCTCATGCGAAGTGTTGGATGAGTTTGTGGCCATGAACATTTTGGACAAGACCACCGACAATGCGGTGCTCCGTTCTCAACGGGAAAAGAATCCTAACCTTGCATTGAAGGCCAAGCTCACCGTGGAAGAAGAAGAAGAGGAAGAAGAGGAGAGCAACCCCGAAGATATGAAGTATGCATATCATGAACACATGGCACTTGCTTCAAGGAAATTTTGGAGCAAGAAAAACCCGAGGCCAAACTTTAGCAAAAGCAACTCGAGTGGCACAAGGGGCAAGCAACGTGTAAGGACTTGCTACAATTGCGGCAACGTGAGTCATTTCGTTGCGGAATGCCCGTATGAGAAGAGGGAAGACAATGGTGGCAAGCTCATCCGAAAGGACAAGGCCAAGTCGTTCTCCAATAAGAACAATTTCACCAAGAAGACTCCTCCCAAGGCTTTGGTTGTGCAAGAAGAGTACAATGAGGATGATGACGATGATGAAGATGGTGAGTCGGTTGCCATGGCCTCCGTTGCCATTGCAACAACGTCACAGGTGTCTCTCTTCGACTCACCCAACGAGAGCATCACCGCCAAGTGCCTCATGGCTAATGCCACCAACAAGGTAACCTCCATCATCAAAACTACCATCATTAATCATCCTTCCCCGACGGATAGCATTAATGAACTTGAGGGAGCTAATGTGGAGGCTAACGAGTTTGAGGCCTTTATGGGCAAACTCAAGGGAAAATCCAAGAAGCACTTTGTTGCTCTCTTGGAACAACTTGGTGAAGCCAATGACATGATCGAGGCTCACGAAGACACCATCTCTAAGATGGAAGGGCATAGTCGTGACTATGCCGATGAGATTTCGGATCTTTCCAATGCTCTTGAGGAAGAGCGTGGTCTTCGTTTGGCTCTTGAGGAGTCACACAACGTAGATCATGCTAAGTTAAAGAAAGATTATGATCATGTCCTCATTGTTTCTCATGTGCTAAATTCCGAGAAGGCCAAACTCGGGGTTGATCTTGCTAGACTCAAAGAGGAGTTTGATATACTTGACAAGGCCCACAAGGCCTTGAAGGGTATTCACGCTAGTCTCAAGGAGTCTCATGATCAACTCCAAGTGAAGCTAACTAAGGAGAAAGCAACTTTTCCTCATATGGTTTTAATTGATAATGCAAATGCTACTAACCCATGTTGTGAGCATATACATCTTGTTGAGGAAAATGCGAAGTTGAAGGAGCAACTTGAGAGAGGTCTTGCGACTTGCATACAAGGCAAGAAGAACCTCAACGATCTCTTGATCAACCAAAAGGGAGGTGTGGCCAAGGAAGGGGTTGGGTACGTGCCCGACTCCAAGA
Organism: Triticum urartu; assembly: GCF_056163025.1. NCBI lineage: Eukaryota > Viridiplantae > Streptophyta > Magnoliopsida > Poales > Poaceae > Triticum > Triticum urartu. The sequence continues at coordinate 448,476,048 of NC_141878.1, read as the reverse complement.
ACAAGAAGAAGAATGACAAGACCAAACGACCTCCTCCCCTCATGCAAACCTTTGTGAGGGAGGGAGAGAGAGCCCCCGAGGATAAGAAGAAGAACAATGTCAAGAAGGGCAATGTCACCCCTCTCAACAAAGCCGGCGATTTTAACCCTTCTTATGTGTTATGTCGTGCTAGTGATGGGCATGTTTATGCCAAATTTGTTGGTTCTCTTCATGAGTTCATTGAATGGTCTATTGGGGTTCCTAAGACCCTTGTTACTAACATCAAAGGACCCATTACAAAATGGGTACCTAAAACCAAGCATTGATCTCTTGTAGGTGTTTGCTTCTGGTGGTGGATCATGGTTGCTCGATAGCGGAGCTACAAATCATATGACTGGAAGCAAGGACTTGGTGGTGGACGTGCAAAAAGTTCCATCTATGCCCACCAATGTCGAGTGGGGTGACACCTCATCTTCTAAGGTATTGGGACTTGGCAAGGTGGTCATCTCTCATGATCTCACGATTGAGAAGGTCATGCTTGTTGAGTCCCTTGCATACAATTTACTTTCCATTCGTCAACTTGCTATCATGGGCTTTGCCACTTTCTTTGATATCGATACCATGGCCCTCTTGTGGAGCAAGACTCTTAAAGTAGCTTTTGTTGGGCATGTCGAGAACGGTCTCTATGTGATCAACTTTTCAGAGCGACCCACTAAGACCGCGACATGCCTAATGGCTAAAGTTGATGTGGGATGGCTTTGGCATCGCCGTTTAGCCCATGTCAATATGAGATCTTTGCAAAGTCTCCTCAAGGGGGACCATGTCCGTGCACTAACGAATGTTAGTTTTGCTAAAGATCGTGCTTGCAGTGCCTGTATCGAAGGAAAGCTACATGAGAAGGCTCACCCTCCCACGACTATCATTTATTCAAAGAGGCCTTTGGAGCTCCTTCACATGGATATCTTTGGGCCTCCATCCTTCGATAGTCTTGGAGGTAGGAAGTATTGCTTGGTGATTGTGGATGACTACTCAAGGTACACGTGGGTGTATTTCTTCAAGAGGAAGAGCGAGACCCAACAAACCATCATTGACTTTGCAAATGAAGCACAATGTCAACACAATGCAAAGATCTTGACAATAAGAAGTGACAACGGCACCGAGTTTAAGAACTACACCTTGGATGAGTTTCTTAGTGATGAGGGAATCAAACATCAATATTCCGCACCATACATCCCTCAACAAAACGGTGTTGCGGAGAGGAAGAACCGAACGTTGATGGATGCGGCAAGGACCATGATGGCGGAGTTCAAGTATCCGTACAACTTTTGGGCCGAAGCCATCAACACCGCATGTCATGCATCCAATTGGCTCTACCTCCGCAAGGGCTTGAACAAGACTCCATATGAGATACTCACCAGTAACAAGCCCAACATCAAGTACTTCCGGGTATTCGGGTGTAAGTGTTTCATTCTCAAGAAAGGTGTTCGGTTGTCTAAATTTGAGGCTAGAGCTTATGAGGGCATATTTTTTGGTTATGCTACAAACTCTCATGCTTACCGTGTCCTCAATAAATCCACGGTACTTATTGAGGAGACGTGTAACATGGAGTTTGATGAGAATAACGGCTCCCAAGTGGAGCAAAGTGGCACTTGTGATGTAGGTGATGAAATTCCTCCTCAAACCATAAGAAGAATGGGTGTTGGTTTTATCCTACCCATTGAGGAACCCCTTGTGGCCGAAGGAGAAGGACAATGCTCCACTCAAGTGGAGCCATCACCAACCCAAGGCCCACACGCTTCCGAAGAACAAAGTGAAGGCCCTCAACCTCATGAACAAGTACAAGGGCAAGATCATACTCAAGATGGTGTGGACACACCAAGTGATGCCCAAGGTCAAGATCTCTCCCCCGAGCAAGTTCAAGATCAAGAACAAGTTCATGACGGCGCTCAAGATGATCAAGTAACCTCTCCTCAACTCACCACCGAGGAGGAATTAGAGCGTCGTGCCGCCAAGGTTGCTTCCAAGATCTCCACCAAGGATCACCTCATGATGAATGTGCTTGGAAGCTTAAGAAAGGGGGTAAGCACTCGTAGACAATTAGCAAATTATTGTGAGCATCACGCGTTTGTCTCTTGTGTGGAACCCCACAAGGTCTATGAGGCGCTAGAAGATCCGGATTGGCTCAATGCCATGCATGAAGAACTCAACAACTTCGAGCACAACAAAGTGTGGAGATTGGTGCCAAGACCGACCGGGAATCACAATGTCATAGGAACCAAGTCGATATTTAAGAACAAGCAAGATGCCCATGGGATCATCATTTGCAACAAGGCTCGTTTGGTAGCACAAGGCTACTCCCAAGTCGAGGGTATCGACTACGGTGAAACCTTTGCTCCTGTTGCTCGTCTTGAATCCATTCGCATGTTGATTGCATATGCTTCTCATCATAACTTTAAGTTACAACAAATGGATGTGAAGAGTGATTTTCTTAATGGTCCCATTAATGAATTGGTTTACGTCAAGCAACCCCCGGGGTTCGAGGATCCCTACTTTCCCGATCATGTGTATCGACTCGATAAGGCACTCTATGGCCTTAAACAAGCCCCACGTGCATGGTATGACCACCTTACCGAGTTGTTACAAGACCGTGGTTTTGAAGTTGGGATAATCGACCCCACTCTTTTTACTAAGAAGGTCAAAGGGGAGTTGTTTGTGTGCCAATTATATGTTGATGATATTATCTTTGGTTCTCCTAACAAAGCTTTCAATGAGGAATTTGCCGCTCTCATGACCTCAAAGTTCGAGATGTCCTCCATGGGAGAGTTGAAGTTCTTTTTAGGGTTTGAAGTGAAGCAAAGAAGAGAAGGAACCTTCGTCAATCAATCCAAATACACCCAAGACATGCTCAAGAGATTCAAGCTAAGTGACGTCAAGCCGGCTTCCACTCCAATGCCCACCAAGTGCCAACTTGACTTAGATCCCAATGGTAAAGTGGTGGATCAAAAGGTTTATCGTTCGTGCATATAGACCGGACATCATGTTGAGTGTGGGAATTTGTGCACGGTTTCAAGCCGAACCTAAGGAAAGTCACTATGTGGCGGTCAAACGAATCTTTCGATATTTGGCTCATACCCCAAACATTGGCTTATGGTACCCAAGAGGATCAAACTTCAAGCTTGTAGGGTACTCGGATTCCGATTGGGTGGGAGACAAAGTGGATAGGAACTCCACTTCCGGAGGGTGCCAATTCCTTGGTTGCTCTTTGGTAAGTTGGTCTTCCAAAAAGCAGAGTTGTGTGTCTCTCTCATCCATTGATGCGGAGTATGTTGCCGCCGGTAGTTATTGTGCTCAACTCCTATGGATGAGGCAAACTTTAAAGGATTACGGTGTCACTTGTGACAAAGTGCCTCTTTGGTGTGACAATGAAAGTGCCATCAAGATCTCTCTCAACCCGGTGCAACACTTCAAGACGAAGCATATTGAGATCCGGTATCACTTCATCCGGGATCACATTAGGCGAGGAGAGATCGAGCTCAACTATATCAACACTCATGATAACCTTGCAGATATCTTTACGAAGCCCTTGGATGAAGCAAGATTTCGCGAGTTAAGGCATGAGCTAAATATCATCGATTCGAGCAATGTTGCTTGAACCCTTGCACACCCCACCATACTCAACGTGTTGTCCTATTTAGATGTAGGCATGGACATAGGGGGAGTGATGTTCTCTCAATGAACCCTCCCTCCCCCATTATGCATAAATCAATCAAGTCTTTCACATTAGCCATGTTTGATGGTACTTGTGCTTCAAAGACGAGTTTTGGTCATGGACCCAAGGATAATTCTTCGCAGTGCCATACCAATTAACTCAAACACAGGTGGCTACGGCCACCGCCCTCTCTTTTGGAGAGGTGGTGTCTCGTGGTTGGTTTGTTTGTCGTGTGCCTTTCTGGTTTTGTGTGTTGCGTGGTCTTGTGGTGTCGTGTTGGCTCGGAGTGTTTTGTGCAAAGATCCAGTTTTTCGTGTGCTCGAAACGTGCATCTTCTTGAGCCCACGGTACTACCGCGTCTGGGCGTGGTACTATCGCTTTGGGAGGCACGGTACTACCGCGCCACAGCACGGTACTACCGCACCGTCAAGGGCGCGTGGGGGTTATGACTCGGGCAGGGGAGTTCCAACTCCCCATACCCATTCATTGTCTCTCTCTCCACGCCTCTCCCTCTCAAGAACAGCGCCGGAGGCCCTCGCCGGATCTCCGTCTCCGGCCACTCTCCTCGGATTCCGACCGGTGGGATCGTTCCCCACCACTTCCTCTTGCCATGGACCAAGGTTTTTCCCCAAATCCCTCTTTTTCTTGGCTGTTCTCTTGCTTCTAGGTTTTTGGGGAGAAACTTGTCGTTCTTGAGATTTTAGGCCAAATCTATGCAAGAGTAGGATGTAGGAGAGTCGTGATGCGTAGGAAACATACTTGATATGCTGTCTTGTGGTAGCTTTGTCCAACCGTAGTACCGCCGTGGTTTCGCGGGCTTTTTCAGATTTGAACCTATTAAGATCTGATGCGGCGCGGTACTACCGTGCCCGATGTGCGGTACTACCGCTCTTGCGGTACTACCGCCTGTCAGGTGCGTTACTACCATACCGTGTGGTACTACTGCTCTGCAGACGTGGTACTACCGCGCCGGCTGCGGCGCTAAGGTCGTACTACCGCTCCTACACCCGGTACTACCGTGATCTTGCACGGTACTACCGCGTCTAAGAGCCGTACTACTATCTTAGCTCCGCAGCACTTGGCAGTACTACCGTAGGGATCAAATCTCTCTCTAGGCATTTATCATGTGTGCTTTCTGCTTGTTTCACTTGCTTTGTTGTGGTCTTTGCATTAATCTCTCTTGGCTGTTGTGGGTGTTTTTGCGTTTTGTGTCTCAGGTGGTGGCTCTCGCCGTTCCAATCCTAGTCGTGACACTGGCTTCAAGCGTCTGCGCAACCCCCAAGATGAAGCCCCAGAGGGCTCCAATGCCCCCAAGCGTAATGTCAAGACCACTGCCAGCAAGCAAAAGGAACCTGCTAAGGGCATGGACGAGATTTCAATCACTGAGTATGTCGAGCGCTGGAAGATCAATCCCTATGTGAATCCTCGGGCTATCCTCAGAGGCACCGAGTTGTTCTGGACCAAGCAACAGGCTCTCATCTATCTGGATGTGATCAAGAAGAAGTTACAAGTTTCCTGTTCCGGTTTCGGCTTGAGGGAAGTGCCTGAAATTGATTCAATTCTTATCTCCGATTTCGAACTCCGGCCCGTCAGGTTCGAACTGACTTAGGTTGGACCAGGACCCACCTATCTCCACCAAGAAGGAATCGCTTTGGTTACGCAGTTCAGTTGGCGATAAAAGCCAACCTAATCTGCGGGCCGGTAGGAACCTGGCTAACTTCGATGCGGATAACGCGCTGTAGAAGAAAGTGGATCAACCAAAGTAGACCTTGATCGAAAGGCACCACAAGGCGAACCAATAGAGTGTGGTGTAAGCGGTGAAGCAGAATAGGAATTGGAACTGCTTGAACTAGAAAGGGCTACCGCTACCACACCTCTTTTCAATTCTCTAGAGATAGTTGTCATTTATCTCTTCTTCCGGGTCCCTCCTATTTGGTTGGAAGTTTCCTGCTCCAGTACTTGACTAAGCCCCGTGCTCGTCCAAGGAGGGAGTTTGCTTTACCCAACTCCCCTTTTTGATAACAAGGCAAAAACCTCCGACCCGACATTCATGAGTTTCGAATGAAGAATGAAGAGTGCCCTGCCCCTCTTTTTTTCCCTAAATCTTGGATTTGGAAGTTGGTAAAGACCCACCCCTTGTTTAAGTCAGAATGAGTCCCCGAGACATTGGCTTCCGCCAACAGTGAACTGTTAAGGATCGCATCCCGCGCATATTCTACATTATAGCTTGCAACTAATTCAGCTTCCGCTTCTGGGAGATCAGACGGAGCCCCAAAAGTAGGAAGTCTAGCGTGCTTCTTTAGTGCTGCTCTTCGATCAGATGCTTTCTCATTGAATGAGGCATATTAAAGTGAAAGAAGTTCCAGGTCGAGTCCCGAGAAGGTGATAGTTGATTTTGATCATGAAGTTGGCTCCCATGGTTCGGGTGGGCACGGATATGGATGGCAGGACAGGAGTGAAGATCCCTCAGCTAAGGGCTAGACCGGACGTTTCACTGTCTGATGACGAAGAATACCTACGTGGATGTCAAGTGGATAGACATGCATCACCTGCGGAAGGACAAGTTTCGTGACTATTTTGGAGAGGCTCTGGACTTGGTGGAGCAGTTTGCTATTGAGCCGGTGATCTCTTTTCACCTTGACTATGACCCTGAGCTCATCTGTCAGTTCTTTACCTCAGTGTTCTTTCATCCCGGGGAGGAGCAGAGGATGACTTGGATGACCAATGGCCGTCAGCTGTCTGCTACATGGAAAGAGTTCATGGACCTGCTGCACATACCTGATGACGGGCTTCACACCCCCGTTGGCATTCACCCCCATGCCAACTCTGAGTCTGCCAACAAGAACCTGCTTCAGCCCTTCCTTGTTGAGAAGGTACTCCCCAATGGCAGGTCATCTTGGGTGTTAACCTCCTTTCTGGATATCATGCATCGCATCTTCCGCAACACTCTGTTACCACACATTGGCGACAAGGACAAGGTACATGCATATCTGGTGGACATGTTGCTCTTGTGTGCAGAGGCACGTTCTTCTCAGACTCAGCCACTTGATGTCTCACACATCATGTGGTGTGAGCTTCGGTTTGCGGTGTTCACTCGCAAGGTACCTATCTATGGACCGTACCTGTTTCTGCTACTCTCCACCACTTGGGAGAAGATGTACCCAGGTGATGAGTTCCTTGCTCCAGACTGGATTCGCCATGAGTCCATCAGCCTCCGCGTCAAGCCCAACTGGGCCAAGACCACTACCCGTGCTGAGGCATCTTCTGCTAGGAGGGCTGCTGGTGAGGGGGAGGTTGCTGCTGCTGAGAATGTTGCTGAGGACCGTGCTGCTAGGTCCACCACTTCTTCCTCTGAGCCATCATGGGCCAAGAAGCTAAAGGACAAGATGAAGACTCTCTTTTGCATGCAGGCGAAGGGACAGCATAGGGCTCACGTGGCTGACAAGGAGAGTCGCCGCCATGACAAGAAGGTTATGAGGCTCTTTGGAGAGGATGTGTCTGGCGGGTCTGAGGACGTCATCACACCTGAGGCTGCCTGGATGTCAAAGCAGGGATAAAAGTGGACCAGTTCAGAGGATGACCTCGAGGAGACTATCCCCGCCGCTGAGTCTGACAAGGAGCACGAGGAGCAGTGGGACGACTTCTCTGCCTGAGCCACCCCATGTGCGTAGGTGTCCTCTCTGCCTTTTTGGCGTCTCGATGCCAAAGGGGGAGAGAGTGTAGGGATTTGTGTTGTGTCGTGCTTGGTGTGTTTGTTTGCTTTGTCGTTTGGACCTCGTTTGCTTTTGTTTGGTTTGTGCCTTCGAGACCTATCCTTCATATGGTGTAAGACATATGCACTCTATCTATCTTAGTTATCTTATGTTTGTACTATCTTGTCTAGTGATAGATATGCCTTGTCTCTATAATATAGGGGGAGCTCTGTTCCTAGTATTCGTGCTCATCTAGGTGGCACACATTTAGGGGGAGCCCGTCTATATTATAGAGAGGAGGGGCTTGCATTTACTTAATAGTATTTTCTTTGTGCACATCCCATTTTGTCATCAATCCACCAAAAAGGGGGAGATTGTAAGGACATATTTATCCCTAAGTGTTTTGGTGATTGATGACAACGCATTTGCAGACTAATCGTGTGCCATGAGTATTCCAGACACTTCTTTGCTAGGCACAAGACGATTGGGTGCCCCTCGAAGACTGACAAAGACGGCATTTTTTCTACGTTTCTTTTTGGTGGATTTGAGTCGTAGGAAAGCCGTACTATTAAGAGGGGGTCCGCGTTGGAAAGGTTTGGGTGGAATCATCACGTACACGTCTCCTTCTTATCCCCTCCTTCTTCCTTGGAGCTCCCTCCATTTTCCTGCCTCCTTTGACTGGCTGTTGTTGTTGGTTGCGGTAGTACTGCTCCTGGGTCAACGGTAGTACCGTAGGCATCCACGGTAGTACCGCATGGTGGCACGGTAGTACCGCTAGTGCCCACGGTAGTACCGCTCCCCTGGAGCCGCACTACCGCTGCCCACCAGGCTAGTGCCGCCCCTTTGCGGTAGTAGGAGCAGATGTAATTTTTTACATCCGCACCTACCGCGGTAGTACTGCTTTCGCCGGGCGGTAGTACCGCGCTATGCGGTCAGGCAGTAGTACCGCCCCTCGGTAGTACTACTGTGTCGGGTTTTTGCTACTTCTGTTTCTTTGCGGAAGTAGGCACGGTAGTGTCCCTTCCCCCTGGCTGGGACGTTTGCCTCGCCTAGTTGATGTGAGACCATCTTCCTCCTTATTGTCTTCTCCACAACCACCACTCTTTTCCACCTATAGTGCTATGTCCATGGCTCACGCTCATGTATTGCGTGAAAGTTGAAAAAGTTTGAGAATACTAAAGTATGAAACAATTGATTGGCTTGTCATCGGGGTTGTGCATGATTTGAATATTTTGTGTGACGAAGATGGAGCATAGCCAAACTATATGATTTTGTAGGGATGAACTTTCTTTGGCCATGTTATTTTGAGAAGCATGATTACTTTGTTAGTATGCTTGAAGTATTATTATTTTTATGTAAATATTAAACTTTTGTCTTGAATCTTTCGGATCTGAACATTCATGCCACAATAAAGAAAATTACATTGATAAATATGTTAGGTAGAATTCCACATCAAAAATTCGGTTTTTTTTCATTTACCTACTCAAGGACGAGCAGGAATTAAGCTTGGGGATGCTTGAGATGTCTCCAACGTATCTATATTTTTTTATTGTTCCATGCTATTATATTATCCATCTTGGATGTTTTATATGCATTTATATGCCATTTTATATGATTTTTTGGGACTAGCCTATTAACCTAGAGCCCAGTGCCAATTTCTTTTTTTCCTTGTTTTTGAGTTTTACAGAAAAGGAATACCAAACGGAGTCGAATTGACGTTGCAATTTTTGATGATTTATTATGGACCAAAAGAAGCCCCCAAGGTAAAATAGTTGGGCCAGAAGAGTCCCGAGCGGTCCACGAGGGTGGAGGGCGCGCCCTACCCCCCCTGGGCGCACCCCCTGCCTCGTGGATGACTCGGCGACCACCCTGACGTGAGACGGACGCCAAAAATTCCTATAAATATAGAAACCCCCAAAAAGAAACCTAGATTGGGAGTTCCGCCGCCGCAAGCCTCTGTAGCCACCAAAAACCAATCGGGACCCTGTTCCGGCACCCTGCCGAAGGGGGGGTCCATCACCGGTGGCTATCTTCATCATCCCGGCACTCTCCATGACGAGGAGGGAGTAGTTCACCCTCAGGGCTAAGGGTATGTACCAGTAGCTATGTGTTTGATCTCTCTCTCTCTCTCTCTCGCTCGTGTTCTTGATATGGCATGATCTTGATGTACCGCGAGCTTTTCTATTATAGTTGGATCTTATGATGTTTCTCCCCCTCTATCTCCTTGTGATGAATTGAGTTTTCCCTTTGAAGTTATCTTATCGCATTGAGTCTTTCAGGATTTGGGAACACTTGATGTATGTCTTGCATGTGCTTATCTGTGGTGACAATGGGATATTCACGTGATCCACTTGATGTATGTTTTGGTGATCAACTTGCGAGTTTCGTGACCTTGTGAGCTTATGCATAGGGGTTGGCACACGTTTTCGTCTTGACTCTCCGGTAGAAACTTTGGGGCACTCTTTTAAGTTCTTTGTGTTGGTTGAATAGACGAATCTGAGATTGTGGGATGCATATTAAATAATCATACCCACAGATATTTGAGGTGACATTGGTGTATCTAGGTGACATTAGGGTTTTGGTTGATTTGTGTCTTAGGATATTATTTTACTACAAACTCTAGGGCTGTTTGTGACACTTATAGGAATATCCTAATGGATTGATCGGAAAGAATAACTTTGAGGTGGTTTCGTACCCTAGAATAATCTCTTCGTTTATTCTCCGCTATTAGTGACTTTGGAGTGACTCTTTGTTGCATGTTGAGGGATAGTTATATGATCTAATTACGTTATCCTTGTTGAGAGAACTTGCACTAGCGAAAGTATGAACCCTAGGCTTTGTTTCGAAGCATTGCAATACTGTTTACGCACACTTTTGCTACTAGTTACCTTGTTGTTTATATATTTTCAGATTACAAAAACCTATATCTACCATCCATATTGCACTTGTATCACCATCTCTTCGCCGAACTAGTGCACCTATACAATTTACCATTGTATTGGGTGTGTTGGGGACACAAGAGACTCTTTGTTATTTGGTTGCAGGGTTGTTTGAGAGATACCATCTTCATCATAAGCCTCCCACGGATTGATAAACCTTAGGTCATCCACTTGAGGTAAATTTGCTACTGTCCTACAAACCTCTACACTTGGAGGCCCAACAACGTCTACAAGAAGAAGGTTGTGTAGTAGACATCACCTGGCGCCCATGTAACTTTACCGTTGTAACCCTGGGGCGGCCTATAAGACCCCCAGGAGACCTCCATGTACACGGGCGAACACTTACGCGATCACTAGATGAACACTCACCCACACACAAGGAGAAGCAGCCTTTGCACCGGCCTGTCTTCCTCCTTCCCAAAACAGCTCAAGGAGAAAGCTCGTATCCATCTCATATAAACCACACTCGACACGACTAGGGGTGTTATCTCTTCGGAGATCCCCGAACCTAGGTACGTCTTGCATCTCTCGCTCACTCGTACCAACCTCGCCTCTAGAGCCCATCAGTTGCCTCTTGCCTATCCCTCTCTTTCGCCACCCCTTGGCATCTGTCGTGCGCCCATGCACCACGATGCAGATTTACCCAGGTTAGGCCCCTCACGATCGAGGTAAAAGCGTACTCCTGCTTGTTTGCTTATTGCTTGAGGATCAATTACAAGGGAGCAGATTCGCTTGACCTAGCTATTGGTCGATTGTAACTTAGCCCTATCTGCCTCAGGGACTCGCCTTTATATACAGGTCAAGACCCAAGGCTTACAAGAGCCCGGGTTGTACTACGATCCGTGACCTAGTATGTTTCTGACTTGTCTTGTTTCCTAAGTAAGGAAACTCAAGGTGGCTTACACTTCTGGGCCTTGAGTCGCCATCTTCTGATACTGGGCCGCAAGTCGGCCTGCTTGGTGAGCCACCCTACTGGTCTTGTGCCTGGGCACCATGACCCATCGTAAGTCTTGCTCATCAGCCGCCACCTGGATGACCCGACCCACGCGCCGTCATCGTCACTCGAGTTTAATGGCATGTCCACATTCGGATCTCTAGTCTATCTCTCCCGAGAGACATACGAATGCCACCAAGCTTTTCCCAACAATCAACTTAACCCGATTAGTCGGGAAATTCTTAGTCCAGAATCAGTTGTGTTTTCGCTCAGGTCACGATGGGTTATCACTTTGCAACGGCTCCTAGGCGCCCCCGAGGCACTCAGACATAACCAAGAGTTCATCCCATCCGTCCTACAAAACCTCAACTGATTCGGGGGCTAATGATGGGGTCATCTACTAAGGGTAGGGTAATAGACCTGGCTTCTAAGGCCCACTTGCAGCGCCCACACAATCATTGGACGATCCCTGGACCGTAGGCGCATTCGGATGTGCACTAGTTGTTATCCACTCGGATACATTCCAGCCACTCGGACGCACTACCACCAGCCGGCCCCGCCAGCGCCACTTGGATATAGGAGGCGGAGAGGCGACATGGGAGCTGCAACGGCCGAGAGGCTTAACCATGGACTTCAAGTGTAGTTATATCGACAGTTACTAGTAACGCCTGTAGTCACTCCCCCTCTTATCCCCCCTTGTAATGTAGCATTGATCATGTAGCCCCTAAGTCTGGTTTGGTAATTAATGACAATCTCTATGGACTAATGTTTTCATTGATATATATTTGAAGGGATTGTCCATAGATGGTGCATCAAGGATATTAGATGGAATCAAGGATAAAGTCCATATATATGAAAATATGTTTGCTCTAAGCATTGGTATTAATTGACAAATTCCTATGGAGCATCAAGTGCATTAAATCCTACATGAAGAAAAAATCCATAGTGATGCATGAAGCATGTTGGATTTATGTGAAAAAATGCAATAAAACATTCAAAGAAGTCATCATGGTATCCCTCTCTGGATACCCCATGCGCACAGGCCTCTTGACCCCACTGCGCACGGGGTCAAGTGTCAACTCTCTGGATACCCCGTGCGCATAGGGTCCCTAACCCCCATGCACATGGGGCCTAGGGTTTGGCACTCGAGGTCCCATATCCGGTGAGGTTTCAAGTTGGTCTTTGGGGATTTATGTTGAAGCCATCAAGATTGATTTTAATATCTAACCAAATATGTTCAAGGTGGAGTTCGTTAGAGGATCTTGAAGATTGACATGTGTGGGCTTTAAGGATCAAGAACTTGAGAGTATAATCAGATAGAAGAATTCAAGTTATGGTTTGAAGACAAGATCATGGTAATCTCATGTGTTGGGTTTTCGGTTGATGAAGCCTTGAAGCAAGCAACTAGAGTGAATAATTCATTGTGCCTCTCAAGAGATTATGATGGAGTTTTTAGAGAGCAAATGATGACCAATATGATATTCATAGTGAAACTTGATATGGTCATGAAAGAGTCTTTGGTGATCTATTTCTTGAAGCAATGACGGGAAATGAAGAGTTCATTGTGGCTTCCAAGAAACCAAGATGGGGCATGAAGTAAAGATGTTGGTTGACCTAGATGAAGCTCGAAGATTATCTATATGGTCAACTCTTAAAGCGTAATCTTTGTACCACATGGGATCAAGTGATCTAGTGGTATGCTAAGTAATTGAGAATTGTGCTTTGCTACCTAACCCATGCTATGTGCTTTATATGTCTACACGGGTTATGTGTTTCTCATGGGCTTGCATCAAAAGAGAGATTTAAAGTAGCCTATGTGTGGATGACAACAAGTGGTGATAGTCATCGGGTTCGAGGAGTCCAAGTGCAAGATGAGAAGCCGGAGGTTATATGCTTTGAATCTTGCGGTCCACATCATGATAATGTGCATCTGAAGATGGGCTTAAGTTAAGGCTTCCCTCATTGCAATATGAGGAAGCAATTCCTGTATCTTCACCAAGTGGCTGTGGACAAGAAAGGGATTCCAACTTGAGGCAAGCATTAAAGTCATCATCAAACTCAAGTTGTATTTGCAAGGCAAAGGTATAACTTAGCTAGGTTTTCCTAGTTTTGCCAGTCTCGTAGTGCTTGGTGGGAGACCAGATTATAGGTTTGAGGGACTTTCGGGCGAGTAGCTTAATCACGTTGCATGTAGAGAGCTCAAATATTTGCATTACTTGCATCATTATTTCTTGTTGATCTTGGGTGGTTATCTATGTGAGGACCTTGGGCTTTTCCATAGCTTCAAAATGAGCCCAAGACCATTGAATTCGGAGTTCGTATGCCAAAGTTATCACCGTTTTAGTGGGCTTCTGCAGGTTGTTCTAGGTACCCCGTGGACATGTGGTTTTTGACCCCCGTTGGCACGGGGCCCTATGCACACAGGCTTGTACCATGCGCACGGGACCCCGTGGGCATGGGGTGTCCAGGAACTGCCCGTTGAGCCCCAACGGCTAGTTTTGGGTTTTGCCTATTTATGGGCTCCTTCCTCCCACCGGTTGGGGCGCTGTTCAGACACTTTCCTAATACCATTTTAAGCCACTTACCACCTCTCCCAAAGCCCTATATCCCTCTATGTGAATGGGGTATTTCGTGGATGGATTTCTCAGCCATTTTTTGATCCTATCCATTGCATCCCCTCTCTTCAATCTCCTACGTTCGAGAGTGCATCTTGTGAGATTGAGAGAGTGAGTTGAGCATTTATTGCTTGACCTAGCATTGCATTTGTTGCATCGGTTAGAGCTCCCCACATCAATTTGTTCGAGTGAGAGCCCGTGAGTTTATTACTCTTGGATCCTTCCACCTCCTAGACGGTTTGGTGATATATTGAGAAGTTTGTGAAGAGGCCTAGGTGGCCAAGGTTCCCCCAGAAGCTTCCTTTTGTGGTGTGCTCCGGGGATGGGTGTTGAAGTGGCCTAGGTGGTCAAGTTCCTCCGGAAGCTTCCGTGTTTGTGGTGTGATCCGGAGAAGATTGTAAAGATGTGGTGGTTTCCTTCAAGACCAACCCCGAGTGAATCGAGACTCATCCGTTGGGGGTGACTCGAAAGGGAGAATACGGTGACTCACTTGGTGACGCCCCAAAGCTTTGGCTTCGGCACCGCTTCAATGGAGATTAGCACTCTCATGAGTGTGAACTTTGGGATAAATCTGCGTCCCCGACTCACTTGTGGTTATCTCATACCCACACTCTTTACTTTCCGCAATTCATACTTGCTCATATTGATATATATTGTGCTAGTTGAATTGCTTAGTTGTTCCTACATTTCCATATCTTGTGATATAGTTTGTGCTTGCTAGTTTGCTTAAGTGCCTATCACTACTGGAATCAGGATCTTTGCCATCAGCTAGCTGATGGCAAAGGATTTCTTTGCCATCAGCATACAGAAAGCTGACGACAAAGAAAGAGCGGACGACAAAGATGGTGTTTGCAATGAGCCAGTTCTTTGTGTCCGCTAGCAGACGGCATAGAAGCTTTGTCGTCCGCTAGCGGACGGCAAAGAGGGAGGGTAACATACCAACGAGGGCCTCCTAACGGCCACTTTCTTTGCCGTTGGCTAGCGACGGCAAAGAAAGTGGCCAACTAACTCCGTTAGCTAGGCACTTTGCCGTCCGACGGCAAAGAGGTGTGGCCTAAACTAAAAAGCTGCCAGCCCCATGTCCCTCTCTCTCTCACCTCTCTCCCCCTCCCTCATCACACCCGAGCCGCCACCCGGTGCCCGAGCCGCCCCCGCCGCTCTGCCGCCCTGCCTCGCCCCGGCCGGCCGCCCTGCCGCGCTGCCCAGGCCCGGTCGCCTCGCTGCCTCACCGCCCCGGCCCCGCCCGCCCGCTCCGTCACGCCGCCCCGCCCCACCGCACCGGGCTCCCTCCTCCATCCGGCACCCCCTGCCGCGCCTGAAGGTGACATCCCTCTATTTTTTTCTATTTTTCTATTTATTTTAATTAGGTTTAGTTTAATTTAGAATTGGTTTAGTTTAGGTTTAGTTTTTGTTTTTTAGGTTTAGATTTAGTTTAGTTTAGGTTAAGTTTATTAGGTTAAGTTTAGGTTAAGAAGAAAGAAGAAAGATGAAAAAAAAGAATAAGAATAGGAAGAAGAAGAAAAGGAGGAAGAAGAAGAGGAGGAGGAGGAGGAGGGGGAAGAAGATTAGGGGTGCATCACCGATGAAGCCGGGTCGAGTGGGTTAGGGGGTTCCTCGGTGTTGATGGAACCCTAAATAGCAAGTATCGTCGGTGTGAGATACATGTGGCCGTCGGTGTCGAACACTACATCCATGTCCCACAAGTGATGCCGGCATCTGGCGTCCCACAACAACATTTCGCGGTGTTGATGGCAGTCGAACACCATTGCGAATTTGTCTGGCAGCCTCTGCGATGACGATTAAAAGGAAAGTGTTGAAACTTGAAACACCCAAACTGATTCAAGTCATTTTGATTGTTTAAAATTTCAAAACATGGCTTTAATGCTCATCTCAGAGCCTGCCAGACAAATTCGCCAAGGTGTTCGACCATCATCGGCCACCAGAACTATTGTTGCGGGACGCCTGGCGCCGGCTTCACTTGTGGGGTGTGGATCTAGTGTTCAACGCCGAGCGCCACATGTATCTCGCACTGATGATACTTTGTATTTAGGCTTCCATCGACGCCAAGGAACCCCTAACCCGCTCGTCCTGTTGTGAATATTTAGTTAGGTCAACGGAAAAAATAAAATTGCTATGTTACTCATCTTTCGATTTAAATGTGCATTTTTTCGTCGCTGCGAGGGTCTAGTGTTTGACGAGTGAGGAGTCCTGGATTAGGGGGTCTCCGGACAGCCGGACTATCTCCATTGGCCGGACTGTTAGACTAAGAAGATACAAGATTGAAGACTTCGTCTCGTGTCCGGATGGGACTCTACTTGGCGTGGAAGGCAAGCTAGGCAATACGAATATGGATATCTCCTCCTCTGTAACCGACCTTGTGTAACCCTAACCCTCTCCGGTGTCTATATAAACCGAAGGGTTTTAGTCCGTAGGACAACAATCACAACATACAATCATACCTTAGGGTAGCTTCTAGGGTTTAGCTTCTCTGAGCTCGTGGTAGATCTACTCTTGTACTAGCCATATCATCAATATTAATCAAGCAGGACGTAGGGTTTTACCTCCATCAAGAGGGCCCGAACCTGGGTAAAACATCGTGTCCCCTGCCTCCTATTACCATCCGGCCTGGACGCACAGTTCGGGACCCCCTACCCGAGATCCGCCGGTTTTGACACCGACATTGGTGCTTTCATTGAGTTCCTCTGTGTCATCGCCGTTAGGCTTGATGGCTCCTACTATCATCGATAGCGATGCGGTCCAGGGTGAGACTTGAGACTTTTCTCCCCGGACAAATCTTCGTATTCGGTGGCTTTGCACTGCGGGCTAATTCGCTTGGCCATCTGGAGCAGATTAAAAGCTACGCCCCTGGCCGTCAGGTCAGATTTGGAAGTTTGAACTACACGGCGGACATCCGCGGAGACTTGATCTTCGACGGATTCGAGCCACAGCCGGGCGCGCCGCACTGTCGCGATGGGTATGACCTAGCTCTCCCGCCTAACAGTACCCCAGAGGCCGCGCCCGCATCAGCTCCGACCCTTAGCTTGGAGCCAACTGCGCCAATCGAGGACGGGTGGTTAGACACCGCCTCCGAGGCTGCAGTCTCAACGGCGATCGAGCCAAACACCAGCATAATCCTCTGCGCAGCCCATGACTCCAAGGTGCCGGACTCTTTTTCTGACTCCGAACCGCCCACGCCCCTGCCAATCGAATCCGATTGGGCGCCGATCATGGAATTCACCGCCGCGGATATCTTTCAGCACTCGCCCTTCGGCGACATTTTGTATTCACTAAGGTCTCTCTCTTTGTCAGGAGAGCCCTGGCCGGATTATGGCCAACAGGATTGGGATGCGGACGACGAAGAAATTCGACGCCCACCCACCACCCACTTAATAGCCACTGTTGATGACTCAACTGACATGCTTGACTTCGACTCCGAAGACATCGACGGTATGGACGATGAAGCGGGAGGCGAAGAGGAACCACCGCCCACAGGGTGATGGACGTCCACCTCATCATATGACGTATACATGGTGGACACACCAAAAGAAGACGACGACAAGGAACGGAAGGACGCACCGAAGGCTTGTTCCCTCGAGAAGCAGTCAAAGCGGCGGCGCAAGCGCCGCCCCAAATCCCGCCTCGGCAGAAATAACGATCATACAGACCCAGCGTTGGAGCAGGGCGAACCACTGCCGGACCACGGCAATACGGAGAATCAAACCGAACAAACCAATTCTGTCAAAGATAATAGTCCGGACAATATAACGCCGGACAGGCACCCGGAGCAGCAGAATGCCCATCAAAGGCTTGTTGCCACCGCGAGGAGTCTGAAAAGGCAGAAGCAAAGGCTCAAGGCTGCGCAGGACACACTCCAAATCAGATGGAGTAAAGTACTCAACACAACAGCGAAGTACGGCGACAATCGCCCCACCAAGAGCTACCCAAAGCGGAAGTTGCTACCTGAATTCGATGAGGAGGCCTCAGACCCCCCACAACCAAAAATCAAAACAGCCACCTGGCCGGATAGACGACCTCACGGCCAACATAGAGCGGCAAACAACGCCACTCACAAGCCAATACGCGATCCACGCGAGGGCTCGCACCAAAAGGACGGCGCAACCAGATCCATCTATGGACCATGCAAGCGCGCCCCAGCATACGATGTAACACAACAAACATCCGAACAACGCGGTACACCCAGATACAGGGGTGCTGCACACCCCCTATGTTTCACCGATGTGGTGCTGGACCATGAATTTCCAGAGGGATTCAAACCCATAATCATAGAGGCATACGACGGAACAACAGACCCTGGGGTCTGGATTGAGGACTATATCCTCCATATCCATATGGCTCGAGGAGATGATCTCCACGCCATCAAGTACTTACCCCTCAAGCTCAAAGGGCCAGCTCGTCACTGGCTTAAAAGCCTCCCTGAAAACTCCGTTGGAAGCTGGGAAGAGCTCGAAGACGCTTTTCGGGCAAATTTTCAAGGAACTAATGTCCGACCTCCGGACGCGGATGATTTGAGTCATATAACTCAATAGCCCGGAGAGTCAGCCCGAAAGCTTTGGAATAGGTTTCTTACTGAAAAGAACCAAATTGTCGACTGTCTGGACGCCGAAGCCTTGGCAGCTTTTAAGCATAGCGTCCGTGACGAATGGCTTGCCAGACACCTCGGCCAAGAAAAGCCAAGAACAATGGCAGCATTAACAAGCCTCACGACCCGCTTTTGCGCGGGTGAGGATAGCTGGCTAGCCAGATGCAGCACCAGCGACCCTAGTACATCGGAAGTTAGAGATGGAAACGGGAAATCACGGTGCAACAGCAATAACAAACGCCTGAATAAAGAAGACAGCACAAAGAGCATGGCAGTAAACGCCGAATTCAAAAGCTCTCGGCCAGGTCAGCAAAAGCCGCCCTCTAAAGGCGCCGGAGACGAACTGTCCAGCCTAAACAAAATTCTGGACCAAATATGTCAGATCCATAGCACCCCAGGTAAACCAGCTAATCATACCCACAGAGAATGTTGGGTCTTCAAGCAGTCTGGCAAGCTCAACGCCGTACACAAGGGGGAGGATACACCAAGCGAAGACGAGGATGAGCCCCTCAAGCAAGACACTGGGGAACAAAAGAAATTTCCACCAGAAGTCAAAATGGTAAACGTGTTACACGTGATCAAGGGGAGAAACAAAACGGCACTCCCAGAAAAATATGCCCAAAGGCATACCACCACGGAGTCCTGCCACTGGTCGTCTCAACCGATCACTTTCGACCATCGTGATCACTCAGCAAGTATCCGGTGTGCAGGATGGGTTGCCTTGGTATTAGACCCAATAATTGATGGATACCACTTCACACGAGTCCTGATGGACGGTGGCAGCAGTCTCAACCTGATATACCAGGATACAATCCGCGAAATGGGGATAGACCCAACGAAAATTTGCCATAGCAATACCACCTTTAAAGGAGTAATGCCAGGCCCAGGGGCTCATTGCACGGGCTCCCTGCTACTAAAGGTTATATTCGGCTTCCCCGATAACTTCCGTAGCGAACATTTAACCTTCCACATTGCTCCGTTCCAAAGTGGCTATCAAGCACTACTTGGACGCGAAGCTTTTGCTTGCTTTAATGCAATACCACATTACGCTTCCCTGACGCTCAAGATGCCCGGACCATGCGGCATCATTACAGTGAACGAAAGTATTACGTGATCTTTGTGCGCCGAAGAGAATGCGACTGCCTTGGCAGCCGCACACTAAAAACGGCCTCTCCAACTAAAGCATTTGATAGGTCGTCAAGACCACGGACGCGGTTAGACGAGTCCGGCGCTGCTATATGTAATTTGTACCAGATTGATGGCCACACCCCTATTAAAAATACAAGGGGCTCAATGCGCGTAGACAAGTGGCAATTTTTACTCATTTTTAGTTATACATGGTTTCTTTAAAAACTATCTTTTTGCACGACAACTTTTTCACCTAAGTTCCTCTCTTTTATAGATGATCATCGTGCTACACCCGTCCAGGATACGGCACAACGGAGACACAGACGCAGACGTGCAGCAGGGACCCGCTCCAAGGATTCTTTTTAGATTAAGACCCTGCATAAGCCTTTTTTACTGTCTCTTGTTGATACACATCCCTTGAATTCTCAGTACAATTGAGAAGGATGCTGACGTCTTGGCATGTGGCCACGTCAGAATAATGCACGTACCTGGACACAAGGGGCTTCTTACAAAGGGCACTATTTAGGCCCGATTTATACCATAAAGACTGAATACCTTAGGGACTGTTTGGCGTCGTGAGTTTGGCCTTATATGCATCAGCTCCGAATCATTGTCTTTGGTCAAATGTTGGGTTTGCCCGGCTCCTGTGTTTTGGTGCCTTACGTTCCGCTTTATCGGCTAAGGCAGCACCAGGAGAACTACTACGATTGTGCCCTGGTTCATCCGGACGAGCACCTAAGTAGAGAAAGCCGAAAACTGACTGTCATGATATAGCGTGAGACTGGTCAACCACTCGATGACCTATCGGAATGTTAGAATTCCTACGCCTTAACGAAGGGCCGTTTTCCGGCCAGGCATATACGCACCCCGAGATCGGGAGAGTGCGGAGCCACCAGGGGCTATCTAGTAGCCCCACTGTCAAACTCCTATGGCTAAGTGAAAGTGTTAAAGCATTATAGTCCGGTTGCCTTGTTCGCTGCGCTATCTCCTCCTTAATAGGACCAAGACGTTGGGTTAAGTGTGAACACACGTTTTTTGTGAGCACCTCCGCAGTATATGCGTGGGGGTTGAAGCCGACGACTGCAATCTTTTAGGTTATATACATATATACACAAACGGCCGCACAGGAGGCATCACATTGCTTTCCGGCAAAAGTATAAATACAGCCTTACTATTTTTCATAAAAACATTGTGTTTACAATGGGAATACATGTCATTCAAACATAATATTCTTTTAGCACTGGGACTCTATCAAACGAGCACCCTCAAGAACCTCGTCAAAATAGTGCTCGGCAGCTACTCGGCCTATGGCCGAACCTTGCGCCGCAACAGTGGTAGCATCCATCTCCGCCCAGTATGCCTTGACACGGGCAAAGCCATCCGCAAGCCTTCTATGCACGCCGACCTCTTCATCGCGTTGATGCGCGGCACCGCACCATGGAACTGCTGCACTAAGCTGAAATAGTTGTTCGGCTTCGGCTTCTCCGGCCACAAATGATCTACGACAGACCTCATGGTGAGTCCGGACAACCTATTAAGTTTGGCCCATTAGGCTAGCTGATCAGTCAAGGGAAGCGGACGCTCTAGAACGTTGAATTGTACCAGAATAGCTTGTCCACTTCACGATCTGATTGATCTTGGAAGTATTCGACCGCATCGATAGCGCTCGCCGCCAAGTCCATATATGCGTCTGCCGAACTCCACAGCCGATCCAGAGGGGCATATAGCGGATCTCCGAACTTCCTCCGCAGTAGAAAGGGCTTCCCAGCCGCAATATCCCCAGCTTCGCGCAGCTCCTCCTTCTTCGCCCTCATAGCAGAGCGACTGTCTTTGGTCGCCATAGTGGCCTTCTCAAGGTCCGCTTCCTTCACTCGGTTCTCTTCTTCAAGGAACTAGCAACGGTTGGCAGTGCCTTTTAATTCTATGGCCATCTTGGCCATCTTTTCTTTGCTTTCGCAATGGGCAGCCTTCTCGGCTCTTAACTCTTCGGCCGCCTTCAAAGCAGCCGCATTACTAACCCTCGCTTGTTCCTTGGCTCGGGCGAGTTCCGCCGGAAGGGTCTCCACGGTGGCAGCTCCGTCTGCAATCACAACATATTAAAGATACTGGCATCATGCTGCTCTTATTGTGTGACATTCACTAGAAAACATTACTTACCCTGTGATTCGTCAAGCCGCTTATTAACAAGCTCGATGTCGGCGTCTGCCGCATCCAGTTGCCATTTTAATTCGGCAAACTCACTAGTCCGGCTAGCCACCAGAGCTTCCACCACCTGCACATAAAGGCAGTAGGTTTATTGCCTGGGACTATGATCCTCTGTTCGCCGCCGTTCTCGACGACAACTAGAGTCTCAGGGGCTACTATCTACACAGGGCACACCTAACATGTGCGGTACTATCACATATTATTTCACGCACCTCAAAGCTTGTCAGTAGACTCATAAAGGCTTCATGTAATCCGCTTTCGGTGGACGAAATTCTCTCCATCACCGTACCCATCAGCATACGGTGTTCTTCTGAGATGGCCGCTCGCCCCAACAGCTCCCTCAGTATGTCCGACCGCATACCAGACGGTGTCGGACTCTTTTGTTTGCTCTCTTCGGGAGCCGGACGCTGGGGACTTCGGGAGTCTATGGGATTATCTTCTGGCCTCACCGGATCCGGAGAGGCCCTCCGTGACGACACTTCGGGGTCGCCCGCTTCTTGAGCAGAGGAGTCCGGGGGAGGCGTTTCGCTCTCCATCATCTCTAGAAGAAGATCCCCCGAAGATGAGCTCAGCTAAGAAGGGCTAAGACCCGAACTGCAAGATATATGCGGCGGTTATTTTCTCAGAAGAAAGATAGTATACCTTCACTATTAAAGTTTTTTTGGATCACTTACGACCCATTGGAGGGCTGATCCCCCCGCGGACTTTGTGCGGCAAGAGCACCCCCCGAGGCAGGACCCTCTATTGGAGACTTCTTCTCTCGTTTGGAGGCCTCGGCTTCCGGATCCTCGGAAGCTGTCCTCTTCCTCCCCCGGTTATCCTCCTTTAAGGAGGCGCTCATTCCCTCGGTTGGAACTGGTAGTGATGGGGGCCCGCTTCCGCCCACATTGTTCCCCCCTATATCTTCCTTCGAGGGCTCTGGGCAAGGTGCGAGCTCGAGCATCTTTTCCAATACCAGATTTTCCAAACCCTCAGGGAGGGTGGCCGAACACCGAATCATCTTCGCCTTTGTTAGCCAGTCCTGGTCAAAGAGCGATCTCTCATAAATAACTTCATGATGAATAAAGGACAGTGTGTTCGGCTAGAGGATTTCTTACTTGTTCGACGACGCGGTTGCTGCTCAGGCCCATGTCCTCAGTAGCATCCGGACACTCTATTTGAGGTCCGAAGAATGACTTGTACAGCTCCTCGTGTGTTAGGTCGAGGAAACTTTGAATGGCACGCGGTCCTTCTGGGTTGAACTCCCACAAGCGAAGGGGCCGGCGTTTGCAAGGCTGGACTTGGCAAACCAGCGTAACTTGCATTACCACGACCAAATTAAAATCTCCCTCGAAGAGATCTCGAATGCGGCTTTGCAGTATAGGCACGTCCTTGGGTGGACCCCAGCTCAGACCTCTGCTAATCCATGACATTAGTCGTGGTGGGGGGCCCGAGCGGAAAGCGGGGGAAGCCGCCCACTTGGCACTTCTGGGAGCTATGACATAAAACCACTCCCGTTGCCATAATTCGGACACCTCTGGAAAGGAAGCTTTCGGCCATGGAGCTCCCGTCATCTTGCCTATTGATGCACCTCCGCACGCTGCATGTTTCCCCTCGATCATCTTCGGCTTCACTTCAAAGGTCTTGAGCCACAGGCCGAAGTGAGGGGTAATGCGGAGGAAGGCCTCACACACGACAATAAATGTCGAGATGTGGAGAAAGGAGTCCGGAGCTAGATCTTGGAAATCTAGCCGGTAATAGAATATCAAACCCCTGACGAAGGGATCCAGAGTGAGGCCTAGGCCTCGGAGGAAGTGGGAGACGAACATGACGTTCTCGTTGGGTTCGGGAGTAGGGACGACCTGCCCTCGAGCAGGAAGCCGATGCGAAACCTTGGCGGTCAGGTAGCTGGCCTCCCTCAACTTCTTGATGTCCTCTTCCATCACGGAGGAGGGCATCCATCGGCCTTGAAGGCTGGGTCCAGACATGATTGAAGATCTGGAGCATCTAACCTGGGCTTTGGGTGTTGGAACTCGAAGTGGGGGAAGGGTTCGATTGAGCACGAGAGGGAAAAAGCGAAAACCTTGTCCCTTCATAAAGAAGGTGAATATCAAGCGTCCTCTCCGTAGCCATTTAGGACTTGCCTATAATCTAGGAGTCCTAGACACGGTTGGGTTACCCACGACCGCATTAATGAGAATCCCGTAATTGGGGGAACGCGATCTCTGCTTTGACAAGTTGCGTCAAGAAACCGCCTCACGTTATGTGTGGAGCTGGTTGAAGAAAAACGGTTCGAATAATCACCGGGCCATGACATAATGTCGTGATGCCAAAACAAGCCAGCAAATTAGATCTGCGAAAATATTATTCTCTATATGGTGGAATGTGGAACTTATTTTGCAGGGTCGAACACTATCCTCGTAGTCAAATTGTTCTGTGATGTATTTGGAGAAGGAACCCGCCTTGCAATGCCGAAAACAATACTGCGCACCGGACTCACCGTCATTGAAGCCTGGTTCTGGGGCTACTGAGGGAGTCCTGGATTAGGGGGTCTCCGGACAGCCGGACTATCTCCATTGGCCGGACTATTAGACTATGAAGATACAAGATTGAAGACTTCGTCTCATGTCCGGATGGGACTCTACTTGGCGTGGAAGGCAAGCTAGGCAATACGAATATGGATATCTCCTCCTTTGTAACCGACCTCGTGTAACCCTAACCCTATCCGGTGTCTATATAAACCGAAGGGTTTTAGTCCGTAGGACAACCATCACAACATACAATCATACCATAGGCTAGCTTCTAGGGTTTAGCCTCTCTGATCTCGTGGTAGATCTACTCTTGTACTACCCATATCATCAATATTAATCAAGCAGGACATAGGGTTTTACCTCCATCAAGAGGGCCCGAACCTGGCTAAAACATCGTGTCCCCTGCCTCCTGTTACCATCCGGCCTAGACGCACAGTTCGGGACCCCCTACCCGAGATCCGCCGGTTTTGACACCGACAACGAGCTTTGCCCCTGCGTTCGTGGGTGAGCACAAATGACATCTCCTCCTTCCCCCTTCATTTGCTTTATTTCGGTCTTTGTGCCGGTGAAACTTGCTCGTTATAGGTGTCTTCAATCATCAGTATGCGTAACCACTATGCGTCTCCCGTTTGAAAGGGTTACATCTATAAATATGCATGTATTTGCATATTTATAACCATGATTCTTTCGAATTGTCCAACGTTATCCATGGACGGCCCGAGTGTGTAGATTGGATTCGTTTTCCCATATGCTTTGCTCTGGATCCGATGCAGAATTTTGTTAGTGCCTTCTTGTTGTTCTCCGGGTACACATCCTCTCGGCTTATTGCCGAGACGTGTATCAGGATTACAGCGGGGCGGTGCTGTCGAAATTTTGCGTCGGATCCGGAGCAGAGCATGGGAAAACAAACCCAATCTACACATACTCGGGTGGGATTAGGACCCATCTTTACCTATTAGCGTCTAGGTTGCATGGACATAATAAAAGTGACAAACTACATTATCTAATGAATATATACATGCTGATATATATATATATATATATATATATTTCTTATGTGTCCAGTAGCTAGGCAAGATGACTCATCGTGCATGGATGCACACCGGTCACACTAGTCAGAAAGACATGACAATTGAATGGTTAACAAAAACCAAGGGGTTTCTGAGAGCCGCATTTGCAAATGGCCAGAGGACAACGTGGTGCCCCTGTGCCGGGTGCAAGAATTGGCACAAGCGGATAGAAGATGAAATGGGCAAACACCTGTAGAAGTAGGGTTTTACGCCAGATTATACGGTGTGGACATTTCATGGCGAGTCTGCCCAACGTGCCAGAGCTGAGGTGCTTCGTTGTCGCACCGACGAGCATCGTACCGGGATGCAAGACATGGTGCAAGACTTTGATGATGCTCGAGACTCGGACAATGAGATGGAGGAATCTGCAAAGGCCTTCAATGAAATGTTGGAGTCTTCAAAACATCCTCTCCACAAGCACACCGAGCTTTGTCAGCTGGATGCCATCTCACAAAAAATGGCTCTGAAGGCTCAATTCAACTTGGGCAGAGAATGCTACGACGCAATGATGACATTATTTGGATGTTTTCTACCCAAAGGCCATGTTCTACCTGTAAACCTGTACCAGTCATACAAAATCTTCCGTGCTCTTAAGATGCCCTATGAGAAGATACATGCATGTGAAAAAGGATGTGCCTTATTTAGGCTTCAGTATGCGGACATGAACTATTGTCCCATTTGCACGTCATCCAGGTTTGTTGTGGTAGACAACGGTACGGGTGAGAAGACGAAGACCAAAATCCCCGTTAATGTTCTTCGATATATGGCAATCGTACCAAGACTTCAACGCCTTTTCATGGTCGAAGATACGGCCAGACAGATGACATGGCACAAAATGGGCAAAAGAACTCAACTAGATGCAGATGGGAAGCTGAAGATGGTGCACACATCGAACGGTGAAGCATGGAAGAGCTTTGATGCATTACATGATGACAAAGCGGCAGATCCGAGGCATCCTCGAGCCGCCATCATCACGGATGGGTTCAGTGTGTTTTGCCTGACGGCAGCCCAATACAGTTGTTGGCCCATATTTGTCTTTCCACTCAATCTCCCCCCCGGACAGATTATGCAAAGAAAGAACATTTTCTTAACGTTGATAATTCAAGGGCCCAACTATCCGGGGAAGAATATGAATGTGTACATGCAGCTGCTGAAGGAAGAATTGCAAGAAGCCTGGGATACTGTGTTCAAGACATACGATGCCTTTAGCAAATGGAACTTCATAATGCGTGGCTGGTACATGTACTCAACACATGACTTGCCGGCGTATGTGCTATTTGTTGGTTGGTGTGTGCATGGAAGGTTCCTGTGCCCCACATGCAAGGGAGCTCTTGAGTTTCGTTGGCTTTAGGCCGGTCGCAAGTTTTCTTGCTTCGACATGCATAGACAGTTCTTGGATCCTCGCCATAAGTTCATGAAAGACAAGAAGAACTTCATCAGAGGTAGAGTTGTCAAAAACTCTGCACCACCTGCGTTGACAGGCCAAGAGACCCTAGATCAGTTAGACGCTCTCGAGCCAGATCCAGAGCGTCTAGGGTATTTCAAGGGGTATAATTCGAAACATGCCTGGACTCACAAGGCATGCTTGTGGAATATGCCTTACTTCAAAGACCTCCTTTTCCCACACAACATCGACATGATGCACACTGAGAAGAATATCACCGAGGCACTTTTTGGTACATTGTTCGGTATAGATGGGAAGTCAAAGGATAATACTAAGGCTAGAGTCGACCTAGAGGCGCTATGTGATAGGCCATTACAAAACATGAAAGAATCGAAAGGAAAGTAGAACTGGACGAAGCCAAAGGCATGGTTAGATCTTGGAAGGCCAGCTATGAGGGAAATTATCATGTGGGTGCAACAGCAGTTGATGTTCCCCGATGGGTATGCAGCGAATCTAAAGAGGGGGCGAGTCTTGATAAATTGAATATATTTGGTCTCAAGAGTCATGATTGGCACATATGGATTGAGCGGGTAATGCCGGTGATGTTGCGAGGCTTCATCCCTGAGGATGAATGGCTAGTACTGGCAGAGCTGAGCTATTTCTTCCGTGTTCTTTATGCGAAAGAACTATCACCTGGCCTGCTAGAAGAAATGGAAGAGTTCGTACCGGAGTTGATCTGCAAGTTTGAAAAGATCTTTCCATCGGGCTTATTTAATCCAATGGAGCACTTGATTTTGCATCTCCCAACCGAGGCAAGATTGGGGGGGCGTGCAAAATCGTTGGTGCCACGCCACTGAGAGGGTGCAAAATACTGTATGAGAAAAATGTAAAAAATAAACATAGAATTAAAGCATTGATCGATGAGGCATTCATTACTGAGGAGGCGGCAAGCTTCGTGACAGCACACTATGAAGCCAAAAATCGTCATTTGCATAATCTAAAGCCTCGGTACAATGCTGACGAACCTAAGAAGGGTGGATCCAACCTCAACCTATTCAAAGGGGATCTCGCACCAGCCGGTGCTTCTAACTCCTTAACGTTGGATTTCGAAGAATGGTAGATCATTTTGTTGTATATCTTCCCCAACCTAACAGAAGTGTGGCCGTACATCGAGTAAGCTCTTGGTACATTGTTTCGCAACTTCTAATTCCTTTGAACTGCTCTTATTCCCGGATAAATTTGATATAGTCGATACGTCACCAAATTCTCGTATGGAGCAGTGATCCAAAAGGATTCTGTCGGAGAGTATGAGCTTCTGGCAAAGCATGGAGGCTGCTATCCTGGTTTCATCTCTTGGTTCAAACAAATGGTAATTTCCATTAGACCATTTCATTTCTTTGTCTAATTTGTGGCTAATGCAACAATCCCTTACGTATTAAACTTGTAGGCTAATTCAGAGTTAATGGATGCCGAATTGAGACAAGTCGCTAATGGTTTTGACTTTAACGTCTGTTCATTTGACAAATACGACATCAACGGGTATCGCTTTCATACCTATGGCAAAGAGCTATCCAGGGCCGACCGAAAATCTACAAATTGTTGTGTCTCTGCTATCCGCGAAGGAGATACCGAATATTATGGAAGAGTTGAAGCAATTTATAAACTTCAATTCTATGGTGTAAACCCACCAAATGTCGTAGTCTTCAAATGTTATTGGTTCCGGCCGACGGAGACTAGAAGGACTCATGAACACTTAGGGCTAGTGAAAATCCAATGAAGCACCCATTTGGATGTTCCCGATGTCTATATTATGGCTCAACAGGCAACCCAAGTTTTCTATCTGCCCTGGGCCTGTCAAAGTGATCCAAATATCAATTGTTGGTTGTCGTTTATGAAGTGCCGCCACGTGTTAGACTACCTCCCCCCGAGGGAGTCCTAGATTAGGGGGTCCCCGCCCCAAATCCCGCCTCGGTAGAAACAACGATCATACAAACCCAGCGTTAGAGCGGGGGGAACATTGCCGGACCACGGCAACACGGACAATCAAGTCGAACAACCCGACTCTGTCAAAGATCATAGTCCAGATGACGTCACACCGGACAGACACCCGGAGCAACAGAATGCCCATGAAAGGCTCATTGCCACCGCGAGGAGTCTAAAAAAGCAGAAGCAAAGGCTCAAGGCTGTGCAAGACACACTCCAAATCAGATGGAGCAAAGTACTCAACACAGCAGCGAAGTACGGCAGTAATCGCCCCACCAAGAGCTACCCGAAGCAGAAGTTGCTACCTGAATTCGATGAAGAGGCCTTAGATCCCCCACAACCAAAAATCAAAACAGCCATCTGGCCGGATAGGCGACCTCACGGCCAACATAGAGCGGCAAACAACACCTCACATAAGCCAATATGCGATCCACGCGAGGACTCGAATCAAAAGGATGGCGCAACTAGATCCATCTATGGACCACGTAAGCGCGCTCCAGCATACAATGCAACACAACAAACATCCGAACAACGCGGTACACCCAGATACAGGGGTGCCGCACACCCCCTATGTTTCACCGATGAGGTGCTGGACCATGAATTTCCAGAGGGATTCAAACCCGTAAATATAGAGGCATACGACAGAACAACAGACCCTGGGGTCTGGATTGAGGACTATATCCTCCATATCCATATGGCTCGAGGAGATGACCTCCACGCCGTTAAGTATTTACCCCTCAAACTCAAAGGGCCAGCTCGGCACTGGCTTAAGAGCCTCCCCGAAAGCTCCTTTGGAAGCTGGGAAGAGCTCGAAGATGCTTTTCGGGCAAATTTTCAAGGGACTTACGTCCGACCTCCGGACGCGGACGATTTGAGTCATATAACTCAACAGCCCAGAGAGTCAGCCCGAAAGCTTTGGAACAGGTTTCTTACTAAAAAGAACCAAATAGTCGACTGTCCGGACACCGAATCCTTGGCAACTTTTAAGCATAGCGTCCGTGACGAATGGCTTGCCAGACACCTCGGCCAAGAAAAGCCGAGAACAATGGCAGCATTAACAAGCCTCATGACCCGCTTTTGCGCGGGTGAGGATAGCTGGCTAGCCAGATGCAGCATCAGCGACCCCAGTACATCCGAAGTTAGAGATGGAAATGGGAAATCACGGCCAGGTCAGCAAAAGCCGCCCTCTTAAGGCGCTAGAGATGAACTGTCCAGCCTAAACAAAATTCTGGACCAAATATGTCAGATCCATAGCACCCCTGGTAAACCCGCTAATCATACCCACAGAGAATGTTGGGTCTTCAAGCAGTCCGGCAAGCTCAACGTCGTACACAAGGGGGAGGATACACCAAGCGAAGACGAGGATGAGCCTCTCAAGCAAGACACTAGGGAACAAAACAAATTTCCACCAGAAGCCAAAATAGTAAACGTGTTACACGTGATCAAGGGGAGAAACAAGGCGGCACTCCCAGAAAAATATGCCCAATGGCCTATCACCGCGGAGTCCCACCACTGGTCGTCTCAACCGATCACTTTCGACCATCGTGATCACTCAGCAAGTATCCGGTGTGCAGTATGGGCTGCCCTGGTATTAGACCCAATAATTGATGGATACCACTTCACACGAGTCCTGATGGACGGTGGTAGCAGTTTAAACCTGATATACCAGGATACAATCCGCGAAATGGGGATAGACCCAACGAAAATTTGACATAGCAATACTACCTTTAAAGTAGTAACGCCAGGCCCAGGGGCTCATTGCACGGGCTCCCTGCTACTAAAGGTTATATTCGGCTTCCCCGATAACTTCCGTAGCGAACATTTAACCTTCCACATTGCTCCGTTCCAAAGTGGCTATCAAGCACTACTTGGACGCGAAGCTTTCGCTCGCTTTAATGCAATACCGCATTACACTTCCCTCACGCTCAAGATGTCCGGTCCACGTGGCATCATTACAGCGAATGGAAATGTTGAGCGATCTTTGCGTGCCGAAGAGAGCCCGACTGCCTTGGCAGCCGCACACTAAAAAAAGGCCTCACCAACTAAAGCATTTGGTAGGTCGTCAAGACCACGGACACGGTTAGATGAGCCCGGCGCAGCTATATGTAATTCACACCGGATTGATGGCCACACCCCTATTACAAATACAAGAGGCTCAACGCGCGCAGACAAGTGGCAATTTTTACTCATCTTGAATTATACATGGTTTCTTTAAAAACTACCTTTTTGCACGACAACTTTTTCACCTAAGTTCCTCTCTTTTACAGATGACCATCGTGCTACACCCGTCCAGGATACGGCACAACGGAGACACATGCGCAGACGTGCAGCAGGGACCCGCTCCAAGGATTCTTTTTAGATTAAGACCCTGCGTAAACCTTATTTACCGTCTCTTGTTGATACACATCCCTCGGATTCTCAGTACAATTGAGAAGGATGCTGACGTCTTGGCATGTGGCCACGTCAGAATACCGCACGTACTTGGACACAAGGGGCTTCTTATAAAGGGCACTATTTAGGCCCGGTTTATACCATAAAGACCGAATACATTAGGGAGTGTGTGGCGTCGTGAGTTTGGCCTTATATGCATCAACTCCGAATCATGTCTTTGGTTAAATGTTGGGTTTGCCCGGCTCCTGTGTTTTGGTGCCTTACGTTCCGTTCTATCGGCTAAGGCAGCACCAGGAGAACTACTGCAATTGTGCCCTGGTTCATCCGAACGAGCACCTCAGTAGAGAAAGCCAAAAACTGACTGTCATGATATAGCGCGAGACTGGTCAACCACTCGATGACCTATCAGAATGTTAGAATTCCTCCACTTAAACGAAGGGCCATTTCCCGGCCAGGCATATACGCACCCCGAGTTCGAGAGAGTGCGGAGCCACCAGGGGCTATATAGTAGCCCCACCGTCAAACTCCTATGGCTAAGTGAAAGTGTTAAAGCATCATAGTTTGGTTGCCTCGTTCGCTGCGCTATCACCTCCTTAATAGGACCAAGACGTTGGGTTAAGTGTGAACACGCGTCTTCTGCGAGCACCTCTGCATTATATGCGTGGGGGTTGAAGCCGACGACTGCAATCTTTCAGGTTATATACATATATACATAAACGGCCGCACAGGAGGCATCATATTACTTTCCGACAAAAGTATAAATGCAGCCTTAATACATTTCATAAAAACATTGTGTTTACAATGGGAATACATGTCACTCAAACATAATATTCTTCGAGCACTGGGCCTCTATCAAACGAGCACCCTCAAGAACTTCTTCAAAATAGTGCTCGGCAGCCGCTTGGCCTATGGCCGAATCCTGCGCCGCAATAGTGGTAGCATCCATCTCCGCCCAGTATGCTTTGACATGGGAAAAGGCCATCCGCGAGCCTTCTATGCACGCCGACCTCTTCGCCGCATTGATGCGTGGCACTGCACCAAGGAACTGCTGCACTAAGCTGAAATAGCTGTTCGGCTTCGGCTTCCCCGGCCACATATGATCTACGATGCACCTCGTGGCAAGTCCGGACAATCTTTTAAGTTCGGCCCATTCGGCTAGTTGATCAGTCAAGGGAAGCGGACACTCTGGAACGTTAAATTGTGACCAGAACAGCTTGTCCACTTCACGATTTGTCTGATCTCGGAAGTATTCGATCGCATCGGGAGCGCTTGCTGCCAAGTCCATATATGCGTCTGCCGAACTCCACAGCCGATCTAGAGGGGCATACCGCGAATCTCCGAACTTCCTCTGCAGTAGAAAGGGCTTCCCAGCTGCAATATCCCCAGCTTCATGCAACTCCTCCTTCGCCCACATAACAGAGTGGGTGTCTTTGGTCGCCATCGTGGCCTTTTCAAGGTCTGCTGCCTTCACTTGGTTCTCTTCTTCAAGGAATTGGCAACGGTCGGAAGTGTCTTTTAATTTTACGGCCATCTTGGCCATCTTCTCTTTTCTTTCGCAATGCGCAGCCTTCTCAGCTCTTAACTCTTTGGCCGCCTTCAAAGCAGCCGCATTACTAACTCTTGCTTGTTCCTTGGCTCGAGCAAGTTCCGCCCGAAGGGTCTCCACGATGGCAGCTCCGTCTGCAGTCACAACATATTAAAGATACTGGCATTATGCTGCTCTTATTATGTGACATTCACCAGAAAACATTACTTACCCCGTGACTCGTCAAGCCGCTTGTTAACAAGATCGATGTCGGCGTCTGCCGCATCCAGTTGCCGCTTTAGTTTGGCGAACTCATTAGTCCGGCTAGCCACCGGACCTTCCACCACATGCACATAAAGGCAGTCTGGTTATTACCTGGGACTATGATCCTCTGTTCGCCGCCGTTCTCAGCGACAACCAGAGTCTCAGGGGCTACTATCTACACAGGGCACACCTTACATGTGCGGTACTATCAAACAGTATATCATTTCACGTACCTCAAAGCCCGTTAGTAGACTTATAAAGGCTTCATGTAATCTGCTTTCGGTGGACGAAATTCTTTCCATCACCATACCCATCAACGTACGATGTTCTTCTGAGATGGATGCTCGCTCCAACAGCTCCCTCAGAACGTCCGACCGCATACCAGACGGTGCCAGACTCTTTTGTTTGCTCTCCTCAAGAGCCGGACATTGGGGACTTCGGGTGACTATGGGATTATCTTCTGGCCTCACCGGATCGGGAGAGGCCCTCCGTGAAAACACTTCAAGGTCGCCCGCTTCTTGAGCGGGGGAGTCCGGGGGAGGCGTTTCGCTCTCCATCATCTCTGGAAGAAGATCCCCCGAAGACACGCTAAGCTAAGAAGGGCTAAGATCTGAACTACAAGATATATGCTTCGGTTATTTTCCTCAGAGGAAACTTAGTATATCTTCAGTATTAAAGTATTTTTGATCACTTACGGCTCGTTAGAGGGCTGATCCCCGCGCGGACTTTGTGCGGCAAGAGCAGCCCCCGAGGCAGGACCCTCTGTTGGAGACTTCTTCTCCCGTTTGGAAGCCTCGGTTCCCGGATCCTCAGAGGCAGTCCTCTTCCTCCCCCATAGCGAGAGAAGGTTAGAGTCTTCTCCTTGGTTATCCTCCCTTATGGAGGCGCTCATTCCCTCGGTTGGAACTGGCAGCGATGGGGGCCCGCTTTCGCCCATATTATTCCCCCTTGTATCTTCCTTCGAGGGCTCCGGGCAAGGTGTGAGCTTGAGCATCTTTTCCATTACCGGATTTTCCAAACCCTCAGGGAGGGGGGCTGAACAACGAATCATCTTTGCCTTTGTTAGCCAGTCCTGGTCAAAGGGCGATTTCTCAGAAATGACGTCATGGTAAATAAAAGACGGTGTGTTCGGCTAGAGGATTACTTACTTGTTCGGCGGCGTGGTTGCTACTCAGGCCCACGTCCTCGGTAGTGTCCGGACACTCTGTTTGAGGTCCGAAGAACGACTTGTACATCTCCTCGTGCGTCAGGCTAAGGAAACTTTGAATAGCGCGTGGTCCTTCTAGGTTGAACTCCCACAAGCGAAGGGGCCAGTGTTTGCAAGGCTGGACTCGACGAACCAGCATGACTTGCATTACCATAACCAAATTAAAATCTCCCTCGAAGAGATCTTGAATGCGGCTTTGCAGTATATGCACGTCCTTGGCTGGACCCCAGCTCAGCCCTCTGCTAATCCATGACATTAGTTGTGGTGGGGGGCCCGAGCGGAAAGCGGGGGCAGCCAACCACTTGGCACTTCTGGGAGCTGTGATGTAAAACCACTCTTGTTTCCATAATCCGGACACCTCTGGAAAGGAACCTTTTGGCCACGGAGCTCCTGTAATCTTGCTTATTAATGCTCCTCCGCACGTTGTGTGTTGTCCCTCTATTGTCTTCGACTTCACATCAAAGGTCTTGAGCCACAGGCCGAAGTGAGGGGTAATGCGGAGGAAGGCCTCACACATGACAATAAATGCCGAGATGTGAAGAAAGGAGTCCGGGGCTAGATCGTGGAAGTCTAGCCCGTAATAAAACATCAAACCCCTTAAGAAGGGATCCAGAGCGAGGCCTAGGCCTCGGAGGAAGTGGGAGATGAACACGACGTCTTCGTTGGGTTCAGGAGTAGGGACGACCTGCCCTCGGGCAGGCAGCCGATGCGAAACCTCGGCGGTCAGATATCTGGCCTCCCTCAACTTCTTGATATCTTCTTCCGTAACGGAGCAGGGCATCCATCAGCCTTGAAGGCTGGATCCGGACATGATTGAAGGTCCGGAGCACCTGACCTGGGCTTTGGGCGTTAGAACTCGAGGCGGGGGAAGGATTCAATTGAGCACGGGAGAGAAAAGAGGAAAAGCCTTGGCCCTTTATAAAGAGGGTGAATACCAAGCGTCCTCTCCGTGGCCGTTTGGGGCTTGCCTATAATCTAGGAGTCCTAGACGCGGTTGGGTTACCCACACCCGTATTGATGAGAATCCCGTGATAAGGGGACATGATCTTTCCTTTGATGAGATGTGTCAAAAAACTGCCTTGCGTTATGTGCGGGGCTAGTTAAAAGAAACAGTTCGAATAATCACCGGGCTATGACATAATGTCGTGTTGTCAAAACAAGTCAGCAAATTGGATTTGTGGAAATATTGTTCTCTCTACGGTAATATGTGGAACTTATTTTGCAGGGTCGGACTCTATCCTTGTATTCAAATTCTTCCGTGGTGTATTTGGAGGAGGAACCCGCCTTGCAATGCCGAAGACAATACTGCGCGTCGAACTCATCGTCATTGAAAGCCTGGTTCAGGGTGAGGGAGTCCTGGATTAGGGGGTCTCCGGACAGCCGGACTATATCCATTGGCCGGACTGTTAGACTATGAAGATACAAGATTGAAGACTTCGTCTCATGTCCGGATGGGACTCTACTTGGCGTGGAAGGCAAGCTAGGCAATGCGGATATGTGCATCTCCTCCTTTGTAACCGACTTTGTGTAACCCTAACCTCTCCGGTGTCTATATAAACCGGAGGGTTTTAGTCCGTAGGACAACATACAATCATACCATAGGCTAGCTTCTAGGGTTTAGCATCTCTGATCTCATGGTAGATCTACTCTTGTACTACACATATCATCAATATTAATCAAGCAGGACGTAGAGTTTTACCTCCATCAAGAGGGCCTGAACCTGGGTAAAACATCGTGTCCCCTGCCTCCTATTACCATCCTCCTTAGACGCACAGTTCGGGACCCCCTACCCGAGATCCGCCGGTTTTGACACCGACACCCCCCAATGAAGAGGATTATGAACCTCACATTGACCCAGACACATATGAAGGAGAATTCTTCCAAGAAACACGTCTTTCCAAAAAAACGTTTGCAGAACCGCTCTACTTCACCCCAGAACATTGATGTAGACAACGACAGTGAACCCGACTTCACCCCTGAGATGGAAAAAGAAGAGCCTGAACTAGAAGAGGTTACTGATGTGGATGACCTGTCAATGCTTGACCGATTACGTAAAGGTGGCCTTCCACATGATGATGCATTTATTAATGATGATGAGCACGTCATTACCGATAGTGATGATGATGATGCATTATTGATCCTGGAGCATTTATTTAACCCAACGATCCACATTATTATTAGGTATTCAAATTTTTGTGTTGTACTTGATTTACATAGTTATTTGTACGATTGTATGATTTATATAGTGGGTATGTATAATTTTCTTACTTTGTATGATTGTTTCGTATACATAGTGCCATGGTCTTGATGTCCATCCCCGTCGGCCCTCGCCCGCTTTATGATCCGGATGTGGTAAATTCTCTTTCATATCTATTTTTTGCATTTCGCATTTATGACAATTGTGGCCATCAAGTTGACATAGAGATATTTTAATCTAGGAGGTATGTGAACCGGAATTTGAAACCGGCCCTCTTGTCGAGAAGTTAAATTTATTTAAAAAATAAAATTAGTATTTGAAAGAAAAAATTAAAAGAATTGAAGAAGAGAAGATGACATTGGAGTTGTATGTTGCCGATGTCGTCGATGATCACAAGATGAAGATGAATGCAATGCGCTTGAAGATGGATGCCATGCGCCTGAAGCTTAAGAAGATTAGAAAATATGCCATTGATAATGAGGCTTGTTATCATTATGATGTTGGATCAATTGTTACCTTAGTTGTGATCTTCATCATATTTGTTGTGATGAGGGTAAGTTTTCTCTAGTGTTTTGCTTTAGAAATGGATACTTAGATTATTTCCCTTCTAAATGGCATAATTATCTAAGTTAGATAAAAAGATGAGCTATACTTCTTCAGTTCATTTATGACATACTTAGCATACTTAGGTCAAAAATGGCATGATAATCTTTGTTACCTCCAAAATGATATAGACTTAGCTGATTTTCCTCGAAAATGACATAATAACCTTACTAAGATCCAAAATGACATATTTACCTAGCTTAGCTCTAAAATGACCTACACTTAGCATTTTTACCTAGCTTAGCAATAAAATGGCATTTTTACCTACCTTGGTTAGAAGAAGAATAAGATAAAGAAGAGGAGAGGAGAAAAAGAAAGAGAAGGGAAAACATCTTCCTCTTCTTCTAACTAGTCTTCTTCTTCTTCTAACTTTCTTCTTTCCCAATTTTCAGATTTGCTTTAGATGAGGAAGCTTGCGTTGATGGAGTCTACTCTTCTCTTTATGCTTCCTTCTTGTTTTTATTTAGTAGGATGAACAATGTGAAACTTGCTACCTGTATATGTATGGATGGATGAAACCATTGTATGCTTCTTGTTTGATATGTTGGCTAGCTATATATGTTGCAGATGGACTTTTGATTTGCTATGTATATGTGTTGGATGATCATATCCATATGGCAGGGATATGATTTGGTATGTATATGTGTGGGTATGATTGTCGAAAGTATTTTCCTGTGTGTGTGTATGAAATTGAATGAATTTAAGAAAAAACAGAAAAACAGGGGCTATATAGGCTCTTTACCATCTGCTGGCAGACGGCAAAGAGCTTTGCCATCAGCCAGCAGAGGGCAAATATGCCACGTGTCAGCTACCTGTGCAACCTGGGGCAGTAGGCTGGCTTATTTGGATGCTTTGTCGTCTGCTGGCAGACGGTAAAGACCATTGCATCTTCGTCGTCAGCCAGCGGACGACAAAGAAATCAAATAGGCCAGCCCCCTAGGTGCTGCCACGTGGACCGCTATGTCGTCCGCTGGCGGACGAGAAATATGCAAAAATCTTTATCATCCACCAGCCGACGACAAATATGCAAAGGTCTTTGTCGTCTGCCAGCCGACGGCAAAGCACGCCGTTAACCCACTAACGGCCTGTAGCTCACATGTCTGGCGTCCAGGTCTGTTGTCGTCTGCTAGCGGATGACAAAGACCATTTCATCTTTGTCGTCTGCCAGTAGACGACAAATATGCCTTTGTCGTAGCTCGTTCAGCCGGACCTGTTGCCGTCTGCTAGCAGACGGCAAAGGCCTTTGCCGTCGCCAAGCATTCCTTTGCCGTCCGCCATGGCAGACGACAAAGTTCCCGATTCCTGTAGTGTGTCTTGTTTAGCATAGGTTGTTGGTGAACTTACTTGAGCCTAGCATATTTAGGATTTGTGCTTGAAAAGTATCTATTAGTTTAACTCTGCATTAGCATAAAGCCAAATCCATAGAAGTTTTAAAATGTCCATTCACCCCCCTCTTATCGTCATATAGATACTTTCAATTGGTATCAAATCTTTGGTCTCTCCTTTGTAGGCTTCACCGCCTAGAGAGTAAAGATGTCGACTAGTGGTATAGTGCATGATGACACTTTTTGTTTTAGTGGCACAAACTATCACTTGTGGGAAATTCGCATGCTTTGTCATTTGTAGACCATGGGTGCAAATTTTGTGCGAATTGTTCTTGTAGGGGCTTCTCCGTGGCAGGATGACCTTTTTTCAACTAATGAGGAAAATGATGATATGCTCAGTGGGTATGGTGCTAAGAATCTGATGTAGGGTGGAACCCTAGATGGCCGATCTTTCACAAAAGGAGCGGATCCCGCAAAGAACATGAAGAACAAGAGGGAAATAACGAGGGGAAACACAAGGGGAAACATGAGAGAATTACTCAAACCAACAAGATTAAGTAACACATGTGCTAGATCCTCGAAACACGAGAGGAGATAACAGATCCAAAGTCAACAAGGGATGATACAAATGGTAACCGGTCTTCTCCGTGAGGAGGTCTTGATGGTCTTCTCCGCGTGGAGGTCTTGAATCCAAGTGGACCTTCTCCGAAGAGGGGCCGCGACCTCTCTCATGTAGATCCGGATGGATGAGCGAAACTCTATCTCACAAATGAGCTAACACAACGCTAACCCTAAAACGTAGGTAGGAGGAGAGTATATATAGTCTAGGGGGCGAAAGGGTACATGGGCTTCGGCCCTTTACTGTGCACAAACAGACGGGGCCGGACGTCCGGGCGTCGGGCCGAATGTCCGGGCCTTCGGGAGGAGCCGGATGTCTGGGCTGATGGTGCTTCTCCTTTGTCCTCTGGATAGGTGGTGTCCGGATATCTGGGCGGGAGGCCGGATTTCCGGGTCGGGGCCGGATGTCCATGCCGGACGCCGGATGTCCGGGCCCTGTAGACTTGGCCGTTGGTCCGTTGCTGCAGGTGACACCCCCAGGTGCCGGATGTCCGGAGTCATGGCCGGATGTCTGGGCCTGGGAGTTGTTCTTGACACCTTCCGTCGGTTCTCTTCATCCATGAACTTGGATGCTTGTCCATCTTCACGGGCATCTTCGGGATGGTCCTCTTGGTACCTAATCATGCACAACATCTCAGACTTAGGTAGTAGCCATGTATCGAGAGGATCATATGTACTATCACTAAGGAGAGAAGTCACCTTGGTCTCGAGAGCTCTAGCTCTAGCTCGAGTGATAGGTCCTCTTGGAACCTCGTGAGACGATGGTATGTCCATGGGGATGACCGTAGGATGCTCCGCATCATCTCCCCTCCCTTGGGGAAGATCCGACCTCGGATCGAAATCCTCATCACCATGGTAGGGAGAGAGATCTTTGACGTTGAAGATGTCGCTCACGGAGTACTTGTCGCGTGGAATGTCGATTGTGTAGGCGTTGATGTAGTAGCTTGCAAGAACCTTGAAGGGTCCATCCGCTCGTGGTCAAAGTTTGGACTTGTGTTAGTTGGGGAAGCGGTCCTTGCGAGGGTGTAGCCACACTAGATCTCCAATGTTGAACACTGATACGTCTCCAATGTATCTATAATTTTTTATTGTTCCATGCTATTATATTATCTGTTTTGGATGTTTATGGGCTTTATTATGCACTTTTATATTATTTTTGGGACTAACCTATTAACTCAGAGCCCAGTGCCAGTTTCTGTTTTTTTCCTTGTTTTAGAGTATCGCAGAAAAGGAAAATCAAACGGAGTCCAATTGACC
Source organism: Triticum urartu (assembly GCF_056163025.1). Lineage (NCBI taxonomy): Eukaryota > Viridiplantae > Streptophyta > Magnoliopsida > Poales > Poaceae > Triticum > Triticum urartu. Next base: position 448,435,913 of record NC_141878.1, on the reverse strand, counting down.
TGAAACTTCACGGAGCTTATTTTTGGAAGGAAAGTAACCCCGGCGACTTGGAGTGCACATAAGGGAAGCAACGAGGAAGCCACGAGGCAGGGGGGTGCGCCCACCCCCCTGGGCGCGCCCTCCACCCTCTTGGGCCCCTCGTGGCTCCCTTGACATATCTCTTCCGCCTATATATCTCCATATACCCAAAAACGATCGGGGGACACAATAGATCGGGAGTTCCGCCGCCAGAAGCCTCCGTAGCCACCGCAAGCCAATCTAGACCCGTTCCGGCACCCTGCCGGAGGGGGAATCCCTCTCTGGTGGCCATCTTCATCATACCGGTGCTCTCCATGACGAGGAGGGAGTAGTTCTCCCTCGGGGCTGAGGGTATGTACCAGTAGCTATGTGTTTGATCTCTCTCTCTCTCGTGTTCTTGATTTGGCACGATCTTGATGTATCGCGAGCTTTGCTATTATAGTTGGATCTTATGTTTCTTCTCCCCCTCTACTCTCTTGTAATGGATTGTGTTTTCCCCTTGAAGTAATCTTATCGGATTGAGTAACACTTGATGTATGTCTTGCCGTGCGTATCTGTGGTGACAATGGATATCACGTGATTCACTTGATGTATGTTTTGGTGATGTAACATCCCAAATTTCCAATTTGGAATGTTATACATTAGATCATCATTGCATAGCATATTTTATTGCTTTTGGGCCTGATCTAGAAATTCTACGCAACTCAAGGACCCACGGAGAGAGTTGGGGATTTCGTTATTTTCATATTTGAGTTTTCTTAAATTTTGAAAATAGGATCATTTGATTTTATTTATTTTATCTTCAATTATTTTTATTATAAAAATATTGAGAGAGGGAATAAAATGACTTTCCCAAAATAAAGAAATATTGAGGAGTTTTTCGCTGTTTTATTTGAATTTAGGAAAAATTGCACGTTTTCAAAAACTGCATTTAGGGCCAAGAAAATGTTCATCATGTTCTAAATATTTTATTTAGACAGTGAAAATTTGTTTTGGCAATTTTAGATTTTTATTTGTATATTAGGATTTTTCTTAATTCGGCGGAATTATTTTTTTTTTAAACCTGCACGCCCAACTGGGCCAAAGGCCCAGCCGAGCCAGGCCGGCCCGCCAGGCGCCACCGCCTCTCGCCTGTGCTGCCGCCGCACTCGGAGAGTCCGAGCCGGAGCCGCCGCCGCCGCCCGACCCCCTCCCCAAGTCGGCCGCCCCCGCCCCCCCTCCCTCCTTTAAATACCACCCCCCCCCTGGAGCCCCGAGTCTCCGCCGCCACACCCCACGCTGCCCGTGCCGCCGCAAGCCGCAGCCCGCCCCGCCGCCTTGCACCCCGCCGCCGCAGCGCCGCCTCGCCGCCGCCGCCCCGCCACCCCATACCGCCCGGAACCCCGCCGGAGCCCCGCCGGAGTCCGAGCCAAGGTAGCCGTCGCCGCCCGGTTTTCTAAGAAAAACCGATCCATTTTTTTAGAAAACCCTAGTTTCGTTTTTTAAATAGATCAGTTTTTTCGGTTTATTTATTTAGCGAGCGTTCGCTCGTTCGTTCGTTTTAACGAACACGTTCATCGTTTAGTTCCAGAAAACGAACGTTCGTTCGTTATTCTGTTCATCGTTTTTCTTTTTCTCGGATTATTCCGCGATTATTTCTGATCGCGATTTCTGATCCGATTTTTCGTTGTAGTATAACTTTTCGCTCGTTTATCGGAATCAGGCGATTCAAGCGCCTGGAGTTTCATCTCGAAACCCTCTTTTCGTTTAACCAACCCAAAAAAGTTTTTTCCTCTGTAAAATTTGACCTAGATCCAGATTAGTAAACAAAGTTTGTTTCTTTCGCCGTTTGTCTTTCGTTGCTTCGTTCAATTTGATTTCTTTTGCCAACCGGAGTTCTTAAGTTGAACTTTCTGGTTAGATCTCTTATTTGAGTTTTACCTGTGCATTAGTTGAGTACTTATTGTATGTTTGTTTGTTTGTTTGCGTTAGAGTACCCGGAGTGCGCCGCTTGCTACTTCGAATCCCTAGGTTTCACGGATCATCAGCAAGGCAAGTAACACTTTGATCATACCTCCTACTACCCAGTTTTTATTGCATTAGATCAATCGTCAAACATTGCATGATTAGGATCTAATTAAATTGTGGGTTTTGGGAAGTAGATGAGGTAGTACCTATTACCTGTTTCTTTATCAAACCCTGGGAGTTACTTCTACGTTTTCTTATGCCATGCTATGCTTGTAGACGTGGATTGGGTTCGAGAGTATTCATGAAAGATGTGAGATTGTTTAATTAATGGTTAAACTTAAGGTGGCAACTTAAATACACATCTGGGTGGATTGAGGCACCTGGGTACTCTAGCGATTACCTGTTTTTCTTTTAGACCGCCACCCAGGCTCAAAGGGATCATGAGATTATTCATACTAGAAACTTCCGTGTGCGGCCACAAGCTACTATGGGCTATAGCATAGTTGATTAAGTCGTGCGAACTCTTACAGTTTTAGACTAGCAGATGTAGGGGAAAGTAGGTGTAACGGTCTACCCGGTCGTAAGGTGCTAGCGCTTCTGAAAGACTATGTCTCGGTCATCCTTTTCTCAACTACCATGTAGTGCGAGAACCCCAACGGAGGAGATAGAGTCTTGTGGGGAAAAGTGCGCAAACCTCAGCAGCGTGTATAAACTAATCATGGTTAGCCGTGTCCCCGGTTATGGACAACATGAGTATCTAGTACCTGGATAATCATGTGAATCTCATCATGTTACTCTAATTAATTTAGTTGGGTTTTAATAATGATGCTTAACTGGGATTGAGAGGGTGTCTATACTCTCAATGTTTAACAACTACCATGATAGTTAGATAAAAATTTATTCCTTTGTAGTAGGGAAAAATTGGCTTTACGCAAAACTGTAACCATAGAGCTTTCCACCAGCCAAATATGCATGTAGTATAGCCTTATTATTTCATTGCTCTCTATGTGTTACTTTGCCAGCATATTCCATGTGCTGACCCATTTCGGGCTGCAACGTTCATGTTGCAGACTTTTCAGACGATGAGTAAAGGAGTCTTTTAGGTCGTAGTGCTATACTCAGTGATGCCGTTGGAGTTGATGGACTCACTTATCTTCCAAACCTTCTGCTGTTATCGTTATTAGATGGCCTTAAGCCATATTTATTGCAATAAGTTCTCTTTTGAGACACTCGTTGTAATAAGTGTGTGATTGCTACTCTGTTATAAATCCTTCAAGTACTGTGCGGTGTCAGCATTACTGATCCAGGGATGACACTGGAGCACAGAGGTCAGACCGTTTGAGGTCTGGTCGCTACAGGTGATCAACTTGCGGGTTTCGCCCATGAGCCTATGCATAGGGGTTGGCACACGTTTTCGTCGTGATTCTCCGGTAGAAACTTTGGGGCACTCTTTGAGGTTCTATGTGTTGGTTGAATAGATGAATCTGAGATTGTGTGATGCATATCATATAATCATACCCACGGATACTTGAGGTGACATTGGAGTATCTAGGTGACATTAGGGTTTTGGTTGATTTCTGTCTTAAGGTGTTATTCTAGTACGAACTCTAGGGCTGTTTGTGACACTTATAGGAATAGCCCAACGGATTGATTGGAAAGAATAACTTTGAGGTGGTTTCGTACCCTACCATAATCTCTTCGTTTGTTCTCCGCTATTAGTGCCTTTGGAGTGACTCTTTGTTGCATGTTGAGGGATAGTTATGTGATCCAATTATGCTATTATTGTTGAGAGAACTTGCACAAGTGAAAGTATGAACCCTAGGCCTTGTTTCAATGCATTACAATACCGTTTACGTTCACTTTTATCATTAGTTACCTTGCTGTTTTTATATTTTCAGATTACAAAAACCTTTATCTACTATCCATATACCACTTGTATCACCATCTCTTCGCCGAACTAGTGCACCTATACAATTTACCATTGTATTGGGTGTGTTGGGGACACAAGAGACTCTTTGTTATTTGGCTGCAGGGTTGCTTGAGAGACACCATCTTCATCCTACGCCTCCTATGGATTGATAAACCTTAGGTCATCCACTTGAGGGAAATTTGCTGCTGTCCTACAAACCTCAGCACTTGGAGGCCCAACAATGTCTACAAGAAGAAGGTTGTGTAGTAGACATCAAACACCATGGGGTGCTTGTTGATGTTGCGCTTGGTCGCAAGTCGTTGTACTTGGCGCTCGATGGTGTACCTTGTATCTTCATGCACCTTCTTGAGATGGTTCACACATGCACTTGCGTCCATATTGATGCGCTCTTGTAGCGGTAGAGGGAGAATGTCCAAAGGGGACAATGGGTTGAATCCGTAGACAACCTCGAAGGGGGACTTGCCGGTAGTTGAGTGTCTTGCGCGGTTGTAGGCGAACTCGGTGATAGGTAGACACTCCTCCCACTCCTTGATGTTCTTCTTGAGTAGCACCCGAAGTAGAGCAGAGAGTGTGCGGTTGGTCACCTCCGTTTGGCCGTCGGCTTGTCGATGGTACACCGTGGAGAAGAGTAGCTTGATTCCGAGCTTGGCGCATAGGGTCTTCCAAAAGTAGCTTAGGAACTTGATGTCACGGTTCGAGACAATCGTCTTTGGCACTCCATGTAGACGCAATATTTCCCTACAAAAGAGATTGGCAACATGTGAAGCATTGTCTATCTTGTTGCAAGGAATGAAATGTGCCATCTTAGAGAATCGGTCCACAACAACAAATACCGAATCCTTTCCATTTCTAGTTCTAGGCAATCCAAATACAAAATCCATGCTAATATCTTCACATGGTTGATATGGAATTGAGAGAGGCCTGTAAAGGCCATGGGATTGAGCTTTAGAGTTAGCTTTTGTGACATGTAGAGCATCGGTTGGTTAAGCGGTTGACGTCGCGAAACATCTTGGGCCAATAATAGTTCTTGGAGAGTGTAGCAAAAGTCTTGGCACGTCCAAAATGTCCCATTAGTCCTCCTCCATGAGATTCCTGCAAAAGCAACAAATGAAGAGTAGGCTCGGGGATGCAAAATTTGTTAGCTCTCATAATATATCATCTTTGATGTAATAGCTTTCCTAAGATGTATGCGTCAAACACTTGGCATAAGGAATAGAAAAGTGAAATCATGCACATACGAGTCTTTTATGTGCTCAAAGCCAATGATATCCTATTCAAGTTGAGTAACAAGCATGCATATGCAGGAAAGAGCGTCCGCCACAAACATTTTCCTTAACTTTGATGTACTTGATGACATATGGAAAAGACTCAATGAATTCACTCCACTTAGCATGACGCTTGTTCAACTTAGTTTGACCCTTAAAGTATTTAAGCATTTTATGATCGGTATGAATGATAAATTCATGAGGGCGAATATAGTGTTCCCATTCATGCAAAACTCGCACTAAAGCATATAACTCTTTGTCATACATGGGGTAATTGAGTTGTGCTCCGGAAAGTTTCTCACTAAAGTAAGCTATGGGGCGCTTCTCTTGCGTTAACACACCTCCTATGCCATTACCGCTAGCATCACAATGAATCTCAAAGGGTTTGTCAAAGTTGGGTAATGCAACACGGGAGCATGAGTAAGCAAATTCTTAAGCTCATTAAATGCAGTATCTTGGGATGGTCCCCAAACAAAAGGCACATTTTTCTTTCTCAAAGCATGCAAAGGTGAAGCAATGGTGCTAAAGTCCTTCAAAAATCTATGGTAGAAACCGGCTAAACCGAGGAAGCTACGCACTTGATGCAAGTTGGTTGGTTGTGGCCAAGTTTTAATAGCATTGATCTTAGAGTCATCAACATGAACACCCTTAGAGGAAACAACAAAACCCATGAAAATGAGCTTATCAACGCCAAAAAGGCACTTTTCCATGTTAGCATAGAGATGCTCTTTCCGAAGAGTTTGCAAAACGGTTCTAACATGGGTGACATGATCTTTAAGAGATTTGCTATAAACAAGGATATCATCGAAGTAGACCACAACAAACTCACCTATGTAAGGGCGAAACACATAATTCATAAGACGCATAAAAGTACCCGGTGCTTCCGATAGAACCATAGGCATGACTAACCACTCATACAAGCCAAACTTTGTTTTGAAAGCGTTTTTCCATTCATCACCCTCTTGTATGCGGATTTGATAGTAACCACTTTTAAGATCAATTTTGGAAAATATAGTGGCACCGCTAAGTTCATCAAGCATATCATCAAGGCGTGGAATGGGATACCTATAGCGAACGGTGATAGCATTGATAGGTCTACAATCGGAGCACATGCGAAAACTACCGTCTCGTTTTGGCACAAGAATGACCGGAACGGCACAAGGACTCAAACTTTCATGCACATGTCCATAGTCTATGAGATGCTTTACTTGCCTTTGTATTTCTTTGGTTTCTTTGGGGTTGACGCGGTAGGGAGCTTTGTTTGGAAGAGGTGCTCCGGGGATGAGGTCGATGCGGTGCTCGATGCCTCGTAGTGGAGGTAGTCCCGGAGGTAGCTCGTCGTGGAAAACATCTTGGAATTCCTGCAAAAGAGAAGACAAGACTAAAGGTAGAGTGTGAGAGGTGTTAGCTTGTGCTGCGTCGTCCTTGCACAAAAGGATGTAGTGTATCACACTAGATGGGTTCTCACACACTTCTCTTATATCACATTTGCTGGCAAATAGAACTAGGTTCTTCTTTTCACTCATCATGGAGGCACTCAATTTGGGCTTGTGGCGCTCGCTCTCTTTTTGGTGGTTCGCTCTCTCGCTATTCTCTCCATGATGGGTGGCTTGCTTGTCGGTGATCACTTGGCTAGGAGACATAGGGCGAAGTACGTGCTCCTTTCCTTTCATCTTGAAGATGTAGTGGTTCGTTCAACCGTTGTGGATGACACCTCTATCAAATTGCCATGGTTGTCCAAGAAGAAGGTGGCAAACGGTCAGTGGAACGACATCACACTCCAAAGTGTCTTTGTAAGCTCCGATTTTGAGGGAGACTTGCACTCTATGCTCGACTTGAATAGTGTCGGAGTCGCTTAGCCATTGAACTTTGTAGGGATGTGGGTGCTTTGTCATGGGAAGTTGGAGCTTGGAGCAAATTTCTTCACTTGCTAGGTTGTGACAACTCCCTTCGTCGATGATGACCTTGACAGACCTTCCATTGATGCCGGCCTTTGTATGGAATATGTGGCATATTTGGTCTTCTTCTTAGTGATGTTGAAGGGTCAAGACCTTGGAGACAACGAGAGTGGGACTTGAATCTTCATCACAAAAGACTTATTCCTCTTCATCGTTCACTTGCCGATGCATGGCGACTTGCTCAAGTGCTTCCGTTTCTCCTTCGCTCATGTAGTTGTATGTACCATCATCGTTGAGGATCATGGTCCACTTGTTGCTACACTCAAAGGACTTGTGGCCTCAGCCTCCGCATGTGAAGCATTTGAAGGAACTTGTCTTGACGGTTTCATCGGTTGGGGTAGATGATGATGAAGCTCTCAGCTTGAAGTTGCTTGGTGTAGGAGGATGACTTGGGGTTGTCGAAGCTTTCTTGTAACTCGACTTGTCGATGTTGCTTGTAGAAGGCTTTGTTGACGTAGAAGGTGCTGGAGTCGTTGAAGCTTGGGTGTTGGAGAAACCATAGGACTTGGATGAGAACTTGGCATACTTGAAGTCTTCTTGCACTTGACATTCCGCTTTGTTTGCTTGATGCACTAGCTCGACGAGGTTCGAGTATGGTTGGAAGTCGGCGATCTTTTTGATAGGGTGACTGAGTCCATTCAAGAAACGGGCCATAGTTTGCTCATCATCTTTCGTGACATAGGCTCGTATCATGGCAATCTCCATTTCCTTGTAGTACTCTTCAACGCTCTTGGATCCTTGCTTGAGTAGTTGGAGTTTCTTGAAGAGGTCGCGGTTGTAGTAGGTAGGCACGAAGCGTGCTCTCATGACATCCTTCATTTGCGCCCAAGTAGTGATGGGTGATTCACCTTTTGCCTCTCGGCGCTCAATGACTTGTTCCCAACAAATGAGGACATAGTCTTGGAACTCAAGGGATGCCATCGTGATCTTCTTCTCTTCCTCATAGTTGTGCAAGCGAAAGATTTTGTCAACCTTGAATGCCCATGAAAGGTACACTTCAGGATCATTGCTTCCATTGAGCTTGGGCATGGTGAACTTCAGCTTGCCATAGTGTTGCTCTTCATGTGTTCGGTTCGGGGATAATGACGGCCTTGACGAGGAGGATCGTCTCCCACAACTTGCTCTTGCCATGGAGGATTTCCATTGTCTTCTTGTTCTTGTTGAACTTGATGTTCTTGGCGAGCTTGTGTAGGAACTTGTCGAGCTTGACGTTGCACGCGAGTGTGATATCTTCGTTCATGAACTTCTTCGCGGAGTGCTTCTTCATGTTCATGAGCTTGTCGGCCTCGGTTGGCTACGACTCGACTTGATTCTCGGAGGGCTTGTTGCACCTCAAGTGCTTGAGCATCTCGTAATTGTTTCTCTTGATGTTGTGCCTCGGCATCTTGTGCTTCTTGGTGAAGACGCGCTCGCTCTTCCTCTTCGTGTTGGTGTTGTGTTTGTCGTTCTCGTGATTGCGCAAGGGTAGCTCGGTTTTGATGATGTCGTTGTTCTTGAGAGTTGTTCTCGTGTAGAGGGTTGCGGTTGGCTTGACGATCTTGGCGCGTGGCACGACGAAGAGTATTTGATGTCGGTGTACTTGAGCCGGAGATGGTGTAGTCAGAGTGTCGACTTGAGCAGCTCCGTCTTGATGCGGACGAAGTGGAAGAAGAGCGGTTTGGCAACAAAGCATGAATCTCGTCCATTCTTGTGTCGTTCTCTTTCTTATGGTCGTCGAGCTTGTGGTCGAAGTAATCCCTTGTATGTTGCTCGGAGAGTCGCAAGTCGGTGGCGAGGTTGTCGATGTGTTCTCTCATTGCTTGTTGCTCTTGATGCAAAGCACGTTGTGCACCAAAGAGGTGGCTCTTTGTGATGTAGGAGTTCATGTCCTCGTCTTGCCCGATGAATAGTGGGTTGGTAGAAGTACTTGGCCTATCCATCATTCCAAGAGAAATATGTGAGTGGGAGAAAGATAAGAATGTATACCAAGTGTATCTTGACCGATGTTGAAGATGGATCAAAGATCACTCCAATGTGGAACAAGGAAATAGCACAATTGGTACCAATTCTTGTCGGTTTCTCACACCTACACAAGTAAAAGCTTATGGTGGAGCTTGGTTAGGATGGTGGCACAAAATTTGATGCAATTGTTAGTGAGCTTCAATAATGTTGGAAAAGATTCGCAAGTTTGCAATGCAACAAGTAGACCAAGCAATATAAGGTACACGGAAACACACATGCAAAGAGATAAGTGCGGTCGTGCAACCAAGGATGAGCCAAAATGTGGAATCCACGAAAATGCTCTTGTTGTACAACACTAGAGAGACGCTAGCACGATTGCACAAAAGGCGGATATGAAGACTTGTGCACAACCTACTAAGCAAAAATGTGACGACTTCTATCCCAAGTATGCTCTATGTATGGTGTTTCGATGATATGATCCAAGATGATCTAGTATGACAATATTAATGTTGTATGATGTTATGGTTCTTGCTTAAAAGCTCTTTGCTTATCTTTCCCTTTTGCTTAAAAGCTTGTTTGGCTCTTTGTGTTTGAGCTCTTTTCTCATGCAATGCTTCACGAACCAAGAAAGCAATTGTGTATGCGATGACAACCTTGTGACACAAGAGATGATACCAAGATATGCACCAATGATATGTATGTATGCTATGGGAAGTATGATCACTCATGTGCACAAGTCATGTTGCCGACAATACTCAAAGGTTAGTCTCGATGGGTAAGGGACGCAAAAGTGTAAGGCTATGATGGCTATCAATGTAATGGCAAGAATGACGTATCTGATACCAAGATGAGGTTACCGTTCTTGCTTACGGTATGGTGTCAAAAGGGTGGCACGAATACCAAGATGATATAGACGAGATGGTCTTTGTTAATGATGCGTCCGTGGCAAAGATGAGTGGCGGTGATGTTGATGTTGAACTGTACCTAAATAGCCGAAACATAATAGGACACGGAACCAAAACTCAAATTCTCAAAGAAAAATGTCACACAATTGTTGGAGTTGGTAGTGGTAAGAGATGTTAGTGTATGTGGTATATGGCGGTGCTATGCGGAAGTGGTGGTGGTGTGCGGAAGTGTATGTGGGCACCGGAACAAAATTGGGAGAAATTTGGACGGAAAATGGGGCAGCGGATGGAAGTGGTGCTGCCAGGGGCCGGATGTCCGGGCTTGATGGCCGGATGTTCGGGGGGGAAGATGTCCGGGTTGTCGGGGCAGATGTCCGGGCTCTGGATCCATGGATGAACTTGAAGATCTTCACATGGAGAGGTCAAATCCGGGCAAAATTCGGAGAAATTTGTGGATGGAAAGTGGGGAAAAGTGGATGGAAAACTAGATCTACCTACAACACATGAAATCCGCGGATCAAATCCAACAAAACTTCATCACACCAACAAATCACAAAAAAAATTGGGGCTATTTTTGTGGGGAAACATTCGAATTAGGGACAATATCAACAAAAACAAGGCTAGAAACACAACGGGGAGGCTCCGAAATCGTGATCAACGTGGCTCTAGATACCAAGATGATGTAGGGTGGAACTCTAGATGGCCGATCTTTCACGAAAGGAGTGGATCCCACGAAGAACACGAAGAACACGAGGGAAATCATGAGGAGAAACACAAGGGGAAACACGAGAGAATCACTCAAACCAACAAGATTAAGTCACACATGTGCTAGATCCTCAAAACACGAGAGGAGATACAAGATCCAAAGTCAACAAGGGACGATACAAATGGTAACCGGTCTTCTCCGTGAGGAGGTCTTGATGGTCTTTTCCGCGAGGAGGTCTTAAATCCAAGTGGATCTTCTCCAAAGAGGGGTCGCGGTCTCTCTCGTGGAGTAGATCCAGATGGATGAGCGGAGCTCTATATCACAAATGAGCTAACACAACGCTAACCCTAAAACGTAGGTAGGAGGAGAGTATATATAGTCTAGGGGGGTGAAAGGGTACATGGGATTCGGCCCTTTACTGTGCGCAGACAAACGGGGCCAGACGTCCGGGCGTCAGGCCGGATGTCCGGTCCTTCGAGAGGAGCCGGATGTCCGAGACTGGGGCCGGATGTCCGGGCTGACGGTGCTTCTCTTCTGTCCTTTGGATAGGTGGTGTCCGGATATCTGGGCGGGAGGCCGGATTTCCAGGTCGGGGCCAGATGTCCGGGCCCTGTAGACTTGGCCGCTGGTCCGTTGCTGCAGGTGACACCTCCAGGGGCCGGATGTCCGGGGCCTGGGAGTTGTTCTTGACTCCTTCTGTCGGTTATCTTCATCCATGAACTTGGCGGCTTGTCCGTCTTCATGTGCATCTTCGGGATGGTCCTCTTAGTACCTAATCATGCACAGCATCTCGGACTTAGGTAGTAGCCACGTCTCGAGAGGATCATATGTAATATCACTAAGGAGAGAAGTCACCTCGGTCTCGAGAGCTCTAGTTCTAGCTCGAGTCATAGGTCCTCTTGGAACTTCATGAGACGATGGTAGGTCCATGGGGACGGCCGTAGGATGCTCCGCATCAGAATGTCATAATCTGGTTTATATCCCTCGAAGTGTTTGAGTTAATTATGACTTGTGTGACGCGTCATGAGATGTGGACCAAACTTGAAAAAAATGGCGGGTCCAACCTTGTTGATATTCATCATCTTTCGGAGGAGTCAATTGAGGAGGTCTCCACATCTTTAAATCATGGAGATCTCCATATTGCTTCCTCCTCCGTGTACTTGGACATTTCAACTTATTCCACCTCACCATCATTTGGCATGTCCCAAGGTAATGAAATGGTGAGTGGTAATATCATTTGTGATTATGATGATGATGATGTGCTCAACATTGATGATCTTTCGTGCATAAATGCTAATGTTGTAGCTTCTTTGGACTTGAACACATCTAGGAGAAATGACATACATTCCTGTGTTGATAGTCCATGCATGTCATATAGAGATTCCTCAAATACATTGTATGATGATATGCTTGATACTCCTTGTTGCCATGATCTCTATGCTTCTATTTCCTCTAGTTGTTATTTGACTAACCATGCAGAGGAAACAAGAGAAATTAGTGCACAAAACACTAATGGAGAAATTGCTAGAAGAGCAAAGAAGGAAATCACCATGTTATATAGGAAATGCTATGAGCGTCAAGAGAATGGAAATGAATCTCCTACTCTTGTTTATGAAGAATCTTCCTCTCCAAAAGAATCATCATCAACCTCCAATGTTTATATGTGCCTCATGGCAAGAGGTAACACTAATGTATATCTACTCTTAGTAATGATATTGATGAGAGTGATGATGAATGTGATAAGGATATGAGTCAAGAAATATTTGAAATTGGTAATTCTCTTTGTGGGGTAAATAAGAACACTTATTTTATGTTTAAAGATCTTATTACTCACTTTGGTAAGTGTAATGATTTACTTCACAAAGAGCAAGAACAAAATGAAAAACTTGATTGTGACCTTCTTGATGCTCTAGAAACTCTTAGAGATTAGAATCTTCCAAAGAAGAGATTGAAGTTGGTCATGATTAACTTAAAGAGGATTTTGAGCACCTTGACCTTGGCTACAAGAATGTCAAAGGAGAGCTCGTCAAAATCTCTGAGTCTTATGAGGAACTTCAAGCTACTTATGTGAAGTCTCTAGTTTCTTCTAGATCCTCCCATATTATCAATGGTGCTTGTGCTACTAACTCTACTTCTTGTGAAGCATATATCTTTAAGGAGAATGTTGAGCTAAGGGCTCAACTTTGTTTGCTAACTAGCAATTATGGGAAATTAGAAGAAAGTCATGAAAAGCTCTAGGGCTCTCATGATGACCTTCTAGTCTCCCATGAAAGGATAAAGTTAACTCATGAGGCTATTGTGACAAAGGTAACATCTCATGAGCTTCATGTGTACTCAAAATGCTTTATTGACATGTGCTAGTCCTAGTGATTCATCTAGACATATTACAGACAATTCTTGTGATGAATTGCTCTCCTTTCCTTGTTGCTCTAACAATGAAGCTTCTACTTCCTCTAGTACTTTTGTTGATACTAACCTTGTAGAGGAAAACAAAGAGCTCAAGTCCCAAGTCACTATTTTGAAGAAAGACTAGGAAAAGTGTCATGAAGGGAACTCCACACTCAAAAATATATTGAGTATTCAAAAATCCCCTCATGACATGGGTGGACTTGGTTTCACTTCCAACAACAAGAAGTCCAAGAACAAGAACAAGGGACACGACCAAGTCAAGAATGAGGCCAACATTACATGCTTCAAGTGCAAGAATGTTAGACTCCATGTGAGATCTTGACTACTAAAGAAAAAGGTTTCAAATGTGAAGCAACAAGAGAAGCGACCTCAAGTTCAACCTCAAGGTCAACCTCATGTTGAAGAAAGGCCACTACCAATGATGAACATAGATAATGCTCCCCAAGTTGAGAAAATTAACAAAAAGAGAAGGGGGAGCACATGTTTCTATAATTGTCGTTAGAAGGGACACATATCCTCATCATGTCCCAACGATGACATCCCTAAGCCTCCTCTAGTCAATGATCATTATTCGCTTAGGAAGGATGTTGAGGGAGTCCTAGATTAGGGGGTATCCGGACAGCCGGACTATATCCTTTGGCCGGACTGTTGGACTATGAAGATACAAGATTGAAGACTTCGTCCCGTGTCCGGATGGGACTCTCCTTGGCGTGGAAGGCAAGCTTGGCAATACGGATATGCAGATCTCTTTCCTTGTAACCGATTTTGTGTAACCCTAGCCCCCTTCGGTGTCTATATAAACCGGAGGTTTTTAGTCCGTAGGACAACATACAATCATACCATAGGCTAGCTTATAGGGTTTAGCCTCTCTGATCTCGTGGTAGATCAACTCTTGTACTACTCACATTATCAAGAATAATCAAGCAGGACGTAGGGTTTTACCTCCATCAAGAGGGCCCGAACCTGGGTAAAACATCGTGTCCCCTGCCTCCTGTTACCATCCGCCTTAGACACACAGTTCGGGACCCCCTACCCGAGATCCGCCGGTTTTGACACTGACAGTGGTGCTTTCATTGAGAGTTCCTCTGTGTCGTCACCGTTAGGCTTGATGGCTCCTTCGATCATCGATAGCGATGCAGTCCAGGGTGAGACTTTTCTTCCTGGACAGATCTTTGTACTCGGAGGCTTCGCACTGCGGGCCAACTCGCTTGGCCATCTGGAGCAGATCGAGAGTTACGCCCCTGGCTGTCAGGTCAGGTTTGGAAGCTTAAACTACACGGCCGACATCCGCGGAGACTTGATCTTCGACGGATTCGAGCCCCTGCCGAGTGCGCCGCACGGTCACGATGAGCATGATTTAGCTCTACCATCGGACAGTGTTCAGGAGACCGCACCGGCAACTGCTCCAACCCTCAATTCGGAGCCAATTGCGCCATCCATGGACAGGTGGATAGACCCCACCACGGAGGCCGCATTCTCGGCGGCGATCGAGCCGAATATAGACCTTACCCTTCACGAGAGCCGTGACGCCAAACTGCCGGATTCTTCCCCGGCCACGGACTCCAAACCGCCTGCGCCCGTGCCTATCGAACCCGACTGGACGCCGATCATGGAGTTCACCTCCACGGATATCTTTCAGCACTCGCCCTTCGGCGACATACTGAACTCATTAAGGTCTCTCTCCCTGTCAGGAGAGTCCTGGCCGAACTATGTTCGGCAGGATTGGGATGCGGATGACGAAGAAATTCGTCGCCCACCCACCACCCACTTAGTAGCCATTGTCGACAATTTGACCGACATGCTTGACTTCGACTCCGAAGACATCGACGGTATGGACAACAATGCGGGAGACGAAGAGGAACCACTGCCCACAGGGCACTGGACAGCCACCTCATCATATGATATATACATGGTGGACACACCCAAAGAAGGCAATGGCGACGAGACAGCGGAGGATGACCCCTCAAAGAAGCAACCCAAGCGCTGACGTCAGCGGCGCCGCTCTAAGTCTCGCCAAAGCAAAAGCGGTGACACCGGCACAGGAGACAATAGCACTCCGGACAGTGCCAAAGACGACAACAATCCCCTCCAGCAAGATTTAGAGCAGGAGGATGGAGAAGCCAGCCCTCCCGAGAGAGCGGCAGATGGAGAGGCGGAGGATGATAATTACATGCCTCCCTCCGAAGACGAGGCAAGCCTCGACGACGATGAATTTGTCATGCCGGAGGATCTCGCCGGGCAAGAACGCTTCAAGCACCGGCTTATAGCCACGACAAATAGCCTTAAGAAAAAGCAGCAGCAGCTTCAAGCTGATCAAGATTTGCTAGTTGACAAATGGACTGAAGTCCTTGCGGCCGAGGAATATGAACTCAAACGCCCCTCCAAGAGTTACCCAAAGCACAGGTTGCTACCTCGACTAGAGGAGGAAGCATTAAAACCTACATCTCCAGCATATGACGCGGCTGATCCGCCACCTCGTGGCCGCGACAAAGAGGCATTTCAGCCAAAAACTCAGCCCGCACCCTGACGCCACGCAAATAAAAATGACAAGGCACGGGGAAACACGCTAGACCTGCAAGACGTATTGGAGGACAAAGCAAAACACGCAAGATCGATCTACGGATCACAAGGGCGCGCCACTACGCGAGACGATAACCGTCATGCCGGATATAGTAAAAGTAAATCCGGTCAGGCCGAACACAACGCACAAGACTCATTCGAGCTACGTCGCGACATAGCGCACTACAGAGGCGCCGCACACCCCATATGCTTCATAGACGAAGTAATGGATCACCAAATCCCAGATGATTTCAAACCCATAAATATCGAATCATACGACGGCACAACAGATCCTGCGGTATGGATCGAGGACTTCCTCCTGCACATCCACATGGCCCGCGGTGACGATCTACACGCCATCAAATACCTCCCACTCAAGCTCAAAGGACCAGCTCGGCATTGGCTCAACAGCCTGCCAGCAGAATCCATTGGCTGTTGTGAAGATTTGGAAGCCGCATTCCTCGACAACTTCCAGGGCACTTATGTGCGACCACCAGATGCCGATGACTTGAGCCACATAATTCAGCAGCCAAAGGAATCGGCCAGGCAATTATGGACACAGTTCCTGACAAAGAAAAATCAAATCGTCGACTGTCTGGATGCAGAGGCCCTAGCAGCTTTTAAGCACAACATCCGCGACGAGTGGCTCGCCCGGCACCTTGGCCAGGAAAAACCGAAATCTACGGAAGCCCTCACGACACTCATGACCCGCTTTTGTGCGGGAGAAGACAGCTGGCTGGCTCACAGCAATAACGTATCAAAGAACCACGGTACTTCAGATACCAAGGATAGCAATGGTAGGTCACATCACAACAAACATAAGCATCACGTCAATAGCGATAATATCGAGGATACAGCAGTCAATGCCGGATTCAGAGGCTCTAAACCCGGTCAGCGGAAAAAGGCATTCAAAAGAAGCACTCCGGGCCCGTCCAGTTTGGACCGTATACTCGATCGCTCGTGCCAAATACATGGCACCACCGACAAGCCAGCCAACCACACCAACAGGGAATGTTGGGTGTTCAAGCAGTCCGGCAAGTTAAACGCCGAAAACAAAGATAAGGGGCTACATAGAGATGACGAGGAAGAGCCCCGGCAGCCGAACACCGGAGGACAGAAGAGGTTCCCCCCACAAGTGCGGACGTTGAACATGATATACGCAACCGACATCCCCAAGAGGGAGCGGAAGCGTGCATTAAGGGATGTATATGCGTTGGAGCGAGTCGCCCCAAAGTTCAACCCATGGTCCTCCTGTCCGATCACCTTCGATCGCAGGGACCATCCCACTAGTATCCGTCATGGAGGATTCGCCGCACTGGTCCTAGACCCAATCATCGACGCATTTCACCTCACTCGAGTCCTTATGGACGGCAGCAGCAACCTGAACCTGCTTTATCAGGACATAGTGCGCCAAATGGGTATAGACCCCTCAAGGATCAAACCCACAAAAACGACCTTCAAAGGCGTCATACCAGGTGTAGAGGCCCACTGTACGGGCTCAGCCACACTGGAAGTGGTCTTCGGATCCCCGGATAACTTCCGAAGCGAGGAGTTAATCTTCGATATAGTCCCGTTCTGCAGTGGCTATCATGCACTGCTCGGGCGAACCACATTTGCGAGATTCAATGCGGTACCGCACTATGCATATCTCAAGCTCAAGATGCCAGGACCTCGGGGGGTCATCACAGTCAATGGAAACATAGAGCGCTCTCTCCGCACGGAGGAGCACACTGCGGCCCTCGCAGCAGAAGTGCAAAGCAGCCTCTTAAGGCAATCCACCAGTTCGGCGATTAAACACCCGGACACCTTCAAGCGCGCCCGGAGTAATCTGCAACAAGACCGCCTGGCACGTCCCGAGCTCGCATAGCAATGCAGCCCCACCCCAGTCCCAGCCAAACGGCGAAATCCGTTCCACGCGTACATAATTACGCATTGAAAATACCATGGGCATAGGTGGGGGGCACGACTACGGCACGCCCTGAAACGCGGCTCAACCGCACTAGGGGCTTCCCGCTTTGTTATTTTTTTCTCTCTCTTTCAGGACTTTACTCTCTGGAAACCCCGTCCGGCAGTACGATTGCCGGACACACGATACAACAACCAAGGAAGCAGAAAGCTACGTCGCACCATGGAACTCCCAGGTGGTCTCTGATAACGAGTGAAATACATGTTTTAAATACCATTCCTCAGCTTGCCCTTGGAGGGGACATGTCAAATAGTTCTACTTTTTTGCTTATCGCACTAATTATATCATTCTGCTTCGATGCACCTCTTTTGAATAAACAATGCATAGCACTAGTCTATTATAGCATTCTCTATTCTTTTTTATATATATGTTCATTCATGACATTCAGCACCCGTACACTCTGGTACGGCCAATACGCCAGGGGCTTAAGCGTACCCCATAATACAGCGTGAGAAGTCCAAACACTTTCGACAGTGCGGCACCCCAAACTTATAGCATTATATGCATCAGCTCCGAATCATGTCTTGGGTCAATAATTGGGTTTGCCCGGCTCCCATGTTTTTGTACCTTACGTTCGGCTATATCGGCTAAGGTAGCACTGGAAGAACTACTGCGATTGTGCCCCGGTTCATCTGGGCTAAGCACCTCAGTAGAGAAAGCTAAAACTGACTGTCATGATAAGGCGAGAGTTGGTCGCTGTTCGTGAGGTCTCGAGTCCCTAAAGACTTATGCCGCTTAGGGTGAGGAGTCAGCTTTGTCCGGCTTAGGCGTGTATAGCGCCCCGAATTCGGCCTTCCGAATACTAGGGACTTCGCCAAAATTTAAAATTGTATACTTCTATGGCTAAGTGAGAGTGATAAAGCATTATAGTCCGATTGCCTTGTTCGCTGTGCTGAGCACCTCCCTCGAAGGACCCAACAATGGGAAAAAGAGTGCTCAGATTTATCCCGAACACCCCAGCACTCGTGGCATGGGGGCAGAAGCCGACGACTGGCCATCTCTCAGATTTGATAAACAGCCGCACAAAAGGTAATATTTTAAATTCAAACAAATGTTGCATAGCATACATGAACAAGTTTTCATAATACACGATCACACGAGCAAGTTCATTCAAAAATTACATCCTTCACACACTCGTCCGCCACAAGACGGGCACCCTTCAGGACACCCTCATAATACATTTCGGGGTGGCGATGCTCCTTGCCCTGCGGCGGCCCCTCCTTCACCAGCTTCTCGGTGTCCATCTTGGCCCAGTGCACCTTCACACGGGCAAAAGCCTGGCGTGCACCTTCGATGCAGACGGACCGCTTTATGACTTCCAGTCGTGGGCAGACATCCACAAGCCGTCTCACCAGGCCAAAGTAGCTGTTGGGAAGGGAGTCGCCAGGCCACATCCGGACTATAAGGCCCCTCATGGCCTGTTCGGCCGCCTTGTGCAGCTCGACCAGTAGCTTCAGCTGTCGCTCACAGGCATCGGGTGTTCGATCCCAGTATACTGAGACCAGAACAACTTCTCCGTCGAGCTTCCCTCCTCGGCCTGGTAACACTTCACGGCATCTGACACGCTGCGGGGCAAATCTGCAAATGCTCCCGGAGAGCTCCGGACTCGGGTAAGTAACAAGTAATTTACTTTCACAAGCTTGCTTTGCATATTGAAGGCCTTACCCGTTGCTATCTTCCTCATTGCCTCAATTTCCTGGAGGGACTTTTGGGCTTCATCATGGGCATGCTTTGTGCTCTCGAGGGCCGTGGCAAGCTCGAACTCTCGCGTCTTCGAGTCAAGCTCCAAAGCCTCATGCTTCTTCATGAGAGCCTGGAGCTCTTGCTGCACCACGCCCACCCGTGCCTCTTGTTTTTCCCGCTCGGTGCGCTCCTTGGCCACTTTGTTTTCGGCCTCGGATAGCGCTTGCTTCAGGGTCGCCACTTTGGTCGTGGCCCCTGGCACATCCATGATGATCCTATCATTTTGCAACAGCATCTTTTATATATATATATATGGACAAGACATTACTTACCTTTGTTCTCCTCAAGCTGCCTCTTGGCAAGACCGAGCTCTTTCTCGGAACACTCGAGGTTCTGCCTCAGTGCAGCGACCTCCGCCATCAGTGCGGCAGAGGTCAGCAGCAAAGCCTGCATATGCATACAGACATACTTATATTAGACTCCTGGAGATATTATTTGATCCTCTATTCGGCTTTTCTTTGTGAACACCAAACAGAGCATCAGGGGCTACTGTCTATGCGATAATATTTTCCTATATTTTAAATACTCACCTCAAAGCCTGTTAGAAGGCTGGCACAGGCTTCAGTTAGTTCGCTCTTGGCGGACTGAACCTTCTTGATCACCGCACTCATAATAGTGCGGTGCTCTTCGTCGATGGAAGCGCCTCGAAGCGCTCCCAGCAGGTTGTCCGGCGCCTCTGGATGGACAGAGGTCACCGGCACGGGCGGCTTGCCCCTCTTGGAAGGGAGCCGCCTGCCGGAGTCCGGAACCATTGGAGGTTCCGGCGCGGTGTTCAGCTGAGGGCCGAACTTGGAGCCCTTGGGAGTCTTGCTCCCTTTGCACCTGGAGTCCGGAAGGTCGCCTTGAGGCGCCTCCAGGTCTACCTCCCCTCAGTTCGGTGCCCCTTGAGACAATACCTCGACATTGTCCGTAGGGCAAGGAGAGGAGGTGGTTGGAAGTGTATCACTATCCATATCCGACGAGTCCAAGGAACCGTCTGACGAGGATACGGGCTCGGGGCGGACTGCATGATCATATTCGACGATCAGGAGAAGCGGTGCAATAAAAGTATGCTATGAGTTACTCTGGTATCCAAATACTTACGACTTCGCCAGGGGCTTGGCCCTGAGTAACCACTCGTCTTTGCCATCGGGGCGGTGGTGGAACAGTCCGGAAGAAGAATCCTTCCCTTCTTGGACCCTTCGGCCTCCCCGGTTTGGGCGGCCTTCCTCTTCTTGTCTCCCCCGGCTGGAGGAGGAGAGTCTTCATCTTCCTCCTCCTTGTTTTCACGGGAGGAGTGCGTCTCGGAGTTATCAGACGATGAGTCCGATACCACCTGGCTCCGGGTACTCTTTCGGGTTCCCTTGGCCTTCTTCTTGGTCTTCTCCGGCACCTCATAAGGAGCCGGAGTCCACATCTCCGTCAGGAGAGCGTCCGCAGGGTCTTCGGGCAGAGGGGCCGGACAGTTAATCTGCTCCAATGTCTCCACCCAGTCCTGTCAAAGGCATGGGAGCTCAGACCCCGCACATGGTTAAGCTATGGGAAATAAATACCCTACCAGATGTACAGAACTTACCGGATTCGCAGGTTGCTTCGCGCTTAGCCCGCTGTCCTCGGTAAGAGAAGGAGGGACCTCAGCGCCCTTGAACAGCACCTTCCAAGCATCCTTATGTGTCGTGTCGAAGAGCTCGCGTAGAGTCTGGTGCTGGGCCGGGTCGAACTCCCGTAAGTTGAAAGCCTGTTGTTGACACGGGAGGATCCGGCGGAAGAGCATGACCTGGACTATGTTGACAAGCTTAAGTTTCTTGCTTATCATGTTCCGGATACACTTCTGGAGTCTGTCCAGCTCCACCGATGAACCCCAGGACAGGCCCTTCTCCTTCCAGGAAGTGAGCCGCGTGGGGATTCTGGATCGAAACTCAGGGGCCGCCACCCAGTTGGTGTCGCGTGGCTTGGTGATGTAGAACCACCCCGATTTCCACCCCTTTATGGTCTCCAAGATGGAGCCCTCGAGCCACGTAACGTTGGGCATTTTGCCCACCATGGATCTGCCACATTCCGCTTGTTGGCCGCCTACTACCTTCGGCTTGATATTGAAGGTCTTCAGCCACAGGCCGAAGTGGGGCCGGATGCGGAGGAAAGCCTCGCACACGACGATAAACGCCGAGATGTTGAGGATGAAATTTGGGGCCAGATCATGAAAGTCCAGCCCATAATAGAACATAAGGCCGCTGACGAATGGATGGAGGGGAAACCCCAGTCCGCGGACGAAGTGGGGGAGGAAAACCACCCTTTCGTGAGGTTCCGGGGTAGGGATGATCTGCCCCGCGGCTGGCAGCCGGTGCGCGATATCCGCGGCTAAGTATCCGGCCCCACGCAGTTTTTTGATGTGTCCCTCTGTGACGGAGGAGACCATCCACTTGCCTCCCTCTCCGGACATGTTTGGAGAGAGTTCAGGAGAAGGATGTGGACTTGGGCGCTGGAGCTCGAGTGCGCGAGAATGGATGAGCAAGGAGGAAGAAGGCGTGGGTAGAAAAAGGTGAAACCTTATCCCTTTATAAGGGCGGATGAAACTATGCGCCCCACTAGCGTGGTAAAACTCGCTTATCCCCCAAGCGCCGTAATTGATGGCGCGGTTGGGTTACCCACGTCCGTATTGATGGGAATCCCGTAATAAGGGGACACGATCTCTGCTTCGACAAGACGTGCCAAGGAAACCGCCTCGCGAAACACGCTGAGATAGGTTATGAAAAATGATTCAAATAAAGACCTGGCTGTGGTGTGATGCCACGCTACAGGGTACGTCAGCAGATCAGATTTGTGGAAATATTATTCTCTCTACGGTGGTATGTGGAACTTGTTTTGCAAAGTCGGACACGGTCCTCGTGTTCAAAATCATCTATGAAGTATTCGGAGGAGGAACCTGCCTTGCAATGCCGAAGACAATCTGCGCACCGGACTAATCGTCATTGAAGCCTGGTTCAGGGGCTACTAAGGGAGTCCTGGATTAGGGGGTATCCGGACAGCCGGACTATATCCTTTGGCCAGACTGTTGGACTATGAAGATACAAGATTGAAGACTTCGTCCCGTGTCCGGATGGGACTATCCTTGGCGTGGAAGGCAAGCTTGGCAATATGGATATCCAGATCTCTTTCCTTGTAACCGACTCTGTGTAACCCTAGCCCCCTCCGGTGTCTATATAAACTGGAGGGTGTTAGTCCGTAGGACAACATACAATCATACCATAGGCTAGCTTCTAGGGTTTAGCCTCTCTGATCTCGTGGTAGATCAACTCTTGTACTACTCACATTATCAAGAATAATCAAGCAGGACGTAGGGTTTTACCTCCATCAAGAGGGCCCGAACCTGGGTAAAACATCGTGTCCCCTGCCTCCTATTACCATCCGCCTTAGACGCATAGTTCGGGACCCCCTACCCGAGATCCGCCGGTTTTGACACCGACAGATGTTGTTGGCAATATGTTTGCCAAGTTTGTTGGTGCCAAAGGTGGTTTGGAAATACAAAAGACCATTTGGGTTGCCAAGCCTATTGTGACTAACTTCTTAGGACCCAACTTGGTTGGGGACCGTCAAGCTCAAACTTGATCAATAAGTGTGTGGAGGACGTTGGAGATTTGGTTAGTTCATGAAGAAAAGGATAGCCACCATTTATTTGTTCGAGCCAAGTCATGTGGATTATCTTCATATTATCTATCCCATGTTCCTCTTGAAGTTACTTGTATTTATATTGCTTACATTGAAAGTTACTTGCCCCTTGCATGTTTAGGTTTTGTATCTAGCATGTGTAGGTTGGTTTGCACATCATATAGTGGTGTTTGTAGGCTTGAGCCTTAGTGTATCATATTTGAATCTTGTTTGGCGTTTGTGAGATATTAGTGGATCATCACATTATGGGGGAGTGTTACGTTTTGTGCACATCACAAACCCGAAACATGAATATGAGAAATACCACCTAGTATTGATATTCAATATTATCTAGTCACTATGTGGTATGTCAAGCTCATTTGAAATTCATATTCTCAAAGTATCCATTAATTATCTTTTTGTGGTTTTTTATTTTGCCTTAGTAGTGTGCTTCCCCGAGGTGTCCTTAGAGTTTCACAGAATCTTCTGGGCACCCCATGCGCATGGGGTCTTTGACCCCCGTGCGCACGGGGTGCCGCGTAATTTTCTGGACACTCCATGCGCACGGGGTCTGTTGACCCCCATGCGCACGAGATGGGATTTCTATCTCAGAGTACCCCATGTGCACGGGGCTGACTTAGACCGTGCGCACGGGGTCCAACGGGCAGAAATGCCCACCCAACCAAGAACACTATGATTGTCTCTTTTTATCCTTTTGAATATGATTTTGATCTTGTGCATCTTCAGAATCTATACCACTCAGTGTTAATTACAAATACCATCGTTATTCTCTTACAATTGGTATTTCTTCATGTGGTATAACTCTTTGATCATCTTCTTCTCGGCTCGTGCTTCAACTTGCCTTATCTCACTACTCGTTCTATCTACTATCTACTTAAGTGAGATAAACCTTTGAGCATGTGTGTAGTGTATTTCCTATGCTCATTGGTCTTTGCTTAGTTCATATGTTGTTCTTTGTGTGCGTTCTAGTGTGGTTTGTCACTTCGATATTATTTGGACAACTTGGATGCTTTGTGATATTAGTGGTGCATTTATCGTGCATGTGTTCTTTTGTCCAAATTGTATCTCTTTGGACTTGGTAGGCTTGTGCATGCATATTTATTTATATACTGTTGGGAAACATAGCATGCAATTTAAAAAAATCCTACGCTCATGCAAGATCTATCTAGGAGATGCATAGCAACGAGAAGGGGAGAGTGTGTCCACGTACCCTCGTAGACCGAAAGCGGAAGTGTTTTACAACTCGGTTGATGTAGTCAAACTTCTTCTCGTTCCGACCGATCAAGCACCGAACGTACAACACCTCAAAGTTCTGCACACGTTCAGCTCGATGACGTCCCTCGAACTCTTGATCGAGCAAAGTGTTAAGGGAGAGTTTCGTCAACATGACGACGTGGTGATGGTGATGGTGAAGTGATCCGCGCAGGGCTTCACCTAAGCACTACGACAATATGACCGGAGGAGTAAACTGTGGAGGGGGGCGCCGCACACGGCTAACAGTTGTTTTCTCTGTCTTCTAGGTGCCTCCCTCCCCACATATATATATAGATTGGAGGGGGGAAGAGGCAGCCAGGGGGCGCCCAAGTAGGCCGAATCCTACTTGGTCTCCCACCCCAATTCGGCACCCTTTCCTTGTTTCCCGGAGGGAGAAGGAAAGAGGAGGGGAGAGAAGGAAGGGGGAGGCCGAATCCCTCCCCTTCCTTTCTCTCTTCCCCCTTTCCTTCCTCTTCCTATTCAGCCTACATGGGGGGCGCAACAGCCCATGCTGGCTGCTGTGTTTCCCTCTTGGCCCAATAAGCCCAAATCTTTCCCGGGGGGTGCCCGGAACCCCTTCCGATGACCCGATATGTACCCGGTACCCCCAGAACACTTCCGGTGTCCAAATATCATCGTCCTATATATGAATCTTTACTTCTTGACCATTTTGATACTCCTCGTCATGTCCGTGATCTCATCCGGGACTCCTAACAACATTCTGTCACCAAATCACATAACTCATATAATACAAAATCATCATCGAACGTTAAGCATGCGAACCCTACGGGTTCGAGAACTATGTAGACATGACTGAGACACCTCTCCAGTCAATAACTTATACGTCTCCAACGTATCTATAATTTTTTGATTGCTCCATGCTATATTATCTACTGTTTTAGACAATATTGGGCTTTATTATCCACTTTTATATTATTTTTGGGACTAACCTATTAACCGGAGGCCCAGCCCAGAATTGTCGTTTTTTGCCTATTTCAGTGTTTCAAAGAAAAGGAATATCAAACGAAGTCGAAACAGAACGAAATCAACTAGAGAAGTTATTTTTGGAAGGAAAGCTACCGGATGGACTTGGACCCCACGTCAGGAGCCAAGGGAGGTGCTCACGAGGGTGGGGGCGCCCCCCCTAGGGCGCGCCCCCTGCCTCGTGGGGCCCCCGAAGCTCCACCGACGTACTTCCTACACCCATATATCTTCACGTACCCTAAAACTTCCAGAATAGACAATAGATCGGGAGTTTCGCCGCTAGATGCCTCTGTAGCCACCGAAAACCAATCTAGACCCGTTCCGGCACCCTGCCGGAGGGGGCAACCCTTCTCTAGTGGCCATCTTCATCATCCCAGTGCTCTCCACGACAAGGAGTGAGTAGTTCTCCCTTGGGGCTGAGGGTATGTATCAGTAGCTATGTGTTTGATCTCTCTCTCTCTCTTGTTCTTGAGATGATACGATCTTGATGTATCGTGAGCTTTGCTATTATAGTTGGATCTTATGTTTCTCCTCCCCCTATACTCTCTTGTAATGAATTGAGTTTCCCCTTTGAAGTAATCTTATCGGATTAAGTCTTTAAAGATTTGAGAACACTTGATGTATGTCTTGTCGTGGATATCTGTGGTGACAATGGGATATCACGTGATTCACTTGATGTATGTTTTGGTGATCAACTTGTGGGTTCCGCCCATGAACCTATGCATAGGGGTTGGCACATGTTTTTGTCGTGATTCTCCGGTAGAAACTTTGGGGAACTCTTTGAGGTCCTTTGTGTTGGTTGAATAGATGAATCTGAGATTGTATGACGCATATCATATAATCATACCCACGGATACTTGAGGTGACATTAGGGTTTTGGTGGATTTGTGTCTTAAGGTGTTATTCTAGTACGAACTCTAGGTTTGTTTGTGACACTTATAGGAATAGCCCAAGAGATTGATTGGAAAGAATAACTTTGAGGTGGTTTCGTACCCTACCATAATCTCTTCGTTCGTTCTCCGCTATTGGTGACTTTGGAGTGACTCTTTGTTGCATGTTGAGGGATAGTTATATGATCCAATTATGTTATTATTGTTGAGAGGACTTGCACTAGTGAAAGTATGAACCCTAGGCCTTGTTTCCTAGCATTGCAATACCATTTACGCTCACTTTTATCATTAGTTACCTTGCTGTTTTTATATTTTCAGATTACAAATACCTTTATCTACCATCCATATACCACTTGTATCACCATCTCTTCGCCAAACTAGTGCACCTATACAATTTACCATTGTATTGGGTGTGTTGGGGACACAAGAGACTCTTTGTTATTTGGTTGCAGGGTTGCTTGAGAGAGACCATCTTCATCCTACACCTCCTACGGATTGATAAACCTTAGGTCATCCACTTGAGGGAAATTTGCTACTATCCTACAAACCTCTGCACTTGGAGGCCCAACAACGTCTACAAGAAGAAGGTTGTGTAGTAGACATCAATAACCAATAGTGGAACCTGGATGCTCATATTGGTTCCCACATATTCTATGAAGATCTTTAATGGTCGTACCATAATGACAACATACGGTATTCCCTTTGTCATCGGTATGTTACTTGCCCGAGATTTGATCATCGGTATCTTCATACCTAGTTCAATCTCGTTACCGACAAGTCTCTTTACTTGTTCCGTAATGCACCATCCCGCAACTAACTCATTAGTCATATTGCTTGTAAGGCTTATCATGATGTGCATTACCGAGAGGGCCTAGAGATACCTCTCTGATACTCAGAGTGACAAATCATAATCTCGATCTATGCCAACCCAACAAACACCTTCGGAGATACCTGTAGAGCATCTTTATAATCACCCAGTTACATTGTGACGTTTGATTGCACACAAGGTATTCCTTCGGTATTCGGGAGTTGCATAATCTCATGGTCGAAGGAATATGTATTTGACATGAAGAAAGCAATAGCAATAAAACTTAACGATCATTATGCTAAGCTAACGGATGGGTCTTGTCCATCACATCATTCTCCTAATGATGTGATCCCGTTCATCAAATGACAACACATGTCTAGGGTTAGGAAACTTAACCATCTTTGATCAACGAGCTATTCTAGTGGAGGCTTATTAGGGACACGGTGTTTTGTCTATGTATCCACACATGTATCAAGTTTCCAGTTAATACAATTCTAGCATGAATAATAAACATTTATCATGATATAAGGAAATATAAATAACAACTTTATTATTGCCTCTAGGGCATATTTCCTTCATATACTTATTTTTGCCTTGCTTGCTCTACTTGATCCTTTATATAGGGTAAACTCCATAATATCGTTAATGGTTAAAGATGTGCATGAATTTCGAGTTCATATCCATATGAACATATTTAATGTGGAGTTTGCCCTATGTATTGTAGTTGGTCTAACTACTTCGGACCCAATAAGTTTGGGGACCAAATTGTACCTTAATGTGTTTTAGGTACTTTGGAGAAGCATTGGATGCTTGGCTTATTCATGAGGAAGGTGGAGACACGGTGGAAAATTGCTAGAGCCAAACTTGGTTGATTTGAGGGAGAAGATAATTAAAAACCTGGTTCGGTTGTAAGTGATTCATTCTCATCATGAAAACCCGGTTAACAAAATTTTGGTTCAATTTGTTGGATATGCATCAAACTCCCACAATTACCGTATTCTCAATAAATCCACGGGTTGTATTGAGGAAACGGTGAATGTGGAGTGTGATGAGAATAATAGCTTCCACAAGGAGCAATTTGTTTTATGTGTTGTAGGTGATGGGTCTCCTTACCAAGCTACAAGTACAATGGGGATTGATCATATTCTTCCACAAGAAACACCCCATGTCCATGTAGAAGGAGTAAGAGCCCCTCTGGTGGATCCACCACATGGGAAGTCATCACCCCCAACACAAGAGCAAGATGCCCTGGGAGATCATGTACCTATCCAAGAATAAGATCAAGTCCCTCATGTTCGCGTACCAGATCAAGGGCCCCTTGAACCAATGCTATCTCGGTAACAAGTACTCATTTCATGCATTTATTTAAATTAGAGTCAACATTGTGTATTTTGCATTTTGGAATGATTAGTACTTGTTGAGTTTGTGTCTCTTGCAAGAGCTTAAACCTCCTTATTGCATCTATGAGCCGTTTGAGAAGAAGCATATCATGGGGATCTATAAAACCATGCTCATGGTTCACTTATCCCAAATATGCCAATTAAGCAATTTATTGCATACCAATTCCTCATAGTGCTCTTATATGCAATATTGATAAATTTGCAAAAACACTCATTTTGGTTGTGGTATTATCTATCATGCGTAGTAATTCATTTTTATGCAAATGAGATCAATTTATGGCATGTGCCTTGTGCCATGTGCCATGTGACAAAGCTCTTATCCTAAAGATCAAGTTTGGATAATAATGGATTCATTCATGGATATCAAGTTCTTATCTTTTGTACATTTTTTGTGTTCTAGTTTCTTTGTGGATGCTCATCTTGATGATTATTTGCCACATAAGAAACTTATACGCATGAGAAAGTGCATATCTTTCTTTGACTATTTGTTTTCTATGGGTCATTGGGATTGTCTTTTTGATTCTTTGATGGATCTGCAAGAGGATGAGTAGTGAGTGCTTGTACGTATTTCTTATATCTTTGCACTCATGAGTTTTTTTGATATTTTTTGGAGTCATTCTTAGCATGATTATCCTATCGGGTACTTCTCATATATCTTGTCCAAAATATGTTTTGGATCTTTTGAATGTCCGTCTCTCTGTTTTATCTTCTTCTCGCATTCTATGGATCCTCAAAATAGTTTGAGCTCCTCCATTTATTCATAAATGGGTATCTGCATTTGATTACACTCACGTTTGAGAAATGCACAAATCAAGGAGGCAATCATACTATATTGGCCTTCTAGATTTCTTCCATTTTGGCATTTCATGCCAATGGGGAAGAACTTTAGAGGGTTTAGGAGAAGTGGGTTGGTTCTTATCGTTCATGCATATCGACATTTGTTGTGTTTGCTTGTTGCATGGATGTGTATATAGAAAAAACTTCACCAAGTTCTTTCACGTGCATATATTGTGGGGGAGTTTGCTCTATATAGTGTGGTTTCACTAGCATCAAATTCTTTTGTAACATTTCGATGCTAGTACAACCGGTTTTGATAACATCAACTATCTTTGTGATATTTGAGGCTATCAAAACTACCTCAAGTATATTATTTATTCTTGGATAGATTGCATACTTGTTTTAAATTCATTATATAAACCCTCTTGTTGAGATTGTCATCAATTACCAAAATGGGGGAGATTGAAAGGGCAAGTAGCCCCTAAGTGTGGTTTTGGTAATTAATGACAATCTCTATCGACTAATGTTTTCATTGAGATACATTTGAAGGGATTGTCCATAGATGGTGCATCAAGGATATTAGATGGAATCAAGGATAAAGTACATATATATGAAGATATGATTTCTCTAAGCGTTGGTATTAATTGACAAATTCCTATGGAGCATCAAGTGCATTGAATCCTATATAAAGAAATGTTCCATAGTGATGCATGAAGCATGTTGGATTTATGTGGGAAAAATGCAATCAAAACATTCGAAGAATTCATCATGGTATTCCTCTCTGGATACCCCGTGCGCATGGGCCTCCCGACCCCCGTGCGCACATGGTCGAGTGTCAACTCTCTGGATACCCTGTGCGCACGGGGTCCCTGGCCCCGTGCACACGGGGCCTAGGGTTTGGCACTCGAGGTCCCATATCGGGTGAGGTTTCAAGTTGGTCTTTGGGGTTTACGTTGAAGCCATTCAGATTGATTTTAATGCCTAACCAAATATATTCAAGGTGTACTTCCTTAGAGGATCTCAAAGATTGACATATGTGGGCTTTAAGGATCAAGAGCTTGATAGTATAATCAAATAGAAGAATTAAATTTATGGCTTCAATACCAGATCATCACTACAAAAAAATACACTTCTGTGATGATACGTGTTTGTCACAGTAGGTCGTGTTTTTTGTCATGCATGTACATCCATGATGATTTTATGACAGAATCAAGATAGTCATACTTGTGCTGTCATAGAAGTGTTCCATGACATTACCAAAATTATCATCACAGAAGTGTCCACTTCCATGACGATAAATCATGCGTCACAGAAGTGCTTTCGTCAAGGGTGACCGACACGTGGCATCCACCATAATGGAACGCCGTTAAGCTATCGGGTCGGGTTTTGGATCCGATAACCCGTTAACAGCCCCGACCAATGGGGATTTTCCACGTGTAAAATCATCATTGGCTGGAGGAAACACGTGTCGGCTCGCCGTTGGGACAAATGTCATCTGCTCATTGGACCGAAGGCGCCTATGATACGGAGACACGTGGCACGGCCCAACAGAGGCCCATTCTTGTGAAAAGGCCAGCCCGTTTGACTTGGTCAAAAGGTGGCGGGCCGGCCCATGGAAAGCCTGTTAATGGCATGTTCGCATATAGCCCATTTACAGCCCGCTAACCCAGGGCCCGTTATGCCCTATCCGAATTAGGCCCAGTAGCGTCATCTGGGCCGTCCAATATGATTCAGCCCATTTTAACTTCCGACCCATGTGTGGCCCATGACTTCTTTCGGCCCATATGAGGACCTTTGTAACTCTTGGCCCATTAACGGCCCGTGGTGAAACTGGCCCGTAATGGACAGTGTATCACTTTATACCCATTAACGGCCCATTATTCCTTTGGGCCGTTTCCAGCCCAAGTTATCTTTCAGCCTTCTCAGGGCCCATTGATTCTTGGGCTCATTTGTA
This sequence comes from Triticum urartu, assembly GCF_056163025.1. Taxonomy (NCBI): domain Eukaryota; kingdom Viridiplantae; phylum Streptophyta; class Magnoliopsida; order Poales; family Poaceae; genus Triticum; species Triticum urartu. Next base: position 448,404,854 of record NC_141878.1, on the reverse strand, counting down.
GCATTCAGTTACATACGGCCCGTTACTGTCAGCTTGTGGGCCAAATTCAGCCCCTCGTTACAGTCGGCCCATTTGCGGACCGTTAATACGTTGGGCCGTTTTCATCTCAAAAAAACCCGTTGGGCTGTTTTCATAGAATTATCAAATACGGCCTATTAACGGTCCGTTATGGTCCACGAATAGTACGGCCCATGATTGGCGAAATGATGATACGCCCCGTAGAAGGCCCATGGATCCTACGGCCCGCATGATGCCCATGGATAGTATGGCCCGTAGAAGGCCCATGGATCGTACGGCCCATAGAAGGCCCATGGACCCTACGGCCCGTAGAAGGCCCATGGACCCTAAGGCCCGTATAGAAGGCCGATAGATCCTACGGCCGGATGAAGGCCCATGGATCAAACGGCCTGCGGGAGGGCCATGGTTACAACAGTCCGTGTGTTGCCATGATTATTTTGGCCTAGTTACCAAAAATAGGCTATTGTGGCCAGTAGAAAAAATAGAAAAAGAACTGCACTGACTACAAGCAAACAACTAAACAAGACAATAAGGAAATAAATAAGCAAGCAATTAACGCTAGCCTATTACCGCTATTACACATATTACATCCACTGGGTATCAAAGTTCGGCACCAGTGCAAATATAGGGAACAAAGCAGCACATTACATACACTGGCCGTCAAAATTGGCCACCAGTGCAAATAAACGCGGCAGCAAAACAAGAGCATAACTGAAACAACTTCAGAAGAGCTCAAGAAACATTATCCTGGGTATCCACCATGCTGGCAACAAGCTTAGCAAGCTGATTAGCTTTGTCCTGTTTGGCGCTAAAATCCTCCAACGCTTGCTGTTGCACCAGAAAGTATGCATCTGAATGCTCCAGGGACTTCCGCAGTCCTTCCGCTTCTTGTCGCAGCACAGCTGATCGATGTCTTTCAACTTGTAGTTGAGACTCAAGAAACCGAACTGATTCAGACAGTGAGTTTGAATAGCTTGTGCAAGCGATAGTGGCCAGTAACTCGAACACTAAACCAAGACAGGACTTTGGGGTTGTCTCGCTGTCTTCAAGATAGTCTTCCTTAGCTGTTTTATCAAATTTGTTGGAGACCAACAAGGATGTGTCACTATCCTAAACCTTATCTGCATTACTTCCTTTACCATTGCTTAATAAGGCACTCTTCCCCAATATTCTGTCAGCATTCTAAAAGAAGAAACAAGCAGACACATAGCAAGTTTAGCATGTACTAGTATATGAAACTCATTTCGGTGAAACAGTTCATTAGTAAGGTGGACATGATTAAACTACCAAGTCTTCTATTGCCAAGTACTAGTACATAATAAAAGCATCAAACAAACATATATCTATGTCCTATGGTCACCGCATTGTCTTGCCAAATCAAAATAGAGACACGGTTCAAATCATATCAGTTCAAGACAAAGCAGCAGTGAAAGAATACAAAGCATGGGAAACTACACGGCACAACAAGATTTCAGATGGGTACCACGGGTCTACATGTACAACAACACTATTGGCTCTGTTGTGATGCTAGTAATGTGCATGATATGAAAGTCAACTGTATACACAATTGAAATTGAAATCAACAAAGCTATTGATAAGAGCAAACCTGTTAAAGAAACATGCATGAACATACCTGCTGTGCCATTGGAGTTTCAATTGGATCCTTCAATTTAAAAATAAGTTTTTATGAGTAAATACAGTGATACAAGAGCAAAGCAATCATAGTTAAAAAGGCGCGCCTAAGCGAGCGCTTAAGCGCACCTAGGCTCTAGGCGTTGGCAAAACGCATTGCGCATAACTATGCATAATTTGTGCATAACTGTGCATAAGCATGCGCTTTGGTCAATAAAGCGCAAGGCGGTGGCAAAATGCACAATTAACGCCTAGCGCTTTTTTGAACTATGATAGCAATGGAATCTTAAATTAGAACAATTGTTCTTCAGGTTTAGGAACTTGTTCTACATGAACAGAGTAGAGTAAGACGCAAGAATGTAATACTTAAAAATAGAAAATGAGCTCATAGACCTGACCACATTCTTGGTTCGGGACCAGTACAGAGCAAGGCTTTCCCAGTCATCGTCCAGTAAATGTGTCTCAGGAGAACGTAAGGGAATTTGATGAGTTTTTTTGCCAGTGAAGTACATTTTCTTCAGGTAATTCCGATACTTCCACCAAGCATTCTTGAAGATAGCAGAGGTATTAGCACAGGTTACCTCATCCTGAGTTTCCAAATCGGTCCTTCTCTATAGAGAAAAATGGGAAAATTTGCTGTATTATAACCATCATGGAGGTAGGATGTATGGGACGAAGCAAAGTAATTGCCATGAATAACATTACTTACACATAACTCCTGGACAAACACCTGCAACTGGCATTTTCCTTCATCTTTAGTATAATATTTCCAAGATGGGAAGATACACACATACGATTTAACAACATCCAATGCGATAGATGCTAAACTACGACTAGCTGGTTGTGCTTCCTCCACAGGAATAGGCGTACTAACTGGTGGAGTTGGGGTTCGCCGTGATAGTACTGGCCCTTTGGGCACTGGAGCTGCCTTACTAACTGCTCTTGTTTGGGAGCTCTGTGGTGGAGATGGTGCTGTGTCAACAGGAACTGGGTTACTATCGGCTGGGGTTGGGGTTAGATTGGGTGAAGCTGGTTCTCTGTCCATCGCAGTAGGGGTACAATCTGCGAGAGTTTGGGTTATGTGTGGTAGGGCTGGTTCTTGTGCATGTACAACCGGGGTGCTATCTCCACCAAGAGGTAGCACTGTTTTATTTGAAGACCGTGTTTTTAGTCCGCTAGATACTGGCATCACCCGCTCCAATTCAAATGGTTGATAAACAGGAAACATAGTTGAATGTACAAACATTGTATGAGAGACAGATTCAATAGATAGTGTGGAAAAAAGAGGGCATGAAATAGTTGACATGTATATTGTTTAACTAAAACAGATAGCATGACATAATTTCACATATATGATGTCTATCTAAACTGGATAGCATAGCATAACATAATTTAAAGATATGATGAACAACTAAACAGGATCGCATGACATAATTCACCTACATGTTATCTAAGTAATCAAGATCGCATCATTTAATTCACATATGTGATTTATATGCTAAACAGAGGGCATTCGATATGATGTCTGAACTAAGAACATGGTGTTGAATATTGTGTATATGATGTCTAAACTATGCAATGCAAGACACCGTATGCATGATATGAGCAGTATAACCGTGCCAAGTTAGAGCATACACCTCAGTGGGGGAATAGGACTGGTCATCTGTCTCTGAATCCATCTCTGAGGAGCTATCCGGACCCAACAAGAGATCTGCTTCGACAGGTAGCACTGTCTACTCTGAAGGCCTTGTTTTCACTCCAGATTTTTCCATCTCCCACCCAAATGGCTGATTCACAGGAAGAGTATTTTAATGTACAAACATTGTCGACAAATGGAAATGTAGAAAAGGATGGGCAAGGTATCATTCAAATATATGATGCCTGGTTAAACAGGATGGCATTGAACATTTCACATATATTATGGCTGGCTAAAAGACATGAGACTGCATAATTCCCATATATGATATAGAAACTAAATAGGTGGCATTACAGAACATGTCAAAACTAAGCAGATGACATATATGATGTCAAAAGTAGGCACTGCAAGGAAAAATATGCATGATATGACTAACATCATCATGCCAAGGTAGAGCAAACACCTTGGGGGGTAAATAGGAGTGGTCAGCAGCGTCTGAATCCGCCTCAGAACAGATATCTTCCTCTGGATTACAATCTGGAGAGGGGTGGGGAGGGTTTGCCATTGAACCCACCATGGAGCGATGTCTGCATGACATTGTATTGCCACGCAAAACTCTTCTCTTTTTCTCTACATGTTCAGCATGACTGTGTACAATATCCGACAAGCATACGAAAAAAATATGGTGACATTATGTAAGGAGAGCATGCGGAAATTTAGAGTGATGGTAACAACCAGTGGATCGACGTTTTTCCGTTGAACCAAAATAGCCCTAATGGATCGACGTGAATGTATAGTAATAAGTGATGCAACAAGTGTACAACCTCTTTGCCGTAGCCATGTCAACCTCGGCATCATTGGGTTGGTGGAGGAAGATCTGAGGCATCTGGTGGTGGCTGCCGGTGGTGTGGAGGAAGCAGTTGAGGCAGAGGTGGCTGCCGGTGGTGTGGAGGAAGATCTGAGGAATCTGTAGACGGCGTCCAGGGCACTGCTCTGTTGTGATGGATCGTTCTGTCGTTGGACCAGCTCTGGTGAGTCGTAAGACGTCAAGGCTGAAGCAGCACAAGACAGACATTGTCAATGTCAAGTGAGATTCTAATAGCATCTCCAATAGATGATGTAAAATGGATGTAAAATTAACATCACCAAAAACCACCTGACTACAACAGATGAGGTAAAAACTGTTGACTCTGAACTTAACTGTCGAAACTGAAATTTACTGTTGAATCTGAATGCTACTGTCGAAACTGAACGCAATGGTAGCAGAGAGGCACTTGACATGTAGTTTAGGGAGGGCCTGCAGTTCATCTTCAACCTGCACCCCCCTGAGCCGCCAGCCACCACCGGCCGAACCGCCGGCCCCAGCGCTGCCTCGCCGCCCCGAAACAACTCACCACCACCGCCCCGGCTAGCCCTCTAGGCCCCCCGCCCCCACCCTGAACCCTAAGATAGATAGTGGGGTACCTCTCCAGCGAGCCCCCGTCCCCGCTGCGGGTGGTTCTTCCTTAACTCCGGCGAGCCCCCAACCCCTGAAAATCAACTGATCCAAAAGTCAATTCAGTCAACTAAAGTGTGGCATAATTGGAGCAGAGCAGCAGCACGAGCGCGGGGGAGAGCATAGCAACAGCTAGGCGAGCGAGTGATCGAGTGAGAGCCGGAGCAGCAGCAGCAGCGCGAGCGAGCGAGCGAGAGCCGGAGCACCAGCAGCAGATCCGGCTGGTATGGACGCCGCCGCCAAAGGGTCCTCACACTAGGGGAGAGCCGCCGTGGAGATGTCGCCCGCGGCGCCGGCTTCAAGGTGCCGCTCCATGGGGGTGCAGGATGGAGCACCGTCGGCACCGGGAGGTCAAGTTAAGGAGAAGGTGCGATGCGATGAGTGTACAACCTCTTTGGTGGCGCCGAGTAGGCCTTGGCTTCGTCCGAGGAGTCAGTGAGGATGCTGCGGTTCCGGTGGAGCAGGTTAAGGCGGCGCTGTGGGGATGGAGCAACCATGATAGACGAGGCGATCGTCGGAGCAGTTCCTTGGAGGTGGAGGACGGGGCGGCTGAATCGGTGGGACGATGAGATGGACAACGGATCCTCATCCGGGGAGGTGGACGAGGGACGTCGAGCTGTTGCGGTGGACGATGTCGTCGGGGAAGAGGCTCCGGCTGGGCAGCGGTGACGTCGTGGACAAAGGAGGGTGGGGTTTCGCGGCTGGAGCGGAGAGGTTATGGCGGCCTGGGATTTCGAATGGCGAAAAGGGGGCGATGGGAGGGGGTGAAGCATGACTTAGGGACGCGCTTGTCCAAAATGTAGGGTGTGTTACAAAAGTACCCCCCACCGATTTGAACTAGCGGCCCTTTTGTCTCAGGGTTAGAAGGGGGATTTCGTGTGTCGGGATTTGGCAGCTGGAGGGAGTTTTCGCGCGTGTTGTAATTTCGGGATAGCAAGGCACGGGTTGTGAAGGCGCCAGTTTTGGGAGCACGATATCTGAATTTTCGGGATATAACAAGACGCGGGTTGAATTTTAGGGACAATCCTAACGTGTAGTAATATTGTACTTGTACGTACCAAATCAATTCGCACTTCCCTCAACCAAAAAGAAAACGAAAAAAATAAAACTATTAACACCACACAAAGAGAGAGTCTTGCCCCGTTTTACTATACAAATGTTATTCAAAGCTACTCCCTCCTTCCATGTATATAGGGCCTAATGCATTTTTCGATGCTAACTTTGACCAAATATTAGAGCAATGATATATGACATGCAACTTACACAAAGCACACCGTTAAATTCGTCTGTGAAAGGTTCTTTCAATGATATAATTTTCACATTGTGCATGTCATGTACTATTAATCTTGTCAATAGTCAAAGGCGGTCTTAAAAATCTCATTACGCCCTATATAGATGGAAGGAGGGAGTATGAATCCATGTTATGTCCAATTAAATTTTTTCGCCTGTTGTATAATGCATGCAACCTACTCATACCAACATTTTAGTGCATTCCAAATGTCTATACTACCGCTGCAATTCGAATTAAATTTGAATTCGTTTCTCTATTTCAATAAGAATCTACAATCATGATTGTTGCCAACTTCAACCACCATAGTTTCCTTGCTATCCGCCAGATATAAATCGGACAGCCTATAATGCAGGATGGCAGGCACACCATCATCAACAACTCCATTTTTATAAGACTAGAGATAAAATATATTAAATGTAGTATAACATGTTCATAACCACACCATGTGTATCACCGTTATATATATTCACACATGCGTCGGTTTGAAACACTATGATAAATTCTTCAAATATCTGAATTCGCTTTTTATAATGAAGTATATATGATCTCTATTCGTCTTTTACACCCACACAACCCTCTTATCTTTGTAGCTAGTGCTAACTTTCTCTTGTGCATGCACACGCCCGCATCCCTCTCACCCTCCCTCGGCATTATCTAGCTCCATCGCGCAAATTCGTCTTTTCACTTTAGGTCGTTCACCCATGGTGTGTGTAGGCCCCCCAGTTCCTTCTTTACGGCACACATCGGTCGATATGCCTCTCTAGCTAGGTGTTCCTAGCACAAACACAAGCTTCCCCTCTTCTCTTGTCACCGTCCATGCCTCACTCCCCCCACTCTTTTCATCGTTCTCATACTCGCACACTCCTCCCCCCTCGATATAGTATGCCTCTCGTACCACCTCCTACATGCATCCCTCTCTCTCTGTCCTTCTCCTCGTGCCTCATTTGCTTCTAACACACACATGCATGTATACCGATCGATCTCCCAACATATACCTAGATCGACTTTAACTACCCCCCCCCCCATCGATCGACGTACCTCACAAGTTATGTCTCTCCTTTCTCTAACAAAGGGCGATTGATCTTCCTATGTAGTTACGTCTGCTTACCACAGCCACATCGTCCCCCCTCATCATTCGTGCATGCCTCCTGACCCGTCTCTCACACGCACATGCACAGACAACAAGCAGCCATCTCCTCTCTTATTGATATTGCGGGTGTGCCCTTCGTTTGTCTAGCAAGCCTATCCCACCATTTGTTAGAAGAAACTCCACTACCACCCCCTCCAACACTCTAGCTCTATCTCTCTCCCAACCTTATTCCTCTCCTGCACATATGCATGGATGCCGATCGATCTCCCTTAATACATGAGGCAGATCGATCTCCTTAATACATGAGGTAGGCCTCTCTCCTCATCCACACATATACCAGCCATTGTACCTCTATAGTTAATTGGGACTCCCTCTTCCCCCACCACACACCGATAGTCGAGCGCTACAAGTAGGTATCCATGCCACAGAGACAAACTGCACATGTCCCATCTCATGTTCAAGTAGGCCAGCCACTCTATATCTTTGACGTGGGCACACACAAATTCGATGGCACTCTTTATCGATCGCGCGCGCGCACACACACACACATCATCATCCCTCTCTTCGATTCTATGGACACCTCAAGCCGATGATACCTCCACTCTCTTCTCGTGGATCACCCCCTCTATATATATGTTATATCCAGGACTCTATTTCACACACATTGCATATGTTACATTTTTTGATTGACCCCCCCCCCCAAAAAAACTCTCAAGAACCCACACACTATATCTCTCTAGGTTTGTATCTCTCTCACACAACCCCACGTAGGTGGTGTACATATACAAGAAGAGAATAGGTGCACCGTGCACGTACTCACGCTTCGTGCCCAGCCACACTCGCGCCGGTACACGGTGGAGCTCATTTCTTTACGAAATGGCAGCCCACATGCTAATTTGAACGCCTGTAGCGGTTGTTTACCTAGGGAGGTCATGTACCATGCGTGCACGAAACAAAGTTCGACTTGACGCGTTGTCACGTTATTTTTAAATAAAGTTATAGCGCTTAATGGCACATACACAGAATATAAAACGATTTTTATGGAGAAAAAGGTAGTCCGCTCACTACATACAATGGAGCCTGCCTGCCTGGTTTGTCGCTCTTCAGAGTATCTCACACAAGGCTGCGGTGGCCTCTCTCCCTCTCTCACCGTTGGTCACTGATCCGGTCGCATCCTGTTCGCCGGGGGAAAGGGAGTGCGGTGGCATCTCTCTCTCTCTCTCACCGTTGGTCACTGATCCGGCCGCATCCCGTCCGCCGGGGGAAAGGGACGAAGTGCATCGTTTCTCCGTTCGACGGCGCCAAGGCAGCACGTCCCGATCTGCGGTACACGCCATTGTCTCTGACCAAGCTCCGGCGCGGCAGGGCCTACGCCACCTACTCGCAGATTCCGCCCACCGCCGCTCACCTAGTTACATCCCGACGACCTCCAGGTATCCCCACCGGCCTTGCTCCATTGCCCGTCTTCTCACATCGCTGCATGTGGATCTTCCATAGTTCTTTGCCCAAAACGTAGCTCATCCGGCGTACTTTCCATATTGCATTCTCGTCCTCACACCGTTTTAGACAAACACAACCGTGTTGTTATCTTCCGTTAGGACAAGGAATATTCTTCTTTTTTGTCGTCACGTGTGTCATCAACTATTATTGGCCAGTAATTGTTTCCTTTCTACCTCTTTTTTGCAAACAGGGCTATCCATTTCACCTCGTTGCTATTCCGACCTTTTGGTGAACTGCACAAATCACTTTTTTGTTAAGAGTGTTTTATGCAGTTGTACTAAAATGTCACACGGGCAATGTCTCTACATTTCAGTGCGACTGCACAAAGGGAGATTGGTTTTGCTCTATCCTCCTCATCCAACTCCGAGCCTAATCTTCTCCAACTAGTTAGTCTTAAGAGAGACTGCAAAGGTGATCGGCTTCTATTTGTGTGTTTATTGTTTCATCAGCAGTCCTCTATTATCGTAATCACACTTAATATCTTTGGAACAGGGACGCTCAGCTCTATTTTAGTGGAACTGCACAAAATGATCAAAATGTTGCATGCTCCAGACAGCTACTTTTTTTCCCAACATGCCTTGTTGATTTAGACAGAGCTGGGGGGACGTTGCTGCCAATGAAAGCATGGATCAATTTTAATTTAACACCTTCTCACAACTCTGTCTTTAGTTGTGATGTAATTATTAGCTCTGATCTACTAATAATTGACATGCATTAGCAAGGAAGTTAGTTTTTTATTGTTTTCGAAAGAGCATCGATGGCAAGACACGCGAAACAAAAGCTGAAAGCTCACACCATTGTACAATTTCATGTCACTGGAAAATTATTTGTATAGTACGTCAACTATGTAAACAAATGATGGAAGCTTGATAGCATTGCCAGAAGCCTCTTCATCATCCGGGTCCATGTGCCATGGACAAAATTATACTCCTTCATTCCTAAATATTTGTCTTTTTACAAATTTCAAACGGGCATATTTTAGAGTGTAGATTCACTCATTTTGCTTCATATGTGTACTCCCTCCGTTCCTAAATATTCTATTCGTCTTTCTAGAGATTTCAAAAAGTGACTACATACGGAGCAAAATGAGTGAATCTACACTCTAAAATATGTCTATATACATCTGTATGTGCCAGTCCATTTGAAATCTCTAAAAAGACAAATATTTGAGTAATCACTCATTGAAATCTCTAGAAAGACAAATACTCCGGAGTATATTTAAGAACCGAGGGGGTAGTGCACAATCGCATGGGAGACTTAGCCCCGTCGTTGCGCCGCATTAATAGTGAGTAATGAGCAGTCAAATCATAAGCCCTACCTCTCCCACTGTAAGTTGCTCTGAAGAAGCAACCATCAATACGCTCTTCTTTGAATCCACTCATACTACTCCATCCGTCATTGTTTATACAGCGCGCTTTAGAAAAAAGAAAAAAAATCTGTGGGACCAAGGTGACTAGCGATCGGCCTGAAAAATAGCATTGGTAGTTATATCATGGCGTCTATTACTAGAGGGAATAATGCGTACACACATGCATGCAATGCTTCCACCCCGGGTATACACATGCATGCACTTACTCCACTCCGTAGTAGTACGGTACATGGAGAGAAAATTGTGGATTTGATTGCAGTTACCACGCCCTAATTAATTGAGCATTAAACCAAACGCGTCTAAAGTCTCTCTGGTGGTGGAAATGCATTGAGAGAAATGCATCATAATGAAGCGCGCCCTGTAAACTGTGACGGAGGGAGGAGTAGTATGAAGGTGCAAAACCAAGTACGCGTATGGCTAGTCGGTCAACGCACCTCCTATTGGCATATCACTGACATGTGGGACAAGAGTGTGAGCAAACCGATCTCAATTGACGGCAAAGAGCCAACGCGTTGTTCCTTGAGAGAGACGAGGAGCGAGAACACACAGATGGGCTCGCACGGAGGCCAAGATATATTCGAGCATGGTTGGTTGATCGATATCATTCATTACATGTTGGGCTGCCGTTTTCCGCCCTTCTCCGGAATAAACGTGTACTTTATCAGAGATAAAAAAAATAAGAGTACAGATGCTCCACCATGCGGTTCTAGTAGTAGTACTACTCGTACTACTGCGCTTGGCTCTTCGCCTCTTCGTGAAGTCAGACAATGATGGTACTCTGCATGTTGGGACTACAGTGTATGCCTCTGACAATCTGACACCGAATGGACTGATGCATGTCCACCGAGGGTAGGTTGCATTAGTCAAAAGGCGTAAGCAAGCTTCACCTTGTCCTGCAAGCTTCTCCTCGTTCTGCGAGTTGACGGGACACACCAAAAAGTAGTGCTAGTCCATACTCCCTCCTTGAGCGTGACCATGTGTGTTCCGTCGTGTGCTCGGACATGCATGCATTAGGGCGCCGCACGCATTTTTGCGTCCATGTGTATGTGTGACTGTTGCATACACGTAGGGGGAGTACGTGTAGGGGCCACTAAGGAGCAGTCAAATCACACAGTAAGTTAGTCGGAAGAAGCAACCATCATTTCACTCTTGAATGACACGTATGCAATATAAAATGGTTGATATGGAGAGAAAAAGAAAACCACTATATATACACTAGCAGGAGCCTAAGCTACAAGCCTGCTTGCTTAGGTTGCTCTCTTCACAAGCATAGAACGACGGGCCTGATCCCGCAGCTGGGGGAGGGAACAATGTTCTGCGTAGACGCGGTCCACATCAGCGAGGGAGAAAACCCACAGTCGGTGCGTCCCAATTGGGGGTCACCGTGGTATGGGCCGATGTCGCGTCCCAACCGCACTTCTAGCTACAGCCCGACGTCCCAGGTAGTCCATCTTCCTTTTGGAGCCGGCTTGCTCCACTGCCGTAGCTCCATCTCCATGTCGATCTTTCTCTACTTCTACCGGCTTCTACTTGTGATGAGTTTATGTCTCATGAACTAGTGCCAGTACTATTATTCTAATCACACTTCTTCAATATCTTTGCCATCAGGGATGCTTAGGTCGATTTTAGTGGAACTGCACAAAAGCATCATATGATCCGAGGGTGCCAGCCGTCTTTCCTTCGACAAGTTCTACCTGGCCAGGAAATTAAATCATGTTTAGGGTTTAGGGTTTAAGTCGTAGTGACCCCATCAGTAGTTTTTGTTTCATACACGCTCTCACAACTTTTTTATTTTGTTGTGAAGTAAATATTGGCTATGATCTGTGAATCATTGAGATGCATCAGCATGCGTGTTAGTTTTCCTTTGTATTTGATGGAATGTTGTAACGGGGCAACCTTGGAATAGGAACGAAAATGGAGTGGAAAGTTTCCGTTTTTCCGGAGAAAAAATGGAAACGGAGAGAAACCAACGTTTAGTTTCGTTGGATCGCGCCATCGAGCAAAACCAACGTTTAAATCACGCCTGCCGTGTTCGTGTCTCACCCTCCTCCATGGCTCGACCCCACACGGTCGCTCGGCATGCCACTCACCGCAAATCGAGTATACGATAACTTTCCCACCTGCTTGTCGATGGATCGCGCCATGGAGTACTAGCACTACTGGAAGAGATTGACGAGTTGGGGGAGGACAGCTAGCTGTAGCACGGACTCCCTAGAACTTTTTACATGCATGTTGTAGCCGGCTATTGCGACCTTTGAACGCGGAGCAACCACGTGCACCCGGAAGCGGCGCGGGCGACGCTCTCTCGGCCGGTGCGTCGCTTCAATATCGGTGCCGGTGAGAGGTCGCGTCCGCTCTGGCCGGGCATGAATGCGGCACTGACCGTTTCGGGCGGGAAGCACGCGTGGGTGATGAAGAGGGTTCGGGTTGGTCAGGACCGGCCGTGGCAGCGGTTCGGACGTGAGCAAACAAGAGATGTTGTACGTTAATATTGCTGCGTATATAATTAACAACGTAAATAATGTGCCAGTTGGACAAATATGATTGGAGATGGAGATGGAAATGGAATTTTACGTAAACACGGATATGCATGTCTATGTCTATGCGTGTGTGCGCGATGACTCTCGCGACCTGGAAGTGGGGGCGTCTTTTTGATCGAGTTTTCTTTCTTGGTACGTTAGAAAACCAGTTTGTCTAATTCACATCTAGATGTTATTTAAGGATATCACATCTAAGCTCCCACAAGTATATAATGTAGCAACAAGAAACAAATAAAGCTAGAAAAAATAGACCACAAACAGAGTGGACATCAACTTAGATGTGACATAACTATGTCACATCTAGATGTGTCCTAGACAGACCCTTAAAAAATTGTCCGCCAGTTTTCGTTTCTTGTTTCCGGGAATGCGCGTATTCTATTTAAAACCACTGCTATGGAGAGATTTTTTTTACTGCATTATAGCCTCTTGTTTGATAGAGTTTCTCGCGTCTCGCTCTCTCACCCTCTCCATATCAAAACAAGAAGACAGTGTCCACTCTATCTCTCTCCTCACCGGTGGTCACAGATTCGGCCGAATCACGTCAGCTGCGGGAGGTGAGGAGGTGCAACGTTGACATTGTCGCCGTCGGCGACGGAGGAAGCCGATGTGCACTGTCCTCTCGAAGCCGACGCTGACATGGAAGAAGATCCTTCGCGCCCTTGTTCGCTGCCGTCATGTGGGCAGATCCCGCCCGCCCTCCTAAACGACATCTCGCCCACCTGAGATATAACTTCTTGTACTGGTCCAGCTCCCCGGGTCGCTGCGTGCGGGTTATCTTCTATGCGACTACTCCCCATCTCCCCATGCATAGTAGCTAGGGCTCGTCGGCTGGTCCAACATCACCTACTAGTACTATTATAGAGGAAATGCCACTCGAAAAGTTGTCCTGATTTATGCCTTGGTGGAGGTATACATGTTGTTTCGACAAAAAGTACATGGTGGTTGTGCGGTCATTGTCCATATGGTGGTAGTACTATCACTAGTTAAATGAAGAAATGCTTTTTTTCTCGGGTATCCTGGTTTAGTTCCCATCAAGATAATTATGATGTTCTGTTTGTTGGTGTACTTTTCATTAATTCTTATTGACAATTGAGATGTCGTTGCTAACCCTTTTTTATATTTTTGGAAACAGCAATGTGTGTCTCCATACCCGGGCATGTCTTCCTCAATTTTAGTGGAACTGCACAAAATTAGATGTCGGATCTAGGTCTTGGTTCAAAGAGGAAAGAAGGGTGCGGTGGGCTGGAGCAAGAATATAGGACGTGGTTCAATGAGGAAAGGAGGGGCGGAAAGTAGTATAGACTGGCTATCCAGCCGCTTTGTAGGTCGAAAAGGGAAAAAGGGGGTAACCCAGTACACACATCTGTAAGGAACCGATCTCTTTGTTGAAAAGGGAAAGAAACTGGGGGGGTCGGGTAGTTTGTGCAGGACTAGATTTGCTGCCCTCACATAGGAAGAAGGTTCAAAGAGAACAAATATGGGACAAGCGCATATATGCTACTTGGCTACATACTCTGCATCACCCATTTATACGTGTGGACGCACATGGTGCAGGCATGTCCCATACAGCTATTTTGCTGTAGTTAATCCAAGAATGCCGCCGGAAAATTGAATCAATGCCATTGTTAAAAGTAAATTACATTTTTTAACGAATGTTGTTTCTAGAGAATGTCTCTGTTAATATGAATCAATGCAACTGTTTTAGAAATGCTACTGTCCTACTTTGTTTTCCATCCAAGATAAGTTAGATTCTTCTTTCTGTCACCGTTTGTTTCATCCTCCTTTATCGGCAAGTAATTGTTTCCTTTTTGCCTCTGTTAAAATAGGGGTATCGATTCAACTTGTTGCTATTGTGACATTTTGCTTCGCTACTCGAAACACTTATGTTTTAAGAGTGTTTTGTGCAGTTCAACTTGAATGTCACACCGGTGACTTTGCTTAATTTTGGTGGAACTGCACAAAAGGAGATCGACATTTGTTTCCAGTCTTCGTGGCCAGTTGTTTCAAATCTTGGTCTCAACCACATGATGTGCAGTGTGCTTTGAGATGTTGTGCTACTTGTTTTGCTACTTTTTTAAATAAATGTTGAATTGAAGCTATTGTATTGATGTCTTTTCCCATTAAGTAGTGAACAAAATGGGACCAACCCAGACATGATGCTTGTTGCTTTGTTACAATAAATTCAGAATCACCCCCTTTATAAGCCAGTAATTGATGCCACTCTCAGAATTAACTACCGAATCTTATTTCAAAACTGCAGCACTTGTTAGGGATTGGCGGGATTACCATTTTTGTGGCCGCATGTTTCATCCTCCTTTATTAGCCAGTAATTGATTCCTTTTTTGCCTCTGTTTAAACAGGGATATCTATTCAACTTGTTGCTATTGCGACATTTTGCTTCGCTACGCGAAACACTTTGCTTGATTTCAGCGCAACTGCACAAAACAAGATTGGATTTCCTATTCGTGTTGGCAGATTCATATTTTATCTTGTCCGTCTCATGAAAGGTCAGTACAGGCCTTCATCCACATGACTGTGCACTGTGCTTTGAGATGTTGTGCTACTTGTATTGGTACTGTTTTAGATAAATGTTGAATTGAAGCTATTGTATTGCTGTATTTTCCCATTAAGTAGTGAACAAAAACAGGACCAGCCCAGACATGATGCTTGTTGCTTTGTTACAACAAACTCTGCATCACCCCCTTTATAAGTAGATGGAAGCACATATTGTTGTTGCGCCCACTCTCCCCTGGAACTGTTTATGCTTTTCATTAATCTAATGCCGCTGGTAAAATTAAGCAATGCCACTCTCAGAATTAATTAACTACCGAATCTTAGTTCAAAATTGCAACACTTGTTAGGAATGGTACTATCCTGCTTTGTAGTTCTTTCTACATGTTTAACCAAGGTATTGTTAAGATAATGTCTCTGTTAAAATGAATCAGTTGCATTGTTTTAGGAATGGTACTTTTCTGCTTTGTCGTTCTTTATACATGTTGAAACAAGGCATTGTTAAGGTAATGTCTTAGTCAATATGAATGAATCACACTAATGGAGAATTGCTACTCTCCTGCTTTGTTTCCCATTAAGATAAAGTAGATCAGTAGATGCTTTTCTTCTGGGAGTACAAGTCATCAACCGTTATTTCTTAGTAATTGTTTCCCTTATACCTATTGTTGCTTACAGGGATATCAAAATTAAAGCTCGGTTTTATTCCAACTTCGATTTTAGTTGAACTGCACAAAAGGACCCAATGTGTCCAAGGAAAACTGCTGCATTACTGGGTCTAGGTGGTTGTTCCACTTTGCAGAAAGAAGCAGTCACTGTTTGCGCTACATTACAGAAGGAATGACCGAGAAGCTTTATAGAGTATTATTAGACACCGGTGACATGACTAGTCTGCAGAGACCATTGGCAATTTAACAACACGTGGAGTGCCCTGGGCAAAAAGTGCCCAAACAAGTACAAGAAGCTATGACAGGACTCCACGATCATAGGCATTACATATTTTGAATGGGAAAAGCTTGTCAAAGTTTAATCATTGAAGTTAGCAAGAAGACGTTAGTTTAATATATTGGAATTGGAAAACCTTGTCAAAATTTGCTCATTGATGTTAGCCAGAAGACATGCATTTGATATTTTTGAGTGGGACGCCCTTGTTGTGAGCAGCATCGAGTGTTTTTTCCTATTCCTGTGTTCAATTTAGAAGTAAATAGTTACTCTACTGAGATATTCCTGTGTTAAGAGTTTGTTCTAAATATTGTCTATGTAACGCCAGGCCTTGTGTTTGATTGCAAAGTTGAGCTTGGAATGTTGTGGCATGCGGCATCACGAGCTGTTCACCGTGCCTCCTGAGAATAATGCTTCGTATTGTTTTGCATGTCGATATAATGCCAGTGATCTGCTTGTTAAGAACATCATCCTCTTCTATTGTTTCCGTGGTTAAGTAGTTCATCGTCTGATGTTTCATTCATAGCATATACGACAAGTCGGGTAGGTTAGACGTGAAACCATATGATCTTCTGACCAACTCATGATATTATGCTGTGATTGGATCGTTGTTTTCCAACCAAAACCGCTTGTAAAACTGACGCTTGTCAATTAAAGCAGATGGTCTCGGGCGAAGGTGCTTGGTTGGTCGATTTCGACTAGTAAAATATCGGAAGTACTTCACACACGATAAAAACGCTGAACGACACACGGATGATTGCTAATCCAGCCGTTAGCTGCTGTTTCAGCCTTGCCCAACGATGGCATGATACACACGTCGTGCATGTATCGTCTGGTAATGTCGTCCATATAGCAGTGCTCGTAAAATATACACTGGTCTCTCAAATTACACGTGTAACCCGCCGGTTTTACTTACAGACCTCGGGCCCTCGGTTTCATTACGCTTGTATTTTACGCGTTGTTTCCGATGACGAGTAAATTACACTTGTATGTTAATACAGGTTTGAAATAAACCAGAGCTCCCAAGCGTCGCCTTACCGTTTCATGCTGTCTCGGTTTCTCGAAAGTGCTCATAGGTGTCCGATGATCCTGGCTTCTTGAATGAGCAGCGGGCGCTGTATCAGACCATCCGTAGGGCCCGCGAGGCCCTCTCGGTTGTCCTTCGAGTTGTTGCGCTTGCCATGGCGTCGAGCATTGTTAACATCGTCAACGAACATGAGGATTCAGGAGATGACTTTATTTTGACTGGATGACACTAGGGACCCACTAGGGCCATAGCCGTACATACGCAAGTGCCTCCTTATTATGTACAACTATTTTTTTGCTTTCTCCTGGTTTCCTGACATCACGGTCCCACACCATTGTCAACCTATGTAGTCAATATAAACGAGAGAATTTCACAAGGTGCGGCCAACAGCTGGGACCAAGCAGCTCGAGCAGTATTTGTATTTTTGAGGCGTGAGCACTACAGAGTTTTTCATGGCGATGATTTTGTTGTTGTTCAGAGGAGGGCAGGGTATTAACTGGGCAGGTTGTGGCCCGTCTAGCCCAGGCCAGATATCCAGCCCAGATACTAATTTTTTCAAGATGGCTAGCCCAGCTATACGTCTTTTTGAGGAATACCCAGGTGTCCGTGTCAAAACCGACGGATCTCGGGTAGGGGGTCCCTAACTGTGCGTCTAAGGCGGATGGTAACAGGAGGCAGGGGACACAGTGTTTTACCCAGGTTCGGGCCCTCTTGATGGAGGTAAAACCCTACGTCCTGCTTGATTAATATTGATGATATGGGTAGTACAAGAGTAGATCTACCACAAGATCTGAGAGGCTAAACCCTAGAAGCTAGCCTATGGTATGATTGTATGTTGTCCTACGGACTAAAACCGTCCAGTTTATATAGACACCAGAGAGTTTATATACACAAGGTCGGTTACAAAGGAGGAGATATACATATCCGTATTGCCTAGCTTACCTTCCACGCCAAGTAGAGTCCCATCCGGACACGCGACGAAGCCTTTAATCATGTATCTTCATAGTCTAACAGTCCGGCCAATGGAGATAGTCTGGCTGTCTGGAGACCCCCTAATCCACGACTCCCACAGCAGCCCCTGAACCAGGCTGTAACACCCCGGATATGACTTTCCCTATTTGTACTCCAACTCTTGCCGTTTCCGGCGTTAAGTTATATTTATTTCCTCGGGTTCGGGTTTTTGTCTCCGTGTGTTGCTATCGTTGTCATGCATTTCATATCATGTCATCATGTGCATTGCATTTGCATACGTGTTCGTCTCATGCATTCGAGCATTTTCCCCGTTGTCCGTTTTGCATTCCGGCGCTTCGTTCTCCTCCGGTGGCCATTTCTAGCTTTCTTTCATGTGTGGGGATTAAACATTTCCGGATTGGACCGAGACTTGCAAAGCGGCCTTGGTTTACTACCGGTAGACCACCTGTCAAGTTTCGTACCATTTGGACTTCGTTTGATACTCCAACGGTTAACCGAGGGACCGAAAAGGCCTCGTGTGTGTTGCAGCCCAACACCCCTCCAATTTGGCCCAAAACCCACCTAACTCTGCTCCATCATCTAGAGCGTTCGATCACGTTCGCGTGGCCGAAAACCGCACCTCATTTGGACTCTCCTAGCTCCCTCTAGACCTATATATAGGTCCTCCTCGAAAATCTCGGATCCCCTCCCCAAAACCCTAGCCTTCTCCGTCTCTGCGCGCCGCCGGACAAAAGTTGCACCGACGGACGTGTCCGCTGCTCCCCACCGCCGCCACGTGTCACGCTCCTACTGGCCGCGCCGCATCTCACCGCCATCGGCCCGGGAGAGCCCGTGCGCCCCCCCCCCCCCCCCCCCCCGAGCCCATCGCCGTCGCGCCTCCCCTCACCAACCCCGCCGCCTCTTCTTCCCGCAGTCCCGCGACCGGCGCCCATCGCTCCACCGCCCCGACTCGACGCCGGCAGCCGCCGCTCCGCTCCTCCTCGACCCGGTCCGCGCCGCATCGACCTCGCCGCCGTTCTCCTCCGCAGTTGCCGCGCTGCCGCCTCCCCGTCAAGCTCCGGCCACCGCGGCCATCGACTCCGGCGAGCTGCCCCGGTCAACCTCGAACGGCGCGCCGCCCGATCTAGATCCAGCTCGCGATGAACAGTAAACCCTAATCCGGAGGTTGCATTTTTCTCCAAGTCCCAGAAATTCCGATCCAAGTGCTCATGTTCCTGGCCCCGTAACTTTGCATCTGTAGCTCCGATTCATGCATATAGCATATCAAAATGTTCATCTCAGAGAGTACATCATTTCATTCCATTGCATCATTTTCATTTGAGCTCATATTGATGCCCGAAATGCTGTTAGAAGAGGGCTACTTGAGATAATTGTCAGATCTGCTACTCCATTTAGGTTTTTGTCATTTTTGCCATGATTACTGTGTGCATGATATGCCCGTGAGTTCTACATGTGTTTTGTTAAGGGTTTTGTCATCTTTCCGAAGGTGCAACCCATGTATTTTTAGGATGTGTGTGGTGACTTGTGCAAGCTTGCAAAGTGGTGCACTTGCTAATTCTGTTTTCAGGGACTTAGCAATTCCACCAAGTCCTTGAGCTGTTTATCTCATGATGCCATATGTTCTTGTTATTTCCTAGTGATCCGTGCCTCTTTTGAGGATGATCAGTAAGGATGTTTTGTTAATATTGTAGTTCTCTATCCATCCATGTCTTTGTTTGAAATTATGGAGCACTCTAGCTTGAGTCAATCAAGCTCTACTTTTGCTACTTTGTGAATCTGAGCAGATTGTCAACTTGTTTGCAATTTTGTCGATGATGTTGTAGTTGATCCGTGCATGCTATGCTATTGTTCTTGCCATGTCTAGATTGTATTTTGTGCCTTATTCATGGGTGTATGCTTAGCTTTTCATGAATTGCAACGTAGTGAGTGCATCGAGCTCGTAAACATGCCTACTTGAGTTATATTTCAGCATGTGTCGGTTTTTCTCACCGGAGTGTGTTACCGTGATGGCCTCTTCTCAGCGGAGTCCGGGAAGCGGACACGGTGTTGGAGTAATGTTTGCGCAGGTTGCTCTCTAGTTTCTCGCTCGTGCTTTGCCTCCTCTTCTCGCACTCTTTTGCGAATAAGTTAGCCACCATACTTGCTAGTCGCTTGCTGCAGCTCCACTTATATTTACCTTGCCTTACCTATAAGCTTAAATAGTCTTGATCGCGAGGGTGCGAGATTGTTGAGTCCCTATGGCTCATAGATTACTATTACACCAGATGCAGGGCCTGATGATTCCGCTCCAGGAGACGCGTTTGAGCTCAAGTGGGAGTTCGACGAAGACTCTCAACGTTACTATGTTTCCTTTCCCGATGATCAGTAGTGGTGCCCAGTTGGGGGTGAACGGGACCGTTGTCGCATGTTGGGTTCTCTTTTATTTTGGCGCCGTAGTCGGGCCATGAGTGTTTGGTTGATGTAATGTTATTTATGTACTTGATTGACGTGGTGAGTGTAAGCCAACTATGTTATCTCCCCTTTATTGTTCATATTACATGGGATGTTGTGAAGATTGCCTAATTTGCGACATATGCCTTCAATGCGATTATGTCTCTAAGTCGTGCCTCAACACGTGGGAGCTATAGTCGCATCGAGGGTGTTACAAGTTGGTAATCAGAGCCTTCCCCGACCTTAGGAGCCCCATTGCTTGATTGTTTTTAGCGGCCGAGTTGTGTCTAGAAAAATGTTTTGAGTCTTTAGGAATTATATATCGGAGAGTTTAGGAATTATTTTTACTTCCCAGTCTCCTCATCGCTCTGGTAAGGCATCCTGACGTAGAGTTTTGACTCTTCTCTTCTCAAATTTCACTAAAACAAATTTAGGATCACGCGAGTATCTTGGAATCGTTCCGATGGTTTTATGATGAGAACATTGTCATGGTGCCTCCTGTCAGGGGTTTAGTGGAAGTGTCCCGGCGAGTTGAGCTCTGAGCTGTTGTCATCATAATTTTATCGTTGCAGTTCTGGAATACCTGAGTTTAGTACGCCGACATCGAAAATCTCTTTTATGCAGTTCGTTGGTGAGATAACCTCGACGCCACCCAGTACTGGGGCGGGAGTTCGGGAGTATCGCCATAACTTGTATAACGGATGCTTTTCGAAGGTTGAGGTAGATGGTTTCCGAAGGTTTCTTGGTTATGTGTTGAAGGATGGATACAGCTGGATGTAGGATTTGCTAGTTTGGGTGAGATATTATGCTTCCCCTGTATCCCCAACACTTGATTGCATAACCGGAAAGGTTCGGGAGTTTCATAGGTGGGAATTCTAGTAGCTCTAGTTCTTCTTCCACGGATATTGGTTTGAGATTGGGATTTCTTACCGATTATTCGTTCTTGATCCATACCTTGTTGATTTATTTCTCTACCTTAATTCTACGTGGCTTCTCAATTTATGGATATGTGACCATTTCAAGAGGAATGCATTCGTTCATTTTGTTCGGATGTGAAGACTATATGTTGCAATTTTCATTCCGTTGGATTCAGCTTCAATATTTGTCTGTCAATGTGCTAACAGTGGTCAACCTCTTCAGGATGGCTCCTCCAACGCGCACGACTCCGAATCCTGATCCGCCACCACCTCCACCTCCTCCAGAGGCATGGCAAGCTGTGATGGCCGCAACCAATGCAAACACACAGTTGATCATGCAAATTCTTCAAGAGCGCAATCAAGGCAACCAAGGGAATCAAAGCAGCAATCAGAATCACTTTGCTACACTCAACCAGTTCCTTGCTAACGGGCCAAAGACTTTCAGCAATTGTGTTGAGGCAACCGATGCTGACGATTGGCTAGTGGATCTGTGCAAGCATTTCGAGTGCAGTAACGTCAGGCCTGAGGACTTTGTTAAGTTCGCTTCCTTCCAACTCAAAGATCAAGCTGTAGAATGGTTCCAGCAGTACAAGGATTCCAGAGGTGGATGTGTTATCACTTGGGATGATTTCCGTCGAGATTTCCAAGCTCATCATATCCCTCAGAGCGTGGTTGAAAGCAAGCGTGAGGAATTCCGCAACCTGAAGCAAGGCTCTTTGTCTGTCTATGACTACAACAAGTTGTTTCAGAAGCTTGCCCGCTTTGCTAAGCAGGACGTCCCTGATGAGAAGAGCATGATATACCAGTTCAGGGGTGGTCTCAGAGAAGAAATTCAGCTCGCTCTTGTTCTCTTTGAGCCCTTGAGATACGATGAGTTCTACAACATGGCACTGAAGCAAGAGGCTGCTCAGTTGAGGTGTGATGCTTCCAAGAAGCGAGTCAGAGATGTTACTTCTTCTTCCTCTACTCAAGTGGCCAAGCAGCAGAAGTATTGGCTTCCTCCTCCTCCGTTTCGTCAGCCGTATCAGCAGAAGAGCAAAGGTGGCAGTGGTTCTTCCCACCCACCCAACCCTGGCTTTCAGAACAAGACTTCGTCTCAAGCTCCAAGATCGAGTGCTCCGTATCACCGTCCGCTTTCAGAGGTCACGTGCAACAAGTGCCAACATAAGGGTCACTATGCCAACAAGTGTTTCAACCAGAGGCGTCTTCCTCCTCCTCCTCCTGTCAGATCGGCAAGTACAGCTGTGGTCAAGCATAACCCCAAACACGCCAAGGTCAACTTGATGAATGCAGCTCAGGCAGAGGATTCGTCAGATGTGATCAAGGGTAACCTTCCTGTTAATGATATTCCCGCAAAAGTACTTTTTGACTCTGGTGCATCGCATTCCTTCATGTCATTCCCATTTGCATCGGAGAACAATTTTAGTACTAAGGCTTTACCTAGAGCTATGCAAGTCGTCTCTCCGGCTAAGCGTCTGAGTTCTAGTATGATGGTTCCGGATATTTCTATCTTGATGGGTGATTTCAAGTTTCTGGCTTCTCCAATGGTTCTTGGTAACTCGGATATTGATCTTATTCTCGGGATGGATTGGCTTTCTAAGCACAAGGCTCAGCTTGATTGTGCAGCCAGGCAGATTCAATTGACTCATTCGTCTAAGGATGTAATTATCTTTGCCGCTCGGGATAATTTTATCCGTCTGTTTTCTCTCAATGAGAAGGGTGAATTGGATGCCATCTCTCAGATTCCAGTCGTTTGCGAATACCAAGACGTCTTTCTAGAAGAGCTCCCAGGAATGCCTCCGCACCGGCCAGTTGAATTCGTTATTGATCTTGAGACTGGCACGGAACCTGTGTGCAAACATCCTTACAAGCTCGGACCTGAAGAGTTGAAGGAGCTGAAGAAGCAACTCGATATTCAAGAGAAAATGGGTCTCATCTGGCCTAGTTCTTCTCCGTGGGGTTGTGGTGTTCTTTTTGTGAAGAAGAAGGATGGAACGGACCGACTTTGTGTTGATTACCGTCCAGTTAACAAGAAGACCATCAAGAACAAATACCCACTTCCCAACATCAATGAGCTGGTCGAACAACTCAAAGGTGCTCAAGTATTCTCCAAGCTTGACCTCCGTATGGGTTATCATCAGATTCGAATCCGTGAGCAAGATATTCCCAAGATGGCTTTCAGGACAAGCTTTGGTTCATATGAATACACTATCATCTCTTTTGGCCTCGTCAACGCTCCTCCGACGTTCTCTCGCGTGATGAATTTCATCTTCAACGCCTACACCAATGACTTCGTTTTGGTCAATCTCGACGACATTCTAGTTTTCTCCAAGAACAAGGAAGATCATGCCAAGCACTTGCGTTTAGTTCTTGATAAGCTCAGGGAACATCAGTTCTACGCCAAGTTCTCCAAGTGTGAATTTTGGCTCGATGAGGTTCTTTATCTTGGTCATATCATCTCTGCCAAGGGCTTTGCCGCGAATCCTGAGAAGGTGTCTGCAATTGTGAATTGGGAACCCCCTCAGAACGTGAAGCAACTCCGTAGCTTCCTCGGTCTCGCAAGCTATTGCCGAAGATTCGTTGAAAACTTTTCTAAGATCGCGAAGCCTCTCTCAAATCTTCTTCAGAAGCACGTCAAGTACGTTTGGTCTCCGGAGTGTGACATTGCTTTCAACACTTTGAAAGAGAAATTGATCACTGCTCCAGTTCTGACTCCGCCTGATGAATCCAAACCGTACGAGGTCTTTTGTGATGCCTCTCTCCAAGGTCTTGGCGCAGTATTGATGCAAGAGAAGAAAGTTGTTGCTTATACATCTCGCCAGTTGAAGGCTAATGAGAAGAACTACCCCACTCATGATCTTGAGTTGGCGGCAGTTGTGCATGCTCTATTGACTTGGAGACATCTTCTATTGGGAAGAAAAGTGGATATTTTCACTGATCAAAAGAGTCTCAAGTACATCTTCACTCAGCCTAATCTCAACCTCAGGAAAACTCGATGGGTCGAAATGACTCAAGAGTATAATCCGAGTATTGAGTATACTCCAGGCAAGGCTAATGTGATTGCTGACGCATTGAGCAGGAAAGCTTACTGCAACAGTCTGATTCTCAAGCCTTATCAACCCGAGCTTTGTGAAGCTTTCCGCAAACTTAATCTGCAAGTTGTTCCTCAAGGTTTCCTCGCCAACCTTCAAGTCTCTCCTACCTTGGAAGACCAGATTCGCCAAGCCCAGCTTCTTGATGCTATGGTGAAAAAGGTGAAGATTGGGATTGCCAAGAGTCAATCCAAGTACAAGTGCTACCTCCTTGATGACAAGGACACTCTCTTCTTCGAGGATCGTATTGTGGTACCCAAAGGTGACCTTCGTAAAGTGATCATGAACGAGGCTCACAATTCTCTCCTCTCCATCCACCCTGGGAGCACGAAGATGTATCAGGACCTCAAGCAAGCTTATTGGTGGACTCGAATGAAGCGCGAGATTGCTCAATTCGTGTATGAATGTGATGTCTGCAGAAGAGTGAAGGCAGAACACCAAAGGCCAGCCGGTCTCCTCCAACCTCTTGCCATTCCAGAATGGAAGTTTGACCACATTGAAATGGACTTCGTGACTGGGTTTCCAAAGTCCAAGCGTGGCAATGATGCTATATTCGTTGTCATCGACAAACTCACCAAAGTGGCTCATTTTCTGCCTATCAAAGAGTCGATCACTGCAGCTCAATTGGCGAAACTCTATACCTCTCGTATTGTCTCTTTGCACGGTATTCCACAAGTGATCTCTTCAGACCGTGGCAGCATCTTTACCTCGAAGTTTTGGGATTCTATTCAGAAGGCCATGGGCACCAACATCCACTTCAGCACAGCTTTCCATCCTCAAACTAGCGGTCAAGTCGAGCGTGTCAACCAGATTCTTGAAGATATACTCAGGGCTTGTGTGATCTCCTTCGGCATGAAGTGGGAGGATTGTCTTCCTTATGCTGAATTCTCCTACAACAACAGTTTTCAAGCAAGTTCGGGCAAGGCCCCATTTGAAATTCTGTATGGCAGTATGTGCCGTACCCCTCTGAACTGGTCTGAAACCGGTGAACGTCAGCTTTTGGGTAATGACTTAATCACAGAGGCAGAAGAAATGTGCAAAGTCATTCGTGATAACCTCAAAGCAGCCCAATCCCGCCAGAAGAGCTACTATGATAGTAAGCACCGTGATTTGGCTTTCGAGATCGGAGATCATGTTTACCTCCGCGTCTCTCCTATGAAAGGTACTTGTCGCTTCGGTATCAAAGGGAAGCTTGCCCCCAGATACGTGGGACCTTTCAAGATTGTCAGCAAGAGAGGCGACCTCGCCTATCAACTCGAGATTCCTTCAAACCTTGCAAATGTTCATGATGTCTTCCATGTCTCTCAGCTTTGAAAGTGCTTCAAGACTCCTGACCGCACCGTCAACTTCCAGGACATTGAGCTCCAAGAAGATCTCTCTTATCGTGAGCACCCAGTTGCTATTCTTAAAGAGACTGAACGCAAGACTCGCAACAAGTCAATCAAATTTCTCAAAGTCAAGTGGTCACACCATTCCGACCGTGAAGCTATCTGGGAACACGAGGATCACCTCCGTTCTGAGTACCCGGCATTCTTTCAGTCCTAGATCTCGGGACGAGATCCTTTCGTAGTGGTGGAGTGTTGTAACACCCCGGATATGACTTTCCCTATTTGTACTCCAACTCTTGCCGTTTCCGGCGTTAAGTTATATTTATTTCCTCGGGTTCGGGTTTTTGTCTCCATGTGTTTCTATCGTTGTCATGCATTTCATATCATGTCATCATGGGCATTGCATTTGCATACGTGTTCGTCTCATGCATTCGAGCATTTTCCCCGTTGTCCGTTTTGCATTCCGGCGCTTCGTTCTCCTCCGGTGGCCATTTCTAGCTTTCTTTCGTGTGTGGGGATTAAACATTTCCGGATTGGACCGAGACTTGCCAAGCGGCCTTGGTTTACTACCGGTAGACCGCCTGTCAAGTTTCGTACCATTTGGACTTCGTTTGATACTCCAACGGTTAACCGAGGGACCGAAAAGGCCTCGTGTGTGTTGCAGCCCAACACCCCTCCAATTTGGCCCAAAACCCACCTAACTCTGCTCAATCATCTAGAGCGTTCGATCACGATCGCGTGGCCGAAAACCGCACCTCATTTGGACTCTCCTAGCTCCCTCTAGACCTATATATAGGTCCTCCTCGAAAATCTCGGATCCCCTCCCCGAAACCCTAGCCTTCTTCGTCTCCGCGCGCCGCCGGACAAAAGTTGCACCGACGGACGTGTCCGCTGCTCCCCACCGCCGCCACGTGTCACGCTCCTACTGGCCGCGCCGCATCTCACCGCCACCGGCCCGGGAGAGCCCGTGCGCGGCCCCCCCGAGCCCATCGCCGCCGCGCCTCCCCTCACCAACCCCGCTGCCTCTTCTTCCCGCGGTCCGGCGACTGGCGCCCGCCGCTCCGACTCGACGCCGGCAGCCGCCGCTCCGCTCCGCCTCGCCTGGTCCGTGCCGCCCCGCGCCGCATCGACCTCGCCGCCGTTCTCCTCCGCAGCCGTCGCGCCGCCGCCTCCCCGTCAAGCTCCGGCCACCGCGGCCATCGACTCCGGAGAGCTGCCCCGGTCAACCTCGAACGGCGCGCCGCCCGATCTGGATCCGGCTCGCGATGAACAGTAAACCCTAATCCGGAGGTTGCATTTTTCTCTAAGTCCCAGAAATTCTTATCCAAGTGCTCATGTTCCTGGCCCCGTAACTTTGCATCCGTAGCTCCGATTCATGCATATAGCATATCAAAATGTTCACTTCAGAGAGTACATCATTTCATTCCATTGCACCATTTTCATTTGAGCTCATCTTGATGCCCGAAATGCTGTTAGAAGAGGGCTACTTGAGATAATTGTCAGATCTGCTACTCCATTTAGGTTTTTGTCATTTTTGCCATGATTAATGTGTACATGATATTCCCGTGAGTTCTACATGTGTTTTGTTAAGGGTTTTGTCATATTTCCAGAGGTGCAACCCATGTATTTTTAGGATGTGTGTGGTGACTTGTGCAAGATTGCAAAGTGGTGCACTTGCTAATTCTGTTTTCAGGGACTTAGCAATTCCACTAAGTCCTTGAGCTGTTTATCTCATGATGCCATATGTTCTTGTTGTTTCCTAGTGATCCGTGCCTCTTTTGAGGATGATCAGTAAGGATGTTTTGTTAATATTGTAGTACTCTATCCATCCATGTCTTTGTTTGAAATTATGGAGCACCCTAGCTTGAGTCAATCGAGCTCTACTTTTGCTACTTTCTGAATCTGGGCAGATTGTCAACTTGTTTGCAATTTTGCCGATGATGTTGTAGTTGATCCGTGCATGCTATGCTATTGTTCTTGCCATGTCTAGATTTCATTTTGTGCCTTCTTCATGGATGTATACTTAGCTTGTCATGATTTGCACCGTAGTGAGTGCATCGAGCTCATAAACATGCCTACTTGAGTTATATTTCAGCATGTGTCAGTTTTTCACCAAGTCTGAAAACTGATTATGTTTTTGCTATGTTCACATGCTTGCAATTGTATTTTATGATCCCTTTTGGCTCAAGGTCACTAAGGGACTTTTGTTAAGCTCTTTGAGTAGCTCCATGTCATGCTTTACTTTGCCATGTCCAGGTCCTGTAGAATGTAGTTTTGTTGCTAGGAAGAGGGCTACCTGATCTGAAATTCCAGACAAGTGTTAATTTCACTAAGTCTGAGATCTGTTTGCCATATGCATTTTTGCCATGCTTGTTTGAACCGGTTAATGGATGAATTGGCCGTAGCTCAGTGCTAGACTTTTATTAAGCATCTTGTAGGAATCCCTGCCAGGTATTTTGTTGTCATGTTTGGGTGCTGTAGCATGTTCATCTCATTGCATTTAGATGGCTACTTGCTGTAAATCGCAGACCGGTGTCATATTTGAATCGCTTGCCATTTCCAAACTGTAACTCCGATTCCGGCGTTCTTTATATCGTTTTCAAGCGATTTCATATCATCTTTCCAGTGGCACACTTGGTTTTCCAAGTTGAGGCCAGGTTCATGCATTTCCTCTCATATCTTGCATTTTGCATCCCGCATAGCATATCATCATTTCATCATATTGCTTGATCATTGCACGTGGTTGATTGTATCCTTGTTGCTTGTTTGTCTTGTTTGGGTAGAGCCGGGAGACGAGTTCGCTAACAAGGAGCCCGTTGAGTTTGCTTTTGAGGATCCAGTCAACTCTGACAACTGTGCAGGCAAGATGATCATACCCTCGAAATCACTACTATCTTTGCTATGCTAGTCTGCTTGCTCTTTTGCTATGCCATTGCTACGATGCCTACCACTTGATTTCAAACCTCCCAAATTTCCATGTCAAACCTCTAACCCACCATTGTCCTAGCAAACCGTTGATTGTCTATGTTACCGCTTTGCTCAGCCCCTCTTATAGCGTTGCTAGTTGCAGCTGAAGATTGAAGGCCGTTCCTTGTTGGAACATTTATTTACTTGTTGGGATATCATTATATTATCTTGTTATCTTAATGCATCTATATACTTGGTAAAGGGTGGAAGGCTCGGCCTTTCGCCTAGTGTTTTGTTCCGCTCTTGCCGCCCTAGTTTCCGTCATATCGGTGTTATGTTCCCGGATTTTGCGTTCCTTACGCGGTTGGGTTATAATGGGAACCCCTTGATAGTTCGCCTTGATTAAAGCTTTTCCAGCAATGCCCAACCTTGGTTTTACCATTCTCCACCTAGCCTCTTTTTCCCTTGGGTTACCGGAGCCCAAGGGTCATCTTATTTTAACCCCCCCGGGCCAGTGCTCCTCTGAGTGTTGGTCCGAACTGAGCTGCCTGCGGGGCCACCTCGGGGAAACTTGAGGGTTGGTTTTACTCGTAGCTAGTCTCATCTGAGTGTGCCCTGAGAACGAGTTATGTGCAGCTCCTATCGGGATTTGTCGGCACATTCGGGCGGTGTTGCTGGTCTTGTTTTAACCTGTCGAAGTGTCTTGAAGAACCGAGATACCGAGTCTGATCGGAACGTCTTGGGAGGAGGTCTATTCCTTGGTTGACCGTGAGAGCTTGTCATGGGCTAAGTTGGGACTCCCCTGCAGGGATTTGAACTTTCGAAAGCCGTGCCCGCGGTTATGGGCAGATGGGAATTTGTTAATGTCCAGTTGTAGATAACTTGAACCTTAATTTAATTAAAATGAATCAACTGAGTGTGTTACCGTGATGGCCTCTTCTCAGCGGAGTCCGAGAAGCGGACACGGTGTTGGAGTAATGTTTGCGCAGGTTGCTCTCTAGTTTCTCGCTCGTGCTTTACCTCCTCTTCTCGCTCTCTTTTGCGAATAAGTTAGCCACCATACTTGCTAGTCGCTTGCTGCAGCTCCACTTATATTTACCTTGCCTTACCTATAAGCTTAAATAGTCTTGATCGCGAGGGTGCGAGATTGTTGAGTCCCTATGGCTCATAGATTACTATTACACCAGATGCAGGGCCTGATGATTCCGCTCCAGGAGACGCGTTTGAGCTCAAGTGGGAGTTCGACGAAGACTCTCAACGTTACTATGTTTCCTTTCCCGATGATCAGTAGTGGTGCCCAGTTGGGGGTGAACGGGACCGTTGTCGCATGTTGGGTTCTCTTTTATTTTGGCGCCGTAGTCGGGCCATGAGTGTTTGGTTGATGTAATGTTATTTATGTACTTGATTGACGTGGCGAGTGTAAGCCAACTATGTTATCTCCCCTTTATTGTTCATATTACATGGGATGTTGTGAAGATTGCCTAATTTGCGACATATGCCTTCAATGCGATTATGTCTCTAAGTCGTGCCTCGACACGTGGGAGCTATAGTCGCATCGAGGGTGTTACACAGGCTTTCAATGACGATGAGTCTGACGCGCAGTATTGTCTTCGGCATTGCAAGGCGGGTTCCTCCTCCAAATACACCATGAAAGAATTTTGAATATAAGGATAGTGTCCGACCCTGCAAAATAAGTTCCACATACAACCGTAGAGAGAATAATATTTCCACAGATCCAATTTGCTGACTTTTTTTGGCAACACGACATTACGTCACGGCCCGGTGATTATTCGAACCGTTTCCTTTAACTAGCCCCGGACATAACGTGAGGCAGTTTTTTGACACGTCTTGTCAAAGCAGAGATCGTGTCCCCTTATCACGGGATTCTCATCAATACGGGTGTGGGTAACCCAACCGTGCCATCGATTGCGGCGCTTGGGGGACAAGCGAGTTTTACTAGGCTAGTGGGGACGCATAGTTTCGTCCGCCCATATAAAGGGATAAGGATTTACCTTTTCATCCACGCCTTCTTCCTCCTTTGCTCATCCACCTTCGCACACTCGAGCCCTAGCGCCCAAGTTCACATTCCCCACCTCGACCTTCTCCAACCATGTCCGGAGCGGGAGGCAGGTGGATGGTCTCCTCCGTCATGGAGGAACACGTCAAGAAGCTGAGGAGAGCCGGATACTTGCCCGACGACATCGCGCACCGGCTCCCAGAGGAGGGGCAGCTCATCCCCACCCCCAGGCCCCATGAGAGGGTGGTGTTCCTTACCCATTTCCTCCGCGGACTGGGATTTCCTCTCCACCCATTTGTCCGGGGGCTCATGTTCTACTACGGCCTGGATTTCCACGATCTGGCCCCAAACTTCATCCTCAACATCTCGGCATTTATCGTCGTGTGCGAGGCCTTCCTCCGCATCATGCCCCACTTCGGCTTATGGCTGAAGACTTTCAATGTCAAGCCGAAGGTAGTGAGCGGCTGCCAGGCGGAGTGCAGAGGCGCCATGGTGGGCAAGATGCCCAACCTCACATGGCTCGAGGGCTCCTTCATGGAGACAATAAAGGGGTGGCAGTCGGGGTGGTTCTACATCACCGAGCCGTGTGACCCTACATGGGTAGCGGCCCCTGAGTTTCGATCTGGCTTCCCCACACGGCTCACCTCTTGGCAAGAGAAGGGCCTGTCCTGGGGTAGTTCGGGAGAGCTGACCAGACTCCAAACATGTATTCAAAACATGGTCAACAAGAAGCTCAAACTCGTCAACGTAGTCCAGGTCATGCTCAACCGCCGGATCCTCCCGTGCCACCAACGGGCCTTCAACTTGTGGGAGTTTGACCCGGCGCAGCACCAAACTCTGAACAGGCTCTTCGACACAACTCACGAAGATGCCTGGACGGTGCTGTTCAAGAGCGCCGAGGTCCCCCCTCCTACTACTGAGGATCACGAATTCAGCGTGAAGCGCCAAGCCAGTGCGGTAAGCTGCTTTACCTCTTACAGGATACTTGTTTTTCATAGCTTGACTCCATGCGGGATCTAAACTCCCGTACCTTTGACAGGACTGGTAGGAGACTGCCGGACAGATCGACTGTCCGGCTCCTTTGCCCGAAGGCCCAGCAAACGCTCTTCTGACGAAGATGCTGACCCCGGCTCCTTATACGGTGCCGGAGAAGACCAAGAAGGCCAAGGGAACCTGAAAGAGTTCCCGGCGCCAGGCGTCATCGGACTCACCGTCTGAGGACTCCACGGTGCAATCCTCCCCCGAAGATGAGGAGGCAGAAGAAGATGCTCCCCCTCCAGATGGGGGAGACAAGAAAAGGAAGGCCGCCCCAACTGGGGAGGCCGAAGGGTCCAAGAAGGGAAGGACTCTCCTTCCGGACAGCTCTACCACCGCCGCCGACGGCGAAGACGAGTGGCTGCCCAGGGTCAAGCCCCTGGGGAAGTCGTAAGTATTCGGATACCAGAGTCACTCATAGCACCCCTTTTTCGCACTACTTCACCTAACGCCAAATGGGATAATGCAGGCCGCCCCGAGCCCGTATCGATGTATCATCGGACGGCTCCCTGGGCTCGTCGGATATGGATAGCGATCCAGTTCGGACTGCCACCTCCCCCCATCCTGTGGATGACGTCGACGTGCTGTCTCAAGAGGCATTGAGTCAAGGGGAGACAGTCCCGGAGGCGCCTCAAGGCGGCCTCCCGGACTACGGGAGCAGAGGGGACAAGGCCCCTGAGGGCTCCGAGTTCGGCCCTCAGCCGAACACCACGCCGGAACCTCCAGTGGTTCCGGACTCGGGCATGCGGCCTCCTTCTAAGAGGGGCAAGACGCCTGCACCGGTGACCTCTGTCCATCCAAAGGCGCCGGACAATCTGCTAGAAGCGCTTCGCAGCGCTTCCATCGACGAGGAGCACCGCACTATTATGAGTGCGGTGATCCAGAAGGTTCAGTCCGCTAAGAGCGGATTGACTGAAGCCTGTGCCAGCCTTCTAACAGGCTTTGAGGTAAGTGTTTAAAATATAGGAAAAATATTACCGCATAGACAGTAGCCCCTGATGCTCTGTTCGGTGTTCACAAAGAAAAGCCGAACAGAGGATCGAACAATATCGCAGGAGTCTAATATAAGTATGTCAATATGCATATGCAGGCTTCACTGCTGGCGTCCGCCGCACTAACTGCTGAGGTCGCCGTACTGAAGCAGGACCTTAAAGGGTCCCAGGACGAGCTCGGCCTTACCAAGAGGCAGCTCGAGGAGAACAAAGGTAAGTAGTACCTAGTCTGTGGATATGTATGAAAAGAATGCGATTGCAAAATGACAGGATCATCAATAATTTGCCAGGGGCCGCGACCGAAGTGGCGACCCTAAAGCAAGCGTTGTCCGAGGCCGAAGATAAGGCGGCCAAGGAGCACACCGAGCGAGAAAAGCAAGAGGCTCGGGTGGGCGAGGTGCAGCAAGAGCTCCAGGCTCTCGTGACGAAGTACGAGGCGTTGGAGCTTGACTCAAAGACATGAGAGTCTGAGCTTGCCGCGGGCCTCGAGAGCGCAAAAAGTGCCAAGGCCGAAGCCCAAAAGTCCCTCCAGGAGATCGACGCAATGAAGAAGATAGCGGCGGGTAAGGCATTCTATATGCAAAGCAAGCATGTAAAAGTAAATAACCGATTACTTACCTGAATCTGGAGCTCTCCAGGAGCATTCGCAGATTGGCCCCGCAGCGTGTCCGATGCCGCACAGTTTTACCAGGCCAAGGATTGAAGCTCAACAGAGAAGTTGTTCTGGTCTCAGTATACTGGGGCCGAACACCCGGTGCCAATGAGCGATCAGCTGAAGCAGCTGGTCGAGCTACATAAGGCGGTCGAACAGGCCATGAAGGGCTTTATAGTCCGGCTGTGGCCTGGCGACGCCCTTCCGAACAGCTTCTTCGGCCTAGTGAGGCGGCTTGTGGATGCCTTCCCGCGGCTGGAGGTCATCAAGCGATCCATCTGCATTGAAGGTGCACGTCGGGCTTTCGCCCGTGTGAAATTGCAATAGGTCAAGCTAGACGCCGTGAAGCTGATCAATGAAGGGCCGCCGGAGGGCAAGGAGCATCGCCACCTCGAGATGTACTACGAGGGTGTTCTGCCGGGTGCCCGTCTCATAGCGGACGAGTGCACAAAAGATGTAATATTTGAGTAAAACTTGCTCGTGTGATCCTGTATTTATGAAAACTTGTTTCATATGCGCTATGCAACGCTTGTTTGAATTTAAAATATTACCTTCTATTTGGCTGTTTATCCAATCTGAGAGATGGCTAGTCCTCGGCTTCTGCCCCCATGCCGCAAGTGCTGGGGTGTTCGGGATAAACCTGAGCACTCTTGTTCCCATTTTTGGGTCCTTCGAGGGAGATGCTCAGCACAACGAACAAGGCAACCGGACTAATAATGCTTTATCACTCTCACTTAGCCATAGAATTCTATAATTTTAAATTTCGGCGAAGCCCCTGGTATTCGGAAGGCCGAATTCGGGGCGCGGTACACGCCTTTAAGCCGGAAAGGGACGGCCCCTCGCTCTAAGCGGCATGAGTCTTTAGGGACTCGAAACCTCGCCGAACAGCGACCAGTCTCTCACCTTATCATGACAGTCGGTTTTAGCTTTCTCTACTGAGGTGCTTAACCCAGCAGAACCGGGGCACAATCGCAGTAGTTCTCCTAGCGCTACCTTAGCCGATAGAGCGGAACGTAAGGTACCAAAACATAGGACCGGGCAAACCCAACATTTGACCAAAGACATGATTCGGAGCTTATGCATATAATGCTATAAGTTTGGGGTGCCGCACTTGTGAAAGTGTTCGGACTTTTCACACCATATTGTGGGGTACGTAAGCCCCTGGTGTATTGGCCGTACCAAATTGTACGGTTGCAAGGCGTCATTAATGAACACACACATATATATATATATAATGAATGCAATAATAGTCGTAATGTTATGCATTGTTTATTCAAAAAGGTGCGTTAAAGCAGAATGATACAGATAGTGCGATAAGCAAAGAGTAGGACTATGTCCCTTCTAAGGGCAAGCTGAGGAATAGTATTAAATCGAATATTTCGCTCGTTATTGTAATCCACCTGGGAATGTCGTGGTGTTACGTAGCTTTCTGCCTCCCTGGTTGTTGCATCATGTGTTCGGCAATAGTGTTGCCGGACAGGGTTTCCAGAGATTAATGTCCTGAAAAAGAGAAAAATAACCAAGCGGGAAGCCCCTAGTGTGGTTTAAGCCGCGTCTTGGGGCGTGCCGCAGTTGTGCCCCCCTCCCCGCCTGTGCCCATGGTATTTTTAATGCATAATTATGTACGCGTGGCACGAGTTTCGCCGCTTGGCTGGGAATGGGGTGGGGACCGCATTGCTACGCGAGCTCAGATCGTGCCAGGCGGTCTAGTTGCCGATTGCTCCGAGCGCGCTTGAAGGTGTCCGGGTCTTGAAACGCCGAACTGGTGGATTGCCTTGAGAGGCTGCTTTGCGCTTCTGCTGCGAGGGCCACAGTGTGCTCCTCCGTTCGGAGAGAGCGCTCTATGTCTCCGTTGACTGTGATAACCCCACGAGGTCCTGGCATCTTGAGCTTGAGGTATGCATAATGCGGTACCGCATTGAATCTCACAAATGCGGTTCGCCCGAGTAGTGCATGACAACCACTGCGGAACGGGACTATATCGAAGATTAACTCTTCGCTTCAGAAGTTATCCGGGGATCCGAATACCACTTCCAGTGTAATTGAGCCTGTGCAATGGGCCTCTACGCCTAGAATAACGCCTTTAAAGGTCGTTTTTGTGGGTTTGATCCTTGAGGGGTCGATACCCATTTTGCGCACTGTGTCATGATAAAGCAGGTTCAGGCTGCTGTCGCCATCCATAAGGACTCGAGTGAGGTGAAACCCGTCAATGATTGGGTCTAGAACCAGTGCAGCGAATCCGCCATGACGGATACTAGAGGGGTGGTCCCTACGATTGAAAGTGATCGGATAGGAGGACCATGGGTTGAACTTTGGGGCGACTGGCTCCAACGCATATACGTCCCTGAGCGCATGCTTCCGCTCCCTCTTGGGGATGTGGGTTGCGTATATCATGTTCACCGTCCGCACTTGTGGGGGAAACTTCTTCTGTCCTCCGGTGTGTGGCTGCCGGGGCTCCTCCTCGTCATCGCTATGTGACCCCTTATCCTTATTTTCGGCAATTAACTTGTCGGCCTGCTTGAACACCCAACAATCCCTGTTGATGTGATTGGCTGGCTTGTCTGGGGTGCCGTGTATTTAACACGAGCGATCGAGTATGCGGTCCAAACTGGACGGGCCCGGCGTACTTTGTTTAAATGGCTTTTTCTGCTGACCGGGTTTAGAGCCTTTGAATCCGGCATTGACTGTCGTATCCTCAGTATTATCACTGTTAATGCGGTGCTTATGTTTGTTGCGACGGGACCTGCTATTGTCGTCCTTGGTATCCGAGGTACCATGGTTCTTTGACATATTGTTACTGCGAGCTAGCCAGCTGTCTTCTCCCGCACAAAAGCGGGTCATGAGTGTCATGAGGGCTGCCATATATTTCGGCTTTTCCTGACCAAGGTTCCGGGCTAGCCACTCATCGCGGATGTTGTGTTTGAAAGCCGCTAGGGCCTCTGCATCCGGACAGTCGACGATTTGATTTTTCTTTATTAGGAACCGAGTCTAAAATTGCCCGGTCGATTCTTCTGGCTGCTGAATTATGTGGCTCAAGTCATTGGCATCTGGTGGTCGCACATAAGTGCCCTGAAAGTTGTCGAGGAATGCGGCCTCCAGATCTTCCCAATAGCTGATGGACTCTGCTGGCAAGCTGTTAAGCCAATGTCGCGCTGGTCCTTTGAGCTTTAGTGGGAGGTATTTGATGGCGTGTAAGTCATCACCGCGGTCCATGTGGATGTGGAGGAGGAAATCCTCGATCCATACGGCAGGATCTATTGTGTCGTCGTATGATTCAATATTTACAGGTTTGAAACCTTCTGGTATTTGATGCTCCATTACTTCGTCTATGAAGCATAAGGGGTGTGCGGCGCCTCTGTATTGGGCTATATCGCGATGCAGCTCAAATGGGTCTTGCCCGCTGTGTTCGGCCCGGCCGGATTTATTTTTACTGTATCCGGCGTGATGTTTATCGTCTCGCATAGTGGCGCGCCCTCGTGATCCGTAGATCAATCTTGCATGTTTTGCTTTGTCCTCCAATATGTCTCGCAGGTCTGGCGTGTTTCCCCATGCTTTTTTATTTGAATGGCGTCGGGGTGCGGGCTGACCTTTTGGCTGGAATGCCTCTATCACGGCCACGAGGTGGCCGATCAGCCGCATCATACGCTTCTTCCTCCAGTCGAGGTAGCAGCCTGCATTTTGGGTAACTCTTGCAGGGGCGCTCGAGTTTATATTCCTCGGCCACGAGGACTTCAGTCCATCTGTCAGCTAGCAGATCTTGATCAACTTGAAGCTGCTGCTGCTTTTTCTTAAGGCTATTTGCTGTGGCCATAAGCCGGCGCTTGAAGTGTTCTTGTTCGGCAGGATCCTCTGGCACGGCGAATTCATCATCGGCGAGGCTTGACTCATCTTCGGAGGGGGGCATGTAATTATCATCCCCCGCCTCTCCGTCAGCCGCTCTCTCGGGAGGGCTAGCTCCTCCATCCTCCTGCTCTAAATCTTGCTGGAGGGGGTTGTTGTTGTCTTCGGCGCTATCCGGAGTGTTATTACCTCCTGCGCCGGTATCACCACTTTTTCTTTGGCGGGACTTAGAGCGGCGCCGCTGACGTCGGTGCTTGGGTTGCTTCTTGGAGGGGTCATCCCCCGCCGTCTCGTTGCCATTGCCTTCTTTGGGTGTATCCACCATGTATATATCGTATGATGAGGTGGCTGTCCAGTGCCCTGTGGGCAGTTGTTCCTCTTCGTCTCCCGCATCGTCGTCCATACCATCGATATCTTCGGAGTCAAAGTCGAGCATGTCGGTTAAGTCATCGACAGTGGCTACTAAGTGGGTGGTGGGTCGGCCGCGAATTTCTTCGTCGTCCGCATCCCAGTCCTGCCGGACGTAGTTCGGCCAGGACTCTCCTGACAAGGAGAGTGACCTTAATGAGTTCAGTATGTCACCGAAGGGCGAGTGCTGAAAGATATCCACGGAGGTAAACTCCATGATCGGCGCCCAATCAGATTCTATAGGAGCGGGCGCAGGCGGTTCGGAGTCCGTGGCCGGAGAAGAATTCGGCTGTTTAACAACACGGCTCTCGGGCAAGTTAAGGTCGGTGTTCGGCTCAATCACCGCTGAGGGTAATGCCTCCGTGGCGGGGTCCATCCCCCCGTCCATGGTCGGCGCAACTGGCTTCGAATTGAGGGTCGGAGCAGCTGCCGGTGCGATCTCCAGAACGCTGACTGATGGTAGAGCTAAATCGTACTCATCGTGACCGCGTGACGCACAAGGCAGAGGCTCGAATCCGTTGAAGATCAAGTCTCCGCGGATATCGGCCGTCTAGTTTAACCTTCCAAACCTGACCTGATGGCCAGGGGCGTAACTTTCAATCTGCTCCAGATGGCCAAGCGAATTGGCCCGCGGTGCAAAGCCGCCGAACATGAAGATCTGTCCGGGGAGAAAAGTCTCACCCTGAACTGCATCGCCATCGATGATAGTAGGATCCATCAAGCCTAACAGCAACGACACAGACGAACTCTCAATGAAAGCACCAATGTCGGTGTCAAAATCGACGGATCTCGGGTAGGGGGTCCCTAACTGTGCGTCTGAGGCGGATGGTAACAGGAGGCAGGGGACACAATGTCTTACCCAGGTTCGGGCCCTCTTGATGGAGGTAAAACCCTACATCCTGCTTGATTAATATTGATGATATGGGTAGTACAAGAATAGATCTACCACGAGATCAGAGAGGCTAAACCCTAGAAGCTAGCCTATGGTATGATTGTATGTTGTCCTACGGACTAAAACCCTCCGGTTTATATAGACACCGGAGAGATTAGGGTTACACAAGGTCGGTTACAAAGGAGGAGATATACATATCCGTATTGCCTAGCTTGCCTTCCACGCCAAGTAGAGTCCCATCCGGACATGAGACGAAGCCTTCAATCCTGTATCTTCATAGTCTAACAGTCCGGCCAATGGAGATAGTTTGGCTGTCCGGAGACCCCCTAATCCAGGACTCCCACACCAGGCAAGGTCAACTTGTTATTCTCCGCCCCGCTGGGCTGCAAATCTTTCCTAGGAGGGATGCATTAGGCTTAACAGGAAAATGGGCTTTAAAATAATAATAAATGGGATGTAATTATAAAAACTGGGCAGTAACTATAAAAAATGCACCAAACACAAAATTACTTTATAAAATATTATTTATGGATTTTGAAAATCTTAAATTTTCATTGTTGCGCGCGCAATGTTTTTCATTGGATTTTTACGTAATACAAATTTATATTTAATCTGACTAGAAATTTCAGGATAAAAATATTTAGGGTCGCATCAAAATGTGGGAAATTTTATTGAATTCTATCTTCAATGGTTGGTTGAAATTATTAATCATTGTCCTAGCTAGAAAATGGGTTGTACTTTTAGCAAACTGTAAATGGGCTGTTGTAAATTCCATTAGAATTCAAAAATGGGTTGTACATTCTTACAAAAACGCAAATGAGCTATAAGTTCTGTGCCACACACTTGTGGGCCTACTAAGTGACGCGTCCCCTAAAAAATAAGTTGACGCGTATGCAAGGCTTTGTCAACTTATTATAGTCAACACACGGTTCTAGCAGCAGTGGCCGTTGGATGTCTATCCAACGGATGTCGTGCTTCTTCTTCAATCTCGGATATACTTAGCTTCGGCCGCCCAAAAAAAGATTCCTCCCCCTGACATCTGGGGTGCATCGTTTCGGAGGCTGACCTGTGGGCCTGCTAAGTTGGAGTGTACCAAGGGCTTTGTCAACTTAGTCAATATAAACGATTCTAGCTTCAGTGACCGTACGATGTCCATCCAACGGTCGTAGTGCTTCTTCAACCTCTGGTCTTCTTGGTCCAGCCGCCCAAAGCAGCGCCGGTCATGCCGCCTGCTCCTGCCTCTCGTGGCCGGCTGTGCTGGCGCGGAGGCCTCACCGCCCCATACTACTCCCACCGCTGGCCAGGCCATCCCTCCACTCACCCACACCCCCTGTTATTCTGCGGCGATGGCAGCCTCACACCGCAGCCGAACCAGTGAACCCTCGTACTCCTCTCCGCGCGGGCTTCCACTGTTGTGTCTTCCCCGGCTCCGCGTCGTCCCCTTCCTAGGCCTCGCCGTCGTCCACCGCCCTGGTGCTCTCAACACGGCGTGGTCAACGTGGTCAACGACCGACTTCCATCAGAAGATTATTGTACGTGGAGAGGCTGACAGCTGGGTCCACGGCGGCCGCAAGGAAGTGCCTCCTTATTACGCGCAAAATAATTATTCCTCCACCTGACAGCGGGGACCCATCGGACGGGCCACCTTATTTCGCGAAAAAAATGTTTCCCCCCTGACTGCTGGGACCCACCGGACGGGCCACCGTATTTCGCGAAAAAAACATCCCCCCCACTGTCAGCTCGGACCCACCGGAAGTGCCTCCTTATTACGCACAAAAAAATGAATACTCCCCCTGCTAGCTGGGACCCACCTTGGTGGGAGGCTGACTTGTGGGCCTACTAAGTTGACGGGGACGGAGGGCTTTGTCAACTTAGTCAATATGAACGATTCTAGCTCCAGTGATCGTACGATGCCCATCCAACGGCCGTAGTGCTTCTTCAACCTCTGGTCTTCTTGCTCCAGCCGCCCAAAGAAGCGCCGGTCATGCCGCCTGCTCCTGCCTCCCGTGGTCGGCTGTGCTGCCGCGGAGGCCTCACCGCCCCCTACTATTCCCACCACTGACCAGGACCTGCGGCGACGGCAGCCTCACACCGTAGCTGAACAAGTGAACCCTCATACTCCTCTCCGCGTGGGCATCCACTGCCCCGTCTTCACCGGCTCCGCGTCGTCCCCTTCCTAGGCCTCGCCGTCGTCCACCGCCCTGGTGCTCTCGACGCGGTGTGGTCAACATGGTCAAGGAACGACTTCCATCGGACGTGGACTGTACGTGGAGAGGCTGACAGCTGGGTCCACGGCGGCAGCAAGGAAGTGCCTCCTAATTACGCGGAAAATAATGATTCCTCCACCTGACAGCAGGGACCCACCGGACGGGCCACCGTATTTCGTGAAAAAATGTTTCCCTCTTGACTGCTGGGACCCACCAGCTACATCTTCGCACGCAAGGAAGTGCGTTCGGGCAAAAAAACAATTCGCCCCCTGACTGCTGGGACCCACCAGCTACATCTTCGCACACAAGGAAGTGCGTCCGGGCAAAAAAAAACAAAATGATTCGCCCCCCTGACTGCTGGGACCCACTAGCTACATCTTCGCAGGCAAGGAAGTGCCTAATAGTCGGGACCCACCTGGTCGAAGCATACGTAGCGTTGTCATTCTGGTCGCGAACGTGTACGTACATATATACTGGTCGATGTAGAGGCGCGCACGTGTCGTAGTAGAGGCGCGTACGTGTCGTAGTAGAGGCGTGCATGTAGCATGTACACGTACATACAGCGGCCAGGGTGCAAGAAAGAAAATACGGTCACATACGTACATACGGGCAGGGTCTCGAACGCCTACTCGCGCAAACGTATGGCGAGGGCTCGTGTACATGGCTGGGTCGGAATGGAGAAACAGCGTCGTCGTCGTGTTCATGGGGAGGCAACGGAATGCGTCATGTTCATGGGGAGGCAACGGAATGCGTCGTGTTCATGAGGAGGGGTGTGGCGTACCGCAAAACGGAGGAAACGGACCTCCTACAGTCAAAACGGGGGTCTTGTTGATCGGGAGGAGTGTGGCGTACCGCAAAACGGAGGAAACGGGCCTCCTACGGTCGAAACGGGGGTCCTGTTGATCGAGAGGGGTGTGGCATACCGCAAAATGGAGGAA
This sequence comes from Triticum urartu, assembly GCF_056163025.1. Taxonomy (NCBI): domain Eukaryota; kingdom Viridiplantae; phylum Streptophyta; class Magnoliopsida; order Poales; family Poaceae; genus Triticum; species Triticum urartu. The sequence continues at coordinate 448,363,179 of NC_141878.1, read as the reverse complement.
ACGGACCTCCTACGGTCGAAACAGGGGTCTTGTTGATCGGGAGGGGTGTGGCGTACCGCAAAACGGACGAAACGGACCTCCTACGGTCGAAACGGGGGTTCTGTTGATCGGGAGGGGTATGGCGTACCACAAAACGGACGAAACGGACCTCCTACGGTCGAAACGGGGGTCCTGTTCATCGGGAGGGGTGTGGTGTACCGCAAAATGGGACTCCATGGGATATTGTTCATCTCCACCGTCGACCTCCTCCAGCCTCCACGGGCGACCATCGACCTCCTCCAGCCTCCACGGGCTCCTGTTCATCCAGCCTCCACCGCGCGCTACTCCACCGGCTACTGTTCAACCACCCCTCCACGGGCACCCCTCCACCGTCTACTGTTCATCCAGCCCTCCACACCACGGGGTCATGTTCAACCACCCCTCCACGGGCACCCCTCCACCGTCTACTGTTCATCCAGCCCTCCACACCACGGGGTCCTGTTCATCCAGAGGCAACACCACCGCTCGTTGTTCATCCAACCCCCCCCCCCCCGTAACGCTCACTGTTCATCCAAGCGATCGGCTTCAGTTAGCAGCATTAGCGAAGGAATTGCTCGATCGGGTTCAGTTAACAGCCATCGATCGATCGCTCTGGTTCAGTAACACGTAGCCTGCAGTGCAATCGCTCGGGTTCAGTTAGAGCCCAACGCCTCGCTCGGGTTCAGTTAGAGCCAACGCCTCGCACACACGCGTACATGTACGTAGAAACGCGCATCGCTCGGCCCCCGACCTCCCACCGTAACCGGGAACTCCCCGAAATTTTCCTCCCCCTCACTTCTACCACAGTTTTTTCCATCATGGACGAACCAAAGAATGTCATGCAGCTGCGTCTCCAGCCCGCCCAGGACGAAAAGCCCATTTTCTAGCATGATTTTTTGTCATGGAAGTAGGAGCCCACCACATCTATGATGATACCGGGTTTTGTCACAATTATCGTCATACAAGTGTCATATGTATGACAGCAATTTTTTTTGTTCGGCCCAAAATGTCACGGATGTGTCTTTTTTTGTAGTGCATGGTAAGCTCATGTGTTGGGTTTTTGGTTGATCAAGTCTTGAAGCAATCAACTAGAGTGAAGAATTCATTGTGCCTCTCAAGAGATTATGATGGAGTTTTTAGAGAGCAAATGATGACCAATATGATATTCATAGTGAAACTTGATATGGTCATAAAAGAGTCTTTGGTGATCTATTTCTTGAAGCAATGAAGGGAGATGAAGAGTTCATTGTGGCTTTCAAGAAACCAAGATGGGGCATGAAGTAAAGATGTTGGTTGACCAAGATGAAGCTCGAAGACTGTCTAGATGGTCAACTCTCAAAGCGCAATCTTTGTACCACATGGGATCAAGTGATCTAGTGGTATGGTAAGTAATTGTGAGTTGTGCTTTGCTACCTAACCCATGCTATGTGCTTTCTATGTCTATGCGGGTTAGGTGTTTATCATGGGCTTGCATCAAAAGAAAGATTTAAAGTAGCCTATATGTGGATGACATCAAGTGCTGATGGTCATCGGGTTCGAGGAGTCCAAGTGCAGGATGAGAAGCCGGAGATTATATGCTTTGAATCTTGCGGTCCACATGATGATAATGTGCATGTGAAGATGGGCTTAAGTTAAGGCTTCCCTCATTGCAATATGAGGAAGCAATTCGAGTATCTTCACCAAGTGGTTGTGGACAAGAAAGGGATTCCAACTTGAGGCAAGCATTAAAGTCATCATCAAACTCAAGTTGTATTTGAAAGGCAAAGGTATAACTTAGCTAGGTTTTTCTAGTTTTGCCGGTCTCATAGTGCTTGGTGGGAGACCGGATTATAGGTTTGATAGCCGTACTATCAAGTGGGACTTTCAAGCGAGTAGCTTGATCACGCCGAATGTAGAGAGCTCAAAATTTTGCATTACTTGCATAATTATTTCTTGTTGATCTTGGGTGGTTATCTATGTGAGGACCTTGGGCTTTTCCATAGCTTCAAAACGATCCCAAGATCATCGAATTCGGAGTCCGTATGCCAAAGTTACCACTGCTGTAGTGGGCTGCCGTAGGCTGTTTTGGGTACCCCGTGGACACGGGGTTTTTGACCCCCATGGGCACGGGGCCCTGTACACATGGGCTTGTATCATGCGCATGGGACCCTGTGGGCACGGGGTGTCCAGGAACTTCTTGTTGAGCCCCAATGGCTAGTTTTGGGTTTTTTTATTTAAGAGATTGAGAAAGTGCGTTGAGCATTTGTTGATTGACCTTGCATTGCACTTGTTGCATCGGTTTGAGCTCCCCGCATCGATTTGTTCGAGTGAGAGCCCGTGAGTTTATTACTCTTGGAGCCTTCCGCCTCCTAGACGGTTTGGTGATATATTGAGAAGTTTGTGACGAGGCCTAGGTGGCCAAGGTTCCCCCGGAAGCTTCCTTTTGTGATATATTGAAAATGTTTAAAATGTTGTTTGTTTAACTTTGCTTAAATAAATTGTTAAAATGTTTTTTTTCATAACTAAATAACCATAACTCGGATTTTATTAAACTTTATATGTAAATGGGGTAGAAAAATGCCTAGTTTATCATGGTGACCTTACTTTTCATGTTTAACAACTCTAAAATTGTGTTTAGGGCAGAACAGTACCAAATCTAATATATGCTCATGAGGATTTTTCCGGATTTGTTGTTTGTTATTTCCGGCCTCATTTAAACTTGCCTAAATGTTTATTTTACTTATGCTTAACCTCTTGCCATGTTTAAACAACTTTTAATATTGTTGAGTACCTAACCGGGAGTGAACTAAATAATTGATGTCGTGTTCCGTCAATATGCAACTCGTTGCATATTGGGCTCCACTTAACTTGTAGTTTTGTTTGTGCACTTTGCCATGCCATGCCTCATTAAACCGGACATGCATCAAACTTGGTTGTGCATCATGTCATGCTTATGTGATGGTTGTTTACTATGTTGTTTGCTTCTTTCCGATGTTTCTTCTTCGGGTTAGTTCCGATAACGTCGCGTTTGTGAGGATTCGTTCGACTTCGTCTGTTTGTCTTCTTCATGGACTCGTTCTTCTTCCTTGTGGAATTTCAGGCAAGATGACCATACCCTCGAAATCACTTCTATCTTTGCTTCCTAGTTGCCCGCTCTATTGCTATGCCGCGATACCTACCACTTGCTTTATCATGCCTCCCATATTGCCTTGTCAAGCCTCTAACCCACCTTTCCTAGCAAACCGTTGTTTGGCTATGTTACCGCTTTGCTCAGCCCCTCTTATAGTGTTGCCAGTTGCAGGTGAAGATGGAGTTTGTTCCATGTTGGAACATGTTTATGTTGGGATATCACAATATATCTTATTTAATTAATGCATCTATATACTTGGTAAAGGGTGGAAGGCTCGGCCTTTTGCCTGGTGTTTTGTTCCACTCTTGCCGCCCTAGTTTCCGTCATACCGGTGTTATGTTCCTTGATTTTGCATTCCTTACACGGTTGGGTGTTATGGGGACCCCTTGACAGTTCGCTTTGAATAATACTCCTCCAGCAAGGCCCAACCTTGGTTTTACCATTTGCCTCACCACCACTACTAGGAAAAGGGCTATAGATGGAAATGACACTAATGGCGCACCAGACATGTGGTGCGCCATTACTATATACTAATGGTGCACCATATGTTGGTGCGCCATTAGTGTGGTAGACACTAATGGCGCACCAGGCACACGGTGCGCCACTAGTAACAAAATGTTTTTTTCATTTTTTCAAACATACTAATGGCGCATCCGGGCAGAGTGCGCCATTAGTAGTTAGAACTACTAATGGCGCACCAGCCACAGAGTGCGCCACTATTGTATTTTTTTTTATTTTTTTGCAAAACTACTAATGGCGCACCGTCGCATAGTGCGCCATTACTAGTTTAAACTAGTAATGGCGCACTGTGCCACGGTGCGCCATTAGTATAAAAATTATTTTTTTTACTTTTTTGCAAAACTACTAATGGCGCATGTCTGTGTGGTGCGCCATTAGTATGTTGGGTTACTAATGGCGCATGTCTTTGTGGTGCGCCATTAGTAACCTGGGACGAGCTAGATATTTCTGGATAGCCACACCTACACACTCACTTTCCCCACTTCTTTCCCCCCACCTCCTTCTCTAAGCTTGTCGGCTGCCTCCTCCTCCTCACCTCATTTGCACCATAGATTCATCAAAATTAAGTGTTGAAATTACCTTTTTTTGATAGGTAAGTAAGGGGAAAGCTATCTTCATGTTGTAGATCTACTTTTTTCTCCCTAGCTCGCTCCAACAACGTGCACATGCACTTTTTGTGGCCTAGCTAGATCTATGTATGTTTGTGGTGTTGCATATGTTTGTGGTGTTGCATATATGTTTGTGTTTGCAGGTACCGGTATTTGAAATGCGATAGTTGCCAATATTTTGCCGGAATGTTGATTCATTTCCGTTTCGGCGAGAATTTTGGCACTATGCATTCTTTTTGGTCCTATTTTTAGGGAAAGTCATGCCAAATTTTTTCTTGGTTCTAAAATATCGTTTTGCTCTACCCCGCAGGCGACCATGGTCCGCACGATGACCGAAGGCATCGTGAATAGGTTTTTGAGCTCTGGAAGGCCGAGATGCTTCAAAAGAATGAGACGAAGATAAGATGTCCATGTCGAAGATGCAAGCTGAAGAGCCTTATTGCGGACCCGGATTCCGGGCAGGTGCGGGACCACCTGCTCTTGCGTGGTTTCATGGATGGCTATCGGTGGCAAGGTGATGAAGATGACTATGAAGTCGTCCATGGGGTCCGGGCAAGAAATGAGGAAGTGCAGCAAAACAACCACCGCGGCTCGGGCGGGCGAGAAGACGAAGAATCTCCAGGACATGATCACGACGGTGATGATGTACACAGTCATCATGTAGAAGATGCCAGACATGATGATGAGGAAGATGCCGGAGCAGACGAAGGGCATGATCATGAAGATCTAGATGCCGGAGCAGACGAAGGGCATGATCATGAAGATCTAGATGCCGGAGGAGCAGACGACGATGGACCATCGATGGGCTGGGTGCGGAACCCTCATATTCAAGAGCTGCTTCTCAAGCAGACGGATAACGCAAGAGCTGCCCCCCGAGAGAAAGCCAAGCTGGATCAACTGGAGATAGACGCGGTTACTCCATTGTATGAAGGATGCAGACCCGAGGATACCCACCTGAAAGTAACGCTCATGGCTTTGGAGATGAAGGTAAAACACAAAATGACCGACGCATGCTTCGACGAGAACATGTCATTCTGGCACGAACGTCTTCCCAAGGGGAACAAGTGCCCGACCAGTTTCGAGGAGGCGAAGAAAGTCGTGTGTCCTCTGGATTTACCGCACGTGAAATACCATGTGTGCATGAACAATTGCATCATTTATCGAGGCGAGCACGCGGAGTCTACCATATGTCCGGTGTGCGGCGTCACTCGATACAAGAAGAGGAAGAAAGCTCCTCGAAAAGTGGTGTGGTACTTTCCGATCACTCCTCGTCTGCAGCGGTATTTCGCGGACCCTAAGGTAGCAAAGCTCCTGCGTTGGCACGTGGATAGGGAGGAGAAGAAGCGAGAAGATGACGCAAATGATCCGGAGATAAATAAAAAAGACAAGATGCTGAGTCACCCTAAGGATGGGAGCCAGTGGCAAGCGTTGAACTTCGAACACCCAGAATTTGGGAAGGATCCAAGGAACATCGTGCTGGGCGCGAGCACCGATGGAGTAAATCCATTTGGCAGCCAGAGAAGCACACATAGCACCTAGCCTGTGTTTGTGTGGATGTACAACCTTCCCCCCTGGTTGTGCATGAAGAGGAAGTACATTCACATGAGTATGCTAATTGACGGGCTGAAACAACCAGGGAACGACATCAATCTGTATCTGGGGCTGCTGAAAGAGGAGCTAGACATGCTGTGGAAAATGCCAGCCAATACGTGGGACGCCGCAGAGAAAGAATATTTCCCTATGAGAGCCGCACTGCTCACGACGGTGCACGACTATCTCGGTTACAGATATCTCGCGGGGCAGGTGGTCTACAGATTTTTTGGATGCGTCAGGTGCATGGATGACACAACGTATCACCAGCTAGATAGAGATCCCGGGTCTTTGAAAACCGTGTTCATGGGACATCGAAGGTGGCTTCGCGACGATGACCCGTGGAGGAAACGCAAGGATCTGTTCGATGGTGAAACCGAACTCCGAAGACGCCCGCGTACGAGGAGCGGCGACGAAATAGACGGGCTGTTAAAAAATTGGAAAGCTTGCCCATTGCCGGGAAAGAAGCAAAAGGCGCCAGAGCCGGGAAAGAAGCGAAAGGCGCCAGAGCCGCTGCTGAAGGTATGGAAAACGAGGTCTGTTTTCTGGGACTTGTCGTACTGGAAGATCCACCGTGTGCCTCACAGCCTTGATGCCATGCATATCACGAAAACGTGTGCGAGAGTTTGCTTGGTACCCTGCTCAACATGCTAGAGAGGACCAAAGATGGGCCGAAAGCAAGGGCAGACCTGAAATCAATGGGCATCAGGCAGGAGCTTCACACTAATGATGATGATGATGATGAGGTGAAGCAGGACACAGAAATCGTCGCAAAGGGAAAAAGGCCAAGAAGACCGGAAATGACTACCCTCCCGCGTGCTTCACTCTAAGTCAGGAGGAGATCGAGCAGTTTTTCACCTGCCTCGTAGGAGTAAAACTTCCTTACGGTTACGCGGGGAAGATAAGCAGATACCTAGACCCAGCGAAGCAGAAGTTCAGCGGGATAAAGTCTCACGACTGTCACGTGCTGATGACGCAGATACTTCTAGTTGCAATCCGTGGGATCATGGACGCGCACGTCCGTGAAACGCTATTTGGCCTATGCAACTTTTTCGACGTCATCTCTCGGAAGTCGGTTGGCGTGAGGCAACTCAGAAGGCTACAGGAAGAGATCGTGGTGATACTATGCGAGCTTGAGATGTACTTCCCGTCCGCATTCTTCGACATTATGGTGCATCTGCTGGTCCGTATCATGGAGGCTATCATCCAACTCGGGCCGACGTTCCTGCACAGCAAGATGCTATTCGAAAGGATGAATGGTGTCATCAAAGGATACGTTCGCAACATGTCACGTCCAGAGGGAAGTATAGCCAGGGGCTTTCTGACCGAAGAGTGCATCTCCTACTGCACGAATTATCTAGGCATCGAGAACCCCGTTGGTCTGCCCATCAACAGGCACCTCGGCAGGCTCGCTGGATGGGGTCACCGTGAGGGTTGCCGCGAAATGCATGTCGACTTCGAGGGTCGACTCGCCGACTTTGAAAGAGCAAACCTAGTCGCGCTACAACACATAGACGTGGTCGATCCTTGGGTGGTAGAGCACAAAACCTTTATTGAGAAGATGTACAATGACCAAGGCCAACAGAGGACGGACGGAGATGTAATCAAAGAGCACAACTCATGTTTCACGCGTTGGTTCAAGCAGAAGCTTCTGTCGTACCCTTTACATGAGGATTCTTCCGCGGAAGAACGACTCATATTCGCCTTGTCACAGGGCGCCGAGCACAACCTGATGACCTATGAGGCGTACGATATCAACGGCTACACATTCTACACCGAGGACAAGGACATGAAGAGCGATGGTTATCAGAACACCGGGGTAACGATGGAATCCTACACCGGTAACGACAAGGACAGATACTACGGAAGGATCAAGGAGATCTGGGAGCTGAGCTACGCTGGAGAGAAGGTCCCGATGTTCCGTGTCAGATGGGCCAAGAGCGTCCTAAAAGAAGACCGGTATTTCACCACCATGGTTATACCCGAAGCCAAATCCAAGACCGCGGGCGCAAACGTCACCGCAAAAAATGAGCCATGGGTACTGGCTTCCCAAGTGGACCAATGCTTCTTCATTACCGACCCGTCAAAGCCCAGTCGTGTTGTCGTGAGGAGAGGCAAAAGGAAGATCATCGGAATGGATGGAGTAGCCAATGAGCAAGACTTCGACAAGTACGGCGACCCGAAGATCGAACATGACGACGACGATGAAGTAGCAGCATACACCACAAGAAGAAGCAGGACCACCCTACCTAAAGGACGTCCGTTCCACAGAAGAACTCCATTTGCGAAAAAGAAGGGCAAGAAGATTATGAACAGATAGCTAGCTAAGATCGACTGTATTTAAATCGTAGTCTTCATTTCTTGCTTGCATTTCATGGGCACTTTTTGATATCATGAATATTTTTAAATTTCATGGGCACTTTTTGAATTCATGAATATTTTTTTCAAATTTGATGATATTTTTTCATATTCAATATGATAAAATATTGAATATTCATGAGGACACTCGATCTCGATCCCCCTCCATCTCGATCTCGATTCCCCCTCCATCTCGATCTCGATCCCACCCACGCCTCCTCTCCCCTCTTCATTTTTTAAAAAATAAAAAAAAAGTGTAGACTACAATTGTTGTTAAACAACAATTATTACTGTTTTTATAAAAAAAATATTACTATTTCAGATTCATATTCATTTTCTAAAAAATTATTACATGCAACAAAAAAAATTACTTATGGCGCACCTCTGGCTGGTGCGCCATTGCTATATATAAAAAAAGATTACTAATGGCGCACCTCGGCCTGGTGCGCCATTGCTATGTAAAAAAAGATTACTAATGGCGCACCTCTGCCTGGTGCGCCATTAGTAAGATTCCCCCCTAGCTAATTCCCTCCCTCTCGCCAGATCCCCTTCGTCCCTCTCCCTCGCCCTGCCCCTAGCTAATTCCCCCCGTTGCCCCCGACCCACGCCGCCGCCGCCCCGCGCCTTTGTCTCCATCGCCGCCCCCACGCCGCCGCCGCCCCCGCGCCCCCACGCTGCCGCCACCCCCGCACCTCCTCATCATGGTCAGGTAACGCTCCTCCCTCTGCCTCTCTTCCTCCTCTCTTCTCCTCTCTTCCTCCTCCCTCTGCCTCTCTTCTCCTCTCTTCCTCCTCTGCCTCTCTTCTCCTCTCTTCCTCCTATCCTCTCAGGTAACCCGAATTTAATTTTGTGATGGTGCATTAGGAGGATCAGGAGGCAAGTTGCAGTGCTGCAAGTGGCAAGAAGAAGAGCAGCAAGCATTAGATGCTTGCACTCCTGCTCTTATTTGCTTTTGAAGCAAAGTTTTTTTTCCTAGCTGGAATAACACAGTAAAAAAGAAGTGTCTGAACAAGCTGTTGCTTTTTGCTGTTAATGTGCAGGTGTTCCTGGGCTGAGGGAGAGGATAGAGGCACGAGGAGGAGAAGAGCACCTGGACCAGAGGTGAGAATGAATGAGCTGGTGTTTAAACCATGGCTAACTTAATTTGTGTTTGGGGTTGGAGCTGGGAAAGAGAGACAGAGGGATAGGAGGGGGAGGGGAAAGAGAAATGTTTATTTTAGGGTTTAATTAGACTCAAGATTCTGGTGTTTAACCCTGCTGTGTTGCTTCTAGAAATAATATAAAAGCGGTGAAAAAGAAATCTATGGAGTTGGCACTTTACATAAGGTTGTAGATCATTGTAGTGTCCTAATGTCTAAGACTGTTGCATTGGAGGTTCATCTTGCAAACATATCAGAACTTGCAAACATTTTATTACTTGTTGCATTGGAGGTTCATCTTGTCTTGAGGCAAACAAATCAGCATTGGAGGCTCATCTTTGAGGCTCATCTTTATTACATATCAGAACTTGCAAACAAATCTGTGAAAGACTTGTAAAGTTGCTGGGTTTTGTCTCCGACCATTGTGTCGTGATGAATTTGCAGGTACCCCGAGAGGCCCTTGAGTTTGCCGGAATGTCGATTAACTTCCGTTCCGGCAAATTTGGGTACTCCATATGTCCTATTTTCAGCAAAGGTCATGCTGAAATTTTCCGTGAATTTTAGCATGACTTTGCTAAAAATAGGACATATGGGGTACTTGCGACTAATGCATGGGCCTGGGTATCTTAGTACTTAGTTAAGTAGGATCAACTGCCCCGCCATTCTTGCTGCATTAAACCATAGGTGGCAATAGAGCCAAGTGATTAGGCCCTAAACCCTAGATGATAAACCCAACATAGGTGGCAATAGAGCCAAGTGATTAGTGCCAAGTGATTAGGCCCAACCTAGGGTGCCTCGGCATCGATAAACCCTAAATGATGAAAACTTAACTTGGCTTCTATAGGGTGCCTCGGTGTCGATGAGAACCTAAATGATGTACGCTTAGGCTTTTAGGGTGCCTCGGCGTCGACAAAACCTAAATGATGAAAGCTTAGGCTTTTAGGGTGCCTCGACGTCGACAAACCCTAAATGATAAAACCTTGGCTTTTAGGGTGCCTCGGTGTCGATAAGAACCTAAATGATGAAAGCTTAGGCTTTTAGGGTGCCTCAGCGTCGACAAACCCTAAATGATAAAAAGCTTAGCTTTTAGGATGCCTCGGTGTTGACAAACCCTAAATGATGTAGTTTTGAATTATGAACGTAGGATATGTCGTCATCATCATTGGACGATGAAAGGGACGACGAAAGTCTCCCGGCGGAGTGTGACTGGTTCCACGACGATCGAGGTCTGTGCGACATGCCTCACCTGGACGATGATTGGCGCTTCAGCATTAAGCTCGAGGAGACCTTCAAAGTTGAAATGGTACACAACGACGACAAGTGTTATTTTCATAATTAAGCATGACTTCAACTATTTCAACGTGTAATTTTCATCTTTTACAATTCGAGTATAGCTTATCCTATGCCATGCAAGACGCTATGTCTTGGAGAGGATGGATTTTGAAGACCATGAAATTTCTGAAACAAAGAAAGTTCACCTAAGGACTCATCACGATGTGGACTTTGAAGTAAATCTATATAATTCTGAGAGCGTAACCCATTTTGGTTGCAAAAATTGGGAAGCATTTTGCAAGATGTATGGTTTTGATGAGGGTATGCTTATCACCATGGATCTTGCTAATCCTGACATCAACCAAGACAATATGGACATTTGGGTCCTTGTTGATACGCCTCCAGTTCTACCGCTATGTGAGTTTCTCAAACATAGTTATTAGCTAATTTATATTGTTTATTTCAAAATAGTTGACAGCTTATTTTTATTGTTCAAAGAATGTGCGGGAGATGGTAGACAAAACCCACTACACCGATGGCTCCGAATTAACAACTTACAAGGAGAAAAATCATCTGGTCGGATTTTGTATTGACATTGAGAATTACATTATCCACAAACAAACTCCTCAACATTATGGTAAATACGTGCCACTAGTGCATGTGTTCAACTACGGTAACTACCATGGAGATACCCTGGTAAGATTTTTACTATTACGACATCCGTGCATCTTTTGCATACTTCTAAAACTAGTACATCATTGCTAACTATGAAGTTATTACTATGTTTTTCAATAGATAATCCCAGAGAATTGTGTGCCCCATATGATGTATCAGAAAGGTAGTGTTAATGTTTTGAACATACAGCCAGGTCGTCCTACGAATCTCAACTGTCCATACGAGATTTCTAAAAGAAGTGGAGACATGAAAATCAAAGGATGGAAAAAATGTATGGACAGTCGTAAGGAGCTTCTTGGAAGCAAAAGGAAGCGAAGCGCAAGAATTGGAGACAGGATGTTCTCCATTCTCCATAATGGAGAGTCAGGGTCTATATTGTTTTATGCTATTTTAGCTTAAATAGGGTATTTAGGTCCTGCCTAATACTAATGATCATGTGCTAAGAACAATTAAGTAGGGTTGGTTCGATGACTATCAAGATGATGATCGTATGACTTGTTATGAATAACGAGTAGAAGTTGTATGATGATGATTAGCAGGACTTGTTAGGATTAGTATTACTTCCGACAAACTCGATACTCGCGGTCTTGAGACTTGTAATTTTTTATCTTTGTTCGGTCTTTTGAATTCGGAGACTAATATGATGAATTGTATTCGGAGACTAATCTTCTATTGTATTCGATGAATTTGCTGTTGCTGTGTGCTACTGTCTATATTTTGTCAAATAATATATTTTGTAACCTGTGCAAAAATTAGAAAAGTAAAAAAACATAATATTCATACTAATGGCGCATCACTAAAGAGTGCGCCATTAGTATGCCAAGTATACTAATGGCGCATCCATCCGCGGTGCGCCATTAGTGTGCCAAAGCACATGGTTAAATATGGCCCTGGGAGGCATACTAATGGCGCATGGTGTTATATACTAAGCGCACTGGGTGGTGCGCCATTAGTAAAAAATACTAGTGGCGTGATACTAATGGCGCACCAGTGATGCGCCATTAGTAGGCAAAACTGGTGCGCCATTAGTAGGCCTTTTCCTAGTAGTGCACCACCTACTTTTCCCTTGGTAGTCGCGCTCCCGAGGGTCATCTTTATTTTAACCCCCCGGGCCAGTGCTCCTCTGAGTGTTGGTCCAAACTAGAGCCCCTTATAGCGCCACCTCGGGGAAACTTGAGGGTTGGTTTTTGTTGTACGGATTGCTCATCCGGTGTGCCCTGAGAACGAGATATGTGCAGCTCCTATCGGGATTTGTCGGCACATTCGGGCGGCTTTGCTGCTCTTGTTTTACCATTGTCGAAATGTCTTGTAACCAGGATTCCGAGCCTGATCGGGTCTTCCTAGGAGAAGGAATATCCTTCGTTGACCGTGAGAGCTTGTGATGGGCTAAGTTGGGACACCCCTGCAGGGTTTTGAACTTTCGAAAGCCGTGCCCGCGGTTATGGGCAGATGGGAATTTGTTAATATCCGGTTGTAGAAAACTTGACACTTAATCAAATTAAAATGCATCAATCGCGTGTGTAGCCATGATGGTCTCTTTTCGGCGGAGTCCGGGAAGTGAACACGGTTCTTGTGTTATGCTCGAACGTAAGTAGTTTCAGGATCACTTCTTGATCACTTCTAGTTCACGACCGTGTTTGGTTTCTCTTCTCGCTCTTATTTGCGTAAGTTAGCCACCATATATGCTTATTGCTTGCTGCAGCTCCACCTCATTACCCTTTCCTACCCATAAGCTTAAATAGTCTTGATCTCACGGGTGTGAGATTGCTGAGTCCTCGTGGCTCACACATACTTCCAAACAGTTGCAGGTGCCGATGATACTAGTGCAGGTGACGCAATCCAGCTCAAGTGGGAGCTCGATGAAGATCGTGTTTGTGTTGTTTCGTTTCCAGTTGATCAGTAGTGGAGCCCGGTCGGGGTGATCAGGGATCTAGAATTAGGGGTTGTCTTTCTTTATTTGGTTCCGTAGTTGGACCTTGATTGTATTCTGGATGATGTAATGCTATATTCATGTATTGTGTGAAGTGGTGATTGTAAGCCAACTTTTATCCCTTTCTTATTCAGTACATGGGATGTGTAAAGATTACCCCTCTTGTGACATGCCTACAACGCGGTTATGCCTCTAAGTCGTGCTCCGACACGTGGGAGATATAGCCGCATCGTGGGAGTTACAAGTTGGTAATCAGAGCTTTCCCCGACTTAGGAACCCCCTGCTTGATCGAATCACTGACGTTGTTGAGTCTAGAAAAATGTTTTGAGTCTTATAGGATTATATATATCGGAGAGTAGGATTCTTTTTACTCCTCAGTCCCTTCGTCGCTCTGGTGAGGCATCCTGACGTAGAGTTTTGACTCTTCTCTCCTCAAATTTCATGAATTTTTTTTAGGATCACGTGGGTATCTTGGAATCGTTTCGATGGTTTTGTGACGAGAACATTGTTCTTGGTGCCTCCTTACATTTAGGGGTTGTGGCAGTGTCCCGGGGAGTTGAGCTCCGAGGTGTTGTCGTCACAATTTTATCGTTGCAGTTCTGGAATACCTGAGTCCGCCGACATCGAAAATCTCCTTTATGCAGTTGTTGGTGAGATAACCTCGACGCCACCCAGTACTGGGGTGGGAGTTCGGGAGTATTGCCATAACTCGTATAACGGATGCTTTTCGAAGGTTGAGGTAAACAATTTCCGAAGGTTTCTTGGTTATGTGTTGAAGGATAGACAGAGCTGGATGTAGGATTTGCTAGTTTTGGGTGAGATATTATGCTTCCCCTGTATCCCCAGCACCTGATTGCATAACCGGAAAGTTTCAGGAGTTTATAAGTGGGAATTCAAGTAGCTCCTAGGATATCTTTCAGACAGATGTATGATATGAAATTGGGGTTTGACGTCTAGTGGTCCGCCTATCCACGGTTGGTTTTACAGTGGTCTCATTGTGTCTTAAAGAGTCCTTGGCTATGCTGACTCGAGGACGCTTCGTATGTCATGTGCACTGCCTTGTACATGATGGTGCTGTACGATCGAGCCCGTGTGGGCCCCACCACGAAAACTTCATACGAAATCTCTATCATATGTTTGTTCCGGCTTATTTTGCAAGCCAATCTTTGTTTTGTTTTGGTTTTTGTATTCGAGTTGCTTCGAAGTCAAGTGTTGATTCCATACCTTTTCTAAGCCGTGTTCTCATGTTCCTATGTGAATACTAATCCTTCTTGATCACCGAGTTTGTCATTTCAATATCTTCTCAACCGGTGTGCTCCTCTTCAAGTGGATCCGATCATTTTCAACATCTGCAAGTTCAACTCTAAGTATTCTCATCGGTGTGCGTTTCATCCGTCTCCAAGTTGACTTTGTTTTCCCGCCCTCCCACCCTTTTATTCAAGGACTCATATATCTTAATCAAGTATTCATCTTATGGATGTGAAGACTCTTCATTCTTGTCTTTGAATGTTCTTATCCGGTGATTCTTATGAAGATACTAACAAAGCTTCTAGTTCATTATTCTTTGTTCTCTTTCTTCTCCGGTGGATTCAATTCAAGGTCTGGTATTGAGCATAGTCCTTTCATTTTTCCCAATGCTTTTCTTATGCCGATGCACCTCATAATCATTCCCCGCTTGCTATTCAATTGTTCCGGAGTGCTGAAGATATATCAAAGGTTCATGTTTCCACTGTGCATTCGTTCAAGCTCTTTCGAGGTTGTAATCTCATTCAAGCCATTTAATTCAACCGGTGCAATCTCTATTTTAAATCATTTCAACGGCGTTTCTTTTGAGTGGGCCCTAACCCACAGGTCTTTTTCCAGGATCTTACCTGACTCTTCTAATCTTCCCGGAGTTACTCTCAAATTCTTTTCCAAGTTTGACGTAAGAATGAGTTATCATCAGTCAAACACCTTCTCCAAGATCTTTCACATTCTTTTCATCATTGTTTCAACCTTTCTAATTTTCATTCTGGAGTGCCTCAACAATTCATGGTGGTGTTTCTCGTCATCATTCTCGAATTTTGAAGACCTAAGAAGAGTTTTCCTCAAAAATCATATCCGTTCTCTTGAAGATTCATGGTTCTAACTTGCTGCCAACCTCTCATAATTGTTTTTGATTGTTAGAATTCTTTTCACCTGTCTAGAACAATTCAAGATTCTTTTCAGTTTGATTCTTCAAAGGCCATCATTTCAGGTTTATTCATCCTCAGCGTTCAACTATTGTTCTCCAAATCTTACCGCTGCATCGCTCGAGTATTCTCTAATCAGCTCGTGATCTATTCGTTCTCATGTATCTAAATTCCTTCAAGTATCTTCATTCGTCTTCCAATTCTTCCTGGTGAATTATGCTTTTGCTATGTTCTTTTTCAATTCTTATGGTGGTTCGTTCAAGAGTTCTCTTTCTTGGTTATCATATCAATTCATTTGTTATTTCCAATCCTAACGGTGGTTCATTGAAGCCTTTTCCCAAGTTTGTGCTATATCTATCTTAACCCTTTTTACGAGAATAAGTAGTATGCCAAATCCGTTGCTTGTCATCAATTTAATTGATGAAGGATAAGCATAATGTAATTCTTATTCTTGTTTTCTTTCAAGCGATTAATTCCTTATTCCGGAGGTTCATCAAAATTCTCGGTTTCAATTATTTCATCTTTTCTTTCCCGGAGTCCAAGTTATTTCAATTATATCATTTCAAAGCTTCATATAATCATTGCAAGGATTCACCTTGTGTTTTAAACTTCAATTTCCTTATATCATCCTTTTATGACTGGAGTTCTTCATGGAGGCTCTACATGACGGCTCATCAAGGATTTAATTCCTTCTCAAAGTGCTCATCAAGATTCTTTTCAGAGGAGCTCAAGCATTCTTCATCTTGCATTCCAAAGCGCAATTATTTCTACCTTATCTTTTGGGATGGTGACATGCCATTCTTGACAATTTCCCTTCATGTTTCATGATTCACAGCTGTTAAGAATGAGGTATTTAAACCCATCATTTTCTTCCTTGGAGTTATCTTGGTATAAATTTCACCTAAAACCTTCCATTGGGAATGTTGCTCCTTGTGGTGATTACCTATGATCCATGTTTTCTTATCACCTCGGTGCAAGAAGCTTCCTATTCTTTTCTATCTATCAATCTAATCTATTATTTCCGTTAGTGGCGGAATTTCACCTCATAGTTTTGAGATGTTCTTCATAAGCCCACAACAAGCTTACTCTTTTCGTTGTTGGTTTTCCAACAACTCCGTTCGACCCTTCTCCTAAGGATGCCTTTTCAAGCTCTTTTGTGGCAGAAGTTGGCATTTTCTTCTTCATTCTTTTATTTCAATTATCTATCTTCTATTCTTTCGTTCCGGAGGCATTGTGATGTTGCTTTTTCTCTCATTGTCTCGAATGATGTTCTTTTCATGCTTATCCATTTAACCGGAGTGTTGTGCCCTCTGCTCAAGTTCTTTTCATCTTATCAAGTTTCATATCACTTTTCAAATGGAGTGATGTCCGAATTTGTTCTTCCTTGTTCCTCTTTTCTGACGGAGATTGTCAACTTCGTTTATCTCCGTTGTATTCTTTTCTCGAAATGGTTTAAAATTTCAAGGTTCTTTGGTTTCACTCGTTTGTCAAAGAAGCAACTTAGTTTTACCTCTCCTCTTCCTCTTCCGTTTTCCCTCCGGTGCCATCCTAGATCTCGGGACGAGATCCTCTCGTAGTGGTGGAGTGTTGTGACGCCCCGAGACCGTTGCGCCAGGTGTCTTTCAATTATTCGTTGTTGTTTCCTTGTCTTTTGCTTGCGTGTTGTATTTCATCATGTGCATTGCATCATCATGTTTTCAAAACTTGCATCAGTCCCGGCCTCCCCGTTCTCTTCGTTGTCCGTTCTGAGCCCAGACACACTTGCATGTGCTCGCGGCACGTCTGAAATATTATTTTATAAGTGGCTGAAAAATGTTCTCGGATTGGGAAGAACGTTGGCGTGCGGTCTTATTTTAGTGTAGGAAGACCGCCTGTCAAATTTCATCGCGTTCAGAGTCCGTTTGATAGCCCAACCGTTAAACTATAGCGGCAGTATAGCCAGTCTTTTCATCGGACGTTTTCGGTCTCCGGAAGCTGCTACCGGGCCTCTCTCTCTCCTCTCTTCTCAGCCCATCTCTCTCTAGCACAGCCCACAAACCCCACCTAGTTCCCCCTCCATCCGGAGCCGTCCGATCGCGATCCGAGGGTCCGAAAACGGACTAAACCCCCCTCTCCTTGCCTATTCCTATAAATGGATACTCCCTCTTCCAATATTTGAAACCCTAGCTGTCGGTGTCAAAACCGGCGGATCTCGGGTAGGGGGTCCCGAACTGTGCGTCTAGGTCAGATGGTAACAGGAGGCAGGGGACACGATGCTTTACCCAAGTTCGGGCCCTCTTGATGGAGGTAAAACCCTACGTCCTGCTTGATTAATATTGATGATATGGGTAGTACAAGAGTAGATCTACCACGAGATCAGAGAGGCTAAACCCTAAAAGCTAGCCTATGGTATGATTGTTGTTCGTCCTATGGACTAAAACCCTCCGGTTTATATAGACACAGGAGAGGGCTAGGGTTACACAGAGTCGGTTACAACGGTAGGAGATCTACATATCCGTATCGCCAAGCTTGCCTTCCACGCCAAGGAAAGTCCCTTCCGGACACGGGACGAAGTCTTCAATCTTGTATCTTCATAGTCCAGGAGTCCGGCCGAAGGTATAGTCCGGCTATCCGAACACCCCCTAATCCAGGACTCCCTCAGTAGCCCCCGAACCAGGCTTCAATGACGACGAGTCCGGCGCGCAAATTGTCTTCGACATTGCAAGGCGGGTTCTTCTCCAAATTCCGTGTACCTGTTGAATAGTGTCCGGTTTCTTGTAAATCTAGTGCTCCTTGGCTTCTACGCCCAATAATAGCTGTTTTCCACGTGTCAAACGAATACGAAAAGTCAGGGTGTTTTTTATATTTACACCCCTAGCCACGTGAATGAGCCGCCTATTTAAGGGGACGAGGATTTAGATCCAAACCACACCTTCTCCCTTCCGCGAGTATTCATTAGAGCGTATCCGACAGAGGTCCATTCTATCATGGCCGGCTGCCGCAGCTCCTCCTCTCGCCCTTCCAGCCCTCAGCCTGGAGATTGGAAGAGGTGCTCCATCCCACACAGCGAGCTAGTGAAGCTCCAGACCAAGGGATTTCTCCCCCTGGCCTATATGGTCCCGGTTCGAGCCGGACTTGCCACCTATAATGGTGGAGAGCAAGCGAAGAGCGCCCCCAATCCCTCCAAAGGAGAGCGGGTATGCCTTGTCCCTTACTTAATAAGAGGGCTCGGATTTCCAATTCACCCGTTTCTCCGAGGGCTTCTGGAGTTCTATGGCCTCCAGCTGCACAACCTCGCGCCTGCCTCCATATTGCATATCGCAGGCTTCATAGCCCTTTGCGAGCTGTTCTTGGGCTGCGAGGCTCATTTCACGCTGTGGAAAAGGCTATTCTGCCTTGTGCCCCGCTCTAAGGAGGGGTCAATATATCAAGTGGGCGGAGCCGAAGTGTGGCGCATCGCCGGGACCGGATATCTATCCGGAACCCCAAAGAAGGCGTCCGAGGACTGGCCTTCGGAATGGTTTTATATAGAGGATGTCCCGCTGCCGGATCCTGTCCGGATCGGCCTCCCTGAGTTCGACAGTGCTCCCCTGAAGAAGCGCCTAAGCTGACGTCCACGGAGCCCTCAGAGGGAAAGCGACAAGGACGTTCTTTACCTGATGGGCCGGACAAGATTGTTAGCTCATTCCGGACTGACCATGATCGGGGTTATGGCCGAATGCATCATGCGAGGGGTGCAGCCGCTTCAGTATAGAGGCCACCCCATGTGGGACTTCAACGGGGAGGACGACGCCACCCGCTACGGCCGTAAGGGGCCGGATTCGGCTTCCGCTCTACTAAAGATCTTGTCCACTTTGTACAAGGGAGAATAGCAGGAATTTCTCCGCGTCAACCCACAGGGTGGATTTTCTATGTACAATCCCCCAAGTTGGGTAAGTGGTCACTTTTACTTACCCATCCGTTTGATATTCCCATTGTTAAATATTCAGTCTAACGACTTCAACGCAGGAACTGCGCCAGGCTGTTAAAGAAATAAGCAGCCCCCCTCCACAACCCGAGGACCCAGGAAGGTCCCTCGACCCGTCCTCTCAAGAGGATCCGGTCTTATCTGTGGAGCTGATTGATGGGGTATTTCATCAATTGAGCAGGGACAAAGCCTTGGTGGCCATTACGGCCGATTACCCAGGGTTACTCCCAACCTCACAGGTAATTGAGACCGAAGTCCCAGCACTTTGAAAAGGGATCTGTCCTCGCGTGTTTTTGACTGCCGTATGACAACCATGTTTTGCAGGGGAGGTCCTTGAGATGGGAGGCCGAGCCTGCGGCGACTAGCCAACGAGGGGCGGCGAGACCCCACGGGCTGAAAAGAAGTGCGGTCCGGACTAAGACGCCAGCGCAAAGGTATAGCGCGCCATCCTATTCCCAGGTGTTATTCCTTCAAGGCATATTAACGCTCGTGCTTTCTTTAGGACGAAGAGACCTCGCCGGACTATATCCGGAGAGGTTGCCAATCGCGCCTCCACCAGCCAGGCTCCAAAGCCTGGTCCGGAAGCAGAGGCGAACACAAGGTGCGCACCGGACGCTCCTCCGACAGAGGATGCGGACAGGCTGTCTGCCACCAATTCCGAGGTGGAGAGTGCCATGAACCATAGGCGTTGCCGAACTGTTCTTCGCGGCGCTTATTTCTCCCAAGAGGCATTGGATGCCTTCAATTCGGGAGACGCGTACCTCTGTGCCGCTCAAAATTGTCTAGCCAGAGCCACGGAGCAGTATGTGAAAGACATACGGGTAAGAAAATTTTGGTAATTATATATGTATACCAGTAGCCCCGAGACTTGAAACAGTTAGAATAACTGATTTAAGGATCATCTGTTATGCAGGTTCTTACAAAAAAGAATACCCTGCTATCCCAGGAGCTGGAAGAGTGCAAAGCCCAACTTGAGGCCGCACTAGCCGCGGCAGGGGAGCCCAAGGAGACCCCCTCTGGTAATATACGCTTCGAAAGATAAGTATTTTGCGAAGTGCGGCGTGGGTGCAAATCTGACAAATGAAATTGCAGATGGCGCCGGATTAAATCCGGAAGTGCAACAACTCCGACGCCAGCTAAAGGCTAGTGAGAGCGTGCTGACAAAGGTGAGGCGGGAGAAGAACGATCTCCAAGATGCCAACACCAAGCTAGGCGTTGAGCTGAAGGACGTTCGTGCCCAGCTGTTGGACTCCGTGAAGGAGAATCAGCGGCTTCGAAGCGGCATATATAGTAAGTGCTTAAACGAACTTTAAAAAAAGGGTTCGGCGAGGAAGTCGACTAACAGAGTAATGTCTGTAGGTATGCTGATAGGTCGTCCTGCAGAGGAAATGCCCGGTTCTACGGGTGACCTTCTTCCCGAGCTCTCGCAACTGCACGAGCGAGCTCGGCAGGTGATGCAAGGCATCGCCCAGGCCTTGTGGCCGTCCGTCTCCATGCCCGAAGGCCTTGGAGAGCTTGTATAGAAGCTGAAGGGAGCGTGGCGGCGCTTCCGATTGTGGAAGATGTCGGCCTGCCGTCAAGGTGCCAGGGAGGCCTGGGCCATGGTGAAGACGCGGTACACGAAGGCTGACCCAAACCACATGGCCGAGGTCGGACCCGTAGGGCCCGATGGGAAGGAGATCCCTGTGAGCTTAGTATACGGCCAAGTAGAGTTGGCCGCAAAGTATTCCCAACAGGACTGTAAACTAGATAGCCTGTTAGATGGAATTGAAGAGGAATACAATCAGTCAGATTGACTATGTAATTTTAATTGACATGTGTAATGCCTTCTAGCCGGATTGTAGATCATTTGTCATGGCCGACTTTTTCGCTTCAACCTCGGGACCTGACGGTCCGGAGTGTGTCCGAATACCCTCGCGGTTATATAAGAACCGGGGTATGCATGGAGACCAGGCGTAGGGGTCATTAGTGCTTGAACAGACAAGTGCCCAACTAGTTATGTTATATTACATGGTTAGTAAGAAACATCTTCCAGGGAGAATAGTTCCGTTAGGGGTTCCTTTCCCTGGGAGGCATTCCCTAAAGTGCATATCCATTCTGCGAAACGAGACGCAGGAAAAACATCTGGGGGCGTACAGATAAATAAGTGAAAGAAAAGATCATCTTTAGTTCACCGACCGAATATTCCCTTAAGAACGCTAACTTTCGGCTTCACCTAGTCTGAGGTACACATCCGGCTGACCCGGCAGTAACAATCACAAAGGTGCTCCCTTTACCACCTAGCCAAACAATCGGGAACGTAGGGGTAAGCACAGGAGCCAGGCAACCCAGCTTGGCCAAAACTTAAGTCATATCGATGCATATAATGGCGAATAAAAGGTACATGCGGAAGTGTGACACATGTGTTGGGCATGAAGCCCGTATAAATAAGCTTCTGTTTAAAGAAGCCCCCGGGTTTAATGAGCGCGGATAGCGCGTCACTTTATGAGCCTTTAAGGTCTATAAGAGAGAGAGAGGAGAAGGAGAGAAATGTAAGACAGAAAGTATATAAAAAATGGACAGAGGAAGGAGACGAACATACAGTCCGGCGCTAGGCATAGAATCTTCATAGACGGGCTGCATTCCATGGGTTCGGCTCGAGTCGGTTATCCGATGCATCTCGCAGGCGGTACGCTCCACCAGTTAGGACTTGGCCGATTATGAAGGGACCTTCCCACTTGGGCTTGAGTTTGTCCTTTTTCTTCTCCGGCAGGCGTAGAACTAATTCGCCAACGTTGTAATTTTTGGCCCGTACTTCTCTGCTTTGGTATCTTCGAGCCTGCTGTTGATAGAATGCGGAACGGGCTTTTGCCATGTCTCGCTCTTCCTCCAAGGCGTCCAAACTGTCCTGCCGATCGAGCTCGGCTTCTCTTTCTTCGTACATGCGGACTCGAGGTGAGTCATGAATTATGTCGCAGGGCAAAACTGCCTCTGCGTCGTACACCATGAAGAATGGTGTGTATCCGGTGGTGCGATTCGGCGTGGTCCGCAGCCCCCAGAGTACGGAGTCGAGCTCCTCTACCCAGTGCGTATTAGATTCCTTAAGGGACCGCACTAATCTGGGTTTGATGCCGCTCATGATAAGACCATTTGCACGTTCGACCAGGCCGTTGGTTTGTGGGTGATAGACGGAAGCATAATTGAGCTTGATGTCCATGTTTTTGCACCAGAGTTTTACCTCATCGGCCGTAAAGTTCGTGCCATTATCAGTGATGATGTTGTGGGGGACGCCGTAATGGTGTACAACCCCGGATATAAAGTCTATCACCGGTCCGGATTCGGCCGTCTTAACAGGCTTGGCTTCTATCCATTTGGTGAACTTATCCACCATGACCAGTAAGTATTTTTTCTTGTGGGTTCCGCCTTTAAGGGGTCCAACCATGTCAAGCCCCCAGACCGTGAAGGGCCAAGTGATGGGGATAGTTTGGAGGGCGGTGGGTGGCATATGGCTTTGGTTTGCAAAAAGCTAGCAACCGACGCATCGTTGGACTAAGTCCTGGGCGTCTGCCCGGGCAGTCGGCCAATAAAAGCCTGTACGGAAGGCCTTGCTTACAAGGGACCGAGTTGCAGCATGATGTCCGCCGAGTCCGGCATGAATTTCAGCCAGGAGGTTCCGCCCTTCCTCTTCGGAGATGCACCTTTGAAGGACTCCGGTAGTGCTTTTCTTATAAAGCTCTCCCTCGTGGACTTTATAGGCTTTAGATCGCCGCACTATGCAGCGTGCCTCATTTTGGTCCTCAGGGAGTTCCTGCCTGGTAAGGTAGGCGAGGAATGGTTCTGTACACAGGGCGATGACGGCCATTATTACGTTGTAGGATCGAAAGTATGTCTAGAGGGGGGTGATTAGACTACTTGACCAAATAAAAACTTAACCTTTTCCCAATTTTAGTTCTTGGCAGATTTTAGCTATTTTAGGACAAGTCAAGCAATCATCACACAATTCAAGCAAGCATGCAAAGAGTATATTGGCAGCGGAAAGTAAAGCATGCAACTTGCAAGAATGTAAAGGGAAGGGTTTGGAGAATTCAAATGCAATTGGAGACACGGATGTTTTTCCCGTGGTTCGAATAGGTGGTGCTATCCTACATCCACGTTGATGGAGACTTCAACCCACAAAGGGTAACGGTTGCGAGAGTCCACACAGGGCTCCGCCCACAAAGGGTAACGGTTGCGCGATTCCACACAGGGCTCCACCCACGAAGGGTCCACGAAGAAGCAACCACCCACAAAGGGTCCACGAAGAAGCAACCTTGTCTATCCCACCATGGCCATCGCCCACACAGGACTTGCCTCACTAGCGGTAGATCTTCATGAAGTAGGCGATCTCCTTGCCCTTACAAACTCCTTGGTTCAACTCCACAATCTTGTCGGAGGCTCCCAAGTGACACCTAGCCAATCTAGGAGACACCACTCTCCAAGAAGTAACAAATGGTGTGTAGGTAATGAACTCCTTGCTCTTGTTCTTCAAATGATAGTCTCCCCAACACTCAACTCTCTCTCATAGGATTTGGATTTTCTGGAAAGAAGATTTGAGTGGAAAGCAACTTGGAGAGGCTAGAGATCAAGATTCATATGGTAGGAATGGAATATCTTGGTCTCAACACATGAGTAGGTGGTTCTCTCTCAGAACATATGAGTTGGAATGGTGTATGTGTTCTGATGGCTCTCTCTTCAAATGAATAGGAGGTGGAGGGGTATATATAGCCTCCACACAAAATCCAACCGTTACACACAGTTTTCCAATCTCGGTGGGACCGAATCAACAAACTCGGTCGAACCGAAAATGTAAACCTAGTGACCGTTAGAGATTTTCGGTAGGACAGACATGCAACTCGGTAGGACCGATATGGTTAGGGTTTGGGCATAACGTAATCTCGGTGAGACCTATTACACAAACTAGGTGAGACCGAATTTGGTAATTAGCTAACCAGAGAGTTGGTCAGGCAAACTCGGTGGGACCGATTTGCTCTTTCGGTGAGACCGAAAAGTTACAAAGGGGAAACACTGAATTTACATTGCAATCTCGGTGGGACCGATTCGCTCTTTCGGTGAGACCGAAAAGTTATGAAAGGGAAACAGAGAGTTTGCAATCCCATCTCGGTGAGACCGAGATCCCTATCGGTAGAACCGAATTGCTAGGGTTTGGCAGTGGCTTATGACAAGTGAAACTCGGTGGCGCCGGATAGGAAGAATCGGTAGGACCGAGTTTGGCTTAGGGTTTAGGTCATATGTGGATATGGGAAAGTAGTTGAGGGTTTTGGAGCATATCACTAAGCACATGAAGCAAGAGGCTCATTAAGCAACACCTCATCCCTCCTTGATAGTATTGGCTTTTCCTACAGACTCAATGTGATCTTGGATCACTAAAATATAAAATGAAGAGTCTTGAGCTTTTGAGCTTGAGCCAATCCTTTGTCCTTAGCATTTTGAGGGTTCCGCTTTCACATCCATGCCATGCCAATCATTGACCTTTCCTGAAATAATCATCTTGGAATAGCATTAGCTCAATGAGCTATATGTTGTTATGAATTACCAAGACCACCTAGGGATAGTTGCACTTTCATACGTGGGCTGAAGGTGTTATTTCATTGGCAGAGCCTCCAATTGTGTCAGAGTGTTCGGTGTCGGGCAGTGCGGTTGGGTCCGGGCTATTATTGCCGGGTTCCCCTTCCCATACTACGGATAGCTTGAACATCCTTTCCAGGAAGATGTTGGGGGGGACTACATCGCGTTTTGCGCTGATGCGTGCCAGGACATCTGCCGCCTGATTATTTTCCCGGGCTATATGGTGAAATTCAAGCCCTTCGAACCGAGCCGACATTTTTAGGACGGCGTTATGATAAGCTGCCATTTTTGGATCTTTGGCATCAAAGTCTCCATTTATTTGGGATATTGCGAGGTTCGAGTCCCCGCGCACCTCTAGGCGTTGAATGCCCATGGATATTGCCATCCGGAGACCATGTAAAAGGGCCTCATATTCGGCTGCATTGTTGGAGTCCGTGTACATTATCTGGAGTACGTATTGAACTGTGTCTCCTGTGGGGGACGTCAAAACGATGCCAACCCCTAGACCGGCCAACATTTTGGAGCCGTCGAAGTGCATGACCCAGTTTGAATATGTGTTGTACTCTTTAGGGAGTTCGGCCTCCGTCCATTCTGCGACGAAGTC
The DNA here is from genome assembly GCF_056163025.1 of Triticum urartu. NCBI lineage: Eukaryota > Viridiplantae > Streptophyta > Magnoliopsida > Poales > Poaceae > Triticum > Triticum urartu. Next base: position 448,337,636 of record NC_141878.1, on the reverse strand, counting down.
GGCCAAAACTTGCGACTTGATAGCTCGCCGTGGCTTGTAAGTTATGTCAAACGGGAGGAGCTCAATGGCCCATTTTGCAATCCGGCCCGTCGCGTCGCGGTTGTTTATAATATCGTTAAGTGGCACTTCCGAGGCTACTGTTATTGAACACTCTTGAAAGTAGTGTCGCAGCTTCTGGGATGCCATAAATACCGCGTACGCAATCTTTTGATAATGCGGGTACCGTGACTTGCACGGAGTAAGGATAGTGGACACGTAATAGACCGGCTTTTGAAGGGGGAATTTGTGTTCGTCCGTTTCTCGTTCGACGACGAGCACTGCGCTTACAACCTGATGGGTTGCTGCAATGTATAATAGCATTGGTTCGCCAATGTTTGGCGCGGCCAGGACTGGGTTTGTTGCCAAGATGGCTTTTATTTCGTCGAGTCCGGCCGTGGCTGCATCCGTCCACTCGAAGTGTTCGGTGCGCCGAAGGAGGCGGTAAAGGGGTAGTGCCTTTTCTCCTAGGCGGGAGATAAAGCGGCTTAGAGCCGCCACGCATCCGGTTAATTTTTGTATTTGTTTGAGGTCCTTCGGGATATCCAATTGTGACAGAGCTCGGATCTTGGCTGGATTTGCTTCAATTCCTCTACCGGATACAATGAAGCCCAAGAGCTTTCCGGCTGGAACGCCGAAAATGCATTTTTCCGGGTTGAGCTTCATGTCGTATGTTCGGAGGTTATCGAATGTTAGCCTCAAGTCGTCTACTAGAGATTCGACATGTCTTGTTTTAACGACCACATCATCTACGTATGCCTCCACTGTTTTGCCGATCTGGTTTGCCGGACATGTCTGAATCATGCGTTGATATGTTGCGCCGGCGTTTTTGAGCCCGAAGGGCATTGTGTTGAAGCAGAATGGGCAGTATGGTGTGATGAATGCCGTTGCGGCTTGGTCTGACTCTGCCATCTTTATTTGATGGTAGCCGGAGTATGCGTCGTGGAAACACAACAAATCATGTCCTGCGGTAGCGTCGATAATTTGATCAATGCGGGGGAGAGGGAAGGGATCCATTGGGCAAGCCTTGTTAAGGTCTTTGAAATCAACGCACAGGCGCCAGGATTTTTCCTTCTTTGGTACCATCACCAGGTTTGCTAGCCAGTCCGGATGTTTTATATCTTTGATGAATCCGGCCTCCAATAGCTTGGCTAGTTCCTCTCCCATGGCCTGTCTCTTAGGTTCGGAAAAACGCCGAAGAGCCTGTTTGACTGGCTTGAATCCTTTTAGGATATTTAAGCTGTGTTCGGCCAGCCTGCGTGGGATTCCTGGCATATGTGAAGAGTGTCAGGCGAAAATGTCCCAGTTCTCTCATAGGAACTCTCGCAGTGCAGTGTCTACATCAGGGTTTAACTGTGCCCCGATGGAAGCTGTTTTATTGGGGTCCGTTGGATGGACCTGGAATTTGACTATTTCGTCCGCCGGTTTAAAGGAGGTGGACTTGGATCTTTTATCGAGTATCACATCGTCCCTATTCACCATGGACCGCAGCGCAGTCAGTTCCTCAGCCGCTAGGGCTTCGGATAGCGCCTCGAGGGCCAGTGCGGCTGTCTTGTTTTCGGCGCGGAGTGCTATGTCCGGATCACTAACGAGAGTGATGATTTCGTTAGGCCCGGGCATCTTGAGCTTCATGTACCCGTAATGGGGTATTGCTTGGAAGACTGTAAACGCTTCCCGCCCTAGCAGAGCGTGATATCCGCTACTGAACGGGGCCACCTGGAACATGACCTCTTCAGACCTGTAATTATCCGGCGTGCCGAACACCACATCTAGTGTGAATTTTCCTATACAGCGCGCTTCCCGACTGGGGATTATTCCTCTAAAGGTTGTGCTGCTTCGCTCAATGCGGTTCCAGTCTATTTCCATTTTTTGAAGGATTTCCTCATAAATGAGGTTCAATCCGCTGCCGCCATCCATGAGTACCTTGGTAAGACGAAAGCCGTCCACTATTGGACTGAGGACCAATGCGGCTGGTGCTCGGGCTGTTCGGAATTTAGGTTCATCACTAGCGTTAAAAGTAATAGCCGTGTCACTCCATGGGTTTATTGTTGCTACTTGGTAGACTTCGGCAAGGCCGCGGAGTGTTCTTTTTTGTATATTATTTGATGCGAAAGTCTCGAAGACTGTTAATACCGTACTGGTTTCTATGGGGTGGCTTTCTGTGGCTTCTGGAATTAGAAGATCTTCGCCAATTTTTGCCACCTGCCGGAGTATCCAACATGCTCTGAGGCTGTGAGTTGGTGTGGCGCCCTCTGCACTGTGGATTTTACAGGGTCCATTAAGCCATCCTTCCAGTACGGTTCCTTGCCCTGTAGAGGGCTTTTGCTTTTGGTATTAAACCCAGGTGTCTGGCGATGATGCACCCTTCTGTTTCGGACTGGGTTTGTATTCAGGGCCGGATTGTCCCAAAATTTTATTTTGGTTTTCCAGGCGCTTTCCATCGCACGGTACTTTCGTACTATGGACGCCAAGTCAGCGAAGCGTGTAATATCACGGCGACTTATGGCGTTGCGGATTCCCTTGTCCGTGCAATTATTGCAGAAGATTAAAATTGCGTCTTCCTCACGGCAGTCCTTTATCCTGTTCATAACCAGGAGGAATCTGGCCCAGTAATGATGTACTGTTTCTTCGGGCTCTTGCCTAATTTGGGATAGATCGCTTATGTATGGGTGGGTGGGCGGAATCAAATCCGAAACCTCACCCAATCTGAGACCCAGGGGCCAAGGAGTTTCCGAACTCGGAAGCTTGGATTCTTGGATGCTGTCCAATGAATCTAGCCCGTCACCTGACTTTAAGTTCAGGTCTTGAGTGATGTCCTCCCCTCCGCGGGTATCTGACTTGGAGGGATCGGGAATCCGGACATATCTAGTCCTTAAGATAGATGAAGGGTCGCCGCACTGTCCCTCAACCACGGCGACGTGATGGGTGACCTGGGGGGAGTTAATATCTCTCAGATCGGGTTTAGACCCAATCTGGTCGTAATCCGTAGCGACTCCCAGGGCGGCGAAGCGATCCAAGAGCTTGTTTAGGGAAGAGAGCTCCATTGGATCTAGCCGCTCGGCGAATTCCGAGCTGACGTGAAGATTGCTTTGGATGACCCGAGAGGTCATCATCGGCGCAGCAGCCGAACAGGCGGTCATAAGGAAACTGCCTAGCCGGAGAGTTTGGTCGACAGCCAAAGCTCCCTTAGCAATGGTGCCATCTTTAAAGACGGGATGAGGCATCCTTCCTGATGGCGATGGCACAGAGGAACTCTCAATGAAAGCACCAATGTCGGTGTCAAAACCGGCGGATCTCGGGTAGGGGGTCCCGAACTGTGCGTCTAGGTCGGATGGTAACAGGAGGCAGGGGACACAATGCTTTACCCAGGTTTAGGCCCTCTTGATGGAGGTAAAACCCTACGTCCTGCTTGATTAATATTGATGATATGGGTAGTACAAGAGTAGATCTACCATGAGATCAGAGAGGCTAAACCCTAAAAGCTAGCCTATGGTATGATTGTTGTTCGTCCTATGGACTAAAACCCTCCGGTTTATATAGACACCGGAGAGGGCTAGGGTTACACAGAGTCGGTTACAATGGTAGGAGATCTACATATCCGTATCGCCAAGCTTGCCTTCCACGCCAAGGAAAGTCCCTTATGGACACGGGACGAAGTCTTCAATCTTGTATCTTCATAGTCCAGGAGTCCGGCCAAAGGTATAGTCCGGCTATCCGGACACCCCCTAATCTAGGACTCCCTCACTAGCCATCACCCCTTGTTTTCCGCACCCCTCCACAGTGCCGCCGCCACTTGGCACCTCCTCCTCCACCTCCAAGCCGTCGCGGCCCTGCAGGCCCACCGCGAGCCCGTCCGGGCCAGAAGCGCCGCCGCTGCTCCTCCCGCAGTGCCCGATCCAGTCTGGATCGAGGCAACTGCCTCCGTCCCTGAGCATCGCCAGGAGTCTGCGCTGCCCCCGTCATCTCGCGGTACGGCCACCGGAGACCCCGTCGCCGGCAAGCCTCGTCGGAGGACCTCCCAGGCCGGACCCTGCTGCCCTGCTCCTTCCCTGGACATCTCCTTCTCCTCCTTCCTCTAACCTCTCTCTATCTCCCGCCTTGAACAGGGACCCCCATGGCCACCGGATCTGGGTGCCCCGCCGTTGTCCTGCCCGTTTCCGGCCTCCCCTGCCGCTACCTCGCCCGGATCAGGTGGATCCGGCGAGCTGTTCGCCGCCGCCGTCCGCATCGAGTGCCTGCTCGATCCTCGCTTCAGGGACGAGCCGACGAGCGCTGCCCCCGTTGACTTCGAACATGGCTGGGCTGCAACTGCACGCCCTCGTTCTGCCGCGTGGGCCTCTACAACGGCACCGGCCCACGGGAGAGCTTCGGCTTGCCTCCCCGCATCTCCATCCAGCCGGCCAGCGAGGCCTCTGCACAAACTGGGCCTGGCCCATGGGGAGGCACACCCCGGCGCCCCTTTTGTTTCCTCCTGTTGGGCCAGATCTTAGATGCGGCCTGAATCATGTTTTTTCCCGTGGAACGAATTTAACTATTCATCCTGAGACGGTTGTTTTACAGAAAAACCCTTGCATTTCATGCATATAATAACTCCACAACCGTGCATCGGATTTAAACAAATTTAATATGTAAAATTCTTAGAATTATGTGTTGATTAATAATTTGCCACTTTCACGCATGTTTAAAATGTTGTTTGTTTAAATTTTCTTAAATAACTTGTTAAAATGTTTTTTCATAACTAAATAACTGTAACTCGGATTTTAATAAAATTTATATGTAAATGGGGTAGAAAAATGCCTAGTTTATCATGGTGACCTTACTTTGCATGTTTAACAACTCTAAAATTGTGTTTAGGGCAGAACAGTACCAAATCTAATATATGCTCATGAGAATTTTTCCGGATTTGTTGTTTGTTATTTCCAGCCTCATTTAAACTTGCCTAAATGTTTAGTTTACTTATGCTCCACCTCTTGCCATGTTTAAACAACATTTAATATTGTTGAGTACCTAACCAGGAGTGAACTAAATAGTTGATGTGGTGTTCTGTCAATATGCAACTCGTTGCATATTGGGCTCCATTTAACTTGTAGTTTTGTTTGTGCACTTTGCCATGCCATGCCTCATTAAACTGGACATGCATCATACTTGGTTGTGCATCATGTCATTCTTATGTGATGGTTGTTTACTATGTTGTTTGCTTCTTTCCGGTGTTGCTTCTTCGGGTTAGTTCCGATAACGTCGCGTTTGTGAGGATTCGTTCGACTTCGTCTGTTTGTCTTCTTCATGGACTCGTTCTTCTTCCTTGCAGAATTTCAAGCAAGATGACCATACCCTTGAAATCACTTCTATCTTTGCTTCCTAGTTGCCCGCTCTATTGCTATGCCGCGATACCTACCACTTGCTTTATCATGCCTCCCATATTGCCATGTCAAGCCTCTAACTCACCTTTCCTAGCAAACCGTTGTTTGGCTATGTTACCGCTTTGCTCGGCCCCTCTTATAGCGTTGCTAGTTGCAGGTGAAGATGGAGTTTGTTCCATGTTGGAACATGTTTATGTTGGGATATCACAATATCTCTTATTTAATTAATGCATCTATATACTTGGTAAAGGGTGGAAGGCTCGGCCTTTTGCCTGGTGATTTGTTCCACTCTTGCCGCCCTAGTTTCTATCATACCGGTGTTATGTTCCTTGATTTTGCGTTCCTTACATGATTGGGTGTTATGGGGACCCCTTAACAGTTCGCTTTGAATAAAACTCCTCTAGCAAGGCCCAACCTTGGTTTTACCATTTGCCTCACCACCACCTACTTTTCCCTTGGGAGTCGCACTCCTGAGGGTCATCTTTATTTTAACCCCCGGGCCAGTGCTCCTCTTAGTGTTGGTCCAAACTAGAGCCCCTTGCAGCGCCACCTCGGGGAAACTTGAGGGTTGGTTTTAGTTGTACGGATTGCTCATCCGGTGTGCCCTGAGAACGAGATATGTGCAGCTCCTATCAGGATTTGTCGGCACATTCGGGCGGCTTTGCTGGTCTTGTTTTACCATTGTCGAAATGTCTTGTAACCGGGATTCCGAGCCTGATCGAGTCTTCCTGGGAGAAGGAATATCCTTCGTTGACCGTGAGAGCTTGTGATGGGCTAAGTTGGGACACCCCTGCAGGGTTTTGAACTTTCAAAAGCCGTGCCCGCGGTTATGGGCAGATGGGAATTTGTTAATATCCGGTTGTAGAAAACTTAACACTTAATCAAATTAAAATGCATCAACCGCGTGTGTAGTCGTGATGGTCTATTTTCGGCGGAGTCCGGGAAGTGAACACGGTTCTTGTGTTATGCTTGAACGTAAGTAGTTTCAGGATCACTTCTTGATCACTTCTAGTTCACGACTGTGCTTTGCTTCTCTTCTCACTCTTATTTGCGTAAGTTAGCCACCATATATGCTTAGTGCTTGCTGCAGCTCCACCTCATTACCCTTCCTACCCATAAGCTTAAATAGTCTTGATCTCGCGGGGTGTGAGATTGCTGAATCCTTGTGGCTCACAGATACTTCCAAACAGTTGCATGTGCTGATGATACCAGTGCAGGTGACGCAATCCAGCTCAAGTGGGAGCTCGATGAAGATCGGGTTTGTGTTGTTTCGTTTCCAGTTGATCAGTAGTGGAGCCCAGTCAGGGAGATCGGGGATCTAGCATTAGGGGTTGTCTTACTTTATTTGGTTCAGTAGTCGGGCCTTGATTGTATTCTGGATGATGTAATGCTATATTCATGTATTGTGTGAAGTGCCGATTGTAAGCCAACTCTTTATCCCTTTCTTATTCAATACATGGGATGTGTAAAGATACCCCTCTTGCGACATGCCTACAATGCGGTTATGCCTCTAAGTCGTGCTCCGACACGTGGGAGATATAGTCGCCTCGTGGATGTTATAGTGACTCACTTGGTGACGCCCCAAAGCTTTGGCTTCGGCACCGCTTCAACGGAGATTAGCACTCTCATGAGTGTGAACTTTGGGATAAATCCGCGTCCCCGACTCACTTGTGGTTATCTCATACCCACACTCTTTACTTTCCGCAATTCATACTTGCTCATATTGATATATCTTGTGCTAGTTGAATTGCTTAGTTATTCCTACATTTCCATATCTTGTGATATAGTTTGTGCTTGCTAGTTTTCTTAAGTGCCTATCTTGTTTAGCATAGGTTGTTGGTGCACTTAGTTGAGCCTAGCATATTTAGGATTTGTGCTTGAAAAGTATCTATTAGTTTAATTCTGCATTAGGATGAAGCCAAATGTGTAAAAGTTTAAAAATGCCTATTCACCCCCCTCTAGTCGTCATCTAGATCCTTTCAGCGGGCGCGCTCTATATAAGCCCCCTTCATCTCCGTGACAAGGGTTAGCAACCCACTGTAATCATACACCCCACAGAAAACACAAGCCCCCGGGGCACGAGATGTAGGGTTATTACCTCTCCGAGAGGGGCCTCAACTCGCTAAATCCGAGTGTTTCACCTGTGCCGTAGGTACGTTCCACCTCTGTTTGTACCCCTAGTACTCATTGTCGGTTTCGTTGTCGCAACACTGGCCGAGCCATTCCCCAAGAAACATGTTATTTAAATCTAGAGATAAGGTCTTATCTCTAAATTTAAAGGGTTGATTCAAAGTTTAAAGGGATTTCTCCGTTGTGGATGACCCTAGAAGGGTTTTGGACGCCGTCCCCTGCCCCTAGCCTATATAAAGAGGGGGAAGGCGCATGGGGGTAGCCACCCCCTTGACCCTTGCCCATTGACTCTCCCAACTCGTCCCACGTTTCTGGTACGTGCTTGGCGAAGTCGTGCCGGAATTCCGCTGCCACCACCACCACCTCGCCGTTGGGCTGGTCCTGATCTCATCTACCTCCTCACCTTCGCTTGCTGGATCAAGGAGGAGAGGAGGCCATCGAGCTGAACGTGTGCTAAACTCGGAGGTGTCGTCCGTTCGGCACTAGATCAGATTGGATTGTGATTCGATCGCAAAGAGTATGACTACATCAACCGTGTTACATACGCTAATACTTTCGGTCTACAAGGATACGTAGAATCACTTCCCTCTCGTTGCTATGCATCTCATAGATTAGATCTTGGGTCTTTCATAGGATTTTTTTTTGATTTTCATGCAACGTTCCCTATCACAGTCGGCCCTTCCTCTGGATCGAGGTCGCCGTCGTCCTGCTCCAGCTGCCTGGTGTACGAGTCCGGTTGTTGGGTGTACGTGCCCGACTGAGTGTATGTGCCCACCTGGGTGTGCGTGCCCCGCTGCTGGGCGCACACCTCCTTCTCCGAGTCGTCCACTAGCCCATCCTTGTAGCAGCCTCCGGCTTCTTCTCCGCCTCCATCATGGACCATCTCCAACATTTTCCCTTTTGCTTCATCATACGCCGTCTTGTTCGGTTGAGACATACCGGTGAACAGAGAGTGCCCCCCGGTTTGCTTCTAGTTCGGGAAACGGACGCCCGGACGGATCCACGGACAAATACAGGACCTCGCTGGATGGCTTGCGGTGTCCGGATAACTCGGCCCGAACGTTTGCGGGCTATTTGAGCTCCGTGTCGAAGACGCCCTATGTTCTTCCGGAGAAATAAGTCCAAGAGTTGGGCTAAAGTATAATAAGGTCCCTTGAGGTAACAGTTTTGAGGAATCATTTCTACTTTTTTTACAGACTGCTGCATTTTTAATGGAACCAAAAAATAAAAAACGCAATTCCTAAAAAAAAGCTAAAAAGTGAAAACCATGCTAGTACACAAGAGTCCTTTGAGTAATCACAGACCATGAAACCAGTCCAGCAAGCAACATCCGAGCCAGTATTTGTTCCAAAAACAATTCCTGCGGGGGCATTTTGGTAAACTGAAGCAGTAGCAATGATGGCATAGATTTGTTTGGGACCAATGAGCTTTAAAAAATTCTTTCTTTTGCCACTATCCCTTTCTTTCCTTCGGGGCCTTCGGTTATTATTATTTCCTTTTGGACCTGCCGGCCCAGGCCTCGAGCCTCCCTCCTGCTCCTGGTCACAGTCATCACTGTTCAAAAGACTGTAAAAAGCGCGCATGGTGACTGGCGACGGTAAAAAAACAGCGCAGGATTCTCTGCCCTGCAGCTCAAACGGTGACAGGGTCGCGCTGTGTTTCAAATGCAACGTCCAATCCAGGGTAACTGGCCCAATAAGAAAAAGGAAGATCGCTGGCATGCATGCATATGCATGGGTTTATTTCTTTTCTTCTTCTTCTTGAACGCTTGACTCTTCTTCTATCCACATGAAGAGACAAGTTTGTGATGATCCCATTTATTTAGGGCGCAGTTTGAGCACCTGAACGATCAAGATTAGGGTGGGCCACGCTGTCATTTCACAGATTTTCGTGTGGGGCTTGCCAATTTGTTTTCTGAAAAGCGGTTTGTCATTTCATATGGCCATGGTGTCAAATCGTGAACTGGTATCCCTCCCAGCAAAGCCAGGGATAACACATGTTTTTTTGTTTTGCCGGGGACAGCACGCTTTTAATGTAAGCCAGGCTAAGACAAGTTTCCTCGAAAAGCTGGAGCAGCCGAAAAGGATATGATATTAAGTGAGCAGTAATAATAGCTCCGTTTAAAATGCCAAGATGTTAGTACGTAGTACGATGAATACAAGTCGCTAAATAAATCACCATTGTTATTTTTCAGCTCAGTACGAAAACGACAATTTCAAGGGTTTCCAGGAGGGTTATTAAGGCTCCGATTTTAATGATTTGCCTGTCCGCCCATCGTCAGCACGATCTCAGTCTACGGCGGTAGTGGCACTGTAGCATTACGACACCGAACGTGACTCACACACCGTACGTGCCACCGCCCAGCACTGTATACAACATAACAAAACAGCCGTCAAAGTCCCAACGATTTCTCGCGGTCAATACAACACCTCCCGCCTCCGCATGATTGACGACTAGTCTCAGCTCTCGCCTCAGCCTCAGCTCAGCTCACCGCAATAATTTTGGTCTCTACCTACGTACGCATACAGTCCACACAAAGAAATAAGCCCATGCATTGCCGTCGCCAAGCAAAATACGAGCAGATAAAACATGGAATACAACCTAGGGTGAAAATAAAAAAGGAAGAAGGCAGAGAGAGAGGGGGAGAGGGCTTGAAGCAGACTGAAAACGATGGGGGGAGAGAGAGGGGGGGAGGGGTACACTTTTTAACCTTTTTTATGTTGCACGCATCCAGGGAAGATAGCAGTAGAGAGAGAGAGAGGGGAGAGACGAGGCCACAGCACCACACAGCGAGGAGAGAGAGAGAGAGGAGAGAGAGAGGGGGGAGAGCAGCGGGGCAGCACAAGGCAGGCAGGCAGGCAAGGGCGCACACTGCTCTCTCTGCCCGCCCCCACCTCCCTCCCCCGTACCCTGTTGTATACTCTCCCTCGCACGCCAGGGCCAAGGCAGGGAGCGAGGGAGGGAGGGAGAGGAGAGCCACATCCAAACGCACGCACGCACCAGCAAAGGAAAATCAATCCCCCGCGCGCGCCGCCCCAGATCTCGCCGGCCTGCCTGTTATGCTGCGGGGCTAGGTAGATGAGGGCGGCGCTGTTCGGGGCCGAGCGGAGCGGGGGAGTGGGCCTCGCCGGCGGGAAGGATCTGTGCTACTGGCCGCCGGGGAAGCTGCTGGTGGAGCCCCGGTCGGTGCTCGACTGCTCGCGGAGGCTCAGCAGCCCGCCCAACTCCGCGTCCACGCTGTCGTCGTCCCTCGGCGGCGGCGCGGCTGACTCCACCGGCGTGGCGGCGGTTTCCGAGAGCAGCGCCGGCGACGCCGAGGCCACCAAATGGGCCGACCACGCCGCCGGTGGAGGTGGTGGTGGGTGTGAGCTGCCGCCCATTCCTGGGGCGCTGGATGGAGGGGAGGGCTGGGACGCCATGCTCGGCAGCGCCGCGGCGGCCGCGGCGGCCGGGCAGGACCAGACCTTCTTGAACTGGATCATGGGGGCCGCCGGCGACCTGGAGCTGCCCGTCCCGCCGCTTCCAATGCATCAGCAGCCGCTCGTCGACAATGCGGGCGGCTTCGGATTCTCGGCCGTCGACCCGCTCGGCTTCTCGCTCGACCACCACCTCGGCGGCGCCTCCTCCGACCTGTCGTCCTCCGGCGCCATGTCGCACACCACCACCGGCGGGGGTGGCGGTGGCGGCAGCAAGGCCTCCTCGGCTTTCGGCCTCTTCTCACCGGAGGCCGCCTCTCTCCAGCCCCCGCCGCCTCCGATTCTGTTCCACGAAGGTATCGACACCAAGCCCCCTCTCCTCGGACCGCAGTCGCATGGCCTCTTCAACCAGTACCAGCAACAGCACCAACCGCCGCCTCCCGCCGCAGCCTTCTTCATGCCCCTCGCTTCCTTCTCCGATCACAACCAGCGCTCGCAACTCCACCAGCCACCGCCCAAACGCCACCACTCCGTTCCAGACGACCTCTACCTCACCCGAAACCACCTGGGCACGTCGGCGGCGGCGGCCTTTCCCCTGCTACATGGCTCACTCCCGTTCCAGCTCCAGCCTTCGCCGCCCCCGCTTCGCGGGGCGATGAAGACGACGGCTGCCGAGGCGGCGCAGCAGCAGCTGCTGGACGAGCTGGCTGCGGCGGCAAAGGCAGCTGAGGCCGGTAATTCCACTGGCGCGCGTGAGATATTGGCGCGGCTCAATCACCAGCTTCCCCCCCTTGGGAAGCCCTTCCTCCGGTCGGCTTCCTATCTCAGGGAGGCCCTCCTCCTCGCGCTCGCCGATGGACACCACGGCGCCTCCCGCATCACCTCACCGCTCGACGTCGCCCTCAAGCTGGCGGCCTACAAGTCCTTCTCCGACCTGTCGCCCATGCTGCAGTTCGCTAACTTCACGGCCACGCAGGCGCTTCTCGACGAAATCGCCTGCAGCGCCGCTTCCTGCATCCATGTCATTGACTTCGATCTTGGTGTAGGCGGGCAGTGGGCTTCCTTCTTGCAGGAGCTTGCTCATCGCCGTGGTACTGGCGGCGTGGCTTTGCCGTTGCTGAAGCTGACGGCCTTCGTTTCAGATGCTTCTCACCATCCACTGGAGCTTCATCTTACTCAGGATAACCTCACGCAGTTTGCTGCTGATCTTGGAATTCCCTTCGAGTTCAATGCCGTCAGTCTTGATGCCTTCAGTCCGGCTGAGCTCATTTCTCCTACTGGCGACGAAATTGTAGCTGTGAGCCTCCCAGTTGGTTGCTCTGCTCGTGCACCACCGCTGGCTGTAATCCTTCGGTTGGTGAAACAGCTTGGTCCTAAGATTGTGGTCGCCATGGACTATGGAGCTGATCGTGCTGACCTCCCGTTCTCACAGCACTTCCTGCATTGCTTTCAATCCTGCATGTTCCTCCTTGACTCGCTTGATGCTGCTGGAATTGACGCCGATTCTGCCTGTAAGATCGAGAAGTTTCTGATCCAACCAAGAGTCGAAGACGCGGTGCTTGGGCGGCGCAAGACCGACAAAGCAGTTTCATGGCGGAATGTGTTTGCTGCTGCTGGCTTCACACCTGTGCCGCTCAGCAATCTTGCCGAGGCACAGGCCGACTGCCTCTTGAAGCGGGTGCAGGTCCGAGGGTTCCACGTCGAGAAACGCGGGGTTGCGCTCACTCTCTATTGGCAGCGTGGCGAGCTTGTATCAGTATCAGCTTGGCGGTGCTGATCGTCGGTCGCCGCCACCGTTCGCAGGCATCTTCAACTCCAGTAATGTTCATTTTGTCTTGCAATTAAAATGTTGCGAAGGAAACTACTATCTTGGTTGTTGGACACCCCGTATCGCTTTTCATCGCAACTTATTTAGCTAGGACTAGTGGATTTAGCAACATTTGTGTCGGTAACTCTAATAGTGTAATGATGTTGCTCTAGGTTCTTACCACGATGTTCACACTCTGCTCATTTAGCATTTATCATGTCATTTCAAGGATTGCTTGTGAGCCGAGAGGATAATTTTAACCAGTGGAACTGTTCTATGGTACAGTATTGATATTTGCTCATGTTGCTTCCCTTGGTTATTCCTGGTGCAACTTAATTGTGCACTTTATGTTGTTGAATTGAACTGTTTATTTTAGCAATGTTTAAATAGTCTTAGTGGTATTATTTGGGGTTGAACTTCTGTAGGACTAGAATATGACATAAAGCTTAGGGACAGATCTTGCCATAGTGTATTTTGCCTAGATGTTTAGAGACAACAGAGCAGAATCTTTATAAGAGAAAAGAAAAAGAGAACTAACTGAACTGAAATTTGGTAAGGGGACTAGGGGTCCCATTGATGTCCATCTGATAATTCACATTAGTACCTTGTCTATATGATGACCTGTACTTGCTATAGAATAGGGCCTCTTTGGTTCGCAGGATTCTGAAAACGTTGGAATAGGAAAAGCATAGGATTAAAATGTCATGCTCATCCAATCCTACAGGATTTTTGACTGTTTGATTGCATTGGGTGGATGCTGCAAATCCTATGGGAAGTAGTACAAGGATTCAATCCTATGAATCAAACAACCAACATAGATTTTTTTCCCTAAGGATTCTAATCCTCCAAAATTCTTATGAAAACTCTTTGAATCAATGGAGCCCTAATATGGTCGGCAGAGGCACCAGCACAGATATGGATTTCATGTCAACAATGGATTATCACTACTGGTTATATCTTCAAATTGAACTTCCTCTCGGTATTTATTAGTCTGTTTATGTCTGCTACTCCCTAGTCTGAACTTTTGACTAATTCTCATCATGTGGCGTGGTTCCAACTTCCATGCCAAGGCTTGGTTTCCAAGTAGCGTATAGCTACTGAGAGAAGGAAGAAGAATGTGAAGTATCTCTAGGAATAGACAGTGGCACTCGATTTGCTAATGTGCCAAGCACAGAGTGCAAACAAGGTGATGAGCAAAATTTGGTCATTCTGTTATGTTTCCACAATAGACTTGGCGCCAACAGGACATGGCAAGCACGAAACAACACACACACGCCTACCGTAATTTCCTGAGAATGTGCCGCGATGGGGTGTGTATGCTGTGTGCTGGCGCCTTGGTTGGTTGGTGTTTATTTCAAGATGGGCCTGGTTTTGAACTGAAAAGAAGGAGGAGACCCTTGATTTTTTTCTTAGTATATCTCATCGGCGTGGTGCCCTGATGATGGCGTTCGTATTTTACTTGGCCAACCGGCCATGCCGGCGATGCGTAACGTATGTTGCCGTCCACACAAGCCATCTACTCATATCTGCCTGCAAAATCTTAAAAGGTCTCTTGAGACCGGAACACACCTAAAAAGGTTAGGTTTAGGTCCTGTCTCGGACATTGGATTCTCTGTTTTCGCTTGGGTTTGTGCGGAAACTGATCCGTTCTGCCACTCGAAATTCAGATCGAGTTTCATGTGGCTTCTGATTTCCGTTTACCTTTGCTGCATTACTGCGTGCGGTCAGTGTGGAGCTTGCTTGTCACTCACAGTAGAGACAACTCTGCTGCTGAGTTTTTTTATCAACCCCCCTCATCTACCGACTGCATAATGCATGTCCTACCAGCGCCATCATATGGTGTGCCCTACTACCACCTCGGATTTTTAAATGGGGGAGGGGCTGTTTTTATCTGCGTTTAAAAAATGAAATACTTACAAAAGTCTGAGAGAGAGGGAGAGAGAGACCCGGACAAGGGCACTGGCTGGCCCTGTAGTTTATTTATCTAGGGCGTATTTCATCTCGGGTCATCTCCGTCCCACATGGGGGGTGTCCCCTCCTGCCTCCTGTTCCACATTCTCGCCTTCATGATCGCCTCTGCCCCCGTGCTGGCTTCCAGCCACTTAAAAATCCTCGTCCTCTGTACTGCTTGTACTAGTTTGTTGTTGTTGTTGAGGAGCGGCTCCTTCTTTTTCGCCGGAGGGCGGGAGCCAACAAATCTGGGATTTGAAAGCCTGGGAACCCCACGTTGCTGGTGTGACAGCGGAGTGGAGTCCGTTTTCCACTTTCCCCTCGCGAGTAACCGATCATCTCGCGCGTCAAGGCATTTTGTATATTTTCAGACAAACAAAGTACAACACGTGGATGTGCACACACGTTTAGGGCATCTTTAATGGCAACCCGTAAAAAACCTTCTGCATCCGTTCGTGGACAATGGGACACCAGTCCGCGGACATGGATGTGGGAGAAAGCCATCCAACGCTAGTCGCATACATTTCAGACCGCATTTTAACTAACGGAATGAAATTCATTCAAACTGGTCGATATTCATCAAAGTCCGGATAAAAAATAACACAAATCATCCACACATAGCATGCAAATTAAGTCTAGTACAACAAGATCTCAAATTCGATTAGATCCTGGATGTACGACAAGTTTTTCAGGAACAGATCATGTCCTCCTACACATACTTTCCCTTCAGCTTCATCCAGCAGTGTGTGCACGTAAATGGACGTCCCGCTGACCTGTGGTACAACACGACGGCTCGTGCGGGCTACATATAATATGTAGACCAATATTGAGTGAATGAATCAATCAACAAGTATAGCAAAAGGAAGCAAAACTTACCGTCTCCTCCATGCCCGCGTGTAATGGCCACCTTGCCTCGAGCTGACTGATCAAGTTGCAGTACTTGATGACGTTGACCTGGATAGCGTGCCAGTGATACAACAACGACCTCACATTGCATGGTCGCATAATGTACACGTCGTAGGGTGCAATGTGCTTTTCTGCGTGAAACTTTTCATGCACCTGCTCCCAGAAGGACGACTCCCTGGTCCTGACTATGAAATCAGCGGATACGGCCAGCCACGCATTGCACAGCAACTCATCCCCCATGGTCGAGTAGCTCACCATCCTTCGTACTCTAAAAACAACATAACATTTGAAAATAAGCTCAATGACATTTGACCGAACACCTGCTAGGCGTGGTGTCTGCCATGGAGGTCGTCGACAGGGGCGGAGTGTACCTGGGTACAAACGGCTCCTAGGCTGAAAGCTCCATTGGAACGGTGAGCGGGCGCGTCGGTGCTGGTTGCGGACGTCCGGCAATGCCTCTGTGGCGACCGGAGACGAACAACAACGGCGGTGGAGGTGGAGGGTGCAGATGCAAAGTAAGGAGAGAAGGAACAGAGTGGAAGGAAATGAGACTAGGAGTGGGAATTGGGTGGGCCGGGGTGTCGGAGTCCTACGTTTCGGGTGTCCGGACTCCCGCAAACCTGATACTTCTCCAATGTACCTATAATTTTTTATTGTTCCATGATATTATAGTATCAATCTTGGATGTTTTATATGTAATATTATATTATTTTTGGGACTAACGGTTGAAAATATGCCCTAGAGGTAATAATATTTGTATTACTCCCTTTGTCTCAAAATAATTGTCTTGACTCTAGTACAACTTTGTACTAAAGTTAGTATAAAGTTGAGACACTTATTTTGAGACGGAGGAAGTATTATATTTCCATATTCATAGTTAAGAGTTTATATTCTATGCTATAACTGCTATGATCCTGGAATATACGATTTAGTGGAAAACTCATATGCACGTGTGGAATGATAAACGGTAAATAAAAGGTTCCTAGTCACGCCTCTAAGACTAGCTCAATTATTGTTAGTGATCACATTTTGCGGGTTTAGGATATCGTTAATTGTAATGATAGTCCTAAAACAACATTGAGATTATGACGTTGGAAGAACGACCATATTGAATCGACCCAATCTTGTTTGTTATGAATTGAGTTAATATCGTCTGCATTCAATTGTAATAACACGAAGTGTTAACGTGTGATATTTCTCCTTAGACCATGAAAGTATCGTGGTCACTTCCTACCGTACAGTGGGCTTTGGGGTTGCTCCAACGTCACCCGTAACACGATGATCATAACAACAATTTACAGGTTCATCGGAAAGTTTGGCAAGTGGCCAAATAGCTCGAGAGTGGTATTTGCTCCTACGACGACGGAGAGATATTCTTAGGGTCCTCTCGGTGTGACAACATCCATCATCGTCTCGCCAGACACATGTGACTACATCACGGGGATGCCAAAACACGTCAACGAGAAAGAAGAACAAAACCGCTAACGGGAGCAACGGTATAGTGAGCATGGTGATGACTCAGCAGGATACCGATGCACACTAGGTTTTGTAAAGTATCGCGAAGAAATGGAACATCAATGATAGCCTAAGGTTCACTCTAATATCATTCATGTGCTCACAGGCACTGATACGAACGTCCACAGCGCCGCTGCCGGTCATTGAACAAAGGGGTTTCATTCATGTCTATGAGTTACCGAACCTACGGGGTCACAAGCTTAAGGCAATCATGATCTGCTGAGTTTTAGTAGGATGGGAGTGATGAGAATATATTTGTGGAATTGTCACATCAATATTCAAAGTAGTTCCAAGAGGACCCGGAAGTGTTTCGAGGTCACCGAAAGGGTTCCGTTGAATATCGAGTAATACCAGGTATTATCGATAAATGATATATAGGTGGAAAATGTTTCCGGAATGTTGAATTATATATAAAATGGTATGAAATTATTTAGAACAATTTTATATTTCATTTAATATCAACGGGCCTAAAAAGGCCAAGAGGTGGAAAGCAACTTGGGCCACAAGGGTCCAAGTGGGGAGAGGCGCCCCTTCCCTAAGGAAGAAGGCTGAATAGGAGTGGGGGAGGAGTCCAACTCCTCCTCCCCTTGGCTGGACGCCCCAAGGAGTGTTTCCCTCCTTGGTGGCAGCCCTCCCTCTCCCCTCTAACCTCTAGGTCTTCTAGTTCATGTTATAGTTGGTCCTAGTTTACTAATTAGAGCTTGGCTAATACTCTTGTCCTCATAATTAGAAGCCTAGCGAAAGAGCATGGTGCCCCTATGTTTGGTTTTGGTAATTCATGACAATCTCTATGGACTAATGGTTACCTTAAGCTATATTTGAAGGGTTTGTCCATAGACATTTCTTGAAGTCCATTTGTTGGTTTCAAGGAGAATATGTGATGACCAAGGTGCTATTCAAGGAATTATTCAAAGATTGGTCATAGAGAAGACATGATACAAGGTTGATCAAGACTAAGTCAAAGAGTGAATCTAGTTGATCAACACACAAAGCGTACAAGATGTACCGAGAGGTATGGTAAGCACTATCCATTATGCTTTGTGTACTAACCCATGGTCTATGTAAGAGTTATATGCGGGGTTAGGTTTGTTTCCATGAGCTTGCGTCAAGAGTAAAATCTCATACAACACATGGAGGATGAAGTAAGATGTCAAAAGGAGAAGTCATGATGTTCCCACCTCCCACCACAGCGCTGACCTCACCACCGGCGATCTCCATCCTCCTCCACTAATATGTGGATCCCTTTCGATCATCCTCTCTGGCGTCTCCTCTGGATCAAGGCAATACCCATCTCTTATGGGTTCCTATGGTGGATCTACCCTTGGCTTGGACTTCTCCAAGGGTAGGGTTTTTTCTGATGAGGTTTTCAGATCTACCGGCCAAACGATCCATCCAATGGGACGAAGGAGGGATTTCACATTGATTGTGTCCTTTGGCCGCTGAAAGTGCTAGTGATCGACTAGAGAGGGGGGGGGGTGAATAGGCGATTTTTATGGAAGTCTTCAAAACATGGAAGTTTCGAAGACAAACGATAGAAATAAACCTATTACCATACAGCGGAAGGTAGACTACACTAGGCAAACCATAGTCAAGTATTCAATGAAGTGAAAGCATAATGACTAATAGCAGCTAGGCAGTAAAGATCAGGTAGGAAGATATTGTGAAGCCAATCAGAACAAGTCGTCACTCAGTGAAGACAAAAGATAATGCAATCATACAATGACTTCACAAGGACCAACAGTAAGCAAAGGGAAGGGAAGGACGAAACCAGTGACTTGTTGAAGACAATGATTTGTTGGACCAGTTCCAGTTGCTGTGACAACTGTACGTCTGGTTAGGGAGGCTGAGATTCAACTCAGAAGACCTCGTCTTCACCTTATTCCCCTTAAGCTAAGGACACCCAGTCCTCGCCCAATCACTCTGGTAAGTCTTCAAGGTAGACTTCCAAACCTTCACAGACTTCGTTCACCGGCGATCCACAATGACTCTTGGATGCTCAGAACGCGACGCCTAACTGGCTGGAGGATTCACAGTCCTCAAGTGTAATAAGTCTTCAGATCACACAGACAGGAAGACTTAAGTGATGCCTAACACTCTTTGGCTCTGGGTGTTTAGGGCTTTATCCTCGCAAGGAATTCTCTCTCAAAGGCTTCGAGGTGGGTTGCTCTCAAACGACAAAAGCCGTACTCTAACTCTGAGCAGCCAGCCGTTTATGGTTGTAGGGGGTGGGCTATTTATAGCCACTAGGCAACCCGACCTGATTTGTCCGAAATGACCCTGGGTCACTAAGGAACTGACACGTGTTCCAACGGTTAGATTTCAAACACACACAACAACTTTACTTGGGCTACAAGTAAAGCTGACTTATCCAACTCTGGACAAGATTTGCTCTCATAGTCTTCACTCGAAGACATAGGATTTTGGTTAAGTATCACTTCAGTCATTCTGACTGGTTCTCTTGGACCCCACTTAACAGTACGGTGGTTCCTATGACTCAACAAAGAAGAAAAAGAATGACGAAAGAACTAAGTCTTCGCGCTCCATAGTCTTCATGCGATGTCTTCTCTTGTCATAGTCTTCAATGTGAATGTCTTCACATACCACCTTTGTCTTCAATGTCTTCTTACATTTTTAGGGGTCATCTTTGGTAGGAAAACCGAATCAATGAGGGACTTCTACCTGTGTTATCCAGCAATTCTCACAAACACATTAGTCCCTCAACTAGGTTTGTCGTCAATACTCCGAAACCAACTAGGGGTGGCACTAGATGCACTTACAATCTCCCCCTTTTTGGTGATTGATGACAAACTAGTTGAAGTTTTCAACGGGGAATATAATATGTGAAATTGTAAAGGATAGGGGATTGTCTTCATAAGTTGCAAGGGCTCCCCCTGAAGATGTGCATATAAGTAATTTGCTTTTGGAATGCAAATGCACATGGCAGGTTGTACTTGTGGAGATCCTCTTCAACTTATGATGACAATTCATCATGCATGAAAAGTATGTGAAGATAATGACATGCATAATGAAAAATGGACATCTGCAAAATGATCTAAGTGCGGAATTTATCATCGCATCACAGAATAGCAAATAAGTAGCAGACGGCCATCGAGTTTAAGTGTTACAACTCAAAGAACCAAATGTATTAAAACGAGAGTTGTAAACACTAGGCAAAATATAAAGCAACCGCCCATATGGACCCGCTTGAAGACTATCAAACTCATATGCTTCTCCCCCTTTTGTCAGTAAGGACCAAAAAGGTTTGAAGACATAGAGCATCTACTCGTTCCCATGAGGAGTAGGTGAAGCAGCAAGGTCGTCGGTGTTGTTAGGCGGTGCAGACGAACTCGGGGCAGTGTTGATGCGTGTAGAAGTAGGGGGCAGTGAAGTAGCATCGTCTTCGTCATCGATCACTCTGGCATTCACAGTTGCCGCGGAGGAAGAGAACTCAGAGTCTTCAAGAGACGGAGTTCGTCGCAGCACAGTTCTTCTTGGAGGTGTCGAGTCAAACTTGAAGCTTTCAGAGAAGCCATCCTCTTGAAGATCATTCTCAGAGCACATAAGCGTCAGCCCTTTCCATGTACGCCGACAGGTTTCATGGGCAACAAAGGCATTCTTGGTGGCAAGATTGCGAATCCTGTTTACGTCCACCAAGAGGCTTTGCATTTGGCGCTTCAGCTAGTCATGATGCCTATTCTGTTTCTGATGAAGGGCAACCAGAAGCTCTTGGTCATTGAGAACACAGGATCGCTTCTTGGGCCGTTGGGCAATGATGCTGTCAGTGGCTTCAGTGAGGGCACGGTGAGGTGCACGTGTAGTGCCAGCCAGAAGATAAACACGAGAGACTGCTTGAACTCCTTCAATGTTTTGAGAGAAGCTTTGATTCTCAGCATTCTGAAGACTAAGAGGCTCCTTGGTAGGCTCTGGATAGATGGCTTCAACTGACATATCGACGTCAGGCAGAAAGATCCGATGATTGCGAGCATAGGGCTGATAGGTGACAGCTGAGTGTAGTTTGATCAGCCGCATTATCCATGGAGCGTAAAACTTCAAGCCAAAAATGTCAGATCCTGATGCAGCAAGCTGGCAAATAAAGAAGTCTTGTGCATTGAAGCTTTTGCCATGAAGAATATGAAAGACCAACGTCTTCATTGCGCCTTCTAGCTTGGCATGTGGAGAATGTCCTTTGATGGGCCAGAGAGTTCGCCTTATGATGTGATAGATATTACGTGGCAGATACTCAAGGTCTTCAACATAGAACTCCTTAGGATATTCAGCATCTGGAAGCAAAGGCTTCATCATGCTAAGCATCTGACTCATATTGGGCTCAGGCTTGTGGAAGATGCTTTCCATAGCAGCACTGTGAAGCTGACAACCAGGTTCATACAAATCTCCTGGAGTGGGCAGGCCAGTAAGCTCAATGATATCAAAGGCTTTGGCTTCATGATGAACATTGCCTGTCATCCACTCAAGGACCCAAGTCTTCGGATCCCTGTTGTAGCCACGAATATGAAGAGTGGCATAGAATTGGAGCATCAATTCTTCATTCCAGTGCTCCTTATCAGTGACGAACTGCAGCAAGCCTGACTCTCTGAAGCAATCCAGAGCTTCTTCCAAATAGGGTAGTCCAGTTATGGCTTCAGTGTCAAGACGCATATGTGGGAAAATGCGACCTTGATTGTACAGAATGCATGAGTAATAACTGCGCTGCTGATAACTCCAGAACCGATCAGAAGATATTCTTGCCTTGGTGTAGGGGTTCTTGGCGCTATTAAAGAAGGTGTTGTGTGCCTTGAAGCCATTGATATTGAACGATCCGGGTGCAGATGCAGTGCCTAGAAACCTGGGCAACCTTGGTATTGGCTTCTGAACCTGAGGCCTGTGCTCAATGTGATAGTCAAACTGAGGACCAGTAGTAGGTGGAGGAGTCAGAAAAGGCCATTTGACAGTGACAAGTTGGCCATAGTTGAATGCTTGCTCGATAGTGTGTGGCCTTGGTGGTGGAACAGGAGCAGTGGCATCAACAGAGGCGTCAGGCTGCACATCTGTTGCAGTTGCATCATTGCCTTCATTGGCCTCTGGCACATTGGTTGGTGCAGGCTCCACATTTGCTTCAGCCATGACTATGTCATTGGCTTCATTTGTGTTGGTGGTGGCAGCCTCAAGATTCTCAACCTCCACTTGATGAGCTGGAGGGTCGGGCACAGACACGTTCACTTCAGGAACAACTTCTTCAGAGTTTGGGGGTGTAGGGACACGATCTTCTTCTTGTTTTTCATCGACTGATGCAGCCGGATTGTCTTCAGCACCTTTGGCTTCAGACTCAGAGACAGTCACAGTAGGAGTGGCATCTGGAAACACTTGACGTGCAACAGATTGGTGGTGCACTTCTCCTTCTAGAACGCTTGGAAGAGGGACTTGAGACCTTGGTCCTTTGCGAAGCCTGCGTAGCGCTGGCGACGCCTGTGGAGATGGAGTTGGCTGGGCCTCAAAGTCATCCTCTTCTTGCACTGATGGGGTTGCTTGGGGAGAGCTTGGAGTGTCTTGTCTCTGTGGGTGATCAGCCCACGATGCATCCTGAGCAGTTGGCTTCAGAGGACGACCAATGCTGATGAGTTCGCTGTGTGTAAGCACATGCGATGATACCAGTTGGTGCTCGATCTGAGGAAGGACTTCATCATCTTCAACATTGTCATGGTGACCAATGTCTTCAGTAGCGGTGGGGTCAACTGCTGGAATGTCTTCAGCATCAGGAGCCTCTGTGGAAGCAGGCTCATGAACAATTAGTTGGCGCTCGTGGTGTTCAGATGCAGGGCGAACCATTGAGATAGGTTCAACAACTAAGGGCTCTGTGGGAGCAGCCCGATCCTTCTTGGTTTTGCGCTTCTTCTTAGAGGGAGCAACATCAGAAGCTTCAGGATTTTTCCTTTTTCTGGCTTCAGCCTCGACAGTCCTCGTCTTCTTCAGTTCTGAAGCGGTTGACCTGACCTTTGGCTTCGAGCCAGTCATGCTGCTTGGGAAGACTATGCGAGGTTCTTCCTGCCTTGAAGGTGCAGATTGGTCAGTTGAGGTCTTCTTCTTCTTTGCAGCCATTCTTGGGTCGATGCCAGGACGACCAAGAGCCTTGCGCTTCTCAGCCTCATTGTAGGCTTGCACACACTTGTCAGCCAGGCTCTTCATGCGTTCACGAGAACCTTGAGCTTCTTCACGCTTTTTGAGAAAGGCTTCCTTGAGCTCGTGCAGCATAATCTTGAAGTTTTTCACATCTTGCACGCTGAGCTTGGCCATGTTCTTATTGAACTGAGCTTTCTCATAGTCGATCTTTTGCTTCAGTTCAATGATGCGCTGAGCTAGAGATAGCTCAGAAGCAATGGCGCCATGGAAGGCGACACTGAGGCCAATTGGAAGTTGCAGATCTTCAAAGCTGAGGTTGGGCGTGTCAAACCACTCATCAATGAAGTTATGGAGGATTGCCACATCAAAGAGAGGCAAATCATTGAAGATCTCTGCTTCTTCCTTGCTCTTGATTAGTTGCTCAAGAGCGTCATCTGCAAGATCTTCATCGCTGGAAAGATCAATGGCGTCATTGCGCAGAATAGCAGCACCAGTCAGTGCCTGATCAGTACTCTTTCTCATCTCAGTCTTCTTGGAGATACGTGATAGTTCTTCAGACTGCACAATGTCTTCAGGAGGTGCAGTAGCCAGTGGCTTCGCATGTAAGACCTTTGGTGCAGGAGCAGGCTTTGAAGCTTTAGGCTTCTTCAGTTTCTTTGGCTTCGGCGGTGCAGGCGCTTCATCAGATTCAGCGTCATCTGCAGGCTCATCCACGGCTGTCCCTTGAACCATGATATGAGTGATGAGACCTTCCAGGTTGTAGAAGGGCCCAATAAGATTGGGTTCAGCTTCGCGGGTGCCATCGGCACGGGGAGCAGAAGGACCAGGGTTGAAGTCTAGTCCCAATGTCTTCTTGTTTTGCTTAGCCAAGTTCTTGGCAAACTGGAAGTTGCGCTTGAACATATTGTCATCACGACACCATAGCAATGACGATGGATCAACATCTGCAGGCTGTGGTCCACGGACCATGCAGGGATAGAAGCCTTGTTCAACGGCTTCATCTCTGGACCTGGGTTGAAGATTTCTGTATAGGATGTCTCTCCATGGTCGCTTGATGGCATTCTTCTCTGCATATTCCTGGGTCACAAACCTGTACTTGAACCATTGCTCATCCCAGTACCTTCGAATCCATTGGATTCGTGTCTTGCGCTGATTGTAATCCTCTTCTGGGTCTGTCTTGTACAGCTCTGAGAGGTCATCAGGCAGATCTCTTGATGTTCCCCCTCGACGCTGTCGGCCACCCTTCCTTGCTGATTTATCTGTAGCCATGATCTTCAAACTGAATGGCTTCAACATGTTCAAAGGTTTCAAAGGCTTCCACTTGCTGGTCAAACAGGAACTGGCTTCGGGAGAATTTATATGATGTTGTAAGAATTCTGCAAATGAATGCAGACTATGAGAACCAAGGGATTCTCCCACGGACATGTACCTGTGACAGCATTAAGGTGCGAAGGAAGGGGAAGAGGTCATATGCATTCTCAGAAGATTTTGAAGATAAATCAGTTTAGAAGACATTGACCTCATAGTGCGAAGACATTCACTCATAGATAGAGAGTTGGTTCCAGATTTGTACGAATCCATGAATAAGTACAAGTGAGGAATCTAACTACTTTGTGAAGCATAAGTGAACATACTAGGCATATTATGAGATGCAGTATGAAATAGATCCAACTTGTGTGAACAGAAACTGCTTGTGGTAGAAAGTGAAGGATCTATAGAATCAAAGGGGCCGTAAAAAGGAAGTTTTATTTACCACACGAAGAACTGCTAGACGGAGTGGGAGAGGAGGCCGAGCAGATCGATCGTCCGTGCCCTAACTTGGCGACGGAGGACTCCTACGGCGACGACAGAGAAGACGATGTCCGCGGCCGGCGTGAAGACGACGTCGGGTGCCCCTGGCGATTCACATCTGAAGGACACGTGGCCATCATGCAACTTATCAGAGGTTGTTCCACATTCCCACGCACACCTGGATAGTCGGGTGGTCGTTCCCACTTCTTCGGGTTTCGGGTGAAGGAATTAGCATTGAAAACGGACTTAATGTTTATCTCCGTATCTTCTGCTGACAAGGACGCAGAGAAGATATTCGACAGTTTCAATAGAATGCATATGATTTGGAGAGATAGAGTTTGAGATAGAAAGCATAGAGAGGTTAGGGTCCGATCACATTCACTTAGTTCAAAAGATTCAACAAGAAGACATAGCTATAAGTGAATGCTGTAGAGGAGAGAACACTAGTATATATATAGATGAGAAAGACAATAAAATCAACATAGTGAAGATGATCATGAAGACAAGTTGAGATTGAAGCCAAACCAAATGTGAAGACATACCAAACGTAACGCCATGAGTGAAACACTTCAAACAGAAAAATTTGGTGGTGGCGTTACCCACCGTATAGGAAGTATTAGACTCAGACACGGCGCACAATTATCGTGGCGCTCCGAAGTCAAGTTCCACATTAATGTATTCACACTTAGAATGTAAGTCTTCATTGATTGAAGATATACTTTACTTCGTGTGTTGCACATCTAAGTCATCAATATGCATAAGTGTTAGGATGTGTGCCTGATCACAGGACATTTGAGGATTCCAAGATATTTAGCTCACACCGTAACTTGCAAAACCTCTTCTCAACCAAGGGCTTGGTGAAGATATCTGCCAATTGCTCTTCAGTGTTGACGTGTATGATATCAATATCTTCCTGCACAACATGATCTCTGAGAAAGTGATGACGAATTTCAATGTGCTTTGTCTTCGAGTGCTGAACTGGGTTGTTGGCAATCTTGATAGCGCTTTCGTTGTCGCAGTAGAGTGGCACTTGCTTCAGATGAATGCCATAATCTTTGAGTGTTTGCTTCATCCATAGAAGCTGAGCGCAGCAAGATCCAGCAGCAATGTATTCAGATTCAGCAGTGGAGAGAGATACACAGTTCTGCTTCTTTAAAGACCAACATACAAGCGATCATCCCAGAAAATGACATGTGCCTGATGTAGACTTGCGATCCACCTTGTCACCAGCATAATCAGCATCCGAGAATCCAACCAGATCAAACTCTGAGCCCTTTGGATACCATAATCCTAATGTTGGGGTGTGAGCCAAATATCGAAGAATTCGCTTCACAGCTAAGTGATGCGATTCCTTTGGTGCCGCTTGGAATCGAGCACACATGCAAACACTAAGCATAATATCTGGCCTAGATGCACATAGATAAAGTAAAGAACCAATCATGGAGCGGTATACCTTTTGATCAAACTCTTTACCATTGTCGTCGGGACCCAGATGATGTTTGGCTGGCATTGGAGTCGTGAAGCCTTTGCAGTCTTGCATCCCAAATTTCTTCAGGCAATCTTTGAGGTACTTCTCTTGAGATATGAAGATGCCGTTGCGTTGCTGACGTATTTGAAGACCAAGGAAGAACTTCAGCTCACCCATCATGGACATCTAATATTGCTCTTGCATCATATATCCAAACTCATCTGTGTATTTCTGATTGGTGCAGCCGAAGATAATGTCATCCACATATATTTGGCACACAAACAGTTCACCATCATATGTCTTCGTGAAGAGAGTGGGGTCGAGGGAACCAGGTTTGAAGCCTTTGCTCTTCAGGAAGTATTTGAGTGTGTCATACCAAGCCCGAGGGGCTTGTTTGAGGCCATGCAGCGCCTTGTTGACCTTGTACACCATGTCAGGATGTTTTGGATCTTCAAAGCCAGGCGGTTGTGCAACATACACTTCTTCGTCAATCTTGCCATTGAGAAAAGTGCTCTTCACATCCATTTGATACAGAGGAATGTTATGATGATTTGCATAGGCCAGCAGTATGCGTATGGCTTCAAGTCTAGCCACAGGAGCAAATGTTTCATCGAAGTCAATCCCTTCAACTTGAGTGTACCCTTGAGCAACAAGACGAGCTTTGTTTCTGACAACTTGACCATACTCATCTTGCTTGTTGCGATATATCCATTTGGTGCCTATTATATTGTGCTTGCGAAGATCAGGACGCTTAACCAGTTCCCATACATTATTCAACTCAAACTGTTGAAGCTCTTCTTGCATAGCTTGAATCCATTCAGGTTCCATAGCTTTCTGTTGTTCAGTTGCAATTTTAGCAAGTGTTTTGTAGCTGGGTTTTGAACCACAATCAGAGTCATCTTCACTAGATGTTTGATAGTGAGTAGTGCGTGTGTTTACCTTGGCACCGCGTGCCATGAAGTAGTAGGTAGGAGCGGAGTAGTCCTTGTCATTTGCATCGGTGTCGGTGATGAAGTCATTGTCTTCAGTGTTGAAGATGGACTTGGCAACGTATGCTGTAGCCAGACTTGCAACGCCAGAATTGGACTCCTCCTCAGACTCCATCTCCGCCTCCTCAGAAGCGGACTCCTCCTCTGAATCCATTTCCTTGCCAACAAACGCACTTGCCTTGCCAGATGAGCTCTTCTTGTGTGATGAAGACTTTGAGAAAGACTTGGAAGAAGACTTTGTGTATTTCTTCTTCTTCTTGTCTTCAGAGTCATATTCCTTGCTCTTCTTCTTCTTCTTCTTGTTCTCATTGTCCCACTGCGGACACTCAGAGATGTAGTGGCCAGGTTTCTTGCACTTGTGGCATGTTCTCTTCTTGTAGTCATGAGCAGAAGCTTCATCATTCCTTGAGCTTGATCGTGAAGACTTTCTGAAGCCTTTCTTCTTGGTGAATTTTTGGAACTTCTTCACAAGCATAGCAAGCTCCTTTCCAATGTCTTCAGGATCATCAGAACTGCTGTCAGATTCTTCTTTAGATGAGGAGACAGCTTTTGCCTTCAAGGCACGAGTTCGCCCATAGTTGGGACCGTAGATGTCTCTTTTCTCAGAAAGCTAAAACTCATGTGTGTTGAGCCTCTCAAGTATGTCAGACGGATCAAGTGTCTTGAAATCAGGACGTTCTTGAATCATCAGGGCTAGGGTGTCAAACGAGCTATCAAGTGATCTCAGGAGTGTCTTGATGACTTCATGCTTGGTGATCTCAGTGGCGCCGAGAGCTTGAAGCTCATTTGTGATGTCAGTGAGTCGATCAAACTTGAGCTGGACATTCTCATTGTCATTTCTCTTGAAGTGATTGAAGAGGTTGCGAAGGACACTGATTCTCTGATCTCTTTGGGTTGAGACGCCTTCATTGACCTTGGAGAGCCAGTCCCAGACTAGCTTAGATGTTTCCAAAGCACTCACGCAGCCATACTGTCCTTTGGTCAGATGACCACATATGATGTTCTTGGCAGTGGAGTCCAGTTGAACGAACTTCTTGACATCAGCAGTGGTGACACCTTCACTAGTCTTGGGAACGCCATTCTTGATGACATACCATAGGTCGACATCAATGGCTTCAAGATGCATGCGCATCTTATTCTTCCAGTAGGGATATTCAGTTCCATCGAAGACGGGGCAAGCAGTGGAGACCTTAATTATCCCTGCAGTCGACATAGCTAAAACTCCAGGTGGTTAAACCGAATCACATAGAACAAGGGAGTACCTTGCTCTGATACCAATTGAAAGTGCTAGTGATCGACTAGAGGGGGGGTGAATAGGCGATTTTTATGAAAGTCTTCAAAACATGGAAGTTTCGAAGACAAACGATAGAAATAAACCTATTACCATACAGCGGAAGGTAGACTACACTAGGCAAACCATAGTCAAGTATTCAATGAAGTGAAAGCATAACGACTAATAGCAGCTAGGCAGTAAAGATCAGGTAGGAAGATATTGTGAAGTCAATCAGAACAAGTAGTAACTCAGTGAAGACAAAAGATAATGCAATCATACAATGACTTCACAAGGACCAACAGTAAGCAAAGGGAAGGGAAGGATGAAACCAGTGACTTGTTGAAGACAATGATTTGTTGGACCAGTTCTAGTTGCTGTGACAACTGTACGTCTGGTTAGGGAGGCTGAGATTCAACTCAGAAGACCTCGTTTTCACCTTGAGCTAAGGACACCCAGTCCTCGCCCAATCACTCTGGTAAGTCTTCAAGGTAGACTTCCAAACCTTCACAGACTTCGTTCACCGGCGATCCACAATGACTCTTGGATGCTCAGAACGCGACGCCTAACTGGCTGGAGGATTCACAGTCCTCAAGTGTAATAAGTCTTCAGATCACACAGACAGGAAGACTTAAGTGATGCCTAACACTCTTTGGCTCTGGGTGTTTAGGGCTTTATCCTCGCAAGGAATTCTCTCTCAAAGGCTTCGAGGTGGGTTGCTCTCAAACGACAAAAGCCGTACTCTAACTCTGAGCAGCCAGCCGTTTATGGTTGTAGGGGGTGGGCTATTTATAGCCACTAGGCAACCCGACCTGATTTGTCCGAAATGACCCTGGGTCACTAAGGAACTGACACGTGTTCCAACGGTCAGATTTCAAACACACACGTCAACTTTACTTGGGCTACAAGCAAAGCTGACTTATCCAACTCTGGACAAGACTTGCTCTCATAGTCTTCACTCGAAGACATAGGATTTTGGTTAAGCATCACTTCAGTCATTCTGACTAGTTCTCTTGGACCCCAGTTAACAGTACAGTGGTTCCTATGACTCAACAAAGAAGAAAAAGAACGACGAAAGAACTAAGTCTTCGCGCTCCATAGTCTTCATGCGATGTCTTCTCTTGTCATAGTCTTCAATGTGAATGTCTTCACATACCACCTTTGTCTTCAATGTCTTCTTACATTTTTAGGGGTCATCTCTGGTAGGAAAACTGAATCAATGAGGGACTTCTACCTGTGTTATCCTGCAATTCTCACAAACACATTAGTCCCTCAACTAGGTTTGTCGTCAATACTCCAAAACCAACTAGGGGTGGCACTAGATGCACTTACAGCCGCCATGCTTTCCGGTTGTCGGAGGATTCGGTGGCGGCAGCTCTAGAGACTGCGATTGGTGGATCGGCCATCGATCTTCGGGTTCTTAATGTCAAAGACAAGGTTTTTTCTTTCCAAGTCTCATGCAAGCAAGTTGGCTTTATTAGTATGGATATGCGTTCATTTGCTTGTGATCTGTTCAAATGTTATTTCAATCTTTGGGGCAATGGAGGGCCTAATTGGGTTCAGGAACTTAAGATCTGGCGTAAGGAATGCGATGCTGAGTGGATTCTGATTAGTCCTACTAAACGTAGATCTTCTTTAGGTCTATTGTCCATGCATAAGCCTCCGGTTAGATATTCTCTAAAGTCAGCTACCATTGTTCGAAAGAAATTGTCTTTTGCCACGTTTGAACAGTATTCTGCTTGCAAAGGTTATAGATATCCTGCTTCTCAAAATTGCATTGATACTATTATGGATGGGGGATATGATCTATCTGCTCATGAGCGTGTTATTATTCGACAAGCTCCCCCCTTGACTTGCATTGGACGGTGGCTCGGCCACCTATCGTGTTTGGTACTGTTGAGCCGTTGCCGGAGTTGCACCGGTCGACCACATCGCCCACACTGGATCTGGTACCTGTGGATCCGAGGCCCGTGGTTTCTGGTAATCTTGCTGCACAATTTGCTAAGGCGGGAATTTCTCCAGTTCAAAATGATAGCTTGGGATCTGGCCCATCACCTTCGGAGGCACTCCAATCTGGTCCAGTGTCTCAAGATTTTTCTGTTGGGCCAGTCCCTGGTTCGGTTGTTATTGGGCCTGCCTCATCTCAGAATACCCCAGTTTCTGAGATGCTGGATGCACCTACTGACCCAAGCCCACCAACCCCTCCGCAGGAAATACCCACCACGCAAGAAGCCGCACAACAATTTGAAGCTATGGTCAATGACATGGTGGACCGTATTTTAACCCGTACCTTGCGTTCTCATAGAGGCCACCTTGCAGCCTCTTGTGGAATGCGAGTGGTCTGCTCGGCTTGCTCACGCATGGGTCACTCTAGCAAGGATTGTAATGATTTCACGCGCACCAATGGATTGGCTTGGAGACCAATTTCTCCGCAACAAAGCACGAGTATATCGGAAAACCCTGCCGGCCAGGGAACGGTGCCGGAGTTATAGGGATAGCTTGCCCAGTCACATCATCGCCGCCCACATTGCGCCAATCCCCCTCTTCTTCCCAAAGAAAACCCCATCCCCTCCCCACAGCTTTCGACCATGGCAAACTTTGAGCTTGATCCACAGCGCTTCCTGCCGGTAGGCCATCACATCATTGATGGTGGGGACAAGCGGCTTCCACGCACCTTCATCATGCCTGCGGCTCGTCCTCCTCGCCGCCATGAGGATTACATGGTCGCTGAGGTCATGCCTGCTCCGGAGGGACCGCTCGGGCCGGTCAGGGAAGAGATTGTTCAGTTCCTTCAGAACAGAGGTACTCTGGTTCGCTCTGCTCAACCTTGGTTCCATGGGGTTGGGTTATTTCAAGTCAGGGATCCATCTGTTAGATATACGTTGATTCAGCATGCCCCATTTCCTATGGGTGATGATCGTTTTGTTAGATTTATGAAGCATGATGAGGGAGAGAATTTTAAGGGGAATCATGGGTTCCGTAAGGGTTGGCTCATGTTCATTGGTATTCCTCTTGACTATGGCAATACGGAGTTCATATCACAGGCGGTAGGCACCTTTGGGAAATTTCACTCTTGGGATAGTGAGGATCCATATTTGGTTCATACTTTAGTAGAGGCAAGTTTTCCGGACACACCTTTGGTGCCACGTGATGTGGTCTTTGGAGACTATGCAGAACGGGGAGGATCTCAGGTCTCGTGGACCGCTGCTTGCTATGTATTGGACGCTGACTTCGCTGACCAGATGCCAAATGATGAAGATCCAATGCCTCCGGATGGTAATCCTCACCCATTGCCTGGAAACCTGCTGCAAGAAAATCTGATGTTTGTTCTTCCACCATATCCAATGCTGGGATGGAACGATGCACCTGTAGCCCCTTCATTGCCTCCGGAAAATAACATTGGGGATGCTGGATGGGGAAATGCCAACTGGGGGGACAATGAGGATGAGCTTCAGCAGTCGCCACAGCCTGTGGTGCGAGAGTAGGATCAGGTCTCTATTGTGATTGATCAGCCTGAGGGTTCTGGGTCTGTTGAACAACATGTGGAGGTTCAGTTTGAGGAGCAACTTTAGTTTCAGCTTGACCAACAGTTACAGGACAATGAGCAGCCGACAGTTTTGGAAAATCCTTTGGCAATTGTACCATATCAACCTCCTATCATTCAGCAGCATCAGATCTTCATTGGCATGGCAAGGATTGTGGCTGGGCCACTGCTTCCTCTAGAGATGATCTGGAAGAGATCGTTTGAAAATCTGCTACCTGAATTTGCTGTCACGGAGGTGCCTAGACCTATCTTCTTTAAGCCACTTGGGACAGTGACATACTCCAAGCGCACGTGGACCATTGCCTTTGATGATTCTCAGATGATGTCTTCATTGGTGCCAAGCTTGCCCAGCAACCTTGCTCTAAGGAAATCTATTGTGGCTAAACACCCAGTTGTCAGAGCTCTTTTTGGAGGTTCACCTGATGAGGTTGCCAATGCAAATGATAATGCAGTGTCTGAATTTGCCATGGCTGGACAGGAGTTCTCTGAAGATATTGTGTCTGGCAACCTGGAGGAGAACTCTTTTTCCTCTTTTGTGGTTTTTTCTTCTGCGCAGGCCAAGGAGAAGAAACAGACAAGAGGAAGGAAGACCGTGGCTCCTTTAGTGGATACTTCTGTACGGAGATGTACGAGAAGCGCGACAAAACTGGATGGGTTCAAGCCTGTGAGTTTTGAACAACTTTCCCTCCAGCCCACTAAAAGGCGTCCCCGGTCCAAGCCCATTCAAGTGAAGGCCCAGCCCAATCCTGACGACGCTGATAATGGCAAGTCTGAAGATGTCCCTCCATCCACGCCTCCCAATATGCTACAAACAATTGGAGCGGAGCTGGAGATCGACCCCAACCTGCTATCCAAGGATAAGCTTATGGCTAATCCCAAAGACTCCTCCTCCTCCAGTGGTGTTTAAATGTTGCATTTTCAAACTTTATCTAGGTGTAGCGAGCCTGTTAAATTTTCTGTCGTTTATGTTGTGCTAAACTTTATGCTGTGTGGTCAGAACTGGAGGCATTTTGTTTCCTATGACGTGGGGTGTATGTCATTGTATGTCATGCAATTTTTGCTACTTTGCTTTTGGTTATCTCATGAATCAAATGTCTATACATAACTGGAAGGTGCTTTGTTGGAATGTTCGTGGTCTCAACTCTGAAACACGACAGCATTCTGTTAGAGAGAAAATTACTGAAAGTTAGTGTGCGGTTGCTTGTTTGCAAGAAACTAAGTTATCAGATTATCCTCGTTCATTAATTAAGAGCATTTGCCCTGTGGGTTTTGACCAGTTCATTGAATCACCCTCGGGAGGTATTGTGACAGTGTGGCGTTCAGATGTTTTTACGGGTGTCTTAATTGAAGTAAAGCCTTGGAATTGTCATCAGTTTCACTTCGGTGCATAATAGTGACCAATGGTTTTTAGTAAATGTTTATGGGCCTTGTGAGGGTATAATGAGGGATGAGTTTGTTAACTGGCTATACAATCTTCAGGTGGAACCCGAGCAAAAATGGTTGTTATTGGGAGATTTTAATTTCATTAGGTCCATGGACAATCGTAATCTTCCTGGTGGGGATGTTAATGACATTTTTATCTTTAATGAGATCATTGGTCACTTAGGATTGCTGGAACTTCCTTTAAAAGTTAGAAGATTCACCTGGTCAAACATGCAGGATGTTCCACTTCTTGAGCAATTGGACTGGTTTTTTACTTCTGCCAGTTGGATAAATCAGTATCCCATGACACAAGTTGCACCTCTTGCTAGAACTGCATCTGATCATGTTCCTTGTGTAATATCTATCTGCACCTCAATTCCAAAAGCTCATATCTTTAGATTTGAAAACTATTGGGTGCATCAACCTGGGTTCATGGGCTGTGTAGGTGAGGTTTGGAACAAACCTTCATATAAGATTCATATGACTGCAGTTATTATGGACAAATTGAAATCCTTGAGGTTTGCACTCGAAAAATGGCAGAAGGGGCTATCACATATCAAATCATTGATTGAAAAGTGCAATTGGGTAATTCTGTAGCTGGATGATTTGGAGGATTGGAGGCCTCTATCCATACCTGAATACAACTTCAGGAAGATAGTTAAGATGCATCATGAGCACCTTTGACACTTGCAGTTTTTATACTGGAGGAAAAGGTGCACTATCAGGTATATTAAGGTGGGAAAAGAAAATTCAAAATTCTTCCAGGCCATGGCAACAGAGAGGTATAGGAAGAATTCTATTGCTAGGCTGCAACTATCTGATGGAACAGTTTCTTCAGATCATGGGGAAATAGCTAAGGAATTTTTGGATGCTTTCAAGGGCAGAATGGGAACTGTTAAGCCAATTCTATTGGGCAATGACATTCTCTCACTTATCCCAAAAGTGCAGGGTCTTGAGGTGCTCGCAAAACCTTTTCAGCTACAAGAAATTGAAAAGGTAATCAAAGAAATGCTCATTGATAAGGCACCAGGGCCAGATGGTTTTAATGGCCTTTTTATAAAGAAATGCTGGTCTATCATATCCAGTGATTTCATTAGGCTGGTGAAGGAATTTCATGCAGGAACCGCTCTTTTATAAAATCTCAATGAAGCTTTCATTACTTTAATCCCAAAAAAGCAAACACCTGAGGGTGTAGGAGATTTTAGGCCAATCTCCTCGACAAGTGTGGGACTGAAATTTCTGACTAAACTGGTAGCTAACAGGTTTCAAGAGGAAATCACCAACTGTGTTCATAAGAATCAGTATGGCTTCATTAAATCAAGAACAATTCATGATTGTATTGCTTGGACTTTTGAGTATACTCATCAATGCAACCACTCAAAGAAGCCAATCATATTGCTCAAGCTTGACTTTGAAAAAGCCTTTGACTCTATTCAGCATGAGGCAATTTTGAAAATTCTTGTGGCAAAAGGTTTTGATAGCAAACGGATCACCTGGGTTCAACAGCTACTATCTTCGGCAACCTCATCTATCCTGTTAAACGTGCCTGGAAAACATTTCAAGTGCAAATGTGGTGTATAGCAAGGAGATCCTATCTCTCCTTTGCTTTTTGTGATTGCTGCTGATCTTTTGCAGACCATGATCAATGCTCTTTTGTGCAAGGGTCAACTAACCTTTCCATTGCCAACACATGATCCTGATTATCAAGTGGTGCAGTATGCTGATGATACTTTGTTGTTTGTGAATGTTGACTCAGCTCAGTTGGAGGTCCTCAAATCAGTGCTCAACTCCTTTTCTTTGGCAACTGGACTGCAAATTAACTTCGACAAATCTTCAATGTACCCAATCAATGTGGAAGCCTCTATTGCTGCTGCACTTGCTGCTTAGTTTGGTTGCCAGCTAGGTTCAATGCCCTTCACTTATTTGGGACTTCCTGTTGGAACCACTCGGCACAAAATTGTTGATTTTCTACCTTTGGTGGACTGCATGGAAAGAAGGCTAACTGCTAGCTCTTGGTTTTTACCACAAGGCAGTAGGTTGCAACTGGTAAATTCAGTGGTATCTTCACTGCCTATTTTCTTCCTTTGTAGTCTATCTTTGCCACAAGGTATTCTAAAGCAGTTAGAAAGGATTCAGAGACAGTGCCTCTGGAGGAAATATGGTCAGGAGAAGGGGCACTCTTTGGCTGCTTGGCCCCTTGTCTGCAGGCCTAAGATGAAGGGGGGGGGCTTGGAATTTTGAATCTGGGACTACAAAATGATGCACTGCTTCTTAAGTACCTGAATAAGTTCTATAATAAAGCAGATGTGCCATGGGTTCGTTTGGTGTAGGATTCATACTACTTTCAGAGAATTCCTCATGACACTACTCTATGTGGCTCTTTCTGGTGGAGGGACATTTGCAAATTAATGGATAAGTTTAGGGCTATTACCTCTGTCACTATTGGTAGAGGAGATTCTGTGTTATTTTGGTCTGATCATTGGGAGATTGACCAGTCTTGCATTCCTCTGCAAGAAAGGTTTCTAAGGCTTTTCTCTTTTTGCTTGCAGAAGAACCTCTCTGTCATGGAAGTGGTACAGGCAGGAAATTTGCAGCAAATGTTTTCTTTACCATTGTCTGAACTGGCTTTTAGGGAGTTCAATCAGTTATCAAGCTTGTTAGCTGTGACCTCCTTGGACAATGGTTGTAATGATATCTGGACTTGGAGGCATGAAAAAAGGCGAAGTACTCAGCAAAAAAGTACTATGATTTTGCCCATCAGCCTGTTCCTGCCAATCCCATTCTGAGCTGGGTTTGGAAGAGTTGCTGTACCATGACAATTAAAATGTTTGCCTGGCTGGTAATTATGGACAGAGTTAACACCAAGGATATGATTCAACGACGCCATTGGAAAATTCATGATGGACCTAGTTGTGTCCTATGCCTGACTGGAGTAATTGAGGATAGGAACCATCTGTTCTTCCAATGTAACTTCAGTATGAGAATCTAGAACTATCTGCAGGTTTCCTGGTTGGATAGCAACGATATGGTGCAGATTGCCTTACATGCCAGAAAGGAGTTTAATAAGCCTTTTTTCTCAGAGGTGGTATTTCTTACATGGTGTAATATTTGGAAAGTTCGGAATGACATGGCTTTTAGACATGTCAAACCAACTTTTAGGCAGTGGAGAAATGGGTTTGTTCACAATATTACTCTTCTTTCACACCGGATCAAGACCAGATACAAGGAAGCTCTACTCTAATGGATTGATTTCTTGTCCCCTTGAGGGCCATCTTATATGTATCTTCTTTCTTTCCTAGTTGTAGATTTTAGTGCCTCTCCTTTCTTTTTAGATTTATATAGCCTTTCCTGTATAGTTTTCTTCTGTGTCTTTGTTCCTCCTCTTGAGGAACCTTGTATTTGTACCTTGTTTTTTTCTAATAAAATGCTGTGGGGTGTAAGCTCTGCAGTCTTCCAGGTCAAAAAAAACACATGGAGGATGACATCAAGTGGTGATAGTGATCAAGTTTGCGGTGTGCAAGTTCAAGTGGAGAATCACAAAGAGATCATGCTTGAAGCTTGTCGTCCATTGTGGTGACGATGGACCTGTGAAGGTGTGCCGAAGAGTGGCTCACCCATAGCGGAGTATGGGGGAGCAATCTACTAGTCTTCATCAAGCCAGCGCAATCAAGAAAGGTTGTCTGTCGGTGTCAAAACCGGCGGATCTCGGGTAGGGGGTCCCGAACTGTGCGTCTAAGGCGGATGGTAACAGGAGGCAGGGGACACAATGTTTTACCCAAGTTCGGGCCCTCTTGATGGAGGTAAAACCCTACGTCCTGCTTGATCTATTCTTGATGATATGAGTATTACAAGAGTTGATCTACCACGAGATCTGAGAGGCTAAACCCTAGAAGCTAGCCTATGGTATGATTGTATGTTGTCCTACGGACTAAAACCCTCCGGTTTATATAGACACCGGAGGGGGCTAGGGTTACACAAGGCCGGTTACAAAGGAGGAGATATACATATCCGTATTGCCTAGCTTGCCTTCCACGCCAAGTAGAGTCCTATCCGGACACGAGACGAAGTCTTCAATCTTGTATCTTGATAGTCCAACAGTCTGGCCAAAGGATATAGTCCGGCTGTCCAGAGACCCCCTAATCCAAGACTCCCTCAGTAGCCCCTAAACCAGGCTTCAATGACGATGAGTCCGGCGCGCAGTGTTGTCTTCGGCATTGCAAGGCGGGTTCCTCCTCCGAATACACCACGGAAGAATTTGAATACAAGGATAGTGTCCGACCCTGCAAAATAAGTTCCACATACCACCGTAGAGAGAATAATATTTCCACAAATCTAATCTGCTGACACGTTTTGGCAACATGACATTATGCCATGGCCCGGTGGTTATTCAAACCGTTTCCTTTAACTAGCCCCGCACATAACGTGAGGCAGCTTCTTGACACGTCTTGTCAAAGCAGAGACCGTGTCCCCCTTATTATGGGATTCTCATCAATACGGGCATGGGTAACCCAACCGCGCCATCGATTACGGCGCTTGGGGGATAAGCGAGTTTTACCAGGCTAGTGGGGGCGCATAGTTTCGGCCGCCCTTATAAAGGGATAAGGTTTAACCTTTTTCTACCCACGCCTTCTTCCTCCTTGCTCATCCATTCTTGCGCACTCGAGCTCCAACGCCCAAGTCCACATCCTTCTCCTCAACCTTCTCCAAACATGTCCGGAGCGGGAGGCAAGTGGATGGCGTCCTCCGACACGGAGGGACACATCAAAAAGCTGCGCGGGGTCGGATACCTAGCCGCGAATATCGCGCATCGGCTGCCCGCTGCGGGGCAGATCGTCCCTACCCCGAAACCTCACGAGAGGGTAGTTTTCCTCCACCACTTCCTCCGCGGACTGGGGTTTCCCCTCCATCCATTCGTCTGCGGTATCATGTTCTACTACGGGCTGGACTTTCATGATCTGGCCCCGAACTTCATCCTCAACATTTCGGCCTTCATCGTCGTGTGTGAGGCTTTCCTCCGCATCCGGCCCCACTTCGGCCTGTGGCTGAAGACCTTCAATATCAAGACAAAGGTGGTGGGAGGCCAACAAGCAGAATGTGGTGGAGCCATGGTGGGCAAGATGCCCAATGTTATATGGCTTGAAGGCTCCTTCGTGGAGACCATAAAGGGGTGGCAATCGGCGTGGTTCTACATCACTGAGCCGCGTGACACCAACTGGTTGGCGGCCCCCGAGTTTCGATCCGGAATCCTCACGCGGCTCACCTCCTGGAAAGAGAAGGGCCTATCCTGGGGTTCATCGGTGGAGCTGGACGGACTCCGGAAATGTATCCAGAATATGGCAAGCAAGAAGCTCAAGCTTGTCAACATAGTCCAGGTCATGCTCATCCGCCGGATCCTCCCATGTCAACAACGGGATTTCAACTTGTGGGAGTTCGACCTGACCCAGCACCAGACTCTGAGCGATCTCTTCGACACGACGCACAAGGACGTCTGGAGGGTGCTGTACTAGGGCGCCGAGGTCCCTCCCTCTCTCACCGAGGACCGCGGGCTAAGCGCGAAGCGCCGAGCACATTCGGTGAGTTCTATACATCCAGTAGGATATTTATTTCCCCTAGCTTAACCATGTGCGGGGTCTGAGCTCCATGCCTTTGACAGGACTGGGTGGAGACGTCGGGGCAGATTAACTGTCTGTCCCCTCTGCCTGAAGACACTGGGGACGCTCTCCTGACGGAGATGCTGACTCCGGCTCCTTACAAGGTGCCGGAGAAGACCAAGAAGGCCAAGGGAACCCGAAAGAGTTCCCGACGCCAGGTGTTATCGGACTCATCGTCCGATAACTCCGTGACACACTCCTCCCCCGAAGACGAGGAGGAAGATGAAGATGCTCGCCCTTTAGTCGGGGGAGATAAGAAAAGGAAGGCCACCCCAACCGAGGGGGGGGGGCAAAGGGTCGAAGAAGGGCAGGACCCTCCTTCCGAACTACTCCACCACCGCCGCTGAAGGCAAAGACGAGTGGCTGCTCAGGGCCAAGCCCCTGGCGAAGTCGTAAGTATTCGGATACTAGAGTAACTCATAGCATGCCTTTGTCGCACTGCTTCTCCTAACACCGAATTATGACTATGCAGACCGCCACGAGCCCGTATCGACGTATCCTCGTCGAACGGCTCCCTGGGCTCGTCGGATATGGATAGCGATCCACTTCCGACTGCCACCTCCCCTTGCCCTACGGACAACACCGAGGTATTGTCTCAAGAGGCACCGGGTCGAGGGGAGACAGTCCCGGAGGCGCCTCAAGGCGACCTTCCGGACTCCAGGAGTAGATGGAGCAAGGCTCCCGAGGGTTCCGAGTTCGGCCCTCAGCCGAACACCGCGCCGGAACCCCCAGTGGTTCCGGACTCGGGCAGGCGGCCTCCTTCCAGAAGGGGCAAGACGCATGTGCCGGTGACCTCTGTCCATCCAGAGGCACCGAACAATCTGCTGGGAGCGCTTCGCAGCGCTTCCATCGACGAAGAGCACCGCACTATTATGAGTGCGGTGGTCTAGAAGGTTCAGTCCGCCAAGAGTGGACTGACTGAAGCCTATGCCAGCCTTCTAACAGGCTTTGAGGTAGGTTTTTGAAATATAGGAAAAATATTACCGCATAGACAATAGCCCCTGACGCTCTTTTCGGTGTTCACAAAGAAAAGCCGAACAGAGGATCAAACAATATCGCAGGAGTCTAATATAAGTGTCTATATGCGTATGCAGGCTTCACTGCTGGCCTCTGCCGCACTGATTGCGGAGGTCGCCACACTGAAGCAGGACCTCAAAGGGTCCAAGGAAGAGCTCGGCCTTGCCAAGAGGCAGCTCGAGGAGAACAAAGGTAAGTAGTACCTAGTCTATGGATATATATAAAAATAATGCAATTGCAAAATGACAGGACCATCATAAATTTGCCAGGGGCCACGACCGAGGTGGCGACCCTGAAGCGAGCGCTATCCGAGGCCGAAAACAAAGCAGCCAAAGAGCGCACCGAGCGGGAAAGGAAGGAGGCTCGGGTGGGCGAGGTGCAGCAAGAGCTCCACGCTCTCGTGACGAAGCACGAGGCGTTGGAGCTTGACTTGAAGATGCGAGAGTCCGAGCTTGCCGCGGCCCTCGAGAGCGCAAAGAATGCCAAGGACGAAGCCCAAAAGGCCCTCCAGGAGATTGATGCAATGAAGAAGATAGCGGCGAGTAAGGCATTCTATATGCAAAGCAAGCATGTGAAAGTAAATTACTTGTTACTTACCCGAATCCAGAGCTCTCCAGGAGCATTCGCAGATTTGCCCCGCAGCGTGCCGGATGCCGCACAGTTTTACCAGGCCGAGGAGGGAAGCTCAATGGAGAAGCTGTTCTGGTCTCAGTATACTGGGACCGAACACCCGATGCCTCTGAGCGACCAGCTGAAGCAACTGGTCGAGCTGCACAAGGCGGCCAAACAGGCCATGAAGGGCTTTATAGTCCGGATGTGGCCTGGCGATGCCCTTCCCAATAGCTACTTCGGCCTGGTGAGGTGGCTTATGGATGCCTATCCACGGCTGGAAGTCATCAAGCGATCCGTCTGCATCGAAGGTGCACGTCGGGCTTTCGCCCGTGTGAAGGTGCAATGGGCCAAGATGGACGCCGTGAAGCTGGTGAAGGAAGGGCTGCCGGAGGGCAAGGAGCATCGCCACCCCGAGATGTACTATGAGGGTGTCCTGAAGGGTGCCCGTCTTGTAGCGGACGAGTGTACGAAAGATGTAATATTTGAGTAAACTTGCTCGTGTAATCCTGTATTATGAAAACTTGTTCATATGTGCTATGCAACACTTGTTTGAATTTAAAATATTGCCTTCTGTTCGGCCATTTATCAAATCTGAGAGATGGCTAGTCGTCGTCTTCTGCCCCCACGCCACGAGTGCTGGGGTGTTCGGGATAAACCTGAGCACTCTTGTTCCCATTGTTGGGTCCATCGAGGGAGGTGCTCAGCACAATGAACAAGGCAATCGGACTATACTGCGTTATCACTCTCACTTAGCCATAGAATTCTATAATTTTAAATTTTGGCGAAGCCCCTAGTATTCGGAAGGCCAAATTCGGGGCGCGATACATGCCTTAAGCCGGACAGGGCCGACTCCTCGCTCTAAGTGGCATAAGTCTTTAGGGACTTGAAACCTCTCGAACAGCGACCAGTCTCTCGCCTTATCATGACAGTCAGTTTTATCTTTCTCTACTAAGGTGCTTAGCCCAGCATAACCTGGGCACAATCGCAGTAGTTCTCCCAGTGCTACCTTAGCCGATATAGCGGAACGTAAGGTACCAAAACATGGGAGCCGGGCAAACCCAACTATTGACCCAAGACATGATTCGGAGCTGATGCATATAATGCTATAAGTTCGGGGTGCCGCACTGTCGAAAGTGTTCGGACTTCTCACGCCGTATTATGGGGTATGCTTAAGCCCCTGGCGTATTGGCCGTACCAGAGTGTACGGGTGCTAGATGTCGTGGATGAACATATATATATATATATATAA
The DNA here is from genome assembly GCF_056163025.1 of Triticum urartu. Taxonomy (NCBI): domain Eukaryota; kingdom Viridiplantae; phylum Streptophyta; class Magnoliopsida; order Poales; family Poaceae; genus Triticum; species Triticum urartu. The sequence continues at coordinate 448,295,389 of NC_141878.1, read as the reverse complement.
AGGAGGAATGCAATAATAGTCTTAATGCTATGCATTGTTTATTCAAAAAGGTGCGTCAAAACAGAATGATACAAGTAGTGCGACAAGCAAAAAGTAGGGCTGTTTGACATGTCCCTTCCAAGGGCAAGCTAAGGAATAGTATTAAAGAAAATATTTCACTTATTATCGTAATCCACCTGGGAGTTTCGTGGTGTGACGTAGCTTTCTGCCTCCTTGGTTGCTGCATCATGTGTTCGGCAATCATGCTGCCGGACAGGGTTTCTAGAGATTAAAGTCCTGAAATGAGAAAAATAACAAAGCGGGAAGCCCCTAGTGTGGTTTAAGCCGCGTATTGGGGCATGCTGTAGTTGTGCCCCCCTCCCCGCCTGTGCCCATGGTATTTTTAATGCGTAATTATGTACGCGTGGCACAAATTTCGCTGTTTGGCTGGGACTGGGGTGGGGGGCGCATTGCTATGTGAGCTCGGAACATGCCAGGCGGTTCAGTTGCCGATTACTCCGGGCGCGCTTGAAGTTGTCCGGGTTCTCAATCGCCGAACTAGTGGATTGCCTTAAGAGGCTGCTTTGTGCTTCTGCTGCAAGGGCCGCAGTGTGCTCCTCTATGCGGAGAGAGCGCTTTGTGTTTCCATTGACTGTGATGACCCCCCGAGGTCCTGGCATCTTGAGCTTGAGATATGCATAATGCGGTACCGCATTGAATCTTGCGAATGCGGTTCACCCGAGCAGTGCATGGTAGCCATTGCAAAACGGGACTATGTCGAAGATTAACTCTTCGCTTCGGAAGTTATCCGGGGATCCGAAGACCCCTTTCAGTGTGATTGAGCCTATGCAATGGGCCTCTACACCTGGTATGACACCTTTAAAGGTCGTTTTTGTGGGTTTGATCCTTGAGGTGTCTATACCCATTTTGCGCACAGTGTCCTGATAAAGCAGGTTCAGGCTGCTGCCGCCGTCCATTAGGACTCGAGTGAGGTGAAATCCGTCAATGATTATGTCTAGGACCAGTGCGGCGAATCCGCCATGACGGATACTAGTGGGGTGGTCCCTGCGATCGAAGGTGATCGGTTAGGAGGACCATGAGTTGAACTTTGGGGCGACTGGCTCCAACGCATATACGTCCCTGAGCGCACGCTTCCGCTCCCTCTTGGGGATGTGGGTTGCGTATATCATGTTCACCGTCCGCACTTGTGGGGTGAACCTCTTCTGTCCTCTGCTGTTCGTCTGCCGGGGCTCCTCCTCGTCATTGCTATGTGACCCCTTATCTTTGTTTTCGGCATTTAACTTGCCGACCTACTTGAACACCCAACAATCCCTGTTGGTGTGGTTTGCTGGCTTGTCGGGGGTGCCGTGTATTTGGCATGAGCGATCGAGTATACGGTCCAAACTAGACGGGCCCGGAGTGCTTCTTTTGAATGGCTTTTTCCGCTGACCAGGTTTAGAGCCTTTGAACCCGGTATTGACTACCGTATCCTCGGTATTGTCGCTGTTAATGTGGCGCTTATATTTGTTGCAATGTGACCTGCCATTGCCGTCCTTGGTATCCGAAGTACCATGGTTCTTTGATATGTTATTGTTGCGAGCCAGCCAGCTGTCCTCTCCCACACAGAAGTGGGTCATGAGTGTCGTGAGGGCTGCTATAGATTTCGGCTTTTCCTGGCCAAGGTGCTGGGCGAGCCATTCGTCGCGGATGTTGTGCTTGAAAGCTGCTAGGGCCTCTGCATCCGGACAGTCGACGATTTGATTTTTCTTTGTTAGGAACCGTGTCCAGAATTGCCTGGCCGATTCCTATGGCTGCTGAACTATGTGGCTCAAGTCATCGGCATCTGGTGGTCGCACATAAGTGCCCTGAAAGTTGTCCAGGAATGCGGCTTCCAGATCTTCCCAACAACCAATGGACTCTGCTGGCAAGCTATTGAGCCAATGCCGAGCTGGTCCTTTGAGCTTGAGTGGGAGGTATTTAATGGCGTGTAGATCATCACCGCGGGCCATGTGGATATGGAGGAGGAAATCCTCGATCCATACCGCAGGATCTGTTGTGCCGTCGTATGATTCTATATTTACGGGTTTGAAACCCTCTGGGATTTGATGATCCATTACATCGTCTGTGAAGCATAGGGGGTGTGCGGCGCCTCTGTACTGGGCTATGTCGCGACGCAACTCGAATGAGTCTTGCCGGCTGTGTCTGGTCCAGCCGGGCTTACTTTTACTGTATCTGGCGTGATGATTATCGTCTCGCATAGTGGCGCGCTGCTACGTCTCGAGCTAGCGTTGGTTTTCCCCGAAGAGGAGGGGGTGATGCAGCACAGTAGCGTAAGTATTCCCCTCAGTTTTTGAGAACCAAGGTATCAATCCAGTAGGAGGTCACGCGCAAGTCCCTCGTACCTGCACAAAATGGTAGCAACTCGCAACCAACGCTTAGGGGTTGTCAATCCCTTCACGGTCACTTACGAGAGTGAGATCTGATAGAGATAATATTTTTGGTATTTTTGGTATAAAGATGCAAAGTGAAAGGTAAAAGCAAAACAAGTAAAATAAAGTAATGGAGATTGATATGATGAGAATAGACCCGGGGGCCATAGGTTTCACTAGTGGCTTCTCTCAAGAGCATAGATATTCTATGGTGGGTGAACAAATTACTGTTGAGCAATTAATAGAATTGAGCATAGTTATGAGGTTATCTAGGTATGATCATGTATATAGGCATCACGTCCATGACAAGTAGACCGATTCCTGCCTGCATCTACTACTATTACTCCACTCATCGACTGCTATCCAGCATGCATCTAGAGTATTAAGTTAAAAACAGAGTAACGCCTTAAGCAAGATGACATGATGTAGAGGAATAAATTCATGCAATATGATAAATACCCCATCTTGTTATCCTCGATGGCAACAATACAATACGTGCCTTGCAACTCTTTCTGTCACTGAGTAAGGACACCGCAAGATTGAACCCAAAGCTAAACACTTCTCCCATTGCAAGAACTACCAATCTAGTTGGCCAAACCAAACGGATAATTCGAAGAGACTTGCAAAGATAACTCAATCATACATAAAAGAATTCAGAGAAGATTCAAATATTATTCATAGATAAGTTGGATCATAAACCCACAATTTATCGGTCTCAACAAACACACCGCAAAAAGAAGATTACATCGAATAGATCTCCACGAGAGAGGGGGAGAACATTGTATTGAGATCCAAAAAGAGAGAAGAAGCCATCTAGCTACTAGCTATGGACCCGAAGGTCTGAAGTAAACTACTCACACTTCATCGGAAGGGCTATGGTGTTGATGTAGAAGCCCTCCGTGATGGATGCCCTCTCCGGCGGAGCTCCAGAACAGGCCCCAAGATGGGATCTCGTGGATACAGGAAGTTGCGGCGGTGGAATTAGGTTTTTTGGCTCCCCTGGTCTAATGGGGGTACGTAGGTATATATAGGAGGAAGGAGCACGTCGGTGGAGCTCCGAGGGGCCCACGAGGCAGGGGGCGCGCCCAGGGGGGGGGGGGGTGGGCGCCCTCCACCCTCGTGACCTCCCCGGAAACTTCTTGGAGTAGGGTCCAAGTCTCCTGGATCATGTTCGGTGAGAAGATCACGTTCCCGAAGGTTTCATTCCGTTTGGACTCCGTTTGATATCCTGTTTCCTCGAAATACTGAAATAGGCAAAAAACAACAATTCTGGGTTGGGCCTCCGGTTAATAGGTTAGTCCCAAAAATAATATAAAAGTGGAAAATAAAGCCCAATATAGTCCAAAACAGTAGATAAAGTAGCATGGAGCAATCAAAAATTATAGATACGTTGGAGACGTATCAGGCATCCCCAAGCTTAATTCCTGCTCGTCCTCGAGTAGGTAAATGATAAAAAGAGAATTTTTGATGCGGAGTGATACTTTGGCATAATTTCAATGTAAATCTTCTTAATCATGGTATGAATATTCAGATCCGAAAGGTTCACGACAAAAGTTCATATTGACATAAAAATGATAATACTTCAAGCATACTAATCAGACAATTATGTCATCTCAAAATAACATGGCCAAAGGAAGTTCATCCCTACAAAATCATATAGTTAGGCTATGCTTCATTTTCGTCACACAAAGATGTTCCCAACTTCTATACCCCCGATGACAAGCCAAGCAATTGTTTCATACTCAAATAATCTCAAACTTTTTCAACCTTCACGCAATACATGAGCGCGAGCCATGGACATAGCACTATGGGTGGTATAGAATATGATGACGGGAATTGTGTGGAGGAGACAAAAAAGGAGAAAGTCTCACATCAACGAGGCTAATCAATGAGCTATGGAGATGCCCATCAATTGATGTTAATGCAAGTAGTAGGGATTGCCATGCAACGGATGCACTAGAGCTAAGAATGCTCAACAAAAGAAAACTAGTGGGTGTGCATCCAACTTGCTTGCTCATGAAGACCTAGGGCATTTTGAGGAAGCCCATCGTTGGAATATGCAAGCCAAGTTCTATAATGAAAAATTCCCACTAGTATGAACAAGACAACTTATGAGACTCACTATATGAAAATCATGGTGCTACTTTGAAGCACAAGTGTGGAAAAAGAGATAGTAGCATTGCCCTTTTTATTTTCTCTTTTTTTGGGCCTTTCTTTTTTCTTTTTGGCCTTTCTCTCTCTCTTCTTTTTTTTTGATTTGGGCAATGCTCTAATAATGATGATCATCACACTTCTATTGATTACAACATAATGATTACAACTCGATACTAGAACAAGATATGACTCTATATGAATGCCTCCGGCGGTGTACCGGGATGGTGCAATGAATCAAGAGTGACATGTATGAAAATAATGCATGGTGGCTTTGCCACAAATACGATGTCAACTACAAGATCATGTAATGGCAATATGACAAAAGTAAAGCATGTCATGATGATGATGATGATGGAAGTTGCATGGCAATATATCTCGGAATGGCTATGGAAATGCCATGATAGGTAGGTATGGTGGCTGTTTTGAGGAAGATATAGGGAGGTTTATGTGTGAAAGAGCGTATCATATCACGGGGTTTGGATGCACCGGCGAAGTTTGCACCAACTCTCAATGTGAGAAAGGGCAATGCACGGTACCGAAGAGGCTAGCAAATGGCGGAAAGGTAAAAGTGCGTATAATCCATGGACTCAACATTAGTCAAAAGAACTCATATACTTATTGCAAAAATTTAGAAGTCATCAAAAATCAAGTACTACGCACATGCTCCTAGGGGGATAGATTGGTAGGAAAAGACCATCGCTCGTCCCCGACCGCCACTCATAAGGATGCACAAGCCAGGTACACTTCATGCTTCAAATTTGTTACACAACTTTAACCATACGTGCATGCTACGGGACTTGCTAACTTCAACACAAGTATTTCTCAAATTCACAACTACTCAACTAGCACGACTATGATATTATCACCTCCATATCTCAAAATAATTATCAAGCATCAAACTTATCTTAGTATTCAACCCACTAAAAAGAAAGTTTCACATATCTTGAATACCAAGTATATTAACATTAAGCAAATTACCATGCTATTAACGACTCTCAAAATAATCTAAGTGAAGCATGAGAGATCAAGTTTCTTTAAAAAAAACCACCACCGTGCTCTAAAAGATCTAAGTGAAGCACTAGAGCAAAAATTATCACGCTCAAAAAGATATAAGTGAAGCACATAGATAAACTATCAAGCTCAAAAGATATAAGTGAAGCACATAGAGTATTCTAACAAATTTCAATTCATACATGGCTCTCTCAAAAGGTGTGTACAGCAAGGATGATTGTGGTAGACTAACAAGCAAAGACACAAATAATACAAGACGCTCCAAGCAAAACACATATCATGTGGTGAATAAAAATATAGCTCCAAGTAAATTACCGATGGAAGTGGACGAAAGAGGGGATGCCTTCCGGGGCATCCCCAAGCTTTGACTTTTTGGTGTCCTTGGATTATCTTGGGGGTGCCACGGGCATCCCCAAGCTTAGGCTCTTGCCACTCCTTGTTCCATAATCCATCAAAAGAATTCACCCAGAACTTGAAAACTTCACAACACAAAACTCAATAGAAATCTCGTGAGCTCCGTTAGAGAAAGAATACAAAAGACTACTTTAAGGTACTGTAGTGAACTTGTTATTTATTTGTATTGGTGTTAAACCTACTGTATTCCAACTTATCTATGGTTTATAAACTATTTTACTAGCCATAGATTCATCAAAATAAGCAAACAACACACGCAAAACAGAATCTGTCAAAAACAGAAAAGTCTGTAGTAATCTGTTACTAACGCAAACTTCTGGAACCCAAAAAATTCTACCAAAATTAGACGACCTGGGAAATTTGTTTATTGATCAGAAGCAACTGGAATCACTATTTTATCACATTCTGGTGATTTTTGACAATTCGGGCACTGAGCGCAAAGATTCTGTAAATTACAGCAAGATCAAATAACTATCTTCCAAGAAGATCTAATAGGTTTAACTTGGCACAAACACTAATTAAAAGATAAAACCACATCTAAACAGAATCTAGATGGATTATTTATTCCTAAACAAAACCAAAAACAAAAAACACAAAATAAAATTGGGTTGCCTCCCAACAAGCGCTATCGTTTAACGCCCCTAGCTAGGCATAAAAGCAAGGATAGATCTAGGTATTGCCATCTTTAATAGGCAATCCATAAGTGGCTCTCATGATAGATTCGTATGGTAATTTTATTTTCTTTCTAGGAAAGTGTTCCATGCCCTTATTTAAGGGAAATTGGAATTTAATATTCCCTTCCTTCATATCAATAATTGCACCAATCGTTCTAAGGAAAGGTCTACCAAGAATAATAGGACATGAAGGATTGCAATCTATATCAAGAACGATAAAATCTACGGGCACATAATTCCTATTTGCAACAATAAGAACATCATTAATTCTTCCCATAGGTTTTTGAATAGTGGAATCCGCAAGATGCAAGTTTAGAGAGCAATCATCAAAGTCATGGAAATCTAACAAATCACACAAAGCTTTGGGGATAGTAGAGACACTAGCACCCAAATCACACAAAGCATGAAACTCATAATTTTTAATTTTAATCTTAATTGTAGGTTCCCACTCATCATGGAGTTTTCTAGGGATAGAAACTTTCAACTCAAGCTTTTCTTCATAAGATTGCATTAAGGCGTCAACAATGTGTTCGGTAAAGGCCTTATTTCGACTATAAGCATGAGGAGAATTTAACACGGATTGCAACAAGGAAATACAATCAATTAAAGAGCAATTTTCATAGTTAAATTCCTTGAGATCCAAAATAGTGGGTTTAGCAATATCTAGATTTTTATTTCTTTCAATCCCTTTTTTATCAATTTCATCATTAGGATCTAAAAACTCAGAATTCTTAGAACGCCTTCTAGGTAAGGGAAGATCATAATCAGATTCATCAAGATTCATATTGCAAAACAAAGATTTAATAGGGGACACATCGATAACTTTCATATTTTCATCTTGATTTTCATAGTTATTCGGTTTAGCGGCCATCTTATTGACTAAGGTGGCTTGCATATCCGAAATTTCAGCGGTCATTTTTTCAAGATGAGCAATTTGGGCTCTTACACCATCAAATTCTTTGGACATATCATCGAGCTATTTATTCATATAACTCATAAAACTCTTTTGTTCCTTAAGCTCGTTTCTAAAGAAATTATTATGCTCGAATTGCAAGACCATAAACTTCCTAACATTGTTTTCGATATCTTCTAGCCTTTTAAGGTGAAGATCACCAAAATTAGGTAAGGCCATCGTGACGAACAAGCAAGCAAACTAACACATGAGCAAACAAAAGGCAAAGGGAAAAAGAGGAGGAGATTGGGAAAGAGAGGGCGAATAAAACGGCAAGGGTGAACTGGGGGAGAGGAAAACGAGAGGCAAATGGCAAATAATGTAATGCGAGAGATAGAGATTGTGATGGGAACTTGTTATGTTGATTTTTGCGTAGACTCTCCGGCAACGGCGCCAGAAATGGCTCGTTGACGGGAGAGTAAATCTTGACTTGACTCGGCATAGGCCTCCCCGGCAACGGCGCCAGAAATCCTTCTTGCTACGTCTTGAGCTAGCGTTGGTTTTCCCCGAAGAGGAGGGGGTGATGCAGCACAGTAGCGTAAGTATTTCCCTCAGTTTTTGAGAACCAAGGTATCAATCCAGTAGGAGGTCACGTGCAAGTCCCTCGTACCTGCACAAAATGGTAGCAACTCACAACCAACGCTTAGGGGTTGTCAATCCCTTCACTGTCACTTACGAGAGTGAGATCTGATAGAGATAATATTATTGGTATTTTTGGTATAAAGATGCAAAGTGAAAGGTAAAAGCAAAACAAGTAAAATAAAGTAATGGAGATTGATATGATGAGAATAGACCCAGGGGCCATAGGTTTCACTAGTGGCTTCTCTCAAGAGCATAGATATTCTATGGTGGGTGAACAAATTACTGTTGAGGAATTAATAGAATTGAGCATAGTTATGAGGTTATCTAGGTATGATCATGTATATAGGCATCACGTCCATGACAAGTAGACCGATTCCTGCCTGCATCTACTACTATTACTCCACTCATCGACCGCTATCCAGCATGCATCTAGAGTATTAAGTTAAAAACAGAGTAACGACTTAAGGAAGATGACATGCTGTAGAGGAATAAATTCATGCAATATGATAAATACCCCATCTTGTTATCCTCGATGGCAACAATACAATACGTGCCTTGCAACTCTTTCTGTCACTGAGTAAGGACACCGCAAGATTGAACCCAAAGCTAAACACTTCTCCCATTGCAAGAACTACCAATCTAGTTGGCCAAACCAAACGGATAATTCGAAGAGACTTGCAAAGATAACTCAATCATACATAAAAGAATTCAGAGAAGATTCAAATATTATTCATAGATAAGTTGGATCATAAACCCACAATTCATCGGTCTCAACAAACACACCGCAAAAAGAAGATTACATCGAATAGATCTCCACGAGAGAGGGGGAGAACATTGTATTGAGATCCAAAAAGAGAGAAGAAGCCATCTAGCTACTAGCTATGGACCCGAAGGTCTGAAGTAAACTACTCACACTTCATCGGAAGGGCTATGGTGTTGATGTAGAAGCCCTCCGTGATGGATGCCCTCTCCGGCGGAGCTCCGGAACAGGCCCCAAGATGGGATCTCATGGATACAAGAAGTTGCGGCGGTGGAATTAGGTTTTTGGCTCCCCTGGTCTAATGGGGGTACGTAGGTATATATAGGAGGAAGGAGCACGTCGGTGGAGCTCCGAGGGGCCCACGAGGCAGGGGGGCGCGCCCAGGGGGGGCGCCCTCCACCCTCGTGACCTCCCCGGAAACTTCTTGGAGTAGGGTCCAAGTCTCCTGGATCACGTTCGGTGAGAAGATCACGTTCCCAAAGGTTTCATTCCGTTTGGACTCCGTTTGATATTCTGTTTCCTCGAAATACTGAAATAGGCAAAAAACAGCAATTCTGGGCTGGGCCTCCGGTTAATAGGTTAGTCCCAAAAATAATATAAAAGTGGAAAATAAAGCCCAATATAGTCCAAAACAGTAGATAAAGTAGCATGGAGCAATCAAAAATTATAGATACGTTGGAGACGTATCACGCGCCCTCGTGATCCGTAGATCGATCTTGCATGTTTTGCTTTGTCCTCCAATACATCTCACAGGTCTGGTGTATTTTCCCATGCCTTTTTATTTGAATGGCGTCGGGGTGCGGGCTGAGCTTTTGGCTGGAATGCCTCTCTGTCGCGGCCACGAGGTGGCCGATCAGCCGCGTCATACGCCGGGGATGTTGGTTTTGGTGCTTCCTCCTCCAGTCGGGGTAGCAACCTGCACTTTGGGTAACTCTTGGAGGGGCATTCGAGTTTATATTCCTCGGCCGCCAGGACTTCAGTCCATCTGTCAGCTAGGAAATCTTGATCAGCTTGAAGCTGCTGCTGATTTTTCTTGAGGCTATTTTCCGTGGCTATAAGCCGGCGCTTGAAGCGCTCTTGTTCGACGGGATCATCTGGCACGACGAATTCATCCTCGTCGAGGCTTGCCTCGTCTTCAGAGGGAGGCATGTAATTATCATCCTCCGCCTCTCCATCTGCCGCTCTCTCAGGCGGGCTGGCTCGTTCATCCTCCTTCCCTAAATCTTACTGGAGGGGATTGTTGTTGTCTTCAGCACTGTCCGGAGTGCTATTATCTCTGGTGCCGGTATCACCACTTTTGCCTTGGAGGGACTTAGAGCGGCGCCGCTGACGCCGGCGCTTGGGTTGATTTTTGAAGGGGTCATCCTCTGTTGTCTCGTCGCCATTGCCTTCTTTGGGTGTGTCCACCATGTATATATCGTATGATGAGGTGGCTGTCCAGTGCCCTATGGGCAGTGGTTCCTCTTCGTCTCCTGCATCGTCATCCATGCCGTCGATGTCATTGGAGTCGAAGTCGAGCATGTCGGTTAAGTCGTCGACATTGGCTACTAAGTGGGTGGTGGGTGGGCGGCAAATTTCTTCGTCATCCGCATCCCAATCCTGCCGGACGTAGTTCGGCCAAGCCTCTCCTGACAAGGAGAGAGACCTTAATGAGTTCAGTATGTCGCCAAAGGGCGAGTGCTGAAAAATATCCGCGGAGGTAAACTCCATGATCGGCACCCAATCGGATTCGACAGGAATGGGCGCAGGTGGTTCGGAGTCCATGGCCGGAGAAGGATCCGGCAGTTTGGCAACACGGCTCTCGTGAAGGGTAAGGTCGATGTTCGGCTCGATCGCCGCTGAGGATACGTCCTCTGTGACAGGGTCCATCCACCCGTCCATGGATAGCGCAACTGGCTCCAAATTGAGGCTCGGAGCGGCTGCCGGTGCGATCTCCTGAATACGGTCTGATGGTAGAGCTAAATCGTACTCATCGTGACCGCACGGCGCACAAGGCAGGGGCTCGAATCCGTCGAAGATCAAGTCTCCACGGATATCGGCTGTGTAGTTTAAGCTTCCAAACCTAACCTGGTGGCCAGGGGCGTAACTTTCGATCTGCTCCAGATGGCCAAGCGAGTTGGCCCGCAGTGCAAAGCTGCCGAACACAAAGATCTGTCCGGGGAGAAAAGTCTCACCCTGGACTGCATCACTATCGATGATCGTAGGAGCCATCAAGCCTAACGGCGACGACACAGAGGAACTCTCAATGAAAGCACCAATGTCGTTGTCAAAACTGGCGGATCTCGGGTAGGGGGTCCCGAACTGTGCGTCTAAGGCGGATGGTAACAGGAGACAGGGGACACGATGTTTTACCGAAGGTTCGGGCCCTCTTGATGGAGGTAAAACCCTACGTTCTTCTTGATCTATTCTTGATGATATGAGTATTACAAGAGTTGACCTACCACGAGACCGGAGAGGCTAAACCCTAGAAGCTAGCCTATGGTATGATTGTATGTTGTCCTATGGACTAAAACCCTCCGGTTTATATGGACACCGGAGGGGGCTAGGGTTGCACAAGGTCGGTTACAAAGGAGGAGATATACATATCCGTATTGCCTAGCTTGCCTTCCACGCCAAGTAGAGTCCTATCCGGACACGAGACAAAGTCTTGAATCTTGTATCTTCATAGTCCAACAGTCCGACCAAAGGATATAGCCCGGCTATCCGGAGACCCCCTAATCCAGGACTCCCTCATTGTCCAACTTGAGGAGGTCAAGATCGTCATCATCTAGATCAAGTGGATTATGCGCAAGGAAAAAGTTTGTCCATGATAGGTTTTCTATTTTACCAGTCTCATGGTGTTATTTAGGAGACCGAGTTATAGGATTGATAGCCGTAATATCAAGGGGGGCTCTCGAGTGAGTAGCTTGATCGTATCATTCGTAGATAGCTCAAACCATTGCATGGTATCATCTTTCTTGGTTCTTATTTGACTCCTTTTCGTGTGGTTTTAAAGTTTGTGTTCGTCTTCTTGTCAAACTCAAGCTCATCGAAAACGGAGTTCTCATGCATCATCTTTGAGTTTTTCGGTGTTGGAGAGTTTGTTAGTTCATACTTGGGGAAGGTCCTCTTCCTATCCTACTGGCATTTCTTCTCCATTGCTAGTTCTTAACAAGGTTGAGTTTGCTGATTGCCGAGTCTGTTTGCACGAGTTATAGCAGTTTCAATATTGGAGCATCCTTCTATTTTTCTTGGATAGTTTTTCAGTTTTAAGCGGTAGTACTGCTCTAAGCGGTAGTACTATTCCCCCGAGCGGTAGTACCGCTTGCACGGTGCTTCCGCTTCCTTCTACCGCAACCACTTCTTCTTACTTTTATACTTCTGTTGCCCAAACTGCTCGAGCAGTAGTAGATCAGTAGTAGAGAGCGGTAGTACTACTTAAGTGGTAGTACTTCTCCTCGAGTGGTAGTACCTCTCTTGGCAGAACTACCACTCTTGTTTTTTGTCTCGTTGGGCTATTTTGACCGTGCTAAGCGGTAGTACTGCTCCCCCGAGCAGTAGTACCATTTCAGCACGAATTGTGGGCATAATAGTTGGATTCGGGGGGGGGGGGGGGTTATTTAAGGGGGCCTTCTTCCCCAATGGTCCCTATCTTTTGAGCTCGTGTTTTGCCCCCATTGTTAACCTTCTTGGAGCTTGCTATCTCTCAGTCCCTCCAATGATTTTTTCTACTTCTTGAGGGAAAAGAGAGATGAGATCTAGATCTACATTTCTACCAATCACTTTATCCTCTATGTGAGGGGAGCCCTTGGATCTAGATCTTGGAGTTCTTTTTATTCTCTTTCTTGTTCTTCCTCTCTTATTCCTCCATAACTTTCATTGCTTTGGTGGGATTTGAGAGTGAAGGACTTGGGCACTCCGTGTGCCCTTGTCATTTCATTAGGTGCATCGGTTTTGAGTTCTCCACGGTGATACATGGAAGTGAAAGGTGAGAAGCTTATTACTTTTGGGTGTTTGGGCATTGTCGTGGTCTTTTCACGGTAGATGCCCTCGTGAAAGTACTTAGGTGTGAGGCCATGGCTACGGCGATTAGCTTAAAGGGGTTGAACGGGACGAGAGACATGAGTTTACCTAGGTTAGGCCCCTCACTGACGAGGTAAAAGCCTACTTCCTGCTTTATGTCGTATTGGTTGAGTATCGATTACAAGGGAGCAGAATCACTTGACCTAGCTATCGATCAATTGTAACTTAAATTTACCCATCGCAGGGTCTCGCCTTTATATACATAGGTCAAGGCCCTCAGCTTACAAGAGTCTATGTCAGTTTACACAACGTAACCAACTTTGGTTCTAAATTGCCATGCCTTATCAAGCAAGTCACCATTGGGCGGCTTACACCGCCGGGTCTCGTGCCATCTTCTGGGCTTGGGTCCCGTCTGGTTCTCCACGTAAGTCGCCACCTGGGTTCCATATCTTGGATTCTCAGGCCTATCTAAGGCCTTCTTCATGAGTCGCCAACAGTGTAACCCGACCCCTCCTGGGCGGGTCACACCATGGGGCTATATCCCCAACATTAGGCCCCAGACCGATTTGAATTGGTTCATGTCAATCTCCACTGTCTCTAGCTGGTGAGTCTTCTTTGATCCCTTCCAGTGTTTAACCTTGAACATACCTTTATAACCCACCATACGAAAATATGACATCATTTTAAGTAAATTCAAAAAAGTGTTGTGACGTCACAATGAATCCTTTGCATTAGCTAGCCATTCCGAGAAAATCGAGGCGCCCCCTCTATTGAGATAATTATAATGCCTCCTCGATCTTTGGGCCTGCCGTTTCACTGTACCACTTTCCCTTTATAAATAGGCACGGAGGTCCATCTCTTTTCCTTTTTACCCCCGTCGCCTCCACTTCTTCTTCTTCCTCTGAAAGACCGTCATGACCGGAGCTCCGCCGCGCTAGCCCAACGACGTCGTCTGCCCCTCGTCGTGGCCGCTGCATCAACTTGTTGCGACCAGAGTTCTACCGCACGCTTCCGCCATTGTTCGGCACCATCAGGTTCCATTCTGCTCCTCCCTCAGATCCAGCATTAGGTCACGTCAGTTCTTGTAGTTCATCGGCGTTCATCTTGGCTTATCTAAGTTCATCCATACTCTGTCCAGAAGTTGTATTTCAATCCAAAAACAGGATAGGACTAGGGCGGTAGCAGTTTTAGTCCTTATTTTACATCTTGGATGGATCCCTTCTTTTTTAGAATCAACACACAACCTGCTAGTTCTTTCGCTGCTGCGCTTTAGGTTTAACAATTATTCATCTTTTTTGAACTGTCGTATATCCGTAAATATAGCTGCAATATGCAAAACTTGGTTGCCCCATACTTAGAATTTTTTAATAAGTTTGTATTCGTAGATAATTGACTCGCACTTCATTGTTCAGGCGGCTTAATAATGGATTTGTAACCCGCCTGCATGCTACCGACTTAGATTGTCACAACTTAACTTGCCGTACCTCAATCAATTTGACATTCGCCTTATCCTCTTAACTAGGGCGGCTTATAGTTTTTCCATGATTTGTCATAATGATTAATCTTATAACCATACATGGCTTGCTGCTGCTGAAACATCCTTGCAATCACTTAGGTGGCTTATCATTGCAATATTAACCCGCCATACTTTTATTCCTTGGCGGGCAGCTTTTAATCCAGCCAACCATGACTAAGACTCCCACTTCCTATGATTGGGTTGCTTCCAGAGTCTCCGAGCTCTCACTAAATGAATATGTGGACATGGGGGGTTTTGCCAGCTAAAGATATTATTCACTGGCGGGTTCCCGGCCCTAAAACTATTCCTCAACCCGGAGAGGGTGAAATTGTTATTTTCTCGGATCACCTCCTTCGTGGCTTTTCACCACCGTGTCAAAATTCTTCCGGGATGTTCTGCACTTCTACAATATTCATCCTCAAGACATTAGCCCCAACTCAGTGTCTAACATTTGTAACTTTCAAGTATTCTGTGAGGTGTACCTTCAAGAAGAGCCCATTGTTGACCTCTTTCGAGATTACTTTTATATCAACCGCTAGACTGAAATGTCAGATGGGCCTAGTCTTGAGCTTGGAGGTGTTTCCATCCAGAGGCGGAGGGATGTAACCTTTCCCTTAGCCGCACTGCCCAGTCATCCCAAAGACTGGAACTATACCTAGTTCTATTGCAAGGACACCTCCTCGGCTGGAGAAAACCCCTTGCCGGGTTACTACCCCTACCGGCTCACTACCAGCGGAGTGCTTCCAGGTCGATTGACTACCGCAGAGCGCGCCTAGTACGACCCCACATTTTCGCAGATAAGGGCTCTACTAGCCAACGACTTAATTAGAGTTGATCTGGTCCGCTGTTGGGTCGCATGGAGGATTTTGCCACTGAGCTGGCACCCCGGCTTAATGTGCCAGTATACTGGTGATACAAAGGATCCGCAGTGTTACAACCAAACATGCTTAACTGATAAAGAAATGAATGACTCAGTTAAGATGCTGCTTGGGTAATCTTTAGAGAACTGCAGCAAAGTGGGACTGAACCCTTTCTGCACTCTTAACCCGGCTCCTCCTGTAAGCATTTTGAATAAATCTTTATCCTTTTTGTCTATCTCTTGAATTTCACATCATTTTAACTTATTGCTCTTGTATATATAGAGGCCGACTCTCCCTTCTGGAAGAAGAAACTGCAAGCTGCCCCGCCCACTAAGAAGCCTAAATCAAAGACTCGTGCTACGGGCTGCCGTAAGAAGAAAACGGTAGAAGAACTTCTTGAGCTAGATGAGTCAGAGGTAGAACTTGACTCCCTTGGTCTTTTCTTTATGCAACTTATTGATGCTTATTCCTCTCAGGAAGAAGTGGAGACGATCTAGGCCAATGTAGCAGAGGTAATTCCTGTCTCCTCCAACTCATAACCTTTGCCAAGAAAGAAAACAAGGCGAGTCATCCGGAAAGTAAGATTTTCTCACCCTCTTGCTCATTTGGACCCTGACTTTCTTTTGAAGAAGCAGCAACATGAGTCAAGGCACCTGACCCGGAGTGGTGGCACTGAAGACCTTGCAGCCGGCTTATCCAACACACCGGCTCCTCGGAAATGTCGCAACGAGGTGCCTCAAAACCCAACCTTATCCTTTACGAAAGCCGGTCTCATGCGTCAACCTCTTAATCCTTCTGATTCAAACTATCAGGGAACGCCACCATCATCCGGCGACTCAACTAGAACACAGCTTCCTACCTTCGTTGTTGCCCAAGGGTAAGTCTTTTAATTTGTTGATAAAAACTTTGTGGCTATATACTCACAAATGCTTGTATTCCTGTCGCAGGGGCAAAGCAAAGGCGGGCAAAAAACAAAAGGTGGGCAGCTCTTCCAAGCCACCCGAGATGTCTGAGCTGGAGAAGCAGATGCTAGAGACCCCTGAGGTCCCGATTCAGAATCCTGAAGATCCTATTAACCAGCAAGATAACCCGCCTCCTTAGACTGACGCTGCAACCTTTGAGCCTATGGATACTGAGGTTAACCCGTGAAAGCACAAGTGCTCCCTGGGTGATTTTGGTAATTAATGTCAACATATCTCTTGTTGGACTAATGCTTTCATCTAGAATGCTTCAGATAAGTTCAACAATGGAGTGGCATGGACTAGAGGATGTGGAACCCTTTCGAGATGATAAGGACAAAGAATTGGCTCAATCTCAAAGACTCAGGACTCTACAATTTTCATTTTTAGTGATCCAAGATCACATTGAGTCCATAGGAAAGCCAATACTATTAAGAGGGGATGAGGTGTTGCTTAATGGCTTGCTTGCTCAAAGTGTTTAGTGATATGCTCCAAAGCCCTCAACCACTTTCTCAAATCCACATATGTCCCAAACCAAAAAGTCAAACTCGGCCCCACCGAAATTTCCTATCCAGCGCCACCGAGTTCATTTGACATAGCCACTGCCAGAAACCCTAATCAATTCGGTCTCACCGATGGGATCTCGGTCTCACCGAGATGGGCTTGCAAACTCTCTATTGCCTATTGCATTAATTTCGGTCCCACCGAAATATGAAATCGGTCCCACTGAGTTTGCTTGGCCAACTCTCTGTTTAACTTATTACCAAAATCGGTCCAACCGAGATGAGGCTTTATCCTAACCCTTATGGAATCGGTCCCACCGAGTTGATCATGTCGGTCCCACCGAAAACCCTAACAGTCACATTTTGAACTAAATCGGTCTGACCGAGTTGTATGATTTGGTCCCACCGAGTTTGGTGATTTGTGTGTAACGGTTAGATTTTGTGTGGAGGCTATTTATACCCCTCCACAACTCTTCATTCCTGGAGAGAGCCATCAGAACATGCCTACACTTCCAACATACATTTTCTGAGAGAGAACCACCTACACTTGTGTTGAGGTCAAGATATTCCATTCCAACCACATAAATCTTGATCTCTAGCTTTCCCCAAGTTGCTTTCCACTCAAATCATCTTTCTACCAAATCCAATCCTATGAGAGAGAGTTGAGTGTTGGGGAGACTATCATTTGAAGCACAAGAGCAAGGAGTTCATCATCAACACACCATCTATTACCTTTAGGAGAGTGGTGCCACCTATATTGGTTAGGTGTCACTTGGGAGCCTCCGTCAAGATTGTGGAGTTGAACCAAGGAGTTTGTATGGGCAAGGAGATCACCTACTTCGTGAAGATCTACCCTAGTGAGGCAAGTCCTTCGTGGGTTATGGCCATGGTGGGATAGACAAGGTTGCTTCTTCATGGACCCTTCGTGGGTGCTCCATGGACTCACGCAACCGTTACCCTTCGTGGGTTGAAGTATCCATCAACGTGGATGTACGATAGCACCACTTGTCGGAACCACGCCAAAAATCTCCGTGTCTCCAATTGCGTTTGCACACTCCAATCTCATCCCTTTTCATTCTTGCAACTTGCATGATTTATTTTCCGCTGCTCATATACTCTTGTCATGCTTGCTTGATATGTATTGTGAATGTTTAAACTTGTGCCAAAACTCCACTTCAACTTAAATTAATTAAAATCTGCAACTTTTCTTGCTAAGAGTCTATTCACCCCCCTCTAGACACCTCTTCTCGATCCTTTCAATTGGTATCAGAGCATTGGTCTCCATTGCTTTGGTTTAAACACCTTTGGAGGAAGATGGATGAGTCTACGTTGGGGAGTCTTAGACATAGAGTGCCTATACTTGATGGAGAGTACTTTCATGATTGGAAAAATGATATGCTTGAGATTTTCAATGAATATCATTTGAACAAGTACATTAATAGCCCTTGTGCACCTCATGTTGATCCTTTGCATCCTACCCTTGATGAGTCTATTGACATGATCCGTAATCTTAGAACTGTCAATTTAATCACTAGAGGTTTTCCTAGAAACTTTCTTGCTAGCTTGCCTACTCTTGATTGTGCCTACACCTTATGGAGATTCCTTGAGGAACGATTCCCAAATTATTCCTTGAAAAATCTAGATGAGATTCTTCATAAGTCTATTGCCTTGAGTAAGATGAGTTCCAATGATCCCAAATTTGGTGATTGCTTATTTGAGCTTACTAATCTTACGAGTGCAAAATGAGATGTTGGAACCATTAGCAATATCATTTCCGAAGTCATTAGAATTCATAGAGATGAACATTGTTACGGTGATACTTCTAATGAATCACTCTCTCTAGGAATTGATCCATCACATGATAACGTTGAACATGGATACTATGATGAGAATGATGATAGTGACTATGATCTTGATGATGCAATGAGACACTTTGGTCTTATGGCTAATCTTCGCAGCTACATGGCTGGAGGAAAGGAATGGGTCCTTGATAGTGGATGTACTAATCATATGACCGGAGACAAAGATATGTTTCGTGAGCTTGCCGAAAACGACGACCCTCGAAAGTATGTCACTTTTGGTGATAACTCAAAGGGTAAGGTGGTTGGCCTTGGTAAGGTGGCCATCTCACATGATAGCTCCATAAAAAATGTTATGCTCGTTGAATCTCTTGGCTACAATTTACTTTCCGTATCTAGACTTGCTTACTTTGGTTTCAATGTCCTATTTACTGAAGTAGATTGCCAAGTGTTTCATAGAGATAACCATAAAATGGTCTTTACTGGTGCACGTAGAGGTGATCTTTACATTGTTGATTTCACTAAAAAGGCTCAACCTAGAACTTGCCTAATTGCTAAATCCTCGAAAGGTTGGTTGTGGCATAGAAGGTTAGGTCATGTGGGCATGCGAAATCTTGATAAGCTTATTAAAGGTGATCATATCCTTGGAGTAAAAGATGTTATATTTGACAAGGATAGACTTTGTAGTGCTTGTCAAGTAGGAAAACAAGTTGGAGGAAGTCACCCCGTGAAGAACATTATGACCACAAGAAGACCGCTCGAGCTACTTCATATGGATCTTTTTGGTCCCAATGCCGATAAGAGTCTCGGTGGTAACTCATTCGGTCTAGTTATAGTTGATGATTTATCGAGGTTAACGTGGGTGTTCTTTCTTGATGATAAATCGCAGGTCCAAAAGATCTTCAAGAACTTCGCTAGGAAGGCCCAAAATCAATTTGAATTGAAGATCAAGAAGGTTCGCAGCAATAATGGAACAAAGTTCAAGAACGCAAATGTGGACACCTTTTTTGACGAAGAAGGGATTTCACACGAGTTTTTGGCTACGTACACGCCTCAACAAAATGGAGTTGTTGAGAGGAAGAACCGAACTCTTATTGAGGTGGCAAGAACGATGCTTGATGAGTACAAGACCCCAAAACACTTTTGGGCGGAAGCCATTGAGACAGCTTGTCATGCAACAAATCACTTGTATCTTCACAAGCTACTCGGCAAGACAACTTATGAGCTTCTCACCGGTAACAAACCCCAAGTTGGATACTTTTGAGTATTTGGCTCAAAGTGTTACATTCTTGATAAGCATCGTCGTTCTAAATTTTCTCCTAAATCTCACGAAGGTTTCCTACTTGGTTATGCCTCAATCTCTCACACTTACCATGTCTACAACAATTTCACCCAAAAGGTTGAAGAAACGGTAGATGTGAAGTTTGATGAATCTAATGGCTCGCAAGTAGAGCAATTGCCAATTGATGTAGGAGATAAAGATCCTTCGAAAGCAATCAAAGACTTGTGTATTGGCAAGATCCGTCCAACGGAGGTGAAGGAGAGTACCTCGTCCGTCCAAGTGGAAGCTTCTACCTCACGACAAGGTGAACTAAGAGTTGATACAGAAGCATCCATGAGCGGGACACATCAAGATGAAGAAAACGAGGAAGTACACTAAGATGAACCTCATCAACCCCCTTCTCCACCATGACAAGAGAACGGCAACGTCAACAATGGAGAAGGCCAAGAAAAAGGACAAGATGACGAAGAAGATGTTCCACCCTGACCCAAGCAAAATCTCTCACGAGTTCGAGCAAGAGTCGCTAGAGACCATCCGGTCGAGCAAATCTACAATGATATTAAAACTGGGAGAATCACTCGCTCTAAAACTCGCTTGTCTAATTTTTGTGAACATTATTCATTCATATCTAGCATTGAACCTATGAAGGTTGAAGAAGCATTGGAAGATCAGGATTGGATAAACGCCATCACTACAAAAAAAAAGACACTTCCGTGACATTTTGGGCCGAACGATTTTTTTCTATCATACATATGACACTTCTATGACGATAATTGTGACAAAACCCAGTATCATCATAGATGTGGTGGGCTCCTACTTCTATGACAAAAAATCATGACAGAAAATGGGCTTTTCGTCCTGGGCGGGCCGGAATTGCAGCTGCATGACATTCTTTGGGCCGGCCATGACGGAAAAAACCATGGTAGAAGCAAGGGGGAGGAAAATTTTGGGGAGTTCCCGGTTATGGTGGGAGGTCGAGGGCCGAGCGATGCGCGTTTCTCTCATACACGTACGCGCGTGTGTGCGAGGCATTGGCTCTAACTGAACCCGAGCGAGGCATTGGGATCTAACTGAACTCGAGCGATTGCACTGCAGGCTACGCGTTACTGAACCCGAGCGATCGATCGATGGCTGTTAACTGAACCCGATCGAGCGATTCCTTTGCTACTGCTGCTAACTGAAGCCGATCGATTGGATGAACAGTGAGCATTGCGGGAGGGGGGGGGGTTGGATGAACAGTGAGCGGTGGCGTTGCCTCTGGATGAACAGGACCCCGTGGTGTGGTGGAGGGCTGGATGAACAGTAGACGGTGGAGGGGTGCCCGTGGAGGGGTGGTTGAACAGGACCCCGTGGTGTGGAGGGCTGGATGAATAGTAGACGGTGGAGGGGTGCCCGTGGAGGGGTGGTTGAACAGTAGCCGGTGGAGTAGCGCGCGGTGGAGCCTGGATGAACACGAGCCCGTGGAGGCTGGAGGATGTCGACGGTGGAGATGAACGGTATCCCGTGGAGTCCCGTTTTGTGGTACGCCACACCCCTCCTGATGAACAGGACCCCCGTTTCGACCGTAGGAGGTCCGTTTCGTCCGTTTTGCGGTACGCCACACCCCTCTCGATCAACAGGACCCCCTTTTCGACCATAAGAGGTCTGCTTCCTCTGTTTTGCGGTACGCCAGACCCCTCCCGATCAACAGGACCCCGTTCCGAACGTAGGAGTTCCATTTCCTCCGTTGTGCGGTACGCCATGCCTTGTTTCCATCGCCTGTTCCGTCCAAGCCCTCCTGATGAACACGACTACGCATTCCGTTCCGACCCAGCCGGTTGGCTCCCACGCGTTCCGTTGCCTCCGGATGAACATGACGCATTTCTTTGCCTCCCCATGAACACGATGCATTCCGTTGCCTCCCCATGAACACGACGACAACGCTGTTTCTCTGTTCCGACCCAGCCATGTACACGAGCCCTGGACGTACGTATGCGCGAGTAGGCGTTCGAGACCCCGCCCGTATGTACACATACGTGGCCGTATTTTCTTTCTTGCACCCTGGCCGCTGTACGTACATGTACATGCTACGTGCGCGCCTCTACTACGACACGTACACGCCTCTACTACGACACTTGCGCGCCTATACATCCACCAGTATATATGTACGTACACGTTCGCGACAAGAATGACAATGCTACGTACGATTCGACCAGGTGGGTCCCGACTGTCAGGCACTTCCTTGCGTGTGAAGATGTAGCTGGTGGGTCCCAGCAATCAGGGGGGCGAATCGTTTTTTTGCCCGGACGCACTTCCTTGCGTGCGAAGATGTAGCTGGTGGGTCCCAGCAGTCAGGGGGAAACGTTTTTTTCACGAAATACAGTGGCCCGTCCAGTGGGTCCCAGCTGTCAGGTGGAGGAATCATCATTTTCCGCGTAATAAGGAGGCACTTCCTTACTGCGGCCGTGGACCCAGCTGTCAGCCTCTCCACGTACAATCCACGTCCGATGGAAGTCGTTCCTTGACCACGTTGACCACGCCGCGCCGAGAGCACCAGGGTGGTGGACGAGGGCGAGGCCTAGGAAGGGGACGATGCAGAGCCGGGGAAGACGCGGCAGTGGAAGCCCGCACGGAGAGGAGTACGAGGGTTCACTGGTTCGGCTGCGGTGTGAGGCTGCCGTCGCCGCAGGGCCTGGCCAGCGGTGGGAATAGTAGGGGCGGTGAGGCCTCCACGGCAGCACATCCAGCCACGGGAGGTAGGAGCATGCAGCACGACCGGCACTGCTTTGGGCTGTTGGAGCAGGAAGACCAGAGGTTGAAGAAGCACTACGGCCGTTGGATGGACATCGTACGGTCACTGGAGCTAGAATCGTTTATATTGACTAAGTTGACAAAGCCCTCCGTCCTCGTCAACTTAGTAGGCCCACAAGTCAGCCTCCCACCAAGGTAGGTCCCAGCTAGCAGGGGGGTATTCATTTTTTGTGCGTAATAAGGAGGCACTTTCGGTGGGTCTGAGCTGACAGCAGGGGGAACGTTTTTTTCGCGAAATACGGTGGCCCATCGGGTGGGTCCCAGCAGTCAGGGGCAAACATTTTTTCATGAAATACTGGTGGGCATCCGGTGGGTCCCTGCTGTCAGGTGGAGGAATAATTATTTTCTGCGTAAGAAGGAGGCACTTCCTTGCGGCTGCCGTGGACCCAACTGTCAGCCTCTCCACGTACAGTATTCTTCCGATAGAATTCGGTCGTTGACCACATTGACCACGCCGCGCCGAGAGCACCACGGCGGTGGACGACAGCGAGGACTAGGAAGGGGACGACGCGGAGATGGGGAAGATGTGGCAGTGGATGCCCACGCGGAGAGGAGTACGAGGGTTCACTAGTTCGGCTGCGCTGCCGTCGCCGCAGAATAACAGGGGGTGTGGGTGAGTGGAGTGGAGGGATGGCCTGGCCAGTGGTGGGAGTAGTATGGGGGCGGTGAGGCTGCCGCGGCAGCACAGCCGACCACGGGAGGCAGGAGCAGGCGGCACGACCGGCGCTGCTTTGGGCGGCTGGAGCAAGAAGACAAGAGGTTGAAGAAGCACTACGGCCATTGGATGGACATCGTAAGGTCAGTCGAGCTAGAATTGTGCATATTGACTAAGTTGACAAAGCCCTTCGTCCCCGTAAACTTAGTAGGCCCACTATACTGGGTCCCAGCTAGCAGGGAGAGTATTCATTTTTTTGTTCGTAATAAGGAGGCACTTGCTAGTGTGCGAAGATATAGCTAGTGGGTCCGAGCTGTCAGCGGCGGTAACATTTTTTTCGTGAAATACAGAGGCCCTTTCAGTGGGTCCCAGATGTCAGGTGGAGGAATCATTATTTTGCATGTAATAAGGAGGCATTTCCTTGTGTGCGGCCGTGGACCCAGCTGTCAGCCTCTACACGTACAATCCACTTCAGATGCATGTCAGTCGTTGACAATGTTGACCACGCCATGCCGAGAGCACCAGGATGGTGGACGATGGCGAGGCCTAGGAAGGGAACGACACGGAGGCAGGGAAGACTCGGTAGTTGTTTTTGTTTCCTACGCGGAGGGGAGTACAATTGTACGAGGGATTACTGGTTCGTCTGCCGTCGCCGGAGAATAACAGCAGGTTAGGGTGAGTAGAGGGATGGCTAGGCCAGCGATGGGAGTACGGTGGGGCGGTGAGGCCTGCGCAGCAGCACAGCCGGCCGCGGGGAGGAGGGAGCAGGCAGTCCCGCCGGCGCTTGTTTGAGCGGCTGGAGCAGGAAGAGCAGAGATTAAAGAAGCACGACGGTCATTGGATGGACATCCAACAGTATACAGGCCATCAGTGGAAAGCCTCAAATCTGTGGAAAACATCATACAACCCATCTGCCATTATTTCAAATAATTTACAGCCCATTTGCTAATTCATACGGGTTTTTTTGGAGCCCATATTCTTTTTGTTAGCATTACAGCCCATATTGTGGCCACGGTTAAAAAATTATACGAAAATTTGCATATGTCGGTGTGGTCTGAACTGTTTTTAATCCTCAAATTTCGAGTGACATTCAGACTGATTTTCAACATAAATGTATATCAATATAAAATCCAATAAATTGTCCAGACATAAAAATCAATGCAATTTAAAATCTCGAAATGAAAAAAAGATATTTGAAACTAATTGCCGGTTTGATGTGTTTTAAAAATGTACAGCCCATTTCTCATTACTGATAGGCCATTTTCTCGGCCAGCCGAATGAAGCTCTCCTCGTCTGGAAAGATTTGTAGCCCAACA
Organism: Triticum urartu; assembly: GCF_056163025.1. Classification (NCBI taxonomy): domain Eukaryota; kingdom Viridiplantae; phylum Streptophyta; class Magnoliopsida; order Poales; family Poaceae; genus Triticum; species Triticum urartu. Next base: position 448,270,752 of record NC_141878.1, on the reverse strand, counting down.
GGCCTGATAAAGCGACTTACTTGACAAATCACAAAAAAACTGGGCTAGCCATTTTCAGAAAGAAAAAAAACTACTGGGCTGGTCTGTGGTAAACATAAAAGAAAAGGCTGTCTAGACACGGCAGAGTGTCCCGCACAACCCAGTTGACACCCTGCTTCCGTCTCAAAAATAAATTAGATAAATGCCACTCCAATTATGGCGATTCATAAAAATGCCACTGGAATTTCCAAACTTTGAAAAACGCCACTACAGTTTGCAAACTTTGAAAAACGCCACTCCAGACTTCGAAAAATGCCACTAGAAATGGCATTTTTCAAAGTTTGGAAATTGCAGTGGCATTTCTCGGATACACCAGATTTGGAGTGGCATTTATCAAATTAACCCAAAACAAAAATAACTGGGCGAGCTGCTGGGTCCCTGGCGTCAGCCGCTCGTTGTGCAATTCTCTCATTTATTGACTACGTTGACAATGGCATGGGACCTAGATGTCAGAAATCCACTAGGAGGAGCCATTTTTTATTGGCTTGAAATAAGGAGGCACTTGCTTGCGTACTGCCATGACCTTGGTGGGTCCCTGCTGTCATCCTCTCCACGTACAATCATCTCCTGATTGTGTACGCGTCAACTTGCTAGGCCCACAAGTCAGCCTCTAAACCCGTGGAGGACAAATACAACCCATTTAAAAAATAATAACCCATTCCATACGTTCAAACGGAAAGTTCAACATTCAGAGCAAAGTAACAGGTCTGATCCACACATAGAGTACTGAACTTCCACATTGACAACCATCATAGCCAAGTTAACTATCTACTCCCACTAATACTCTAGTAGCGTACAAGTACTAACTTACTCTTAGCTAACTAGACGATGCCGGCCGCCATCTGTGGTACACGCTAAACGCCGGCACTGGCGTCGTGCGCCTCGCCTCGGACTTGCAAGGGGTGCGATAGGGCGTGTTGCTCGCGCGCGTCCATGCCGGCATGGTCCATCGAAGCTTCGTCTTCCAAGCGGGAAACCCACTTGACGAGCTGGTAGTAAAAATTGGCATCGCGAACGCGTGCGTGCCTGACAGCCTCCAGGGCTATTTGCTGGGCGCCGACCTCCACGTAGTCGGCCCAGTTGCGGGCGTTCTGCTCGTGACTCAGAGCGTCGGTGCGCTGCTGCTCCATGTCCCGATGGCGGCGCAAATCGGCGATACCCTGCTCCTCCGCCAGGCGGTCGCGCTCCAACAACTCCTGCTCCTCCGCCATGCGGTCGCGCTCCAACAACTCGATCTTCGCATTGCCATCTAAAGACAGATAGAATGCCTCCTCCCTCCGTCTGCCTTCCGGTGAAAACCCGAACACTAGTTCCGGCGGCGACCGCCTCCGGCGTCGCCTACCGCGGACGGGCGGGGGCATGGCAGACGTGGAGAGCGACATCGGGCCGGTGGGGGCTTATGAGGATATGGAGAGTTGGGTCATGGTGGCACCGGAGAAGGCCGGGAAACAGTACTTATAGGCGGAAGGTAGCGCAACGGTCATCGGAATTCAATGCATAATGTCTTAGCGTGCCAGCTTGCCGTGGAAAACTAGAGAAACTGAAATTATGACTGTGCCATCCCGTCCCGTCTGGGTCGCACGCCGACATGGCGGTGAAACGAGTGCACTCGAATCATCTCTCTCCTTGTCAATAATGATTCCACGGATTTAAAAATCCCACAACAATTAAAGCGTATCTTTTTCGCATCAGTTAGCTGCCTTAATTACGGCCGGCTGCATGTAGGCACTCACAATTTCTCGCAGGCAGTATGCGAAGCAGCATGCAACGAGTCGCAGCCGAGGGCACGCATGCAGCCACTTAAATTGCTAGAATTAATTAGGCTTAAACTTCTGCACGCCATTAATTATTGCCATGCCTTGGTCTTGCTGCTTTGCTCATGGGAGTAATAAACCCGGACAGAGGGAGTACCTTGGTTGGTGAGAGGTTTGAATTAAGCCCTGCAAACCAGAAAGGAGGTACTAGTATGTGCGTGATCCGCTGTTTATTCGTGTAGGATCGAGTAGGTCGTTTCTTGAATCGAGCCCTGCAAACCGGAAAGGAGGTAGTACGTGCGTGATCCGCTATTTATCCGTGTAGGATCGATAGTGTAGCTTGTTAGTTTCTTCAGAGGTAGGCATTTTTATCCGTTTAGGATCGATATTGTAGCTTGTCAGTTTCTTCAGAGGTAGGCATTTTTATTCAAAAAACTGCCACTTCGCATCTTGCGTCGCAAATAAAACTGCTAGGAGCGCATTTGTAGGCTAGCTAGTGATTGATCAGTAACTTGTAAACACTGAGCGAACAGAAATAAGTAACTGTTAATGCATCTCAATGATTCATAGATCATATACAAATATGTAGATCCAAAAGCAAAGATCAGCCACTTCAGATCTTGCGTCACAACTAAAACTAACTAGTACGATTCCCATACATAATATCAACATGTTAATGCATCTCAATGATTCACAGATCATATAAAAATATGTAGCTCCAAAAGCAAAGATCTAGAAAAAACATCTGTTCTTCCTAGTAACATGGATGCTTCTCTTGGCCAACATTTAGTACAGACTGAAAGAAAAATTTGTTTGTGAAGTCTACAATTCCTCTTGGCAACGTAAGTGGTTTCACCAACAGCTGGAACCATGAGAATGAACCACACATGATGAAGGAACATCCACTACAATATGATTTGGTCTTCTCTCGATCACATCGTGAGACTATTTCCGGAATACAAACTTTAACTTAGGCAAAATGATGCCCATTGTATAATCAGACCAAAGCAATGAAGCACCTAGTGTTGGTCAATAAATAGTACAGTACTACTTTTCTGCAGTCCATGAAGTGACTATCCAATCTTTCTGTGTCTATTTTCAAATGGCACTGCATGCAGTGACTATACTATTCTCTTGTGCTGTTCAACCAAAATTGCGAACACTTTGTTTGTTTGCCAAATAGCAACAGGCAGACATCTCTGTTTGCACAAATATCAAGCAGCTAGTAAACATATACCACACCTTGTATTTCCGGTTTAAACATGTCTCTTCCGCTTAGCATCTGTCATGTTCTGCACTAGACAATCTGATACAGTTATGTTTTGCCCTGGAAAATTTCATACTGAATTGATTTGCTGGTTCAGAGCATAAATATAGCGCCTATTCTTCATCAGACCAAGGATATCCATGTTCGCAGTGATGGAAGAGGTGAAATTGATACAACCGAAATTGAGCATCCAATCATTGAATCCTATCCTGCACCTCCAATGTAGGTCCACCCTTCCAATAAATTCGTAATGAACAGCTCATAGTGCCACCAATTGGATATAAAGGTTTGGAAAAAAACATGCTCCTAATGTTGAACTAGTTGGACTTTTTGTGCAGTTCCACTAAAATCGAGCATCCCTGTTTGCATAGATATTGAAAGTGTGATTACTCTAAAAGTGGCACTAGTTGAAGCATAGACTCACAAATATAAGCATTCCAGTTTCTTAAAGGGAAAAGGTAGTAAGACTGTTTCTAACCACCTGTTTGAAGGAATAAATAAAGCAACAACGGCTGATGTCAGGAAGGCATACATAGCTTTTTTTCTGAAAAACTGAGCCATTCCTGACCTTTCCTCTTCTTTTAAGCAAATTTTGTGCAGTTCTACTAAAATAAAATTCCATCACCGCCTTGACAATTCAGTGACACTGTACAAAAGGAAATGACTTAACATTACATCATGATGTCAGGTATGTAGTCGACAAGCATTACAGATGAACATACAGACCTCCTCCGATAACATAATGAACATTAATTTTAACAAAGGTGTGACTAGCTTTACCGGGATAATTTGAGTGAACTCTACACCCTTTGTTCCTTAATATAAGACGTTTTCGCGGTTCAATTTAAAGTACCCAAACGTCTAGTATTTAGAAAAACTGGTAGTAGTTTTCTTGAGCACATATCTCGGAAAGCTTGCCACACTTTATTTATGTCCATACGCTAATGCAACACCATTCGAATACTACAAATATACACTAATCCAGTGGCTAGTGAAACAGTAGAGTAGTTAGTTTTTTACAGGGTACAATACAATGGTTTTACTGAACAGATTTCAATAAACTCTAGCACTGGAAGGTTTCTATAAGAATTAACAATACAAAATGTAAAGGTAACAAGTTTCAGCATTGGTATACTAGCTGTGCATGAGCATTAAACCAAATACAAAAGTCTGAAGGTAACTAGCATTATTAACTAATGACAGTATAAAAAAATTGCAAACCATGTACCTCCAAGGTAAATATCATTTCGAACTCGGGTGGACCTTAAAAATTGCTATCCCAATCTTGATAATCGATCAAACATAAAAACTTGATCGAATGAATCAAGAGAACAGCCAAAGGAGGAGGTGCCCACTCTTGACCTTTCCTCTTGTCTTGATAATTGTCTGTGCAGTTTAACCAAAATAAAATGACATCAGCGCCTTGGCATTTTGGTGACACTGTACAAAAAAATTAACTTATCTCATGAAAGTGAGGTATGTAATCTATAAGCATTAATAGTGCAAAAATCTGAAGGTAGTAACAAGTTTCATCATTGGTATATTGGCCAAGCAACAGCATTAGAATGCCTTAGCTGAAAAATCTTTAATACATCCACAATCAACAGCTAACCCTGAAATAATCTAGTGACATTAAATGGTATTGCTTAAATTTATCGGTGGCATTAGACTGAGAGCAACATTAGTTAAATGTGGCATCACTTTATCAGTAGCATTGCTTGACTTGACTGCTGGCGTTATACTAACAGCAAAAAAGTGGCAATAAGAGTATGGGAGGCCAATTCGGATAGTGGGCGCACCAGTACGATGTACCTCCACGGACGCAGAGTGGTGAGGGAGGTATGGTTGCCCAGAGCAACAAATATCCAGGCAGCATATGTGGATTATGTCCCATTTTTGTTCTCTTTAGCCACCTTTTTCCTATGCGAGGACAACAAACCGATCGACCTGGTCATTCTCTATTGCGTTGTCATGCCTTTCTACCCTTATTCAACCAAGAGACACGAGACTCATTCCTTAGCTACTGATTTTCCCCTTTTCAACCTAGATGCGGGTTCGATGCCTACTCTCTTGGATAGTACAATCTCCCTTCCTTTCCTTATTCAACCCAGACATGGATTAGTCTTCATGAAGTAGGGTTTCCTTTAATAGTGCAAATTATGGTTTTCATCTGCGTGGCCAGCAGAGCAGAGGATAGCAAATTGGGAAGATGGTGGAGTGGAAAAAGATTCACATGCAACGACGTGGCAGATGGGGCAATAGAACAAGGTTATGGTTCGAAAAGAGGTAGCATACCTAAGGGTCGACGGGAAGTGGCTTCGCTCGTGGTCGTCGTCCTCCGCACACACTACGGCAGCGAGCTTGGGGACGGAGCCCATCCCGCGTGGGCGCTAGGTCTGAGAGGACGGCCTTGTCGTCAGTGCGTGACCTCGCTCGCCCACGACGAGTGCGTCAACGCTGCACGTCCTTTTCTTCCCCGACGGATCTGTGACCACCGGTGAGGAGGGAGAGAGGGGCCGTCTTTTTTAGATCTGGAGAGAGGGTGGTAGTGTGAGAAGCAAGTGGGCAGCCCTTAGCAAGAAAGCGCTCAAGCTGCGTACAGTACCAGTTAGTCGTGCTTCAAAACTGATCGGCATGCCATTAAAAAAATAAAGGTCGATAACTAATGCGGCACCTCGAGCCAACACAGATAGATCGCATTTTGCACGAGAAATTACACACCATGTTTCGTTGACATGTGGTCCCGTTCCAACATATCAATGAGACGACGGCGAGTAGTAGGAGTATTTCCGAACAGACGTGTAGGCCGGGGCGCCTCTTCGTGAACCGTGGCAAACTCGCAACCGTCCACCGACTCTTCTCCTTTCCCTCTTGATTTGGAACTGCTGTCGCATGCTCTTCCTCTCCCTCCTCCATTTTCCTTCAGCCCTTCACCCTTTCTTCTGCCATTATTCGATCGTCTTCTCCATGGAGGGAACAGGCCGAAAACGACCCCGTTATTCTTGCCCCGATCTGAAAGATGACGTGGTGGAGGAACTCATTGATCGGTGCGACGTCATCACCTCGGCTAGCATGGCAGGTTCATTCAAGCCCATTCTCGACTCAAGTAATAACATCATTGCAAAGAACCCAAGAGTCAAGGAGCGGTTTGATCTCCCCTATCTTCTTCGCCGTGACCCTGATGACTGGCGCCCACACGACGGAGGCCTCGCCCTGTGCCAGTTGATGCCGCTTGATAATGATACGTATGATGTTAAGATGCCATCGCTTGAGGGCAAGGCTTGGGCGGGCGCAAATGGAGATTGGGTTGTTTACATTGGGTCCAACTATGAGTGGGAACTTGTGAATGTGTACACTCATGACCGGGTTCCACTTCCAAAAATCTCAGCAGACTGCCCAGAGGTTGAGCACACCGGTATTGTACGCACGTTCAAATACGATCATGGTGACTGTCTTCTACGGAAAATAGCAATTTGTCGAGTTCCCAACCACTCTTGGAATTACAACAACTATCAAGTTGTTGCTATCTTCGACAAGCTTGTTGCCGTCCTTGGTGGTTTGACTCGATGGATATTACTCAAAAATCAGTTTCTGTACACGGATGAGTACTGTGATGCAATTCAATACGAGGGCCTTGTGTTTGCTGCCACCACTCGTGGCACTGTTTTTGCATGGGATCCTCGTAGTTTCGGTATGTTTGTCTTCCACCGTAATTATAATTGTTTCATCCACATGCATGCGGGTTAGCAAGTTTCCCTTTACTAATTAACCTTCTTCTTGTGTTTCCAAGGTCCTGTGAACATCCCACCACCTATACTTGAAAAATTTTATAACCAAGGGGGAGATGACGATGATGATGATCACGAGCATGAGGACGAGGAGCTCCCATATACTCTGTGGCGCCTGGCAACTAATTCTGATGGATCACCTCTTCTTGTGTGTATACAGCCCACTAATGATGTTACTGCTAAGGAAGCAGGTGTAGTATCCCATGGTCGCACTCTCCGGACCTATTCCAACACCCGTTGCATGGTATTCGGGATGGATACTAGTGTGCTAGCGCCAACTCCTTCTCCCTGGTACAGAGTTGATAGTCTTGGAGAAAACTGGCTCTTCCTTGGACAAAACTATCCGATGATGGTGAAAGGCGATCCAACTGCTGTTGACACAACGTTAACAATACCATTTATGAGAAGCAACTGTGTCTATACCTCGGACATTTGGGTGGTTCCTACCCTGGTACTGATATAGTAGGCCGCATCAGCCTGGATGATTAGTCCTGTGTTGGTTTCCAGATCGACAATCGATGGCCCGTCCCAGAGAATCACTTGTGGTTCAAAGCAAGCGTTTCCAACACTGAGGAATGGTTGAGTTGAAGTTCATTTCATTGCTTGTTATTTTTTGTGTGGTGAAAACTTTAGTATTTATAATGTATCCTCATTGTCGATGTGGGTTGATGACCTGTTGTATGTAATAAAATGATATGCCTGTGATAAACTTACTAAATTTATGAATGGCTTTCGAGTCGCTTCTCTGAGTGAGTGGTGCGACGAGGCAAAAAAATATTTCCCGAATACATAATTGTAAGTGCATTGCAACAGGTTATCGGATGAGGCCAATCAACAATAGTAGTACACTATTTGTACTAGCTTCACATGCTTCGCGCGTCGGGCGGGTGTTTTTACTGTAGCCATATGTTAATGTGTTCGCTGTACATAACCAGCACCTCGAATCCTCGATACTAGTACTATATAGCAGGAGTAAGTAGTAGGAGTAGTAGGGTGGCATGGGCCAGAACAAGCATTCACGTCCAGGAGTACGGCACACGCCACCACCACGACATCCATCTGACACCATATTATTTCTTGGAGTCCGTGCTAGAGCAATCTCTTCAACCTTGTCGTTTCTCTAACTTCAGCCATCGCACGGCGGGCGAGGTGGGGGTTTGCCGATAGTCGGTTTCCTTAACTGCGGTCCCACTTGTAAGGCCAACTCCAATGCACGACCCCAAACGGACCTTCGTTTTGCACGAACTCCAATGATAATTTTGACTAGAAAAGCAAGACCAAAGAAAACAAGAACCACAAGAATACATTTTACTACTCCTGTAAGTTGGATTAGTGCCTTCTCGATGCATTCATTGTTCATCTGCGGAGGCTCGATCTTGCGTGCTTCTTTCTTCTTCGAGTGTAAAGAAGTAGACGTTGCTTCCTCGCATCTAGTCTCATGTCTAGCCTCTATTCTAGTAGGAGTATCAACAAGTGCACTAATCTCATCTCTAGCCTCTGTGCTAGCTAAAAGTGATAGAACATCTACTAAATTGCGCTATATCAATATATGGATGTACTCTTCTTCCCAATACAAAAACTTGCATCCATTCTACTCCCTCCGTTGCACAATACATGCCTTCTATTTGTCAAAATATATATGTATCTAGACATGTTTTAGTATATAGGTACATCCATTTTTGGACAAATGGAAGTCAAGTATTTTGGAACGGAGGGAGTACACAATAAAATTTTTAAGTTAGCACAACTAGTCTAATCCGAGAGCACAACCGAAGATTTGGTCAGGTTCTCCCTCCTTTTGCCGACACGTGGGACATCCAGCATCCAGGTCGTGTCATGAAAGAAAATAGAGTGGTAGTTGAAGCCACGAGATGTGCATCTTGGGTTAAACTGTAAATAGACTCTTAATACTCTTGAGTAACTCCAAAAGCGACCACCGAAGATCTTTATTGGATTTTCTTTTCATCACTGATACGTCTCCAACGTATCTACAATTTTTGATTGCTCCATGCTATATTATCTACTGTTTTGGACTATATTGGGATTTATTTTCCACTTTTATATTATTTTTGGGACTAACCTATTAACCGGAGGCCCAGCCCAGAATTGCTATTTTTTGCCTATTTCAGTGTTTCGGAGAAACAGAATATCAAACGGAGTCCAAACGGAATAAAACCTTTGGGAGCATGATTTTCTCACCGAACGTGATCCAGGAGACTTGGACCCTACTCCAAGGAGTCAAAGAGGAGGTCACAAGGGTGGGGGGCACCCCCCTAGGACGTGCCTCCCTGCCTCGTGGGCCCCTCGGTGCTCCACCGACGTACTCCTTCCTCCTATATATACATACGTACCCCCAAACGATCAGGAGAGGAGCCAAAAACCTAATTCCACCGCCGCAACTTTCTGTATCCACGAGATCCCATCTTGGGGCCTGTTCCAGAGCTCCGCCGGAAGAGGGCCGTCATCACAGAGGGCTTCTACATCATCCTAGCTTCTCCGATGAAGTGTGAGTAGTTTACCTCAGACCTTCGGGTCCATAGTTAGTAGCTAGATGGCTTCTTCTCTCTCTTTGAATCTCAATACAAAGTTCTCCCCCTCTCTTGTGGAGATCTATTCGATGTAATCTTCTTTTTGCGGTGTGTTTGTTGGGACCGATGAATTGTGGGTTTATGATCAAGTCTATCTATGAATAATATTTGAATCTTCTCTGAATTCTTTTATGTATGATTGGTTATCTTTGCAAGTCTCTTCGAATTATCCGTTTGGTTTGGCCAACTAGATTGGTAGTTCTTGCCATGGGAGAAGTGCTTAGCTTTGGGTTCGATCTTGCGGTGTCCTTTCCTAGTGACAGAAGGGGCAGCAAGGCACATATTGCATCGTTGTCATCGAGGATAACAAGATGGGGTTTATTTCATATTGCATGAATTTATCTCTCTACATCATGCCATCTTGCTTAAGGCATTACTCTGTTTTTAACTTAATACTCTAGATGCATGCTGGATAGCGGTCGAAGAGTGGAGTAATAGTAGTAGATGCAGAATCGTTTCGGTCCACTTGTCATGGATGTGATGCCTATATACATGATCATGCCTAGATATTCTCATAACTATGCTCAATTCTGTCAATTGCTCAACAGTAATTTGTTCACCCACCGTAGAATACTTATGCTCTTGAGAGAAGCCACTAGTGAAACCTATGGCCCCTGGGTCTATTCACATCATATCAATCTCCATCACTTTAATCTTGGTTTGCTTTTTTACTTTGCTTTTGCTTTTTTACTTTGCATCTTTATACCAAAAATACCAAAAATATTATATCTATCAGATCTCACTCTCGTAAGTGACCGTGAATGGATTGACAACCCCTAATCGCGTTGGTTGCGAGTAGCTAACGTTTTGTGCAGGTACGAGGGACTTGAGCGTGGCCTCCTACTGGATTGATACCTTGGTTCTCAAAAACTGAGGGAAATACTTACGCTACTCTGCTGCATCATCCCTTCCTCTTCGGGGAAAACCAACGCAAGCTCAAGACGTAGCAAGAAGGATTTCTGGCACCGTTGCCAGGGAGTCTACGCAAAAAGTCAACATACCAAGTACCCATCACAATCCTTATCTCTCGCATTACATTATTTGCCATTTGCCTCTCGTTTTCCTCTCCCCCACTTCACCCTTGCCGTTTTATTCGCCCTCTCTCTCTCTATCCTCCCTCTCCATTTGCCTCTTTTGCCCGCTTGCCCTTTTGTTTGCTCGTGTGTTAGCTTGCTTGTTTGTCGCGATGGCTCAAGATAATACTAAATTGTGTGACTTCACCAATACCAATAATAATGATTTCCTTAGCACTCTGATTGCTCCTCTTGCCGATATTGAATATTGTGAAATCAATATTGCTTTGTTGAATCTTGTTATGAAAGATCAATTCGCCGGCCTTCCTAGTGAAGATGCCGCTACTCATCTGAATAGCTTCGTTGATTTATGTGATATGCAAAAGAAAAGAGATGTCGATAATGATGTCGTTAAATTGAAGCTATTTCCTTTTTCGCTTAGAGATCGTGCTAAAGCTTGGTTTTTGTCTTTGCCTAAGAATAGTATTGATTCTTGGAACAAGTGCAAAGATGCTTTTATCTCTAAGTATTTCCCTCCTGCTAAGATCATCTCTCTTAGAAACGATATTATGAATTTTAGGCAACTTGATCATGAACATGTTGCACAAGCTTGGGAGAGAATGAAATTAATGATACGTAATTACCCTACTCATGGTTTGAATTTGTGGATGATCATACAAATTTTTTATGCCGGATTGAATTTTGCTTCTAGAAATCTTTTAGATTCAGCCGCGGGAGGCACTTTTATGGAAATCACTTTAGGAGATGCTACTAAACTCCTAGATAATATTATGGTTAATTATTCTCAATGGCACACTGAAAGATCTTCTAATAAAAAAGTGCATGCGATAGAAGAAATCAATGTTTTGAGTGGAAAGATGGATGAACTTATGAAATTATTTGCTACTAAGAGTGTTTCTTCTGATCCTAATGATATGCCTTTGTCTACTTTGATTGAGAATAACAATGAATCTATGGATGTGAATTTTGTTGGTAGGAATAATTTTGGTAACAACGCTTATAGAGGGAATTTTAATCCTAGGCCATATCCTAGTAATCCTTCTAATAATTATGGGAATTCCTACAACAACTCTTATGGAAATTATAATAAGATGCCCTCTGAATTTGAGAATAGTGTTAAAGAGTTTATGAATTCACAAAAGAATTTTAATGCTTTGCTTGAAGAGAAATTGCTTAAAGTTGACGATTTGGCTAGAAACGTTGATAGAATTACTCTTGAGATTGATTCTTTAAAGATTAGATCTATTCCTCCTAAGCATGATATCAGTGAGTCTCTCAAAGCCATGAGAATTTCCATTGATGAGTGCAAGGAAAGAACCGCTAGGATGCGTGCTTCCAAAGATGCCTTTATTAAAGCGTGTTCTTCCAATTCCTATGAAATCAAGATGAAGATCTAAAAGTTATTGATGTGTCCCCTATTAAATCTTTATTTTGCAATATAAATCTTGATGAAACTGAATATGATCTTCCTTTACCTAGTAGGCGTTCTAAAAATTCGGAGTATTTAGATCTTAATGATGAAATTGATGAAAGTGGAATTGAAAGAAATAAAAATCTAGATGTTGCTAAACCCACTATATTGGATTTCAAGGAATTTAATTACGAAAGTTGCTCTTAATTGATTGTATTTCCTTGTTGCAATCCGTGCTAAATTCTCCACATGCTTATAGTCAAAATAAAGCCTTCACCGAACATATTGTTGATGCCTTGATGCAATCTTATGAAGAAAAACTTGAGTTGGAAGTTTCTATCCCTAGAAAACTCTATGATGAGTGGGAACCAACTATTAAAATGAAAATTAAAGATCATGAGTTTTATGCTTTGTGTGATTTGGGTGCTAGTGTCTCCACTATTCCCAAGATTTTGTGTGATTTACTAGATTTCCGTAATTTTGATGATTGCTCTCTAAACTTGCATCGCGCGGATTCTACTATTAAGAAACCTATGGGAAGGATTAATGATGTTCTTATTGTTGCAAATAGTAATTATGTGCCCATAGATTTCATTGTTCTTGATATAGATTGCAATCCTTCTTGCCCTATTATTCTTGGTAGACCTTTCCTTAGAACGGTTGGTGCGATTATTGATATGAAGGAAGGGAATATTAGATTTAAATTTCCATTATAAAGGGCATGGAACACTTTCCAAGAAATAAAATAAAATTACCATATGAAACTATCATGAGAGCCACTTATGGATTGCCTACCAAAGATGGCAATAGCTAGATCTATCCTCGCTTTTATGCCTAGCTAGGGGCGTTAAACGATAGCGCTTGTTGGGAGGCAACCCAATTTTATTTTTATTCCTTGCTTTTATCTCCTGCTTAGTAATAAATAAATTATTTAGCCTCTGTTTTGGTTGTGTTTTTGTGTTTAATTAGTGTTTGTGCCAAGTAGAACCGTTGGGACGACTTGGGGAAAGTCTTGTTGAACTTGCTGTAAAAAACAGAAACTTTAGCGCTCACGAGAACTGCTGTCATTTTTATTTGAAGAGTGATATTTAGTTAATTATTTTTTCAGATGATTAATAGATAAATTCCTCACGTCCAGCAATTTATTTTAGAATTTTTGGGGTTCCAGATCTTGCGCTAGCTACAGATTACTACAGACTGTTCTGTTTTTGACAGATTCTGTTTTTCGTGTGTTGTTTGCTTATTTTGATGAATCTATGGTTAGTAAAATAGTTTATAATCCATAGAGAAGTTGTAATACAGTAGGTTTAACACCAATATAAATAAAGAATGGGTTCATTACAGTACCTTGAAGTGGTCTTTTGTTTTCTTTCGCTAACGGAGCTCACTAGTTTTCTACTTTAAGTTTTGTGTTGTGAAGTTTTGAAGTTTTGGGTGAATTCTTTTGATGGATTATGGAACAAGGAGTGGCAAGAGCCTAAGCTTGGGTATGCCCATGGCACCCCCAAGATAATCCAAGGACACCAAAAAGTCAAAGCTTGGGGATGCCCCAGAAGGCATCCCCTCTTTCGTCCACTTCCATCGGTAATTTACTTGGAGCTATATTTTTATTCACCAACATGATATGTGTTTTGCTTGGAGCATCTTGTATTATTTGTGTCTTTGCTTGTTAGTCTACCACAATCATCCTTGCTGTACACACCTTTTGAGAGATCCATGTATGAATTAAAATTTGATAGAATAGTCTATGTGCTTCACTTATATCTTTTGAGCTATGTAGTTTTGCTCTATGTGCTTCACTTATATCTTTTTAGCCATGTAGTTTTGCTCTATGTGTTTCACTTATATCTTTCGAGCATTATAATTTTGCTCTATGTGCTTCACTTAGATCTTTTAGAGCACGGTGGTGGATTTGTTTTAAAGAAACTATTGATCTCTCATGCTTCACTTAAACTATTTTGAGAGTCTCTTAATAGCATGGTAATTTGCTTAATAATAATATGCTTGGTATTCAAGATTTGTGAAACTTTCTTTTGAGTGTGTTGAATACTAAGAAAAGATTGAAGCATGGTAATTGTTTTGAGATATGGAGGAGATAATATTGAAGTCATGCTAGTTGAGTAGTTGTGAATTTAAAAGAATACTTGTGTTAAAGTTTGTGATTCCTGTAGCATGCACGTATGGTGAACCGTTATGTGATGAAGTCGGAGCATGATTTATTTATTGATTGTCTTCCTTATGGGTGGCGGTCGGGGATGAGCGATGGTCTTTCGCTACCAATCTATCCCCCTAGGAGCATGCACGTAATACTTTGCTTTGATAACTTCTAGATTTTTGCAATAAGTATATGAGTTCTTTATGACTAATGTTGAGTCCATGGATCATACGCACTCTCACCCTTCCACCTTTGCTAGCCTCTCTAATACCGCGCACCTTTCGCTGGTATCATACACCTACCATATACCTTCCTCAAAACAGCCACCATACCTACCTATTATGGCATTTCCATAGCCATTCCGAGATATATTGCCATGCAACTTTCCACCATCTAGTTCATCATGACACATTCATCATTGTCATATTGCTTAGCATGATCATGTAGTTGAAATAGTATTTATGGCAAAGCCACCTTTCATAATTTTTTCATACTTGTCACTCTTGATTCATTGCATATCCCGGTACACCGCCGGAGGCATCCATATAGAGTCATACTTAGTTTTAGAATCGAGTTGTAATCATTGAGTTGTAAATAAATAAAAGTGTGATGATCATCATTTAATAGAGCATTGTCCCCAAAAAAGGGGAAAGGCCAAAGAAAAAAAAAGAAGGCCCCCCAAAAAAGAGAAAATAAATAAAAGGGGTAATGCTACTATCCTTTTACCACACTTGTGCTTCAAAGTAGCACCATGATCTTCATAGTAGAGAGTCTCTCATGTTATCACTTTCATATACTAGTCAGAATTTTACATTATAGAACTTGGCTTGTATATTCCAATGATGGGCTTCCTCAAATTGCCCTAGGGTCTTCATGAGCAAGCGAGTTGGATGCACACCCACTAGTTTCTTTTGTTGAGCTTTCATAAATTTATAGCTCTAGTGCATCCGTTGCATGACAATCCCTACTCACTCACATTGATATCTATTGATGGGCATCTCCATAGCCCGTTGATACACCTAGTTGATGTGAGACTATCTTCCCCTTCTTTTTGTCTTCTCCACAACCACCACTCTATTCCACCTATAGTGCTATATCCATGGCTCACGCTCATGTATTGCGTGAAGATTGAAAAAGTTTTGAAAAAGTTAGAGTATGAAACAATGGCTTGGCTTGTCATCGGGGTTGTGCATGATTTAAATATTTTGTGTGGTGAAGACAGAGCATAGCCAGACTATATGATTTTGTAGGGATAACTTTCTTCGGCCATGTTATTTTGAGAAGACATAATTGCTTTGTTAGTATGCTTGAAGTATTATTATTTTTATGTCAATATAAACTTTTGTCTTGAATCTTTCGAATCTGAATATTCATACCACAATTAAGAAGATTTGCATTGAAATTATGCCAAGTAGCACTCCGCATCAAAAATTCTGTTTTTATCATTTACCTACTCGAGGACGAGGAGGAATTAAGCTTGGGGATGCCTGATACGTCTCCAACGTATCTATAATTTTTGATTGCTCCATGCTATATTATCTACTGTTTTGGACTATATTGGGCTTTATTTTCCACTTTTATATTATTTTTGGGACTAACCTATTAACCGGAGGCCCAGCCCAGAATTGCTTTTTTTGCCTATTTCAGTGTTTTGGAGAAACAGAATATCAAACGGAGTCCAAACGGAATAAAACCTTTGGGAACGTGATTTTCTCACCGAAGGTGATCCACGAGACTTGGACCCTACTCCAAGGAGTCAAAGAGGAGGTCACGAGGGTGGGGGTGCGCCCCGTGCCTCGTAGGCCCCTCGGTGCTCCACCGACGTACTCCTTCCTCCTATATATACATACGTACCCCCAAACGATCAGGAGAGGAGCCAAAAACCTAATTCCACCACCGCAACTTTCTGTATCCACGAGATCCCATCTTGGGGCCTGTTCCGGAGCTCCGTCGGAAGAGGGCCGTCATCACGGAGGGCTTCTACATCATCCTAGCCTCTCCGATGAAGTGTGCGTAGTTTACCTCAGACCTTCGGGTCCATACTTAGTAGCTAGATGGCTTCTTCTCTCTCTTTGAATCTTAATACAAAGTTCTCCCCCTCTCTTGTGGAGATCTATTCAATGTAATCTTCTTTTTGCGGTGTGTTTGTTGAGATCGATGAATTGTGGGTTTATGATCAAGTCTATCTATGAATAATATTTGAATCTTCTCTGAATTCTTTTATGTATGATTGGTTATCTTTGCAAGTCTCTTCGAATTATCCGTTTGGTTTGGCCAATTAGATTGGTAGTTCTTGCCATGGGAGAAGTGCTTAGCTTTGGGTTCGATCTTGCGGTGTCCTTTCCCAGTGACAGAAGGGGCAGCAAGGCACGTATTGCATCGTTGCCATCGAGGATAACAAGATGGGGTTTATTTCATATTGGATGAATTTATCTCTCTACATCATGTCATCTTGCTTAAGGGGTTACTCTGTTTTTAACTTAATACTGTAGATGCATGCTGGATAGCGGTCGATGAGTGGAGTAATAGTAGTATATGCAGAATCATTTCGGTCTACTTTTCACGGACGTGATGCCTATATACATGATCATGCCTAGATATTCTCATAACTATGCTCAATTTTGTCAATTGCTCAACAGTAATTTGTTCACCCACCATAGAATACTTATGCTCTTGAGAGAAGCCACTAGTGAAACCTATGGCCCCCGGGTCTATTCTCATCATATCAATCTCCATCATTTTAATCTTGCTTTGCTTTTTTACTTTGCTTTTGCTTTTTACTTTGCATCTTTATACCAAAAATACCAAAAATATTATATCTATCAGATCTCACTCTCGTAAGTGACCGTGAAGGGATTGACAACCCCTAATCGCGTTGGTTGCGAGTAGCTAACGTTTTGTGCAGGTATGAGGGACTTGAGCGTGGCCTCCTACTGGATTGATACCTTGGTTCTCAAAAACCGAGGGAAATACTTATGCTACTCTGCTGCATCATCCCTTCCTCTTCAGGGAAAACCAACGCAAGCTCAAGACATAGCAATCACCAGCACGTCGAGGTGAAAGATGTGCAGGTTCAGTGGGTCCTCTTGCGTTTTCACTGACATGTGGGGCCGCATGTGAGCAAACAGACGGTGGGCTCCGCGCGTCCACTGGCTGGCTGAGAAGAGAGATAGAGGAGGGCTGAGCATGGACTGCAGGAAATTTGTTCTTCGTACCTCGATATAGGCTCGATATAGTGGGGTGGCATGGGCCATAACTAGCATTCACGTCTAGCAGTACGGCACACGCCACCCACACGAGTCCCATCCAACACCAATTTTCTTGGAGTCCATGCTACATCCATCTCTTCTCCCTCCTGTTTTCTCAGCCATCGCGCGGTGGGCGGGGTGGGGGTTTGCCGATAGTCGGTTTGCTCAACTGCGGTCCCACTTGTAAGTGAAAATGCAACACCGCACGCATTCCCTCTTGAGCGGTGTGCCGGACCAACCGTGTGGGGGTGCGATGCGAACACGGAAGGCTTTTCCTTTTGAACTCGTAACTTGTAAAATTTGGTTCTGCTCCATGGCGCGATCGATAGATAGAAAATAACGATTTTGCCTAGAGTAATGAGAAGTTTGGTTCTGGCGCTGTTCATGCATGGAGTACGTACGAAAATTATGAAGTTGATGCGAAAGGTAAGATAATTACTGTAGTATCATATACTACTACATGGATTTGATGGAAAGATAAAAATACATATGGATCCATCAACGACATCCTCACGCCCTAGTGTGTCGGGTCACCAACCGACGTGTGAGGAGCAGCGGCGTTGGTGGCGAGCTCAACGTGCTTCTGAACAGTGCCGTCCAATGTTGCCCTGTGGTCCAAGAAGGCCAGGGTCCTATCATCCTCCTCTTGCATGTAGTAGTCCTTGTGGACGATTTGCGCGTAGACGTGGGTGATTATGTCAATGGTGTCTTGCGGCGCCAGGCGCTGCGCGGCGAGCGCGACCTCGAGGTGGACATTCTCCGGCGCGACGGCGGGCAGTCGCAGGGCCACCAGTGCGTCGAAGAAGTTGTCACCATAGTGGCTGTTGAGGGTGGCGGGCATCGCGGAGCCTGGGCGCGTTGGGTGGAGGCTTACGTCAAAGTCGTCCGCAAGCTTCTTGACGACAGTGAACTTGTCGAGGAAACCGACGAGGACCTCGTCGAACAAGGAGACGAAGCTGTCGTCCAAGCGGCCCCTCGCCCTGGCGGCCTCAAGCAATACTACCTGGAGACGTTCCTCGGTGCCGGGCCGCAGGCCGGCGTCGTGGACCATCTGGCACAACCGGCTGATGCTCGCGCTCATCGCCTCCATGGGTCTAGCTTAGCTTCTAGTCAACTGATCTTGTGATTCGAGTGATCACTCTTGCCCTTGGTTAGCGTGCGTAGGTGTGTAGGATTCCGTACTACTCCTCGGCCCTCTACTGCACCTGCCTTTGGCTGTATGATAGGTGGGCCAGCCACCCCCTGGGCCCACGTGTCATTCACCCAAAGGCAGTTGCCGTAAGTCAATGAAGTTGCGTCCCCCTCCGTGCCGGTGCAGTATAGTCATCTCACCAGACCTCTAGTTGGGGCCAAACGAGAGAAGTTTGATGTTTACTGGTTTATTGGTCCCCTTTGCATTTTGTGCCAAGTTTTGACCTTTGATTTAACTAATATAATGTTAATGCATGTAAACAAAAATGTTGTGTAAGTCACCTTACGAAAACCAAATAATCCCAAAATACATAGGCACGGTGCATTAACTCCCTCCTTGTTTCTTATTTCGTGACATATCAACCAATGAGAGATGTGGGTCGTGCATGCTTTCAATGACTTGAGACTACCAAACACGACATGCAGTGTTTAGTTCATTGCATGTAATCCTATTAGTACTCAAGTTAGCAAGAAAACATTAAGTTCTCTCGCCGATAGGAATAAAACACCATTGTCGGTGTTCTGGGAACGGGGGTCCCTAGACTTGCCTGCCTGCGGCCTGCGGCGTGGCTCAAAGGGGGGCCCATCATGGCCCATCTTCATCAACACAGACCCAAGACCCTCGCGAGGGGCCAAGCCTCGTGGGGCGGATGACACGGAGCTTCCTCAGGCACGGCCTCATCAGGCTGGCTCGCGAGGAGGCGGAGAGATCAAGGTGGGGTACCTCGCGAGGTGCCCGTGACTCAAGCCATGACGACCAAGGGCGCCAGGCGGGCGCCAGCCCGCGCAGTGTCCTCCTTTCCTCTTTGGTGCAAAGGGAGCAAGCGCAGGTGAGAGCATCAAGCAAAGGCACCCATTTCGGTGCAACGAGACCAAGACCAGTCCAACGGCAGGGAGGAAGTCATTGTGGAGCCCAAACCAGCGTCACCACCAGAGTCTTTGGCAGGCGAGGACCAACTTTAGTCAGGATAAGTGTACCAGATGTTCCCCTTCAAAATGGCCAATTGTTGGCGCCCTTCCCGCTCAATATTTGGGACGAGGCCTAGGGCCTTTGCTTATAAATAGGACCAGCCACCCCCAGGGTAGGGAGGATGGAGTATCGGGGATGAAGTGATCGAGAAGGAGTTAGAATCGGCCAACCCGGGGACAAGCTGAGACCAAAATCGGAGAGAGAATCGAGAAGAGAGAGAGAGAGAGAGAGAGAGAGAGAGAAGGGTGACTGGACTCCTCCTAGTAGTTCATCCCCCCAGCCAAGAACAGACCCTCGCGAGGCTGTTCTTCCTTGTATTGTTCATCATCATCAGCCCAAGAGGCAATCCACACACCACACACTGGAGTAGGGTATTACACCACAACGGTGGCCCGAACCAGTATAAACCCTGTGTCTCTTGTGTTGTTCTTTCCATAGCTTAGATATTAGCGAGGCGGAGGGGTGCAGGTAGGTAGAAGGCGAAATCTCCGCGCGCACCCCAGTGTTCAAACCTCAAGGGTCTGCCGGAACCCGAAATCTGACATTTGGCGCGCCAGGTAGGGGTGCGCCGGAATTCGTCTTCCACCACCCCGTTCTCCTCCGACCATCGCGTCCATGTCTGACCCTCGTCGGGCCCGCGCCGAGTGCCGGGCCGCTCTCGCTTCCCGCGTCGCCCAGACGGCTCCTGTCGGCGGGCGTCCTCGCCGTTCCCCATCACCTGCCGTCAACGCCGCCACCGGCCCGGCGGGGGACGAGCAGCAAGCGTCGTCTCAGCATCCGTCCATGCGGCAAGACGGTCGCACCGCTACTCCCTCGCTCACCCCAGCTGGTTCTATGTCCCGCGCGCTCCACGCACCCATGGAGGCTCGAGCTGCGCTCATCGCGGCAAACGAGCTCCTGCGCTACCGTCCCGTCGACGACGTCTACGAAGAATGGCTCGACTGCGTCGCCGACCTCGTCCGCGCCGCAGGGGGCTCTCCTGCGCCTTCCGTTCCACTGCACCGCACCCCGCCCCGCGCGGGCGACGAAGCTTCGGCGGCGCCCCGGCCGCCTCCTCCTCAAGAAGGCGCCATGGCTCCAAGGCGCGCGGCCCCTGGGCGGAACCCGCTCCGTCAGGTGCCAACGCGGCAAGAGCAGAGCTGTCAAGAAGTCCCTCGCCCGCAGGAAGCTGCTCGGGCGCTCCCTGCTCCAGCACGTCGCGACCATGCTCCTGCTCCCGCACGCCAAGACCCCGTGCTGCTCCCAGCTGCAGCGCGCGGGGACATGCAAGACCAAGCTCTCCGTCACCCAAGGCCTCCCGTGGCCATAGCAGGATGCCGTGCCTTCACCACCGAGCTACACAGCGTCGCGTGGCCCGGCAAGTTCAAGCTAGACCTGCCTCCTCGTTACGACGGCACGGCCGACCCTACGGAGTTCCTCCAGCTCTATGAGCTGGGCATCAAAGCTGCCAACAGAGACGAGAAGGTCATGGTGAACTGGTTTCCCATGGAGCTCAAGGACGGGGCCCACACCTGGCTCCTGAACCTGGCTCCAGGCACGATCTCCTCCTGGGACGAGATGCGCACCCGCTTCATCGCCAACTTCCAAGGTACTCGCGACCGGCCACCCGCCGTGAGCGACATGGGCCGCATCAAGCAACAACCTGGAGAGACCCTGCAGAAGTACATCCAGCGCTTCAACAACGCACGCCTCAAGATTCCCAAGGTGACTGAGGAGGCCATCATCTCAGCCTTCTCCGACGGCGTGCGCGATGTCAAGATGAAGGAGGAGCTGGCGATGCATGAAGACCTGTGCACTTCCTTGGAGCTGTTCAACTTGGCAACCAACACTAGTAGAAAATAGGGCTATGGTCCAGGCCGGCTTAGCCCATTAGTCCCGGTTCAGTCTAGAACCGGGACTAATGTGAGCATTGGTCCCGGTTCGTGCGGCTAAGGCATTAGTCCCGGTTCATCTAGACCTTTTGGTCCCGGTTGGTGGGATGAACCGGGACCAATGGGCCTCGCTCCTGGCCCACAACCATTGGTCCCGGTTCGTGCCACAAACCGGGACTAAAGATTAGACCTTTAGTCCCGGTTTGAGGCACGAACCGGAACCAATGGGGATGAGACCTTTAGTCCCGGTTCGTGCCACGAACCGGTACTAAAGGTCCCATTTTCAAACTCTACCCCCCCTATGGACCGCCTTTTCAGTTTTAAAAAAATAAAAGAAAATGATGGAAATGTCAAAAAAATAAAAGAAAATAAGTTTCACATGTGATATGTGGTCTAGTTGTTGGGAAAATTTACAAATATGAATTTCGACTTTATTTACAAAATCTCTCTGGAATTTGTAAAATGGGCATAACTTTTGCATACGAACTCGGATGAAAAAGTTTTTTATATGAAAAATCATCTACTCGAAAAGTTACATTCGATGGAGACGGCCTATGGCCTGTTTGCAAATTTCTAGAATCCTCAAATTCCAAAAGGAAAAAAAGTTATGCTCAAATTTCAGTTTTTTTAAATTTTTAGTAAATCCGGTGAAACTACTTATTCAAGAAGTATTAGTGTTACTAAATAATTATTCAAGAATATTAGTGTTATTAAATAATTATTTCACCTTTTTTGAATTTTGGTCAAATCTGGTCAAACTATGGTCAAACTGTGGTCAAACAATGGTCAAACTACTTATTCAAAAATATTAGTGTTACTAAAAAATTATTGTTGTTTAGAACAATAGTTTTAAACTCAAACAGTGAAATATGTGACTTAATGCTCAAGCTAAATTCCTGAGGGTTAATAGGATTGACATCTTACTATTGTCAGGAAAACAACAAGTGCAGACTTGGAAACGAGGGAGAATAGAACCCGGAAGTTAAGCGTGCTCAGGCTGGAGTAGTGAGAGGATGGGTGACCGTTCGGGAAGTGAGATGATTTGGAATGATGAGGGGTGATTAGAGATTAAATTGAGCAGTGATGAGGGGTGATTAGAGATTAGAGGTTAAAATAATTCAGAAATTTGAAAGTAAAAAAATTCAAAAAAAAATTCAAAAAAAAAATTCAAAAAAAAATCAGGAAATTTCCTTTAGTACCGGTTGGTGTTACCAACCGGGACTAAAGGTGGACCGGCCACGTGGAGGGCCTTTAGTCCCGGTTCTGGATTGAACCGGGACTAAAGGGTCAGGGCATTAGTACCGACACTTTAGTCCCGGTTCCAGAACCGGGACTAAAGGCCCTTATGAACCGGGACTAAAAGCCCTTTTTCTACCAGTGCAAGTGCGCCAGGGCTGAGGAAGGGCGTCTCTCCCTCCTCGAGCTGTCTGCCGCAGACCCAGAAGAGAAGAAGCCCAAGGCCAAGGATGTGAAGCGCAAGGGGGCTGCCGTGCTCGTGACAGAACCAGACACCAAGCGGGGCAGAGATCAGCCCGAACCTTCCAAGGGCAGTCGGTACTGTGGGTACCACAACCTCCACACCCACAACACCAACGAATGTCAAGAGCTCCGAGCCATGCGAGAAGGAAGGTTCGGCCGTCGCCCCGACCGCGGTGACCAGGGCTACGGTCGAGGAGGAGGAAGGAACGCAGGATGCTGGGAAGATCGCGGCCCGCGCCAAGGGTGGCGCGATCAACCTCGCGAGGATTGCTGGCAAGACCCGCCTCACGAGGGAGACTGGAGGGATCAGCCTCGCGAGGATCGCCCGCAAGGCAATGCAGGCCTCCCTCCACTGCCGCCGCAGCCAAGGAGAAACGAGGACCGCCATCAGGACGAGGGGCTGGGGGCTTCCAGGAGCCGCGCGTGACCGCCTGCATCCTGGGCGGGGCTCAAGCCCCAGCCTCTCAACGCATCTTCAAGCAGTTCACCCGCGAAGTGAATGCAGTCCTCCCCAAGCTCGAAGCCACGCGCCCTCTCAGGTGGTCGGCATGCGCCATCACGTTCAGCTCAGCAGATCAGCTCAAGTGTGCGGCTACAGCCGGAGTCCTCCCGATGCTTTGTTCCCCAATCATCAGCAACGTGGTGGTCACGAGGACCCTCATCGACGGCGGGGCAGGGCTCAACGTCCCGTCCGTGGAAACATTCAACAATCTCCAAGTGCCCTATAGCCAGCTTCAGCCAACCAAGCCTTTCTCCGGAGTCACCGACGGCTCCACGGTCCCGATTGGGCAGGTCCGCCTCCTTGTCACCTTCGGGGCACGTGACAACTACCGCACCGAGCTCATCGACGACGTCGCTCACATTCGCCTGTCGTACAACGCCATCCTTGGGTACCCAGCGCTGGCCAAGTTCATGGCCGTAACTCACCACGGCTACAACGTCCTCAAGATGCCAAGAAGTGGCGGAGTCATCACGGTGTCCTGTGAAGAGAAGGACGCAGTGTGTTCCCTGGAACGAGCCTTTCAGGCCGCGTCACTGGAAGACCCGGATCGCGGAAGCAGGAGGCTTCCCGAGACCGCCCCCAAGAAGAAGAAGACATCGTCAGGCGCGGCCCCTCAGGAGGCAGGCCCCGTGAGTCCCGCGCCTGCCCAGGGGGAACCCCCTTCCATTGCATAGGAAAGTGCGCACGGCGCCCTCCTCAAGCAGGGCTCGGGGGCTCTCCCCTGGAGGGCCACCGACCTGGCTAAGGTCATGAGGGAGGCGCTTGGGCACCACATGGAGGCGTGTTTCGAAGCACGTTTCCCTCAAGGAGTAAGGCAAGGAGAGCTAGACCCTCAGGAGTTCATCAGCAAGGCCATTCAGGAGCTACAGGATTCAAGAGTCATGAAAGGCGGCCGCCGTCCACCAGCAGTGGCTCCCCATCCAGGCGAGGATGGTGGGCTGCGCGTCTGCATCGACATACCAGGGCTTAATCGAGTCGCCTCTCTGGAGCGCCTCTGGCCCTCGCGAGTGGGGCGCTGCGAAGGTCCACCCCACAGCTACGTTTGCATGCTTTACGGCTTGCCGAACGCGGCTACCATGTACCAGCGCCTCATGAGGGGCATCATGGAGGCACAAGAGGCCAGGCGTTCCGCAGCCCTGGCGGAGATGGAGATGGTCCGCGAGGAGCCACCAGCGCCTCCGGAGCCTCCCGAGGCCCCTAGGCCTAGGGGCTCGTGAGGATCGGCTTCCGCAGCCCACCGAGTCTGCTACACCAACACTCCTTTGTCCTCAACATCATCAGGTGACATCTTTCAAGTTTCACTTCCAGCTGGGAGCGCCCCCCAGGGCTGCATTATTCCCAGGCCGCGTGGGTTCGTCCCTGCGGCATGTATCCCTTTTATTTCATGTTGTTAGCTTACCTTGTTGGGGGCGCCCCTCGGGTTGCATCATCCCCAAGTCGCTCGGGCCAGACCCAGCGGCATGTATCCCTTTTGCGTTTATTTCCGGTTATGCGTTCGACCCACCATGCTTGATTATTTGATGCCAGTCCACGGCATCTCTTCTTCTCCATGCCGACCACTTGCACGTTAAAGGGGGGGGGGTACCTGAGCATCGCGACTCATGGCTCTTACTGGCTCTCCAGCCCTCACGCTCTGGCCTTGTCCACGACATCGTGACCTGGCATACCAGCGACGACTGAGACCAGCTCGAGGGCCGGGACCCCAGGACGTAGAGTGCCGACATCTAACCAAATTTGCAGGGACACATCGCAAGATAAGGCCCAGTGCCAGGCGCAACCCGCCTAGAGGTAGGGCCCCGTGAGTCCCGCGCTGGCTCACGGGTGCCTAGATACACCTCGCCAGGCCCTACCATGCCAGCCACGTGACAGGGCGGGGCTGTACACGCCCCGGGGGCTCCTCTCGGAGGGGGCCCCCTCCCACGTACCAGTGGAAGCACCATGCTCCGCGCTGGCTGACGACACTGCTGAGGAGCGGCTATGCCCGTACACATACGGAAGCGCTATGCTCCGCGCTGGTGATAAACAACTGAGGGTGGCCCCCAGGCCGCATCAACCTCAGGGAGCCCAAAGCTCAGTGTCTAGCCTCATCGTAACGCCTCCCCTCGGGAGTGCCGCGCGTGGGGGCTGGCCACGGGGGCTGCGCCTGGGTCACGCCCAGACGCATGCCACCCAGCCAGGCCCCCGGGCCTGGTTCGTCGCGCGTCTCTCCCCGAGCGGAGCCAAGGTACGAAGGCCGTTTGAGCATCAAGGGGGACTCCTGAGCATCGCGACTAAGGAGCCTAACTGGTCACGTAGCCCCTCACTCCTTAGTTCCGAAAGGCTAACGACGGTTGAGGTATGCGCGCGGCCGGGCTCTGCAGACATAGAACAGTAGATCCACCCACATCACACCTCCCTACTTGCTGTTCGTGCGCCAAGGGGGACTCCTGAGCATCGCGACTCAGGAGCCTAACTTGTCACGTAGCCCCTCACTCCTTGGCCACGTCCTGGTTTTCGGTCGGGACTAACGCTGGGTGAGGTATGCGCGGGGCCGGGCTCTGCCTGCATAGAACATAAGCAAGTAGGAAGGAAAAGCGCAAATTTCAAGGAATTCAAAAGCAAATATTACAGTCCACACTGTTATCTCAATGCCAAACGCAAGTTTAAATGCCTCCCCGAGGCATGATACATGTGCATGAATTAAAGGCAGGACAGGAGCCACAACGGAGTCACTTGTCGGCGGCGGAGCAGCGCGGAGTGGATTCGCCTCATGGAGCAGCGGGGTCGGCAGCGCCTTGCTTCGGCTTGGTGCTGAAGGCCCGGAACTTCCCCAGCAGAGCCTCCGCGCGACCCTTCACGGCCTCGGCAGCGGCAGTGGCACGCTCGCCGCTTACTGGCTCCAGCAGGCTATCGAGGTCGAAGCCGGGATCACGATGGTAGATGTGGGTGAGGACCCGCATCAGCGCTGCAGAAGACAGGACACGCGCCTCGGCCTCAGCCGTGGGGCCAAGGCCAAGGGCAACATCTTCAAGAGCGCGAACTAGGAAGGGAAGCAGCTTGGCGGGGCCATCCTCGGCGCCAGCTAGCGGGCTCTCGAGGCCGCTGTCGTAAAGCGTCCTCAGCGAGGAGCGAGCCTTCGCCTCCATCTCCATGAAGGCCACGCGGTCCTCGGCAAGAACCTGGGCCTTGTCATCCAGCTTGACCTTCCTCGCCCCCAACTCCTGCTCCAGCGCGCCTAGGCTGTCGCGGCGCTTCCTGAGCTTGACCTCCCTCTCCTTGACGGCCGCCTCGCGAGCCTTCACGCCTTCTTCCTGCTCTTGGCGAAGGCGGACCTCTTTCGCGAGCTGGTCTCGTAGGCCTTGCAGCTCGTCCTCCAGTGCCTTGCAGCGACCACGGACGTCAACCACCTCCCCCAGGGCTGCGTCACGAGCAGCCTTCGCCTCAAGGATGGCCTGCCTGTCCTCATCACAAGCCGTCGAGGCCTGGACCAGCGCCGCCCGAATCAAAGCGTCGGAGCGAACCCATCCTGAAGCCAGCTCCAAGCGCTCGGCCACCAAGAGAGGGTCGGCGCCAAGAAGATCCTGCCGCAGTCGGTCCAGCTCAGCAGCAGCACGATCCAGAATAGCATGAGGAGTCGGAGAGACAGCAGCTGGTGGAGTAGGAGGAGAAGGCGGCAGCGCGACCACAGCATCCTGAGGCGGAGCCTGCTGCGCCCCAACGGCTGTAGTGGCGGTAGCAGGCAAAGGCACCTTAGGAGTTACTTGGGCCATGGGGGCTGAGCTCGCCCCAGCCGGCTCAGCCAGGCCTCGCGAGGACGACCGGGCAGGAGAAGCCCGTGCGTCGTGGTCACCTTCCTTCGCGGGCAGAGGCGCTGCCACGGATGGAACCTCAGGAGTTCCCTTCGGCTTCTTTGCTGCGGGCGCCATCCTATCCAAGAGATGCAGACGTCAAGCCTTAGAAGCAGAACAAGAAATAAAGACGAGAATCAAGCGCTTACGGGTCGTCGCCAGTGAGCTCAAGCGGCCTCCGGCCAAATTTGAAGCCTGAAAAGCCGGCTGGAGGGGTCAACCTCGGGAAGCTTGGAAGCGGAAGGCGCGTCTGCGGTCCGCCTCGGGGCCGGAGCAGACCCACGGGAGATCAGCCCGGTCCTGTCCTTCTTCGGGATCGAGGGCAAGCTCCCGCCGTCCTGCTCGTCATCATCCTCGTCGTCATCGCTTGGAGAGAGGCGGAGAATGCGGGACCTGCGCCGGGGGAGGGGAGCCCTCGACTCTATGTCAGTCGCCTCGAAGTCAGGCCCTTTTCCCGGTCCCCTCCTTCCTCCTCTTCGCTGGAGTCGTCGGAGGACACGTCCACCGATTCCCCGGGAGTTTCCATGGGCACGGGCCCGTCCCCGTTGAAGACGGGCATGGACTCCACTACCTGCTCCCAGTCGTCGCGGAGGAACAAGGGCGTAGGAGCGCCCTCGAACCTCGCCACATCGCCCCCGACCAGAGATTGGAGGACCGTAGCCAGATCTCCGCCGGCCAAGGCCGCGGGGCTCGGATGGGGCCTCCACATCGGAAGTGAGTACTGCCGAAGCGGAGCCAGCTGGTGCTCCAGGAATTCCCTTAGCAGCGACGCACCGGTCAGCTTCGCCGCCGCCATGTTGGCCGGCCTTAGATCCGCATCCATCTTCTCCAACACTAGCTTCGCACGGGGGTCTGCGAGCTCCGCTCGACCCCAATCGCTGGAGCTCGTGGGTTTCTCCGTGGGCAAGATCAGCCGAGGGTGGATGCACCCAGCATCTGCCAAGACCCACTTGCTCCTGAAGCCCTCAATCCTTTTCCCAGGGTTCGAAATGGCAATGGCGCCACCGTATGCGATGAAGCTCGCACACGCAGAAGCTGGACCGCGAGAGGTCCGGAGGTAGAAGTAGTGGCACAGTAAGGCCACTGAGGGCTGCACCCCTACGTGAGCCTCGCAGTAATAGGCGAAGATTGCCAGGAGAAGGACGGAGTTGGGGTGGAGATGCAGAGCCTGTAGCTTATAATGGCGGAGGACAGAGAAGAAGAACTCGGAGAAGGGAGGCACCAGGCCAGTAGCAATGGCGCTTACGAAGAACGGATAAAAGGTGCTCCCTTGACCCTCAGGGGTGGCGGAGCCGGCCTTGAACACCTTCGCCCCGTCGATGCCCCACGCCGCCGCCATCCGGCGCAATCGGGCGAGGCTCGCCTCCGACACGTTCGGCGAGTCCAGGGCAGACGAGTACCAAGCTATGGCCGGGGACTGACGAGGCGCCATGGCTTCCTAGGTCACGCGGTCGGAGTAGATCTGGAAATTTTGGACGAAGGAAGGAGAGGCACAAGGAAGGGGATCTGAGCAGCAACCGGAGAAAGCAAAAAAGCAAAGCCTAGGCAGATGCCGCTCCTTTATCAACTCGCGCGGTTGCTAACGCGCTCACATCCAATCAACCGCCACGTGGCGCCCAAGGCCGCAGGCTGTTAGGGCCCGTGGCGCTTCGCCCTTGCCCTTTTCGCCTCCCTGCACGGCCAAGTCCGGGCGCGCCTTGGGCCCGGGGCTACTGTCGGCGTTCTGGGAACGGGGGTCCCCAGACTTGCCTGCCTGCGGCCTGCGGCGTGGCTCAAAGGGGGGCCCATCACAGCCCATCTTCATCAACACAGACCCAAGACCCTCACGGGGCGGACGACACGGAGCTTCCTCAGGCACGGCCTCATCAGGCTGGCTCGCGAGGAGGCGGAGAGATCAAGGCGGGGTACCTCACGAGGTGCCCGTGATGCAAGCCATGACGACCAAGGGCGCCAGGCGGGCGCCAGCCCGCGCAGTGTCCTCCTTTCCTCTTTGGTGCAAAGGGAGCAAGCGTAGGCGAGAGCATCAAGCAAAGGCACCCGTTTCGGTGCAACGAGACCAAGACCAGTCCAACGGCAGGGAGGACGTCATTATGGAGCCCAAGCCAGCGTCACCACCAGAGTCTTTGGCAGGCGAGGACCAACTTTAGTCAGGATAAGTGTACCAGATGTTCCCCTTCGAAATGGCCAATTGTTGGCGCCATTCCCGCTCAATATTTGGGACGAGGCCCAGGGCCTTTGCCTATAAATAGGACCAGCCACCCCCAGGGTAGGGAGGATGGAGTATCGGGGACGAAGTGATCGAGAAGGAGTTAGAATCGGCCAACCCGGGGACAAGCTGAGACCAAAATCGGAGAGAGAATCGAGAAGAGAGAGAGAGAGAGAGAAGGGTGACTGAACTCCTCCTAGCAGTTCACCCCCCCAGCCAAGAACAGACCCTCGCGAGGCTGTTCTTCCTTGTATTGTTCATCATCATCAGCCCAAGAGGCAATCCACACACCACACACTGGAGTAGGGTATTACACCACAACGGTGGCCCGAACCAGTATAAACCCTGTGTCTCTTGTGTTGTTCTTTCCATAGCTTAGATCTTAGCGAGGCAGAGGGGTGGAGGTAGGTAGAAGGTGAAATCTCCGCACGCACCCCAGTGTTTGAACCTCAAGGTTCTGCCGGAACCCGAAATCCGACAACCATGTATTTATTTACAGAGGGAGTAGTACATTTTTTGTGACATGCATCACTAGATATTGCTAGTCAAATACTAAAATCCAGATGGACATGGTAGTAGTCCTAAATCTAGACGGTGGTGCTACTAGTACTAGTAGTAGTACTACCAATGTAGTAGTAGGAGTACTAGCACTGTACAACCCGTTGGTCAAATTATTACGTGCTGCTCCTCACAGTGAAGTGACAAGACCCTGCACCGAAGATGACACCTGAGTATAGGCGCCGTGTTCGGCATACCATAGTCAGCCTCATCGTCTGCAGTCACTATCATCATGGCTGTCGAGCTAGCCTGCTTACAACTAGCCCGGTTCGACATAATTTCCCATTCGTAGATGCCCGTGCATTGCACGGAACACCAAGATTGGGGGTGGACGGCTCCGGCAGCGGCCATCACGCCAGATTTTTCCACGGCCTTCTAGATGTGGTGGGGAGGAGATAAGGCTGATTGTGAGAGACAAGGAGTTGTTTGTAAATAGGGAACAAGTGCAGGCATCTTTTTGCAAAAATAGAGAAGCTTGGTTTGTATGCGTCAGATCTAGATCCGACGGCTATTGGTGAAATATGGGAGGCACAACATCATCACCAACTTAGGATCTGTTTGATTCGGAGGATTTTGCAAACGCAGGAATAGGACACGACAATATTACAAGTTGTGATGAAAGGATCTTGGAGACTGTGGCCATGCGTTTGCAATCCCCATCGCAGAGGCAGTTGTCGACGGTGAGGTTGAGGGGGACGCAGCGCCAGAGGGGGCGCCACCGCCGGGAGAGCAGGGCGGTCCGCACGGCAGATTTTGTGGGGAGGAGGCCGATGATGATGAGCAACATGTCATTGGGGAGGCTGCTGATGAAGTCCAGGTTCGCCGGGTGCGGTTTTGGCTCAAGCCGCCTCCGCTTGTTGGCTGTCTCGCCATCCATCTCAACCGGCGGCGACGCCGGTGTACACATGTACTGTTGTGTGTTGTGTGTTGGGTGTGCGCGAGTGCGTCCTTCTATGCATGCCGCCACGCAGTGGTGAATTGTGCGCGAGTGCGTCCTTCTATGCATGCTGCCACGCAGTGGTGAATTGTGCGCGAGTGCGTCCTTCACGCGCAAGAAGTTTGTCCTCAATGCGCCCTCAATTTACTAGCGCGTGGGGTGCTACCCCGAGTGGTTTCAACTTTGTTTACTTCACCGCGTGTCAGATGGGCCTCTAGTTTACTTATTTTCACCCACTGCCAGCACACGAAGATACAGAACACGAGCTGACAAGGCAGCATGTGGATTGGTTGACCGGTCCACTAAACAATATACGGAGCTATACGCTGACACAGTGAGTGTATAATCCGTCGGTATAGAGAGTTCGAGTGAGAGGGGAGGCCCGTGAGAGATAGCAGAGAGAGAGAAAGAGCAACTCCCTCCGTTTGATAATGTAGTTCCAACATTTTTTTAAGTCAAACTTTTGAAACTTTGACCAAGTTTATAAAGAAATTACTTATATCTACAATACCAAAGATAAATGATAGTATGAAGTAAGTACATGTTGTGATGAATCTAGTGATCGTTCCAGATGTAAATGTTTTTCTCCACATATACCTGGTCAAACTTTTCTGAGGTTTGACTTTTCAAAACATCCATATGCTTATGGACATGACAGAGTCCCTAACTAGAGAGAGAGAGAGAAGTGTGTGTGCGTGTGTGAAAGAGACATGGACAACACACGATAAAAGTAGAGAAAAAGCGTGCGTGTCTTATGCAAACATATCACACATGCATCTTCGACAACGGAGGCAAGGTGAGGAGATAGTGCGTGGTTGCTTGGAACCGAGAGAGCAAGACCCCTAGCACGTGGCCAAGAGGGGTCTGACAAACAAGGGAGAGAGGTCGAGAGAGACGTATGGAGAAAATGCAGACATGGGGAGGAGAGAGTGTATGTTTGTCATAGAGAGATCCCATGGAGATCGTGATGGGACTACATGGGTGGGAGATCGAGTGACAAGGTGTGTGCGCGATAGAAGATGCCCTGAGAGATATCGAGATTGAGGAGCCCCGATAAGGCTGAGTGGCGCGTCAGATAGCTGAGAGGGGGAAAGAGATATTCCATCCGCTCGATAATGCAGTGCATGTAAATTTTTTAGAAGTCAAACAATGGAAACTTTGACCAGGTTTACGGAAATGTTATTTACATCTACAATACCAAAGATACATAATACAAAACTACATCTCATGGTGAATCTAATGGTATATGTTTGCCGTACTAGATGTAATTCTTTTTCTCCACGTACATGGTCAAACTTTGTGATGTTTGACTTTTCAATAAATTTATATGCTATGGACCGAGGAGAGTGCCTCAGTCGATACAGAACAAGTGCGTGTGAAGGAGAATGAGTAAGTGTGCAAAAAGAGTATGTGTGTGAAAGAGAAAGTGACAACAAACGATAAATTAGAGAGAGAGAGTGTGTTTTTTTCGTTTCTTATGCGAACATATCACACATGCATCTCCGAGATGGAAAAGCGAGGCAAGGAGATACACGAAGATAGCTAGTGTGTGATTGTTTGCAACGGAGAGAGACACCCCTGTAGCACATGTCCAATAGAGGTCTGGCCAACAAGGAACAAAGGTCGAGAGGGACACATGGATGGCATGGACGCATGGGGAGGAATAGAGGGTGTGTTTGTGATAGAGAGATCCCGTCGAGATCGTGAGGGGACTATATGGGTGGGAGATCGAGGGAGTGCGTGCGCGATAGAAAGATGCCCCGAGAGAAATCGAGATAGACCATGCACATGTTTGTGATGGAGACTAAGATTAGCTAGTCATATACATATAGGGGGGACTGCGTGTGCCTACAATTGAGTGAGAGACCATCATACTTGGCGTTGGGCATGAGATTGTGTGTGTGCGCGTGTGAGATGGAGAGAGAACGAGGGGGAGAGATAGAGTTTTAGATGGGCCTATCGAGTGCGAGTGAGATATGCATGTGTATGTGTGACCCAGGTGGATGGAGAGTTTGAGAGGGGGGGAGCTCCGAGACGACATAGTGGTGCGTGAGAGAGTTACAGGCAAAGAGCCAAGGAATTTGTGTGCATACGATGAGTGCACCCAAGATATCTAGCTTGGACTAGCTAGAGTATCATACATAGTGTGCGAGAGAGACCTATAGATGGTGTATATATGCATGCGAACTAGAAAGACCCCCCCCCACACACACACAAAGAGAGAGAGAGAGAGATGGAGAGAAAGGGAGAGGGACCAACAAGGTTTTTGTGTCGGATGCGTGCAACAGAATTGAAGATTGTCGGTGAGAGAGAGAGAGAACAGGAGTCCGGGAGAGGGGGAGGTCGCGTTTTATGCATCAAAGACTGATATAAACCATATTTCGATATAAACTTGGATTCAAATATTTAAATTGGAGAACATGTTGTCTGCAATCCACACATGAACGGATATATGTGTATATCAAACTAGTTCATTAATTTGACTTTCAACATGTTCATGGAGTACTATAAGATTGTACAACATGCTACTCGATTGAGGTGTTCAATTTTGGATTTAGTTCACTATTTTGACCTACTGAACGAGCTATTTCATTGAATCGAGATATTTCATTTTGGGTTTGATTCGCGATTTTGAGTGGGTCAACTATTTGTCATATAGTAAATTGCTAGCAACGAGCATGTAAAAACACATTACTCCCGAGCATCATCTCTCCATCTAAAAAAGAAGTGGCAAGCTAATATTTCAAAATTTGATCTGAATCGACTTAAGGTAGACGTGGATGCTCGTGCTCCCAAAATTTGAACGAACCGTTAAACATCCTCTCTGCTCAGTGGAATTCGCCCGAGCAAATAAATGGGAGATGCGAAATTACCGTCCTATGTGGGAGACACATCAATTGGCCCATTGTACATCGAGGGTAGGTTCGTAACTTCATCCAAGCGCGCCTTCTCCTTGGCCGAAATGACATGCGCCGAATAATTCATAAACCATGGTCGGCAAAACACGCTCTCCTCGCCCGAAATAGCTCGCGCCCACTATTTCAAAACACGCTCTCCTCGCCCGAAATCGCTCGCGCCCACTATAGTTCAAAACACGCCCTCCTTGCCCGAAATTACTCCCGTCCACTATTTGGGGAGAAGCAAAGTTACTCTACTATTCCCGACCCTCAGTACACAGACCCAAGCCGAGAAGCCTATAGGCAAGGGTAGAACTGTAACTCCCCCTCACATTTCAGACAAATGCGTCTGTAAGACATGGTTCCACTCCCCTCCCAATCCCCCCCCCCGCCCGCCCCCATTCATACCTCGTGGGCGCCAAATCACCTTCTCCCCAGGAAGCTCCCTTCTCCCAAGCCGCGAAACCTCAGCCCCACCTCCATGGCACCCCCACCGCACCAATTTCATAGCCGCACTCCTCCGTAATGCCGGAGACGCTGTCCATTTGCCGTCGTGCACTGGGCCGTGTGCCTCTTACTCCATGCTGCGGGTGCTACCTCGACGACGGCCGCGTGAACCGTACCAGAGCCGATTCACCCCCGCCATTGTTCACGGCGCCGGAGCGGCTCCAACTTCGGATCCGTCTAGAGTCCTGGCGCTGCTTCCACGTAGCCGTCGACCGTCGCGACATCGCTCTTTCCCTGCCGCCGGTCGCCACTGCAACTGCACCGGCCTCACCGACTCGGCAGCTGGACCTGCCTACTTGTAGTGACCAGACCTCAAACAGTCTGATCTCTATGCTTCAGTGTCATCCCTGGATCAGTAATGTTGACACGCACAATACTTGAAGGATTAATAACAGAGTAGCAATCACACCCTTATTACATCGAGTGTCTCAAAAGAGAACTTATTATAAATAATATGGCTTAAGGCCATCTAATATCGAGAACAGCGGAAGGCTTGGAAGACAAGTGAGTCCATCAACTCCAACGGCATCACTAAGTATAGAACCACAACCTAAGGCTCCTTATTCGTCATTTGAAAAGTCTGCAACATGAACGTTGCAGCCCGAAAACGGGTTAGCACATGCAATATGCTGGCAATGTAACACATAGAGAGTCGTGAACCGAAACATGCTATACTACATGCATATATGGCTGGTGGAAAGCTCTATGGTTACAGTTTTGCATAAAGCCAATTTTTCCCTACTGCAAAGGAATAAATTTTATTTAACTATCATGGTGGTTGTTAAACATTGAGAGTGTAGACACCCTCTCAATCCCAATTAAACATCATCATTAAAACTAAACAAAATTAATTAAAGTCACATGATGAGATTCACATGAAAATCCAAGTACTAGATACTCAAAATTGTCCATAACCGGGGACATGGCTAACCTTGATTAGTTTATACACTCTGCAGAGGTTTGCGCACTTTTCCCCACAAGACTCGATCTCCTCCGTTGGGATTCTCGCACTACATGGTGTTTGAGAAACGGATGACCGAGACATAGTCTTTCAGAAGCGCTAGCACCTACGATCGGGTAGACCGTTACACCTACTTTCCCCTACATCTACTAGTCTACCACTGTAAGAGTTCGCACGACTTAATCAACTATGCTAGAGCCCATAGTATCTTGTGGCTGCACACGGAAGTTTCTAGCATGAATAATCTCATGATCCCTTTGAGCCTGGGTGGTGGTCCATAAAGAAAAACAGGCAATCGCTGGAATACCCAGGTGCCTCAATCCACCCAGATGTGTGTTAAAGTTGCCACCTTAAGTAAACCATTAAATAACAATCTCACATCTGTCATGGATACACTCACCCAATCCACGTCTACTAGCATAGCATGGCATAAGCAAACGTATAAGTAACTCCCAGGGTTTGATAATAAAATAGGTAATAGATACTACTTCATCTACTTCCCAAAACCCACATATTAATCAGATCCTATTCATGCAATTGTTTGAGGATTGATCTAATGCAATAAAACTGGGTAGTAGGAGGTATGATCAAAGTGTTACTTGCCTTGCTGATGATGCGTGAAACCTAGAGATTCGAAGTAGCAAGCGGCGCACTCCGGGTACTCTATCGCAAACAAACAAGCACACAATAAGCACTCATCTAATGCACAGGTAAAAATCAAATAAGAGATCTAACTAGGAAGTTCAACTTAAGAACTCCGGTTTGCAAAAAGAAACAAATCAAACGAAACAACGAAAGTCATACGGCGAAAGAAACAAACTTCGATTACTAATCTGGACCTAAGTCAAATTTTACAGAAGCAAAAACTTGTTTGAGTTGGTTAAATGGAAAGGGGGTTTCGAGACGAAACTCTATGCGCTTGAATCGCCTGATTCCGATAAACGAGCGAAAAGTTAAACTAAAACGAAAATCGGATCAGAAATCACGATCAAAAATAATCGCGGAAAATCCAAGAAAAAGAAAAAAACTGACGAACATATTAACGAACGAATGTTCGTTAACTGAAACTAAACGGTGAACTCGTCCGTTAAAACGAACGAATGAGCGAACGCTCGCTAAATAAGTGAACCGATAAAACCGATCTAATAAAATAAAAAATAAAACCTAGGGTTTAAAAAAAACCGAATCGGTTTTCTTTAGAAAACCCGGCGGCGGACGGCGCGGCTACCTCGTCGGACTCCGGCGGGACTCGGGGCTCCGGCGGGGTGGGGTGGCGTCAGCGGCAGGGGCGGCGGCACACGGCGGCGAGCGGCGGCTGCGGGAGGCGGGGCGGGTCGAGGTGGCGGGGTGAGGCGGCGGCGGGGGGGGTATTTATGAGAGGGGGACGGGCTTGGGGAAGGGGGCGCCGGGTCAGGGCCGGCCTCGGGAGGCGTGCCCCGGTCGGACTCGGCGGCGGTGGGTCGGTCTCCCGCGAGGGAAGGCGGCGGGTCGGTCTCCCGCGAGGGAAGGCGGCGGCGGCTTGGGCCTGGTACTTTTTTTTAAGAAATTCCGCCGAAACTAAGAAAAATTCTAGAAAATAATATAAAACTCTAAAAATGCCAAAATAAATTTTCACCACCTAAATAAAATATTTAGAACGAGATGAACATTTTCTTGGCCCTAAAATGTAGTTTTGAAAAACGTGCAATTTTTCCTAAATTCAAATAAACTAGCCAAAAACTGCGAGATAAAAATCTTATTTGATTTTTTTATTAAATCCTCAATATTTCTTTATTTTGGGAAAGTCATTTTATTCCCTCTCTCATATTTTTATAATAGAAATAATTGAAGATATAATAAATAAAATAAAATGATCCTATTTTCAAAATTTGAGAAAACTCAAATATGAAAATAACGAAATCCCCAACTCTCTCCGTGGGTCCTTGAGTTGCGTAGAATTTCTAGATCAGGACAAAAGCAAATAAAATATGATATGCAGTGTTGATCTAATGTATAACATTCGAAATTGAAAATTTGGGATGTTACAAACCTACCCCTTAAGATGAATCTTGCCCTCGAGATTCGGGTTGGCTAGAAAATAGGTGAGGGTGGTCCTTCAGCAGATCTTCCTCTCGCTCCTAGGTGGCTTCATCCTCGGTGTGGTGGCTCCACTGAACTTTGCAAAACTTGATAACCTTGCTGCGGGTGACTCGGCTGGCATGCTCGAGAATCTTAACTGGTTCTCCTCATAGGTCAAATCACTATCCAACTGAATCGCTTCCAGTGGCACTGTATCTCTCAGCGGTATATCCGCCATCTTTGCGTGACACTTCTTCAACTGGGAAACATGGAACACGTCGTGAACTCCCGACAATCCCTCAGGCAATTCCAACTTCTCCCATGCGTTCCAAAACTTTGTATGGTCCCACAAAACGTGGCGCTAACTTTCCCTTAACTCCAAAGCGCTTAACTCCTCGAAGTGGAGATACACGAAGATAAACTCTATCTCTGGCTTCGTAAACTGTCTCCTTGCGTTTAGAATTTGCATAGCTCTTCTGCCTGGACTGGGCAACCTTGAGCCTATCGTGAATCAACTTCACCTTCTGTTCAGACTCTTTAATCAAATCTGGTCCAAACAAATGGCGGTCTCCAACTTCATCCCACGACAATGGTGTTCTCGACCTTCTTCCGTACAAGGCTTCAAAAGGGGCCATCTTCAAACTGGATTGATAACTGTTGTTGTAAGAGAACTCCGCATATGGCAAGTT
Organism: Triticum urartu; assembly: GCF_056163025.1. Lineage (NCBI taxonomy): Eukaryota > Viridiplantae > Streptophyta > Magnoliopsida > Poales > Poaceae > Triticum > Triticum urartu. The sequence continues at coordinate 448,232,815 of NC_141878.1, read as the reverse complement.
GTCATCCCAACTAGATCCATAATCTAGCGCACAAGCTCTCAGCATATCCTCCAAAATCTGATTGACTCTCTCGGTCTGTCCATCAGTCTGCAGATGAAAAGCTGTACTGAACTCTAGTCTAGTACCGAAAGTTTCGTGTAACTGATTCCATAACTTTGAGGTAAACTGTTTTCCTCTATCTGATACAATGCTACTCGGAACTCCATGCAGACATACGATCCTGGTCATGTATATCTTTGCCAACTTAGCACTGGTGTAAGTGGTCTTCACTGGGATGAAATGAGCTACCTTCGTCAAGCGATCGACTACAACCCATATCGAGTCATAGCCTGAACGGGTCCTGGGTAATCCCGTGATAAAATCCATGCCTAGCTTATCCCACTTCCATTCGAGTATCGGCAATGGCTGTAGCAATCCTGCTGGCTTCTGATGCTCTGCCTTCACTCTCTGACATACATCACAAATTGCTACATACTCCGCAATATCCTTCTTCATTCTGGTCCACCAGAAAGTGTCTTTCAAATCCAAATACATCTTGGTATTTCCTGGATGAATCGAGTACGGCGAATCATGGGCCTCTTGCAAAATTAGCTTCCTGATCTCCGGGTCATTAGGAACATAAACGTGGTCCTCAAACCATAAGGTATCGTGTTCATCCTCACGAAATCCTTTAACTTTTCCCTTGCTCACCTTCTCCTTTATGATGGCAATCTCCTTATCGGTCTTCTGTGCTTCTCTGATGTTATCCATCAAAGTAGACCGGATCTCCAATGCTGCTACATAGCCTCTCGGAACTATCTCCAAACATAGCTCACGAAGATCCTCGGCTAACTCCTTTGGTACTTCTCCGATCATTAGTGTGTTGACATGGCTCTTGCGGCTCAATGCGTCAGCTACTACGTTAGCCTTTCTGGGACGATAATGCAATCTCATATCATAATCCTTGATGAGCTCCAACCATCTCCTTTGCCTGAGATTCAACTCCTTCTGCGTGAAGATGTACTTCAAACTCTTGTGATCCGTGTACACCTCACAATGGTTTCCGATGAGAAAATGTCTCCACGTCTTCAAAGCGTGCACTACGGCTGCTAACTCCAAGTCGTGTGTAGCATAATTCAACTCATGGGGCTTAAGCTGTTGTGAGGCATATGAAACAACTCTTCCCTCCTGCATAAGCACTGCTCCAAGTCCTAGACGTGAAGCATCGCAGTATACCTCATAATCCTTGCGCTGATCTGGCAGAATCAACACTGGCGAGGCAACCAAACGTTTCTTCAACTCCTAGAAACTGGCCTCACATTCCTCAGTCCATTTGAACTTGGTATCCGTCTTTAACAACTCCGTCATAGGTTTTGCAATTTTCGAGAAATTTTCAATGAACCTCCGGTAGTATCCCGCGAGTCCAAGAAAACTCCGGATCTCTCCAACTGTTGTTGGGGCTTCCCAATTTGTCACAGTGACAACTTTTGTGGGATCTACAGCTATTCCTTCTCCGGATATTAGATGTCCGAGGAATCCAATTTCCTTCAACCAAAACTCACATTTGCTGAACTTGGCGTATAACTGATATTCTCTGAGCTTACCAAGTACCAAACGCAAATGTTCTTTATGTTCTTCTTCATTCTTCAAGTAAACCAGAATATCATCAATGAACACTACGACGAACTTATACAAAAACTCCATAAACACTTTGTTCATCATGTTCATAAAATAGGCAGGTGCGTTAGTCAGACCAAATGACATAACGGTATACTGATACAGCCCATACCTTATGGTAAAAGCTGTCTTAGGTATGTCCTGCTCTCGAATCTTCAACTGGTGGTATCCTGATCGCAAATCGATCTTGGAAAATACCTTAGCTCCTTGCAATTGGTCAAAAAAATCATTGATCATCGGTAGTGGGTACTTATTCTTGATCCACTTCATTCAATCCTCGATAATCAACAACCATCCTTAATCCATCCTTCTTTTCCACTAGAAGTACTGGTGATCCCCAAGGTGACAAACTTGGGAGAATATATCCCTTATCCAGTAACTCCTTAATCTGCTTCTTAATCTCCTCCAAATCCTTTGCAGGAATTCTATACGGTCTCTTAGATATTGGTCCGGTGCCTGGCAAAAGCACAATCAAAAACTCAATGTCTCTATCCTGTGGCATGCCTGTCAACTCTTCTGGAAATACATCCAGAAAATCCTATACCACCGGTACCTCCTCCTGTACAACTCCTGATAAGGAATTTACTTGAGTCCTATTCAGCACATGCCATGATACATACTTGATCCTTCTTCCCTCTGGGGTGGTAAGCAAAATCGACTTACTGGCGCAATCGATGTTTCCTCCATACATCGATAGCCAATCCATACCCAGAATTACTTCCAAACCTTGCAATTCCAAAATGATCAAATCCGAGGGAAACACATGCCTACCTATACTCAATGGCACTTGAAAACATCCTTTATTGGCCATATACTCCGCTCCTGGTGAGCTTACTAACATAGGTGTTCTAAGAACCTTGGTGCGCAGTTTATACTTATCCACAAATCCCCTTGATATGTATGAATGTGATGCACCAGTATCAAAAAGAAGGATTGCAGTAAATGACTTAACCAAAAACTTACCTATTACTGCATCTGGCTGGGCTTCAACCTCCTCCACGTTAATGTGGTTCACCTGTCCGCTGTTGAAAGGGTTCGGCTTCTTCCCAGAGCTTCCATTTCCATTTCCATTCTGGGCTTCAGGACATTCATTGGCATAATGTCCGGTCTTCTGACACTTATAACAAGTGACTTGGCTCAGGTCTCTCTTGGCTGGGGTTGATGGGTTGGTATGGTTCTGACCGTTGCTTCCCCCATTCCCATTATCATTCTTGGGGCCATTATGATTATGCGAACTCCCTCCTCCATGGGTATGCTAAAAATGTCCTCCTGATTTTGGGGTAAAACGTGGCTTCTGCTGAGCTCCTGAATTGTATTTCCCTTGTCCATACTTCCTCTTGTGGTTCTCAATCTATTGCTGCTTCCCTTCAATCATAAGAGCACGATCTACCAACTCTTGGTAGTTGTTGAAAGTTGCTACCATCAACTGCATACTCAACTCATCATTCAGTCCTTCCAGAAACTTCTCCTGCTTAGCTGCATCCGTAGCAACGTCATCCGGGGCATAACATTCTAACTTACTAAAGTCATCCATGTATTGGCCAACTGTCCGTCCTCCTTGGCGCAAGTTGCGAAACTCACGCTTCCTCATGGCCATAGCTCCTTCTGAAACATGGGCAGTACGGAAAGCCTGCTGAAACTGATCCCATGTGACAGTGTCGATAGGATAAGTGGCTGTGAAATTCTCCCACCATGATGCTGCGGGTCCTTCAAGCTGATGTGCGGCAAAACGCACCTTTTCCGCATTTGTGCATCCTGCTGTGGCAAATTCCCTCCCTGTCTTGCGGAGCCAATCATCTGCCACTATCAGCTCGGTGCTACTAGAGAACACCGGCAGATTCAGTCTAAGGAAACGGGTTAAGTGATCAACAGGTGGTGGTGGTGGGTTGTTGTTGTTGTTGTTCCCCTGATTCTGATTGTGGACTAGCAACTGCATCAATGCATTCTGCTGCTGGATCAACTGAGTGAGCTCCGGTGGGAAAGCAAATCCATTGTCACGTCTCGGAGGCATCTGAGGGTTTAGAAAAGATGGGAATATAGAATAGATTGAGGTCTAGAGAGAAAACACTACCCATATGCACATGAGGCAAAAGCAAACAAAATCACTTCATTCAATTCAAACAAGGGCATACAATCGGTCTAGAACTATCGTTACAAAAGTGCTTGGACTATGCTATATACATGGTGGAATTCTACTACTGTTATGGTGGTCTACTAGAAAACTGCTCCGATGAAGACTCCATGAAATCTGCTCCGGCTTCATCAATATAGTCATCATCGCTGTCGTCTGGGTCTGAGTCGGTGTCGTCGATGATGATGTAGTTCTCCGGGCAAGTAGAATCGTCATCTTCTCCTCCTGGCATGGGATCTCCCATGAAAACTCCTAGCTTCCTGGTCAGGTCATCATTCTTCTCCACTAATACTTCGATTTCCTCCATATACACTACAAAAAAAGACACATCCGTGACATTTTGGGCCGAACGAAATTTTTTTCTATTATAAATATGACACTTCTATGACGTTAATTGTGACAAAACCCGGTATCATCATAGATGTGGTGGGCTCCTACTTCTATGACAAAAAATCATGACAGAAAATGGGCTTTTCGTCCTGGGCGGGCTGGAGACGCAGCTGCATGACATTCTTTGGGCCGTCCATGACGAAAAAATCATGGTAGAAGCGAGGGCGAGGAAAATTTTCAGGGAGTTCCCGGTTACGGTGGGAGGTCGGGGGCTGAGCGATGCACGTTTCTCTCGTACACGTACGCGCGTGTGTGCGAGGCGTTGGCTCTAACTGAACCTGAGCGAGGCGTTGGGCTCTAACTGAACCCGAGCGATTGCACTACAGGCTACGCGTTACTGAACCCGAGTGATCGATCGATGGCTGTTAACTGAACCCGATCGAGCGATTCCTTCGCTACTGCTGCTAACTGAAGCCGATCGATGGGATGAACAGTGAGCGTTGCGGGGGGGGGGGGGGGGTTGTATGAACAGTGAGCGGTGGCGTTGCCTATGGATGAACAGGATCCCGTGGTGTGGTGGAGGGCTGGATGAATAATAGACGGTGGAGGGGTGCCCGTGGAGGGGTGGATGAACAGGACCCCGTGGCGTGGAGGGTTGGATGAACAGTAGACGGCGGAGGGGTGGTTGAATAGTAGACGGTGGAGGGGAGGCCGTGGAGGGGTGGTTGAACAGGCCCCCGTGGTGTGGAGGGCTGGATGAACAGTAGACGGTGGAGGGGTGGTTGAACAGTAGACGGTGGAGTAGCGCACGGTGGAGGCTGGATGAACAGGAGCCCATGGAGGCTGGATGAACAGGAGCCCGTGGAGGCTGGAGGAGGTCGATGGTGGAGATGAACAGTATCCCGTGGAGTCCCGTTGTGCGGTACGCCACACCCCTCCTGATGAACAGGACCCCGGTTTCGACCGTAGCGCTCCAACACAAGTCCGTTTCGTCCGTTTTGCGGTACGCCACACCCCTCCCGATCAACAGGACCCCCGTTTCGACCGTAGGAGGTCCGTTTCCTCTGTTTTGCGGTACGCCAGACCCCTCCCGATGAACAGGATCCCGTTTCGAACGTGGCTGGTCGAACACAAGGCCGTTTCCTCCGTTTTGCGGTACGCCAGGCCTCGTTTCCATCGCCTGTTCCGTCCAAGCCCTCCCGATGAACACAACGACGCATTCCATTCCGACCCAGCCGGTTGGCTCCCACGCGTTCTGTTACCTCCCCATGAACACGACGCATTCCGTTGCCTCCCCATGAACGCGACGCATTCCGTTGCCTCCCCATGAACATGACGACGACGTTGTTTCTCCGATCTGACCCAGCCATGTACATGAGCCCTGGCCGTACGTATGCGCGAGTAGGCGTTCGAGACCCCGCCCGTATGTACACATACGTGGCCGTATTTTCCTTCTTGCACCCTGGCCGCCTCTACTACGACACGTGCGCGCCTCTACATCGACCAGTATATATGTACGTACACGTTCGCGACCAGAATGACAACGCTACGTACGCTTCGACCAGGTGGGTCCCGACTGTCAGGCACTTCCTTGCGTGCAAAGATGTAGCTGGTGGGTCCCAACAGTCAGGGGGGCGAAATACAGTGGCCCGTCCGGTGGGTCCTGCTGTCAGGTGGAGGAATAATTATTTTGCACGTAATAAGGAGGCACTTCCTTGCTGTGGCCGTGGACCCAGCTGTCAGCCTCTCCACGTACAGTCCACGTCCGTTGGAAGTCGTTCCTTGACCACGTTGACCACGCCGCACCGAGAGCACCAGGGCGGTGGACGACGGCGATGCCTAGGAAGGGGACGACGCGGAGCCAGGGAAGACGCGGCAGTGGATGCCCACGCGTAGAGGAGTACGAGGGTTCACTGGTTCGCTGCGGTGTGAGGCTACCGTCGCCGTAGAATAACAGGGGGTGTGGGTGAGTAGAGGGATGGCCTGGCCAGCGGTAGGAGTAGTAGGGGGCGGTGAGGCCTTCGCCGCATCGCAGCCGGCCACGGGAGGCAGGAGCACGAGGCACGATCGACGCTGGTTTGGGCGGCTGGAGCAAGAAGACCAGATGTTGAAGAAGCACTACGGCCGTGGGATGGACATCGTACGGTCACTAGAGCTAGAATCGTGCATATTGACTAAGTTGATAAAGCCCTCCGTCCCCGTCAACTTAGTAGGCCCACAAGTCAGCCTGCCACTATACTAGGTCCTAGCTAACAGGGGGAGTATTCATTTTTTTGTGCGTAATAAGGAAGCACTTCCTTGCGTGCGAAGATATAGCTGGTGGGTCCGAGCTGTCAGCGGCGGTAACGTTTTTTTCGCGAAATACAGAGGCCCTTTTGGTGGGTCCCTGATGTCAAGTGGAGGAATCATTATTTTGCGAGTAATAAGGAGGCATTTGCTTGCATGCAACCGTGGACCCAGCTGTCGGCCTCTCCACGTAAAGTCCACTTCAGATGCATGTCAGTCGTTGACCACGTTGACCAGGCCGCTCCGAGAGCACCAGGGCGGTGGACGACGGCGAGGCCTAGGAAGGGGACGACACGGAGGCAGGGAAGACTCGGCAGTTGTTTCCCACGTGGAGGGGAGTACGGCTGTACGAGGGTTTACTGGTTCGTCTACCGTCGCCGGAGAATAACAACAGGTGTGGGTGAGTAGAGGGATGGCTAGGCCAGCGATGGGAGTACGGTCGGGCGGTGAGGCCTGGGCGGCAGCACAGCCGGCCGCGAGGAGGAGGGAGCAGTCAGTCCCGCCGGTGCTTGTTTGAGCGGCTGGAGCAGGAAGAGCAGAGATTGAAGAAGCACGACGGCCGTTGGATGGACATCCAACAGTCAATGCTTGTGCGTCAACCTTTTTTTAGGAAAGCCTCAAATCTGTGGAAAACAGCATACAACCCATCTGCCATTATTTCTAATAATTTACAGCCCATTTGCTAATTCTTAAGGTTTTTTTGGAGCCCATATTCTTTTTGTTAGCATTATAGCCCATATTGTGGCAACGGTTAAAAAATTATACGAAATTTTTCATATTTCGGTGCGGTCCGAACTGTTTTTAATCCCGAAATTTCGACTCACATTCAAACTGATTTTAAAAATAAATGTGTATCAATATAAAATCCAACAAATTCTCCATGCATAAAAATTAATGTAATTTAAAATCTTGAAATGAAAAAAAGATATTTGAAACTAATTGCCGGTTTGATGTGTTTTAAAAATGTACAACCCATTTCTCATTACTGATGGGCCATTTTCTCGGCCAGCCGAATGAAAGCTCTCCTCGTCTTGAAAGATTTGCAACCCAACAGGCCTGACAAAGCGACTTACTTGGCAAACCACAAAAAAACTAGGCTGTGGCCGTGGACCCAGCTGTCAGGCTCTCCACGTACAGTACTCTTCCGATGGAAGTCGTTCCTTGACCATGTTGACCACGCCGCGGGGAAGCACCATGGCGGTGGACGACAGTGAGGCCTAGGAAGGGGACGACGCGGCAGTGGAAGCCCGCACGGAGATGACTATGAGGGTTCACTGGTTCTGCTGCGGTGTGAGGCTGCCGTCACCGCAGGGCCTGGCCAGTGGTGGGAATAGTAGGGGGCGGCGAGGCCTGTGCGGCAGCACAGCCGGCCACGGCAGGCAGGAGCATGCGGCACGACCGGCGCTACTTTGGGCGGCTGGAGCAAGAAGACCAGAGGTTGAAGAAGCACTACGGCCGTTGGATGGACATCGTACGGTCACTAGAGCTAGAATCGTTCATATTGACTAAGTTGACAAAGCCCTTCGTCCCCATCAACTTAGTAGGCCCACAAGTCAGCCTCCCAGCAAGGTGGGTCCCAGCTAGCCGGGGGAGTATTCATTTTTTTTGTGCGTAAAAAGGAGGCACTTCCGGTGGGTCCGAGCTGACAGCGGGGGGAACATTTTTTTCGCGAAATACGGTGGCCCGTCCGGTGGGTCCCAGCAGTCAGGGGGAAACGGTTTTTTTCGCAAAATACCGGTGGCCCGTCCGGTGGGTCCCCGCTGTTAGGTGGAGGAATAATTATTTTCTGCGTAATAAGGAGGCACTTCCTTGCGGCTGCCGTGGACCCAGCTGTCAGCCTCTCCACGTACAGTACTCTTCCGATGGAAGTCGGTCGTTGACCACATTGACCACGCCGCACCGAGAGCACCACAGCGGTGGACGACGGCGAGGCCTAGGAAGGGTACGGCACGGAGCCGTGCAAGACGCGGCAGTGGATGCCCACGCGGAGAGGAGTACGAGCTTCACTGGTTCTGCTGCGGTGTGAGGCTGCCGTCGCCGCAGAATAACATGGGGTGTGGATGAGTGGAGGGATGGCCTGGCCAGAGGTGGGAGTAGTATGGGGGTGGTGAGGCCTCCGCGGTAGCACAGCCGGCCACAGGAGGTAGGAGCAGGCGGCACGACCGGCGCTGCTTTGGGTGGCTGGAGCAAGAAGACCAGAGGTTGAAGAAGCACTATGGCCGTTGGATGGACATCATACGGTCACTGGAGTATTGACTAAGTTGACAAAGCTCTCCGTCCCTGTCAACTTAGTAGGCCCACAAGTTAGCCCAACAATATGGTGGGTCCCAGCTAGCAGGGGGTATTCATTTTTTTGGGCGTAATAAGGAGGCACTTCCTTGCATGCAAAGATATAGCTGGTGGGTCCGACCTGTCAGCGGGGGGAACTTTTTTTCGTAAAATACAGAGGCCCTTCCTATGGGTCCTAGCTGTCAGGTGGAGGAATCATTATTTTGCGCGTAATAAGGAGACATTTCCTTGCGAGCTGTCAGCCTCTCCACGTACAGTCCACTTCCGATGGATGTCGTTCATTGACCACGTTGACCAGGCCGCGCCGAGAGCACTAGGGCGGTGGACGACGACGAGGCCTAGGAAGGGAACAACACAGTGCCAGGGAATACTCGGCAGTTGTTTCCCACGCGGAGGAGTACGAGGGTTTACTGGTTCGTCTGCCATCGCGGGAGAATAATAGCATGTGTGGGTGAGTAGAGGGATGGCTAGGCCAGCGATGGGAGTACAGTGGGGCCGTGAGGCCTGCGCGACAGCATAGCCGGCCACGGGAGGAGGGAGCAGGCAGTCCCGCCGGTGCTTGTTTGAGCGGCTTGAGCATGAAGAGCAGAGATTGAAGAAGCACGACAGCCGTTGGATGGACATCCAACAGTCACTACTCTCGTGTGTTGACTAAGTTAACAGGGCGTTGCGTGTGCGTCAACCTTTTTTTTATGAAAGCATACGCGTCAACCTGTAGTAGGCGCACAAGTCAGCCTCAAATCTATGGAAAACAGGATACAACCCATCTGCCATTATTTCTAATAATGTACAGCCCATTTGCTAATTCTTAAGAATTTGCTAATAATGTACAGCCTCCACGGTTAAAAAGTATACGAAATGTTTCATATTTCGGTGCGGTCAACTGTTTTTAATCCAGAAATATCGATTCACATTCAAACTATTTTGAAAAATAATTTATATAAATATAAAATCCAAATAATTGTCCACGCATAAAAATCAATGGAATTTAAGATCTTGCAATGAAAAAAAATTGAAACTAATTCCCGGTTTGATGTGTTTTAAAAATGTACAACCCATTTCTGGGCAAACCGAATGAAACTCTCCGCGTCTTGAAAGATTTGCAGCCCAGCAGGGCCGATAAAGCAAGTAGGCCTTGTTTGGGTATTTCTTAAAAAAATAGAACTGGGCTAGCCATTTTTAGCAAGAAAAAAACACAACTGGGCTCATGATGTGGTAAACATAAATAAAACCCTGGCTAGATGGGCCACAACCCCCGCACAACCCCGTTGTTACCCTGATCCGTCGCTAAAACTAGTATAAATAACAACTGCTTGTTCCTCAAAAAAACTGCGCGACTTGCTGGGTCCCTGGTGTCAGCCGCTCGTAGTGTAATTCTCACATTTATTGACTACGTTGACAATGGCGTGAGCCCCAGATGTCCAACCATTAGGAGGAACCATATTTTTGGGCTTGTACTATAGAGGCACTTGCTTGCGTACTGCCATGATGCTGGTGGGTCCCTACTGTCATCCTCTCCATGTACAGTCATCTCCTTGTTCCTCTCGGTTGTTGACGACGTTCACAACACAAGAGGGCGGTGCACCACGCACTGCGAGCGAACCAAGGCCGCAAGGCAGAGGACGACGGTGAGGCCTCGGACAGAACGAACAGGAGCCGCTGAAGATGCGCCGGTCCAGTCGCAGGCGGAGGGGAGTACGAGGGTTGACTAGTTCGGGCGCGGGTGTGTGTTGGGGCTGACGTCGCCAGAGAATAACAGGACATGTGGGGGAATAGAGGGAGGGACTGGCCAACGTTGGAGGGTACGTACGGTAGGGCGGCGGAGGCGCAGCCAGCCATGGGAGGCGGGAGCAGGTGGAGCCGACGGGGTGGTTTGGTTTGGGTGATTGGAGGAAGAAGAAGACAAGAGATAGAAGATACACGATAGATGTTGGATGTCAATCCAACGGCTGGTAGACAGAATCGTTTGTTGACTGGCTAGTAAGTCGACACCACCTTGGATACGCTATTTCCTCGCGGGTCCCAAATGTCAGAATCCAAATCTGTCACGGTCATGCATCCTTTCCTATGAAAATTTACAGCCCATTTGATGTGCTAGTTCGAAATAAGTTTGTGGGTGCTGGTGGGGGCTAATCACTTGGCTTCTGTAATGCACAGTGAGCTCAAGCAGCCGGCGAGAGTGATGTTATTTCCCTTGGTTTGGATTTTTTGCAATATTTCACTCTAAATTAAACGAATGGCAAGCAATTTGCCTTGTTTCAAAGCAAATATGACCGTCACAGCCGAGTTGAAAAGGGCAGGAACATCTAACTCCAGCTTACAAACTATACAAAAGCACGAGGGTTAATTGTTCATCAGGTTTAGAAAAGAAACCAGATTGAAAAGGGAAACAACATCTAACTCCAGCACTATTTTCGGCAGACACAGTCAAATGGATCGGTCAGGTCCATAGAATGAACATCCTGGGTTGTAAAATTTACTGGATTATGACCACAATATGTTGTAAATAGAAGCCCGGCACGTTCAGAAGCTCTTTTGCCCACCTGAAACTCCTTTTTTGCTCTTCTACATACCCATCCGTCAAAACCATGCTACTGATAAACTTAAGCCTGATGGACAATAGTAACCTCGCATTCAGCAGGAAGAATGTGACAAATCTTGTGTTTGCATGGTTGGCTACATATCGTTCTAGCGTTATTGTCTTCAATCGAATCTCATGAGAAGTGAGAAAATCCTGATGCTTACGAATCCACTGATTGGTTATAACTTTCTTACCCCGTCCTGTTGCCTAAATAGACATGAGGATTGAAAACAGTTAAGGTCTAAAAGAAGAGTGTCGAAAGAGCAACAACTGAACGGTTAATTCTAGTACACTATATGCGGGCTTCCAATGTGCGTGAAATTATCACCTTTATATACAACTTCTCCATACATGGAAAGCATTGCAGCAAGCCAATAATCTTGTTCAGATCAAAACTATTCATTTGGATATATAAGATCTTGACAGAATCCAGCACCATTGACAGGCCATCCATGGAGAAACTCTTCATTGAGCATAGAACATAATATTAGTACAAAATGTGTACTCCAAGATGAGATATAAATTATGCGCAGAAATTTAAAATGCAGCTTATGGTTACAAGTGTGGATGATAATATAAAGTACCTGAAGAACTGTGGAGCCAAACACCATATTGAAATGAGCACAGAGATCATGTATTACACCCAAGGTCTCCAGTTTAGGCGCAGAGAGGACGGTTATTTGCAACGGTGAATAACTAGAATCAAGGATCAACCTTTGAAGTGAAGGGGCATCTTGGATGATGAGCTACCTTCCGTCAAAAGAAATTCCAATTCTTACAAGGTTAGGTGACTTTATTTGGAGACAACCGATTCTAACTGTGAAAACTAGCACCAAGCACTCCAGCGCAGGGCAACTGGAGTGGATGATGCTGTGCAATGAGGCCTCCGATATACGAACCCGCACAAGTGAAAGTTTCTTGAGAAATGGGAGTCGAAGGTTTAGTACCAGATTTTCTGGTAGGTAGCACTGCGCAAAGGTGGCGGTGTGGAGAGAGGACGAAAACCCCGAGATGGACATCGGTGCTGAGGGCACAAGTTCATGGCGTTCGGTATGTGGTATGTGATTTCCAGGGGAATAGTAGAACTCAAGTAGCTGTAGTTCTGTGAATTCAGGGGATTCCAGCCAGGCGTCCACCGTGCAGGGCATGGTATGCTTGCTCAGGTAGCATGACGGGATGCAGAGGCTTTGAACGGAGCCCTCGTGGGAGGAGATGATGGCTCTGGGGATTTCAAAATCATTGAAGAGAGATAGCTGACGACAGTCGAGATTAAGGGGAACGGCGCGCCATAGAGGGCGCCACCGAATTGAGAGGACTTGGGTGCGGCAGCAATCCTTGGTGGGGAGAAGCGAGATGATCTCCCCAAGGATGGCGTCTAGGAGATCGCTGATGCAGTCCACCCGAGATTCTACGGGTTCCTGGGATCCGGTGGGGGCGGGGTTGCCGCTTCTCCCCGCGCTGCCGGGTGCGGGATCTACAACAGGCGTCGCCGCTGGCGGGAGCCTCATCTTCTTGGCGCTGGGGTCAGCCAACTCCATTTTCCTCGAGGGCGTCGCGTCACGCTCACGGATTGGAGCAGAGTAACGAATGACGAGCCTAGTTGTAGTGCGAGCAAAGAAGAAGGGGAGATGGGGGTTTTCTGTAGGAGTGAGGAAGAAGGGGAACTAGGGTTTTCTGTAGGAGTGAGGTGAGGAATTTGGGGGTACGAGTGGAGCAAGCTGACGTGAGGTGGGTGGGAGCGAGGAGGAAGAAGAGCACCCAGGTTTTTGAATTGATTTTACTATTTACTAGTGTGGATGGGCTGTTTTGTCTTGGGACCCGAGAAACAATTACTACTAGTACAGTGGAGACACTCTACAGCTACCCAAAAAAACAATTACTACTAGTACAGTGGAGACACTCTACCGATTCTGGCTCCTCCTAGGTCATTGAAATGTCTCCCTCTACTAAATGTCGTTATACTTTTGTTCACCGACATGCGGGCCATGCAGCGCGCGGGCCCAAATGCCATCCACAAAATTAGAAGGCAATATGCAGGCGGAGAGTCACCCCGGTCGTAGCACGGCAGTAACGAGCCATCGTATCACAAAAGCCCACCTCCCCGCAGTCTAAGTTTGACAGACGAAGCAACCATCATTTCACTCTTCGCTGAATCCCCTTCTCCCTCACCGTCTTCAAGAAAGGCAACACTTGCATCCGCCACTGTTCTTCTCTCCGAACGAAGGGAAGGTAAGCGGATCCGTGATGTTGGTATATTTTCGTTCAGAGGAAAAAAAAGAACTTTTGCAAAGCAGTAACGGATCCTCACTCTTTTTTGTTTCATTGTCATTGCGATTGTGTTTTCCTTTCAATGGACTCCTAGTATTCGTCAATTTCATGATGGACCAAGGAGAACCAGGCAAAGATCTGCCGATATTGGAGCAGACGTGGGAGGCTGATCCCCACGAGACAGAGAGCTCCAAGAAGATGGAGGCAACCACCAAGGCGACCCCAGATACTAAGATGGTCAACGCCCCGTTTGAGGTTATAGCCCTGTGGCACTACAGGAGCAGTTTTCCCCCTTCGAGGATGTGCCCCCCCCCCGCTGAGCTGCCCAAGGTGATTTCCTTCTTTGCCGATCTCGATTGTGGTTTTTCATCTAAGTATGTGGTGATTTTTTTAGAAAAGGAAGTATGTGGTGATTAATAATGCAAAATTTTATTAGCTTCGATGCCATGGTATACGTAGTGGTTTAAATAACTTGTGTTTCTTATACTGAAAAGTAATTCAAAATTTGTTTCTGTTTCAATTAGAGCCCTAATGCAGACAAGGAATGTGTGGTTGTACATGTCACTCGCTATGAGGCGGATGACCTGAATATACGCACTGGGAAAACAGAGTTCTTAGGCTGTTGGATCCTGGAAGCCATTTGCGGTTATACCAATGAAGAGTTGTATTCCAGCCTCACTGTTGCCAGGCGTGTTGTCCAGGGTGTACTGAAGCACAAGAAGTTCAAAGTTACTCCTTCGTTTGTGGGGAATACTGTTCTTGTCAAGCTTACGCAGGAAGATGACGTGGCATGCCTCCACAAACAAGTTTATCAGTGGCAAGGCCACAAGGTTGTCTTCATGAAGGTTCACAGGATTGAGCTGCTGCGGGACGTCCTCGATGATGTTCATGGCAAGGTCCATCTTGTGTCCAGCCCAAATTAGATCGAGGCATGAAATAGTTGCCCCAGCTAGTGTTTAATAGTAGTTTGGATTATGTCTAATGATCCGAACCTTGCCTGTTATCGACCCCTCTGGGGCTAGTACTCTGTTTGAATCCGTCTATGGGAACTGCTGCTACTTTTGTGTGCCCGTGAATCATGTGAGAACCATCGTAATTGTTGCCAAAACAGATGCGTCCTCACTAGTTTTTTCATGAATATGGCATGGTAAGACATAAGTTGTCACGGTTTATCATACGAGCAATGTGTGTTTTGATGAAATAGAGCGCTCGTTCGAGAACCGTGCGCCGACGTATACATAAGTACTTGTAAACACTGTTGGTGCTACCCCACTTGTAAGCAGTTGTGCAAAACACGACACATTGGCTCAGCTTGCTTTAACACTAGGCTATCGACCAACTAACAATCAAGAATCTGCTGTCTGACATATAAGCAACTATGTATCTTGTTACAGTGGTTCATGCAGTTAATTGAGGCCACAATGTAATAAATTCCAAACGTTCACACGCTAGTCCAACGCTCATGGGGAACACTCACATTAAACCCGTCTTCATAAAAAACTTGAAAAGCATAAGTTAAGCAATTTTATACATCTCAATGATTCATAGAACATAACAAACATATACTAGTTCACAACAAAAGACAAAGTTGTGATAAGGTTTACAAATCAGGAAAAAACAAGCAAGGCTTCTCTCTGAGCAAAGGGCCTCCTGGCAGGCTTAAATTTCCTGGAGTTCACTCTGGTTTTTTCTTGTTGCCACCATTAAGGGTTAGGTTCTCTCATTCCAGAATAACCAATTATAATTGTGGTATCAGCTGGAATGCTAAACTAAACCATGTAATGTACTGACCAGCTGAAATGCTTGTGCATTCCACTAAATTTAAGCACCGCTATTTGCAGAAATAAGCAGAACACAATGCCTCTTGTCCGCGCACCTGTCCAAAAAACCACCGTGCAGCCGTGCCAGCTAGTCCTTGGTCCATGGATGAACTGGTAGAAAGTGCATTCCGGACTAGGATGCAGTTGTTTTCGCTCATCCCTGCACTGCAATCAGGAAGTAAAACGTATGAATCAGCTTCTTTTAGATTGCGTTGGTCATTCTACCTTAGTTATTACCAATGCAGGGATACCTTGAAGACGGGAGGTTAGACGACAGCAGCGAGGGATAGCCATCTCATTTTGCGCAGTTGTACTAAAACTGAGGTGTGTGCTTTTGATTGCGCGGATAGAAACGATACGGAGACAGACATCCCGAAATGATATGGAGACAGACATCCCTGTTTGTGCAAATAAGATATACGGTTATTTAAACAGTGACAGATATTACTACTTTCCCCTGTTTCCTCTTAGAACCAAGTCCTAGATTCATGCTACAGCTTTCCCACTTTCTTCCCTGTTTGAACCAATGCTTTGAGTCGACTGTATGAAATAGCTTTACTTCTAATCTACTACTACTACTATAATGCGACAGTTTTGAAATTGGATTTACCACTCCATCTTCGGTTCTCCCGCCCAAACAAGCATTGGCTCAAAATCCACCGTTCATTTCCCCTCTCATGCATATCACTGTTGTCCATCAAACAAATGATGACATGATCTGACGGCTAAGAGCTATCGGATTCGCTCCCGCTCCTTGTGCACATGGCCGACTCTGCTCTCCAAGTAAACAAATAAAGAAGTCCCCGTTGAATCTGGATTGCACCTACTGAAGTTGAGAAATATCTAGAAACTGCTGCCACCTCCTCACATGCAAGTACGACAAGTTGGCAAATAGCTAGCACATTTTGGTTCCTCGTTGTCACCTGGGAAATAAACACTCTACTACTAACTTATTTTTTTAGATTACTGTAAAAATGGATTTTTTAGATGCCGCTATACTGCAAAGTTTACACTGTTCACATAACACAACATTGCATGGCTGATGCTAGCTAAAGTTTTATTCTGCTTCATCGAGAAATGTAATATTTTTATTATCCACAGAAAAAGTGTAATATTTTATTTCAGTCATACATAAGCTATACCTCAAGCTAATACAGGACATGAGTGTCTGTCAGACCTAAATGACTTATTTAGTTGCACAAAATAGTCTATAAACATGCATGTAAACCGTCAAACAACTCTGGAACTATACATCAGTGGAACCCAGGAAACATCATATAATAAAACTACAACTTTTATCTTGTAATCAAATTCTTACTTGGAACTCAGTTTGATTTGTGCAAGTGATTTGCTTCTTATTTCAGAATAGTCCTTAGATCATGCAAACAAAAACACTATGATATCTACTCAAGATACGAGTACCCATTTCTCTCTCTAAAAAGAAGGTATATGAGTATCTATCATACAGAACATACGTGCAAAGCACGTGCCTTAGTAGAAGTCTGGGTAGCTTTGGAACAGCGGACGAAAGTAGAGAAGGATCCACACGAAGGGAGCTGGGGCAGTAGAGCAAGGCAGGTTTCAAAGGAATATATACCTGAGGGTCGTCGGCATGTCGCAAAGACGGCGTCGGGAGGCCGCATCTTGGCCACAATACCGCAGGGAGGAAGAAGGGGTCGGAGGCCCTCCCGAGCCGGCGCTCTCTCGGAGAGAACGACACGGCCGCCAATCGGGACGCGCGGGCAGCCGTTGGTCTCCTCCCTCGCCGCCGACGACAGCGTGAACGATGCACCTACACCCCAGCCCCGATCGAGGTTGTCCGGCCGGATTTGTGACCAGCCGTGAGCTGAGAGAGAGTGTGGCCACCTATGTGTTGCTTAGATCTGGAGAGCATGAGAGAGTGAACGAGAGGAACCCTAGTAAAGCAAGCGCTAAGGTGCTGCTTTTATATATAGTGGAGTGATTTTGTTGTACCAGCTTCAAAAAATGCGCTCCTACGTGTACCCGCGAGTGGGTGTGAGAGAACTAGTGTGTGCATGCACCGCTTCTCTTCGTGAGAGTACAATATACTATGCCCAAAGAATGTTCACTGCAAGAGTAATAGTATAAGTGTGTGACGTGTGAGCTAAAATAAAATGTGTGCGCCGTCTTTTGTTTTTTAGAAGTTCTGAGGGTAGGGTGTGAAGAGCACATATGTGCGTGACGTCTACCTGCAGATAGACGGTGGGTGCGACGTGCGAGTTTGCGAGAGGACTCGGGAGAGTTGTGACTCATGAGCGTGCGTGTGCGTGAGAGACAGGGGGGCACGTATCAATGCAACGCATGTGTCCATAAATCATTATTTGACAAACGTTCGCCACAAGCCTTTTCCTGACGAACGCCGTAAGGACCGTTAGATCGGCATCCGACAGTGTCAGTTTTGCCATGTCATTTAACAGAACAACCACTCCTCCTACACACAAATCTTCCACGTGAGTGTTAGCAACTGCCATATGCTCCCTCCGTTCCGAAATGCAGTGCATATAGCTTTATTGAAAATTCGAACCTCACAACCTTTTACTGAGTTTTCGTGTACCAAATTGCACATGTAGAATACCATGTATATATCATTTCATTCATCTTCGAGAGGTAACTATAAAGTTGGGTGAGGAGTCTACAAAGAAAGACAATTGTATCACCCGCAGCAATTTCAAGCATCCTTTAGTGTCGGGGAATATCATAGGAACTCTATATGATATGATTTTTATAGGATTTTTTCCTTTAGAGCCAATTGGTTCATAGGAATAGATTCATATACTCCACATTTCAAAGGAAAATAAACATGATATCATTTCTATAGCTTTAGAGCCACTTGGTTCATCTGAATGGATTCCTATACTCCCTTAATTTCAAAGGAAAATAAACATTAGCGTATATTCAATAGAAAAGTTCCTATGATATGAACCAAATTACATCTCTTTTCTAATCCCTCCTCATAGGAATTGAGAAACATGTCATCTCTATATTCAATAGAAAAGTTCCTATGATGTGAACCAAATGACATCTCTTTTCCAATCCCTACTCATAGGAATTGAGATGCTCCATGTCATCTCTTTCCCTACAACTTCCATGTATACATCTTCTATTCCTAAATAGATAGTACAACCCACTAGTAGCTTTTTTCCAAAACATGCAACTATGGCACAAGAACTATATAGTGTGTCGATAACTTTGAAAGATGGTCGCTGGATGAAGCTAACCCGACAGTGCAGAGATAGGCAAATCCGAGCACTACTGGTCGTTGGATATCATCAACATTCCACCAGATCTGCCACATGTACAATTTAGAAGACTCCATGGTTGAACTTAAGCATACTGCACAAACCTCAAAACACAAGCACTTCTCCTTTGTTCTAGAATCTTCTGTGTCATAATTGATTATTTTTTTCTAAATGAATTGCCATTATTTGTTTTTTACTTTATGATTTACTCCCTCAGTTCCAAAATAGATGACCCAACTTTGCACTAACTTTGTACAAAGTTAGTGCAAAGTTGGGTCATCTATTTTGGAACGGAGGGAGTACAATGCACAACCCCATGAATCTTAACATTTTTATAAAACTTATTGACTTTGAATGAGATGAACTATAAGAACTAAACGAACATCTACATCATGCATATATGACTCAAAGCTTTACATCCTATAGTGTGTATTTATTCATAATTTGGTTTCGAAATCTCATGCGTTCAATACATGTGTACCTTACTAGTTTTGAGTAGAGTAGCAAATTTCACGCGCCCCGGGGTATATCAAAATGCAGGGCCCATGCATCATTGCCTTTCGGTCGAACCTACATCCACAATTTTTTGTACGTACTATATCTCCACTGGTCCCCGAACCCAAAATGCTGCCTCGTTCCCGTAAAACCAAGCGGCCCACACATATTTAAGGCGCCGTCTCGAACCCGTTTACTACAACGTGGCCCCGCATGCCGTAGTACTCCTACAAACCCTATCGCCGCACTCATCATCGATTTTCTTCAAGAGGACGAGGGAGAAGCCGATTTGTAGTGGAGGTGCTTACAAAAAAAGATCTGTAGTGGAGACCCCTACCCTAGGGTGCCCTAGGTAGCTACCGCACGCATCATTGTTTTCTCTTTTCTTTATGCTCTTGCACCCTAGAGTGAAATGATGGTTGCTTCGTCCGTCCATCTTAATGCGGGAAAGGTGGGGCTTTGTGATTTGACCCCTCATCGCTCATTTTCTACTACTGCGGCGCTACGACCGGGGTGCCTCCAATTCCAACCGCTGCTCCGAACTGTAATTTGGTGCATCGCATGTGGAACAAGACGGTGGATGAGCCACATGTCGGCCAAAGGGGTCCTGTTAAGTGTGTCGCCATTTCGTGTGCAGACTGACCCTGCTTGAGTTGCTACGGCAACACGACAGGAGCAGCCTACCACTTGGTTTTGCTCCTTGGTGAATCCCGACTATATTTATTGATCTAAAAAGATACGTGCTGAACCACCCTCTCCGTCTTGGTTTTTTTATTTTTAGGCGTCTCGGTTTATAGGGCCTGCATGTAGTTCTAGGTCATCCATTTGACTAACTAAATATGAGTTGCTATGTCACAAAAAGTATATCATTGGATTCTTAAGCGGATGTAGTTGTATTTGAAAGTCGAGGGCGGGGCTTTTCCTGCGCGGTAGGCGGCGGGGCAGTTCCGCCTAGTCGGTTCGACAGAGACGCGAGAAGACGAGGGAGTAGGCTGCTGCAAACGTAGGGCTGTGTGATTTGACGGCGAGTTACTGCTAGACAGGTGGGGCCCCGTGATTTGACTTGCCATTATCATTTTAACTACGGCGCTACGACCGGCGTGAGTCTCCCAGATTCCTGATCACCTCCATACAGGTGCCTCTCCCAATGCTCCACCATGTAGTAGAGGCTGGCTCTTGCATGAGAGCCCACTTCTCCACTTTTTCCTTGCCTCTCTTTCCTCCACATATGCAAAAATGCCATGTAAAGTGCACTATTGCACTTACTTTTACTTGCTCCTACAGGTGCTTAATTTTGCCACATAGGCATGAAGTCTGATGTGGCAAGTTAATCATGAAGAGAGAGACTAGTTTGGTGACCCAAGGAAGAAACGGTGCTAAGCGCGTGTACCTAGGTGAAAAGACAATTTTGAGTCTATAGCTAATTAAATGAAGCAAACTTAGCAACACCATTTCATTGGAAGAGGTCACTCCTTGGCAAATGCAATAAATACACGCGCTTAGCACCGTTTCTTCCTTGAGTACGAAGAAAGAGATAGAGAGGAGTGAAAAAATACACTTATAGCCAACCTTGTTGTAGTATGAGTGACTAAGTGATGACTATGTATGACATGCCAACATCAGATAGCCTAACGCACCGTGTTAAATCTCCAAGGGCGCGACCGCGCGAGCGACGCGACGGTCGTGGTAGGCGCGACCATGATATGGGCTGCTGGCAGCCCTTGGATCTGAGATCAAACGGTCGCATGCTAAGTTGCTAAAAATTTGCAGAATAACCCTCCAGGATAGGATATTCACCCATAGGTCTAGAATCACGCCATGCAACCATTCGATCTCAGATCCAAGGGCTCTCGGAAGCCCGTATCATGGGAGAATGGAAAGTCACTACCCTGCCGTTCGCCCGCTGACAGTTCGCTCCTACTCGTCCCCGCACGTCCTTCAATACTATAGCGGTTCGCTCCTAGTCATCCCATCCATTCACATTACGGCAGTTCCACTAATCCTAACCCTCCTCCCAAATCCATGGTGTCCCAAATCTCCACGATCGGCGGTGAGTACAAGGTTAGAACCATCACCGGTGATGAGTTTGACATCATCTACACCCGTTCTTCTGCGACGGTGAAAGGATGTTTTTCTCGCTTCAGCCGCATGTTCGAAAACTCAGATGATGAGTGGGTCGCTGGGCTAGATGTTGAGTACACCATAGTCCTGGGATGAGAGAAGGATCTAAAGGACGAAGAGAGGAAGAAGCCCGCCGTGATCCAGGTTTGCGTACATAACGTTTGCTTGGTCTACCACATATGCCATCACGACGTTGAGTGCCAGGATTTTAAGAACTTCCTCGAGGACAAAACAGTGAAATTCATTACTTTATACTTTGGTAACGACAAAGAAGTCCTGCGTCGGATAGGCCTCGTTGTAAGGAACATCTTCGACCTCCAGAAGAATCGGCTGGTGTCCTCTCGTCAGCCTTCAATGCTGACCCTGGCAGGAGCCATGGTTCATCCTTCGTACGGTAAACTGGAGAAACCTCATTACACGTTTCATCATCATGCATGGAAGCGGAATGTACTCGATATAGACCACATCCACTACGCTGCAATGGATGGCTACCTTTGCTTCAATATCTACAAGGGTTGGATGAAGAGCAACAACCAAGTGTGCGGTTCAAGCAAAGAAGTATCGGCCAAGAGGAAGAGGGACAAGGACGAAGTCGAGGACATGGACGAGGACTCCGAGTAAGGTGGCAGTGTCGTTGCTCATGGTGGTTCTAATGCAGTGTCTACCGAAATAGTTGCAAAATTTAATTTCAGGTGTGCTTAATTTAATTTGAGGGGTGTGTTGTGCTGAGCCCCCAGCAGAACTATGTTATGTTTCTTCTCGTTACTTTAACTCTTCAGTATGTACATACTAGTATTTCTTACATTTCA
The DNA here is from genome assembly GCF_056163025.1 of Triticum urartu. Lineage (NCBI taxonomy): Eukaryota > Viridiplantae > Streptophyta > Magnoliopsida > Poales > Poaceae > Triticum > Triticum urartu. The sequence continues at coordinate 448,210,769 of NC_141878.1, read as the reverse complement.
TCTTTTAGTTGGTATAGTACTAACACTCATTTCTTCACATTATATACGTACAATATATATGGCCAACATCATATAGCCAGCAGTTTAGTTTTCAAAGAATTTCAGGGTGCTTAGTTTTGTCAAAGAATTCCAGGATGCTTAGAGGGTGCTTGGATCCAAGGGACTTATTTTAGTCTGACTAAAAATAGTCTCTTTAAGAGGCTAAAGTTCCAAGCACCCCTGACTAAAGAGGGGCTAAAACTAGTCTTGAGACTAAATTTTTTTAGTCAGGGGTACGCCTACTAAAATGTGGATTAGTCCTCTCTCTACTCATTTAACTCCTCTCATTTAACACAGGCGAGTTCTGGATTGGAGGGTTTGGAGGATAATAAATGCTCATTAACTTGATTTTAGCCTTTTTAGTATTTGGATCCAAGCATGGGCGAGGCTAGCATGTTTTAGTCCCACTACTTTTAGTCATGGGACTAAAACGTATCCAAGCACCCTCTTAGTTTTATTTGAGGGGTGGGTTGTGCTGGACACAATTATTGTGACTAGCCTTTTTAATAGTACTATATGCATAATTTGGCGACGAGCGCTCTCTATATGTACCACCTTTTTTAATTTCAATGTTTGCTCCATGGTGCAATCCATCGATAGTACGACTATACAAAAGTATACATTTTTTAAAACGCTAGAGTACTATTCATCACATATATAGCAAGTTAAATTCTCAACCTAGAATGACGTGCATGCCATGTAGTAAACCGATACGGAGGAAGTATAGTAAAAATGATGTGATTTTACCGAGCGATCAGCGGGGGAGCATGGCCTGTCATGCGGTCCCACGTGTCATGATGTACCAAGGCGATGCACGTGTCCCTCTTCAGGCAGAAGCAATACTAGTACGTGGTTTGAGATGATGGCGAACCGAAGTGTGAAATAATGGTTGCTTCGTCCGTTTGGGAAAGTGCGGCATTGTGATTTGACGTCTCATTGCTCATTACTACTACTGGGCTGGTACGAGTGGGGGTGCGTCCCCCCTGCTGTTCTGCACTGTTATTTGGTGCTTGACACGTCGACCCGGTTGCTATATGTTCCACATGTCGGCGACAGGAAGTACATAATTCATGAATGGGAGCATCGACGGAGGAGTATACTACAGAATTCATGAAAGGGAGCGACTTAGTATTGGAAAAATCTATTTTTACGGAGTACGTACCCACTAGGGTTTATAGGGCTCATCTAAAAAACATTCTTTTTTCCGTTTGATAAGTCTCAATTCTACTATACTAGTAGTAGTACCATTACATGTTGGATTTCGAGGTGCGTTAGATCACCCGACGCAAGCAGTGTCAAGAGGAAACTAACCAATGCATGTACAAGTTCATGGAAATTTAGTGGCCATTCATACATTCGTTCTAATTAATGCCTTGGTAAACATAACTTCTTGAGAAAAACGAGCGTACTAATTACTTGTAAAAAATACGAAATTAATTCGACCACTCACCGTCTACCTTGGTTGGAGACATTTTGAAATTGAGCCATAAACTGGAAAGGAGGGAGTAGTAACTTTTGTCTCGATTACTATTTGTGGCCTTGTATAGATGCAAAATGTATTTTTTTATAGTGGCCTTGTATAAGTAAATGGAGGGAGTACTAACCAAAGTACGTAGTAGGGACGAGGAGTAAACGGAGGGAGTAGTAAAATTTTCTCCTCGTGCTGCGAGCCACCGCGCACGTGGGCGAGGGAGCGCGCGTAAGGCGTACTAGTAAGCAAGCTTCACCTCATCCTGCGAGCCATCGCGCCCGTGGGCGGGGGAGACGGCGTACTAAGCAAGCTTAAGGTAGGCCCCACATGATTTGCCTCTTTTTTTAATTTCACATAAAGCATCAAGTTGCAATTTGTTAGTTCACCCCTGGTAGACGATCCTCCCTCCACCAAGTGGACAACCAGTAGACGTGCCAAATTACCACGTGGGCTGCCTTTTTCATACAAAAATGAGCTCCACCGTGTACCCGCGCGGGTGTGGTTGGGAAAGAGACGTGAGTACATGCGCCGTGCGTGCACGTCTTCTCTTCGTGCATGTCCCCCACCTACGTGGGTGTGTGTGAGAGAGATACAAACCTAGACATAATGCGCCATCCATCCCCATGCCTCCGCCCAGTCCGACCACCAGTCACCACCACGCCCCACTCCTCCTCACCTTATCTATCATATTTCTCCTTCCATTTTTATATACAAGGGGCCACTATCAAAATTACAATTTACAGATATACAAGGCCACTAACACTAATCGATGCAATATTAATGGTGTTTGCCATGTGGTACTAGCAAAGGAGGACATTAATTATCCCTTGCATGCATGCGGGAGTTTGTAAAAAATGCATCTTGATGTACTGTGCAATGCACGGGGATCTTGCTAGTCCATGAAAACAACACCTGGCAAAATTCCACGGCTTGGGGCGGCAACTGGCTCCGTCGGGCGAGGGGAGGGAGGTGGATCAGCGAGCTGCATAGCTCGTATCCGGCGGGCTACCCAGCCGGCTTGGATGCGGAATAACTACTCTTCGTAAGCCATTGTAAGAGTGGACAAAATGGTGGAGGAGATAGGGGAGCAGCCCGGTCATGAACGGACGTGTGTCCAGAGTGGGTTTCTCGGCTTCCACACGGGCGGGTTTCATGGAGGCGTTTGAATGCGGCACGGAGGCGTGTTCAGCTGGGCATGCCGCGAGTGGCGCCCTCGACTCTGACCTAGGACACCACGCCGTTCTTCCACTGACATGTGGGCTCTTTGGGTGCATGGCATGTATGTCAGTGACCCAACGCAGGCAGCACACAGCAGAGGAACCTTTGGTGGGCCAGGGCGGTCAGAAGCGGGCATTTCATAAACCGATGATTGTTCATTGACTATGACGTCATCTTTTTCATGTAGATAAGCCTACTATGTTGATAGCTGAAAGGATCGAGAAGAGGTGTCTAGAGGGGGGGGGGTGATTAGACACTAAGTGCTAGAAGTTGCAGTTTTTAACTTCTTTAAGTTGAAGTGGAGTTTTGGCACAAGTTTAACAAACACAATACATATCAAGCAAGCATGCAAAGAGTATATGAGCAGCGGAAAGTAAAGCATGCAACTTGCAAGAATGTAAAGGGAAGGGTTTGGAATATTCAAACGCAATTGGAGACACAAATGTTTTTGTCGTGGTTCCAATAGGTGGTGCTATCGTACATCCACGTTGATGGAGACTTCAACCCACGGAGGGTAACGGTTGCGCGAGTCCACGGAGGGCTCCACCCACGAAGGGTCCACGAAGAAGCAACCTTGTCTATCCCATCATGGCCATCGCCCACGAAGAACTTGCCTCACTAGCAGTAGATCTTCATGAAGTAGGTGATGTCCTTGCCCTTAAAAACTCCTTGGTTCAACTCCACAATCTTTGTCGGAGGCTCCCAAGTGATACCTAGCCAATCTAGGAGACACCACTCTCCAAGAAGTAACAAATGGTGTGTTGATGATGAACTCCTTGCTCTTGTGCATCAAATGATAGTCTCCCCAACACTCAACTCTCTCTCACGGGATTTGGATTTGGTGGAAAGAAGATTTGAGTGGAAAGCAACTTGGGGAAGGCTAGATATCAATATTCATATGGTAGGAATGGAATATCTTGGCTTCAACACATGAGTAGGTGGTTCTCTCTCAGAAAATGTGCATTGGAAGCGTAGGTATTTTCCGATGGCTCTCTCCACGAATGAATAGTGGGTGGAGGGGTATATATAGCCTCCACACAAAATCTAACCGTTACACACAATTTATCAATCTCGGTGAGACTGAATTGAAAGACTCGGTCAGACCGATTTAGCAAACCTAGCGACCGTTAGGGTTTTCAGTGGGACCGACTGGATCAACTCGGTGGGACCGATGTGCTAGGGTTAGGGTAAATCCAAAACTCGGTTTGACCGATTACCTAAACTCAGAGGGACCGATTTGGGTAATAAGTGAAACAGAGAGTTGGCCAAGAAAACTCGGTGGGGCCGATTGCATATCTCGGTGGCACTGAAAATATTGCAATAGGTAACAGAGAGTTTGCAAGCCCATCTCGGTGAGACCGAGATCCCATCGGTGAGACCGAACTGATTAGGGTTTTTGGCAGTGGCTATGTCAACTGAACTCAGTGGCTCCGGATAGAAAGAATCGGTGGGGCCGAGTTTGACTTTTGGTTTAGGTCATATGTGGATGTGGGAAGGTAGTTGATTGTTTTGGAGCATATCACTAAGCACTTTGAGCAAGCAAGCCATTAAGCAACACCTCATCCCTCCTTGATAGTATTGGCTTTTCCTATAGACTCAATGTGATCTTGGATCACTAAAATAGAAAATGTAGAGTCTTGATCTTGAAGCTTGAGCCAATCCTTTGTCCTTAGCATCTTGAAGGGGTTCCACATCCTCTAGTCCATGCCACTTCATTCTTAAACTTATCTGAAACATACTAGGTAAAAGTGTTAGTCCAACAAGAGATATGTTGTCATTAATTACCAAAACCACATAGGGAGCACTTGTGCTTTCAATAGCCCGTTCGATACGTTGTGATTCATAAAGACCGCTGCAAACATGAATGTTCTGCTTATCACAGATAAGATTGATTAATACCCGTAACAATCCATGTCCTTAACAATGGGTGCATGATCGTATAGGTTGAACGTGTGTCTTGCGTCGTGTGCTGTGTGCATGCAGGCGTGCGAGTGTTGCGTGCGTGCAAGGGTACGTTTCAGTGTTGCATGCATGGGTGCGTACGTGCATGTGTTCGTGAGTGCATGTGTACGTGTCAGTGTTGCATGCCAGCATGCGTGCATGTGTACGTGTCAGTGTTGCATGCCTACATGCGTGCATGTCTTGCGTGCGTGCATGTGTACGTGCGGGGTGAGGCTACACGTCAGTCGACTGACTTTTTCATCTCTGATCATTAGATTTTCCAGCCGTTGGATACGAAATCAAGGGACTCCAGTTTATCATCAAACTCCACCCCCCCGAGCCACCAGCCACCACCGGCCGAACCGCCAGCTCCCGCCGCCCGCGGCCGGCCCACCCTCCCCAAAACCACTCCCCACCGCCGGTCCGCCGCTGCACCGGCCATCCCTCTAGCCCCCCACCCGCCGAGCTTTTTCTTCGGGGATCCCCACCCCACCGCCCAATGTACGCCCCCAACCACCGGTGACTGCCAACCAGAGGTCTCACGACTTCGAATACCCACCGACCACTAATTTATTACCATTTCTGTCCTTCATATACGCGCTGACGGGTGGGCCCTATGGTAATGTGCGCTGCTAAATGTGGACCGTTTGACTGGTCAATTGATCGTGTTATCAACAAATTACGGAGCTGTATGGTGAGCCAGTGACCGTATGATCATCCTAAAATATACTCCTATTTTATTAACACAGTACAGACTCAAACTACCATTTCTTTCTTTCATATACGGGCTGACAGGTGGGCCCCATGGTTACACGCCCCGATGGTGCAACACTAGTTGCGTCGCGTGGAACGTTTGACTGGTCAATTGATTGTGTCATCAACAAAATACGGAGTTGTACGGGTGAGCCAGTGACCGTATAATCATGATATGTATTTGTTTAACACGGTACAGACGCAAGGGCTCATATATACGCGCAAGCACTCACCGCTATAAGCGCACACACGCGAACCCTACCCCTATGAGCACCTTCGAGAGAGTGGGCCAGCATATATGATGTTGAGATTTTACGAAGTCACCATAGGTTCCTCGTAGTCGAGTGGAACGTCTCCTCCCACTGAACGTAGGTCGCCGGAAAATACTGAAATTAACACAAGATAAATGCGAGCACCGGGACTTTAACCTTGGTGGGCTCGAGAAACCACTGTCCTCTAACCATCCAACCACATGTTGGTTAGCACGACAAAATGTATGTGGTGACCGTGATGAGCTTATTCTGAAGTCCAGTGACCATATCGTGCTTTCGCTTCAAATACAATGACCGTAAGTGTCCTCAACAAAATACAGAGCACGCATCAAATGCAAAGTCCGTCAGTGTCATCACCAAATATGGAGATGTATCATGAGCTAGATACCATTGTACTATTGTATATGCTTATTTTCTTAGTGGACGATTGCGTGTGTGGTGTGGTGGCACATCATTTCTAGTTGTGGTGGGTCAACATGAAGACTCATGGGTCGGTTCCATCCTGCGCCACATATAGGTTGGACCGAGACGTGTTATACGAAGACCCATGTGGAGGACTCGGCGTACAACACGAAGCTACCAGAGTCGCGGAGGACTCAATCCCCACTGGTGATAAGCCGACTATATATGATTTGTAACCCTAGGCCCTTAGTATGTTATACAAGCTTGGGGGCTAGTTCGTCGATAGTATACACACACACGCACAATGCCTGGTATTCACGTGTACTTTGTACACACACCTATCACTAATATACAGTACCAGGAGTAGGCTCTTTCTTCAACTGCAATTGAATTCTAGCATGTGCATGTGTTTATTTCATATTATCGATCCATAGAGTGAGAGCGGTTTGAAATACAGGCAATGGATGCTTTTGCAATTCATATATAAACATTAATTAGTGCACTCCATGTTGTTAGTGTGAAGCACTTTATACATTTGTCACTTGCATGGATACATTCCAAATTGCTAGCTATGAAATAGAATACATGTTGAATTCAACATAAAGGGGGTTTCGAAGATTCGAATTCATAGGAAGTGCATTCATCTATTTGAACCCGAGATAATGGCATTTGTAAATCAGATGTAAAAGGGGGCATCAATCTTTGTTGTTAGTTTGAACATGTTATATATATATTCATACACATATCTAACTTTTTTTGCAACCAAGGAGATTATATCTGGAACCATGCATGAACTGAGGTAAGTTGCATATTTTTTAATATATACTAGTGTACAATGTATATTCAAATGTACCCCCTCCATTCCAAAATAATCGTAGCTTTAGGATTTTCAAGAGTAAATATTTGTGAAGTTTGACAAATCCTGAAAGTTCAATTCAAGAGAACCGAAAACGTTAAGGCCTTCTTTGGTTCATAGGATAGGAATTTTATAGGAATAGGAAAATCATAGGAAGTTAGATGACATGCATGTCAATTCCTATAGAGAAAGAGATGTCATTTGGTGCATATGATAGGATTTTTTCCATTGAGTCTAGGCTAATGTTTTTTTCCTCCAAAATGTGAAGGATAGATTCCTATCCTACATAGGAATAGGAATCCATTCCTACAAACCAAAGGGCTTCAAAGGAATTTTTCCTTTGCAAATCCTATCCTATAGAATTCCTACAAAAATCCTACAAACCAAAGGAGGCCTAATGGTTCTGCTCCCAAATATTGAACGAAGCGCCAAATAGGCCTCTGGTCACCCGAAACCGCGTGAGGCTAATGTTTTGGTGGTAGGAAATTACTGTCCTGACTCTGGCCCGTGTAGCCTATCAGCCCGATGTCCAAAGGTCTAAACCGGAGTAGGTTTGTAACTTCACCAAGACGCCAGAGAAGCATTCATACGCCATGGGCGCCTACCCATGCGTTCGGCCAAAATCTATCCCGCCCACATTTGGGACACCTGACATGACTGTCCTACCCCCAACCCGCAATATGTCCGAAATTTTAGATGGCGGGAAAGTTTCTAACTTTCCCCAAATTTCAAACAAGCGTGTCTCAAACCGAAACGTTGTTCCCCCTTAGTTCCCCGCCTCCCTCCGTTTCCCCATTCATACTCGGTGGGCGCGAAAACGCCCTCTCCACCAGCTGCGAAACCCCAGCCTCCTCTGTCCTCCACCCCATAGCGGCCAATCCACCGCCGCCCTCCTCCATCACGCTGGAGCCGGTACCCCGACATCGTCAAGGACTTAGCAACGCCCTCAAGGACTTAGCAGCTAAAGCCGAGGTAGAGTTGCCTCCACGACACCGACGCTGACGTGCGCCGTACCAGAACCACTCCGACCACGCCGTCCTGCGCCTCACTGCTGCGGCTCCACTGTCGCAACCGTCCACCGCACTGGAGCTATTCCTGCTACGCCGTCGTTCGCCGCCTCGGATCTGCTTCCCCGCCGCCGATAGACGGCCACCGCACCAAACTCAACAACTTGGCCATGGGTTCGTCCAAGGCTGCACCGTCCTCCATAACTTCTGGTTTCTGGCGAACAACAAGAAGATCGTTGAAAAAACAGAAGGAGGACACACCACTGCCAGCAGAAAGAGGTACTCCTCTTCCCTTATTCGTGCAGATCTTACGTCTCCGCTCACACCGTATTCATCCCACAAAAGAAACTAGTTGAGTGCTTCTTACTTCATCTTCTTCGTGATACTAAATGCACAAGGTTTCCTCCCTTTTACTATTTCACCTTTGCTAGCGGTCAGTAGCCCGCCTGGATTTCAATTCAGGGTGAGTCGAACCGCAATTAAAAGAAGGAGCACCCGCTTAGGCGCGCGGAGCACCTAGTCCGCATGTTCCCTAGGGAAGCGGCGCAACAGTGTCTATCATAGGGGTGTGGGGCGCAGGAGCTGCTTGCTCCTGATCTGGAGGTCGGCGGGGCTTGAATGGATGACCGGGGGGGGGGGGGGTGCCAAGCACGGCGGTGCGGTGAGGTCGAGGGGAGGGCGCAGGCAGCGGAGGAATACTGGACTGGTGGTCGCTGGCATTTCGAGGAAGATCGTCAACACTGACTCGCTGGAGGTAGATGAAGGCGATCTGCCCGTTCTTTGTACATAGGACGGTGCAGAAAAAATGGACTGACCTATTTGCTTTCAGTCGACCGTTATTTTCATAGAATCCTGTAGTAATTTAGTGTGCCATGCATGTTGTAGAGCTATCATATGTCTCCTGTCATTTATTTCTCACCGACCTGCTATCTTCTACCTTTACACTATATTAATTGTGCACACACTTCACCCATACTCACACTATTGATTTTTTATGCATGGGTATTTCAGACTCTGACGCAGTGTTGATGAATGCAAAATAGAAAAGACAGAAGTCGCTCCAGTGTGATTCGAAGATAAGCACTAAGCGTTCCAGCGCTCTAACGGGTGCAGTGTCAGCAGTTGGAGACAGTAAACTTAGCTCTGCAGTTGATGATCTCAATTGCCACACACAACCATCCCAGGTGCTTGCTTTAACTTCGTGCTGTCAAATGTGGTTGCATGTTGCATATGGTGTCTAGCTTGTATTGCTTCCAATTTGGTTAAATTGCATCTGCTTACTTTACACATTATACCTTTGATAATGACATGCCTTCCTGTTTTTCATACATACTACATATGTCTATTAACCATGTTCGTACATCAAACTAATGCTCTTTTGTATCCCTCGTCAATCACTTATGATGAGACAGTCACCCGGATGGGTTTCTGTGAGACGCCATACTCGTTTAAAGAGTGCCGTGTCATCCTCCCCACATGATTCTCAAGAAAGAGCAAGGCTAAATGAAGATAGTCAACGTAGCTCTCTATTTGATCACCGCAATTCCCCCACACCACCATCGCAGGTGCTTGCTCTTACTTGGCAGTGTGATATGTAGTGTTTGTCTTACATGAAAGTAGTGTTCGTCAGTATCATGCATCAATGAGTTCTGAAGAGAAAATTTTATTCCTTTTTCTTGTGGGTTTGACTTGACAAGGCAAAATCAAGAAAGAGGAAGGAAAAGAGTAAGGAAGGCGATAATGGTGGTCCTCTGCAGCAACGTAAACGGAGCATCTGTACCGATTCTCCTTGTACTGATAGTGCATTACAAGGTCCAAGTCTCCGGTCCCCTACTCCACCATCCAAGGTGCTTGCTCTAACTTGGCAGTGTGATATCTGGTTGCATGTTGCATATGGTGTCTAGCTCGTATTGCTCCTAATTAGTGTAAACTGCATCTGCTTAGCTTACACATGATACATGTGAATATGACACGCTTTCCTGTTTTTGGTACATACTATATCTTATGATATGTCACTTTTCTTGTGTATCCCTCATCAATGCTCCTAATTTGTTAAATTGCATCTCCTTAGCTTACACATTATACATGTGAATATGACACGCCTTCCTGTTTTTGGTACATACTACATCTGCCTATCACACCATGTTCTTACATCAAACTACTGTTCTTGTGTATCCCGCATCTATCGCTTATGATGAGACAATCACGCGCGTGGGTTAATATGAGACGCAATACTCTTATAAAGAATGCAATTTCATCCTCTCCACATGATTCTCAAGAAACAGCAAGCCTAAATGAAGATATTGCACGTAGCTCAGTACCTGAAGACCGCACTTCCCCTACACCACCATCACTGGTGCTTGCTCTAACTTCGCAGTGTGATATGTGATTGCATGTTGCATACGGTGTCTAGCTTGTAATGCTTCTAATTAGGATAAATTGCATCTGCTTAGTTTACACACTATACATGTGAATATGACATGCCTTCCAATTTTTGGTACACACTACATCTATGTGTTAACCTTATTCTTACATGAAACTACCTCTCTTATGTATCCTGCATCAATCACTTACGATGAGTCACCTTTATTTGTTGCATATTGCATATTATTTCTAGCCCGTTGCCATGTATTGCTTCTAATTTGGTCAAATACATTTGTTAGAGCACCCTTTTAATTTGGCAGAGTGATATTGGTTTCATCTTTCATATGGTTTCTAGCTTGCATCGATTCTAACAAGTTCAAGCACCTTGTGCTTAGTTTACACTTTATACATCATACATGTCAATATGTCACGCCGTCCTGTTTTTCATATGTATTCCATCCTCCTATCATGTGGCTGCCTTACATGAAAGTGTTGTTCATCAGTATCATGCATCAATGAGTTCTGAATAGCAAATTTTATTATTTTTTCTTGTGGGTTTGACTTGACAAGGCAAAATCAAGAAAGAGGAAGGAAAAGAGCAAGGAAGGCGATGATGGTGGTCCTCTGCAGCAATGTAAACGGAGCATCTGTACCGATTCTCCTTGTACTGATAGTGCATTACAAGGTCCAAGTCTCCGCTCCCCTACTCCACCATCCAAGGTGCTTGCTCTAACTTGGTAGTGTGATATCTGGTTGCATGTTGCATATGGTGTCTAGCTCGTATTGCTCCTAATTAGTGTAAACTGCATCTGCTTAGCTTACACATGATACATGTGAATATGACACGCTTTCCTGTTTTTGGTACATACTATATTTGTCTATCACACCATGTTCTTACATGAAACTACTCTTCTTGTGTATCCTGCATCAGTCACTTATGATGGGACACCTTTAAGTTGGCAGTGTGATATTGGTTTGTGTCTTGAATATGATTTCTAGCATGTATTGCTTCTAGTTTGTTGAACGCCACCTATGATGAGACAGTTTTAACTTGGCAGAGTGATATTGATTGCACCTTCCATATGGTGTCTTGCAGTGTTTCAAATTTGTTGAAGTGTCTTCTGTTTAGTTACCACATCATAGGTGTGAATATGTCAAGCCGTCCATTTTTTCGTACATATTCCATCCTCGTATCATGACTTTGCCTTTCATCAGAGTAGTGTTCGTCAGTATCATGCATGAATGAGTTTTGAAGAGCGAATGATATTCCTTTTTCTTGTCGGTATGACCTCACACTGCAAAATTGTAACATCCCAAATTTTCAATTTGAAATGTTATACATTAGATCATCATGCATATCATATTTTATTTTGCTTTTGGTTTTGATCCTATAAAAATCCTAAGCAACTCAAGGACCCACGGAGAGAGTTGGGGATTTCGTTATTTACATATTTGAGTTTTCTCAAATTATGTAAACAAGATCATTTGATTTTATTTATTTTATCATCAATTATTTCTATTACAATAATATGAGAGAAGGAATAAAATGACTTTCCCAAAATATAGAAATATTGAGGATTTAATAAAAAAATCAAATAAGTTTTATTTCGGAGTTTTTCGGTATTTTTATTTGAATTTAGGAAAATGCGCGTTTTTCAAAATTGCATGTAGGGCCCAAATAAATGTTCACTTTTTCGGGCTTGATTTTAGAAGCCCGGGAAAATTTATTTCGGGATTTTTGGAGTCCGTTTAGTATTTCTTTTTATTTTTCTTCCGAGCGGAATTATTTAAAAAAAACGCGGAACCAACTATGGGCCGTACTCGGCCAGGACGCCGCCCCAGCCCGAGAGAGCCCAGCCGCCCCAGCCGAAACCCTAACCCTAGCCCAGCCCCGCCGCCGCGCGCCGCCCGAGGTTCGCCGCCTCGACTTCCGTGCTGTTTAAAAAAAAAATTCTGTTCGTCGTTTTTCTTTTTCATCGGATTTTCCGCGGTTATTTTCTGATCGCGATTTCTGATCCGATTTTCATTTTAGTATAACTTTTCGCTCGTTTATCGGAATCAGGCGATTCAAGCGCCTGGAGTTTTGTCCCGAAACCCTCTTTCCGAATAATCAACTTAAACAAGTTTTTGCTACTGTAAAATTTGCCCTAGATCCAGATTACTAGAACGAAGTTGTTTTCTTTCGCCGTTTGATTTCTTTTGCTTCGTTCGATTTGATCCTTTTTGCAAACCCGGGTTCTTAAGTTGAACTTTCTGGTTAGATCTTCTATTTGAGTTTTACCTGTGCATTAGATGAGTACTTATTGTATGCTTGTTTGTTTGTCTGCGATAGAATACCCGGAGTGCGCCGCCTGTTACTTTGAATCTCTAGGTTTTGCGGATCATCAGCAAGGCAAGTAATACTTTGATCATACCTTTTCTACAACCCAGTTTTATTGCATTAGATCAAACCTCACACATTGCATGATTAGGATCTAATTAAATTGTGGGATGGGTAGTAGATGAGGTAGTACCTATTACCTGTTTATTATCAAACCTTTGGGAGTTACTTCTACGTTTGCTTATGCCATGCTATGCTAGTAGACGTGGATTGGGTGAGTGATATCCATGACAGATGTGAGATTGATAATTAATGGTTTACTTAAGGTGGCAACTTAAACACACATCTGGGTGGATTGAGGCACCTGGGGTTTCCAGGACTTGCCTGTTTTTCTTTTGGACCGCCACCCAGGCTCAAAGGGATCATGAGATTATTCATACTAGAAACTTCCGTGTGCAGCCACAAGCCATTATGGGCTCTGGCATAGTTGAGTAAGTCGTGCGAACTCTTACAGGGTAGACTAGCAGATGTAGGGGAAAGTAGGTGTACCGGTCTATCCATCGTAAGGTGCTAGCGCTTCTGAAAGACTGTGTCTCGGTCATCCGTTTCTCAAACACCATGTAGTGCGAGAAATCCAACGGAGGCGATCGAGTCTTGTGGGGAAAAGTGCGCAAACCTCTGCAGAGTGTAATAAACTAATCATGGTTAGCCGTGTCCCCGGTTATGGACATCTTGAGTATCTAGTACCTGGATTATCATGTGAATCTCAACATGTTACTCTAAAGTTAATTTTGTTGGGTTTAATGATGTTACTTTAATTGGGATTGAGAATGCTGTCAACCATTCTCAATGTTTAACAACCACCTTGATAGTAATTAATCTTATTCCTTTGAAGTAGGGAAAAATTGGCTTTACGCAAAAACTGTAACCATAGAGCTTTCCACCAGCCAAATATGCATATAGTATAGCTGTTTCATTCCATTATTCTCTATGTGTTACCTTGCCAGCATATTCCATGTGCTGACCCGTTTTTGGGCTACAACGTTAATGTTGCAGACTTTTCAGACGATGATTAAGGAGTTTTTAGGTTGTGGTTCTATACTCAGTGATGCCGTTGGAGTTGATGGACTCACTTATTTTCCAAGCCTTCCGCTGTTATGGTCACTAGATGGCCTTAAGCCATATTTATTGTAATAAGTTCTCTTTTGAGACACTCGACGTAATAAGTGTGTGATTGCTACTCTGCTATAAATCCTCCAAGTACTGTGTGGTGTCAGCATTACTGATCCAGGGATGACACCGGAGCACAGAGATCAGACTGTTTGAGGTCTGGTCGCTACAAAAATCAATAAAGCTGAAGGAAATTGGCAAGGCATTGGATGATGGTGGTCCTTCCAAGCAACTGAAACGGAGGTTCTCTACAGATTCTACTCCGCCATCCTCCCAACAAGATTCGCAAGACAACGCAAGGCTAGACAGTCAACGTAGCTGTGTAGATGATGAGCACATCTCCCCTACTCCACCATCACAGGTGCTTGCTCTAACTTGGCACTATTATATGTGGTTGCATGTTGCGTATGATGTCTAGCTTGTATTGCTTCTAACTTTGTTGAATTGCATCTGCTTACTTTACACATAATGCCTATGAATATGACATGTGTTCCTGTTTCTACATCAGACTACTATTCTTGCATATCCCGCATCAGTCACGTATGATAAGACACCTTTAAGTCGCCACTATGATATTGGTTGTGTCTTGCATATGATTTCTAGCATGTACTGCTTCTAATTTTTTGAAACGCCATACAGTTTGAACTTGGCAGAGTGATATTAGTTGCATCTTTCATATGGTGTCTAGCTTGAAGTGCTTCTAATTTGTTGAAATGCCTTCTGCTTAGTTACCACATCATAGGTGTGAATATGTCACACCATCCTGTTTTTCATACATATTCCATCCTCGCATCATGTGTTTGCCTTTCATCCGAGTAGTGTTCGTCAGTATGCATGAATGAGTTCTGAAGAGCGAATTTTATTCCTTTTTCTTATCGGTTTGACTTCACAATGCAAAATCATTACAGCTAAAGGAAATTAGTCCGGCAGTGGATGATGGTGGTCCTTCGGAGCAACTCAAACAGGGGGTCTCTACAGATTCTACTCCACCATCCTCCCAACAAGATTCACAAGACAAAACAAGGCTGGATAGTCAACGTAGCTGTATAGATGATGAGCACATCTCCCCTACTCCACCATCACAGGTGCTTGCTCTAACTTGACACTATTATATGTGGTTGCATGTTGCGTATGATGTCTAGCTTGTATTGCTTCTAACTTGAATTGCATCTACTTACTTTACACATAATGCCCGTGAATATGACACGTGTTCCTATTTCTAGAACATACGTGTACATGATGAGCACATCTCCCCTACTCCAGCATCACAGGTGCTTGCTCTTACTTGGAACTATTATACGTGGTTGCGTGTTCCGTATGATGTCTAGTTTGTATTGCTTCTGATTATGTTGAATTGCATCTACATAGCTTACAACTTATACTTGCAACGATCACTTACCCATAAGACACATTTAACTTGGGACTCTGATGTAGGTTGCATCTTGCATTGTCTTCTAGCTTGTACTGCTTCTAATTTCTTGAAATGTCTCTTACGACGACACACTTTTTACCTGATAGAGTGATATTGGTTGCATGTTCATATGGTGCCTAGCTTTCATTTCTTCTAATTTTGTTGAAATGCCTTCCGCTTACTGTTTTTTCATACATATTCCATCCTCCTATCGTACGTGTGAATATGAAGCGCTGTCTTTTTTTGTATATATTCCATCCTCCTATCCCGCGCTTGCCTTACATCAAAGTAGTGTTCGTCTGTATCATGCATCAACCAGTTATGCAGAGCTAATTTTATTCATCTTCTTGTGGTTTTGACTTCATAAGGCAATATCAGAAAATAGGAAGGAAAAGAGTAAGTTAGGGGATGTTGGTGGTCCTCCGCACCGACGCAAACAAAGACTCTCTAGATTTGCCACTGCTACTGCTAATGAAGTTGAAGTCCCAAGTCTACATGATGAGTTCATCTCCCGTACTCCACCATCGCAGGTGCTTGCTCTAAGTTGACAGTGTGATAATTGGTTTCATGTTGCATATGTTGTCTAGCCTGTATTTCTTCTATTTTGATTAAACTGCACCTGCTAAGTTTATACGTTATACATGTGCATATGACATGGCTTTCTGTGTCTAGAATACATTGCATCTATCTATCATACCATGTTATTACATCAAAGTACTGCTGTTGTGTATCCTGCATCAGTCACTCATGATTGGACGCTTTTAACATGGCAGTTTGATAGTGGTTGCATCTTGCATTGATTTCTACGTTGTACTGCTTCTAATTTTTCGAATTGCCACTTATGACAAGACACTTTTAACTTGGCAGAGTAATATTGGTTGCATCTTTCATATGGTGTCTAGCTTGCATTACTTCTATTTTCTTGAAAATCCTTCTACTTAGTTTGCACATCGTAGCTGTGAATATGTCATGCCGTCCTGTTTTTCTTACATATTCCATCCTCATACGGTTGTCTTACATCAAAGTATTGCTTGTCTGTATCATGCATCAATGAGTTCTGAAGAGTGATTTTATTCTTTTGTGTTGTGGGTACAACTTGACATGGCAAAGTCAAAAAAGAGCAAGGAAAATAATATAGTAGGGAGTGCTGTTACTCGTCGGGTGAAACGGAAAAGGTTCTTCCATCGAGATTCTGCTGGTACTTATAGTGCAGTAGAAGGTCCAAGTCCACCGGCTAAATCTACAAACATAGTATCACCTGCTCCACCAGCTGCAGCATCCGCTTCAACTGTACCAGCATCTCAACCAGTTACTCATTCGTTTGCTCCGGAACTGGCCAGTTCCCAAGCTTCCTTCACACCTAACACTACTTCCAAAGCACTGCTGACACAACAGGACTTGGCAAGATCAGATGAACCTCATGAGCATCAACACCAAGACGGTACCTGACCGAGTCAAGTTGCTGGTACATGCTCCTTTATATGTACTCTCACAGTTTGATGTACAGTAACACTTTCCATATTCGTTGTTGAACTAGCACCATGGCGCAAGCGGAAACAGACATCAGGGATAATGCTTGACAGATTAACAAAATCTAACGGAGGAAGAATGGAGATCCATTTTGAGGCAGGTTTAAAAAGGCCACGTGATGCTACAGAGTCAGCCAAGTTAGTATCAGAGGCAGCCGTTGCCGTTAGGTGTCATGCACGTATCCTCCCAACGTGGATCCAGTACAGGAATGAGAAAGACAATACCCAGTTTAACACCTTCCTTGACCATTTATCCGTAAGTAATGTTATTCATCGCAATTAGTAATATTGTCTTGGTCTGTCCCATACTTTCTAGCTTCCTCCTAATAAGACTCACATTCTTTTTTCAACAGATGAGGTTCAAGTTGGATCCGAAAGATGATGCAACTAGACAAGCATGCACTCTTGTTTTTCAGTCTACTCTGCGATAGTATCGGTACCACCTTAGAAAATCTCACTTTGAAGGCAAGGCTAACAATGAAATCGCCCAAACATCTCCAGTGGAATATATTACAGATGAAGATTGGACAGCCCTCGTTAAACACTGGTCTGATCCAAAGTATCAGGTAGGCTATATGTATTTGATCAGACCACATATTGAACTTGTATTTATGTATGTGCCTTACAAGTGTATATTCTTCTAGGCTAACTATTTGAAGAACAAAACCAACCGTTCTAAAGTGAAATTCCAACGGACCACATGATCTCGTAGCTATATTGCACACTGCGAGGCTCTTGTAAATAGCTGCTACTTCCTTCTTTTTTTGTGCCATATTATCGTATCTATATTGACTTGTTCCAAATATAGAGGAAATCCCGTGCAGACCAAAAAGAACCTGAACCGAATGCAGTGCAAATCTTCAAGGATTACCACACCAGCAAGATGAAGGGCATGAGCACACCAGTTCAAGCCGCTGTTGTAAGTCCTTACTCCTCCTGCCTTGAACTGATTGGTACTGTGATGTGTTCATTTAACTACTTGGTTTGCAGCCAATGTCAGTTACTCTGTTCACTTTTATTCACAGTTGTCTTAACGTATCATTTCACCTTACATGGTTTAAAAGAGATGAAGGATATTCTTTTGGTCTTGATCTGTAATCTAGTTGTTATGTTCACGTGCGCACACAATGATAAAATAGCCTGTTTGTTTTATATCTGTTTGCCCATGATATGAATGATGTCATACTATGTTCATCCTCCTTTAAACCATGTCTCTTTATCCTTAGATGTCAACGAATGTGAGGAAATAGACAATATAGTAGGCATGCTACATGGACATATGTTCCGAACGTGATTTTATTATGTAGTTGGCACTACAATACATGCTAATGTATTACAGTAGTTCACCAAAATAAGTTATGTATAAACGTTTGACCTACCTTGTTTGTTTTTGTCTCATTAGTAACTTATCTGGTATACTAACCTACAAGTTCAAACTTTCAGGAAGCTATGGAACAAATGATTGAACAGCCACAACCACGTGAAGGTGACGAGGCTACTACAGGCACAATGTCACCTCTTGCTGCAGTGCGTCAGTATCTCTCCACTAACAGTGCAAAAAGCACCTTCCTGCGTAATTCTGGGTTGGTTGTCAAGGTAACCTCATCCAAATCGCCTACTGAACAAAATCTTCCTGCTAGACAGAGTGATATATCTGTGCTCCAGACACAAGTCCAATCCCTAATGGACGTTGTTTCGGAAACAAGAATAGTGGTTGAGAAATGTCGTCAAGATATGAATGGTTTTGAAACCAGACTATCAGACGTTCCCTTCGTTGTTCAAGAGCAATGGCGGAAAAAAGGTGGAGATTGTGCTGCTCCATCAGATTCTACAGCGTGAAACATTAGCACTCATGTCAAATGATCTGTGCTTCTATACATCTAATGGTGCTTTTATCTGGAAGGACTGTAAACTTTATGCCAACAGGCCTTTTGTTGTATGGTTGGAATTTATTTTGTTGTGATACAACATTTATGATGCTGCCTCGGGCTGTAGTAATTACGATGCTATTTTTGTATAGTGTAGGTTTATCTTAGTAATGTATTCGGCCGAAACCTTCGTAGGAGCCCAAAATGCCAACATTCGTCGGGCCCATTCCAATTGGGCTAAAAACGATTACGGGCCGAAATTGGCATGTAGCCCACTAAAAATATCTGGGCCTAAATCAGCATAAGCTTTCATATTTTTCTGGTAGGCATGTGCCCATAGTGGGCCTTTAATAGGCCTAAACATAATTTGGGCCCTCAGTAAAAATAGGATGTTTACAGGTGTAAATATCTCGAGCCCATAAAATACAGGGCCTTTAATAGACCGAAAGTGAGATTGGGCCCTGATTGTGCCAAATAACCCACTCGACTTTAACAGGCCGAAATTCGGATGGGTCGTAAATGCGTCGGCCTAATACACGGGCATTTAACAGGCCGGAACTTCGGTCGGGCTAGATTATCGTCATTTTTATATGGGCCGTTAATGGGCCCGATATGACGTTGGGCCACATATGGCCCATGGTTTATGTCCGGCGTTAACAGGCCGAAAATGACAACAGGCCGAAAGTGGCCCAAAGCTATAGTGGGCCTCTAACAGACCGAATGTCAGACATGGCCGAATATGACCCAAATCCTTCACGGTCGTTTATGGGCCGAAAGTTCTGATGGATTGTAAATGGGCCCAAATGAAGCCAAACCTTTAACAGGCCAGAAATACACCAGGCCGTAATTCGGCCCAATTACTTAGCAGACTGTTAACGGGCCATAAGTGACCATGGGCCGCGTTGATGACAAGTTTAGGATAGACCGTTGACAGGCCGATTTGACAGAGAATGTTGGGCCTTTAGCTGGGCCGGCCCATTATGGTCGACAGAATCTAGTGGGCCTTTAGCTGGGCCGGCCCATTGTGGTCCGCAAAATCTTGTGGGCCTTTAGCTGGGCCGGCCCATTATGTTCTACAAAATCGTGTGGGCCTTTAGCTGGGCCGGTCCATTATGGTCCGCTAAATTTTGTGGGCCTTGTGCTGGGCCGGCCCATTATGGTCTGCTAAATCTTATGGGCCTTCGGTTGGGCCGGCCCATTTAATCTTTGTGGGCCACTTTTGGGCCGGTCCACGTGTCAACATATCATAGGCCCGTCTCGACCGTTGGATGAGTGACACCTGTGCCAACGCGGAGCTGACGCGTGGATCCGTCAGCCAATGAGAATTTTACACGTGGAAAATTGGCATTGGTTGTGGCTATTAACGGGTTATCGGATCCAAAATCCGACAGGATAGCTTAACGGCGTTCTGTTACGGTGGATGCCATGTGTCGGTCACCCTTAACAAAAGCACTTCTGTGACGCGCGATTTATCATCATGGAAGTGGACACTTCCGTGATGATAATTATGGCAATGTCAAGGAACACTTCTACGACAGCACATGTATGACTATCTTGATTCTGTCATAAATTTGTCATGGATGTACATGCTTGACAGAAAACGCGACCTACTGTGACAAACACGTATCATCACGAAAGTGTATTTTTTTGTAGTGATAATCCTCGCGTGTAGCCTTGAGTTCTTCCTCTAGCTCCGTGATTCTTGTCATCGGCTTCTTCAGATCTATCATGCCTGCGCACATCTGGTTCTCCTGACATCGAATGTGCTGGTTTAACTCTTGGATAAAAGCGGCGATTGATCTATCCTTCCTGGTGTTGATCATCTCCCATAGCTCATCTCGTCGCCCACAAATCTGGTAGATAGTATCCTTGAGATCATTGCGGTAAACTTATCCAGTACGTCCCATGGTGTGTGTGGGCTGCCATGCTCTTTCCTAGACTCCAGGTTGGTGCATCAAAGGAAAACTCTATGGGCTCGGTGACTGGCACAAACGTCCTTCCTGGAACTTGAACTTGAATCATCCAGCGCTCCTCTTCGGGTAAAGTGGCGTTGTTGGTCCCGGTGAAGCTTGGTACTCCGATGTTCAAGTACTTAGTGACTTCCTTTAGGTGGCGTCCAAAGGGTGTATCTTCATCCGGTTGCGTGAACTTGTTCCTTGCATCCGCCATCCTAAAAGAGTAGAAAAGATGAGAAGTCAGAAGGAGAAGAGAGTGGTGATCTAGGTCTTTATCTTAGTGGTCGTGTCCTACAGTCAGCGTGTGCTCTGATACCATCTTGTAGCGACCAGACCTCAAACAGTCTAACCTCTGTGCTTCAGTGTCATCCCTGGATCAGTAATGCTGACACGCACAATAGTTGAAGGATTTATAACAGAGTAGCAATCACACCCTTATTACATCGAGTGTCTCAAAAGAGAACTTATTATAAATAATATGGCTTAAGGCCATCTAATATCGATAACAGCGGAAGGCTTGGAAGACAAGTGAGTCCATCAACTCCAACAGCATCACTGAGTATAGAAGCATGGCCTATGGCTCCTTATTCATCGTCTGAAAAGTCAACAACATGAACGTTGCAGCCCGAAAATGGGTCAGCACATGGAATATGCTGGCAATGTAACACATAGAGAGTAGTGAACCGAAACAGGCCATACTACATGCATATATGGCTGGTGGAAAGCTCTATGGTTACAGTTTTGCGTAAAGCCAATTTTCCCCTACTGCAAAGGAATAAATTTTATTTAACTATCATGGTGGTTGTTAAACATTGAGAGTGTAGACACCCTC
Organism: Triticum urartu; assembly: GCF_056163025.1. Lineage (NCBI taxonomy): Eukaryota > Viridiplantae > Streptophyta > Magnoliopsida > Poales > Poaceae > Triticum > Triticum urartu. Next base: position 448,189,361 of record NC_141878.1, on the reverse strand, counting down.
TCAATCCCAATTAAACATCATCATTAAAACCCAACAAAATTAATTAAAGTCACATGATGAGATTCACATGAAAATCCAAGTACTAGATACTCAAAATTGTCCATAAACGGGGACACGGCTAACCATGATTAGTTTATACACTCTGCAGAGGTTTGCGCACTTTTCCCCACAAGACTCGATCTCCTCCATTGGTATTCTCGCAGTACATGGTGTTTGAGAAATGGATGACCGAGACATAGTCTTTCAGAAGCACTAGCACCTTACGATCGGGTAGACCATTACACCTACTTTCCCGTACATCTGTTAGCCTACCACTGTAAGAGATCGCACGACTTAATCAACTATTCTAGAGCCCATAGTAGCTTGTGGCTACACACGGAAGTTTCTACCATGAATAATCTCATGATCCCTTTGAGCCTGCGTGGCGGTCCATAAAAAAACAGGCAATCACTGGAATACCCAGGTGCCTCAATCCACCCAGATGTGTGTTAAAGTTGCCACCTTAAGTAAACCATTAAATAACAATATCACATCTGTCATGAATACACTCACCCAATCCATGTCTACTAGCATAGCATGGCATAAGCAAACGTAGAAATAACTCCCAGGGTTTGATAAAAAAAATAGGTAATAGGTACTACCTCATCTACTTCCCAAAACCCACATATTAATCAGATCCTATTCATGCAATTGTTTGAGGATTGATCTAATGCAATAAAACTGGGTAGTAGGAGGTATGATCAAAGTGTTACTTGCCTTGCTGATGATCCGTGAAACCTAGAGATTCGAAGTAGCAAGCGGCGCACTCCGGGTACTCTATCGCAAACAAACAAACAAGCACATAATAAGCACTCATCTAATGCACAGGTAAAACTCAAATAAAATATATAACCAGAAAGTTCAACTTAAGAACTCCGGTTTGCAAAAAGAAACAAATCAAACGAAACTATGAAAGTCATACGGTGAAAAAAACAAGCTTCGATTACTAATCTGGACCTAAATCAAATTTTACAGAAGCAAAAACTTGTTTGAGTTGGTTGAACGGAAAGAGGGTTTCGAGAGGAAACTCTAGGCGCTTGAATTGCCTGATTCTGATAAACAAGCGAAAAGTTAAACTAAAATGAAAATCGGATCAGAAATCGCTATCAGAAATAATCATGGAAATTCCGAGAAAAAGAAAAAAACTGACGAACAGATTAACGAACGAATGTTCGTTAACTGAAACTAAACGGTGAACTCGAGCGTTAAAACAAACGAACGAGCGAATGCTCGCTAAATAAGTGAACCGATAAAACCGATCTAATAAAATAAAAAACCTAGGGTTTTCAAAAAAACCGAATCGATTTTCTTCAGAAAACCGGCGGTGGACGGGGCGGCTACCTCGTCGGACTCCGGCGGGACTCGGGGCTCCGGCGGGGTGGGGCGGCGCGGCAAGCGGCGGCCGCAGCACACGGCGGCGAGCGACGGCGAGCGGTGGCTGCGGGAGGCGGGGCGGGACAAGGTGGCGGGGTGTGGTGGCGGGGGGGGGGGGTATTTATGAGATGGGGGCGGCGCGGCTTGGGGAAGAGGGCGCCGGGTCGGGGACGGCCTCGGGAGGCGTGCCCCGACTGGACTCGGCGGTGGTGGCGGGTCGGTCTCCCGCGAGGGAAGGCGGCGGCGGCTTGGGCCTGGCCTGGCTCGGCTGGGCATTCGGCACAGTCGGGCGCGCGGTAATTTTTTTTAACAAATTCCGCCGAAAATAAGAAAAATTCTAGAAAATAAAATAAAACTCTAAAAATGCCAAAATAAATTTTCACCGCCTAAATAAAATATTCAGAACGAGATGAACATTTTCTTGGCCCTAAAATGCAGTTTTGAAAAACGTGCAATTTTTCCTAAATTCAAATAAACTAGCCAAAAACTCCAAGATAAAAATCTTATTTGATTTTTTATTAAATCCTCAATATTTCTTTATTTTCGGAAAGTCAATTTATTCCCTCTCTCATATTTTTATAATAGAAATAATTGAAGATAAAATAAATAAAATCAAATGATCCTATTTTCAAAATTTGAGAAAACTCAAATATGAAAATAACGAAATCCCCAACTCTCTCCGTGGGTCCTTGAGTTGCGTAGAATTTCTGGATCAGGACAAAAGCAAAAAAAAATATGATATGCAGTGATGATCTAATGCATAACATTCCAAATTGAAAATTTGGGATGTTACACTACTTCACCATGCCGCCAGATAGGTCGCGCCCGCATCTCAAATCACTTTATTTAGGCATTAGTTGTCTGAATTTTTATTCTGGGCCAATCGACTCCCAATGGGAAGCAGCACCCCTCGAGGCGGCGGAGCTTCTAGGCTGCCGGTTGGCTGGTGTCTAACGTAAGGGTGCCGGGCCGCAAGTTCACCGCGGAAGCAGCACTTAGATGGCTATCTTTTAGAGTTGCGTGGGTTGAAGGTACTGCCGCCGCCGGATCTGGATGACGGGGAGTCTTTGTGGATTGGCCTGGGGGCGGTGCAACCACGGCAGTGCGTTGGGGCGGGGAGCGGGGTTTTGGCCGGGGCCACGGATGGCGGAGGCAGGCTACTCTGCCGTTGGTCGCTTGCTCTTTGGGCAAGATTTTGAACAGTGACAGCCGGGAGGCACAAGACGGCCAGCCATCCGGCGTAGATCGGACAGTACCAAAATAAAATAAAATCATGTGACCCCAATTTAGTCTTCAGTCAACAGACATGTGACCACTCTCGTACCTTGCTGTTGATCTCTTAGTGTATTTCTTCAGATCAAAGAGATATGTCGTTCTTAGCATTATGCGTTATCTGCATCTTCAGACACACCGTCTTTCGACTCACCGCAGCTGCTCCAACAAGAGAAGCATACACCACAAGGGAGCTATAGTCCCCACTCAACAGTTCCCTACATCGAATGCGCGTGCCCGACATGGACAACCACAACAACTGCAGGGCCATCGACAAGTCAGCACATGATGCGCACTCCTATGGATGGCAGCCAGATAGGTTGTACCCTCATATTACTTGTGTGCAACATTTATGGATTTGTTATTCATCTAAGCATGGAAAATAGATCATCACATTTCACTGTATATTCATGCTGATCTCTTACGGGTCTTGTTCAGGAGTTAACGTTGTTCCATAGTTCAGCTAAGATACTTGTTCTTTAGGTAATGTTGTTCCACAGTTATCATCCATCAGCCAATGCTATCCCACAGGCTGGTGATTATAGTATTATACCACGTCTAGTATTACCTATGTTGTTCTTTAATACTTTTGTGTGCCATCTAGTTAATCTCGAGTACAAACGATACATATTCTGTAGCTTTCATCTGTGCTCTCCCTTTAGTTTATGAGACCTATTGCTGCTAGTTAACCCCAGTCCTACTATTTATGTCGTCTCCTACATGCACTCATTACATAAATCTAACTACTAGTTGTCTTCCATGCATGTCAAATATAATTGCACACACTGATATATCTACAAGAACCTCACGGAGCAATGTAAAGGCTAATAAACTTGATGTCAATGATACCCAATATGATGGAACATGTAAAGGCAGTTCTTCAGAAGACTTGCAGAAAGATGATGAATCCTCTTCACCCCACAAGGTCATTGCTCTAACTTGGCCTATGATATGGGTACAACATGCATATAATGTCCTGGAGTGTATCTACTCTGTTGCAATGCCATGTGCTTAGCATGCTGATCAGGCATGTAAATATGTCATGCCTTCCTGTTTTTCAGTACCTATTCCATTCATGATAACATGTTTTGAAATTCAAGTACTGTCATTCTACTCTATCACAATGCCATCTGCTTAATTTGGACATCATGCTTCTGAATATCTTATGAATTGTTATTCATCAGTATGTACTTCATCTGTCTACCATACCATGTTTTTTACATTGAAGTGCTGTTCTAGTGCCCTGTTGCAATGCCATCTTATTTTCCCAATCATACACGTGTATGTTGCCTTAGTTATTTCTGTACGTATTCCGCTACCATACAGTTTTACATTCAACTAGTGTTTCTTTGCTGTGTTGTCCTGTCGTATCCCTAGCTCTTACACCATACTCCCTCCGTCCGGATTACATGTTGCCGAAATGGATAAAAAATGATGTATCTAGAACTGAAATACGCCTAGACCCATCCATTTTTTCCGGATGGAGGGAATACATGTCAATATGTCATGCCTTTCTATTCTTCAGTACTTATTCCATCTCTCTGCTGTCACATGTTTTATAATTAAAGCACCATTCTTCTATACAAGGCATGCAAGGGGAAGACGACTATGTTAGAATCTGAAGGGTTACAAATAAGGCTTTGCAAAAGATCCAAACGTCGGGAGATAATAAACCAACTCCAGTTTTTATAGATACTGCTCCAGCATAGAGAAACCCAACTCCTACTGATAATAAGCAGATTCCAGTGGCCAAAGAACTAGTCCGCTCCAGTCTGGCAAAAACATGTCAGCTCAATTCTAAGAAGCGTGTGCATATCCTTGCATCATGAAATTCTAGCATGTTGATCATATTTTCTACATGTTTCTTACCCATCTCTCTTTTAGAAAATAAGCTTAACGGATAGAAGAATTTCTGCAATGGTATCGTTTATGAGGAAAGATTCTTGCAGGAATTCTCTGTGCTCCAATGTAGATGTAAGTACCTGTTGTATATCACTATATTTTTACATCAGCATGTATTTTGTTAATCGGCGTGAATCCAACATTTATCTGATCTAAATTTAGTTGTAGCAAAATGTATGATTAAAGGCCACAATGTTGATTTTTGCAAGGAAAACTGCCTGGTAGTTTTGCATCCTGAGCTGCATGAGTGTACTATCTCATATCAGTGGGTTTGAATACCTTGGTTCTGCAGTGGGTTTTTAGTGTTTTTTTACTGTGTTGTCCTATCGTATCCCTAGCTCTTACATCATACTCCCTCCGTCCAGATTAAATATCGCAGAAATGGATAAAACTGGATGTATCTAGAACTGAAATACGCCTAGATCCATCCATTTATTTCCGGATGGAGGGAATGCATGTCAATATGTCATGCCTTTCTATTCTTCAGTACCTATTCCATCTCTGGTGTAGCATGTTTTATAACTGAATCACCATTCTTCTATATAAGGCATGCAAGGGGAAGATGGCAATGTTAGAATCTGAAGGGTTACAAACCAGGTCTTTGCAAAAGATCCAAATGCCAGGAGATAATAAACCAACTCCATTTTGCATAGATACTGCTCCAGCACAGGGAAACCCAACTCCCACTGATAATAAGCAGATTCCAGTGGCCAAAGAACTAGTCCGCTCCAGTCCAGCAAAAGAATGTCAACTCCATTCTAAGAAGCGTGTGCGTATCCTTGCATCATGAAATTTTATAGCATTCTGATCATATTTTCTACATGTTTCTTACCCATCTCTCTTTCAGAAAATAAGGTTAAACAATACAAGACTTCCTCCATTGGGATCGTATTCGAGGAAAATATCTTGCGGGAATTCTCTGTGCTCCAATGCTGATGTAAGTACCTGTTGTATATCACTATATTTTTACATCAACATGTATTTTGTTAATCGGCGTGAATCTAACCTTTATCTGATCTAAAATTAGTTGTAGCAAAATGTTAAAGGCGCCAATGTTGATTTTTGTAAGGAAAACTGTCTGGTAGTTTTGCATACTGAGCTGCATGAATGTACTATCTCATATCACACACATTACTGAATTGTAGTGCTTCTCTGGTTGCCCATTCATTCATTGTGTCAATGTTGCTTTCGTATTACCTTACCTGGCTGATGATAGCTGTGCCATATTGTGTTAATTTGGTGTAGGCTAGTTTCCCAAATGTTCGTTGTGTCAATGTTGCTTTCCTATTATTTGACTTGGCGAATGATAGCAATGCTAGTGTGTTAATTTTGTGCAGGATGCTGAAGATAAGAAGACAAACTCTAAAAACAGGAAGGCTACCCCATTGTTTCTTTCCAGTAAATCTAGGCCAGGTAATATGGCAATAACTCATGATTAATCTGTTTGGTTCCCGTCCTAATTTATGTTATGATGCAGTGGTCGAGACACTCTCCACTATCAATAATACAAGCCTGCCAAAATCGCCATCTAAATCTGTTCAGTATCCTCTGTCTCGAATGCAATGGAATAAATGTATGTTTGTGAACCAATTAATGGCTGAAGCAATGATGGAAATGGTGGATGAATCAGAGGTGCAGAGTCGTGCGACACAATAACTGATCAATGTTTTCAAAGACAGTGTAGCAAAGCAGCAAGAACCTGCCCACATGCTTATGGGTGTCATCTTTGCTGAGGTTGCAGATTCTGACGTTGTAGATGGTTAGGTTCTGCTCATTTATTTGCACTGGCATCAATCTTTGATTGCCCAGTGGATGTAATTTCCTGTAATATATGTTGGATGTGCAACGTTATTTCCTGTATGACGTACCTTTGCTTGATCGATTTTGGTCCTGTGCATAATTGCTCATCGTAATGGGCTCAAATTATCTAATTTGGCCTAAAGACATGAACGAACTTTAGTGGGCCCATTAAGTGAATGGGCCGTTACTAGGCCGAAAGTTAATGGTCGGCCCTCTTACCTCCGGGGTCGTTAATAGGCCGACCTCGAAGTGGGCAACAGGTGGCCCCAATTTATTTCATGGGCCGTTAATAGGCTGTTACTAAGTTTGGGCTACATATGGCCCAACTATACTGTAGGCCTTTAGCAGACCGAAAGAGACAGTGGGCTTGTACTGGACCATGAAGAGCATGGGCCGCTAAGAGGCCGAAAGTCGGGTCGTATTGTAAACGGCCCAACTGTGTTGTGGTCCTTTAGCAGGCCGAAAGAGAAACCGGGCTGGTATTGGACCATGAAGGGATGGGCCATTAAAAGGCCAAAACTAAGGTCCGACTACAAATGGCCCAACTCATTTATGGTCCGTTAACAGGCCGAAAGGCACACAGGGCCGGGAATTGGCCCAACACTTAAATGGGTCGCTAAAAGGCCAAAACTCAGGTCCGACTACAAATGGCCCAACTGATTTATGGGCCGTCAACAGGCCGAAAGTGACACCGGGCTAGAAATTGGCACAAAACTTAAATGGGCCGCTAAAAGGCCGAAACTCAGGTCCGACTACAAATGGCCCATCAGATTACAGGCCGTCAAGAGGTTGAAAGACTCACCGGGCCGAAAATTAGCCCAACATTTAAATGGGTCGCTAAAAGGCCGAAAGATGTACATCCTAAAAATTGGCCCATCCATTAAATGGGCCGTTAACAGGCCGAAATCTCATCGGGCTGATATTGAGCCCAAATATATAGCGGGCTGTTAATGGGCTCGAACTGATGATGGGCTGCAATGGTGTCAAATCTTTAACAGGCCGTTGACGGGCCGAATTGGCACATCTCGTATGGGCCGTGGGCTTAAATGGACCTGACACAAGTAGGCCTTATATGGGCCAGCCTGCTAATTTTTACTGGGCCAGCCTTTTTCACCGAAATGGGCCACTGTTGGGCCGTGCCACGTGTCGACCTATCATAGGCGCCTCTTGTCCAATGAGTGGTTGACATCTGTCCCAACGGTGAGGCAACACGTGTTTCCTTCGGCCAACCAGAATTTTACACGAGGAAATTTCCCATTGGTCAGGGCTGTTAACGGGTTATCAGATCCAAATTCCGACCCGATAGCTTAACGACATTTCGTGATGGTGGATGCCATGTGTCGGTCACCCTTGACGAAAGCACTTCTGTGACGCGCGATTTATTGTCATGGAAGTTTGTAACATCCCAAATTTTCATTTTGGAATGTTATACAATAGATCATCATTGCATATCATATTTCATTGCATTTTGGTTGATCCTAGAAAATTCTACGCAACTCAAGGACCCTCGGAGAGAGTTGGGGATTTCGTTATTTTCATATTTGAGTTTTCTCAAATTTTGAAAATAGGATCATTTGATTTTATTTATTTTATCTTCAATTATTTCTATTACAAAAATATGAGAGAGGGAATAAAATGACTTTCCCAAAATAAAGAAATATTGAGGATTTAATAATAAAATCAAATACGAATTTATTTTGGTTTTATTTGCTATTTTATTTGAATTTAGGAAATATGTGCGTTTTTCAAAATTGCATTTAGGCCCCAAATAAATGTTCATCCTGCGCATTAGTTCTGGTTAGAAATATTGAGTTCTTAAGTTGAAATTTCTGGTTAGATCTCTTATTTGAGTTTTACCTGTGCATTAGTTGAGTACTTATTGTATGCTTGTTTGTTTGCGATAGAGAATCCGGAGTGCGCCGCTTGCTACTTCGAATCGCTAGGTTTTGTGGATCATCAGCAAGGCAAGTAACACTTTGATCATACCTCCTACTACCCAGTTTTTATTGCATTAGATCAATCCTCACACATTGCATGATTAGGATCTAATTAAATTGTGGGTTCTGGGAAGTAGTTGAGGTAGTACCTATTACCTGTTTATTATCAAACCTTTGGGAGTTACTCCTACGTTTGCTTATTGTGCCATGCTATGCTAGTAGACGTGGATTGGGTGAGTGTATTCATGACACATGTGAGATTATTAAATTAATGGTTTATCTAAGGTGGCAACTTAAATACACATTTGGGTGGATTGAGGCACCTGGGTATTCCAGCGATTGCCTGTTTTTCTTTTGGACTGCCACCTAGGCTCAAAGGGATCATGAGATTATTCATACTAGAAACTTCCGTGTGCAGCCACAAGCTACTATGGGCTCTAGCATAGTTGATTAAGTCGTGCGAACTCTTACAGTGGTAGATTAGCAGATGTAGGGCAAAGTAGGTGTAACAGTCTACCCGATCGTAAGGTGCTAGCGCTTCTGAAAGACTATGTCTCGGTCATCCATTTCTCAAACACCATGTAGTGCGAGAATCCCAACGGAGGAGATCGAGTCTTGTGGGGAAAAGTGCGCAAACCTCTGCACAGTGTATAAACTAATCATGGTTAGCCGTGTCCCCGGTTATGGACATCTTGAGTATCTAGTACCTGGATTATCATGTGAATCTCATCATGTTACTCTAATTAATTTTGTTGGGTTTGTTTAATGATGATGCTTAATTGGGATTGAGAATGCTGTCAACCATTCTCAATGTTTAACAACTACCATGATAGTTAAATAAAATTTATTCCTTTGTAGTAGGGAAAAATTGGCTTTACGCAAAACTGTAACCATAGAGCTTTCCACCAGCCAAATATGCATGTAGTATAGCCTTATTCTTTCATTACTCTCTATGTGTTACTTTGCCAGCATATTCCATGTGCTGACCCGTTTCGAGCTGCAACGTTCATGTTGCAAACTTTTCAGACGACGATTAAGGTGCCTTTGGGTCGTGGTTCTATACTCAGTGGTGCTGTTGGAGTTGATGGACTCACTTATCTTCCAAGCCTTCCGTTGTTATCATTATTAGATGGCCTTAAGCCATATTTATTGTTATAAGTTCTCTTTTGAGACACTCGATGTAATAAGTGTGTGATTGCTACTCTGTTATAAATCCTTCAAGTATTGTGTGGTGTCAGCATTACTGATCCAGGGATGACACCTGAGCACAGAGATTGGACTGTTTGAGGTCTGGTCGCTACAAGATGGTATCAGAGCACACGCTGACTGTAGGGCACGACCACTAAGCTAAAAGACCTAGATCACTACTCACTCTCTTCTCATTCTGACTTCTCATCTTCTCTGCTCTTTTAGGATTGCGGATGCAAGGAACAAGTTCACGCAGCCGGATGAAGATATACCCTTTGGACGTCACTTGAAGGAAGTCACTAGATACTTAAACATAGGAGTACCAAGCTTCACCGGAACATACAACGCCACTTTACCTGAAGAGGAGCGATGGATGATTCAAGTTCAAGTTCCAGGAAGGACATTCATGCCAGTCACTGAGCCCATAGAGTTTTCTTTTGATGCACCAACTTGGAATCTAGGAAAGAGCATGGCAGCTCACATCGCCCTGGGACGCATTGGAGAAGTTTACCGCAATGATCTCAAGGATACTATCTACCAGATTTGTGGGCGCCGAGATGAACACTGGGAGATGATCACCACCAGGAAGGATATATCAATTGCAACTTTTATCCAGGAGTTAAACCAGCACATTCGACGTCAGGAGAACCAGATGTGCGCCGACGTGATAGATCTTAAGAAGGCGAGGACAAGAATCAAGGAACTGGAGGAAGAACTCAAGGCTACACGTGAAGATTATGAAGAGGAAATCGAAGTACTAGTGGAGAAGAATGACGATCTGATAAAGAAGATCGGAATATTTATGGGAGGCCCCACACCAGTAGAAGAAGACGAAGAACCCAAGGAGATTCGCCCGAAAGACTATATCATCATCAACGACACCGACTCGGATCCAGATGATATGGATGATGACTATGTTGATGAAGTTGGAGCAGATATCATGGAGTCTGCAACCGAAGAATATTTCTAGTAGACCACCCCATCAGTAGTAGTAGTCCACCATGTAAATATAGTAGTCCGAGCACTTTTGCGATAGTTAGATCGATTGTATGCCCTTGTTTGATTGATTGAATGAAGTGAATTGTTTGCTTTTGCCTCATGTGCAAATGGGTAGTGTTTTCTCTCTAGACCCCTCTCTATTCTTAAATCTCATCTTTTCTAAACCCTCAGATGCCTCCGAGACGTGACCCCGGATTTAACTTCCCACCGGAGCTCACTCAGTTGATCCAGCAGCAGAACACATTGAAGCAGTTGCTAGTCTAGAATCAGAATCAGGGGAACAACAACAACAACAACCCACCACAATCAGGTTGCAGGTGAAATACCCAGAACAGATAAGGCCCTGATGTTCCAAGAGTCATCATCGAGGATCTCAACTAGGGAAACAACATCAAGGAAGCACGATTACCGAATCAAAATGAACAGAGGGAGAGGGGATGGGGGAGACAAGTCAGCTTTGTTATAGGGCACTTGGACTTACGATGGTGATGTTGAGCTACTTTGCGCGCATCCTCACATGACCCTTGAACCCCCGCAGCAGCTTCTCCATGGCTGGCCTCTTTCACACAGCCAAATCGGAGCAAATTGCACAAAAAAGTAATATTTTGTGAGCGTCATCGAGGGTCTCTGTTCGGCAACATCGACATTAGAGCAGAGAAATGGAGTTTCATCTAGGAACATGGCAACATTTAAGAAATATATACGTACATAACTAGTATCTGTGATGGCTACCAATGCAAAAAAAATGTTATCATGCACTGGTCACTATGAAATTGCTAGTGCGATACTTGGGATATAATTGTGCATGACCTACTGCTAGTGATGTTGCTAGAGTTGAGGTCACGTATGTGCAGCAAAAGAATAAATGTGTGATCCTAATAATAAAAACATACTACTCTACATACAAACCCAACGGATGACAAATATAGAGATATATATGTATGTACCTGCAACAAGTAGAGCAGGTCCATGAATGAATAAACAACACGCTTACCAAAAGACATGATATAGTTGCGCCCAAAAATACAATTTTTACAGTGTGATTTAACATTAAAAAATGCGTGCAATGGCTCTGAGCCGGACTCATTCTGTTCTGATTGGAAGAGAATTTCTTGTCCATCCCAAGTGAGTGGGTTGGACGAGAGTACAACAGAAGAAAAAATAATGCTCATAATCAGACAAGAAGCTCATCCCATAACTGACGAATCAAACTCATCAGACTAGATTTTCTCTCATCCCTCCTAAGGATTGATTCGTATGCATAATCACCATGAACTTTCATCAATTATTCTACTCAGTATAATCACAGAAAAAATCACGAATTTGAACAACCCTTGCTAGAATATGGGATCTGCCATGACCAAAAGAGAGAGATGCATGTTGCCGGGAGGAGAAGAAAGACCTTGACGCTCTCCAGGGGAGGGGGGATTGGGTGCGGGGGCTGGAGCTTCATGGCGTCTCGGATGTCTTGACATGGTTCCCGTCAGCCCATGGCGCCGGTGGTCCTTCTTCTCCACCTCGTCATGTCCTTCGAGGCAGAAGCAGCAGCACACGAAATCCAATCACGCCTGCAAAATCGAATCAAATCAAATCAAAGGAAAAGGGGGAGAGGGAGGCGCGGGGAGGAGAAGTGGGGACCTTGTGGACGATCTCCATGGCTTGGGCACCGGAAGCACCGCAGCGGCTCTGCCTGCTGGCTACTAGATCTGATCTGGGGACAACGTGAGGGGAGGGTGGAGGAGAGGGCCGAGTCCGTTAGGGAAGGTGGCTGGTGAGTGCGGGCGGCGGAGATGTGCCGTTAGTTGGTGGTTGAGGTGGAGGCGGAGGGGATGGAGAAGATGGAGTGGGATGGGAGGGGGAGGGCCGGCGACGAGCTGTGGGAGAAGGGGGGCAAGGAGGTGGTGGGCGGCGGCGATGTGTGGGGGCGATGGGGAATGAGGGTCTGTGGCCTGTGGAGGAGGGAGAGAGGAGGGTTAGGGTTAGGTTTTTATATGGGCAAAGATTCAGCGGGCTTTAGCGGGCTTCGGCGGGCATGTGTGGCTGTACCAGATCATCCATGACAGTTTTCGAAAAGTCATACGAAATCTGTCATGGATTAACAGGTTTCTTGCAGTGCCACCACCACCGCCTGTTGATCACTTAGCTCGTTTTCTTAGGCTGAATCCGCCGGTGTTTTCCAGTAGCACCGAGCCGATAGTAGGAGATGATTGGCTCCGCAACACATCAAGGGAGTTGACCACGGCAGGATGCACAGATGCGGAAAAGGTGAAGTTTGCCGCACATCAGCTTGAAGGACCCTCAACATCATGGTGGGAGAATTTCAGAGCCACTTTCCCTATTGACACTGTCACATGGGACCAGTTCCAGCAGGCTTTCCGTACTGCCCATTTTTCAGCCGGAGCTATGGCCATGAAGAAGCGAGAGTTTCGCAACTTGCGCCAAGGAGGACGGACAGTTGGCCAGTATGTGGAGGAGTTTAGTAAGCTAGCACGTTATGCTCCAGATGACGTAGCTACGGATGCAGCTAAGAAGGAGAAGTTTCTGGAAGGACTGAATGATGAGTTAAGCATGCAGTTGATGGTAGCCACCTTCAACAACTACCAGGAGTTGGTAGATCGTGCTCTGATGATTGAAGGGAAGCATCAGCAGATTGAGAACCGCAAGAGGAAGTATGGACAAGGGAAGTACAATTCAGGAGCTCAGCAGAAGCCACGTTTTACCCCTAGACCGGGAGGACATTTTCAGCATACCGATGGAGGAGGTAGCTCGCACAATCATAACGCCACCAAGAATGGTAATGGGAATGGAGGAAGCAACGGCCAGAACTGCACCAACCCATCAACCCCAGCCAAGAGAGACCTGAGCCAAGTCACTTGTTTTAAGTGCCAGAAGACCGGACATTATGCAAATGAATGTCCTGAATCCCAGAATGGAAATGGCAATGGAAGCTCTGCGAAGAAGCCGAACCCTTTCAACAGGGGACAGGTGAACCACGTTAACGTGGAGGAGGTTGAAGAGCAGCCAGATGCAGTAATCGGTAAGTTTTTGGTGAAGTCATTTACTGCACTCGTTCTTTTTGATACTGGTGCATCGCATTCATACATATCAAGGGGATTTGTCGATAAGTATAACCTGCCCACCAAAGTTCTTAGAACACCTATGCTAGTAAGCTCACCAGGAGCGGAGTATATGGCTAGTAAGGGATGTTTTCAAGTGCCATTGAGTATAGGTAGGCATGTGTTTCCCTCCAATTTGATCATTTTGGAATCACAAGGATTGGATGTAATTCTGGGTATGGATTGGTTGTCGTTGTATGGAGGAAACATCGATTGCACCAGTAAGTCCATTTTTTTACCACCCAGAAGGGAGAAGGATCAAGTATGTATCCCGGCATGTGCCGAAGAGGACTCAAGTAAATTGTTTAACAGGAGTTGTGCAGGAGGAAGTACCAGTGGTGAAGGATTTCCCTGATGTATTTCCAGAGGAGTTGCCAGGCATGCCACCGGATAGAGACATTGAGTTTTTGATTGAGCTTTTGCCAGGCACAGGGCCAATATCTAAGAGACCATATAGGATGCCCGCAAAGGATTTGGTGGAGATTAAGAAGCAGATTAAGGAGTTACTGGACAAAGGTTATATTCGCCCAAGTTCTTCACCTTGGGGATCGCCAGTACTTCTAGTGGAAAAGAAGGATGGATCGTTAAGGATGGTTGTTGATTATCGAGGATTGAATGAAGTAACCATCAAGAACAAGTACCCACTACCGATGATCAATGATCTGTTTGATCGATTGCAAGGAGCCAAGGAGTTTTCCAAGATTGACCTGCGATCAGGGTACCATCAGTTGAAGATTCGAGAACAGGATATACCTAAGACGGCTTTTACCACCAGGTATGGGATGTACGAGTATACCGTTATGTCATTTGGTCTGACTAACGCACCTGCATATTTTATGAACATGATGAACAAGGTGTTTATGGAGTTTCTGGATAAGTTCGTCGTAGTGTTCATTGATGATATCCTGGTTTACTCGAAGAATGAAGAGGAGCACAAGAAGCATTTGTGTTTGGTACTTGGTAAGCTCAGAGAACATCAGTTATATGCCAAGTTTAGCAAATGTGAGTTTTGGTTGAAGGAAGTTGGACTTCTCGCACACGTTATATCCGGAGAAGGTATAGCGGTAGATCCCACTAAGGTTGACACTGTGACAAATTGGGAAGCGCCAACAACAGTTGGAGAGATCCGGAGTTTTCTTGGACTCGCAGGATACTACCGGAGATTCATTGAAAATTTCTCGAAGATTGCGAAGCCTATGACGGAGTTGTTGAAGAAGGATACCAAGTTCATATGGACTGAGGAATGTGAGGCCAGTTTCCAGGAGTTGAAGAAACGTTTGGTTACATCACCTGTGTTGATTTTGCCAGATCAGACCAAGGATTATGAGGTGTATTGCTGTAACACCCCGGATGTAACTTTCCCTATTTGTACTCCAACTCTTGCAGTTTCCGGCATTAAGTTATATTTATTTCCTCGGGTTTGGGTTTTTCTCTCCGTGTGTTGTTGTTGTTGTCATGTATCTCATATCATGTCATCATGTGCATTGCATTTGCATACGTGTTCGTCTCATGCATTCGAACATTTTCCCCGTTGTCCGTTTTGCATTCCGGCGCTTAGTTCTCCTCCAGTGGTCATTTATAGCTTTCTTTCGTGTGTGGGGATTAAACATTTCCGGATTGGACCAAGACTTGCCAAGCGGCCTTGGTTTACTACCGGTAGACCGCCTGTCAAGTTTCGTATCATTTGGACTTCGTTTGATACTCCAACGGTTAACCGAGGGACCGAAAAGGCCTCGTGTGTGTTGCAGCCCAACACCCCTCCAATTTGGCCCAAAACCCATCTAACTCTACTCCATGTTCTAGAGCGTTCGATCACGATCGCGTGGCCGAAAACCGCACCTGATTTGGACTCTCCTAGCTCGCTCTATGCCTATTTAAACACCCCCCGAGATCCGGGTCTTCTTCTCCCCCGAAACCCTAGAAATCCACCGCGCTGCATCGGACGTGTCCGTTTCGGTCGGACACGCCGCCGCCGCCGCCCGGAGCCAGTGGCAGAGCGCCATGTGGCCGCCGCCGCGCCACTCCCACCGCGGCCCGCGGGAGCCCGGAGCCGGCCCCCCCGGCCCGCGCGCGCGCCCGCTTCGCCCGCCTCCCCGCGCCGCCTCCTTCTCCCGAGCCGGCGCCGCGCTCCGCCGCCCTCGCCGGCCGGAGCTCGCCCGGCTGCCGCAGCCACTCGCCACCGCACGCCTCCTCGCCGGTCGCCGCGCCATCGCCGCCACTCCACCGCCCGGCCGTGCGCCGCCACGCCGCCGCCTCCGGCGCTCCGGTGGCCGCCGCCCGGAGCCGGCCTCGCCTCCCCTCCGTCCGGCAAGACCCCGGCGCCGGCGAACCTCGAACGGCGCGCCCCGGTGAACAGTGTCCCGGGCCGATCCAGCTCTGTGAACAGTTACCCTTATCCGGAGGTTGAATTTTTCCAAAGTCCCGAAATTCTTGATCCATATGCCCATGTTCCTGGCTCCGTAACTTTGCATCCGTAGCTTCGATTCATGCATATAGCATATCAAAATGTTCATCTCAGAGAGTACATAATTTCATTCAATTGCATCATTTTCATTTGAGCTCGTCTTGATGCCCGAAATGCTGTTAGAAGAGGGCTACTTGAGTTAATTGTCAGATCTGTTACTCTGTTTAGCACTTTTGTCATTTTTGCCATGATTATTGTGTGCATGATATGCCCGTGAGTTATACATGTGTTTTGTTAAGGGTTTTGTCATCTTTCCGGAGGAGCAACCCATGTATTTTTAGGATGTGTGTGGTGATTTGTGCAAGCTTGCAAAGTGGTGCACTTGCTAATTCTGTTTTCAGAGACTTAGTGATTTCACTAAGTCCTGGGATTGTTTATCTCATGATGCCATATGTTCTTGTAGTTCCCTAGTGATCCGTGCCTCTTTTGAGGATAATCAGTAAGGGAGTTTTGTTAATATTGTAGTGCTCTATCCATCCATGTCTTTGTTTGCAATTATGGGGCAACCTAGCTTGAGTCAATCGAGCTCTACTTTTGCTACTTTGTGAATCTGGGCAGATTGTCAACTTGTTTGCAATTTTGCCGGTGATGTTGTAGTTGATCCGTGCATACTATGCTATTGTTCTTGCCATGTCTAGCTTGAATTTTGTGCCTTCTTGATGGATGTATGCTTTTCTTGCCATTACTTGCACCGTAGTGAGTGCATCGAGCTCGTAAACATGCCTACTTGAGTTATATTTCAGCATGTGTCAGTTTTCACCAAGTCTGAAACTGATTATGTTTTTGCTATGTTCACATGCTTGCAATTGTATTTTTTGATCCCTTTTGGCTCAAGGTCACTAAGGGACTTTTGTTAAGCTTTTTGAGTATCTCCATGCCATGCTTTACTTTGCCATGTTCAGGTCCTGTAGCATGTAGTTTTGTTGCTCCGAAGAGGGCTACCTGATCTGAAATTCCAGACAAGTGTTGATTTCACTAAGTCTGAGATCTGTTTGCCATTTGCGTTTTTGCCATGCTTGTTTGAACCTGTTAATGGATGAATTGGCCGTAGCTCAGTGCTAGACTTTTGTTAAGCATCTTGTGTGCATCCCTGCCAAGTATTTTGTTGACATGTTTGGGTGCTGTTGCATGTTCATCTCATTGCATTTAGAGGCCTACTTGCTGTAAATCGCAGACCGGTGTCATATTTGAATCGCTTGCCATTTCCAAACCGTAACTCTGATTCCGGCGTTCTTTATATCGTTTTCAAGCGATTTCATCTCATCTTTCCAGTGGCACACTTAGTTTTCCAAGTTGAGGCCAGGTTCATGCATTTCCTGTCATATCTTACATTTTGCATCCCGCATCGCATCCCGCATAGCATATCACCTTTGCATTGTGTTGTTTGAGTTTGCACATGGTTGATTGTATCCTTGTTGCTTGTTTGTCTTGTTTGGGTAGAGGCGGGAGATGAGTTCGCTAACGAGGAGCCCGTTGAGTTTGCTTTCGAGGATCCAGTCAACTCCGACAACTGTGCAGGCAAGATGATCATACCCTCGAAATCACTACTATCTTTGCTATGCTAGTTTTGCTCGCTCTTTTGCTATGCCAATGATACGATGCCTACCACTTGCTTGCAAGCCTCCCAAATTGCCATGTCAAATGTCTAACCCACCATTGTCCTAGCAAACCGTTGATTGGCTATGTTACCGCTTTGCTCAGCCCCCTCTTATAGCGTTGCTAGTTGCAGGTGAAGTTTGGAGGCCGTTCCTTGTTGGAACATTTATTTACTTGTTGGGATATCATTATATTGCCTTGTTATCTTAAGCATCTATATACTTGGTAAAGAGTGGAAGGCTCGGCCTCTCGCCTAGTGTTTTGTTCCACTCTTGCCGCCCTAGTTTCCGTCATATCGGTGTTATGTTCCCAGATTTTGCGTTCCTTACGCGGTTGGGTTATAATGGGAACCCCTTGATAGTTCGCCTTGATTAAAGCTTTTCCAGCAATGCCCAACCTTGGTTTTACCATTTGCCACCTAGCCTTTTCTTTCCCTTGGGTTTTGCAGACCCAAGGGTCATCTTTATTTTAACCCCCCCCCCCCCCCCCCCGGGCCAGTGCTCCTCTGAGTGTTGGTCCACCTGTCAGCTACCGGTGGCCACCAGGGGCAACTCTGGGCTGGCCTACCCGTACCTAGGACAATCTAAGTGTGCCCTGAGAATGATATATGTGCAGCTCCTATCGGGATTTGTCGGCACATTCGGGCGGTGTTGCTGGTCTTGTTTTAACCTGTCGAAGTGTCTTGAGTTACCGAGATACCGAGTCTGATCGGAACGTCTTGGGAGGAAGTCTATTCCTTCATTGACCGTGAGAGCTTGTCATGGGCTAAGTTGGGACTCCCCTGCAGGGATTGAACTTTCGAAAGTTGTGCCCGCGGTTATGGGCAGATGGGAATTTGTTAATGTCTGGTTGTAGATAACTTGAACCTTAATTAATTAAAATGAATCAACCGAGTGTGTTACCGTGATGGCCTCTTCTTGGCGGAGTCCGGGAAGTGGACACGGTGTTGGAGTAATGTTTGTGCAGGTTGCTCTCTAGTTTCTCGCTCGCGCTTTGCCTCCTCTTCTCGCTCTCCTTTGCGAATAAGTTAGCCACCATACTTGCTAGTTGCTTGCTGCAGCTCCACTCATATTTTACCTTGCCTTGCCTATAAGCTTAAATAGTCTTGATCGCGAGGGTGCGAGATTGCTGAGTCCCTGTGGCTCACAGATTACTATTACACCAGATGCAGGGCCTGATGATTCCGCTCCAGGTGACGCGTATCAGCTCAAGTGGGAGTTCGACGAAGACTCTCAACGTTACTATGTTTCCTTTCCCGATGATCAGTAGTGGTGCCCAGTTGGGGGTGATTGGGACCATGTCGCATGTTGGGTTCTCTTTTATTTTGGCGCCGTAGTCGGGCCATGAGTGTTTGGATGATGTAATGTTATTTATGCACTTGATTGACGTGGCGAGTGTAAGCCAACTATGTTATCTCCCTTTTTATTATCATATTACATGGGATGTTGTGAAGATTGCCTAACTTGCGACATATGCCTTCAATGCGGTTATGTCTCTAAGTCGTGCCTCGACACGTGGGAGCTATAGTCGCATAGAGGGTGTTACAATTGCGACACTTCACGTCGAGGACTTGGAGCAGTGCTTATGCAAGAAGGAAGAGTTGTTTCATATGCCTCACGACAACTTAAGCCTCATGAATTGAATTATGCTACGCATGATTTGGAGTTAGCAGCCGTAG
Organism: Triticum urartu; assembly: GCF_056163025.1. NCBI lineage: Eukaryota > Viridiplantae > Streptophyta > Magnoliopsida > Poales > Poaceae > Triticum > Triticum urartu. The sequence goes on along the minus strand of NC_141878.1, from coordinate 448,169,996 downwards.
TACATGCATTAAAAACCTGGAGACACTTTCTCATTGGAAACCATTGTGAGGTATACACGGATCACAAGGGTTTGAAGTATATTTTCACACAGAAGGAGTTGAACCTCAGACAAAGGAGATGGTTGGAGCTCATCAAGGATTATCACATGATATTGCATTATCACCCCGGGAAGGCTAACGTAGTAGCTGACGCGTTGAGTCGTAAAAGCCATGTCAACACCCTAATGACGGGAGATTTACCAAGGGAGTTAGCCGAAAATCTCCGTGAGCTATGTTTGGAGATAGTCCCGAGAGGCTATGTAGCAGCATTGGAGATTCAGTGTACTTTGATGGATAAGATCAGAGAAGCCCAGATGACTGACAAGGAGATTGCTTCTATCAAGGAGAAAATAAGCAAGGGAAAAGCTAAAGGATTTCGTGAGGATGAGCACGAAACCTTATGGTTTGAAGACCGTGTTTATGTGCCTAATGATTCGGAGATCAGGAAGTTAATTCTGCAAGAGGCCCATGATTCACCATATTCGATTCACCCAGGAAATACCAAGATGTATTTGGATTTGAAGGATATTTTCTAGTGGACCGGAATGAAGAAGGATATTGTGGAGTATGTAGCAGTTTGTGATGTACGTCAGAGAGAGAATGCAGAGCATCAGAAGCCAGCAGGATTGCTACAGCTATTGCCGATACCCGAATGGAAGTGGGATAAGTTAGGCATGGATTTTATCACCGGATTGCCCATAACTCGTTCAGGCTATGACTCGATTTGGGTTGTAGTCGATTGTCTGACAAAGGTAGCCCATTTCATTCCAGTGAAGACCACCTATACCAGTGCAAAGTTGGCCAAGATATACATGACCAGAATCGTATGTCTGCATGGAGTTCCAAGGAGCATTGTATCAGATAGAGGAACCCAATTTACCTCAAAGTTCTGGAATCAGTTGCATGAAACTTTAGGTACCAGGCTAGAGTTCAGTACCGCTTTCCATCCAAAGACAGATGGACAGACCGAGAGAGTCAATCAGATTTTGGAGGATATACTGAGAGCTTGTGCGCTAGATTACGGCTCTAGTTGGGACGATAATTTTCCATATGCAGAGTTCTCTTACAACAACAGTTATCAATCCAGTTTGAAGATGGCCCCTTTCGAAGCCTTGTACGGAAGGAGGTGCAGGACCCCATTGTCGTGGGATGAAGTTGGAGACCGTCAGTTGTTTGGACCGGATCTGATTAAGGAGTCTGAACAGAAAGTGAAATTGATTCGCGATAGGCTCAAGGTAGCCCAATCTAGGCAGAAGAGCTACGCAGATTCTAAACGCAAGGAGACAGTTTATGAAGTCGTAGACCGAGTTTATCTTCGAGTATCTCCACTTCGAGGAGTTAAGCGCTTTGGAGTTAAGGGAAAGTTAGCGCCACGTTTTGTAGGACCATACAAAGTTTTGGAGCGTATGGGAGAAGTAGCCTACAAGTTGGAATTGCCCGAAGGATTGTCAGGAGTTCACGACGTGTTCCACGTTTCCCAGTTGAAGTGCCACGCAGAGATGACTGATATACCGCTGAGAGACACAGTGCCACTGGAAGCAATTCAGTTGGACAGTGATTTGACTTATGAGGAGAAACCAGTCAAGATTCTTGAGTATGCCAGTCGAGTCACCCGCAGCAAGGTTATAAAGTTTTGCAAAGTTCAGTGGAGCCACCACACGGAGGATGAAGCCACCTGGGAGCGAGAGGAAGATTTGCTGAAGGACCACCCTCACCTATTTTCTAGCCAACCCGAATCTCGAGGGCGAGATTCATCTTAAGGGGGGTAGGTTTGTAACATCCCAAATTTTCAATTTGGAATGTTATACAATAGATCATCATTGCATATCCTATTTTATTGCATTTTGGTTGATCCTAGAAAATTCTACGCAACTCAAGGACCCTCGGAGAGCGTTGGGGATTTCGTTATTTTCATATTTGAGTTTTCTCAAATTTTGAAAATAGGATCATTTGATTTTATTTATTTTATCTTCAATTATTTCTATTACAAAAATATGAGAGAGGGAATAAAATGACTTTCCCAAAATAAAGAAATATTGAAGATTCAATAATAAAATCAAATACGAATTTATTTTGGTTTTATTTGCTATTTTATTTGAATTTAGGAAAAATGCGCGTTTTTCAAAATTGCATTTAGGCCCCAAATAAATGTTCATCCTGTGCGGCTTGATTTTAGAAGCCGGGGAAAATTTATTTCTGGAATTTTGGAGTCCGTTTAGTATTCCTTTTGTTTTTGCTGAGCGTAACTTTTTAAAAAAACGCGAACTGACCTAACAGGCCGTCTTCGACCCGGACACCTGGCCCGGCCGGCCTTATAAGCCGGGGGAGGAGCACAGCCGAGCCCCAAACCCTAGCGCCCCACCCCGCCGGCTCCGCCCCGCGCTGCCGCCGCCCCGCGCCGCGCCGCCGACCTCGCCGCCTGCCGGAGCCGCGCCACCGCCCGCCTACCCTGCCGCTCGCCGGAGCCGCCGCTCGCCGGAGGTTGACCTCGCCGCCGCCGGTTTTTCTTGAAAACCGTTCGGTTTTCCGTCGGTTTTTCGTTCAATTTTTTTAGTTTCGTTTTTTTAATAGATCAGTTTTTCCGGTTTATTTATTTAGCGAGCATTCACTTGTTCGTTCGTCTTAACGAACGCGTTCATCGTTTAGATCCATTTAACGAACGTTCGTTCGTTAATCTGCTCGTCGTTTTTCTTTTTCTCGGGTTAAATCCGTGATTTTTCTGATCGTGATTCCTGATTCGATTTTCGTTCTAGTATAACTTTTCGCTCGTTTATCGGAATCAGGCGATTCAAGCGCCTGGAGTTTCGTCTCGAAACCCTCTTTCCGTTTAACCAACTCAAACAAGTTTTTGCCACCGTAAAAATTGCCCTATATCCAGAATAGTAAACAAAGCCTGTTTCTTTTGCCGTTTGTCTTTCGTTGCTTTGTTTGATTTGATTCTTTTTGCCAACCAGAGTTCTTAAGTTGAACTTTCTGGTTAGATCTCTTATTTGAGTTTTACCTGTGCATTAGTTGAGTACTTATTGTATGCTTGTTTGTTTGCGATAGAGTACCCGGAGTGCGCCGCTTGCTACTTCGAATCGCTAGGTTTTGCGGATCATCAGCAAGGCAAGTAACACTTTGATCATACCTCCTACTACCCAGTTTTTATTGCATTAGATCAATCCTCACATATTGCATGATTAGGATCTAACTAAATTGTGGGTTCTGGGAAGTAGTTGAGGTAGTACCTATTACCTGTTTATTATCAAACCTTTGGGAGTTACTTCTACGTTTTCTTATTGTGCCATGCTATGCTAGTAGACATGGATTGGGTGAGTGTATTCATGACAAATGTGAGATTGTTAAATTAATGGTTTATCTAAGGTGGCAACTTAAATACACATCTGGGTGGATTGAGGCACATGGGAATTCCAGCAATTGCCTGTTTTTCTTTTGGACCCCTACCCAGGCTCAAAGGGATCATGAGATTATTCATACTAGAAACTTACGTGTGCAACCACAAGCTACTATGGGCTCTAGCATAGTTGATTAAGTCATGCGAACTCTTACAATGGTAGACTAGCAGATGTAGGGGAAAGTAGGTGTAACGGTCTACCCGATCATAACGTGCTAGCGCTTCTGAAAGACTATGTCTCGGTCATCCATTTCTCAAACACCATGTAGTGCGAGAATCCCAACAGAGGAGATCGAGTCTTGTGGGGAAAAGCTCGCAAACCTCTGCAGAGTGTATAAACTAATCATGGTTAGCCGTGTCCGCGGTTATGGACATCTTGAGTATCTAGTACCTGGATTATCATGTGAATCTCATCATGTTACTCTAATTAATTTTGTTGGGTTTGTTTAATGATGATGCTTAATTGGGATTGAGAATGCTGTCAACCATTCTCAATGTTTAACAACTACCATGATAGTTAAATAAAATTTATTCCTTTGCAGTAGGGAAAAATTGGCTTTACGCAAAACTGTAACGATAGAGCTTTCCACCAGCCAAATATGCATGTAGTATAGCCTTATTCTTTCATTACTCTCTATGTGTTACTTTGCCAGCATATTCCATGTGCTGACCCATTTTGGGCTGCAACATTCATGTTGCAGACTTTTCAGACGATGATTAAGGTGCCTTTAGGTCGTGGTTCTCTACTCAGTGATGCCGTTGGAGTTGATGGACTCACTTATCTTCCAAGCCTTCCGCTGTTATTGTTATTAGATGGCATTAAGCCATATTTATTGTTATAAGTTCTCTTTTGAGACACTCGATGTAATAAGTGTGTGATTGCTACTCTGTTATAAATCCTTGAAGTACTGTGTGGTGTCAGCATTACTGATCCAGGGATGACACCTGAGCACAGAGATTGGACCGTTTGAGGTCTGGTCACTACAGAAGTGTACACTGCCGTGATGATAATTTTGTAATGTCATGGAACACTTCTACGACAGCACAGGTATGACTATCTTGATTATGTCATAAAATCGTCATGGATGTACATGCATGAAAAAAAACGTGACCTACTGTGACAAACACGTATCATCACGGAATTGTACTTTTTTGTAGTGCATGCATGAAGAGCTACACAACTTTGAGAGAAACTAAGTGTGGACATTGGTCGAGAAGCCCGACAACAACCACAACATCATTGGTACCAAATGGGTGTTTCGCAACAAGCAAGACGAAGATGGTCAAGTCATCCGCAACAAAGCTCGTCTCGTCCCCCAAGGCTACACTCAAGTCGAAGGTATGGACTATGGTGAGACATATGCCCCCGTTGCTAGACTTGAGTCCATTCGCATCTTACTTGCCTACACTAATCACCATGATATCAATTTATAACAAATGGACATTAAGAGTGCTTTTCTAAACAGTGAGATTGAGGAGGAGGTTTATATTAAACAACCTCCCGGCTTCATCAATCCTAAGAAACCCGATCATGTTTAAAAACTTCACAAAGCTCTTTATGGTCTTAAAAAAGCTCCTAGAGTGTGGTATAAATGCTTGACCAAGTTCCTTATTGAAAAAGGTTTTGAGATTGGAAAGATAGATTCTACTCTCTTCACTAAAAGGGTTAATGGTGAATTATTTGTATGCCAAATTTATGTTGATGATATCATATTTGGCTCAACTAACCCCCATTTTAATGAGAAGTTTGGAAAACTAATGTCGGAGAAGTTTGAGATGTCTATGATGAGTAAACTCAAGTTCTTTCTTGGTTTGCAAATCAAGCAAACTAAGGAAGGCACCTTTGTCTCTCAAACAAAGTACACCAAGGACATATTCAAGAAGTTCAACATGCAAGAAAGCAAAGGTATGAAAACTCCCATGCCTACTAGTGGACATCTTGATTTGACTAAGAGTGGTAAACCGGTTGATCAAAAGGTTTATCGCTCTATGGTTGGATCATTGCTATATCTATGTGCCTCTCGTCCCGATATTATGCTAAGTGTGTGCATGTGTGCACGATATCAAGCGGCCCCTAATACATCTCCGTCGTATCTACTTTTCCCAACACTTTTGCCCTTGTTTTGGACTCTAGCTTGCATGATTTGAATGGAACTAACCCAGACTGACGCTTTTTTCAGCAGAATTGCCATGGTGTTATTTATGTGCAGAAACAAAAGTTCTCGGAATGACCTGAAACTTCACGGAATGTCTATTTGGAAATAATAAAAAATCCTTGCAAAATATGAAGGCCAGGGGGCCCACACCCTAGCCACGAGGGTGGGGGCGCGCCCCCTACCTCGTGGGCCCCCTGGAGTTCCTCCGACCTCCAATTCAACTCTATATATTTGCTTTCGGGGAGAAAAAAATAAGAGAGAAGGATTCATCACGTTTTATGATACTGAGCTGCCACGGCGAGGAGTCTGAAAAAATAGAAGCAAAAGCTCAAGGCTGCACAAGACACACTCAAAATCAAATGGAGGGTAGTACTGAACACTGCAGCGAAATACGGCAGTAATCGCCACACCAAGAGCTATCCAAAGCGAAAGTTGCTACCTGAATTTGATGAGGAGGCCTTAGATCCTCCACAATTAAAAAATAAAACGGCCATCTGGTCGGATAGACGACCTCATAGCCAACATAAAGCGGCAATCGACGCCGCACATAAACCAGTACGCGATTAGCGTTAGGGCTTGCATCAAAAGGACGACGCAACCATATCCATCTATGGACCACGCAGGCGCACTCCAACATACAATGCAACACAACAAACATCTGAATACCATGGTACACCCAAATACAGGGGTGCCGCACACCCTCTATGTTTCACCGATGAGGTGCTGGATTATGAATTTCCAGAGGGATTCAAACCCGTAAACATAGAGGCGTACGACGGGACAAGAAACCCTGGGGTCTGGATTGAGGATTACATCCTCCATATCCATATGGCTCAAGGCGATGATCTCCATGCCATCAAGTACTTACCCCTCAAGCTCAAAGGGCCAGCTCGACACTGGCTTAAAAGCCTCCCTGAAAACTCCATCGGAAGCTGGGAAGAGCTCGAAGACGCCTTTCGGGCAAATTTTCAAGGGACATATGTCCGACCACCGGATGCAGACGATTTAAGACATATAACTCAACAGCCCGGTGAGTCAGCCCGAAAACTTTGGAACGGGTTCCTCACTAAAAAGAACCAAATAGTCGACTGTCCGGACGCCGAAGCCTTAGCAGCTTTTAAGCATAGCGTCCGAGACGAATGGCTTGCCAGACACCTCGGTCAAGAAAAGCCGAGAACAATGGTAGCATTAACAAGCCTCATGACCCGTTTTTGCGCGGGCGAGGACAGCTGGTTAGCCAGATGCAGCACCAGCGACCCAAGTACATCCGAAGTCACGGATGGAAACGGGAAATCACGACGCAGCAAGAATAATCACTGGAATAAGGAAGACAGCCCGAAGAGCATGGCGGTAAACGCCGGATTTGAAGCTCTCGGCCAGGCCAGCAGAAGCCGCCCTCCAAAGGCAATAGAGATGAACTGTCCAGCCTAAACAAAATTCTGGATCAAATATGTCAGATCCATAGCACCCCTGATAAACCTGCAAATCATACCCACAGAGAATGTTGGGTCTTCAAACAGTCCGGCAAGCTCAAGGCCGAACACAAGGGGCAGGATACACCAAGTGAAGACGAGGACGAACCTCGCAAGCAAAGCACAGGGGAGCAGAAGAAATTCCCACCAGAAGTCAAAAATAGTCAACGTGTTACACGTGATAAAAGGGAGAGACAAAGCGGCACCTTTAGAGGAACATGCCCTAGGGCCTATCACCGCGGAGCTCCGCCATTGGTAGTCCCAACCGATCACCTTCGACCATCGGGATTACTCGGCAAGTTTCCGGCGTGCAGGATGGGCTGCCTTGGTATTAGATCCAATAATTGATGGATACCACTTCACCCGAGTCCTGATGGACGGCGGCAGCTGTTTGAATCTGATATATCAGGACACAGTCCGCAAAATGGGGATAGACCCAACAAAAATTTGCCACAGCAATGCTACCTTTAAAGGGGTAACGCCAGGCCTGGAGGCTCACTGCAGGGGCTCCCTGCTACTAGAGGTTATATTCGGCTTCTCCGATAACTTCCCAGTGAAAATTAAACTTTCCACGTCGCTCCGTTCCAAAGTGGCTATCAAGCACTACTCGGATGCAAAGCTTTCTCTCGCTTTAACGCAATACCGCATTACGCTTCCCTCAAGCTCAAGATGCCCGGTCCACACGACATCATTATAGTAAATGGAAATATTGAGCGCTCCTTGCGCGCCGAAGACGGTGCGGTCGCCTTGGCCGCCGCACACTAAACGGCCTCACCAACTCAAGCATTTGATAGGTCGTTAAGACCACGGACACGGCTAGACGAGTCCGGCTCAGCTATATGTAACTAATACAGGTTTGATGGCTATACCCCTATTACAATACAAGTGGCTCAACGTGCGCGCAAAAGTGGAAATAAGGATCACCTTTACTCATTTTCAACTATATATTGTTTATTTAATATAACTTAACTTTTGCACGGCAACTTTTCAATTAAGTTCCTCTCTTTTTCAGATGACCATCGTGCTACACCCGTCCAGGATACGGAACAACGGTGACACGGGCGCAGACGTGCAGCAGGGACCCGTTCCAAGGATTCTTTGTAGATTAAGACCCTGCGTAAACCTGTTTTTTACTGTCTCTTGTTGATTTACATCCCTCGGATTCTCAGTACAACCGAGAAGAATGCTGATGTCTTGGCATGTGGCCACGCCAGAATAATGCACGTACCTGGACACCAGGGGCTTATTACAAAGGGTACTGTTTTGACCCGGTGTACACCATAAAGACCGAATACGTTAGGGAGTGTTCGGCGTCGCGAGTTTGGCCTTATATGCATCAGCTCCGAATCATGTCTTTGGTCAAATGTTGGGTTTGCCCGGCTCCTGTGTTTTGCCGCCTTACGTTCCGCTCTATCGGCTAAGGCGGCATGAGGAGAACTACTACGATTGTGCCCTGGTTCATCCGGACGAGCACCTCAGTAGAGAAAGCCAAAAACTGACTGTCATGATATAGCTTGAGACTGGTCAACCACTCGATGACCTATTGGAATCTTCGGGATTCCTCTGCATTAACGAAGGGCCGTTTCCCGACCAGGCATGTACGCACCCTAAATTCGGACGAGTGCGGAGCCACCAGGGGCTATATAGTAGCCCCACTTTCAAACTCCTATGGCTAAGTGAAAGTGTTAAAGCATTATAGTCTGGTTGCCTAGTTCACTGCGCTATCACCTCCTTATTAGGACCAAGACATTGGATTAACTGTGAATACGCGTCTTCTGCGTACACCCCCGCATTATATGCGTGGGGGCTGAAGCCGACGACTGCAATCTTTCAGGTTATATACATGTATACATAAACGGCCGCACAGGAGGCATCACAATACTTTCGGGCAAAAGTATAAATACAGCCTTGATAAATTCAATAAAACGTTGTTTTTACAATGGGAATACTTGTCACTCAAACATAACATTCTTTGAGCACTGGGCCTCTATCGTACGAGCGCCCTCAAGAACTTCTTGAAAATAGTGCTCGGCAGCCACTCGGCCTATGGCCGAACCCTGCGCCGCGACAGTGGTGGCATCCATCTCCTCCCAGTATGTTTTGACACGGGCAAGGGCCATCCGCGAGCCTTCTATGCACGCCGACCTCTTCATCGCATTAATGCGCGGCACCGCACCAAGGAACTGCTGCACCAAGCTAAAATAGTTGTTCGGCTTTGGCCTTTCCGACCACAGATGGTCCACGACAAACCTCATGGCGAGTCTGGACAATCTATTGAGTTCGGCCCATTTGGCAAGCTGATCAGTCAATGGAAGCGGATGCTCTGGAACGTTAAATTGCGACCAGAACATCTTGTCCACTTCACGATTTGTCTGATCTCGGAAGTATTCGGCCGCATCGACGGCGCTCGCCGCTAAGTTCAGATATGCGTCGGCCGAACTCCACAGCCGATCCAGAGGGGCATACCGCAGATTGCCGAACTTTCTCCGCAGCATAAAGGGCTTCCCAGCCACAATGTCCCTGGCTTCACGCAGTTCCTCCTTCTTCACTCTCATTGCAGAGCGGGTGTCTTTGGTCGACATTGTGGCCTTTTCAAGGTCCGTAGCCTTCACCCGGTTTTCTTCCTCAAGAAACTGGCAGCGGTCGGCAGTGTCTTTTAACTTCATAGCCATTTCGGCCATTTTCTCTTTGCTCTCGCTATGAGCGGCCTTCTCGGTTTTCAACTCTTCGGCCGCCTTCAAAGCGGCCGCATTACTACTCCTTGGTTGCTCCTTGGCTCGGGCAAGCTCCGCCCGCAAGGCCTCCACAGTGGCAGCTCCATCTGCAGTCACAACATATTAAAGATACTGGCATCACGCTGCTCTTACTATGTGACATCCAATATAAATATCACCTACCCTGGGCCTCGTCAAGCCGCTTGTTAACAAGCTCGATGTCGGCATCCGCCGCATCCAGTTGCCGCTTTAGTTTGGCAACCCCATCAGTCCGGCTAGCCACCGGACCTCCAGACACCTGCACATAAAAGCGGTCTGGTTATTACCAGGGACTACGATCCTCTGTTCGCCGCCGTTTTTGACGACAACCAGAGTCTCAGGGGCTACTATCTACACAGGGCACACCTAAAAATGTGCGGATGCATATCATTTCACGTACCTCAAAGCCCGTCAGTAGACTCATAAAGGCTTCATGCAACCCGCTTTCGGCGGAGGAAATCCTTTCAATCACCGTACCCATCAATATACGGTGCTCTTCTGAGATAGTGGCTCACCCTAGCAGATCCCTCAGTGCGTCCGACCGCATACCAGACGGAGCCGGATCTTTTGGTTGCTCTCTTCAAGAGCCGGATACTGAGGGCTTCGGGTGACCATGGGATTACCTTCTAGCCTTACCAGATCCGGAGAAACTCTCCGTGATGACACTTCAAGGTCGCCCGCTTCTTGAGCCGGGAGTCCGGGGAGGCGTTTCCCTCTCCATCATCTCTGGAAGAAGATCCCCCGAAGATGAGCTCTGCTGAGAAGGGCTCAGATCTGAACTGCAACATAGATGCTTCGGTTATCTTCCTCAGAAGTAAGGTAGAATATCTTCACTATTAAGTTCTTTGTGATTACTTACAGCTTGTTAGAGGGCTGATCCCCGCACGGACTCTGTGCGGCAAGAGCACCCTCCGAGGCGGGACCCTCTTGTGGAGTTTTCTTCTCCCGTTTGGAAACCTTGGTTTCCGGGTCATCAGAGGTAGTCCTCTTCCTCCCCCGGGGCGAGGGAATGTCAGATTATTTCCATTGGTTATCCTCCCTCACGGAGGCGCCTGTTCCCTCGGTTGGAATAGGTAGCGGTGGGGGCCCGCTTTTGCCATCTTTATTCCCCCCTTCAGCTTCCTTTGAGGGCACCTAGCAAGGTGCTGGCTCGAGCATCTTTTCCAGCACCGGATTGTCCAAGCCTTCTGGAAGGGGGCCGAGCACCGGATCATCTTCGCCTTTGTTATCCAGTCCTGGTCAAAAAGCGATTCTTCATAATGACGTCATGATAAATGAAGGACGGTGTGTTCGGCTAGAAGATTACTTACTTGGGCCGTGGTGCGGTCGTTGCTCAGGCCCATGTCCTCAGAAGTGTCCGGACACTCTATTTGGGGTCTGAAGAACGACTTGTACATCTCCTCGTGCGTCAGGCCGAGGAAATTCTGAATAGCGCGCGGTCCTTCCAGGTTGAATTCCCATAAACAGAGGGGCTGGCGTTTGCAAGGCTGGACTTGACGAACCAGCATGACTTGCACTACCATAACCAAACTAAAATCACCCTCGAAGAGATCCCGTATGCGGCTCTGCAGCATGGGTAAATCCTTGGTTGGACCCCAGCTCAGCCCCCTGCTGATCCATGACATCAGTTGTGGTGGAGGGCCCGAGCAGAAGACGGGGGAAGCTACCCACTTGGCACTTCTGGGAGCGGTGATGTAGAACCACTCCCGTTGCCATAATCCGAAAACCTCTGGAAAGGAACCTTTTGGCCACGGAGCTCCTGCAAACTTGCTTATTAATGCACCCCCACACGTTGCATACTGCCCTTCAACCGTCTTCAGCTTCACATCAAAGGTCTTGAGCCACAGGCCGAAGTGAGGGGTAATGCGGAGGAAGGCCTCACATACGACAATAAATGCCGAGATGTGGAGAATGGAATCCGGGGCTAGGTCGGGGAAATCAAGCCCGTAATAGAACATCAAACCCCTAACGAAGGGACCTAGAGTGATGCCTAGTCCTCGGAGGAAGTGGGGGATGAACACGACGTCTTTATTGGGTTCAGGAGTGGGGACGACCTGCCCTCGGGCAGGCAGCCGATGCGAAACTTCGGCGGTCAGGTATCTTGCCTCCCTTAACTTCTTGATATCCTCTTCCGTGACGGAGGAGGGCATCCATCGGCCCTGGAGGCCAGATCCGGACATGATTGAAGGTCCGCACCACCTGACCTAGGCTTTGGGTGTTAGAACTCGAGGCGGGGAAGGATTCGATTGAGCATGGCAGGAAAAAAGTAAAAGCCTTGTCCCTCTATAAAGAGGGTGAATATCAAGCGTCCTCCTCATGGCCGTTTGGGACTTGCCTAAAATCTAGGAGTCCTAAGCACGGTTGGGTTACCCACGCCCGTATTGATGAGAATCCCGTAATAAGGGGGACACGATCTCTGCTTTGACAAGACGTGTCAAGAAACTGCCTCGCGTTATGTGCGGGGCTAGTTAAAGGAAACAGTTCGAATAATCACCGGGCCATGGCATAATGTCATGTTGCCAAAACGTGTCAGCAGATTAGATTTGTGGAAATATTATTCTCTCTACGGTGGAATGTGGAACTTATTTTGCAGGGTCGGACACTATCCTTGTATTCAAATTCTTCCGTGGTGTATTCGGAGGAGGAACCCACCTTGCAATGCCAAAGACAATACTGCGCGCCGGACTCATCGTCATTGAAGCCTGGTTCAGGGGCTACTGAGGGAGTCCTGGATTAGGGGGTCTCCGGACAGCCGGACTATATCCTTTGGCTGGACTGTTGGACTATGAAGATACAAGATTGAAGACTTGGTCTCGTGTCCGGATAGGACTCTACTTGGCGTGGAAGTCAAGCTAGGCAATACGGATATGTATATCTCCTCCTTTGTAACCGACCTTGTGTAACCCTAGCCCCCTCCGGTCTCTATATAAACCGGAGGGTTTTAGTCCGTAGGACAACATACAATCATACCATAGGCTAGCTTCTGGGGTTTAGCCTCTCCGATCTCGTGGTAGATCAACTCTTGTAACACTCATATCATCAAGAATAAATCAAGCAGGACGTAGGGTTTTACCTCCACCAAGAGGGCCCGAACCTGGGTAAAACATCATGTTCCCTGCCTCCTGTTACCATCCGCCTTAGACGCACAGTTCGGGACCCCCTACTCGAGATCCGCCGGTTTTGACACCGACAATCGGGATGCCCAGTCCCACGCTTTATGCAAACTAAATCAAAATAATTGCAAACAGAACTCCCCCTGGGACTCTTGTTAGTTGGGGGCACTCGTTGTTTCGAGCAAGCCATGGATTGATGCTTGTTGGTGGAGGGGGAGTATAAACTTTACCATTCTGTTTGGGAACTGCCTATAATGTGTGTAGCATGGAAGATATCGCCATCTATTGGTTGTTATGTTGACAATCAAAGTATACCGCTCGAAATATTATTCACCTCTATTTCAAAACCGAGCTCCGGCACCTCTAAAAATCCCTGCTTCCCTCTGCGAAGGGCCTATCTATTTACTTTCATGTTGAGTCATCTTCCTCTTATTAAAAAGCACCAGTTGGAGAGCACCCATGTCATTTGCATTCATTGCTGTTAGTTTACATTGAGTATGACTTGAATGGATCTCTTTTACCATGAATTAAAGTGTCTAGTCAGTCCTTGATCTTTAAAGGTGCTCTGCATTTAGGTTTTGTAGTCTCAGAAAGGGCTAGCAAGATACCATCTTGTTTTATCATATTATGATTGTTTTGAGAAAGTGTTGTCATCCGAGATTTATTATTATTGCTCGCTGTTGATTATTCCATTGATATGAGTAAACATGAGACCTACGCGTTATTGTGAATATGGTTAGTTCATAATCTTTGCTGAAAACTTGAATGCTGGCTTTACACATTTACAACAACAAGAGCAAACAGAGTTTGTAGAAGTTTTTCTTTATCACTTTCAGTTTTTCAACTGAATTGCTTGAGGACAAGCAAAGGTTTAAGCTTGGGGGAGTTGATACGTCTCCGTCGTATCTACTTTTCCAAACACTTTTTCCCTTGTTTTGGACTCTAACTTGCATGATTTGAATGGAACTAACCCGAACTGACGCTGTTTTCAACAGAATTGCCATGGTGTTATTTATGTGCAGAAACAAAAGTTCTCGGAATGACCTAAAACTTCACGGAATGTCTATTTGGAAATAATAAAAAATCCTTGCAAAAGATGAAGACCAGGGGGCCCACACCCTTGACACGAGGGTGGGGGCGCGCCCCTACCTCGTGGGCCCCCTAGAGGTCCTCCGACCTAAACTCCAACTCTATATATTTTCTTTCGGGGAGAAAAAAATAAGAGAGAAGGATTCATCGCGTTTTACGATATGGAGCTGCCGCCAAGCCCTGAAACCTCTCGGGAGGGCTGATCTGGAGTCAGTTCGGGGCTCCAGAGAGGGGAATCTATCGCCATCGTCATCATCAACCTTCCTCCATCACCAATTTCATGATGCTCACCGCCGTGCGTGAGTAATTCCATCGTAGGCTTGCTGGATGATGCTGGGTTGGATGAGATCTATCATGTAATCGAGTTAGTTTTGTTAGGGTTTGATCCCTAGTATCCACTATGTTCTGAGATTGATATTGCTATGACTTTGCTATGCTTAATGCTTGTCACTAGGGCCCGAGTGCCATGATTTCAGATCTGAACCTATTATGTTTTCATAAATATATGAGAGTTCTTGATCCTATCTTGCAAGTCTATAGTCACCTATTATGTGTTATGATCCGGTAATCCCGAGGGACAATAATAGGGATACTTACCAGTGATGACCATAGTTTGAGGAGTTCATGTATTCACTATGTGCTAATGCTTTGGTCCGGTACTCTATTAAAAGGAGGCCTTAATATCCCTTAGTTTCCGCTAGGACCCCACTGCCACGGGAGGGTAGGACAACAGATGCCATGCAAGTTCCTTTCCATAAGCACGTATGACTATATTCGGAATACATGCCTACATTACATTGATGAATTGGAGCTAGTTCTGTGTCACCCTAGGTTATGACTATTACATGATGAACCGCACCCGCCATAATTCTCCATCACCGATCCATTGCCTTCGAGCTTTCCATATATTGTTCTTCGCTTATTTACTTTTCCGTTGCTATTGTTACAATGACTACAAAATACCAAAAACATTACTTTTGCTACCGTTACCACTACTATCATATTACTTTGCTACTAAATACTTTACTGCAGATATTAAGCTTCCAGGTGTGGTTGAATTGACAACTCAGCTGCTAATACTTGAGAATATTCTTTGGCTCCCCTTGTGTCGAATCAATAAATTTGGGTTGAATACTCTACCCTCAAAAACTGTTGCGATCTCCTATACTTGTGGGTTATCAGCCCCCAAAGAATGTCATCTTAAAGCTCTGAAAAGGATAGTGAGAAACTTTATACATACACCAAATTTTGACATTTGGTATCCTAAGAGGTCCTCTTTTGATCTTGTTGGCTATTCCGACCCGGACTATGCCGGAGACAAGGCTGATAGAAAGTCAACTTCGGGTACTTGTCAATTTCTTGGTAGATCTCTTGTGTCTTGGTCTTCCAAGAAACAAAACTCGGTATCCTTATCCACCGCCGAAGCGGAGTACATTGTCACCGGTTCATGTTGTGCTCAATTACTTTGGATGACCCAAACTCTTAAAGATTATGGGATCAATGTGAAACATGTTGCATTGCTTTGTGACAATGATAGTGCTATAAATATTGCTCACAATCCCTTGCAACATTTTCGAACTAAGCATATTGAAGTTTGTCACCATTTCATTCGAGATCATGTTGCTAAAGGGGACATTGATCTTAAACATGTTCGTACCGATAAGAAATTGGCGGATATATTCACCAAACCGCTTGATGAGAAAGTCTTTTGCTGTTTGAGAGGTGAATTGAACATCATTGATGCTTCAAACTTGGAGTAGCAACTGCATTTGGAACATGCAAGGCATGAGCCTATGACTAATCCTTGACTTTTCTCTTATGATAATGATCATATGTCTTGGATATATTTGCACCCTTGCATGCTATCTAACCTTTATAAGTACTTGGGTGAATCTAAATCTATGAGATTACAACTCACTCACATCTTGAGCAATCTCTACATCACCAAGTCTCTACTCCATGGTGGTTGAAAACAAGGAAGCATGAAACCCTTCAACATATCCTTTGACAAATTCTATGTATCAAATTTCATTTGGTATCAAATTTCATGATTGTCATTTTGAACACACAAGTGCTCTTCCATGCAAAACTAACCCATGTAGGTAGATGAAGTCAATTCCAAGTGGTGCTCGCAACCATTCTTGCGCTACATCAACTTTAAGCACCCCAAGCAAGTTCAACTACATGATTAAGATCAACATCACCACCCAAGGTATGTCATTCCATCTCAGAGAAGCTTTACCTCAAGTCATAGGTCAAAGCAACTCAACAAGATGTGAATACATCAAATGCTTAAATGAAAAATGGTAACCCCATTTTGAGCTCAAACGATGAGTATGACTTACGACCAGGTGTTCTGACTTGACTCCTCAGTCAATATACTCTAACATAGGTGAATTTGTCACCGCCCAATTCTAGATGAAGTTCTCTAGTGTTTCCTTGAGTTTTTGCATACTTCATCTAGATTTTCTTTTCTTTGTTGTAGTCCTGCATTTCCCTGCATCCAATTCCTTGAAAATCTTTCAGTTAATTCCTTGCAAATCTTTGTGAAATCTTATTTTCCTAGTGAGCTGAGGTGACAAGTGTTCTCTCTGTGTTGGACTCGGTCATACCGATCTGTTGCTTTCGATCACACCGAACCAACTCGGTGCCACCGAATACTACAACTCCTTATTACCGATTTCACTACAGAAAAGACAATTTGCCATTTGTTCCTATAGTTTTATTCCAGCTCCACTCGATGATTCTTGTCCTCTACCAGCATCACAATCTATATGCTGCTTTGCTCTGTGACTCAAGGACCAAACCTATTTGACTCACACTCTAGAAGATCCTTTCTTGGAAATTGATGTCAAAGGGGGAGAGAGATCACATCAAAGCTTATTCTCTTCAAAGGGGGGAGAAAAAGAAATAGGGGGAGAAAGAGAAAAAAAGGGAGAAAGGTAATCACATCAAAGGCCCCAGATGCTTGGTATTCAAGAGGAGAGAAGTCACATGTCTTTAAGAGGGGAAAGACATGTCTATGTTATAGTTATGATTTGTTTTGCTCTGATCTTTGTTTCCCTATGTTCTCCCACTATCCAATATAAGTTTCAAGGGGAGAAAGACTGCTAGGGAAGGAAATCTGTGAATTCATTGCATATCTTTACCTTTTGGGGACATTTCTATATCAAATAGAGTACTCAGTACTCACTCACTACATGTCATCCTAGTCTTGGTACTCTTGTGGTTTCTTTTGTTTGCTCTGGCTTGTAGTCATATCTGTGTTATCTAACCTTGTTTACTCAGGTTCATTTCCTCCTAAGCCAGCACAAGACCACAAGGTAAGTATATGCATCACACTCATGTGCATGAGGACTTCTTGCTGATGTACATATTGTTTGCAAGAAAGACTCATGAGCATGAAGGTACATTTCCTACATTTACATCTTTTGCTCTGATGCATATAGCCAAGATACATGTAACACATTGCTTACTCTGTCATGCTATGCATTCACATGTTCTTATATTCCATATTTACATGATTGCATACATATAGGGGGAGCCTATGCATGTTACATGTCTTTCCAAAGCTTTACTAGTTATTCTCTATATGTTTATCTAAAGCTTTGATGTATGTTGTCATCAATTACCAAAAAGGGGGAGATTGAAAGCACAAGTGCTCCTTGGGTGATTTTGGTAATTGATGTCAACATATCTCTTGTTGGACTAATGCTTTCATCTAGAATGCTTCAGATAAGTTCAACAATGGAGTGGCATGGACTAGAGGATGTGGAACCCTTTCGAGATTATAAGGACAAAGGATTGGCTCAATCTCAAAGACTCAGGACTCTACATTTTTCATTTTTAGTGATCCAAGATCACATTGAGTCCATAGGAAAGCCAATACTATTAAGAGGGGATGAGGTGTTGCTTAATGGCTTGCTTGCTCAAAGTGTTTAGTGATATGCTCCAAAGCCCTCAACCACTTTCTCAAATCCACATATGTCCCAAACCAAAAGTCAAACTCGGCCCCACCGAAATTTCCTATCCAGTGCCACCGAGTTCATTTGACATAGCCATTGCCAGCAACCCTAATCAATTCGGTCTCACCGATGGGATCTCGGTCTCACCGAGATGGGCTTGCAAACTCTCTGTTGCCTATTGCATTAATTTCGGTCCCACCAAAATATGAAATCGGTTCCACTGAGTATGCTTGGCCAACTCTCTGTTTAGCTTATTACCAAAATCGGTCCCACCGAGTTTGAGTAATCGGTCCAACCGAGATGAGGCTTTATCCTAACCCTTATGGAATCGGTCCCACCGAGTTGATCATGTCGGTCCCACCGAAAACCCTAACGGTCACATTTTGAACTAAATTGGTCTGACCGAGTTGTATGATTCGGTCCCACTGAGTTTGGTGATTTGTGTGTAACGGTTAGATTTTGTGTGGAGGTTATTTATACCCATCCACCAACTCTTCATTCGTGGACAGAGCCATCAGAACATGCCTACACTTCCAACATACATTTTCTGAGAGAGAACCACCTACACTTGTGTTGAGGTCAAGATATTCCATTCCAACCACATAAATCTTGATCTCTAGCCTTCCCCAAGTTGCTTTCCACTCAAATCATCTTTTTACCAAATCCAATCCTATGAGAGAGAGTTGAGTGTTGGGGAGACTATCATTTGAAGCACAAGAGCAAGGAGTTCATCATCAACACACCATCTATTACCTTTTGGAGAGTGGTGTCTCCTAGATTGGTTAGGTGTCACTTGGGAGCCTCCATCAAGATTGTGGAGTTGAACCAAGGAGTTTGTATGGGCAAGGAGATCGCCTACTTTGTGAAGATCTACCCTAGTGAGGCAAGTCCTGCGTGGGTGATGGCCATGGTGGGATAGACAAGGTTGCTTCTTCGTGGACCCTTCGTGGGTGGAGCCCTCCATGGACTCGTGCAACTGTTACCCTTCGTGGGTTGAAGTCTCCATCAACGTGGATGTACGATAGCACCACCTATCGGAACCACGCCAAAAATCTCCGTGTCTCCAATTGTGTTTGCACACTCCAATCTCATCCCTTTACATTCTTGCAACTTGCATGATTATTTTTCCGCTGCTCATATACTCTTGTCATGCTTGCTTGATATGTATTGTGAATGTTTAAACTTGTGCCAAAACTCCACTTCAACTTAAAGAAATTAAAAACTACAACTTTTCTTGCTAAGAGTCTATTCACCCCCCCTCTAGACACCTCTTCTCGATCCTTTCAACCCGACAACCACCCATTGACCGCCAAGTCCTAAGCCTACCTCTCCTGCCCAATCAACTGAAGAGATCCCTCCTGAGAAGAACTCTGATGATGTTACTATCACTCGGACGACTTATACAGCGCCAGGAGCCTCCATTGTGCTCACCAAGCATAGTACCAAAGAAGAATAGCCTTCATTGGAGAAAGGCAAGGCCAAATTGGATATGTAGAGCTATTCATCATTCAGTGCAGGTGATGTGTACGGGGGCTATTTGAGTCGCCTTCACACAAGCTGGGACATGGAGGCCGGGTTATTCCAGCTTATGAAGCAGACATATGAGGTATGAATATATCAAACTTCACTTTAGCCTTGCATACGCACACACTATTCTGATCACGGGATCAGAATATTATTCTGATCACAACCCGAACTTCCTGAGTTACACAACCTGAACTTCCGTCTGTATGAACCCGACCTTCGAGCTATCTTTGCAACCGTGTCTCCCCCGCGAATTATTCTAGTCAGTCGTGTTGTATGTGATGTAAGTGTAATATGCAAACGGTTTCTAGAAACTAAATGCCCGTTTTAAATAGGATCCATGGCTCACGCTCATGTATTGCGTGAAGTTTGAAAAAGTTTGAGAACACCAAAAGTATGAAACAATTGCTTGGCTTGTCATTGGGGTTGTGCATGATTTAAATACTTTGTGTGGTGAAGATAGAGCATAGCCACACTATATGATTTTGTAGGGATAACTTCCTATCGGTGTACAAAAAGAGGGGTACACTTTTTGTACCCCTATAACTGTGCACGGGCAGTCTGAGCCGCGGGCACCACCACACCAAGCAAGGCAAGGGAGATGAGCCAGGGTAAGACCGAAGCTCAAGAGAACTACGACGCCAAGGCCAAGACCACGAAGAGCAAAGGGGATGAAGCGGACTCCCCCAGCAAGATCCTTGCCGGGAGACAGTTCTAGCAGCCCCGGCAAGACCCTTGCCACAGCGACTCGTCCCGCGCCTACGGAGCGAATCACCCTTGAATCCACTGCCCCCAAAGGGCAAGGATTCGGGAGACATCCCCGTGGCAGCATGCAGATCTTCGTGAAGACATTCAAGATCAGATACGCACTAAGGAGGCGACAACCCTTGGCGGGATCCCAGCCGAGGAAGACCACAAGGCCCCCGGCGAGCGCCTTGCCGGGGATGACAGCAGGCGCCTCGGCAAGACCCTTGTCGGGGCCCCGGCAAGGCCCTTACCGAGGACACCCGTAGGGCCACCATCAGGCCCACGCCGACTAAACCTCCACCGCCGTTCGCATGCAGCTGCCGACCTAACCAGCTGGGCAGGCACCTGCATGGCGGAATGCAGATCTTCATGAAGCCCACCGCTGCGCCACCTCAGCTGCCTGCCTACCTACGTGGCATCTCAGGCATCGCTGGCCAGGGCGCGTGTCGACACAAGAAGGGGCGGTGACGGACAAGACAGATCTCTCCCTCGTCCCCGATAAAGCAAGGACACCTAAGCAAGATGCATTAAATGCGCCTTGTCATGTAATGCGAGGGATAACCTCGCATCACTGTACCCTTTCCACCTCCCGTGTGCCACTGTGGCACCCCCTTTTTCTATAAAAGGAGGCCCGAGGCGACCAGGAGAAGGATTCGGCTTTTTGGAGCTCCTCAAGCCCCATAGCTAGCTCAAGAACACAAATATACAATCCACCAAAGCAGGAGTAGGGTTTTTCGCATCCTTGCGGCCCGAACCTGGATAAACGAATCGTGTACTACCTGCTTGATCCACTCTTCTCATGACCCCACTCCCCGCTAACCGTAGTAGGGATTCTCGAGATCCCATAGGTGTCGTTCCGCACCGACATCTTTGGCGCGCCAGGTAGGGGGCGCAGTTGTGAGAATCGGCTCTAGTAATCAGCCTAGCACTCCTTCGTCTTCGTGGCTCTTGGAGAGGGAAGGAGGCCGGAAGATCAGCGCTCGAGCGACTACAAACAGAAGCTAAGTTGCACTGAACCCTTATTTGTTCTATCCTTCTTATATGAGGTTATTCCCCCCGGAGATGTCACGCCTTTGTATGAGAAACCTAAACGCCAGGGGGCTCTCCCATGATCGGCAACGCCCTTGCCCTGTTTCGAGTCTGCTCAACAGCTCAAGTGGCTGCGTCGAGAATGGCAGAGTAGCCTTCCGCGATCAACAACGCTCTCGATTCTGACTCAAGTCAAGATCGACAGTTCGAGCGGCCGCGTTTAGAACGGAAAGGTGGCTCGTCCGGCAGCACGCGTACCCAGCAGGGCCATGGGGATCCATCCCCAAAATGCCGCTAGGGGCTTCCGCGCCGACGAGCCTACCCAATCGGCGTAGGGCGCGCATACAAAGAGGAATTGAACGGGGAAATAACGTGCATGAAATTAAAAGTACTGCAAAGTTATAGTACATCACATCATTGTTGTGGTTCTAACTGAAGATGAAATTTGTCTTGGTCGTGAACCTGCAACGGCGGTGAAGAACGGGATGTCTAATCCTGGCGCTGGCCTTCCACCCTCTTGATTTCGTCGATGCTGCTGATGACGGGCTTGATGCGCTCCTTGAGCACCGTGAGGTCAATACCATCCGGCAAGCTATCCATCGCGGCACCGAAGTCGAGGTCGGGATTCCAGTACGCCATCTTGGTGAGGACCTTGGTCATGACCCCCCGGCAAAGTCGCCGGGCTTCCCCGGCCAACGTGGCTGCTCGGTTGGAGTGAAGATAAGCCAAGGCTCTGAGGACGCCTTCGAAGAACAGGGTCAGCTTGGTGTTGACGGTCCCGCTGTGCTCAGGGGCGTACCTCACGTTTGGCATCCCCATGGTGGCCAACTGCGAGGTGACCCTGCCGGCGACCTCCTCCAGACGGCTCATCCATCTGTTCTCGCCCGCCACATAATCCTGGTGGGAGGCGGCCTCGTTCGCCCGCAGCTGCTTCTCGTCCTCCAGACTCCTGGTCAAGGTCTCCTCCTGAGCCCTGCTCTCCGACAACATCTTCTCGAGATCCTCCAGCTTCAGCTTGAGATCTCTGACGGACTTTTGCGTTTCGGAGAGCTCCCCAGCCCTGCTAATGACCGCTCCTTGCGCCTCCACCAAGGCACTGTTGAGCGTGCTCTTCTCATTGGACAGCTTGAGGGCCTGCTCCTTTAGCTCGTCCTGTGCCACCTCCAACTCCCTTACTTTGCCGGCATGGGCCAGAGCCTGGGCATCGAGTGCCTCCTTGTGCCTCTGCTCCAGCTCGCGAGTCTGCCGCGCGACAAGGGCCTCGAGCTCCTCATCCTTGTCACGGAGTGCTGCGGCAAGCTTCGCCTCACGCACGGTGAGGTCCTCTTTCTGGGAATCCAGTGCGGCTTGATGCTGGTTCCGGACAGCCTCGGCCGTGGCAGCCAAGTTCGCCGCCTCTTCTTGGGCCTTCTCGATGTCAGCCATCTTCATGGTGAGCTCGACATTGCGCTTGGCCAATTCCTCCTGAAGGGCCCTCTACTCCTCGCGAGTCTAGTGGAACCAGGTCTGCGTCTCAACAACGCGCCCCTTGAAATCCACCTCCGCCTGGTCCACCGTTGCCATCCTGGACTTAACCTTGTCTAGACGGACACGGTAGAGCGCCTGGAGTTTTCGGAAGTTGGCCCCCATAGAGCGGAAAAGCTGCTCTTCTGGAGAACCATCACCGCCAATGCCCGGCTCACCGACAACCTCGAGCCCGGTGGCGGCAAGCACCTCGCCGTCAAAGACTTCCCCTTCGGCGGGCGCCCAGGAACTTGACACCCCTGGGAGATGGACGAAAAGATCGTCGCCCACCTTCAGATACCTACCAGGGCCCGAGGTTGAGGAGGAGGGAGGCTGATCATCAACCACCTCTTCCTCGGTAGTGGCCTTGCCAGCTTCCCCGGCAGGCCCACCGTTGGCGCCCTCGGCAGAAGCCTCGCCGATCGCCTTGGCGGCCCCCGCCACGGTGTCCTCAGCAGCATCCTTGGCGGCCTCATCAGCGGCGACCTCGTCAGCATCCCTGGTGGCCTCCTCAGCAACGTTCCCAAAAACAGTATCCACGCCATCCATACCTATTGAAGGAGGGCCGGGGTAGTAATGGGAGCATTGAAGCCAAGAAAAAGAATATGGGAAAAATAGAGACGGAGGACATGCGACTCACCAGTGCCAGGCTGTGAAGCAGAAGTCCCCTCCCCGCCAGCATCCGGCGCCATGGCAGAGTCACCAGCGCCCAAGTTCCCCTCTTCCTCCATGGGTGTGGGCTCCGTGCTTGATGCCCTTGCCGGGGACGCCCCTCGCGACGGTGTAGTCGATGGGGGTGGTGTGTTGGGGGTAGCCCTCTGCGGCTCCTCCTGCTGCCGCTCCCCTCTTGCAAACCCGGCAAGGTCAACACCATAGCATCGAACGCCTACCACATGTCGAGTAAGAGGAGGGTGACGAACTTACGCTACAGGCTGCGCCGGGGGCTGCTGCCCGGGCTGCTCAACACCACTAGTGGCGTCTTTGAAGCCCCAGCCGGGGGCTGACTGCTCGCCGAGGCCTTCGCCCTCTTCACCCTCTGGGCCAATGTCTCTGCATCCCTGCAAAAGCAAAAACGGATCAAGATAAGTGACTTGATTCAGGGGAATGGAAATGGCAGTAAGGGACGGAGTACTTACTCGTCACCTACCTCCTCCTCTTCCACCACTTTCCTCTTCCTCTTCGGGCTGAGAGGCCCGAGATCAAAAGTGACCTCCGCGTCAACATCCGAGTCGACATCTGCCAGAGGAGACGAAGACGGCGGGGTTTGTGCATGCCCAGATGAAGAAGGGGCTGATGTCTTCTTCTTCTCAGCGGTCTTCGTCAGCCTCTTGGCTGCCATGGCCCTCGTGTGACGCCCAGACCCCTCCAGGGTCAATTGAGGCCGCGTAGCCCTGCCGGGCCGGACCGGCTCGCCGGAGCCAGCCCGCCGCGGGACTCGCCCTCTTCCCCTGGTTGGCGTCGAGCCCGCCACCACGTCCTCCTCCGACGACGACTCGTCGGCCGCATCTTCGATGAGCGGAGCTCCAGTGTCGGCGCTGCTGACCTCCCCAGAGGCCGCCGCCCACCGGGTGAGCTCCTCTTCCTCCGTAGCCGTTACGGCCTTGTCCTCCACACCCCCGGCGCTGCCGGCCTCCATGGCAAGTTGTGCCTCCCTCGCCCTAGTGGCGATGTAGTCCAGCTCTGCCTGGGTGGTGTCCATGATAAGCCACCGCTCGGCATCAGCATTGACATACACCTCGATTAGGGTGTCAAAGAATTGCCGCACATCCGTGTCCCTCGGCTCTTTCCAGCTCGGGACACGGCCATGCGCATTACAATCCGGCATCATGGCGATGATCTCGGACCGACGTGAATTGTTGCACAACGGGACCACCCCCGCTGGCAGCTTGAAAAACGGCCCCTTGAGGGCCTTGCCAACCTTTGCGGCAGCCCTTGCGGCCTTGTCGGTCCGTTCGACCTCGCCATCGCGACCCACATCAAGCTGGAAAAGTCGCTGGCAGAAGTGGGCATGCGCCAGCACTGTGAAGTTGTGATCAAGGCCGGGGCGGAGTCGCATAATGTCAGCCGAATTCGTAAAAAGCCAGGCTGGCCTCCCCTTGTTGTGCAACGGGGCGATCCGGCGACGAATGAAGTCCTCCCCGATCATCTCAAGGGTGAGTCCAGCCCGGGTGAGCCGGAGAATCCTGGTGGTGGCGACGGTGAGCCTCCCATCAGCGACGTCGACATCACTCCAATCGCTGCCACGAACCGGCGGCACTCGGCGGACCTTGCAGAATTCCGGCGGGTTTTCATCTTCAATCCAACACCACTGGCCAAGCCATTCCTCCCACCTCTCCTTCACGGCACCGTCCGGGTATGCCCCCTTGGATATTGGGATCCAGGTGGTGCAACCAGAGATGGCACCTCCCGGCTGGATCGAGGGAAGAAGTAATGGCGGAAGAGCGCCGTGTTGGGCTGCACCCCGGCAAAGCCTTCGCAAAGATGCGCGAAGAAAGCCATGCACGCCACCGCATTCGGAGTAAAATCCAAGAGGCAAAAGCCAAAGGTGTGCGCAGAAGAAATTGGAGAAAGGGGGGCATAACCCGCAAGAAAGATAATCGACGAAAAAGGGATACCGATTTGGAGCAGGATCGGCGCAAGCAGTAGGAATGATGCGCGTCACCGGGTGTCCCGAATTCTCTCCCCCGTCTTCGCTCCCCATAGGGGCCTGAAGGAGGCACGGAGCTCTTGAACATCAACCGTCGAGGGGAAGAAAAAGGCGGACTTCGTCCGGTCCCCCGACAGCACGCTCTCCGGTGGCTCCACAGTCCCGGCGCCCTTAGCCACCCCCTTGCCCTTGGCGAATTTGGGCGCCATGGCGACCAAGAAGTTTAGAGGGTTGAAGAAGGGGGATGGCGGAGCAACGACGGCGGGCGACGGCGGAAGCTTAGGAAGGAAGGAAGAGAGGAAACGACGGCTCTGAGATTGGAAAAGGCACGAGGAAAGAGGAGAAAGTGAGCAGCGCGCCCGCGGTTATTCCTTTCTTATGGGGGAAAACACGGGCCGCCTCCTTTCACATTAACTGTGGTGTGACGCATGCCCGCGGGAACGAACCCCACGCATGCCGCCCACGTCACACGCGCCTCCCCACGCCGTGCCACGCGCGGGAATCATGGGAAGCACAGCGCGTGAAGAATTTTACCGCGGTAAAAACCGCCCCGCCTGCCCGCGCATCGTTTTTGGGCCTAGCCCAACAACGCGTTGTGCTTATGTGTGGCCCAGGCCCAGGGGCTCCTGTCGGTGTACAAAAAGAGGGGTACACTTTTTGTACCCCTATAATTGTGCACAGGCAGTCTGAGCAGCGGGCACCACCACACCAAGCAAGGCAAGGGAGGTGAGCCGGGGTAAGACCGAAGCTCAAGAGAACTACGACGCCAAGGCCAAGACCATGAAGAGCAAAGGGGATGAAGCGGACTGCCCCGGCAAGATCCTTGCCGGGAGACAGTTCTAGCAGCCCCGGCAAGACTCTTGCCACGGCGACTTGTCCCGCGCCTACGGAGCAAATCACCCTTGAGTCCACTGCCCCCAAAGGGCAAGGATTCGGGAGACATCCCCGTGGCAGCATGCAGATCTTCGTGAAGACATTCAAGATCAGATACGCACTAAGGAGGCGACAACCCTTGGCTGGATCCCAGCCGAGGAAGACCACAAGGCCCCCCGCAAGCGCCTTGCCGGGGATGACAGCAGGCGCCTTGGCAAGACCCTTGCCGGGGCCCTGGCAAGGCCCTTACCGAGGACACCCGCAGGGCCACCATCAGGCCCACGCCGAATAAACCTCCACCGCGTTCGCATGCAGCTGCTGACCCAACCAGCTGGGCAGGCACCTGCGTGGCGGCATGCAGATATTCGTGAAGACCCACCGCTGCGCCACCTTAGCTGCCTGCCTACATACGTGGCATCTTAGGCATCGCTAGACAGGACGCGTGTCGACACAAGAAGGAGCGGCGACGGACGAGACAGATCTCGCCCCCGTCCCCGATAAAGCAAGGACACCTAAGCAAGACGCATTAAATGCCCCTTGTCATGTAATGCGAGGGATAACCTCGCATCACTGTACCCTTTCCACCTCCTCTGTGCCACTGTGGCACCCCCTTTTTCTATAAAAGGAGGCCCGAGGCGACCAGGAGAAGGATTCGGCTTTTTGGAGCTCCTCACGCCCCATAGCTAGCTCAAGAACACAAATATACAATCCACCAAAGCAGGAGTAGGGTTTTACGCATCCTTGCGGCCCAAACCTGGATAAACGAACCGTGTACTACCTGCTTGATCCGCTCTTCTCACGACCCCGCGCCCCACTAACCGTAGTAGGGATTCTCGAGATCCCATAGGTGTCGTTCCGCACCGACACTTTCTTTGGCCATGTTATTTTGAAGAGACATAATTGCTTAGTTAGTATACTTGAAGTATTATTATTTCTATGTCAATATTGAACTTTTGTCTTGAATCTTTCAGATCTGAATATTCATACCACGATTAAGAAGAATTACGTTGAAATTATGCCAAGTAGCATTCCACATCAAAAATTCTGTTTTTATCATTTACCTACTCAAGGACGAGCAGGAATTAAGCTTGGGGATGCTTGATACGTCTCCAAGGTATCTATAATTTTTGATTATTCCATGCTATATGATATTCTGTTTTGGACATTATTGGCCTTTATTATACCCTTTTATATTATTTTTGGGACTAACCTATTAACCGGAGGCCCAGCCCAGAATTGTTGTTTTTGCCTATTTTAGGGTTTCACAGAAAAAGAATATCAAACGGAGTCCAAACGGAATGAAACCTTCGGGAACATGATTTTCGGAATGAACATGATCGAGAGGACTTGGACCCTACGTCAAGACATCAACCAGGAGGCCACGAGGTAGGGGGCGCGGCTACCCCCCTGGGCATGCCCTCCACCCTCGTGGGCCCCCTGTTGCTCCACCGACGTACTCCTTCCTCCTATATATACCTACGTGCCCCCAAACTACCAGATACGGAGTCAAAACTCTAATTCCACCGCCGTAACTTTCTGTATCCACGAGAACCCATCTTGGGGCCTTTTCCGGAGCTTCGTCGGAGGGGGCATCGATCACGGAGGGCTTCTACATCAACACCATAGCCCCTTCGATGAAGTGTGAGTAGTTTACCTCAGACCTTCGGGTCCATAGTTATTAGCTAGATGGCTTCTTCTCTCTTTTTGGATCTCAATACAAAGTTCTCCCCCTCTCTTGTGGAGATCTATTCGATGTAATCTTCTTTTGCGGTGTGTTTGTTGAGACCGATGAATTATGGGTTTATGATCAAGATAATTTATGAACAATATTTGAATCTTCTCTGAATTCTTTTATGTATGATTGGTTATCTTTTCAAGTCTCTTCGAATTATCAGTTTGGTTTGGCTTACTAGATTGATCTTTCTTTCAATGGGAGAAATGCTTAGCTTTGGGTTCAATATTGTGGTGTCCTTTCCCAGTGACAGTAGGGGCAGCAAGGCACGTATTGTATTGTTGCCTCGAGGATAACAAGATGGGGTTTATTTCATATTGCATGAGTTTATCCCTCTACATCATGTCATCTTGCTTAAAGCGTTACTCTGTTCTTATGAACTTAATACTCTAGATGCCATGCTGGATAGCAGTCGATGTGTGGAGTAATAGTAGTAGATGCAGGCAGGAGTCGGTCTACTTGTCTCGGATGTGATGCCTATATACATGATCATACCTAGATATTCTCATAACTATGCTCAATTTTGTCAATTGCTCAACAGTAATTTTTTTACCCACCTTGAATACTTATGCTCTTGAGAGAAGCCACTAGTGAAACCTATGGCCCCCGGGTCTATCTTCCATCATATTAATCTTTCAATACTTAGTTATTTTTATTGCTTTTTATTTTACTTTGCATCTTTATCATAAAAATACCAAAAATAGTATCTTATCATATCTATCAGATCTCACTCTCATGAGTGACCGTGTAGGGATTGACAACCCCTTATCGCGTTGGTTGTGAGGATTTATTTGTTTGTGTAGGTGCGAGGGACTCATGCGTGGCCTCCTACTGGATTGATACCTTGGTCCTCAAAAACTAAGGGAAATACTTATGCTACTTTGCTGCATCACCCTTTCCTCTTCAAGGGAAAACCAACGCAAGTGCTCAAGAGGTAGCATGCCGCGTGCTACCTCTTGAGCACTGCGTTGGATTTCCTTGAAGAGGAAACGAGATGCAGCAAAGTGGCGTAAGTATTTCCCTCAGTTTTTGAGAACCAAGGTATCAATCCAGTAGGAGGCTACGCGCGAGTCCCTTGTACCTGCATAAAACAAATAACTCCTCGCAACCAACGCGATAAGGGGTTGTCAATCCCTTCACGGTCACTTACGACAGTGAGATCTGATAGATATGATAAGATAATCTTTTTGGTATTTTTGTGATAAAGATGCAAAGTAAATTAAAAGCAAAGTAAAAAAGCAACAGAAATAAATAAGTATTGGAAGATTAATATGATGAAGATAGACCCGGGGGCCATAGGTTTCACTAGTGGATTCTCTCAAGAGCATAAGTATTTTACGGTGGGTGAACGAATTACTGTTGAGCAATTGACAGAATTGAGCATAGTTATGCGAATATCTAGGTATGATCATGTATATAGGCATCACATCCGAGACAAGTAGACCGACTCCTGCCTGCATCTACTACTATTACTCCACTCATCGACCGCTATCCAGCATGCATCTAGAGTATTAAGTTCATGAAAACAGAGTAACGCCTTAAGCAAGATGACATGATGTACAGGGATAAATTCAGGCAATATGATAAAAACCCCATGTTGTTATCCTCGATGGCAACAATACAATACGTGCCTTGCTGCCCCTACTGTCACTGGGAAAGGACACCACAAGATTGAACCCAAAGCTAAGCACTTCTCCCATTGCAAGAAAGATCAATCTAGTAGGCCAAACCAAACTGATAATTCGAAGAGACTTGCAAAGATAACCAATCATACATAAAAGAATTTAGAGGATATTAAAATATTGTTCATAGATAATCTTGATCATAAACCCACAATTCATCGATCTCAACAAACACGCCGCAAAAAGAAGATTACATCGAATATATCTCCACAAGAGAGGGGGAGAACATTGTATTGAGATCCAAAAAGAGAGAAGAAGCCATCTAGCTAATAACTATGGACCCGAAGGTCTGAAGTAAACTACTCACACTTCATCGGAGAGGCTATGGTGTTGATGTAGAAGCCCTCCGTGATGGATGCCCCCTTCGACAGAGCTCCGGAACAGGCCCCAAGATGGGATCTCGTGGATACAAAAAGTTGCGGCAGTGGGATTAGGGTTTTGGCTCCATATCTGATCGTTTGGGGGTACGTACATATATATAGGAGGAAGAAGTACGTCGGTGGAGCAACATGGGGCCCACGAGGGTGGAGGGCGCTCCTGGGGGGGGGGGCAGGCGCACCCCTACCTTGTGGCCTCCTCCTTTGTTTCTTGACGTAGGGTCCATGAGGGAGTCCAGGATTAGGGGGTCTCCGAACAGCCGAACTATATCCTTTGGCCGGACTGTTGGACGATGAAGATACGAGATTGAAGACTTCGTCCCGTGTCCTGATGGGACTCTGCTTGTTGTGGAAGGCAAGCTAGGCAATACGGATATGGATATCTCCTCCTTTGTAACCGACCTTGTGTAACCCTGGCCCCCTCCGGTGTCTATATAAACCAGAGGGTTTTAGTCCGTAGGACAACAGACAATCATACCATAGGTTAGCTTCTAGGTTTTAGCCTCTCTGATCTCGTGGTAGATCTACTGTTGTAATACTCATATCATCAAGAACAATCAAGCAGGACATAGGGTTTTACCTCTATCAAGTGGGCCCGAACCTAGGTAAAAGATCATGTCCCCTGCCTCCTGTTACCATTTTGGGCTAGGCCTCCGGTTAATAGGTTAGTCCCAAAAATAATATAAAAGTGGATAATAAAGACCAATAATGTCCAATACAGTAGACAATATAGCATGGAGCAATCAAAAAATATAGATACGTTGGAGACGTATCAAGCATCCCCAAGCTTAATTCCTGCTCGTCCTCGAGTAGGTAAATGATAAAAAAAGATAATTTTTGATGTGGAGTGCTACTTGGCATAATTTTAATGTAACTCTTCTTAATTGTGGTATGAATATTCAGATCCGAAAGATTCGAGATAAAAGTTTAATATTGACATAAAAATAATAATACTTCAAGCATACTAACAAAGCAATCATGTCTTCTCAAAATATCATGGCCAAAGAAAGGTATCCCTACAAAATCATATAGTCTGGCTATGCTCTATCTTCACCACACAAAATATTTAAATCACGCACAACCCCGATGACAAGCCGAGCAATTGTTTCATACTTTTGACATTCTCAAACTTTTTTAATCTTCACGCAATACATGAGCATGATCCATGGATATAGCACTATGTGTGGAATAGAATGGTGGTTGTGGAGAATACAAAAAGGGAGAAGATAATCTCACATCAACTAGGGTATCAACGGGCTATGGAGATGCCCATCAATAGATATCAATGTGAGTGAGTAGGGATTGCCATGCAACGGATGCACTAGAGCTATAAGTATATGAAATCTCAACAAAAGAAACTAAGTGGGCGTGCATCCAACTTGCTTGCTCATGAAGACCTAGGGCATTTTGAGGAAGCCCATCATTGGAATATACAAGCTAAGTTCTATAATGAAAAATTCCCACTAGTATATGAAAGTGACGAAATGAGAGACTCTCTATCATGAATATCATGGTGCTACTTTGAAGCACAAGTGTGGTAAAGGATAGTAACATTGTCCCTTCTCTCTTTTTCTCTCATTTTTTGGGCCTTTTTTCTTTTTATGGCCTCTTTTTTTCGTCCGGAGTCTCATCCCGACTTGTGGGGGAATCATAGTCTCCATCATCCTTTCCTCACCGGGAGAAATGCTCTAATAATGATGATCATCAAACTTTTATTTTCTTACAACCCAACAATTACAACTCGATACTTAGAACAAGATGTGACTCTATATGAATGCCTCCGTCGGTGTATCGCGATATGCAATGAATCAAGAGTGACTTGTATGAAAGAATTATGAATGGTGGCTTTGCCACAAATACAATGTCAACTACATGATCCTGCTAAGCAATATGACAATGATGGAGTGTGTCATAATAAACGGGACGGGGGAAAGTTGCATGGCAATATATCTTGGAATGGCTATGGAAATGCCATAGTAGATAGGTATGGTGGCTGTTTTGAGGAAGGTATATGGTGGGTGTATGATACTGGCGAAAGGTGCGCGGTATTAGAGAGGCTAGCAATGGTGGAAGGAAGAAAAGTGCATATACTCCATGGACTCAACATTAGTCATAAAGAACTCAAATACTTATTGCAAAAATTTACAAGTTATCAAAGCAAAGTATTACGCGCATGCTCCTAGGGGGATAGATTTGTAGGAAAAGACCATCGCTCGTCCCCGACCGCCACTCATAAGGAAGACAATCAAAAAATAAATCATGCTCCGACTTCTTCACATAACTGTTCACCATATGTGCATGCTACGGGAATCACAAACTTTAACACAAGTATTTCTCAAATTCACAACTACTCAACTAGCACAACTTTAATATCACCATATTCATATCTCAAAACAATTATCAAGTATCAAACTTCTCATAGCATTCAACACACTCATAAGAAAGTTTTTACTATTCTTTGAATACCAAGCATATTAGGATTATTTAAGAAAATTACCATGCTATTTAAGACTCTCAAAATAATCTAAGTGAAGCATGAGAGATCTATAGTTTCTATAAAACAATTCCACCACCGTGCTCTAAAAAATATAAGTGAAGTACTAGAGCAAAACTATATAACTCAAATGATATAAGCGAAGCACATAGAGTATTCTAACAAATTACAAATCATGTATGGCTCTCTAAAAAGGTGTGTACAGCAAGGATGATTGTGGTAAACTAAAAAGCAAAGAATCAAATCATACAAGACGCTCCAAGCAAAACACATATCATGTGGTGAATAAAAATATGGGTTTTTATCAGTTATGCCACCGGTTGTGTCCCACTACTCAGTTTTGCCACTAGAAATTTCAACTGCTCAAAAATGCCATCGCTTTATTAGAAACATGCTCAAAAATGCCACTAAACACCATTATTGTGATCTCAAATCTCTTTTGCCATGCTATATTGACATAAATACCTATGAACCAACATGTCGGCTCTCCCTCCATCTCACTACAATAAAGTATGGGGCCCACTTGATCGCAACAACGTTCTTATTTTCCTGTAAGATTATTCACTTGGTTACTGCTGACAAGTGGGGCCACACATATCATTGTGAGATAGAAAGAACTAACATGTGGGTCTAGGCTTATTTTAGTCATAGAACATGGTCAACGGGTTTGACGTAAAAATAACAATGTCTAATGGCATTTTTGAGCAAACATCTAACAAAATGATGGCATTTTTGTGATATCTAATGGCATTTTTGAGCAAGCATCTCACGGATTGATGGCATTTTTGAGCAGTTGTAACTTCTAATGGCAAAACTGAGTAGTGGGACACAACTAGTGGCATAAATGATAAAAACCCTAAAAATATAGCTCCAAGTAAAGTTACCGATAGAAGTAGACGAAAGAGGGGATGCCTTCCGGGGCATCCCCAAGATTTGGCTTTTAGGTGTCCTTAGATTATCTTGGGGGTGCCATGGGCATCCCCAATCTTAGGCTCTTGCCACTCCTTGTTCCATAATCCATCAAATCATTACCCAATACTTGAAAACTTCACAACACAAAACTTAAAGTACAAAATCTCGCGAGCTCTGTTAGCGAAAGAAAACAAAAGACCACTTCAACGTACTGTAATGAACTCATTCTTTATTTATATTGGTGTTAAACCTACTGTATTCCAACTTATCTATGGTTTATAAACTATTGTACTAGCCATAGATTCATCAAAATAAGCAAACAACACACGAAAAACAGAATCTGACAAAAACAGAACAGTCTGTAGTAATCTGTAGCTAGCGCAAGATATGGAACCCCAAAAATTATAAAATAAACTTCTGGACGTGAGGAATTTATCTATTAATCATATTCAAAAATAATTAACTAAATAGCACTTTACAAATAAATATGGCAGCAGTTCTCGTGAGCGCTAAAGTTTCTATTTTTTACAGCAAGATTAACAAGACTTTCCCCAAGTCTTCCCAACGGTTCTACTTGGCACAAACACTAATTGAACACAAAAAACACAACCAAAACAGAGGCTAGGTAAATTATTTATTACTAAACAGGAGCAAAAATAAGGAATAAAAATAAAATTGGGTTGCCTCCCAACAAGCACTATCGTTTAACGCCCCTAGCTAGGCATGAAAAGCAAGGATAGATCTAGGTATTGCCATCTTTGGTAGGCAATTCATAAGTGGCTCTCATAATAGATTCATAAAGTAATTTAATTTTCTTTCTACGAAAGTGTTCCATTCCTTTCCTTAACGGAAATTGGAACCTAATATTTCCTTCCTTCATATCAATAATTGCACCAATCGTTCTAAGGAAATGTCTACCAAGAATAATAGGACATGAAGGATTGCAATCTATGTCAAGAACGATAAAATCTACAGGCACATAATTCCTATTTGCAACAATAAGAACAACATTAATTCTTCCCATAGGTTTCCTAATAGTGGAATTCGCAAGGTGCAACTTTAGAGAGCAATCATCAAAATCACGGAAACCTAACAAATCACACAAAGTCTTTGGAATCATGGGAACACTAGCACCCAAATCATAGAAAGCATAGCATTCATGATCTTTAATTTTAATTTTAATAGTTGGTTCCCACTCATCATAAAGTTTTCTAGGGATAGAAACTTCCAACTCAAGTTTTTCTTCATAAGATTGCATCAAGGCATCAACGATATGTTTAGTAAACACTTTATTTTGACTATAAGCATGAGGAGAATTTAGCACGGATTGCAACAAGGAAATACAATCAATCAAAGAGCAATTTTCATAATTAAATTTGTTGAAATCCAAAATAGTGAGTTTAGCAACATCTAGGGTTTTAATTTCTTTAATCCCACTTTTGTCAAATTTAGCTTCAAGATCTAAAAACTCCAAATTTTTGGAACACCTTCTAGGTAAAGGTGGATCATATTCAGTCCAACCATTATCAAGATTCATATTGCCAAACAAAGATTTAATAGGGGACACATCAATAACTTTTAGATCTTCATCTTTATTTTCATAGGAACTAGAAGAACACGCTCTTATAAAGGCATCTTTCTTAGCACGCATCCTAGCGGTTCTTTCTTTGCACTCATCAATGGAAATTCTCATGGCTTTGAGAGACTCATTGATATCATGCTTAGGAGGAATAGATCTAAGTTTCAAAGAATCAACATCAAGAGAAATTCTATCAACGTTCCTAGCCAACTCATCAATCTTAAGCAATTTTTCTTCAATCAAAGCATTGAATTTTTTTTGCGAAGTAATAAATTCTTTAATATTAGATTCAAAATCAGAGGGCATCTTATTATAATTTCCATAAGAATAGTTGTAGGAATTACATAATTATTAGAGGGATTACTAGGATACGGCCTACGATTAAAATTTCCTCTATACGCGTTGTTACCAAAATTGTTCCTACCAACAAAATTCACATCCATAGATTCATTATTATTGTCAATCAAAGTAGACAAGGACATATCATTAGGATCAGAAGAAACACTCTTACTAGCAAATAATTTCGTAAGTTCATCCATCTTTCCACTCAAAACATTAATTTCTTCTATCGCATGCTCCTTTTTATTAGTAGATCTTTCAGTAAGCCATTGAGAATAATTAACCATAATATTATCTAGGAGTTTAGTAGCTTCTCCTAAAGTGATTTCCATAAAACACTACAAAAAATACACTTCCGTGATGATACATGTTTGTCACAGTAGGTCGCATTTTTTGTCATGCATGTACATCCATGATGATTTTATGACAGAATCAAGATAGTCATACCTGTGCTGTCGTAGAAGTGTTCCATGACATTACCCAAATTATCATCACGGAAGTGTGCATTTCCATGACGATAAATCACGCGTCACAGAAGTGCTTTCGTCAAGGGTGACCGACACGTGGCATCCACCATAACGGAATGCCGTTAAGCTATCGGGTCGGGTTTTGGATCCGATAACCCGTTAACAGCCCCGACCAATGGGGATTTTCCATGTGTAAAATCATCATTGGCTGGAGGAAACACGTGTCGGCTCATCGTTGGGACAGATGTCATCCACTCATTGGACAGAAGGCGCCTATGATACATCGACACGTGGCATGGCCCAACAGAGGCCCATTCCTGTGAAAAGGCCGGCCCGTTTGACTTGGTCAAAAGGTGGCGGGCCGGCCCATGGAAAGCCTGTTTAACGGCATGTTCGCATATAGCCCATTTACAGCCCGCTAACCCAAGGCCCGTTACGCCCTATCCGAATTAGGCCCAGTAGCGTCATCTCGGCCATCCAATATGATTCCAGCCCGTTTTCACTTCTGGCCCATGTATGGCCCATGACGTCTTTCGGCCCATATGAGGCCCTATGTAACTCTTGGCCTATTAATGGCCCGTGGTGAAACTGGCCCGGAATGAACAGTGTATCACTTTACATCCATTAACGGCCCGTGGTGAAACTGGCCCGTAATGAACAGTGTATCACTTTATACCCATTAACGGCCCGTTATTCCGTTGGGCCGTTTCCAGCCCATGTTATCTTTCGGCCTTCTCAGAGCCCATTTATTCTTGGGCTCATTTCCAGCATTCGTTTACTTACGGCCCATTACTGTCATTTTCTGCTTGTGGGCAAAATTCAGCTCATGGTTACAGTCGGCCCACTTGTGGTCCGTTAATACGTTGGGCCGTTTTCGTAGCGTCATCAAATACGACCTATTAACGATGGCCCGTTATGGTCGGCCCATGAACGGACGATTCCAACTCTAGCCCGTTTACGGCCATAATGCGGCATGTTATTGGCCCATGTTTGGCCAATCGATCATACGGCCCGTATAAGGCCCATTGATGATACGGCCAGTAGAAGGCCCATTGTTTCTATGTCCCGTAGAAGGCCTACTATTTCTACGGCCCGTAGAAGGCCCACTGTTTCTACAGCCCATAGGAGGCCCAGTGTCACTACAGTAAATATTAGCCCATGGTTATTGTGGCCTATTTTAAAAAATAGGTTATTGCAGCCACTAGCAAACCGCGGAAAAAGAACTGCACTGACTACAAGCAAACAAATAAACAAGACAACAAGGAAATAAATAAGCAAGCAACTTATGCTAGGCTATCACGGTTATTACACATATTACATCCACTGGGCATCAAAGTTCGCCACCAGCGCAAATATAGGGAACAAAGCAGCATATAAACGCCGCAGCAAAACAAGTCCAGAACTGAAACCACTTCATAAGAGTTCAAGAAACAATATCCTGGGTACCCATAATGTTGGCAAGATGCTTAGCAAGCTTATTAACTTTCTCTTGTTTGGCGCTTAAATCCTCCAGCGCTTGCTGTTGCACAAGAAAGTACGCATCTGAATTCTGCAGGGACTTCCTCAGTCCTTCGGCTTCTTACCGCAGCACAGCTGACTGATGCCTTTCAGCTTGTAGCTGAGACTAAAGAAGCCGAAGTGATTCAGGCAGAGAGTTCGAAGAGCTTGTGCAGCGGTACTGGCCAGTAACTCGAACACTACATCAACGCAGGACTGTGGGGTTTTCTCACTGTCTACAAGATTGTTTTTATCACCTTTCTTTGAGACCAACAGGGTTGTCTCACTATCTTGAACCTTATCTGCATTACTTTCTCTACCATTTCATAGTGGGGTTCTCTTCTCCAATATTCTGTTTGCATACTACAAGAGAAACAAGCAGACACATCAGAGGTTTAGCTTGTAGTATACGAAACTCATTTTGGTAAATCGGTTCAGTAGTAAGGTGGACAGGATAACAACATGAAACAAACATATATCTATGTACTATGGTCACTGTATTGTCCATATCATTCTAGTTTATGTTCCCTAATCAAGATAGAGACACAGTTCAACTCATATATTTTTAAGGCACAGCAGCATAGACAGAATATAAGTGTGAGAAACTACACAGCATTGGCAGCACTTGTAATGTGCAACACATGAGAACATAACTATTTATACAACTTAAACTGAAATCAACATAGAGCAAGAAGTTAGAACAACAATCCAGTTAAATAAATAGGTTTAAAACATACCTGTTGTGCCATTGGAGTTTCAATTGGATCCTTCAAATTCGGAAGTAGTTGGTATGAGCAAATACAGTGATGCAACATCAAAGGAGTATGGACCATAGCTACGGAATCTGACCTAAGAACAGTTGCTCTTCTGCTTTAAACATGGAGTTTGGGTTAGTTGTGGTGGTCTTCGTGCTTTGGGCACTGCAGTAGCTTTACAAACTGCTCGTGTGGCGGTACTCTGTGGTGGACATGGTGCTTTGTCAACTATAAGTGGGTTACTGTCTGCTAGGGTTGCGGTTAGATGGGTTGGAGCTGGTTCTCTGCCCAATGGTGTAAGTGTGCAATCTGGAAGAGTCTCGATTATGTGTGGTGGGGTTAGTTTGTGGGCCAGTACAACCATGGTTCTATCTGCATCAACGGATAGCACTGTCTTTTGTGAAGAACGGGTTTTTGCTCCCTTAGATACTGCCATCACCCCCTCCAATTCAAATGGCTAATAAACAAGAAAAGAAATTGAACGTACATACATTGTATGATAGACAGATGTGGTAATTCACATATATGTTGTCTAACCAAACAGGACAGCATGACACAATTTCACATATATGATGCCTAACTAAACAGGATAGCATGACACACTTTCAGATATATGATGAATAACTTAACAGGATATAATGGCATAATTTAACATATGATGAGTACCTAAACAGGATGACATGATAAAACTATATGATGTCTTTCTAAAATAGGTTGGGATGAAATAATTCACATACATGTTGTCTAAGTATATAGGATGGCATGATATAATTGACATAATTGATTCATATACTAAGCAGCTGGCACTCGCATGTATGATCTCTAAACTAAGCAGATAGAATTCAATATTGTGCATATGATGTCTAAACTAAGCAATGCAAGACACCATATGCACCATATGAGAAATATAAACATTGCAACTTAGAGCATACACCTCAGGTGGGATATATGACTGGTCATCTGTCTCTGAATCCTCCTCCGAGGAGCTCCCTGTAACCATCGAGATATATGCTTCAACAGGTACCATTGCCTGCTCTGAAGACCTTGTTTTCACTCTAGATTTTTCCATCACCGGCTCAAATGGCTGATAAACATGAAGAGTAGTTCAATATACACAGATTGTCGACAAATGGAATACGTAATGAAAAAAAAGATGGCATGAGATAATTCACATATATGATGTCTGGCTCCATGGCGGTGCATAATTCACGTATATGATAACTGGCTGAAAAACATGGCATTGCATAATTCACATATCTGATATAGAAAGCAAACAGGAGGCATTCACACAAAGCATGTCTAATCTAAGCAGATGGCATAGCAATGCAAGACACCATATGCATGATATGAGCAATATAACCCAGCCAAGTTAGAGAATGCACCTCGAGGGGGGGTGGAATACGACTAGTCAACTCTCTCTGACTCCTCCTCTGAGGAGTTATCTGTAACAAGCAAGAAATCTGCATCGACAGGTAGCACTGACTGCTTAGAAGACCTTGTTTTCACTCCAGATTTTCCCATGACTGACTCAAATGGCTGATGCATAGGAAGAGTAGATGAATGTATAAACATTGTTGACAAATGAAATACATTATGGAAAAAAATATGGCATGATACAATTCACATATACGATGACTGGCTAAACATGATGGCATTGCATGATTCACGTATATGATGCCTGGCTAAATAAGACGGCATTGTATAATTCCCATATAATCCCTCCATTCCTAAATATTTGTCTTTTTAGAGATTTCAAATGTACTACCACATACGGATGCATATAGACATATTTTAGAGTGTAGATTCACTCATTTTGTTCCGTATGTAGTCACTTGTTGAAATCTCTAAAAAGACAAATATTTAAGAATGGTGGGAGTATGATATAGAAACCAAACAGGTGGCATTCACACAAAGCAAATCTAAACTAAGCTGATGACATATAAGATGTATAATGTAAGCAATGCAAGGCGCCATATGCATGATATGACCAACATCAGCATGCCAGGTTAGAGCAAACACCTCAGGTGGTAAACAGGCATGGTCGGCTCCTTCTGAATCTCCATCTGAACATTTATCTTCCTCTGGAATACAATCTGGAAATGCAAGAGGGGGGGGGCACTTTGACCACCATGGAGCGGCGTCTGCATGACATTATATTCGCACGCAACGGTCTTCTCTTTTTCTCTACATGTTCAGTACGATTGTGTACAATATCTGACATGCATAATAAAAAAATAGTTAGATTGTGTAAGGCCTAAGGGGTGCATGCAAAAATCAAGACTGATGGTAGCAAACGAGTGGATGGATCCAAAACTAATGATAGCAGGTAGATTATAGCTTCAGTTTAAAAAGATAGACAATGGATCATCTATTGTTTGTTGCCCACCCAACATGAACCACATAGAAGACCCCAGATAAACCAGATAGTAGACAGATACTATTCGTTGCTGGCTCGATATGAGACCCATGGGCAATTCAAAACTCAAGATTGAACGATAAAGTAGCAGGTAATAATAACTGATGTATAACGTAAGAAAACACAAAAGACTGCGACCTCTCTTCTGGAACTGTGTAGTCCTCAGGTTCATCTGCTCAGTCGATGATGGTAATGCAATTGGTGTGGCTGCCGACAACGGGGAAGATGATCTGAGGCGGCGAAAGGAAGTCTGCAGGGGGGATCTCTGCTGCAGTGAACGCTTCTGTCGATGGTGCACCTCAGGTGGGGTGGATGACAGCACGGCAGGAGCAAGACATAACACACAGAGTTTTCTTTGATGCCTATCTGAGAATGAAGTAAATTTGTAAGGGCTCCTTTGAATTGGAGGATTCTATAAATGCAGGACAGGAAAAACACAGGAATAGGATATGAATGCACGCGGCCGCGCCACGACCGCTCTGACAGATGTTGCAAGTACTATTCACTCTAAACTTAACTGAAGAAAATGAACTTCACAGTCGAAACTAAATTTTACTGTCGAAACTGATTGAACTAGTAATAGAGCATTGCAATAGATGTTTAGGGCGTTCGGGCACTAGTTGCAGAGAAGCAGTGATCTAAATCAACAGACGCTCGAGCAGGGAACGCACTATCAGAGAGCAAGTCGTGCAATAGCACCGCGAGCGAGTGCTAAAGCAGCAACTCCTGCAGCTGCTGGAGGTCATGCAACAGCAGCAGCAGTGCAAGCGAGAGAAAGAGCAGAGAAGCAGCACGAACGAAAGCAAGAGCAGTGCAGCAGCGCGACCGACAGCAAGAATAGAGCCGCAGCGTGAGCGAGAGCCGGAGCAGCTGCAGCTAGTGCCATTGTGGAAGTCGTCGCCGAGGAAGCAGCGACATGGGGGAGAGACGCCATGGATGATGTGGCCGGCGATGGCGCCGTCGATGGAGGCACGCCATGTCTGCTCGTTATCGAGCACCGGTAGCCCCGTGAGATCGAATAAAAGATAAAATGCAGCGGTGAGTGCAGAACCTCCTTGGTGGCGCTGAGTTGGCCTCGGCTTCATCGAAGGAATTGATGATGGTGCTGCGGTTCCGGTGGGGCAGGTCAAGACGGCGCTGTGGGGATTGAGGTGGTGCGATAGACGAGGCGAACATCGGGGCAGCTCCTTGGAGGTGGAGGATGGGGCGGCTGATCCGGCGGGACAACGAGATCGACAACGGATCCTCATCTGGTGCGGTGGATGAGGGACGGCGAGCTGTTGCGGTGGACAACGTAGTCGGGGAAGAGTCTCCGGCTGGGCGGCGGTCGAGAGGCCGACGGAGGAGCGTGGGGTTTCGCGGGTTTTGGCGGCCACGGTGTACGAATGGGGTTGGTTGAAAAATTTGAACTACAATCACATGCTCCCGTGCACCAAAGTTGGTTGAAAAATCACATTTGTGTCCACGGGTGAATTTCTACTCCCTTCTTCCATATATATAGGTCCTAATGCATTTTTCGAGGCTAACTTTGACCAAATGTTAGAGCAATAATATATGACATGCAACTTACACAAAGCATACCTTCAAATTTGTATGTCAAAGGAGCTTCCAATAATATAATTTCATAGTATACATCTCATATGCTATTAATCTTGTCAATAGTCAAAGGTTGTCTTGAAAAACACATTAGGCCCTATATAGATGGAAGGAGGGAGTAGGTCCCATGCAAAAAATGAGAATAAAATTCAAACATCTGGGCATCATGGCTCGGTCTAGAACATTAAGAAACTTGGTTTTAAAGTCATGAAACTTGGCATGGTGTCATGTCATGGTAGTACCATGTCATGGTAAAAAAAATTGGCCGAATAGGAACAAATTTTGGTATAAGCTTCTTGCAAATCAGAGCTTCTCTCAAGAAGGCTCATGGCTCTGGGAGGGAACATGTCACCTTTGTGTGCATAATTCAAATTTGAAATACAAGCACATGTTCCAGTGCACCAAAGTTGGTTGAAAAACACATGTGTGTCCTCGGGTAAATTTCTAGGTTCCATGCAAGAAATGGGAATGAAATTCAAAATTCTGGGTGTCGTGGCTGGGTTGGAAACATTGAGAAACTTAGTTTTTTTAATTCCTGTAAATCCAAAACACGCATGAAAATAATGAAACTTGGCTTGGTGCCATGACATGGCACCAACATGCTGTGGTAAATTTGCAGTCCGATTTGCGAAGGCGCACACATTAACAATCAACAAA
Organism: Triticum urartu; assembly: GCF_056163025.1. Classification (NCBI taxonomy): domain Eukaryota; kingdom Viridiplantae; phylum Streptophyta; class Magnoliopsida; order Poales; family Poaceae; genus Triticum; species Triticum urartu. The sequence continues at coordinate 448,127,186 of NC_141878.1, read as the reverse complement.
GTCATTTTGGAACAAGTGCTGTCACGTTACAATCGGAAACACAAGTATTATTGAAACCGTGGGCGTTCTACTTACTAGTACCATTTACGTGCCGCCACGCGTCCCCATTTTTTATTAGCTAGGAGGCGTCGTGCAGGGTAGCTATTTGAGTACGAGAGGCGTGCAATCAGACCCCTGAGCGTGCTTATCGGGAGGAGAGCCCTTTGACCTCCATCTGCCGTCCACCTCTCTCCCAAGGTCTCCATTAATGGCGCCCGGGCCTCTGTTTAATGGTGTGGCTATGTCTCACTCGACTGAGATTTAAGAGAGAAAAAAGAAAATCTGAAAGCACGGATCTTGATGTAAGATCCGACGAACCTATATAGCATCTACTGCGACTTATAGAAAGACTGATGAATATATAAGGACGATTAATTTTTTTTATCAAAGAAGGGCTTGCCCCTTCCGATTTTCATTACTGAAAACCACCACAATTCACAAGAAGTTCAGCACAACTCCAGCCTAACACGAAGGACTAAAAGCTACCAGATTGAAATCGCAACATCCCACGAGGCCAACAAAGGCCAAACATCCGCGCTAGAACCCAACATTTCACAATAATGACACAATGCACATCCTAAACCGATTATTACATCAAAAGAAACCAGGAAACTAGTCTCCGCGGTGAGCGGCGATGAGCTCTTTCCTGTCCTCAAGACGCTGCTTTAGAACATCCACAGATTCCTCTACCAGCCTTTGGCACTCGTTGTAGAGCATGTCATTCTCGTCCATAAGTTTCTTGACGATGACGCATGTCCTCTTCAACAAGGCACTGGTCTCCTGCTTGTCTGCACTTCGGACGATCTTCTCCCTCAGCAGGTCGCGCTCGGCCCGGAGCCTCTCATTGCACTCCCTTAGTTGCCGGATGATGCCGGTAGCCTGTTCAAATGAGGCTTTCATGTCGTCCTGCAACATCGCCCGGCCGGAGATCTCATCCATCTGGCTATGGACGATCGCATGCATGCGCCTATAACAGTCGTCGCTTGCCTGTGAGAAATTTTCCCAGGCCGCCGTGGCACGGCGGGTGATGACCCACAAGTATAGGGTATCTATCGTAGTCCTTTCGATTAGTAAGAGTGTCGAACCCAACGAGGAGCAGAAGGAAATGATAAATGGTTTTCAACAAGGTATTCTCTGCAAGTACTGAAATAAGTGGTAACAGATAGTTTTGTGATAAGATAATTTGTAACGAGCAACAAGTAACAAAAGTAAATAAAGTGCAGCAAGGTGGCCCAATCCTTTTTGTAGCAAAGGACAAGCCTGGACAAACTCTTATATAAGGAAAAGTGCTCCCGAGGACACATGGGAATATCGTCAAGCTAGTTTTCATCACGTTCATATGATTCGCGTTTGGTACTTTGATAATTGGACATGTGGGTGGACCGGTGCTTGGGTGCTATTCTTACTTGAACAAGCATCCCACTTATGATTAACCTCTGTTGCAAGCATCCGCAACTACAACAAAAGTATTAAGGTAAACCTAACCATAGCATGAAACATATGGATCCAAATCAGCCCCTTACGAAGCAACACATAAACTAGGGTTTAAGCTTCGGTCACTCTAGCAACCCATCATCTACTTATGACTTCCCAATGCCTTCCTCTAGGCCCAAATAATGGTGAAGTGTTATGTAGTCGACGTTCACATAACACCACTAGAGGCTAGACAACATGCATCTCATCAAAATATCGAACGAATACCAAATTCACATGACTACTAATAGCAAGACTTCTCCCTTGTCCTCGGGAACAAACATAACTACTCACAAAGCATAAACATGTTCATAATCAGAGGGGTATTAATATGCATATAGGATCTAAACATATGATCTTCCACCAATTAAACCAACTAGCATAAATTACAACAAGGAGTAATTAACACTACTAGCAACCTACTAGCACCAATCCCGGACTTGAAGAAAAGAATCGGATACAAGAGATGAACTAGGGTTTTGAGATGAGATGGTGCTGATGAAGATGTTGATGGAGATTGCCCGCTCCCGATGAGAGGAGCGTTGGTGATGACGATGGCGATGATTTCCCCCTTCGGGAGGGAAGTTTCCCCGGCAGAACAGCTCTGCCGGAGCTCTAGATTGGATCCGCCAAGGTTCTGCCTCGTGGCGGCGGAGTTTCGTCCCGAAAGGTTGCTCTTTATTTTTTTCTCGACGAAAGACTTCATATAGGAGAAGATGGTCATCGGAGAGCCACCAGGGGTTCCACGAGGTAGGGGGCGCGCCCTAGGGGGGCGCCCCCACCCTTCGTGAGCAAGGTGTGGGCCCCCTGGTCTTCATCTTTGGTGAGGATTTTTCATTATTTATTATAAGGTATTCCGGGGAGTTTCAGGACTTTTGGAGTTGTGCAGAATAGGCCTCTAATATTTGCTCCTTTTCCAGCCCAGAATTCCAGCTGCCGGCATTCTCCCTCCTTATGTAAACCTTGTAAAATAAGAGAGAATAGCCATAAGTATTTTGTCATAATGTGAAATTACAGCCCATAATGCAATAAATATCAATATAAAAGCATGATGCAAAATGGACGTATCAACTCCCCCAAGCTTAGACCTCGCTTGTCCTCAAGTGAAAGCCGATAACAATAAATATGTCCCCATGTTTAGAGGTAGAGGCGTCAATAAAAATAAAATACGGACATGAGGGCATCATGATTATTCTCATAACAGCAGCATATATAGATATTGTCATATGATTACTTATGTTCAAGTGATGATCTATTCACAATGCAAAAGTATAAATCAGAAACCTTATTGAGAACCAACAAACTATAACCTCAATCATTGAAGCAATTGCAATTTATCATAACATCAGAAAGAGTCTATGTCAGAGCTAAAAAGCAAGTCCACATACTCAACTATCATCTAATCCTTCATAATTGCTAACACTCGCGCAATACTTGTGGTTATGGAGTTTTGATTGGACAGAGAGAAAGATAGGGGCTTATAGTTTCGCCCCACAACCTTTTACCTCGAGGGTAATGTCAACAATAATAACTCATGCCCCTCTACATCCAATTAGATATATATATATCATGTTCTTTCCAACATGTTGGGCTTGCCAAAGGATAAAATGAAAAAGGAAAGGTGAAGATCACCATGACACTTGCATAAGGTAGAAGATAATAATAGAAGATAGGCCCTTCGCAGAGGGAAGCAGAGGTTGCCATGCGCTTTTATGGTTGGATGCACAAAATCTTAATGCTAAAGAATGTCACTTTATATTGCCCCTTGTGATATGAACCTTTATTATGCAGTCCATCGCTTTTATTACTTCCACATCACAAGATCGTATAAAGCTTATTTCTCCCCCACCAATCAATCATACATATTTACAGAGCAATTTTTATTGCTTTGCACTGATGACAACTTACTTGAAGGATCTTATTCAATCCATAGGTAGATATGGTGGACTCTCATGGCAAAACTGGTTTAAGGGTATTTGGAAGCACAAGTAGTATCTCTACTTGGTGCTGAGAATTTGGCTAGCATGAGGGGGAAAGGCAAGCTCAACATGTAGGATGATCCATGACAACATACTTTATCTCAGATATAAGAAAACATAACCCATTACGTTGTCTTCCTTGTCCAACATGAACTCTTTAGCATGTCATATTTTGATGAGTGTTCCCAATCATAAAAGATGTCAATAATAGTATATTTATATGTGAAACCTCTCTTTCTTTATTACTTCCTATTAATGCAACGATGACCGAAGCTATGTATGACAATTCCCAACAACTTTTAATCATCACACTCTTTCTATGTGGAGTCATTACTATCAATAAGATCAATATGAACTTTTGTTTCTTCTTATTCTTTTTCTCTTTTCTTTTCTTTTATTTGCGATCATGGCAAAAATAAGCAAGCCCTTGACTCAATCACTAATCTTTATTATATAACTCACGGACTCAATTACATAGAGAGATCATAAAGTAAAACTCGAAACTAGATCATGCCATAAACTTTATTCTACTAGATCAAAATACTACTAATAGGATCGAACTAAGAAAAAGGTAAAGATAGGAGTTGTGATTGTGATACGATACCGGGGCACCTCCCCCAAGCTTGGCAGTTGATAAAGGGAATGCCCATACTCATGTGATTATATCTCCTTGGTTGGTGAAGAAGGTGGAGGTGTTGTTGATGATGCAGGCTTGTCATCCATCTTCCAAGGCGTAGGTTCACCATCATAGAAGGATGATCGAGTCTCCGGAATCCTTGAATCTGCAGCCAAACTCATTCTTTTGAATCTATATTCATACTCATAGTTTCGGTTTTGCAGGTCATATATTTGGGCTTGGAGGTGCTCGATCTTCTCATATAGCTTGAAGATGGCCTCCTCGGTGTTCTTGGCATCCGGCTTGTAGTTGTTAGTGAACTTCGTGAGCATCGTGTGGCAAGCATTGATTCCACGCTCCACCATCCCCTGGCACTTGATAGTTTGTTGCTCCATTGCTTCGAGCCTCGTCTCCATGCTTCCAATTCCCTTTGGTCCCTCAGCATCGCGGATGTGCAGCAACCCATCACGCATCTCAATTCTTTGAGGGTATCGCAGCACCTCCGTGAGGTAAGGGTTGATGACCTTCTCGAAGAACTTGTCCTTGGAAGCACTTGGGGACGTCATGATAATCTACATCTGTCAGAAAAACAGCTCGAAACAAAAATAGGAGATTCTTGCATGATACGGGAGTCAAAACCCCCGGGACATTATATAGTGAATTTTTACCAACCAAAATACGTATCGTGCAAGAAAACAGAGTCCGGAAGGCACACGAGGTGCTCACGAGGTAGGGGGGCGCGCCCAGGGGGGTAGGGCGCGCCCTCCACCCTCGTGGGGCCCTCGTGTCCTTCCCGGACTGCTACTTAATTTTCTATTTTTCTAAATATTCCAAAACAGAGAAAGATTGCCTTAAAAATTGTTTTGGAGTTGGTTTACTTACCGTACCACATACCTATTCCTTTTTGGAGTCTGAAAGATTCTGGAAAGTGTCCCTTATGTATTCCTTCGGAGTTACGGTTTCTATAATATTGGTTTCAACATTTATGGGATTACCTGAGATATAGTGTTTAATTCTTTGACCGTTTACCACCTTCGGATTTGTGCCTTCGAAGTTGTTGATTTTTATGGCACCGGAACGATAGACCTCCTCGATAACATAGGGGCCTTCCCATATAGAGAGAAGTTTCCCTGCAAAAAATCTTAAACGACAGTTGTATAGCAATACATAATCACCTACATTAAACTCACGCTTTTGTATACTTTTGTCATGCCATCTTTTAACCTTTTCTTTAAACAACTTGGCATTTTCATAAGCTTGGGTTCTCCATTCATCAAGTGAGCTAATATCAAATAGCCTCTTTTCACCGGCAAGTTTGAAATCATAGTTGAGCTCTTTAATAGCCCAATATGCCTTATGTTCTAGTTCGAGAGGTAAGTGACATGCTTTTCCATATACCATTTTATATGGAGACATACCCATAGGATTTTTATATGCAGTTCTATAGGCCCATAATGCATCTACAAGTTTCTTGGACCAATTCTTTCTGGACCTATTAACAGTCTTTTGCGAAATTAATTTGAGTTCTCTATTACTCAATTCTACTTGACCACTAGACTGAGGGTGATAAGGGGATGCAATTCTATGATTAACATCATATTTAGCAAGCATTTTACGGAAAGCATGAATAAAATGTGAACCACCATCAGTCATTAAATATCTAGAGACTCCAAACCTTGGAAAAATAACTTCTTTAAGCATTTTATTAGAAGTGTTATGATCAGCACTACTAGTTGGAATAGGTTCTACCCACTTAGTAACGTAATCAACAGCAACTAAAATATGTGTATATCCATTAGAGGAAGGAAAAGGTCCCATATAATCAAAGCCCCAAACATCAAATGGTTCAATAACAAGTGAATAATTCATAGGCATTTCTTGACGTCTACTAATATTACCAATTCTTTGACATTCATCACAAGATAGGACAAACTTACGAGCATCCTTGAAGAGAGTAGGCCAATAAAAACCGGATTGTAATACCTTATGTGCAGTTCTATCTCCCGCATGGTGTCCTCCATAAGTTTCGGAGTGGCACTTGCGTAGGATCTGTTCATGTTCATGCTCAGGTACACAACGTCTAATAACACCATCTACTCCTTTATAAAGATATGGGTCATCCCAAAAGTAATGTCTCAAATCATAGAAGAACTTTTTCTTTTGTTGGTATGTGAAGCTAGGTGGTATAAATTTAGCAACTATGTAATTAGCATAATCAGCATACCAAGGAGTACTACGTGAAGTACTTATGACATTTAGTTGTTCATCGGGAAAGCTATCATCAATTGGTAGTGGGTCATCAAGAACATTCTCTAACCTAGATAAGTTGTCTGCAATGGGGTTCTCAGCTCCTTTTCTATCAACAATATGCAAATCAAATTCTTGTAACAAGAGAACCCATCTAATAAGTCTAGGTTTAGCATCGTTCTTCTCCATAAGATATTTAATAGTAGCATGATCAGTGTGGATAGCTACTTTAGAATCAACAATATAAGGTCTGAACTTACCACAAGCAAATACAACTGCTAAAAGTTCTTTTTCAGTAGTAGCATAATTTCTTTGAGCATTGTCTAGAGTCTTACTAGCATAATGGATAACGTTTAATTTCTTATCAACTCTTTGCCCTAGAACAACACCTACAGCATAATCGCTAGCATCACACATAATTTCAAAGGGTAAATTCCAATCAGGTGGTTGAACAATAGGTGCAGAGACTAATGCTTTCTTAAGTATTTCAAATGCTTCTACACAATCATCATCAAAGACAAATGGTATATCTTTTTGTAATAAATTAGTCAGAGGCCGAGAAATTTTTGAGAAATCCTTAATGAACCTCCTATAAAATCCGGCATGACCAAGGAAACTTCTTATACCTTTGATGTCCTTGGGACATGGCATCTTGTCAATAGCATCAACCTTGGCTTATCAACTTCAATACCTCTTTCAGAAACTTTATGCCTCAAGAAAATACCCTCATTAACCATAAAGTGGCACTTTTCCCAATTCAAGACAAGATTAGTTTCTTCACATCTCTGCAAAACTCGATCAAGATTGCCCAAGCAATCATCATAATAAGATCCATAGACTGAAAAGTCGTCCATGAAAACCTCACAAATCTTTTCACAAAAGTCAGAGAATATAGCCATCATGCATCTTTGAAAGGTAGCAGGTGCATTACATAAACCAAAAGGCATACGTCTATAAGCAAAAGTACCAAAAGGGCATGTAAAAGTAGTCTTTGATTGATCTTTAGCCGACACAGGTATTTGAGAGAAACCAGAATAACCATCTAGAAAGCAGTAATGTGTATGTTTGCGTAATCTTTCTAGAATTTGATCGATAAAAGGTAAGGGGTAATGATCTTTCTTAGTAGCCTTATTTAATTTGCGGAAATCAATTACCATCCTATAACCTGTAATAATTCTTTGTGGAATCAATTCATCTTTATCATTAGGAACAACAGTAATACCTCCCTTCTTAGGGACACAATGAACAGGACTTACCCACTGACTATCAGCAACGGGATAAATTATACCTGCCTCCAGAAGCTTTAGTATTTATTTTCTTACCACTTCTTTCAATTTAGGATTCAGACGTTGTTGAGGATCACGAACTAGTTTGGCATCTGCTTCCAAATTTATTTTATGTTGACATAGAGTGGGACTAATGCCCTTAAGATCATCAAGAGTATACCCAATAGTAGCACGGTGCTTCTTTAGAGTTTTCAATAATCTTTCTTCTTCATGCTCTGAAAGGTTAGCACTAATAATAACAGGATATATCTTCTTTTCATCAAGATAAGCATATTTAAGATTATCAGGCAATGGTTTAAGCTCAAACACGGGATCACCCTTAGGTGGAGGGGGATCCCCTAGGATTTCAACAGGCAAATTGTGTTTCAGCATAGGTTCTTGTTTAAAGAATACTTCATCTATTTCCCTTCTTTCATTCATAAACATATCATTCTCATGGTCTAGCAAATATTGTTCTAAAGGATCACTAGGAGGTACGACAATAGAAGCAAGACCAATAATTTCATCCTTACTAGGCAATTCTTCTTCACGGTGTTGTTTACTAAATTTAGTGAAATTAAATTCATGAGTCATATCATCCAACTCAATAGTAACAACATTCTTTTCGCATTCTATCCTAGCATTAACAGTGTTTAAGAAGGGTCTACCAAATATAGTGGGACAAAAGCTATCTTGTGGGGAACTAAGAACAAGAAAATCAGCAGGATATTTAGTTTTCCCGCACAAGACTTCAACATCTCTAACAATTCCCATTGCTGAAATAGTATCTCTAATAGCAAGTTTAATTGTGACATCAATATCTTCTAACTCAGCAAGTGCAATTTCATGCTTGATTTCTTTATACAAGTCATAAGGTATAACACTAGCACTAGCACCCATATCACATAAGCCATGATAACAATGATCTCCTATTTTAACAGAAATAACAGGCACGCCTACCACAGGTCTATGTTTATCTTTAGCACAAGGTTTATCAATTCTAGCAGTTTCACTACAGAACTAAATAACATGCCCATCAATATTATCAGACAAGTGCTCTTTAACAATAGCAATATTAGGTTCAACTTTAACTTGCTTAGGAGGTGTATATGTTTTAATATTGCTTTTACGAACCATAGTTGAAGCTTTAGCATGATCCTTTATTGTAACAGGGAAAGGTAGTTTCTCAACATAAGAAGTAGGAACAATAGGATCATTATAAGTGACAGTCTTTTCTTCACCTTTAATAGGTGCAGCTACTTTTACTTCTATGGGACGATGATATTTAAACCACTTCTCCTTAGGGAGATCAACATAAGTAGCAAAAGATTCACAGAAAGAAGCTACTATCTCAGAATCAAGTCCATATTTAGTGCTAAACTTATGGAAGATATCGGTATCCATAAGATTTAACAGAATCAAACTTAGGTGTCATACCTGACTCCTTACCATTGTCGAGGTCCCAATCTTCAGAGTTGCGTTTAATTCTATCCAATAAATTCCATTTAAATCCAATAGTCTTCATCATAAAAGAGCAAGCACAAGAAGTATCAAGCATGGTGCGATTGTTATCAGAAAGCTGAGCATAAATTTTTTGAAGAATTGTTTCTCTTGGAAGCTCATGGTTGGGGCATGAATATAACATTGATTTAAGCCTCCCCCAAGCTTGAGCAATGCTTTCTCCTTCGCGAGGCTAAAAATTATATATATAATTACGGTCACGATGAACAAGATGCATAGGGTAATACTTTTAATGAAATTCCAATTTCAATCTTCTATAGTTCCATGCGTCTCCCTTCAAAGATAAAGGGAAGAACTTCTTCTTAGCAACATCATCGGGTATACCTGCAAGCTTAAATAATCCACAAACTTCATCCACATATATTAGGTGTTCATCAGGATGCTTTGTTCCATCTCCTATAAAAGGATTAGGTAGCAGTTTTTCTATCATACCCGAAGGATACTCATAAGGAATTTCATTTTCATATTCATTTTCAATAGGTTCAGTAGGTTGAGGAGCAATTCTTTGCTCCACTGGTCAGGGTGAAGATACCCCGAACAAGCCCCTCAGAGGATTACTTTCCATAGTAATAAGTAACAGTAAATTTCAGCACACTATATAATTTTTTCCTTACCAAATTCCACCTACCAAAGGCGCTTCACTCCTCGGCAACGGCGCCAGAAAAGAGTCTTGATGACCCACAAGTATAGGGTATCTATCGTAGTCCTTTCGATTAGTAAGAGTGTCGAACCCAACGAGGAGCAGAAGGAAATGATAAATGGTTTTCAACAAGGTATTGTCTGCAAGTACTGAAATAAGTGGTAACAGATAGTTTTGTGATAAGATAATTTGTAACGAGCAACAAGTAACAAAAGTAAATAGAGTGCAGCAAGGTGGCCCAATCCTTTTTGTAGAAAAGGACAAGCCTAGACAAACTCTTATATAAGGAAAAGTGCTCCCGAGGACACATGGGAATATCGTGAAGCTAGTTTTCATCACGTTCATATGATTCGCGTTCGGTACTTTGATAATTGGACATGTGGGTGGACCGGTGCTTGGGTGTTGTTCTTACTTGAAAAAGCATCCCACTTATGAGTAACCTCTATTGCAAGCATCCACAACTACAACAAAAGTATTAAGGTAAACCTAACCATAGCATGAAACATATGGATCCAAATCAGCCCCTTACGAAGCAACACATAAACTAGGGTTTAAGCTTCTGTCACTCTAGGAACCCATCATCTACTTATGACTTCCCAATGCCTTCCTCTAGGCCCAAATAATGGTAAAGTGTTATGTAGTCGACGTTCACATAACACCACTAGAGGCTAGACAACATGCATCTCATCAAAATATCGAACGAATACCAAATTCACATGACTACTAATAGCAAGACTTCTCCCTTGTCCTCAGGAACAAACGTAACTACTCACAAAGCATAAACATGTTCATAATCAGAGGGGTATTAATATGCATATAGGATCTGAACATATGATCTTCCACCAATTAAAGAAACTAGCATCAACTACAAGGAGTAATTAACACCACTAGCAACCTACCAGCACAATCCCGGACTTAAGGACAAGAATCGGATACAAGAAATGAACTAGGGTTTTGAGATGAGATGGTGCTGATGAAGATGTTGATGGAGATTGCCCTCTCCCGATGAGAGGAGCGTTGGTGATGACGATGGCGATGATTTCCCCCTCCGGGAGGGAAGTTTCCCCGGCAGAACAGCTCTGCCGGAGCTCTAGATTGGATCCGCCAAGGTTCCGCCTCGTGGCAGCGGAGTTTCGCCCCAAAAGGTTGCTCATTATTTTTTTTCTCGGCGAAAGACTTCATATAGGAGAAGATGGTCATCGGAGAGCCACCAGGGGGGCCACGAGGTAGGGGGCGCGCCCTAGGGGGGGCGCCCCCACCCTCATGAGCAGGGTGTGGGCCCCCTGGTCTTCATCTTTGGCGAGGATTTTTCATTATTTATTATAAGGTATTCCGTGGAGTTTCAGGACTTTTGGAGTTGTGCAGAATAGGTCTCTAATATTTGCTCCTTTTCCAGCCCAGAATTCTAGCTGCGGGCATTCTCCCTCCTTATGTAAACCTTGTAAAATAAGAGAGAATAGACATAAGTATTGTGACATAATGTGAAATAACAGCCCATAATGGAATAAATATCGATATAAAAGCATGATGCAAAATGGACATACCAGCGGGACATCTCTGCTGCTTCCGCGGCACGGCCGGAGCAGTCTGCTGCATCGATGGTGTGGCGGGACCTCCGTGCTGCTTCAGCGGTGCGGCGGGACCTCTGTGCTGCTACTTCCGCGCGGCGGGAGATGTTGGCTGCTCTCGCAGCGAGGCGGGACATCTCTCGTGCTTCCGCTTCCATGCTCGCCTCTCCCTCGTGGCAATCTCTCGACCCAAAACTCACGCTGGCCTTGGCAGACGCAAGGGAAGGATGCTGAATGACTTGTTTGTTTTTGTGGATGAGGAGTTGAGGAGGAATGTGCAGTCATCTTGGCATACTAGTATTTATAACCGAGTACTAATATGCTCCTAAGTGGGAAACCATTTAGGTTGTGATTGGTGTGAATAGGTTTGCAATTCAATATACTCCCCTTTTGTAATGCCCCGCTTTGGAAAGGTGCATGCATGCAACCATTTCATTGGTTGCATTGAAAGCCATTGTTGTTGGTGCCATGGCTGAAAAATTAATATACTGCATGCGTGCTTTTTCATTGGCTGCATGCATGTGAGAGAGTGCATTGGGAGTGAAATGAAAGAATTAATGTGAGCAAATTACTATGTGTGAATATATTTCGAGATGGATCTAATCATAAATATGTTGTTATGTGAATGTTAATAATTTTTTGTATAAATTTGGTCAAAGTTGCATGAGATTGACTTCAGACAAACCTAATATGCAGAGTAAAAAGGACCAGAGGGAGTATCAAAAGGAGAGTCACGGCATGCATGCATGCATGCGTTGTAATTAATGCATCGGTAAACACAAATTATCGAAATATATCGAGTGTGGTGCTTTGATGTGTCGTGTCAACTTGTACATCAACGATAAGTTTGATTATCCTCTCCCTCGCGGACTTAACTGCACCTGCCTTTGGCTATATGACAGGTTGGCCGCACACCTGTCGGGCCCACTTGTCATACACACAAAGGCAGGAGAGTCCCTCCCTCGCCCATGAGCGTGGTGGCTGGCAAGACTAGGAGAAGCTTTCGCTACACGCTCTCCCTCCCGCACGCGGTGGACATGCAGCAGTTCAATCGGTGTCAGATGGCCAGAAGTGTACTGTAGTACTCCTCCAGTGCAGTAGTACTCCATCATTGTTCGACTTCCCGAAGAGGAGAAGAGACAAGCACAGCCCGGACGCTTGTGTGGCAGTTTCATGTGTAGAGTAGTCTAGGATAACGTGTACCGTGCCTGTAAGCTTAAAATCGTTGGGGTCGGCTCCATGCTATGTGACCGTCTCGAAGTTTTAAAAAAAATTAAAATAGTCTTCTGGCCCTACCTGACACCCTGGTGATTGTAGTTTGCACGCTCATCTGGTCAAGACAGGAATATATATTTTAATTTGTATTTTTTTGAAAAGGGGGGACTCCCCGGCCTCTGCATCAGAACGATGCATACGGCCACATATTTTTTAATTTGTGGTGGGTAAATGTTAGAGGTTGCAGCAAATATATTGTACACTGCGGGTCTTTCAGCCAAGTTTAGAGGCAAGCAAGTGGGGCCAGTGCTATGATGTGTCGCGTCAACTCGTACAACAAGGAGAAGCTTGATTTTACTACACGGCTTCTCCCTCACCCATGCGCGCGGTTGCTCGCATACGAGGACAGGCTTTTGCTTAGTAGTACTTCTACAACAAGCTATCCGTCCTGCTCGCGGTGGACGGACATGCAGCAGTGGATTCGACACTGTAGAAGCAGTAGTAGTAACATCATTGTTCGTCTTCTCGAAGAGGTGAAGAGCCCAGCGCAAACCGAACGTTGCGGTTGCGAACATTGGAGCACGCATATAGCCAGGCTCTTGCATGAGACAAAATTGCTATGTGAGCCCACTATTGTACTAGTACGTACAACTACTTGCTAGTAGCCCCACCACTCCAATCCATCTACTCCCAAGTCTCTACGCAACACTGCTCACTCCAATCCAAGACCAAGTGACCAGAAGCCACAAGCACCTATGGAGGCGATGGACTCGAGCGGCAGTCGGCTGTGCCAAATCATCCAAGGCGCCGGCCTACGGCCCCGCACCGCGCAGTGTTTCCAGACGGTGCTGGCGACCATAGGAATCGTTCACGCGGTCATCGCCGCCGCGGGAGGAAACCCACAGCTGCCGGCGGGGCCCGATCCTCTACCCGTGTCATTCTCTCCGACACAGCACCGGCTCGGGAGGTCCTCCGGCCCTTCTTCCTCCCTGCCGTATTGTCCGCAGATCTGATCTGCCGCCACCGACATCCCGACAACCCTCAGGTATAAGTTCTTCGAAAGCGGCCTTGCTCTACTGCCCCAGCTCCCCACGTGTCTACATGTGCATCTTTTTCTACTCCCATCAGCTCTTCCAAAGCCACCTAAATTTTTAGTATTATTAGAGGTAAAGCTACTTCATGCATTCGAATCTAGGGCTTTGTTCAAACAACGAAGAAAGGGGGGAAGTTGTAGCATGAATCTAGGACTTGATTCAAAGAGGAAATAATATGGTGAAAGTAGTAGAGACCGGATACCCAACCGGTCTCTTGGTTGAAAAGGGAAATAATGGGAAAACGAAGTACAAACTGGATAAGGAACCGATCTATTATTGGTTGAAAAAAGGATAGAAAGTCGCGGCTGGTGGACAAGTCAACAGAGTATGTCCAGGATTAGATTTGCTGCCATCACATAGTAAAAGGTCGCCAGGATTAGATTTGCTGCCCTCACATAGTAAAAGGTCTCAGGATTAGATTTGCTGCCCTCACATAGTAAAAGGTCTCAGGATTAGATTTGCTGCCCTCACATAGTAAAAGGTCTCTAGGATTAGATTTGCTGCCCTCACATAGTAAAAGGTCTCCAGGATTAGATTTGCTGCCCTTACATAGTAAAAGGTCTCCAGGATTAGATTTGCTGCCCTCACATAGTACAAGGTCTCCAGGATTAGGTTTGCTGCCCTCACATAGCATGAATAAACTCGGCATCAGCACTTTATGCCTCCTTGTAGGTACATTGTGCTAATGCGTCCACTGTCGCATGTCCTTATACCAACCTTTTGTTGTTGTTAATGTAAGGGCGCATGTAAAATGAAGCGATCACACTGTTACCTTAGGGACATGTCTAACCAGTGTTATTGTTAATCTAATGCCTCTAGTGATAAGATGCAATTAAACTGTGTTACAAATGGCACTCCTACTGTTTTCCCCAGTATGATAAGTAAGTTGCTCCTTTACGCCGCTGAGTGTCCTGGTGTCCTCATGGTCCCATGCCCTTAAACCAACTCTTTAGCTGCTGTTGATTTACTGTGTCTGGTAAACAAGCAATGTCACCATTAAAGTAATCCCATATTTGAGGAATCTCATTGTTGATCGTAATGCTTATGGCAACATGAAGCATTATTGCTGACGTTTTAAAATTTCTACTGTCCTTGCGTGATTGCCATGAACATAATTAAGATGCTTCTTTTCATTTTGTATATGTTTCGTATATTCTTATTGACCAGCAACTGTTTACTTTCTATCTTTTTGTGCAGATAGGGATATCCGTTTCACCTTGTTGCTATTGTGACCTTTTGGTGAACTGCACAAAACACTTTTTTGGAATGAGTGTCTTGTGCAGTTCAACAAAAATGTCACGTGGGAAACATCTCTCAATTTTGGTGGAACTGCACAAAATGGTGATTGGAGTTTCCAAAATATTCGTCAAGTTCTGCTGGTAATCTTGTGCAACATTTTATTAGCCTTTGCAGGATGGAGCCGTCACTGTCACCACAATGGCACTTTATTTTAGTGGAACTGCAAAAAAGGATAAGAAAATTATAGTTGCACCTTACATGAGCCGGACAGTCAACCTTAATGTTCCTCAATTTTAGTGCAACTACTAAAGAAGAACCTGCCAGCTCACAAGAGCAAGTACTTCTTGCTATCTGAATGATGCAATCTTTGCTTCATTTCAGGTGAACTACAGAAAAAGGCGCATGAATTGAATCATGGAACTCCAGGCAGACCTCATCCAAGTAGAGCTGGGGGTTGAGTTCAAGGAGACCGCTATTAAAGAGAAATCATGCTCTCCTGTCTCCTTTTTTGTGTTGTGCAAACAAGAATACTCAACTACAGATGTTCCGACGGTCAAGAGCATTCGCCAAGTTCTTCGATTGTATGACATGGCTAGCCAAGATGGATTTAATCCCGATATTCACTTTATCAAAAGGCTCTAATGGGTTGGTTCTGAATCTTGCAAGCTGGGAATCAGTGAGATGTGTAGGCATCTTTGTTGTACTTATTTGAATCTTATTTGTTGGTTCTGAATCTTGCAAGCTAGGAATCAATGAGATGTGTAGGCTTCTTTGTTGTACTTATTATTTGGATCTTATTTGTTGGTTCTGAATATTGCAAGCTGGGAATCAATGAGATGTGTAGGCATCTTTGTTGTACTTATTATTTGGATCTTATTTGTTGGTTCTGAATCTTGCAAGCTGGGAAACACAGCATGATGATGTAGAGGACAACAACCATAACAAACAGTTCAAACTTAGTAATATTATCTTTGTGAAAGTGCGAAAAATGTGTTGATCGTGTGCGTCCTGAGAATAATAATTCTAATTGTTGTGCATGTTGATCCTGTGGCACTGATAGAACGAGCGAATGCATTGCTTGTTTTAAGTATAAATTTCTATTAGAGCTAATTGAATTTAAGTACAGTGACCACTAACTCCTGTTATTACAGTACCAATACAGACCCGCTCGTGAACCGACGTGTGGCCGAGGGTGCATCTTCTGCCGGGCGTGCAGCGGACGAGGGAGGGGTAGTAACTGTTGTCGCCTGTACACACTCAGCTTACTATTCAATCTAGTTCCCCAAGAGCTGAAAAATGAACTGCTGCCGCCGCCTACACACTGGTTCACTCGAAGAGACTCCAATGGCGATCCGAGGGGTGAGCCTGCTGGATGTGGACTTCAGCAAGGAGTTCCCCTTTGAGTTCGCCGTTCAGTCCTATGGCTGCACCAAGTTGAATGTGATGTACACCAACGATACAGACTCGGTGAAGCTCTGCCTTGCCTCAGTCCTATGGCTGCACCAGGTTCTGGAGCATTCGCCCATTTCATCGGCAGCGCCGACTACACCTTTGCTACGGTGGAGAGAAGAAAGAACGCGATGATTCGGCCATCTGGTGCAACAAGCTTGTCGACATCCAGAAGCAATACAAGATGATCAGCAACGGGCAGGAGAAGGACTCCGTGGTTGACCTCGCTGAGACCATCATCGACCCCTAATACGCCAACATGAAAGAAGATGACCTGAACACGTGGGAGGTACCTCTGAATCTAGCCTACATAACCTACACGGCCAAGGACGCATACGCATGCTACGACATGTACAGGCAGATCTTGGACATGAGGGCGTGTCTGCTTCCCGTAACCAACGAGTACACGGACAGCCGCAGCATCATGATCAAGCGTGCCAGGAAGGTCTAGATGTTGTACTTTATCTGTTTATAAGCACCTTTATCATCTGAGTGTTTCATGCATTAGCCTATGTGTCTTAATTATCTGTTTTGTCCGAAATATTTCTTTTAAGAACCGATTAACCTGATTGCTTTTTTTAGTGGCTATTTGCTTATGTATGTAAACTAGTTCACTTGTCCGTAAAAAAAACTAGTTCACTCAGCTACCGTGCTTTGAATCTCCTTCCTCCCAACATATTCCCATCCTCAGGTGGACCCAACAGGTCTCTGAATTTTCTCCCACTTTCTTTTCCGAGGTAAACTGAGTTTTCTCCCAGTACTTTCCCCTAGAACCAACTCAATTGTCCCACGTCTAGCCTAAAAATAATAATACCCCACATACTACTAACTCATCAAATTAAAATGATATTTTATTTCGTAAGTTGAAAGTTCTTACAAAATAATAATAATAATTGTTTATATATAACTTGGCAAGTTAACTCCTAGTGATTGCGTACATAAGCCTGCAAAGATTTTACTAACGTGCAATCATGTGTTTATGTTTTTATAACATTTCTCCGTCTAGCCCAACATGATATTTTCACCCAGCCCAGCAAGTCCACGGATTTTGAGAAAAATGCAAATGGGATTTAAACGGGCTGCATAGATGCTACATCATTGTTTCACCCAGCCCACCAAATGGACTAAAAAACAAATGGACTGGCTGACATGTGGGCCAGTAGGTCAAAGCCTAAGAAGGCGTTGGATTTACATCCAACGGCCGGCATTCTTCTTCAATCTCTCGTTTTCTTGCTCCAGCTGCCCAAAGTAGCGTCGGTCGTGCCGCTTGCTCTTGCCTCTCGTGGCCGGCTGTGATGCCGCGGAGGCCTCACCGCCCCCTACTATTCCCACCGCTAGCCAGGGTATCCCTCTAGTCGCCCACACCCCCTGTTATTCTGCGGCGATGGCTACCTCACGCCGCAGCCGAACCAGTGAACCCTCGTACTCCTCTCCGCGTGGGCATCCACTGCCGCGTCTTCCCCGGCTCTGCGTCGTCCCCTTCCTAGGCCTCGCCGTTGTCCACTGCCTTGGTGCTCTCGGCGCGGCATGGTCAATGTGGTCAACGACTGACTTCCATCGGAAGAGTACTGTATGTGGAGTGGCTGACAGCTGGGTCCACGGCCACAACCCAGTTTTTTTGTGATTTGCCAAGTAAGTTGCTTTGTCAGGCCTGTTGGGCTGCAAATCTTTCAAGATGAGGAGAGCTTCATTCGGCTGGCCGAGAAAATGGCCTATCACTAATGAGAAATGGGATGTACATTTTTAAAACACATCAAGCCGGCAATTAGTTTCAAATATCTTTTTTCATTTCGAGATTTTAAATTACATTAATTTTTATGCGTGGCGAATTTGTTGGATTTTATATTGATATACATTTATTTTTAAAATCAGTTTGAATGTGAGTCGAAATTTCGGGATTAAAAACAGTTCGGACCGCACCGAAATATGCAAAATTTCGTATAATTTTTTAACCGTGGCCACAATATGGGCTGTAATGCTAACAAAAAGAGTATCGGCTCCAAATAAACCTTAAGAATTAGCAAATGGGCTGTAAATTATTAGAAATAATGGCAGATGGGCTGTATGCTGTTTTCCATAGATTTGAGGCTTTCCCAAAAAAAGGTTGACGCACAAGCAGTGACTGTTGGATGTCCATCGAACGGCTGTCGTGCTTCTTCAATCTCTGCTCTTCCTGCTCCAGCCGCTCAAACAAGCTCTAGCGGGACTGCCTGCTCCCTCCTCCCCGCGGTCGGCTATGCTGCCGCACAGGCCTCACCTCCCCACCGTACTCCCATCGCTGCCTAGCGATCCTTCTACTAACCCACACCTGCTGTTATTCTCCGGCGACGGCAGACGAACCAGTAAACCCTCGTACAGTCGTACTCCCCTCCGCGTGGGAAACAACTACCGAGTCTTCCCTGCCTCCGTGTCGTTCCCTTCCTAGGCCTCGCCGTATTCCACCGCCCTGGTGCTCTTGGCGCGGCCTGGTCAACGTGGTCAATGACCGACATGCATCTGAAGTGGACTGTACATGGAGAGGCCGACAGCTGGGTCCACGGCCACACGCAAGGAAATGCCTCCTTATTACGCGCAAAATAATGATTCCTCCACCTAACATCAGGGACCCACCGAAAGGGCCTCCGTATTTCTTGAAAAAAACGTTACCGTCGCTGATAGCTCGGACCCACCAGCTATATCTTCGCACGCAAGGAAGTTCCTCCTTATTACGCACAAAAATGAATACTCCCCATGTTAGCTAGGACCCAGTATAGTGGCAGGCTTACTTGTGGGCCTACTAAGTTGATGGGGACGGAGGGCTTTGTCAACTTAGTCAATATGCACGATTCTAGCTCCAGTGACCGTACGATGTCCATCCAACGGCCATAGTGCTTCTTCAACCTCTGGTCTTCTTGCTCCAGCCGCCCAAACCAGTGCCGGTCCTGCCTTGTGCTCCTGCCTCCCGTGGCCGGCTGCGATGCGGCAGAGGCCTCACCACCCCCTACTACTCCCACCGCTGGCCAGGCCATCCCTCTACTCACCCACACCCCCTGTTATTCTGGGGCGACGACAGCCTCACACTGCAGCGAACCAGTGAACCCTCATACTCCTCTACGCGTGGGCATCCACTACCGCGTCTTCCCTGACTCCGCGTCATCCCCTAGCTAGGCCTCGCCGTCGTCCACTGCCCTGGTGCTCTCGGCACGGCGTGGTCAACGTCGTCAAGGAATGGCTTCCATCGGACGTGGACTATATGTGGAGAGGCTGACAGCTGGGTCCACGGCTGCAGCAAGGAAGTGCCTCCTTTTTACGTGCAAAATAATTATTCCTCCACCTGACAACGTGGACCCACCGGATGGGCCATCGTACTTCGCGAAAAAAACGTTTGCCCCTGACTGCTGGGACCCACCAGCTACATCTTCGCACGCAAGGAAGTGCGTCCGGGCAAAAAAACGAGTCGCCCCACTGACTGCTGGGACCCACCAGCTACATCTTCGTAGGCAAGGAAGTGTCTAAGAGTCGGGACCCACCTGGTCGAAGCGTACATAGCATTGTCATTCTGGTCGCGAACGTGTACGTACATATATACTGGTGGATGTAGAGGCACGCACGTGTCGTAGTAGAGGCGCGTACGTGTCATAGTAGAGGCGCGCACGTAGCATGTACACGTACGTACAGCGACCAGGGTGCAAGAAAGAAAATACGGCCACGTACGTACATGGCTGGGTCGGAACAGATAAACAGCGTCGTCGTCGTGTTCATGGGGAGGCAATGGAATGCGTCGTGTTCATGGGGAGGCAACGGAATGCGTCGTGTTCATCGGGAGGCAACGGAATGCGTCGTGTTCATCGTGAGGCAACGGAATGCGTCATGTTCATCGGGAGGCAACGGAACGCGTGGGAGCCAACCGGCTGGGTCGGAACGGAATGCGTGGTCATGTTCATCGGGAGGGCTTGGATGGAACAGGCGATGGAAACGAGACCTGGCGTACCGCACAACGGAGGAAACGGACCTCCAACGTTCGGAACGGGGTCCTGTTGATCGGGAGGGGTCTGGCGTACCGCAAAACAGAGGAAACGGACCTCCTACGGTCGAAACAGGGTCCTGTTGATCGGGAGGGGTGTGGCGTACCGCAAAACGGACGAAACGGACCTCCTACGGTCGAAACGGGGGTCCTGTTGATTGAGAGGGGTGTGGCGTACCGCAAAACGGACAAAACGGACTTGTGTTGGAGCGCTACGGTCGAAACGGGGGTCCTGTTCATCGGGAGGGGTGTCGCATACCACCGTCGACCTCCTCCAGCCTCCACGGCTACCGTCGACCTCCTCCAGCCTCCACGGGCTCCTGTTCATCCAGCCTCCACCGCGCGCTACTCCACCGGCTACAGTTCAACCACCCGTCCACGGGCACCCCTCCACCATCTACTGTTCATCCAGCACTCCACACCACGGGGTCCTGTTCAACCACCCCTCCACGGGCACCCCTCCACCGTCTACTGTTCATCCAACCCTCCACCACGGGATCCTGTTCATCCAGAGGCAACGCCACTGCTCACTGTTCATCAAACCACCCCTGCAACACTCATTGTTCATCCCAGAGGCAGCATCGATCGGCTTCAGTTAGCAGCAGTAGAGAAGGAATCACTCGATCGGTTTCAGTTAACAGCCGTCGATCGATCGCTCGGGTTCAGTAACGCGTAGCCTGCAGTGCAATCGCTCGGGTTCAGTTAGAGCCCAATGCCTCGCTCGGGTTCAGTTAGAGCCAACGCCTCGCACACACGCGCGTACGTGTACAAGAGAAACACACATCACTCAGCCCCCGACCTCCCACCATAACTGGGAACTCCCCGAAATTTTCCTCCCTCTCGCTTCTACCACGGTTTTTTCCGTCATGGACGGCCCAAAGAATGACATGCAGCTGCGTCTCCGGCCCGCCCAGGACGAAAAGCCCATTTTCTGTCATGACTTTTTGTCATAGAAGTAGGAGCTGACCACATCTATGATGATACCGGGTTTTGTCACAATTATCGTCATAGAAGTGTCATATGTATGACAGGAAAAAAAATCGTTCGACCCAAAATGTCACGGATGTGTCTTTTTTTGTAGTGAAAGTGCCTCCCGCGGCCGAGTCTAAAAGATTTCTAGAAGCAAAATTCAATCCGGCATATAAATTTTGTATAATCATCCACAAATTCAAACCATGAGTAGGGCAATTATGTATCATTAATTTCATCCTCTCCCAAGCTTGTGCAACATGTTCATGATCAAGTTGCTTAAAATTCATAATATCGTTTCTAAGAGAGATGATCTTAGCAGGAGGAAAATACTTAGAGATAAAAGAATCTTTGCACTTTTTCCAAGAATCGATACTATTTTTTGGCAAAGACGAAAACCAAGCATTAGCACGATCTTTTCAGCGAAAAAGGAAATAGCTTCAATTTAACAATATCATTATCCACACCTTTCTTCTTTTGCATATCACATAGATCAACGAAGCTATTTAGATGGGTAGCGACATCTTCACTAGGAAGGCTGGAAAACGGATCTTTCATAACAAGATTCAGTAAGGCAACATTAATTTCACAAGATTCAGCATCATTGTCGTTGGGATTGGTAAAGTCACACAATTTAGTGTTATCCTGAGCCATCGTGACAAGAAAGCAAACTGAGACACAAGCAAACAAAAAGCAAGCGGGAAAAAAGAGGCAAATAGAGGAAGAGAGGGAGGATAGAGAGAGAGGGCGAATAAAACAGCAAGGGTGAACTGGGGGAGAGGAAAACAAGAGGCAAATGGGAAATAATGTAATGCAGGAGATAAGGGTATGTGATGGGTACTTGGTATGTTGACTTTTGGGTAGACTCCCCGGCAACGGCGCCAAAAATTCTTCTTGCTACCTCTTGAGCATTGCGTTGGATTTCCTTGAAGACGAAAGGAGATGCAGCAAAGTAGCGTAAGTATTTCCCTCAGTTTTTGAGAACCAAGGTATCAATCCAGTAGGAGGCTACGCGCGAGTCCCTCGTACCTGCACAAAACAAATAACTCCTCGCAACCAACGCGATAAGGGGTTGTCAATCTCTTCACGGTCACTTATGAGAGTGAGATCTGATAGATATGATAAGATAATATTTTTGGTATTTTTGTGATAAAGATGCAAAGTAAAATAAAAGCAAAGTAAAAAGCAATGGAAATAAATAAGTATTGGAAGATTAATATGATGAAGATAGACCCCGGGGCCATAGGTTTCACTAGTGGCTTCTCTCAAGAGCATAAGTATTTTACGGTGGGTGAACGAAGTACTGTTGAGCAATTCACAGAATTGAGCATAGTTATTAGAATATCTAGGTATGATCATGTATATAGGCATCACATACGAGACAAGTAGACCGACTCCTGCCTGCATCTACTACTATTACTCCACTCATCGACCGCTATCTAGCATGCATCTAGAGTATAAAGTTCATGAAAATAGAGTAACGCCTTAAGTAAGATGACATGATGTAGAGGGATAAATTCATGCAATATGATAAAAATCCCATATTGTTATCCTCGATGGCAACAATGTAATACGTGCTTTGCTACCCCTACTGTCACTAGGAAAGGACATCGCAAGATTGAACCCAAAGCTAAGCACTTCTCCCATTGCAAGAAAGATCAATCTAGTAGGCCAAACCAAACTGATAATTCGAAGAGACTTGCAAAGATAACCAATCATACATAAAAGAATTTAGAAGAGATTCAAATATTGTTCATAGATAATCTTGATCATAAACCCACAATTCATTGGTCTCAACAAACACACCGGAAAAAGAAGATTGCATCGAATAGATATCCACAAGAGAGGGGGAGAACATTGTATTGAGATCCAAAAAGAGAGAAGAAGCCATCTATCTAATAACTATGGACCCGAAGGTCTGAAGTAAACTACTCACACTTCATCGGAGAGGCTATGATATTGATGTAGAAGCCCTCCATGATGGATGCCCCCTCCGACGGAGCTCTGGAACAGGCCCCAAGATGGGATCTCATGGATACAGAAAGTTGTGGCGGTGGAATTAGGGTTTTGGCTCCGTATCTGATCGTTTGGGGGTACGTAGGTATATATAGGAGGAAGAAGTACGTCGGTGGAGCAACAGGAGGCCCACGAGGGTGGAGGGCGCGCCTGGTGGGGGGGGGGGGGGGGGTAGGCGCGCCCCCTACCTCGTGGCCTCCTAGTTTGTTTCTTGATGTAGGGTCTGATACGTCTCCAACGTAACTATAATTTTTGATTGCTCCATGCAATATTATCTACTGTTTTGGACATTATTGGCCTTGATTATCCACTTTTATATTACTTTTGGGACTAACCTATTAACCGGAGGCCCAGCCCAGAATTGCTGTTTTTTGCCTGTTTTAGGGTTTCGAAGAAAAGGAATATCAAACGGAGTCCAAACGGAATGAAACCTTTGGAAACATGATTTTCTCATCAGATAAGATCCAGGAGACTTGGACCCTCCGTCAAGAAAGCCACGAGGCGGTCACGAGGGTGGAGGGCGCCCCCCCCTAGGGCGCGCCCCCCTGCCTCGTGGGCCCCTCGAAGCTCCACAACCGTACTTCTTCCTCCTATATATATCCACGTACCCCCAAACAATCAGATACGGAGCGAAAAACCTAATTCCACCGCCGCAACTTTCTGTATCCACGAGATCCCATCTTGGGGCCTGTTTCGGAGCTCCGCCGGAGGGGGCATCGATCACGGAGGGCTTCTACATCATCATCCAAGCCCCTCCGATGAAGTGTGAGTAGTTTACTTCAGACCTACGGGTGCATAGCTAGTAGCTATATGGCTTCTTCTCTCTTTTTGGATCTCAATACAATGTTCTCCCCCTCTCTCGTGGAGATCTATTTGATGTAATCTTCTTTTTGCGGTGTGTTTGTTGAGACCGATGAATTGTGGGTTTATGATCGAGTCTATCTATGAATAATATTTGAATCTTCTCTGAATTCTTTTATGTATGATTGGTTATCTTTGCAAGTCTCTTCAAATTATCAGTTTGGTTTGGCCTACTAGATTGGTTGTTCTTGCCATGGGAGAAGTTCTTAGCTTTGGGTTCGATCTTGCGGTGTCCTTTCCCAATGACAGAAGGGGCAGCAAGGCACGTATTGTATCGTTGCCATCGAGGATAACAAGATGGAGTTTTTATCATATTGCATGAAACTATCCCTCTACATCATGTCATCTTGCTTAAGGCGTTACTCTGTTTTTAACTTAATACTCTAGATGCATGCTGGATAGCGGTCGATGAGTGGAGTAATAGTAGTAGATGCAGAATCGTTTCGGTCTACTTGTCTCAGACATGATGCCTATATACATGATCATACCTAGATATTCTCATAACTATGCTCAATTCTTTCAATTGCTCAATAGTAATTTCTTCACCCACCGTAGAATAATTATGCTCTTGAGAGAAGTCACTAGTGAAACCTATGGCCCCCGGGTCTCTTTCTCATCATATCAATCTCCATCACTTTATTATTGCTTTGCTTTTACTTTTTACTTTGCATCTCTATACCAAATAATACCAAAAATATTATTTATCATCTCTATCAGATCCCACTTTCGTAAGTGACCGTGAAGGGATTGACAACCCCAAAGCGCATTGGTTGCATTGAGCTATTATTTTTGTGTAGGTACGAGGGACTCGAGCGTAGCCTCCTACTGGATTGATACCTTGGTTCTCAAAAACTGAGGGAAATACTTATGCTACTTTGCTGCATCATCCTCTCCTCTTCGGGGAAATCCAACGCAGTGCTCAAGAGGTAGAAGAAGAATTTCTGGCGCCGTTGCCGGGGAGTCTGCGCAAAAGAAAACATACCAAGTACCCATCACAATCCCTATCTCCCGCATTACATTATTTGCCATTTGCCTCTCATTTTCCTCTCCCCCAATTCACCCTTGCCGTTTTATTCGCCCTCTCTCTCTCTCTCTCTGTCCACCCTCTCTCTCTATTTGCCTCTTTTTGCCCGTTTGCTTTTTGTTTGTTTGTGTGTTAGTTTGCTTGTTTGTCGCGATGGCTCAAGATAATACTAAATTGTGTGACTTCACCAATACCAACAATAATGATTTCCTTAGCACTCTGATTTCTCCTCTTACCGATGCTGAATCTAGTGAAATTAATACTGCTTTGCTGAATCTTGTCATGAAAGATCCGTTCTCCGGCCTTCCTAGTGAAGATGCCGCTACCCATCTTAATAGCTTCGTTGATTTGTGTGACATGCAAAAGAAGAAAGATGTCGATAATGATATTGTTAAATTAAAGCTATTTCCTTTTTCTCTTATAGATCGTGCTAAAGCTTGGTTTTCATCTTTGCCTAAAAATAGTATTGATTCATGGAACAAGTGCAAAGATGCTTTTATCTCTAAGTATCTTCCTCCCACTAAGATCATCTCTCTTAGAAACGATATTATGAATTTTAAACAACTTGATCATGAACGTGTTGCCCAAGCTTGGGAGAGAATGAAATTAATGATACGTAATTGCCCTACTCATGGTTTGAATTTGTGGATGATTATACAAAAAATTTATGCCGGATTGAATTTTGCTTCTAGAAATCTTTTAGATTCAGCCGCGGGAGGCACTTTTATGGAAATCACTTTAGGAGAAGCTACTAAACTCCTAGATAATATTATGGTTAATTATTCTCAATGGAATACTGAAAGATCAACTAAAAAGGTGCATGCGATAGAAGAAATTAAAGTTTTGAGTGGAAAGATGGATGAACTTATGAAATTATTTGCTAATAAGAGTGTTTCTTCTGATCCTAATGATATGCCCTTGTCTACTTTCATTGAGAATAATAATGAATCTATGGATGTGAATTTTGTTGGTAGGAACAATTTTGGTAACAACGCGTATAGAGGAAATTTCAATCCTTGGCCTTATCCTAGTAATCCCTCTAATAATTATGGTAATTCCTACAACAATTCTTATGGAAATTGTAATAAGATTCCCTCTGATTTTGAATCTAATATAAAACAATTTATTTCTTCGCAAAAGAATTTTAATGCCATGATTGAAGAAAAATTGCTTAAGATTGATGATTTGGCTAGGAACATTGATAGAATTGCTCTTGATGTTGATTCTTTGAAACTTAGATCTATTCCACCTAAGCATGATATCAATGAGTCTCTCAAAGCCATGAGAATTTTCATTGACGAGTGCAAAGAAAGAACCGCTAGGATGCGTGCTAAGAAAGAAGCCTTTATAAAAGGGTGTTCTTCTAGTTCCTATGAAAATAATGATGAAGATATAAAAGTTAATGATGTGTCCCCTATCAAATCTTTGTTTTGCAATATGAATCTTGATAATGATGGGACTGAATATGATCCACCTTTACATAGAAGGCGTTCTAAGAATTTGGAATTTGTTGATCTTGATGCTAAATTTGATAAAAGTGGGATTGAAGAAATTAAAATCCTAGATGTTGCTAAACCCACTATTATGGATTTCAAGGAATTTAATTATGAAAATTGCTCTTTAATTGATTGTATTTCCTTGTTGCAATCCATGCTAAAATCTCCTCACGCTTATAGTCAAAATAAAGCATTTACTAAACATATCGTTGATGCCTTGATGCAATCTTATGAAGAAAAACTTGAATTGGAAGTTTATATCCCTAGAAAACTTTATGATGAGTGGGTACGAGGGACTTGAGCGTGGCCTCCTACTGGATTGATACCTTGGTTCTCAAAAACTGAGGGAAATACGTACGCTACTCTGCTGCATCATCCCTTCCTCTTCGGGGAAAACCAACGCAAGCTCAAGACGTAGCAAGAAGGATTTCTGGCGCCGCTGCCGGGGAGTCTATGCAAAAAGTCAACACACCAAGTACCCATCACAATCCCTATCTCTTGCATTACATTATTTGCCATTTGCCTCTCGTTTTCCTCTCCCCCCAATTCACCCTTGCCGTTTTATTCGCCCTCTCTCTCTCTATCCTCCCTCTCTATTTGCCTCTTTTTGTCCGTTTGCTTTTGTTTGCTCATGTGTTAGATTGCCTGTTTGTCGCGATGGCTCAAGATACTACCAAATTATGTGACTTCACCAATACCAATAATAATGATTTCCTTAACACTCATATTGCTCCTCTTACTGATGCTGAATCTTGTGAAATTAATACTGCTTTCTTGAATCTTGTTATGAAAGATCAATTCGAGGTCTTGCGCTAGCTACAGATTACTACAGAGTGTTCTGTTTTTGACAGATTCTGTTTTTCGTGTGTTGTTTGCTTATTTTGATGAATCTATGGCTAGTAAAATAGTTTATAATCCATAAAGAAGTTGGAATAAAGTAGGTTTAACACCAATATATAATTAAAGAATGATTTCATTACAGTACCATGAAGTGGTCTTTTGTTTTCTTTCGCTAACGGAGCTCACGAGTTTTCTATTTTGAGTTTTGGGTTGTGAAGTTTTCAAGTTTTGGGTGAATTCTTTTGATGGATCATGGAACAAGGAGTGGCAAGAGCCTAAGCTTTGGAATGCCCATGGCACCCCCAAGATAATCCAAGTACACCAAAAGTCAAAGCTTGGGGATGCCCCGGAAGGCATCCCCTCTTTCGTCCACTTCCATCGGTAATTTACTTGGAGCTATATTTTTATTCACCAACATGATATGTGTTTTGCTTGGAGCGTCTTGTATTATTTGTGTATTTGTGTCTTAGTATTCCACAATCATCCTTTCTGTACACACCTTTTGAGAGAGCCATACATGAATTAAAATTTGATAGAATACTCTATGTGCTTCACTTATATCTTTTGAGCTAAGTAGTTTTGCTCTATGTGCTTCACTTATATCTTTTGAGCTAGATAATTTTGCTCTATATGCTTCACTTATATCTTTTGAGCATTTTAATTTTGCTCTATGTGCTTCACTTAGATCTTTTAGAGCACGGTGGTGGATTTGTTTTAAAGAAACTATTGATCTCTCATGCTTCACTTAAATTATTTTGAGAGTCTCTTAATAGCATGGTAATTTGCTTAATAATAATATGCTTGGTATTCAAGATTTGTGAAACTTTCTTTTGAGTGTGTTGAATACTAAGAAAAGATTGAAGCATGATAATTGTTTTGAGATATGGAGGTGATAATATTAAAGTCATGCTAGTTGAGTAGTTGTGAATTTAAAGAATACTT
Source organism: Triticum urartu (assembly GCF_056163025.1). Classification (NCBI taxonomy): domain Eukaryota; kingdom Viridiplantae; phylum Streptophyta; class Magnoliopsida; order Poales; family Poaceae; genus Triticum; species Triticum urartu. The sequence continues at coordinate 448,098,690 of NC_141878.1, read as the reverse complement.
GTGTTAAAGTTTGTGATTCCCGTAGCATGCATGTATGGTGAACTGTTATGTGACGAAGTCGGAGCATGATTTGTTTATTTGATTGTCTTCCTTATGAGTGGCGGTCGGGGACCAGCGATGGTCTTTTCCTACCAATCTATCCCCCTAGGAGCATGCGCGTAATACTTTGCTTTGATAACTTCTAGATTTTTGCAATAAGTATATGAGTACTTTATGACTAATGTTGAGTCCATGGATTATACGCACTCTCACCCTTCCACCTTTGCTAGCCTCTCTAATACCGCGCACCTTTCGCCGGTATCATACACCTACCATATACCTTCCTCAAAACAGCAACCACACCTACCTATCATGGCATTTCCATAGCCATTCCGAGATATATTGCCATGCAACTTTCCACCATCTAGTTCATCATGACACATTCATCATTGTCATATTGCTTAGCATGATCATGTAGTTGACATAGTATTTGTGGCAAAGCCACCATTCATAATTTCTTCATACTTGTCACTCTTGATTCATTGCATATCCCGGTACACCGCCGGAGGCATCCATATAGAGTCATACTTTGTTTTAGAATCGAGTTGTAATCATTGAGTTGTAAATAAATAAAAGTGTGATGATCATCATTCAATAGAGCATTGTCCCAAAAAAAGAGAGAAAGGCCAAAGAAAAAAAGAAGGCGCAAAAAAAAGAAAATAAATAAAAGGGGGCAATGCTACTATCCTTTTTTTCCACACTTGTGCTTCAAAGTAGCACCATGATATAGCAAGTCTCATATATTGTGCTTCAAAGTAGCACCATGTTCTTCATATAGAGAGTCTCTCATGTTATCACTTTCATATACTAGTGGGAATTTTACATTATAGAACTTGGCTTGTATATTCCAATGACGGGCTTCCTCAAATTACCCTAGGTCTTCGTGAGCAAGCAAGTTGGATGCACACCCACTTAGTTTCTTTTGTTGAGCTTTCATACATTTATAGCTCTAGTGCATCCGTTGCATGGCAATCCCTACTCACTCACATTGATATCTATTGATGGGCATCTCCATAGCCCGTTGATACGCTTAGTTGATGTGAGACTATCTTCCCCTCCTTTTTGTCTTCTCCACAACCACCATTCTATTCCACCTATAGTGCTATATCCATGGCTCACGCTCATGTATTGCGTGAAGATTGAAAAAGTTTTGAAAAAATTAGAGTATGAAACAATTGCTTGGCTTGTCATCGGGGTTGTGCATGATTTAAATACTTTGTGTGGTGAAGATGGAGCATAGCCAGACTATATGATTTTGTAGGGATAACTTTCTTTGGCCATGTTATTTTGAGAAGACATAATTGCTTTGTTAGTATGCTTGAAGTATTATTATTTTTATGTCAATATAAACTTTTGTCTTGAATCTTTCTACTCTGAATATTCATACCACAATTAAGAAGATTTGCATTGAAATCATGCCAAGTAGCACTCCGCATCAAAAATTCTCTTTTTATCATTTACCTACTCGAGGACGAGCAGGAATTAAGCTTGGGGATGCCTGATACGTCTCCAACGTATCTATAATTTTTGATTGCTCCATGCTATATTATCTACTGTTTTGGAATATATTGGGCTTTATTTTCCACTTTTATATTATTTTTGGGACTAACCTATTAACCGGAGGCCCATCCCAGAATTGTTGTTTTTTGCCTATTTCAGTGTTTCGAAGAAACGGAATATCAAACGGAGTCCAAACGAAATAAAATCTTCGGGAACGTGATTTTCTCACCGAACGTGATCCAGGAGACTTGGACCCTGCTCCAAGGAACAAAAGAGGCGGTCACGAGGGTGGGGGCGCCCCCCTTAGGGCGCGCCCCCTGCCTTGTGGGCCCCTCGTTGCTCCTCCGGCATACTTCTTCCTCCTATATATACACACGTACCCCCAAATGATCAGAACAGGAGCCAAAATCCTAATTCCACCACCGCAACTTTCTGTATCCACGAGATCCCATCTTGGGGCCTGTTCCGGAGCTCCGCCGGAAGAGGGCCGTCATCACGGAGGGCTTCTACATCATCCTAGCCCCTTCGATGAAGTGTGAGTAGTTTACCTCAGACCTTCGGGTCCATAGTTAGTAGCTAGATGGCTTCTTCTCTCTCTTTGAATCTCAATACAAAGTTCTCCCCCTCTCTTGTGGAGATCTATTCGATGTAATCTTCTTTTTGGGTGTGTTTGTTGAGACCGATGAATTGTGGGTTTATGATCAAGTCTATCTATGAATAATATTTGAATCTTCTCCGAATTCTTTTATGTATGATTGGTTATCTTTGCAAGTCTCTTTGAATTATCCGTTTGGTTTGGCCAACTAGATTGGTAGTTCTTGCCATGGGAGAAGTGCTTAGCTTTGGGTTCGATCTTGCGGTGTCCATACCCAGTGATAGAAGGGGCAGCAAGGCACGTATTGCATCGTTGCCATCGAGGATAACAAGATGGCGTTTATTTCATATTGCATGAATTTATCTCTCTCCATCTTATCATCTTGCTTAAGGCGTTACTCAGTTTTTAACTTAATACTCTATATGCATGCTGGATAGCGGTCGATGAGTGGAGTAATAGTAGTAGATGCAGAATCGTTTCGATCTACTTGTCACGGACGTGATGCCTATATACATGATCATGCCTAGATATTCTCATAACTATGCTCCATTCTGTTAATTGCTCAACTGTAATTTGTTCACCCACCGTAGAATACTTATGCTCTTGAGAGAAGCCACTAGTGAAACCTATGGCCCCCGGGTCTATTCTCATCATATAAATCTCCATCACTTTAATCTTTCTTTGCTTTTTTACTTTGCTTTTACTTTTTACTTTGCATCCTTATACCAAAAATACCAAAAAGATTATATCCATCAGATCTCACTCTCGTAAGTGACCGTGAAGGGATTGACAATCCCTAATCGCGTTGGTTGCGAGTAGCTATCGCTTTGTGCAGGTACGAGGGACTTGAGCATGGCCTCCTACTGGATTGATACCTTGGTTCTCAAAAACTAAGGGAAATACTTATGCTACTCTGCTGCATCATCCCTTCCTATTTGGGGAAAACCAACGCACGCTCAAGACATAGCACTCCGTGCTTGTGATAAACAACTGAGGGTGGCCTCACGGCCATATCAACCTCAGGGAGCCTCCGAGCTCAGTGTCTGGCCTCATCGCAACACCTCCCCTTGGGAGAGTCGCGCAAGGGGGCTGGGCACGGGGGCTGCGCTCGGGTCACGCCCAAGGGTACGCCACCCTGCCAGGTCCCTCGGACCTGGTCGTCGCGCGCCCTCCCAAGCGGAGCCAAGGTATGAAGGCCATTTGAACGTCAAGGGGGACTCCTGAGCATCGTGACTCAGGAGCCTAACTGGCCACAAAGCCCCTCACTCCTTGGTCCGTCCTGGTGATCTGGATGGTCCAATGGTGGTTGAGGTATGCACGGGGTCGGGCCCTGCTGTCGATGTCAAAACTGGCGTATCTCGGGTAGGGGTCCCCGAACTGTGCGTCTAAGGTGGATGGTAATAGGAGGCGGGGGACACAATGTTTACCCAAGTTCGGGCCCTCTCGACGGAGGTAATACCCTACTTCCTGCTTGATTGATCTTGATGATATGAGTATTACAAGTGTTGATCTACCACGAGATCGGAGAGGCTAAACCATAGAAGCTAGCCTATGGCATGATTGTTGTTGTCCTATGGACTAAAACCCTCCGGTTTATATAGACACTGGAGGGGCTAGGGTTACACAGAGTCGGTTACAAGGGAGGAGATCTACATATCCGAATCGCCAAGCTTGCCTTCCACGCAAAGGAGAGTCCCATCCGGACACGGGACTAAGTCTTCAATCTTGTATCTTCATAGCCCAATAGTATGGCCAAAGTATATAGTCCGGCTGACCGAGGACCCCCTAATCCAGGACTCCCTCAGTAGCCCCTGAACCAGGCTTCAATGACGACGAGTCCGACATGCAGATTGTCTTCGGCATTGCAAGGCGGGTTCCTCCTCCGAATACTCCATAGAAGATTTTGAACACAAGGATAGTGTCCGGCTCTGCAAAACAAATTCCACATACCACCGTAGAGAGTATAATATTTCCAAAAATCTAATTTGCTGACAACTTTTCATAATGTGACATCATGCCATGGCCCCGGTTATTATTCGAACCATTTTTCTCAACCAGCTACTGCACATATTGCGAGGCAGTTTTCTTGGCACGTCTTGCCGAAGCAGAGATCGTGTCCCCTTATCATGGGATTCTCATCAATATGGGTGTGGGTAACCCAACCGCTCCATCAATCACGACGATTGGGGAATAAGCGAGTTTTACCAGGTAAGTGGGGAGGAGCATAGTTTCTTCCGCCCTTATAAAGGGGTAAGGTTTCCACCTTTTTACCAACGCCTTCTTCTCTCCTACCCATCCATTCTTGCACACTTGAGCTCTAGCGCCCAAGTTCACATTTTCTCCGAAGAATAACACCAAATATGTCCAGAGCAGGAGGCAAGTGGATGGCCTCTACCGCCCAGAAGAAGGACATCAAGAAACTTCGGGAGGCCAGGTATCTAGCCTAGGAAATCAGCCACCGTCTCCCGGCGGCGGTACAGATCGTCCCTACCCCGGAACCCCACGAAAGGGTCGTATTCCTCCCTCATTTTATCTGCGGGCTAGGGTTTCCCCTCCACCCATTTGTTCGCAGCATCATGTATTATTACGGGATCGATTTTCATGATCTATCCCCCAATTCCTTCCTCAATATCACGATATTCATTGTCGTGTGCGAGGATTTTCTCCACTTCCCGCTACACTTTGGCTTATGGCTGAAGATCTTTAATGTGAAGCCCAAGGTAGTGGGCGGTGAGCACGCTGAGTGCGGGGGCGCTATGGTGAGCAAGATGCCCAACGTCACATGGCCAATAGGTACCTTCAATGATTCCATCAGGGAGTGGCAACATGAGTGGTTTTACATTACTAAGCCGCGCGGCGTGAAGTGGGGCGCTGCTCCCGAGTTTCGATCCAGAGCCCCTCTGTGGCTCATGTCCTGGCTCAAGAAGGGCCTGGACTGGTCTTCGTCCGACGAACTGCTGGCGCTCCAGACGCGCGTCAAGGATATGGAAGACAAGAATATCAAACTTGTCAATGTAGTCCAGCTGATGTTAGTCCGTCGAATCCTACCTTGTTAACACCGGACTTGCAATCTATGGGAATTCGATCCGACCAAGCACCAGACCCTGCGAGAGCTCTTTGGCTCCTCACACGAAGACATCTAGAAGGTGCTTTTTAAGCCTGACAAATCATGGCCGACTCGGCCGAGGACCGCGGGTACCAACTGTCCCGCCCTGCTAGCTCGGTAAGTTACCATATGTTTTATTCGCATAACTCAAGGGAAATACTTAATGTGTTTTACACAACTCTTCTAGGGCTGGACGAAGAAGGCAGGGCAGATCCAATGTCCGGCCCCGCTGCCCGAAGAACCGGCCGGCCCACTTCTGACGAAGATGTTGGACCCGGCGCCTTACAAGGTGCCGGAGAAGAAGACCGAAAAGGAGGCCAAAAAGACCCAGGGCGGCCTTCGTCACCGTGCCCGACCCACCTCCGAAGAGGACGAGGAGGAGGAAGACAAATCCCCAGTAGGGGGAAGAAAGAAGAGGACGGCCTCCGTACACTTGGAGGCCGAGTCGCCTAAAAGGGGAAAAACTCTTCTTCCGGAAGAGTCCACTGCCGTCGCCGATAGCAGCCCGGCGTGGGATCCTAGGGCCTAGCCCCTAGTGAAATCGTAGGTATATAAAATCCGAACACGTTCATGTGTCCGGACCCATCATGGCATAGTATTTTAACCTGAGCCATATTTTTTGTAGTCCGACGGGGTCCCGTTCCGAACAATCCTCGTCCGAGGATTTGCTGAGCTCGGATGCTATGGAGAACAGGACGCCTCCGAAGGCCCCTCCCCCCGAACATGTGATCAACACTGAGGCTTCGTCCCACAGGGACTCCGTCCAAGGAGGGGCGGAGAAAATCACGAAGGAGGCACCTGGAGGTCAAACTTCAGGGGTCGGAGACATGGGGGAGAAGATCCCCACAAGAGTCGACGGCGGGGACCATCTTGAATTCGGCCCCCAGCCAAACACAGTTTCAGAGACCAATACGGCTCCAGAATCAAGCAGGCGCCCTTCCTCGGCTGGAGAGGGCATCCCTATTCCACTGGCGACCTCTGTCCATCCAGAGGCGCCGGGTGCTTTATTGGCGGCACTAAAGAGCGCCTCCATGAACACCGTGCCCTTATGGGTGCGGTGATTGAGAAGATTCAGTCCGCTGAAAATGGACTGAATAAAGCCTGTATCGACCTTATGAGAGATTTTGAGGTATGTTTTATACGGTTTCGAAGAGTGTCATAGTATGGATAGTAGCCCCTGATACACTGTCCGGTGAACGAAAGAACTGGACAGAGGATCAAATATATTTTTCGCAGGAAGACTCATTTGATGACATCTATCTCTCTTCTTCTGTAAGCAGGTGTCTGTAGCGGCTACTGCCGGTCATACCACGGAGGTTTCCGGACTGAATCAAAGTCTGGAGCGAGCCGAAGTGGAGCTTGGCCAGTTAAAAAGGCAGTTGGAAGATCAACAAGGTATGCAAAATCTTGTTTGCGTTTAGTGTGAACGAATTTTCAGTATGATAGAGTATGTGTCATGATTTGTGACAGGGGTGATGACCGAAGTCGAGGCTCTGAAGAAGGCTATTGCCGAGGCCGAGAAAAGGCAGCCGCAGAGCAGGCTCTTCGTGATAAGCACGAGGCCAAGGTTGTGGAAGCTTGGCGAGAGCTCCAAGAGGCCATGAAAAATGCGAGCCCCTGGAGTAGAGTTTAACAGAGAAAGAATCCTAACTCACCAGGGCTCATCAGGTCGTGTGCGAAGCCCGTGGGAAAACCCAAGATGCCCTGCAGGAGATCCAAGAGGCGAGGGATATCACTGCGGGGAAGGTCTTTTTCCATGTAAAGCAAGTATTTTAGGAGAAAATTATGCTTTATAATTTTAAGTTCGGATTTCTCTAGGGGTATTTACGGAACTTCCTCCCAGCATATCGGATGCCACCCAATTCTACCATGTCGAAGAGGGGAATATTGTTGATAAGCTCTTCTGGTCACAGTATCTGGCACCGAATTATCCAGTGCCTTTTACCGATCAACTGAAACAGCTGATCGAACTGCATAAGGCGGCCGAACTAGCCATGAAGGATTAGATTATGCGGCTATGGCCCGCCGAGCCGATTCCAGGTAGCTACTTCGGACTCGTGAAGCGGCTTGTTAGTGCCTGCCCTCGACTTGACGTCATCAAGCGGTCAGTCTGCATAGAAGGTGTACAAATGGCCTTTGCCCGCGCAAAGGTGCACTGGCGGAAGATGGATGCTGAAAAGCTGATGACCGAGGGACCGCCAGAGGGAAAGGAGCACCGCAAGCCTGAATTGTATTATGAAAGTGTCCTGAAAGGATCCTGCCTTGCGCCGGAGCAATGCACCAAGGACATTGTATTTCCATGAATATAGTCATGTTGTCCTTTGTAATGTGTGAACAAGGTAATTTCTATTATTTATTGCCTGTTGTAAAAGTTTACCTTCCTGCGCGACCATTTTATATATTAAACCTGAGAATTGGCCAGTCGTTGGCTTTTGCCCCCTCGTAAGAAATACAGGGGTGTTCGGGATGAACCTGATCACTCTTTACCCCAGTGTTGGGTCCTTTGAAGGAGGTGTTCAGCACAGCGAACCAGGCAATCGTACTATAGGGCTTTATCATTCTCACTTAGCCATAGGAGCATTAGGAAGATAGGCGCAGCCCCTGGTGTTCGGAAGACCGCACGAGGGGCCCTATAGGCACCTGATCGGAAGAAGAACCGATCCATCGCACACTGCATTGGTTATGGCATTATGCGGGAGAAATCCTTAAAGATTTTACAACCTCCCGAATGGCTGACCAGCTCTCGCCGTATAATGAGAGTCAGTTTTCATCTTTCTCTACTGAGGTGCTCGTCCGGAAGAACCGGGACACAATCGCAGTAGTTCTCCCTGTGCTGCCTTAGCCAATATAGCGGAACGTAAGGCAGCAAAACATGGGAGCCGGGCAAACCCAACATTTGACCCAAGACATGATTCGGAGCTGATGCATATAATGCTATAAGTTCGGGGTGCCGACCTTCCGTGAAGGTGTTCGGACTTTATTGCCGTATTATGGGTAAAACGAAGCCCCTGGCAAAGGCATATCGCGGTGTAGGGATGCCACTTAACAAAAGAGTTTCAATAAGAAATAACAACAAATAGGCGTCATATAAATCCACATGTTGTATTTGAATAATACGTTGAAGCGTATGAGTACAGGTAATGCGATGAAAAGGGGGAATATGACTGTGGAACCTGCTGGGACCGGGGAGGAAGATGATGTGTGCAGATCCGGAGTAAAGTCGGATGGACGTCGTGAGGAATATCTAAAGATTCCCTTGTGTGTTCGAGCTGGTACCATGTCACCGGTCCTAGTATGCACAAAGGTGTGCTTGCAAAGGAAATGTAAGAAATATTTGTGTGCCGGAGAGCGGTTGAGCCGTGATATGTGGCATGTTCTGGACTTTGCCGGAATGTTTAGTGGAGCCTGGACGATCCGGGCTATCCTGCCGTGAAGTATTTCGGCCTACTTTGAATGTGTTCGGAGTTTTAGCTGTCGACTCAAGATTTGACTGAAAGGTGCCCTCCCTTGCTTCTGCTATTAAAGCGGCGGTGTACTCTATGGTACCAAGGGAGAGTTCAGCCTCACCATTAACCGTGATGACACCGCACGGACCGGGCATCTTGAGTTTATGGTAGGCATAATGTGGCACCGTGTTGAATCGAGCAAACGCAGTTCGCCCGAGCAGTGCATGATAATCACTGCAAAAGGGGACGATGTCGAAGATTAACTCTTCGGCACGGTAATTGTGTGGTGATCTGAAGACTATCTCGAGGGCGATGGAGCCGATACAGCTGGCCTCCACGCCTGGTATAATACCTCTAAAGGTGGCTTTAGTGCATTTGATCATCGAACGATCGATGCCCATCTTGCGCATTGTGTCCTGGTAAAGCAGATTTAGACTGCTGCCTCCGTCCATAAGGACTCGTGTTAGGTGGAACCCGTCAATTATTGGGTCGAGGACTAGTGCGGCTGGATTTCCGTGACTGGTGTTGACCGAACGATCCATTTGGTTGAAGGTGATCGACCCCAGTTTGTATTGCGGGCTGACTGGTTTCGTTAGGTCAACATCCCTAAGGGTGTGCATCCGGTCCGGGTTGGGAGTGTGGGTGGCGTTTACCATATTCACCGTTTGGATTTGCTGGAGAGATTTCTTTTGTCTTCCTCTATTCAGTGATCTGGGCTCCTCGTCGCTGTCATCGCTTTGAGACCCCTTATCTTTGTTTTTGGCGCCTAACCTGCCAGCTTGTTTGAAGACCCAAGATTCTCTGTTGGTATGATTGGATGGTGTTCCTGGTTTGCCATGAATTTGGCATGGACGGTCGAGTATGTGGTCCAAACTGGACGGACCCGAATTGTCATTTTTGAGTGGCCCTATCCGCTGACCGGACTTAGAGCTATTAAATCCAGCATTGACTGCCGTGTCTTCGGCGCTTTCACCATGCTTTGCGGCATTTGTGTTTGTTGCGCCGGGGTTTGCCGTTGCTATCTCTGGCCTCTGATTTGCCAGTGTTGCTTGCTGTGTTGTTGCTACGAGCCAACCAGCTGTCCTCGCCCGCGCAGAAGCGGGTCATGAGTGTCGTGAGGGCTGCCATGGACCATGGCTTCTCTTGGCCAAGTTGTCGGGCAAGCCACTCATCACAGATGTTATGTTTAAAGGCCGCTAGGGCTTCGACATCCGGACAGTCCACAATTTGGTTCTTTTTGGTTAGGAACCGGGTCCAGAATTTCCCGGCTGACTCTCCGGGCTGTTGTGTTATGTGACTCAAATCATCAGCATCCGGTGGTTGCATATATGTGCCCTGGAAGTTGTCTAGGAATGCATCTGCCATGTTCTCCCAACTTCCGATGGAGATTGCTGCCAAGCTATTCAGCCAATGCCGAGCCATTCCTTTGAGTTTGAACGGGAGATACTTGATGGCGTGTTGATCATCCCCGCAGGCCATGTGAATGTGGAGGAAGAAATCCTCGATCCATATCGCGGGGTCAGTAGTACCATCATATGATTCGATGTTCACGGGTTTAAACCCTTCTGGGAATTCATGAGCCATTACTTCACCAGTGAAGCATAGGGGGTGTGCGGCACCTCTGTGCCGGGCTATGTCATGACGCAGTTCGTACGAGTCTTGTCTGCTGTGTTCGGCCCTGCCAGATTAGTTTTTGGTATATCCGGCATGACAGTCATCGTCATGTGTTGGGGCGTGCCCTCGTGATCCGAAGATCGATCTTTTGTGTCCTGCTTTGTTTTCCAATACGCCTCGCAGGTCCTGAGTGTTACCCCAGGCCTTGCTATTTTTGGTTGACTGGCGATGGGGTGCGGGCTGGACTTCGGGCTTATATGCCACTTTGTCACGACCACGAGGTGGCCGATCTGACGCATCATACGCTGGAAGCGCAGGCTTTATTGCTTCCTCTTCAAGTTGGGGTAGCAACTTGCGCTTTGGGAAACTTTTTATTGGGCGCTCGAGTTCGTGTTCCTCGGCTGCCAGGACCTCAGTCCATCTATCTGTTAGCAGATCTTGCTCAGCTTGAAGCTGTTGTTGCTTTTTCTTCAGGCTTTTTGCTGTGGCAATAAGCCAGTGCTTGGAGCGCTCCTGTTCGACGGGATCCTCAGGCACGATAAATTCTTCGTCACCGAGGCTCACCTCGTCTGTGGAGAGAGGCATGTAATTGTCATCCTCTGATTCTCCGTCTGCTGCTTGTTCCTTGGGGCCGTCTTGCCCATCCTCCTACTCAAAGCCTGGCTGGAGGGGATTGTCTTCGTCTTCGGCACTATTTGCAGCGCCATTGTCTCCTGTGCCGGTATCGCTGTTTTTGCTATGGCGGGGCTTAGAGTGGCGCTGATGACGCTGGTTCTTGGATTGCTTCTCGGGGGATTATCCTCCATTGCCTTATTGCCATCGCTTTCTTTGGGGGTGTCCACCATTTATATATCATACGATGAGGTGGCAGTCCAGTGCCCTGTGGGCGGTGGTTCCTGTTCGTCTCCCGCATCGTCGTCCATACCGTCGATGTCTTCAGAGTCGAAGTCGAGCATGTCGGTTAGGTCATCGACAATGGCTACCAAGTGGGTGGTGGGTGGGGAACGAATTTCTTCGCCGTTCGCTTCCCACTCGAGCCGGACATAGTTCGGCCAAGGGTCTCCTGACAAGGAGAGAGACAGTAATGAGTTTAGCACATCGCCTAGGGGCGAGTGCTGAAAGATATCCGCGGAGGTGAACTCCATGATCGATGCCCAATCAGATTGGATGGGCACGGACGCGAGCAGTTCGAAGTCTCTGGCCGGGGACGAATCCGAGTGTCCGGCAACGAAGGTCTCCTAGGAGGTGAAGTCAGTATTCGGCTCTATCGTCGCCGAGTGTGCGGCCTTCATGGCGGGGTCCATCCACCCGTCCTCGGACGGTGCGATCTGTTCCGAATTGAGGGCCAGAGTAGTTACAGGTGTGATCTCCCGAACACTATCCGATGACAGAGCTAAATCATGCTCATCGTGACTGTGCAGCGTACCTGACATGGGTTCGAATCCGTCGAAGATCAAGTCTCCACGGATGTCGGTGGTATATTTCAAGCTTCCAAACCTGACATGATGGCCAGGGGCATAGCCCTCGATCTGCTCCAGATGGCCGAGCGAGTTGGCCCGCAGTGCGAAGCCGCCGAATACGAAGATCTGTCCGGGGAGGAAAACCTCACCCTGGATCGCATCATTGCCGATGATCGAAGGAGCCATCAAGCCTTATGATGACGACACAGTGGAACTCTCAATGAAAGCACCAATGTCGGTGTCAAAACTGGCAGATCTCGGGTAGGGGGTCCCGAACTGTGCGTCTAAGGCGGATGGTAATAGGAGGCGGGGGACACAATGTTTACCCAGGTTCGGGCCCTCTCGAAGGAGGTAATACCCTACTTCCTGCTTGATTGATCTTGATGATATGAGTATTACAAGAGTTGATCTACCACGAGATCGGAGAGGCTAAACACTAGAAGCTAGCCTATGGTATGATTGTTGTTGTCCTACGGACTAAAACCCTCCAGTTTATATAGACACTAGAGGGGATAGGGTTACACAGAGTCGGTTACAAGGGAGGAGATCTACATATCTGAATCGCCAAGCTTGCCTTCCACGCAAAGGAGAGTCCCATCCGGACACGGGACGAAGTCTTCAATCTTGTATCTTCATAGTCCAATAGTCCGGCCAAAGTATATAGACCGGCTGTCCGAGGACCCCCTAATCCAGGACTCCCTCACCTGCCGACGTAGAACGCTAGGCCTACTCCCGCATCTCCTTTCTATAAGCTGTTTGCGCATCAAGGCGGACTCCTGAGCATCGCGACTCAGGAGCCTAATTGGCCATGTAGCCCCTCACTCCTTGGTCCGTCCTGGTGATCCGGGCGGTCCAAGGGCGGCTGAGGTATGCGCGGGGTCGGACCCTGCCGATGTAGAACGTAAAGCAAATAGTAAGGAAATCACAAAATCACAAGCAAATATTACAAGACATATTGTTCTTCCGATACCAAACGCAAGTTTAAACGCCTCCACGAGGCATCGTGCATATCGCTGGAGCTAAGCAGGAAAGGAGCCGCCAACAGGTCATCTTGTCATCCCCGGACGCAGCCGTCTCCCCCAAAGGATGCTTCTCCCATAGCGGTGTTGCCCGCACCTGTACCACCCGCCGGAGTTGCAGGATTAGCAGCACAACCAGTTGAGGGCGCAGGATCGAAGGCGCGTAACCTCTTCAGCAGGGCCTCCACCTGACCCTTCACGGCTTCGGCAGCAGCTGCGAAGCGCTCAGTGTCCACAGGCTCTAGCAGCTCATCAAGGTGGGCGGAAGGATTGCGAAGATGGAGGTGGCTGAAGACGCGCGTCAACGCGGCTGAGGAAAGGACGCGAGTTTCTGCCTCTGCCAAGGGCCCGATACCGCTCACGACTTCCTCAAGCACCTCGACCAGATAAGGAAGCTGCTGGGTGGGGCCCTCGTCATCGCTAGCCAGCGGCTCCTCCAAGCTCTTCTCGTAGACCAACCGCAGTGCCGTGCAAGGCCTCTCCTCAAGGGACACGAAGGCCATACGGTCTTCGGCGAGGACCTGTGCCTTGTCTTCCAGCTCGGCCTTCTCTGCCTCCACCTTCTGCTCCAGCTTCTCCAGCCAGCTGCGCTCCGCGGCCTGCGCCTCCGCCAACTGCTCAAGCTCGGTGTCACGGCCCCTGACGGCGTCCTCCCGGGGCTTCATCTTCTCCTCCTCCACCATGCGGCCCCGAGCTTCGTCCGCATGCTCACTACGCAAGGTCTTTAGTTCGGCCTCCCGCAGCTGGCAGCGATCTTGGGCGGCTCCAGCATCCTTGAGTGCCGCCTCGCGGGCGGTCACAGCTTGGGCGGCGGCCTGCTTGTCCTTCTCGAAGTCCACCACAGCCTAGCTCAGCGCCGCCCGGACGACCACGTCAGAGTGGAGCCAGCCGGAGATCAGCTATAGGCGCCCGGCCACCAGGCGACGGTCGGTGCCTTGAAGATCCTCCCGCAGCAAGGTTAGTGCAGAAAGAGCATGCTCCAGGATGTCGGGGGAGGCGAAAGAATACGGGGTCGGCAGAGCGGCGGAGGAAGGAAGAGGCAGCATCGTCACAATGGCCTGGGAGGCTGAGGGCTCTTGAGCTTTGGGGACCTCAGCAGCCGAGCCGGACGCCGGCGCCTTCGGTGTCAGCGAGGCCATGGGGGCTGCCTCCTCCAGAGGATGCTCCCCCAAGTTTCGCGAAGACGATCGGGCCGGGGAAGCGCGAGCACCGCCACTGTCCTTCCCTGTGGAGGAGGGTGCGGCCACTGCAGGTGATTTGGCCCCGAGAAGTACCGCCGCGTCCTCCTTCCTCCTCTTCACCGCGGGCGTCGGCCTAGTTAAGCAACGGAAGGCATCAAGAATCAGCAGCAGAAGCAGGAACAAGGCCAGACAAGGATACTTACTGGTCCACTGCGGCTTAGTCCCTCTGCTTCCTGAGCTTGAAGCCTGAGAGCCGCCCAGCCCGAGGCATGGGTGCAAGGGCTCTAGGCGCAGAAGAGGGGGCAGCAGGCAAGCTGGAAGCAGATTCAAGCAGCGACAGAACAGGGGCGTCGTCTAGGGAGACCAGCGTTGAGCTTCCTCTCGTCGGAATCCCGACCGAGGACTGACCTTGGACCTCGAGGAGCCCCCTGCAGTACGCAGCTCTTTCCTTTCCTGGAGGACATCGGCCTCGTCATCATCATCAGGTAGGGTGCGGAGGATGTCCGCCTTGCGCAAGGGGGAGGTCTCCCCCGCCCCTTCGCGGGTCGCCTCCGGGTCGTGCTCCTCCTCTCCCTCTTCTTCATCCTCTCCCTCCTCGCGAGACTCGCCGGAAGACACGACCACCCGAGTTGTCGTTATTGGGATGTTCGTGGGCGCAGGCGGCACGAGCCCACGCTCGTCGAAGACAGGCAGAGTGGCGACAACCTTCGCCACATCCGGGCGGTGGTACAAGGGAACAAGGCCATCAGGCGGGTACCCTTGGTCATCCCCGACCAAGGAACAAAGAGTCGAGTGCAATCACTCGTTGGAAGGGGCTCTGGGCGCAATCACCCTTCATCTCCAAGCTTCCACAGTGGGCGCAGGCGCGATTGGAGGGGAGCCACGCGCTGCGCCATGAATTCTTGGGCAATCATGGCCCCCGCCAGCTTCGCCGTTCTCGAGTCGCCGGGCTTCAGGTCGGTGGTCATCCTCTCCGGCACCTGTGTCGCCAGCGGGTCGGTGAGCTTCGCGCGAAGCCATACCTCGTGGGACACAGGCATCTCCGTCGGCAGCACCAGCCGAGGGTGGACGCGCTTGGCTTCCATCAGGACCCACTTGCACCTGAAGCCCTCGGCCTTCTTCCCGGCCTTCGAGATGGCATTGGTTTTGTTGGCCGCGACGAAGCCAATGCACCCTGAGCAGGGGCCCTCCTTGAGTCGAAGAAAGAAGAAGTGGTGCAGCAACGCCACTGATGGCATCACTCCGACGTACGCCTCATAGTAGAAGGCGAAGATCGACATGAGAAGGATGGAGTTGGGATGAAGATGGAGGGCATGGATCTTATAGTGACTGAGGATGGAGAAGAAGAAGTCGGAGAAGGGGGGAACCAACCCGGCGACGATGTTGCTCGTGAAGAAGGGGTAGAAAGTGCTGCCAGGGGCCTCAGGCTCGGCTGAGCCGACCCGGAGCATAGTCTTCCTCTTCTCGTCGCCCTCCGCCGTCATCAAGCGTGCGGTGGCAAGGTTCTTCTCCGACACGCTCGGCGCTTCGAGCGCGGGTTCGTACCAGGACAGCGAAGGAGTAGCCCGGGCTTTCTTGGGCGCCAACGACGGTATGCTCAAAGGAGAACATGGGTGGATCTGGAGTCTATGGGAACAAAGGGCAAGAAAGGGGATTTGGAGCAAGACGAAGGAAAGCATTGAAGGCAAATGCAGCCCGCGCCAGCCTTTTGTCAGTCGGGCAGTTGCCGAGGCAGCGTGGGGAGGTGGAGACACCCACGTCAAATCAACCGCCACGCGTCAAACGAGGCCACAAGCTGTTGGGGACTGCGGCGCTCCACACTTGCCCCTTGGCTTCGCCTCGACGCCAAGTCCGAGCGCGCCTTGGGCCCGAGGGCTACTATCGATGTCCTGGGAATGGGGGTCCCCAGACTTGCCTGCCTGCGGCCCACGGCGTGGCTCCACCAGCGGCCCTGCACGACCCTTCTTCACCAGCAAACACTCAAGACCCTTGCGAGGGGCCAAGCCTCGCGAGGTGGACGACGCAAGACCTCCTCGGGGGCGGCCTCACTAGGCTGGTCGTGAGGGGCGGAGACATCAATGCAAGGGGCACCTCGCAAGGTTCCAGTGACATAAGCCATGGCGACTAAGGCCAGGCGGGCACCAGGCGGGCGCCAGCGCGCGCAGTGTCCTCATTTCCCCTTTGGTGCTAAAGAAGCAAGCGCGGGCGCGGAGTCTCGAGGCATCAAGCAAAGGTTTCCATATCGGTGCAACGAGACTAAGACCAGCAAGACAGCAGAACGGGGGTCACCGTGGAGCCCAAGACGGCGTCATCACCAGAGCCTTTGGCAAGTGAAGACCATCTTTTGTCAGGATAGCTTGTACTAGCTGTCCCCCTTCAAACTGGCCGTTGTGGGATCCCTTCCCACCTAATATTTGGGAAGAGGACCTGGGCCTCTATAAATACGGCTAGCCACCACCGTAGCCAGGGATGGGCTGAACGAGGGACGAGGAGCCTCGGCCGCATCAATTCACCAAGCACAAGAGCACCCCTCCTCAGGAGGTTGTTCTTCTATTGTAACTGTCCATCCCTAGCCCAAGAGGTAATCCACCACACCACACTAGAGTCGGGTATTACACCACATCGGTGGGCCGAACCGGTATAAATCTTGTGTCCCTTTGTTCTGCGAGTTCAATGCACTAAGCCTTGAGATTGCGGTGAGGGCGTGAGCTACAGGGAGGAGAAATCTTCGTGCACACCCCAGTGTTCGAACCTCAAGGGTTTTGCCGGAACCCGAAATCCGACAGAGCTTTTGTGGTACAATCGTTGAAATGGCATCGTGTCAAACTCATATATTGGTAGCACTATTTTGACCTTCATATGCGATGGACTTAGATTTTATTAACCATTCTCGAATGTGTTAACCTTGCCGATCTCATAGCACACGATCTGTATAGAACTCGACTGCGATCTTCGACATTATTGCACACAGTTGGTTTCTTCAACTGTGTGCCCTGTAGAGCGCAGAATTAATTATCGCCCTCGAGTGTCCATCATCACCCTTCTGTGTAACTTTGACCTTATCACCCACGGGTAAACTTATGACCAAAGTCATTCCACACACTTCGTTTTTACAAAGTTTTTATTTGAATATTTACTGTAGAGCAAAAACTTCACACCCCTTTATTAAAGCATAAAAAACTTTTTCCACAGCTTTTTGCCAATAAACGCCCATGATTTGTCCCTCTTCTAGCCGACGCGTGGCCAAACTAGCCGGGCAAAAACCTTGCGTGGTAAACTATGCGGTTGTGTGGGAACATGCTCACCAATGATAAATTTGGTGCCTCTTCGATCCCACACATGGTCAAACGAAACGCGTGCGGTGTTCTCAAGCGTGCACTGGAATCCTCTGCTATAAATGCGGTGACAAGACGTGACGATTACAGGCCAGCCAGCCCCCATTTATTACAGCGGCCATTAAACACGTGTGTCTCTTCAACCTTTCGATCGTGCCCCACTATTGCAAGAAGCACACCAACCACAACAAACTCTTAGAGGGTATCCTGCGCAGCTCTAATGCTGCTCCGAGCGGCTGCCGACGACGAGCAGCGGTTCACCATGCATGCCGTGGTAGACACCCACAGAAGGTTCACGGAGCTCTCGGTGGTGTACACCAACAACCCGGTCTGGGTGGAGCACTCCATCTTGCTTGCTGAGGAGAAGTACAAGGTGGTCGGAATCGATCTCGAGTACACCCGCACTCATGTCGGGTCTCATCCCAAGGTCATCGTCGCCCAGATGTGCATGCGCAATCACGTCCTTGTCTACCACTACTACCTGGCTACAAGTCCCTTGCAAGCGTTGCACCAGGTTTGTCAACAGCCCCCACTACATGTTCGCTACGGTGGACATCACCAACGATGTAAAGGTGCTCAAGAATTCGGGCATTGCCTGCCTGAACCTTGCCGACATCCAGGGCCAATACAAGATCTGGGGCAGCAACGAGCATGAGAAGGACTCGCTGTTTCACCTCGCCGAGGCCATCATCGCCCCCTACTACAGAGACATGAAGGATTCCCGCAGCAAGGACAAGTGTGCCTGGCACTCGGCCTGGATGGAGAAACTCGACAAAGCTCAAATCGTTTATGCGGCCAATGAGGCGTACACGAGCTACGAGATGTACACGTGGATCGTTCACATGACAAAGTGCCTCCTTCCCCAAAACGGCCAGGGATCTAGACGGAAGCAGAGCAATGGCAAGCATCATCACAACAAGAAGTAGATGATTAGATCCTCGTTTCTCCTAGTTTAGTATGCATGCAATTGCTTACTTTGGTGTGTGGAAATGTTATGTGTGTAGTCACTTGTGTAATTGTTTGCTTAATTTGGTTGTGCAATGTTGTCTTCTTAACTATATATGTTGGTGCCCTAGAGACAGAGCATAGATGTTGTGCGGACAAAGCAAATCACATTGCACACGGACTAAACAATGGAACCCATCGATGATGTTTTCATCAATCACTCACAATTGTATACCAGCAATCGTTCGCTCATAACACACATGGCTTGTTAATAGGAATCACTGTGTTGTTATCAGTCTTCGCACGCATTTCTGATTGCAGACATGTTGGCCGCATATCACACACATCTTCTTTAAGTTGAACCATTTCTATTCTCTTGGCTCAATGCAAACAGTTCATCTGATGTCGTATATCGCACACACATTCATCGGGCTGACCGTTTAATTTGTGTTGCCTAATCATAAACAACCCATCCGAGTGAACTGTATGCCGTATATTGCACACACCTTCATCTGGCTGCCCGTTTATGTTGTTTCGCCTCATCACAAAAAGTTTACTGGGGTGAACAGTACGCCATATATCACACACTCCTTGATCTGGCTGCCCATTTCTGTTGTTCTGTATCATCTCAAATAGTTCGTATGGATCAACCGTATGTGTCGGGTGGTAGGTGCGACATATGCCAACGGGTGGCTTATCATTGTGAGAGCCAGTAAGACGTCGCCGGTGCCTGGAAACGGGATGAGGCGAAGACATGCACGTCGGCGAATCTTACCCAGCTTTGGGGCTCTCCATGGAGATAACACCCCTACTGCTGCTCTGCGGGGTCTCCGCATGATCACTTGATGGACAAGTAGCTACACAATGCTCCTTGAGCTGTTCGGTGGGAGGAGGAAGAAGGGCACGGCTAGCTTGCTTCTTCTCCTTGTGTGGTGTCTAGAACTAGCTAGGGGTCCAACCCTTTGCATGGGCGCCCCGGGGGGTTTATATAGGCCTACCCCCCGGGGGTACAATGGTAATCCGACTGGGCGCGGGGCCCAGCCATCTGTGACTACGCTCGTCGGCTTCTGCGCCAACTGCTGGGGCCCGCCGGCTGGTGGGTCCCGCCGGCTGCCAACTCCTTGGCAACAGGCAGGCCCCACTGCCCAGGGTCTTGTCGGCGGCTGGTTACTGTTGCTCCATCTTGGTGACATGGGCTTCGCCGTGGTAAGTGTGGCTACAGTGCCGCCGTCCAGCGGGTGACCACTGTAGCCTCACCGCGTCTTGTCTCCTTAATGGGGCGCCTCCTTCGAGGGGGTGGCAAGCCGGCTGGAGAGAGCCGGCTCCATCTTGGGCCGACTGGGGGAGGCCAGGCCGCCTTCGGGTGTCTCTCTGCCCGAAGGGGCCCACCGCCTGTGGGCCGGGCTGGCGGCCCGTCGTGGGTGACATCAGGGTCAACATGGCAACAGTGCCGCGCCGGACGGGTCATGCCCACTCCGTACGGCGCACTGTGCTAGGCGTGCTCCGGGATTCGGGGGTGGCTGGCTTCACTGTAGCCACGCCCCGTCACATCGCCGCTAGGTGGATGCAAACTTTGAGGGTACGGTCTCGACCGCTTTGTGGGAGCCGGATTCTTGGAGTCAGCCTTCTCGCGGCCGGCTTCTCGAAGCCGGCCCTCCCGTGGCTTCCTTCATGAGGGCAAAAGTCGGGCCGCCTTCCGAAAGCCGGCCTGGGTGACAGCCAGCAAGGGGAAGGCGGCCCCATGTCTTGGATTCTTGAGAGCTGGACGGGCTCGTAATTTTTTCAGAAGGGCCAGGGGAAGCCGGCTAGGCTACCCATGGCTATTTACTCCGACAGTAGTCCCCGAAGCTGATCGAGCTTCGAGGCGGACAAAGGGACGAGAAGCTTGGTCAGCTTCCTACCCTGAAGAGCCGGCTTTGCTGGTGTATGCTGATTGCGGGGAGCCCTGCTTCTTGCAGGAGAGAAAGTGGTCGACCCGCGTGCTGACCGCGGGCCCTCCTGCGGGCCACGTGGCAGCGAGATCCTGCCAGCGCACGCGCGCGATGGGACGCCGCCGCAGGCCCGGGCCCACCACTCCTAGGCCTCGGCCCGAATGCTGATCTTCTGCGGCCCAGGTGGACCGCTCGCCTTCCCGTGGCGATTTATTTCGTCGTTAGGGCGCAATGAACACGGGACGTGGGGGAGTGGGCACGATCGATCCCCAGGTTTCCCCACGCCGCGCCTCCTCGGCTCCGCCACGCTAGCCTATAAGTAGGGGGAGGAGGGGGAGAGACAGAGGTTCGCACGCTCTCTCTCACTCCGCCCCTTCTCGTCCTCCTTTCTTCCTCTCGTGGCCGCCGCAGCCTCCCGTCTCAGCACCGCCGCGCCGCCACATCTTCTTGCTCCCATGGCGCTGTCGAGCTCGTGGGATGGCTCCAACGTCCATGAGGACCATGTTGAGTTCCTCCGCCAGACTCGGCGCCTGCCCGATGCCAACCTCGTGCGGGTCCGCCTGGCGCCAGAGACGGAGATCTCGCTGGCACCGGAGGAGGGCGAGCGGGTCGTCTTCCGCTCGCACTTCCTGCGTGGCTTCAGCCTTCCGGTGAGCGGATTCCTGCGCTCCTTCCTCGAGTTCTACAATCTTCAGCCGCATCACCTCACGGCCAACGCGGTGATGCTGCTGTCGGCCTTCGTCTCTCTCTGCGAAGGTTTCTTGGGGCTGCTCCCCACGCTGGAGCTCAAGGGGAATTCTTCTAGAGCAAACTCGGCACCGTCGTCGCGGGCGTGCCCGCCCCCTGCGGGGCCTTCATCGCCATGAGGAGGTCGGGCGAGAACAACCCATTCCCGCCCATCCCCCTGATCCAGTCGGTGAAGATCTGGCAGAAGTCGTACTTCTACGTGAAGAACGTCACCCAGCAAGGAGACCACGTCAACCTGCCGGCTTACGTAGCCGGCCCGCTGGCTGGGAGGCAGCCCTCATGGAGTTTCCGGTCCAGGTCACTGTCTCAGGCCGGGAACACTGCCGTCTCCCGGCTTCGGGTGATGATCCAGTCCGAAGGCCTGAGCGGGGCCGACTTGGTGGCCGCCTTCATGGAGCGTCGGATACTTCCTCTCCAAAGCCGGCCCCACATGATGTGTCAGATGAGCGGCCGCTTCGACCCAAGCCGGCTGAGCACCAGGGAGATGCCTCATGTGAAGGTGTCGTACATGGTAAATCATATCTCCAATTGCAAGCTCGCCGAGGACTGGCGATACGGCAAGGTGCCGTATTCTCGCGCCAACCCTCCTCCCGTGGTAAGCTTTCCTCTCTTTCTTCTTTTTGTTGGTAGCCGGCTTTATGATGGCCGGCTTCTGATCGGTCAGTTCTTCTTAGCAGAACCCCCTTCTTCCGCCGACGACCGGGGCAGCAGGGATAGAACGCCAGTACGTCCCCGACCGCACGGTGGACGACGTCGACGACCCGGATTTGGGGGCGGCCGCCATGGAAGACGCCGTCGTGAGGGACGATGCCGAGCCCGGAGGCACAGGGCTTACCGCCAGCTTCGAGGACTGGCCGGATGATGCCGAAGCCGAAGTCGCCCCGCGTCGCCAGCCGGCGGCCGACCATCAGGGCGCGGGCTCGTCCACCGCGCCGGCTGCCGGCGGCGGCGCACAGAAGCGCCGGGCCGCGTCAATCCTCTTCGGCAGTCGGCCAAAGAAGTCCAAAGCCTCCACCGCGGCGACCAAACGAGATGAGGCGGCCGCGAAGGCGGCCCGCTTCCGCAAGGCGGTGAAGCAGCCTCAGGCGGTCTCAGCGTAAGTCGTCGATTGCTTGGTCGCATGCTTTTCATCGTTCTCTCTTGTTCGAACATTCTTCCTAACCTTTTCCCGCTCGCTGGACAGGGCGCCGCTTTCCCTTGAGCGGGGTCCGGGCGGCTTCGTAGTTGGGCCGACTGGAGGGTCTTCGGGCTCCTGCCGCGTGGACCCCCGCGCCGACCTCAGGGAGGCCACGGAGCGGAACGCCCGTGAGGCGCGGGAGGAGCGTGAGGCGGCGAAGAAAGCGGCCGCCCAGGCGGCGAGGGAGCAGGCCGACGCGGCAGCCAAGGTCCAGGCGGAGGCGGCGACCGCGGAAACGGAGGTGGAGGGTTCACGTAACTAGCCTCCGCTGCTCGCCATTCCCCTCCGAGCCGTGGCCCCTGACACCCCATTGCCCCTGGCGGAGGAAATCGTCCAAGACCCGCCGCTGATGGAGAGGAGGGAGGACCTCGTGGTCTTCACGGGTTGAGCGCCGCCGGCAGCGCCAACCGGAGCGGGCCAAGGAGGCCAATCATCAGCGGCGCCAGAGGAGCCGGCCGGGGGTGAGCCAGAGGACGGAGCCGGCTCCGAGGTGCAGCCGGTGACGCGTCGGCACGCAGGGGGAGGCGCCGCTCCACCGAAGTCGCGTCGATTCGCGGGCGCCGGCCAGTCAGCGGGGGCTCTGGAGGCGGCCAGCACCGCCACGTCCGAGTGGACTCCCAGCGGGGGGACTGGCGAGCTGAATGTGGCGGCTCAAGAGGTCCGGAGCCGGCTTCAAGCTCAGGCCGCCCTGCTGCAGCAGTACACCCAGGAGTTCCTGTCGACGCGGGCTGCCATCCGGGTGAGTCTTTCATTCTTGGCCGCTTTGGTCTCTTGATTTCTTCCGTGGGGGCGCGTCAGCGCACCCACTAGGTGTAGTCCCCGAGATTCAGGGCGACTGCTGAGAAGTCGGGTCGGATCTTTCTTGATGACTACCTTGTTTTTGCTTCCTGTCTGAACTTCCAGGAATATCATAACTCCCGTGCTGCCGCCTTCAACTCCCAGGCTCAGGAGTTGGGTCGGAAGACCGACGACCTGGTCAACAGCCGAAGTAAGTGCTTGATCTTGTCTGTCTCCTGTGGGGGCGCATCAGCGCACCCACTGGGTGTAGTCCCCGAGATTCGGGCCGACTGCTGAGCAGTCGGGTCGAATCTTCCTTGACGACTTTTTCCTTATTGGTTTTTTTCTTCTTTCGTCTTTCGTGCTTTCAGGGGCCAACGCCGACTTGAGGAGGGAGCTCGGCGAAGCATAGGCCGCCCTTCGTACCAAGGATGTTGAGTACGCTGCCTTGGTCCAGGAGCATGACCGCCTGGCCAAGAAGCTGGCTGACCAAGAGGAGAGCCACAAGGCGGCCCTGCAGAAAGCGCAGGATAGCGAGGCCGCCCTGAAGGCAGAGTTTGAGACCGAGGCGGCGAGCTGGGCTGAGACCCGGCGAGCGCTGGATGAAGGCTTCGGCCGCATCGAGGACTTGATCGACGGTAAGCCGCCTTCCTCGCTCCTCTCCTGCCCCTTGCCGCCTGGTTTTTGGCCTGACTTGTGCTGCTGCCTATTTTCTTGTGCAGACTACTTTCCCGGCTACTCCGCCTTCGCCGCCCAAACCATCGAGGCCCATCGCGAAGCGCGCCGTCAGGCGGGGGTCAACATCGCGCCGGATGCGAATCGGACACTAGAGGAGCAGCTCTTGGCTGTCCAAGCGCGGCTGCAGCCGGCTCACCGGATGCTTCGCCGGCTCCAACGTGCCGGGGCGCAGGTGTTGGCCGCCCTCTGGCCCGGTGAGACGATCCCCCGCACCCCAAGCCGGACTGCCGACTGGCTGGAGGTTGCAGTCGGTCGCTTTGAAGCTTGGAAGGCGTCGGCGGCCCATCTTGGAGCCGGGCGGGCATTGGAGTTCGTTCGAGCTTGGTACCCAGGGCTGAACCTGGACCAGCTGCGCACTTGGCGGCTGGAGGCCGATGCGGAGCTGGAGGAGGTGCGGCCAGCTATCGCCCAGCGTGCTTCAACGATCGCTGAGTGCACCGACATCAGCGTTTTTGCACCTGAAATCAATGATGACGGCGTTGCCCAGCCGGAGGAGTGGTTCGGGCTGAACCCGGCGGTGGGCGAGGACTCGGCAGAGGAGATCGCCTCCAGCGACGAGGGCGAGGATGACGGAGAAGAGGACGGTGAAGACGTCAAGCCGGCTATTGGAACAACCGGCCGGCCTCAGGCTGACCGTGCCTCCAGCAATGAGGCGCGTGGAAGCACGCCCTCTGCGGGAGGCGGTGATCAAGCCGAGGTTCGGCAGCCGGCCACTCCTTCAGCCGGCACAACCGTCTCCGCCGACCAGCCCGGCTCGTTCGTCGCTCCGCCAGCTTGACCTGCCGTCCTTATTTTCCCTGCTTGTTGCCTTTTGAACAATCTTATTAAGCTTTCGCAGTTCCACCCACTGGGGGTGTATCCAAACTATGTTGAATGCTGGCCTCTTGGAGGTCTTTTATGTAAATATTATTATGTGCATGTTTGGTTTCCATTCGCGTATGCTTTTTATCCTTAGGCTTTTTCCTTTGCCGCCTTCCCTCTTTGGGGAGGCAAGTACTCAAGCTTTCTTGGATTGAAGTGAAGTGAATGGAAACCGGCCGGACGGCTACTCTGGTAGTCGGTCGGCGGTAGGCGGCAAACCGGCTTTCGGTATATTAGTCCGTTGGTCCCTGGCCATTTTTCGTGTGGGCATCCTTTCCTGCTTTTGACTCTTGCCAGCCGGACAGCCGGTTCTTCGAACTGCGACTTTGGCAAGAGCTAAGCCTGGGTGTCGGCACACTACTTGTCTGACCGCGGGTAGTACTTCTAATATAACTCCAGTGGGCCAGTCCCAGGGCCGACTAGTCGAACCCGGTGCCGGACGGAACAAATAAATGAAATGACAAGGTCATAAGCATGATACTTTTCATTCATAGATAAAAGATGGCAGTCCCCGAGCCCTCCTCGGGGGGCCTATTGTCTCGTATTTAGTACAAAAGTTAGCGTGATACATACTGCATTTCAACTGTAAAATCTTCGAAGGAGGTTGGCGTTCCATGGTCGTTCCGATTCCTTGCCGGAGTCGTCTCCCTTGCGTGCCTTCGGCTTCTGCGTGTTGATTAGGTAGTAGGAGCCGTTGCCTAGAGCTCTGCTGATGATGAAGGGGCCCTCCCAAGGGGCCGAGAGCTTGTGCTGGCCGGCTGTTCGCTGGATCAGCCGGAGCACAAGATCGCCCTCTTTGAAAGATCTTGGCCTGACCTTCCGACTGTGGTAGCGGCGCAAACCCTGCTGGTAGATGGCAGACCGGCTGAGGGCTAACAGCCGGCCTTCTTCCAGCAGGTCGACGCCGTCTTCTCGTGCTTCCTTGGCCTCCGCCTCCGTGTACATGGTTACCCGAGGCGAGTCGAACTCGATGTCGGTTGGGATGATCGCCTCGGCACCGTACACGAGGAAGAAAGGAGTGAAGCCGGTTGACTTGTTTGGGGTAGTGCACAGACTCCAGAGGACAGCCGGCAGCTCATCGAGCCAACAGCCGGCTGAGCGCTCCAGTGGCATGACCAGTCGGGGCTTGATGCCGGAGAGGATGAGGCCGTTGGCTCGCTCGACCTGGCCGTTTGACTGCGGGTGGGCGACGGACGCTAAGTCCAGCCGGATACCTTGGGATACGCAGAAACGTGCCAAGGCTCCTTTGGCAAAATTCGTGCCATTGTCGGTGATGATGCTGTGTGGCATGCCGTACCGAGTTGTTATGTCTGTGATGAATGTCACCGCAGTCGGCCCATTCAGCTTCTTGATCGGCTTTTCCTCAATCCACTTGGTGAATTTGTCCACGGCGACGAGCAAATGCGTCATGCCGCCGCGCGCCGTCTTGAATGGGCCCACCATGTCCAGTCCCCAAACGGTGAAGGGCTAGGTGAGGGGAATGGTCTTGAGTGCCGAAGCCGGCATGTGTTGCTTGGAGCTGAAGAGTAGGCACCCTTTGCAATATTTAACTAATTCTTTGGCGTCATCCAAAGCAGTCGGCCAGAAGAAACCATGGCGGAAAGCTTTGGCGACGAGTGATCTTGGAGTCGCGTGGTGGCCGCATTCTCCTTGGTGAATGTCTCTGAGGATTGCAATGCCCTTCTCTTACTCGACGCACCGTTGGAGGACTCCAGTGACACTGCGCTTGACGAGTTCTCTGTTGACGATTGTGTATGCTCCGGCTCGACGTTGGACTTGTCTTGCCTCTGTTTCGTCTGCCGGCAGATCTTGGTTTACTAGTAAGTTGAGGATGGACTGAGCCCATGACGGAGCCGCGACTTCTCCTACTGCCAATGTGGCTACTGCCACCAGGGTGGGCGGGCTGGGTGGTGAAATACTAGAGTCGGCCGCCGGCTGTTGTGTTGGTGCAGTCCCTGGGCCGGCTACTGCAGTCCCCGAGCCGGGTGTGGCAGTCCCCGAGCCGGTTGCCGAAGTCCCCGGGCAGACTACTGAAGTCCCGGGGTCGCCTGCTTGGTTCTTCGAGCCGGACCCGGCCGCGTCGGGGTCAGGCGGTACGAAGATGGAATCGGACTCTGGAGACGGCTTGATGGACGGCTTGAGGAGGCGTTGTAGAGCGACGTCGGTTGGTATTGCTTGCCGAGTGGAGCCTATTCGAGCCAGGGCATCGGCTGGCTCGTTGTCGGCTCGCGGTACCTGGAGGAACTCGCATCCTTCAAAGTATCCGCTGAGTTGTTGAACCAGGAAGCGGTAGCTGGCCATATTTGCGTCCTTGGCGTCCCAGTCGCCGGATGATTGCTGAACCACCAAGTCTGAGTCGCCATAACATAGGATCCGGCGGATGCCGAGTTCCTTGGCAAGCCGGAGCCCGTGTATGAGTGCCTCGTACTCGGCTACATTGTTGGAGGCAGCAAAGTGAATCTGCAGCGTGTATCTGAGCTTGTCGCCTTTGGGAGAGGTAAGGACGACGTCGGCTCCCAAGCCGGTGCGCATCTTGGACCCGTCAAAGTGCATGCGCCAATGGGTGGAGTCGGGAGCCGGCGGCAGGTACTGGGTCTCGGCCCAGTCGACGAGGAAGTCGGTCAGTGCTTGGGACTTGATGGCGGTGCGGGGCTGGTAGAAGATTGTGTAAGGGGCCAGCTCGATGGCCCATTTCGCCACCCGGCCGGATGCGTCCCGGCTGCCTATGATCTCGGCCAGCGGGGCGGTGCATACGACCATGACGGGATGCTCTTGAAAGTAGGGCTTCAGCTTCTTGGCGGTGAAGGACACACCGTAACACATCTTCTGGTACTGCGGGTAGTTCTGCTTTGAAGTGGACAGCACCTCGCTCAAATTATACACCGGCCTCTGGACCGGCTGGGCTCGTCCTTCTTCTGGGCGTTGGACTACGATGACGGTGCTGACCACCCGGCTGGTTGCGGCAATGTAAAGGAGCATGGGATCTTTCTCAGTCGGCGCCGCTAGGAGGGGCGGCGTGGCCAGCATTTTCTTCAGCTCGTGAAAAGCTTGGCCGGCCTGGTCGTTCCACTCGAAGTGAGTGCTCTTCTTCATGAGGTGGTAGAGGGGGAGAGCTTTCTCTCCGAGCCGGCTGATGAAGCGGTTCAAGGAGGCCAAGCATCCGGTGAACTTTTGGATGTCTCGAAGCTTGGTGGGGATCGCCATTCTCTCGATGGCCTTGATCTTCACCGGGTTGCATTCGATGCCGCGTTCGGAGACCAGGAAGCCTAGGAGCTGGCCGGCTGGCACTCCGAACATGCATTTCTCGGGGTTGATCTTGATTTGGAACCGGCGTAGTTTCTCAAACGTTTCTTTGAGGTCTTCTAGCAAGGTGCCGCGCTTCTCCGTCTTCACCACAATGTCGTCCACGTAGACGTGAGCGTTTCTGCTGAGTTGCTTGAGGAGGCACTTCTGCATGCAACGCTGGAAAGTGGCACCGGCATTTCTTAAGCCGAATGTCATAGTCAGGTAGCAGAAGGCTCCAAATGGCGTGATGAAGGCGGTCTTCAGGCGGTCGTCCGGATCTAGCTTTATCTGGTGATATCCTGAGTAGGCATCCAAGAAACTCAACAGCTCGCATCCGGCCGTGGAGTCTATCACTTGGTCAATCCTTGGCAGGGAAAAGGGATCTTTAGGGCAGGCCTTGTTGAGGCTTGTGTAGTCTATACACATGCGCCACTTGTTGTTCTTTTTTAACACGAGGACTGGGTTGGCAAGCCACTCTGGAAAGAAGACTTCCATAATGAAGCCGGCTGCCAGAAGCCGGGCTATCTCCTCCCCTACAATCCTTCTCTTTTCCTCTGATAGTCGGCGGAGGGGCTGCTTGACTGGTTTCGCGTCTTTTCGGATGTGTAGTTTGTGCTCGGCGAATTCCTTCGGAACACCCGGCATGTCCTTGGGGGACCATGCAAAGATGTCCCGATTCTCACGGAGGAAATCGGCGAGCTCGCCTTCCTATTTGCTGTTCAGGCTTGCCCCGATGACGGCAAACCTCTCGGGCTGCTCGGGGTCAAGGGGTATCTTCTTGGTTTCTTTGGCCGGCTGGAAAGATACTTGGGCATCATACTCCTTGGGGTCGGGGGACTGGTTCGGCTGCTTGCTGGCCATGGCCACGACCCGGTCCAACATCTTCTTCTCTTTGGCAATCACAAGGGACTCGGCCAGGCGGTTGCTGGCGGCAGCGCACTCGGAAGACTACTTGTAATCGCCGGCTACGGTGATGACGCCCTTGGAACTTGGTATCTTCATCTTGAGGTATGCACAGTGGGGAACAGCCATGAACCTGGCCAAGGCGGGTCGGCCAAGCAACGCGTGGTCGGGGCTCTCCAGGTCCACCACTTCAAACCAGATTGCTTCCCGGCGGAAATGCTCCTTGTCCCCAAAGAGTACATCAATCTTGGTCTTGCCAATGGGGGCGCCGGACAAGCCGGGTACGATGCCATGAAACACTGTCCGAGTAGGCATGAGCTGTTTCGTCTTGACATTTAGCTTCTCCAGGGTGTCACGGTACAGGATGTTGATGCTCCTCCCACCGTCTATCAGCACGCGGGAGAAGCGGGCAGCGCGTCTTTCCATCGCGAGGGTGGCTTCCAGGACCAACGCATAAGAGCCAGGAGACGGCATCACCTCTGGATGGTCGGCCCAGGTCCAGCTGATGGGTTTTTCTGACCAATGCATGTGTTCGGCGGGGTTGGCAGCGACCACGTTGACTTCCTGGTGCTCTCGGCGTTTGCCGCGCCGGTCTTCGAGCTGGCTTGTAAAGACGATGTAGGTTGCTTGCTCGTCGGGGAATTCGTCGTGCACGGCTCCGACTGCGGGCCGAGTGGCCGAAGGCGGCGGGCCGGCAGGCGGAGGCGGCGCGAGCCCCTCGCCTTAGAGATTCGGGTGAGCCAATGGCACTTCCGGGTTGTGTGGTTGGATGGCTCGTGCCGCTATGGAATTTGCACGGGGCGTCGAGAGTTTGCTCGTAGGAGAAAGCCGGCTGCCAAGCCGGCCGGCCGCCCTTGGGCTTCTTGGGCGCGGGTCGCCCTTTAGTCAGCGCGTCTTCGACCGTGGCCACCTGCCGACTGGCTGGAGGCGGCACAGGGCCCTTGCGCTTGTGGTCGTTCGGGTGTGGGCATCGGCCGGAATCCCCTGCCGGCGTCTTGGGCGCCGGGTTGAGTACTTTCCCGGACGCGTCTACCCGGAGCTCGGTCTTCATCGAAGAGTCGGCGGTGGCGTATTTGTCTGCTATGTCCAGAAGCTCGTCGAGGGTAGTCGGCTCGTCACAGAGGAGCTTGTGCTTGAGGAGGGTACCTTCTCGGCACCCAGCAGTGAAGTATTCGATGGCTTGCACCTCGTGCCCCCCCTTGCAAGAATTGCGGAGCTCGGCCCAATGCGTGAGGTAGTCGCGAGTGGACTCGGCTGGGCCCTGTACGCACAGGGAGAGCTGCCTGGGCTTGGGGCCCGCTTGTAGGTGCTGGTGAAGTTGCGGATGAAAGCTTCGGTGAAATCTAGCCAGCTGTTGATGCTGAGAGGCTTGAGCCTGTTGAGCCAGGTCCGCGCCGTGCCTTGCAGCATGAGGGGCACATACTTCACGGCAACGCGCCGGTTGCCGTTGGCTATGCTGACCACCGTGGAGTAGTCGATCAACCAATCTTCCGCCTTCACGGAGCCGTTGTACTTGGGCGTGTCTCTTGGGAGCGAGAACCCTTTGGGGAAAGGCTCGTCGCGGATGCGGGGGCCGAAACAAGGCGGGCCAACATCGTCTTCTTCTTCCTGCGCCAGGGATCGCGCCAGGCGGTCGATCCGATGGCGGGCGTCATTCTCGCCGACTCCTTCGCGGCGACCTAGTCGGCCACTGAGAGTCGGGTGCGCCACTGGCGGCGGGGTGGGATATCTCTATCCACGGGGTCGAGGCGGAGGCTGGTTGCCCCACCATTCCATGGCTCGGGGATGGCCGTCCACGTCTCGCTCGATGGAGATTCAGGTCCGGCTTCGGCTGGCCGCCGGTTCTTTCTCGCGCCGCGCCCGGGCGTTGCTCGTAGTCGGTGTCCGGGACATCGCGCCGTGATCTCGGCGCGGCGGAGGGCTTCCCGCGCGGGCGTCGGCTTCGTGCCGCCGTGCGGCCGCGTCAATCAGTTGCTGGATGCACCGGGTCAGGTGGGGGAGTTCTTCGGCCTCCAAGCCGTCCAACTCGTCCACGGCCGCCTGGGCGGCATGCAAGTTCTCGAGCGGAGTGGCATAGACTGGGCGGTCGACTCCCAGCATGTCGGCGATGACGGCGCCGCGTTGCTTGACAATGTCGGCCCGGCTTGGCCTGCCCGGGGCCGGCGTGCCGAAGGCGGCGCGGTCAGCTTCGCGCTGGTAGGCCTCAGTGAGGCGTCTCACGGAAGCCAGCCTCCGGCCCTCTGCGAGGAGGGCGAGGCGGCGCACCTCCAGTGCTTCTTCGTCGGCATCAGCCGGGAGGGGGGTGGACAAGTCATGGGCCGCCGCGTGCGGGGCGTCGTGGGCGCTCTCGTCGGCCGGGCCGCCGTGGCCGACGACCATCACTTTGGTGGTGACAGTATCGCGGCCGTCGGTCCGAGGAAGCGGGTCGTTGTAGATCGCGACGTTGGTGGGGAAGGTAACGAAGGAGGCCGTGTCGGAGTCGACAGGCATCGGGTCGATGGAGCCAACCGACTCCAGATCCACAGCGGGCTCACTGGAGACATGGAGCTGGCCGAGGAGGTTGGCGAGGTGGTCGGTGCCCGCATCGGAGGCGAGCTCGTCGGAGATGAGGGTTTCGTCGAGGAGATTGGCGAGGCTGCTCACCGCGCAGATGCTGGTGACGCCTTGTAGCGCGTCGTGGCAAGCGCCATCGGGCGTGCCGGGCTGGCTACGCTCGCTGGGGAGGAAGAGGGTTCCCGTCCAGAACAGGTCTCTGGACGACGGTGCACCTGGCCCCATGGTGGGCACCAAATGTCGGGTGGTAGGTGTGACATATGCCAACGGGTGGCTTATCATTGTGGGAGCCAGTAAGACATCGCCGGTGCCTGGAAACGGGATGAGGCGAAGACATACACGCCGGCGAATCTTACCCTGCTTCGGGGCTCTCCGTGGAGATAACACCCCTACTGCTGCTCTGCGGGGTCTCCGCATGATCACTAGATGGACAAGTAGCTACACAATGCTCCTTGAGCTGTTCGGTGGGAGGAGGAAGAAGGGCACGGCTAGCTTGCTTCTTCTCCTTGTGTGGTGTCTAGAACTAGCTGGGGGTCCAACCCTTTGCATGGGCGCCCCGGGGGGTTTATATAGGCCTACCCCCCGGGGGTACAATGGTAATCCGACTGGGCGCGGGGCCCAGCCGTCTGTGACTACGCTCGCCAGCTTCTGCGCCGACTGCTGGGGCCCGCCGGCTGGTGGGTCCCGCCGGCTGCCAACTCCTTGGCAACAGGCAGGCCCCACTGCCCAGGGTCTTGTCGGCGGCTCGTTACTGTTGCTCCATCTTGGTGACGTGGGCTTCGCCGTGGTAAGTGTGGCTACAGTGCCGTCGTCCGGCGGGTGACCACTGTAGCCTCACCGCGTCTTGTCTCCTTAATGGGGCGCCTCCTTCGAGGGGGTGGCAAGCCGGCTGGAGAGAGCCGGCTCCGTCTTGGGCCGACTGGGGGAGGCCAGGCCGCCTTCAGGTGTCTCTCTGCCCGAAGGGGCCCACCGCCTGTGGGCCGCGCTGGCGGCCCGTCGTGGGTGACATCAGGGTCAACATGGCAACAGTGCCGCGCCGGACGGGTCATGCCCACTCCGTACGGCGCACTGTGCCAGGCGTGCTCCGGGATTCGGGGGTGGCTGGCTTCACTGTAGCCACGCCCCGTCACATTGCCACTAGGTGGATGCAAACTTTGAGGGTACGGTCTCGACCGCTTTGTGGGAGACGGCTTCTTGGAGTCGGCCTTCTCGCGGCCGGCTTCTCGAAGTCGGCCCTCCCGTGGCTTCCTTCATGAGGGCTAAAGTCGGGCTGCCTTCCGAAAGCCGGCCTGGGTGACAGCCAGCAAGGCGAAGGCGGCCCCATGTCTTGGATTCTTGAGAGCCGGACGGGCTCGTAATTTTTTCAGAAGGGCCAGGGGAAGCCGGCTAGGCTACCCATGGCTATTTACTCCGACAGCATGCCATCGCACACGCATCTAAAATCAGAACCGTGTTTGATGTATCCACCATCGCAAACATTTTTCATCTTTTTGATGGTTTTTTACATCACCGTTTGCGATTAATGCATCGCACACAATTTCCTCGAAGGGTCTTTCATTGTAGTGTCACATTAGCAGCATCCTGCAGTAGTGCACACCACCAATCATCAACAGTCCAGTCACAAGAAGCCGGGCAATACAAATACATGATCAGGTGAATGCTCACTCAATTTTGTCATTTGACCTTGAAAACATGGTTGTGCCTTCACCTCCTTCATTGCTGGTTGAACTCAGGTGCAACATCGAAAAAGACCAACAACATTTTCAGTCTGAGCCAACATAGTGTTTTATGACGAACAAACAGAGTTGCAAAGAAATAGCATGTTTGCTGAAGAAACAATGTTTTGGTGCTGGTGAAACAATGGTTTGCATGAGTTTGGAGATCCCATCTTGTGAACGGTTTTCAGAACTCGAGTTTGCTGCTGAAGGAAACATGGTTGGCTCCAGTAAACAATGTTTGGCCAAGAACCACCAACCACCTCCAACGTGAGTTTTCCAGAAGCGACCTCATTAAGTCTCGAAGCCATTTAGTCAAACCAAAGTTGGTTCTCTTTCACACCTAAGCTGGTTCCCAAAGCTAGTTTGATTTCACACTTATCCAGAGGGGTTGTCCCGATTATAAAAAGGCTAGCTCTTCCTTTCACTGGGGACTTTTGCAATTTCTATCAAAGACCAAAGACATAGACTCCTCCTGAGATTGGAGAGCTATTGTTATCCTTATTCTCATGATTCCCTGAGAAATTGCTCCTAATTCATGCTTCATGACTAGATTGTGCTGTGTGGGTTAGAGTTTGTGGTTTCCTTTGCGGATTGCACCTATCCCGTGCTCCATGACTTGAGCATGGTTGTGTGGGTTAGTACTGCGGGGTGTGGATCGGTGAATGTTCAGATTGCATGCCTCGATGAGCATCCTCCTTGTCGGGTCATAATCTCTTATTTTCCATTTTTGGCTGCTTGCAACTAGTAACCCCCATGCATTATCGATCCTATGCCGTGAAGATCAGACCTCCCCTTGAACACCCTCTTCTCTGAAGACGGTGTCCTATCATCTGGTATTCAGAACAAGGTTTACACAGTAGGATCTATTTCTTGTAGCTATATCTATCTTTTTAGTTTGGTTTTCCCCGTCCTAGTGTCCCAAGCCAAAAGGCCACAAAAAATCCGAGCCTTTGTTTGCTAAGATCGAGTTGTTTGCTTTCCTCTTTGTGTTTGCATGAAGTTCTATCTGAAGTTGATGCTGCTTTTTTCCTTTGAGTCTTGTTGTTGGATATTTTGTGTTGCTTAAAAAAGGCAAAAAAGAGAGACAAAAAAAGAGAAGAGAAAGTGTTGAGCAAGTGTGCAATCATATTTAGTTGGGTGACAAATTTCAGAAGTTGTCGTGGCAAGTGTTGCAACTCGAATGTGGTGCAAGGATCTACAATTTTTTTCTTGTTCTTTTGGTTTGCATCGATTGGATCTCAGCACTAGCCCTTCCCATTGTACCCCACCCAGATCCACCTAGAAACCGATAGCTTCTTTCCTTTCATTCGCCCATCCACTCCTGAATTTCTAAAACCACACAACAACCAAGGAAGTATTATAATTTGGGTAAGCAAGAAGGTGAGATGAGTGTTTTCCACATATATACTTTTTCTTTGTCCACATTCTTCCCAAGTATTAACATGGCAGGCTCCAACTCAAGTGTACATGGAGTAAATATTATGGAAGAAGTGTTCCCAAAGACTTGAGCTGCACTTGGCGATGTGATTGAAGAAAGTCTAGTTGCAGCTTTGCAAAGGATGTTTGGAGGTCGTCTTCCTATTGTAAGAAATGGGGATCAACACCAACACAGCCCCGCTGCCTCATTGGTTTGCGACTATCGACAATGTCATGGCAATGAAGATTTCCACAATGGTTGTGGCAGAGCTTAGGTGGCCATGTTGATGGTGCGCCTACTGTTGGTGAAGAACGGAGGCGTGCCGACTTTGCTGCCCCCATGAGGGTGGACTGCATCGAGAAGAAGCTCGTGGGCGAGGCCATGACCCCCGCAGGTTTGCCACTGGTCACCGGCGACGAGCTGCACATGATGGTGATGACGTCATACATGAAGATCCCTTCAAGCATGGTGACCAAGATGAAGCCATGGGGGACTATGAACCCTACTCTACGCATCGCCATGGTGTTGTTTTTGGTCACAATGGTCATCATTATGACAATCGTGATCAAGATGACCGTGACAACCAAGCGAGAGTGAAGCTACATGTGCCATCATTCACGGGAAAGAGGATACAGACACATATATTGAGTGGGAGGAGAAGTGCGATCAAATATTTCGCATCCATGGTTTTCTGAAACTAGGAGAGTTTATCTAGCTATTATGGATTTCTCTAATTATGCTCTTACATACTGGAATCAGTTGCAAGACGATTCATTGATGTCGGGCAACAATTATATCCGCGGCTGGACTTTGATGAAGCAAGTCATGAGGCGCCATTTTGTTCAATCATACTATGAGAGGCAATTGTACAAGAGACTACAAGAGCTCACTCAAGGTTCCTGCACTGTTGAGGAGTACTATAAAGAGATGGAGGTGCTGCTAATTTGAACTAGAACCCATGAAAGTCATGAGGCGAAGATGGCGAGATTTTTACAAGGGCTGAATGATGAAACATCTGATTTTGTGGAGATGTTTTCTTGATGCACTACAAGATGTTGTACATTGGGCTATAACAGTTGAGAAGAAGAATATGCATAATGGTCGTTGTCAGTGTCAAAACCGGCGGATCTCGGGTAGGGGGTCCCGAACTATGCGTCTAGGCGGATGGTAACAGGAGACCGGGGACACGATGGTTTTACCCAGGTTCGGGCCCTCTCGATGGAGGTAAAACCCTACGTCTTGCTTGATTAATATTGATGATATGCGTAGTACAAGAGTAGATCTACCACGAGATCAGAGAGGCTAAACCCTAGAAGCTAGCCTATGGTATGATTGTATGTTTCTACGGACTAAAACCCTCCGATTTATATAGACACCGGAGAGGGCTAGGGTTACACAGAGTCCATTACAATGGTAGGAGATCTACATATCCGTATCGCCAAGCTTGCCTTCCACGCCAAGGAAAGTCCCTTCCGGACACGGGACGAAGTCTTCAATCTTGTATCTTCATAGTCCAGGAGTCCGGCCGAAGGTATAGTCCGGCTATCCGGACACCCCCTAATCTAGGACTCCCTCAGTAGCCCCTGAACCAGGCTTCAATGATGACGAGTCCGGCGCGCAGATTGTCTTCGGCATTGCAAGGTGGGTTCCTCCTCCAAGTACTTCATAGAAGATTTTGAACGCAAAGGTAGCGTCCGGCTCTGCAAAATAAGTTTCCACATATTGCCATAGAGAGAATAATATTTACACAAATCTAATTTGCTGACGTATTCCGTAGCGTGACATCACACCACGGCCAAGCCTTCATTCGAATCGTTTTACTGTCCCACCTCAGTGCATTTAGCGAGGCGGTTTCCTTGGCACGTCTTGTCAAAGCAGAGATCGTGTCCCCTTATTTCGGGATTCTCATCAATACGGGCGTGGGTAACCCAACCGCGCCATTGATTACGGCACTTGGGAGATAAGCGAGTTATACCAGGCTGGTGGGGACGCATAGTCGTGTCCGCCCATATAAGGGGATAAGGATCCACCTTTTCATCCACGCCTTCTTCCTCATTTGCTTATCCATTTCCGCGCACTCGAGCTCCAGCGCCCAAGTCCGCAAACCCCACCTCAACCTTCTCCAGCCATGTCCGGAGCGGGAGGCAAGTGGATGGTCTCCTCCGTCACGGAGGGACACATCAAAAAACTGAGGAAGGCCGGATACTTGTCTAATGACATTGCGCACCGGCTTCCCGAAGAGGGGCAGCTCATCCCCACCCCTAGGCTACATGAGAGGGTGGTGTTCCTCCCCCATTTCCTCCGCGTACTGGGCTTCCCCCTCCACCCATTTGTCCAGGGGCTCATGTTCTACTATGGCCTGGATTTCCATGATCTGGCCCCGAACTTTGTCATCAACATCTCGGCGTTTATCGTTGTGTGCGAGGCTTTCCTCTGCATCCGCTCCCATTTCGTCCTACGGCTCAAGACTTTCACTGTCAAGCCGAAGGTGGTGCGCGGCACCCAGGCGGAGTGCGGAGGCGCCATGGTGGGCAAGATGCCCAACGTCCTATGGCTCGAGGGCTCCTTCGTGGAGACCCTAAAGGGGTGGCAATCGGGGTGGTTTTACATCATCGAGCCGCGCGACCCTGAATGGGTCGCAGCCCCCGAGTTCCGATCCGGAACCCCTACGGGGCTCACCTCCTGGAAAGAGACGGGCCTGTCATGGGGTAAAAAAGGAGAGCTGACCGGACTCCAAACATGCGTCCAAACCCTGGTGGACAAGAAGCTCAAACTTGTCAACGTAGTCCAGGTTATGCTCATCCGTCGGATCCTCCCGTGTCAACAACGGGCTTTCAACCTATGGGAGTTCGACCCGGCGCAGCACCGAACTCTGAGCAGGCTCTTCGACACGATGTACGAAGATGCCTGGAAGGTACTTTTCAAGGGTGCCGAGGCCCCCGCATCCGCTACCGAGGATCGCGGATTCAGCACGCAGCGTCATGCTAGTGTGGTAAGCTGTTTTTACCTTTTACAGGGTATTAGTTTTTCATAGTTTGACTCCATGCGGGATCTAAGCTCCCTTACCTTTGACAAGATTGGCAGGAGACGTCCAGACAGATCAACTGTCCGGCTCCTTTGCCCGAAGGCCCAGCGGACGCTCGCCTGGCGAAGCTGCTGGTTTCGGCACCCTATGTGGTGCCGGAGAAGAAGGCCACGGGGACTCGAAAGAGTGCCCGGTGTCTGGAGGTGTCGGATTCATCATCCGACGACTCCAAGACGCACTCCTCCTGTGAAGACGAGGAGGAGGAAGACGAGACCTCTCCCCCTCCAGCGGGGGGGGGGGAGAAAAGGAAGGCCGCCCCAACTGGGGAGGCCGAAGGGTCCAAGAAGGGGAAAACCCTTCCTCCGGACTATTTCACCAATGCCGACGACGGCAAAGAGGAGTGGCCGCTCAGGGCCAAGCCCCTGGCAAAATCGTAAGTATCCGGATACCAGAGTGATTCATAGTATTCCTCCATTGCACAGCTTTTCCTTACGTCGAACATGTTTATGCAGCCCACCCAAAGACCGGCTCGACGCGTCGTCGAGCGGTTCCCTGGATTCGTCGGATGTGAATTCGCTTCCGACGGCTACCTCCCCCACCCTACGGACGACGCCGAGGTGGCGTCCCAACAGGTTCCAAGCCAGGAGGAGGTGGTCCTGGAGGCGCCGCAAGGCGACCTCCCGGACTCCAGGCGTAAAGGGGATAGAACCCCCAAGGGCTCCAAGTCCGGCCTTGAGCCGGACACCGCGCTGGAACCTTCAACGGTTCCGGACTCCGGTAGGCAGCCTCCTTCCAAGAGGAGCAAGCCTACCGAGCCGGCGACCTCCGTCCAACCGGAGGCACCGGACAATTTGCTGGAGGTGCTTAATGGCGCCTCCATCGACGAGGAGCACCGCACTATTATGAGTGCGGTGATCCAGAAGGTTCAGTTCGCCAAGAGCGGACTGACTGAAACCTGTGCCAGCCTTCTAACAGGCTTTGAGGTAAGTAAAGAATATGTAAAAATATTACCGCATAGACAGTAGCCCCTGATGCTCTGTTCAGCGTTCGGAAAAAAAGGCCGAATAGAGGATCTAATAACATTCGCAGGAGTCTAACATAATCGAGTCAATATGCGTATGTAGGCTTCGTTGCTGGCCTCCGCCGTACTGACTGCGGAGGTGGATACGCTGAAGCAAAACCTTGCGCGGTCCGAGAACGAGCTCGGCCATGCTAAGAGGCAACTCAAGGAGAAGGAAGGTAAGTAATACCTTGCGCAAGTATATAGAGAAGATGTGGTTGCAAAGAATGACAGGATCAACGTGCTATTATAGGGGCCACGACGGAGGTGGCAACCCTTAAGAAAGCATTGTCGGAGGCCAAAAGCAGAGCGGCCGTGGAGCGCACAGAGAGAGGGAAGCAGGAGGCGCAGGTGGAGGAGGTGCAGAAAGAGCTCCAGGCTCTCGTGAAAAAACACGAGAGTTTGGAGCTTGACTCAAAGACGCAAGCGTCCGAGCTTGCGGCAGCCCTTGAAAGCGCGAAGTCTACCAAGGCCGAAGCCCAGAAAGCCCTCCAAGAAATTGAAGCAATGAAGAAGATAGCAGTGGGTAAGGCATTCATTATGCAAAGCAAGCACGTGAAAGTGACTTACTTGTTACTTACCCGAGTCTGGACCTCTCCAGGAGCATTCGCAGATTTGCCCCGCAGTGCGTCTGATGCCGCCGCCTACTACTGATCCGAGGAGGGGAGCTCGACGGAGAAGGTGTTCTGGTCCCAGTATGCTGAGGCCGGACACCTAGTGCCTTTGAGCGACCAGCTGAAGCAAATGGTCGAGCTCTACAAGGTGGCCGAACAGGCCATAAAGGACCTCATAGTTCGGCTTTGGCCTGGAGAGGCTCTGCCTGGGAGCTACTTCGGGCTGGTGAGGCGGCTGGTGGATGCCTGTCCATGGCTTGAAGTAATCAAGCATTCCGTTTGCATCGAAGGTGCCCGTAGGGCGCTTGCCCGTGCTAAAGTGCACTGGGGCAAGATGGATGCGGAGAAGCTGGTGAAGGACGGGCTGCCGCCGGGCAAGGAGCATCGCATCCCGGAAGCGTATTATGAGGGCGTCCTGAAGGGTGTCCGCCTTATAGCGGATGAATGCTCCAAAGATGTAATTTTTGAGTAAACTCGCATTTGTGATCCTGTACGCTGAAAACTTGTTCATATGCGCTAAGCAACGCTTTTGAATTTAAAATATTACCTTCTGTGCGGCATAAGTCTTTAGGGACTCGAAAACCTCTCAAACAGCGACCAGCTCTCACCTCATCATGACGGACAGTTTAGCTTTCTCTACTGAGGTGCTTAGCCCAGCTCAACTGGGGCACAATCGCAGTAGTTCTCCTAGTGCTACCTTAGCCTATATAATGGAACGTAAGGTACCAAAACATAGGAGCCGGGCAAACCCAACTATTGACCCAAGACATGATTCAGAGCCGATGCATATAATGCTATAAGTTCGGGTTGCCGCACTTGTGAAAGTGTTCGGACTTCTCACATCGTATTGTGGGGTACTTAAGCCCCTGGCGTATTGGCCGTACCAAAGTGTACGGGTGCAACATGTCATTAATGAACATATATTCGTAAAAAAGAGTAATGCAATAATAGACAGAAGCTATGCATTGTTTATTTAAAAAAAGTTGTGATCAAAGCAGAACGATACAAATAGTGCAATAAGCAAAAGATGGGACTATTTAACATGTCCATTCCAGGGGAGGGCTGCGGAATGGTATGTGAAACAGGTATACTGCTCGTTATAGAGACCACCTTAGAGTTCCATAGTGCGGCGTAGCTTTCTGCTCCCTGGTTGTTGTATCGTTTGTGCGGCAATTGTACTGCCGGAGAGGCCTTCCGAAGAGTGGACTCCTGAAAGTAAGAGAAAATGAAGAAGTCGGCAGCCCCTAGTGCGGTTTAAGTCATGTTTCGGGCGTGCCGTGATGGTGCCCCTCCCCCTTTGCCCATGGTATTTCCAGAGCGTAGTTATGTACACGCAACATTGGTTTCGCAAGTTCGCGAGGGCTGGGGTTGGGGCCGCATTGCCACGCTTGCTCAGAACGTGCCAGGCAGTCTTGTTGTAGGTTACTCCGGGCACGCTTGGCGGTGTCAAGACATTTAATGGACGGGCTGGAGAATTGCCTTGAGAGGCTGCTTTGTACTTCCGCTGCGATAGCCGCCGTATGCTCCTCCGTTCGGAGAGAGCGTTCGGTGTTTCCATTGACCGTGATGACTCCTCGAGGGCCTGGCATTTTGAGCTTAAGGTATGCGTAGTGCGGCACCGCATTGAACTTGGCAAATGCGGTTCGCCCGAGCAGTGCGTGATAGCCACTGCGGAACAGGACTATGTCGAAGATTAACTCCTCGCTTCGGAAATTATCCGGAGATCCGATGACCACTTCAAGTGTAACTAAGCCTGTACAGTTGGCCTCTACACCTGGTATCACGCCTTTAAAGGTCATTTTAGTGGGTTTAATCCTCGAGGGATTGATGCCCATTTTCCGCACTGTATCCTGGTAAAGCAGGTTCAGGCTGCTCCCGCCGTCCATAAGGACTCTAGTGAGGTGAAATCCGCCAATAATTGGGTCTAGAACCAATGCGGCGAATCCGCCATGACGGATGCTAGTGGGGTGGTCCCTTCGATCAAAAGTGATCGGACAGGAACACCATGGGTTGAACTTTGGGGCGACTGGCTCCATCGCGTATACATCCCTTAGCGCACGCTTCCGCTGCCTCTTGGGGACATGGGTTGCATATATCATGTTCACCGTCCGCACTTGTGGGGGGAAACCTTTCTCTCCACTATTGTTCGACGGCCGGGGTTCCTCCTCGTCATCGCTATGCAGCCCCTTGTCTCTGCTTTCGGCATTTAACTTGCATGCCTGCTTGAACACCCAACAATCCCTGTTGGTGTGATTGGCTGGTTTTTCGGGGGTGCCATGTATCTGGCATGAGCGGTCGAGTATTCGGTCCAAACTGGACAGGCCCGGAGTATTTCTTTTGAATGGCTTTTTCCGCTGACTGGGTTTAGAGCCTCTGAATCCGGCATTAACTGCCGTATCCTCAGTATTGTCGCCATTAATGCGGCGCTTTTGCTTGTTGTGACGCGACCTGCCACTGCTGTCCTTGGTATCCGAATTACCAGGGCTCTTAGTCATGTTATTGCTGCGAGCTAGCCAGTTGTCTTCTCCCGCACAAAAGCGGGTCATAAGTGTGGTGAGGGCTGCCATTGATTTCGGCTTTTCCTGTCCTAGGTGCCGTGCAAGCCACTCGTCGCGGATGTTATGCTTGAAGGCTGCTAGGGCCTCTGCATCCGGACAGTCGATGATTTGATTTTTCTTGGTTAGGAACCGTGTCCAGAATTGTCTGGCCGATTCCTCTGGCTGCTGAATTATGTGGCTAAGGTCATCAGCGTTTGGTGGTCGCACATAAGTGCCCTAAAAATTGTCGAGGAATGCGGTTTCTATCGGCGTTCTGGGAACGGGGGTCCCCAGACTTGCCTGCCTGCGGCCTGCGGCGTGGCTCAAAGGGGGGCCCAGCATGGCCCATCTTCATCAACACAGACCCAAGACCCTCGCCAAGCCTCGCGGGGCGGACGACACGGAGCTTCCTCAGGCACGGCCTCATCAGGCTGGCTCGCGAGGAGGCGGAGAGATCAAGGCGGGGTACCTCACGAGGTGCCCGTGACACAAGCCATGACGACCAAGGGTGCCAGGCGGGCGCCAGCCCACGCAGTGTCCTCCTTTCCTCTTTGGTGCAAAGGGAGCAAGCGCAGGCGAGAGCATCAAGCAAAGGCACCCGTTTCGGTGCAACGAGACCAAGACCAGTCCAACGGCAGGGAGGAAGTCATTGTGGAGCCCAAGCCAGCGTCACCACCAGAGCCTTTGGTAGGCGAGGACCAACTTTAGTCAGGATAAGTGTACCAGATGTTCCCCTTCAAAATGGCCAATTATTGGCGCCCTTCCCGCTCAATATTTGGGAAGAGGCCCAGGGCCTTTGCCTATAAATAGGACTAGCCACCCCCAGGGTAGGAGGATCGGAATCAAGAGGGGAGAATCTAGAAGCCAAGAGAGAAACTAGCTAGGATGGAAATCAGAGAGAAGAATCGAGAAGAGAGAGAGAGAAGGGTGACTGAACTCCTAGCAGTTCATCCCCCCAGCTAAGAACAGACCCTCGCGAGGCTTTCTTCCTTGTATTGCTCATCATCATCAGCCCAAGAGGCAATCCACCACACCACACACTGGAGTAGGGTATTACACCACAACGGTGGCCCGAACCAGTATAAACCCTGTGTCTCTTGTGCTGTTCTTTCCATAGCTTAGATCTTACCGAGGCGGAGGGGTGCAGGTAGGTAGAAGGCGAAATCTCCGCACGCACCCCAGTGTTCGAAACTCAAGGGTCTGCCGGAACCCGAAATCTGACATTTGGCGCACCAGGTAGGGGTGCGCCGGAATTCGTCTTCCACCACCCCGTTCTCCTCCGACCATCGCGTCCATGTCTGACGCTCGTCGGGCCCGCGCCGAGCGCCGGGCCGCTCTCGCTTCCCGCGTCGCCCAGACGGCTCCTGTCGGCGGGCGCCCTCGCCGTTCCCCGTCACCTGCCATCAACGCCGCCACCGGCCCGGCGGGGGACGAGCAGCAAGCGTCGTCTCAGCATCCGTCCGTGCGGCAAGACGGCCGCACCGCTACTCCCTCGCTCACCCCAGCTGGTTCTTCATCCCGCGCGCTCCGCGCACCCATCGAGGCTCGAGCTGCGCTCATCGCGGCAAACGAGCTCCTGCGCTACCATCCCGTCGCTGACGTCTATGAAGAATGGCTCGACCGCGTCGCCGAGCTCGTCCGCGCCGCAGGGGGCTCTCCTGCGCCGTCTGTTCCGCTGCACCGCACCCCGCCCCGCGCGGGCGACGAAGCTCCAGCGGCGCCCCAGCCGGCTCCTCCTCAAGAAGGCGCCATGGCTCCAAGGCGC
The DNA here is from genome assembly GCF_056163025.1 of Triticum urartu. NCBI lineage: Eukaryota > Viridiplantae > Streptophyta > Magnoliopsida > Poales > Poaceae > Triticum > Triticum urartu. The sequence goes on along the minus strand of NC_141878.1, from coordinate 448,055,342 downwards.
ATGGCCCCTGGGCGGAACCCGCTCCGTCAGGTGCCAGCGCGGCAAGAGCAGAGCTGCCAAGAAGTCCCTCGCCCGCAAGAAGCTTCCCGGGCGCTTCCTGATCCAGCACGTCGCGACCATGCTCCTGCTCCCGCACGTCAAGACCCCGCGCTGCTCCCAGCTGCAGCGCGTGGGGACATGCAAGACCAAGCTCTCCATCACCCAAGGCCTCCCGTGGCCACGGCAGGCTGCCGTGCCTTCACCACCGAGCTACGCAGCGTCGCGTGGCCCGACAAGTTCAAGCCAGACCTGCCTCCTCGTTACGACGGCACGGCCGACCCTGCGGAGTTCCTTCAGCTCTATGAGTTGGGCATCGAAGCTGCCAACGGAGACGAGAAGGTCATGGCGAACTGGTTTCCCATGGCGCTCAAGGATGGGGCCCGCACCTGGCTCCTGAACCTGGCTCCAGACACGATCTCCTCCTGGGACGAGATGCGCACCCGCTTCATCGCCAACTTCCAAGGTACTCGTGACCGGCCACCTGCCGTGAGCGACATGCGCCGTTCAAGCAACAACCCGGAGAGACCCTGCAGAAGTACATCCAGCGTTTCAACAATGCACGCCTCAAGATTCCCAAGGTGACCGAGGAGGCCATCATCTCAGCCTTCTCCGACGGCGTGCGCGATGTCAAGATGAAGGAGGAGCTGGCGATGCATGAAGACCTGTGCACTTCCTTGGAGTTGTTCAACTTGGCAACCAAGTGCGCCAGGGCTGAGGAAGGGCGTCTCTCCCTCGTCGAGCTGCCTGCCGCAGACCCAGAAGAGAAGAAGCCCAAGGCCAAGGATGTGAAGCGCAAGGGGGCTGTCGTGCTCGCGGCAGAACCAGACACCAAGCGGGGCAGAGATCAGCCCGAATCTTTCAAGGGCAGTCGGTACTGTGTGTACCACGACCTCCACACCCACAACACCAACGAATGTCAAGAGCTCCGAGCTGTGCGAGAAGGAAGGATCGGCCGTCGCCCCGACCGCGGTGACCGGGGCTACGATCGAGGAGGAGGAAGGAACGCAGGATGCTGGGAAGACCGCTGCCCGTGCCAAGGGTGGCGCGATCGACCTCGCGAGGATCGCTGGCAAGACCCGCCTCGCGAGGGAGACTGGAGGGATCAGCCTCGCGAGGATCGCCCGCAAGGCAACGCAGGCCTCCCTCCGCTCCCGCCGCAGCCAAGGAGAAACGAGGACCGCCATCAGGACGAGGGGGCTGGGGGCTTCCAGGAGCCGCGCGCGATCGCCTGCATCCTGGGCGGGGCTCAAGCCCGAGCCTCTCAACGCATCTTCAAGCAGTTCGCCCGCGAAGTGAATGCAGTCCTCCCCAAGCTCGAAGCCACGCGCCCTCTCAGGTGGTCGGCGTGCGCCATCCCGTTCAGCTCAGCAGATCAGCTCAAGTGTGCGGCTACAGCCGGAGTCCTCCCGATGCTTTGTTCCCCAATCATCAGCAATGTGGTGGTCACCAGGACCCTCATCGATGGCGGGGCAGGGCTCAACGTCCTGTCCGTGGAAACATTCAACAATCTCCAAGTGCCCTACAACCAGCTTCAGCCAACCAAGCCTTTCTCCGGAGTCACCGACGGCTCCACGGTCCCGATTGGGCAGGTCCGCCTCCCTGTCACCTTCGGGGCACGCGACAACTACCGCACCGAGCTCATCGACTTCGACGTCGCTCACATTCGCCTGCCGTACAACGCCATCCTTGGGTATCCAGCGCTGGCCAAGTTCATGGTCGTAACTCACCACGGCTACAACATCCTCAAGATGCCAGGAAGTGGCAGAGTCATCACGGTGCCCTGTGAAGAGAAGGACGCGGTGTGTTCCCTGGAACGAGCCTTTCAGGCCGCATCACTGGAAGACCCGGATCGCGGAAGCAGGAGGCTTCCCGAGACCACCCCCAAGAAGAAGAAGACATCGTCCGGCCCAGCCCCTCAGGAGGCAGGCCCCTCAGGGCCCGCGCCTGCCCAGGGGGAACCTCCTTCCATCGCATAGGAAAGCACGCCCGGCACCCTCCTCAGGCAGGGCTCGAGGGCTCTCCCCTGGAGGGCCACCGACCTGGCTAAGGTCACGAGGGAGGTGCATGGGCACCACATGGAGGCGTGTTTCGAAGAACGTTTCCCTCAAGAAGGAGTAAGGCAAGGAGAGCTAGACCCTCAGGAGTTCGTCAGCTAGGCCATTCAGGAGCTACAGGAGTCAAGAGTCATGAAAGGCGGCCGCCGCCTACCAGCTGTGGCTCCCCATCCAGGCGAGGATGGTGGGCTGCGCGTCTGCATCGACATACCAGGGCTCAATCGAGTCGCCTCTCCGGAGCGCCTCTGGCCCTCGTGAGTGGGGCGCTACGAAGGTCCACCCCACAGCTACGTTCGCATGCCTTACGGCTTGCCGAATGCGGCTGCCACGTACCAGCGCCTCATTAGGGGTATCATGGAGGCTCAAGAGGCCAGGAGTTCCGCAGCCCTGGCGGAGATGGAGATGGTCCGCGAGGAGCCACCAGCGCCTCCGGAGCCTCCCGAGGCCCCTGGGCCTGGGGGCTCGTGAGGATCGGCTTCCGCAGCCCACCGAGTCTGCTACACCAACACTCCTTCATCCTCAACATCATCAGATGACATCTTTCAAGTTTCATTTCCAGCTGGGAGCGCCCCCCAGGGCTGCATTATTCCCAGGCCGCGTGGGTCCGTCCCTGCGGCATGTATCCCTTTTGTTTCATGTTGTTAGCTTGCTTTGTTGGGGGCGCCCCACGGGCTACATCATCCCCAAGTTGCTCGGGCCAGACCCAGCGGCATGTACCCCTTTTGCGTTTATTTCCGGCTATGCGTTCGACCCACCATGCTTGCTTATTTGATGCCTGTCCACGGCACCTCTTCTTCTCCATGCCGACCACTTGCACATTAAAGGGGGGGTACCTGAGCATCGCGACTCAGGGCTCTTACTGGCTCTCCAGCCCTCACCCTCTGGCCTTGTCCACGGCATCGCAACCTGGCATACCAGCGACGGTTGAGACCAGCTCGAGGGCCAGGACCCGAGGACGTAGAGTGCTGGCATCTAACCAAATTTGCAGGGACACATCACAAGATAAGGCCCAGTGCCAGGCGCAACCCGCCTAGAGGTAGGGCCCCGTGAGTCCCGCGCTGGCTCACGGGTGCCCAGATACACCTCGCCAGGCCCTACCGTGCCAGCCACGTGTCAGGGTGGGGCTGTACACGCCCCGGGGGCTCCTGCTGGAGGGGAGCCCCCTCCCACATACCAGTGGAAGCACCATGCTCCGCGCTAGCTGACGACACTTCCGAGGAGGGGCTATGCCCGTACACATACGGAAGCGCTATGCTCTGCGCTGGTGATAAACAACTGAGGGTGGCCCCCGGGCCGCATCAACCTCAGGGAGCCCAGAGCTCAGTGTCTAGCCTCATCGTAACGCCTCCCCTCGGGAGTGCCGCGCGAGGGGGCTGGGCACGGGGGCTACGCCTGGGTCACGCCCAGACGCACGCCACCCAGCCAGCCCCCCGGGCGTAGTTCGTCGCGCGTCTCTCCCCGAGCGGAGCCAAGGTACGAAGGCCGTTTGAGCGTCAAGGGAGACTCCTGAGCATCGCGACTCAGGAGCCTAACTGGTCACGTAGCCCCTCACTCCTTAGTTTCGAAAGGCTAACGGCGGTTGAGGTATGCGCGTGGCCAGGCTCTGCAGACGTAGAACGGTAGATCCACCCACATCACACCACCCTACTTGTTGTTCGTGTGCCAAGGGGGACTCCTGAGCATCGCGACTCGGGAGCCTAACTTGTCACGTAGCCCCTCACTCCTTGGTCCCGTCCTGGTTTCCGGTCGGAGCTAACGGCGGCTGAGGTATGCGCGGGGCTGGGCTCTGCCGGCGTAGAACATAAGCAAGTAGGAAGGAAAAGCGTAAATTTCAAGGAATTCAAAAGCAAATATTACAGTCCACACTTTTATCTCAATGCCAAACGCAAGTTTAAACGCCTCCCCGAGGCATGATACATGTGCAGGAATTAAAGGCAGGACAGGAGCCACAACGGAGTCACTTGTCGGCGGTGGAGCAGCGCGGAGTGGGTTCGCCTCATGGAGCAGCGGGGTCGGCAGCGCCTTTCTTCGGCTTGGTGCTGAAGGCCAGGAACTTCCCCAGCAGAGCCTCTGCGCGACCCTTCACGGCCTCGGCAGCGGCACGCTCGCCGCTTACTGGCTCCAGCAGGCTGTCGAGGTCGATGCCGGGATCGCGAAGGTAGATGTGAGTAAGGACCCGCGTCAGCGCTGCAGAAGACAGGACACACGCCTCGGCCTCGGCCGTGGGGCCAAGGCCAAGGGCGACATCTTCAAGAGCGCGAACTAGGAAGGGAAGCAGCTTGGCGGGGCCGTCCTCGGCGCCAGCCAGCGGGCTCTCCAGGCCGTTGTCGTAAAGCGTCCTCAGCGAGGAGCGAGCCTTCGCCTCCATCTCCGCGAAGGCCACGCGGTCCTCGGCAAGAACCTGGGCCTTGTCGTCCAGCTCGACCTTCCTCGCCCCCAACTCCTGCTCCAGCACGCCTAGGCGGTCACGGTGCCTCCTGAGCTTGATCTCCCTCTCCTTGACGGCCGCCTCGCGAGCCTTCATGCCTTCTTCCTGCTCTTGGCGAAGGCGGGCCTCTTTCGCGAGCTGGTCCCGCAGGCCTTGCAGCTTGTTCTCCAGCGCCTCGCAGCGACCACGGACGTCGACCACCTCCCCCAGGGCTGCGTCACGAGCAGCCTTCGCCTCAAGGACGGACTGCCTCTCCTCATCGCAAGCCATCGAGGCCTGGACCAGCGCCGCCCAAATCGAAGCGTCGGAGCGAACCCTTCCTGAAGCCAGCTCCAAGCGCCCGGCCACCAAGCGAGGGTCGGCGCCAAGAAGATCCTGCCACAGCCGGTCCAGCTCAGCAGTAGCACGATCCAGAACGGCAGGAGGAGTCGGAGAGACAGCGGTCGATGGAGTAGGAGGAGAAGGCGGTAGCGCGACCACAGCATCCTGAGGCGGAGCCTGCTGCGCCCCAACGGCTGTAGTGGCAGCAGCAGGCAAAGGCACCTCGGGAGTCACTTGGGCCATGGGGGCTGAGCTCGCCCCAGCCGACTTAGCCAGGCCTCGCGAGGACGACCGGGTAGGAGAAGCCCGTGCGTCGCGGTCACCTTCCTTCGCGGGCAGAGGCGCTGCCACGGATGGAACCTCAGGAGCTCCCTTCGGCTTCTTTGCTGTGGGCGCCAGCCTGTCCAAGAGATGTGGACGTCAAGCCTCAGCAGCAGAACAAGAAATAAAGACAAGAATCAAGCGCTTATGGGTCGTCGCCAGTGAGCTCAGGCAGCCTCCGGCCAAATTTGAAGCCTGAAAGCCGGCTGGAAGGGTCAACCTTGGGAAGCTCGGGAGCGGAAGGCGCGTCTGCGGTCCGCCTTGGGGCCAGGGCAGACCCGCGGGAGATCAGCCCGGTCCTGTCCTTCTTCGGGATCGGGGGCAAGCTCCCGCCGCCCTGCTCGACATCATCCTCGTCGTCATCGCTCGGAAAGAGGCGGAGAGCGCGGGACCTGCGCCGGGGGAGGGGAGCCCTCGACTCTCCGTCAGTCGCCTCGGAGTTAGGCCCTTTTTCCCGCTCCCCTCCTTCCTCCTCTTCGCTGGAGTCGTCGGAGGACACGTCCACCTATTTCCTGGGAGTTTCCATGGGCACGGGCCCGTCCCCGTTGAAGACGGGCATGGACTCCACTACCTGCTCCCAGTCATCACGGAGGAACAAGGGCGTAGGAGCGCCCTCCAACCTCGCCACATCGCCCCCGACCAGAGATTGGAGGACCGCAGCCAGATCTTCGTCGGCCAAGGCCGCGGGGCTCGGATGGGGCCTCCACATTGGAAGTGAGTACTGCCGAAGCGGAGCCAGCTGGTGCTCCAGGAATTCCCTCAGCAGCGACGCGCCGGTCAGCTTCGCCGCCGCCATGTTGGCCGGCCTCAGATCCGCGCCCATCTTCTCCAACACCAGCTTCGCGCGGGGGTCCGCAGGCTCCGCTCGACCCCAATCGCTGTTGCTCGTGGGTTGCTCCGTGGGCAAGATCAGCCGAGGGTGGATGCGCCCAGCATCTGCCAAGACCCACTTGCTCCTGAAGCCCTCAATCCTTTTCCCGGGGTTTGAAATGGTAATGGCGCCACCGTACGCGATGAAGCTCGCGCATGCGGAAGCAAGACCGCGAGAGGTCCGGAGGTATAAGTAGTGGCGCAGCAAGGCCACTGAGGGTTGCACCCCTACGTGAGCCTCGCAGTAATAGGCGAAGATTGCCAGGAGAAGGACGGAGTTGGGGTGGAGATGCAGAGCCTGTAGCTTATAATGGCGGAGGACAGAGAAGAAGAACTCGGAGGAGGGAGGCACCAGGCCAGCAGCAATGGCGCTTACAAAGAACGGATAGAAGGTGCTCCCTTGGCCCTCAAGGGTGGCAGAGCCGGCCTTGAACACCTTCGCCCCGTCGATGCCCTGCGCCGCCGCCATCCAGCGCAACCGGGCGAGGCTCGCCTCCGAGACGTTCGGCGAGTCCAGGGCAGACGAGTACCAAGCTCTGGCCGGGGACTGACGAGGCGCCATGGCTTCCTAGGTCACGCGGTCGAAGTAGATATGGAAATTTTGGAGGAAGGAAGGAGAGGCGCAAGAAAGGGGATCTGAGCAGCAACCGGAGAAAGCAAAAAGCAAAGCCTAGGCAGATGCCGCTCCTTTATCAGCTCGCGCGGTTGCTGAGGCGCCCACGTCCAGTCAACCACCACGCGGCGCCCAAGGCCGCAGGCTGTTAGGGCCCGCGGCGCTTCGCTCTTGCCCTTTCGCCTCCCTGCACGGCCAAGTCCGGGCACGCCTTGGGCCCGGGGGCTACTGTCGGCGTTCTGGGAACGGGGGTCCCCAGACTTGCCTGCCCATGGCCTGCGGCATGGCTCAAAGGGGGGCCCAGCACGGCCCATCTTCATCAACACAGACCCAAGACCCTCGCGAGGGGCCAAGCCTCGCGGGGCGGACGACATGGAGCTTCCTCAGGCACGGCCTCATCAGGCTGGCTCGCGAGGAGGCGGAGAGATCAAGGAGGGGTACCTCACGAGGTGCCCGTGACGCAAGCCATGACGACCAAGGGTGCCAGGCGGGCGCCAGCCCGCGTAGTGTCCTCCTTTCCTCTTTGGTGCAAAGGGAGCAAGCGCAGGCGAGAGCATCAAGCAAAGGCACCCGTTTCAGTGCAACGAGACCAAGACCAGTCCAACGGCAGGGAGGAAGTCATTGTGGAGCCCAAGCCAGCGTCACCTCCAGAGCCTTTGGCAGGCGAGGACCAACTTTAGTCAGGATAAGTGTACCAGATGTTCCCCTTCAAAATGGCCAATTGTTGGCGCCCTTCCCGCTCAATATTTGGGAAGAGACCTAGGGCCTTTGCCTATAAATAGGACTAGCCACCCCTAGGGTAGGAGGATCGGAATCAAGAGGGGAGAATCTAGAAGCCAAGAGAGAAACTAGCTAGGATGGAAATCAGAGAGAGAATCGAGAAGAGAGAGAGAGAGAAGGGTGACTGAACTCCTCCTAGCAGTTCATCCCCCAGCCAAGAACAGACCCTCGCGAGGCTGTTCTTCCTTGTATTGCTCATCATCATCAGCCCAAGAGGCAATCCACCACACCACACACTGGAGTAGGGTATTACACCACAACGGTGGCCCGAACCAGTATAAACCCTGTGTCTCTTGTGATGTTTTTTCCATAGCTTAGATCTTAGCGAGGTGGAGGGGTGCAGGTAGGTAGAAGGCAAAATCTCCGCGCGCACCCCAGTGTTCGAACCTCAAGGGTCTGCCAGAACCCGAAATCTGATAGTTTCCGGGTCCTCCCAACAACCAATTGATTCTGCTGGCAAGCTGTTAAGCCAATGCCGAGCTGGTCCTTTAAGCTTGAGTGGGAGGTATTTGATGGCGTGTAGGTCATCACCACAGGCCATGTGGATATGAAGGAGATAGTCCTCGATCCATACCGCAGGATCTGTTGTGCCATCGTATGATTCGATGTTCACGGGTTTGAAACCCTTGGGGATTTGATGATCCATTACTTAATTTGTGAAGCATAGTGGGTGTGTGGCGCCTCTGTATTGGGCTATATCACGACGCAGCTCAAACGAGATTTGTCTACTGTGTTCGGCCCGGCCGGATTTACTGTATTCGGAGTGACAATTACCGTCTCGTGCCGTGGGGTGCCCACGCGATCCGTAGATCGATCTTGTTTGCCTTGCCTTGTCCTCCAATATATCTCGCAGGTCTGGTGCATTTTCCCGTGCCATGGTATTTTTTGAGCGGCGCCGGGGTGCGGCTTGAGTGGAGGGCCGAGATGCCTCTCTGTCGCGGCCACGGGGTGGCCGGTCGGCCGCATCATGCGCTGGTGATGTAGGTTTAGGTGCTTCCTCCTTTAATCGGGGTAGCACCCTGCGCTTTGGGTAGCTCTTGGAGGGGCGTTCGAGTTCATACTCTTCGGCCGCAAGGACTTCAGTCCATCTGTCGGCTAGCAAATCTTGATCAGCTCTAAGTTGTTGCTGTTTTTTCTTGAGGCTGCTCGCCGTGGCCATAAGCCTACGTTTGAAACGCTCTTGTTTGACGGGATCCTCCGGCACGACAAATTCGTTGTCGTCGAGGCTTGCCTCGTCTTCGGAGGGAGGCATATAATTATCGTCCTCGACCTCTCTGTCTGCTGCTCTCTCATGAGGGCTGGCTTCTCCATCCTCATGTGCTGAATCTTGCTGGAGGTGGTTGTCTTCGGCACTGTCCGGGATGTTATTATCTCCCGTGCCGGAATCACCGTTTTTGCTTTGGCGGGATTTAGAGTGGCGCCGCTGACGCCGACGCTTAGGCTGCTTATTGGAGGGGTCATCCTCCGTTGTTCCATCGCCATTGCCTTCTTTTGGGGTGTCCACCATGTATATATCATACGACGAGGTGGTTTTCCAGTGCCCTATAGGCGCTGGTTCTTGATCGTCTCCTGCATCGATGTCCATACCGTCGATGTCTTCGGAGTCGAAGTCGAGCATGTCGGTTAAATCATCGACAGTGGCTACGAAGTGGGTGGTGGGTGGGCTTTGAATTTCTTCATCATCCGCATCCCAACCTTGCTGACCATAGTCCAGCCAAGGCTCTCCTGATAAAGAGAGAGACTTTAGTGAATTCAGAATATTGCCGAAGGGCGAGTGCTGAAAGATGTCCGCGACGGTGAACTCCATGATCGGCGCGCAATCGGGTTCGATTGGTAGGGGCACGGAGGGCTCGGAGTCTGGAGAGGAGTCCGGCTCCTTGGAGTCACGGGCTTCGCAGAGAATAGGGCTGGTGTTCAGCTCAATCGCCGTAGAGATTGCAGCCCCTGAGGCGGTGTCCAACCACCCATCCTCGATTGGCGCAGTTGGCTCTGAATTAAGGGTCGGAGCTGATGCGGGTGCGGCCTCCAGGGCACTGTTCGGCGACAGAGCTAGATCATGCCCATCGTGACAGTGCGGCGCGCTTGTCTGCGGCTCAAATCCGTCGAAGATCAAGTCTCCACGGAGGTCATCCGTGTAGCTCAAACTTCCAAATCTGACCTGATGGCCAGGGGCGTAGCTTTCGATCTGCTCCAGATGACCAAGCGAATTGGCCCGCAGTGCAAAGCCGCCGAATACAAAGATCTATCCGGGGAGAAAGGTCTCACCCTGGATTGCATCGCTGTTGATGCTCGGAGAAGCCATCGAGCCTAAAAGTGACGACACAGAGGAACTCTCAATGAAAGCACCAATGTCGGTGTCAAAACCGGCGGATCTCGGGTAGGGGGTCCCGAACTGTGCGTCTAGGCGGATGGTAACAGGAGACCGGGGACACGATGTTTTTACCCAGGTTCGGGCCCTCTCGATGGAGGTAAAACCTTACGTCCTGCTTGATTAATATTGATGATATGGGTAGTACAAGAGTAGATCTACCACGAGATCAGAGAGGCTAAACCCTAGAAGCTAGCCTATGGTATGATTGTATGTTCCTACGGACTAAAACCCTCCGGTTTATATAGACACCGGAGAGGGCTAGGGTTACACAGAGTCAGTTACAATGGTAGGAGATCTACATATCCGTATCGCCAAGCTTGCCTTCCAAGCCAAGGAAAGTCCCTTCCGGACACGGGACGAAGTCTTCAATCTTGTATCTTCATAGTCCAGGAGTCCGGCCGAAGGTATAGTCTGGCTATCCGGACATCCCCTAATCCAGGACTCCCTCAGTCATACTCGTGCCTTCCAAGGTCACGCCACCACATCCTCATGGCAGCAAACACAACAGTCATATGGTTCTCGGTTTGTGGGTGCACCACCTATTCACCCACATGCCTCGACGGCTTCCTCACCTGCTATTCGCAATCAATATAAGAGGCATCTGCAGCACCCGCAGAAAAGAGTTCTACACGCAATAGCAGCATTCAATGCCACAAGTGGAAAGGAAAAGGTCACATTTCTCCGGAATGTCCAAGCAAAAGAACTGTGATCATCAATGAACGAGGTGAATGTGAGTCTGAAAGTGACCTTGAAGGTGGCAACGATGAAGTGGAAGAGGAGCAAGGTTGGGAAGTAGGAGGCACTATTTTATCTCATGAAGAACTTGATGGTGAAGCTTTGGTTGTATGTCGTTCACTTAACGCCCAGGTTGTGGAGGTGGAAAAGGGGCAGCGGCATAATATTTTCCACACCCGTTGCCCTATCAACTCAAACATATGTCAAGTGATTGTTGATAGTGGTAGCTGCAACAATATTGCAAGCATGGAGATGGTCGAGAAGCTTCAATTGCAAACAAAACGTAACCCACATTCATACCGCATGCAATGGACAAATGATTGTGGCGCAATTAAGGTGATTAGTGCAACTTCTTGAGCTTGCATTGGTTTTTTTCCTTGAAGAGAATGGGTGATGCAGCAAAGTGGAGTAAGTATTTCCCTCAGTTTTGAGAACCAATGTATCAATCTAGTAGGAGACAACGCACAAGTCACCGAATACATGCACTAACAAACAACAACATGCACCCAACGTGATAAAGGGGTTGTCAGTCCCTTCATGGTTACTTGCAAATGTGAGATGTGATAGAGAGAGATAAACAATAAGGTAAATATTTTTGGTATTTTTGGTTTATAGATCGGAAAGTAAAAGATTGCAAAATAGTACATTGGAAATTAATATGATGGAAACTAGAACTTGTATGATGGGAAATAGACCCGGGGGCCATAGGTTTCACTAGAGGCTTCTCTCATGATAGCAAATAATATGGTGGGTGAACAAATTACTGCCAAGTGATAACCCACAAGTATAGGGGATCGCAATAGTTTTCGAGGGTAAAGTATTCAACCCAAATTCATAGATTCAACCACACCTAGAGATTACTTATCTGCAACAATGTGATCAGTAGCAAAGTAATATGATAGTTTTGATAATAGTGACAATAGTAACAGTAACAGTAACAATGATAGTAGTAATTTTGTAGCAAGTGCAATAGTAACGATAGCAATGGTAACTTAGCAAGATCAATATAAGATAAATTTGTAGGCATTGGATCGTTCACTTGTTGGATGGTATTCGTCATGAGACAGTTATAACCTAGGGCAATACGACACTAGCTCCAGTTCATCAATATAATGTAGGCATGTATTCCATAAATAGTCATACGTGCTTATGGAAAGAACTTGCATGACAGCTTTGTCCTACCCTCCCCTGGCAGCGGGGTCCTATTGGAAACTAAGGGATATTAAGTCCTCCTTTTAATAGAGAACCGGAGCAAAGCATTAACACACGGTGAATACATGAACTCCTCAAACTACGGTCATCACCGGGAGTGGTCCTGACTATTGTCACTCTGGGGTTGCCGGATCATAACACATAGTAGGTGACTATAACTTGCAAGATCGAATCTAGAACATGGATATAATGGTGATAACATAAACGGTTTAGATTTGAAATCATGGCACCCGGGCCCAAAGTGACAAGCATTAAGCATGGCAAAGTCATAGCAACATCAATCTTAGAACATAGTGGATACTAGGGATCAAGCCGTAACAAAACTAACTCGATTACATGATGAATCTCATCCAACTCCTCACCGACCAGCGAGTGAGCAATAATAAGATATCTCAAACTGCAACACGTTCTCAAAACAACCATGATATAATATGACAATACTGGTATCCCGCTAGCCCTTTCTGAGACCGCAAAACATAAATGCAGAGCACCTCCAAAGTCCAACCAGTGACTAAACATTGTAATTCATGGTAGAAAAGATCCAGTTATGATGCACACAACATTAGCTACGCACAATGCATAAGTCATGACAGTAGTGCTCTCTGGTTGTGGCGCTTGTTTTAGAAGGTGATGACACAACATAAAAGTAAATAGAAATTCCCTTCGCAGAGGGAGGCAGTGATTTGCAGAGGTGCCAGAGCTCATGTTTTTAAAATAGAGGTAAATGATATTTTGAGACATGCACCCTTCTCATTTACTTCACGTCTATCAGTTATCAATATCTTCCATGCTAAGCATGCTAGTGGCGGTTCCCAAGCAATAAAAGTAAAGGTTTTGACTCCATTGGGAGTTTTTGTATGATTATTTGTAAGCTTTTTCAGTTTACAGTTTGGGACTGGGCATCCCAATTACTGCCCTTTTCTCGTGCGATGGTGACTGAATAAACACTCGACCTGAGAATAACCCGCTTAGCATGGAAGATACCGACCACCTCCTATTGTTCCATGAATGATCGAGGCACACAAAAAGGATATTTATTAGAAGTTTTTAGAGGTGGCACATGCAAATTTACTTAGGACGGCAGGGTAATACCGCATATAGGTAGGTATGGTGGACTCATCTGGAATAACTTTTGGGTTCAAGGTTTTTGGTGTACAAGCAGAATTCTCACTTAGTACATGTGAAGGCTAGCAATTAGATTGAGAAGCGGCCATCTAGAGAGCAACAACGATCACGAACATGCATTATGCATAAGTAACATTGGACACTAGCATGAGTAGGATATGAACACCGTGAATATAAATATCATAGAGGCTATGTTGGTTTTGATTCAACTACATGCATGAACATGTTCCAAGTCAAGCCACTCGAACATTCAGAGGAGGATACCATATCATCATACTACATCACAATCATTTTAACGCAATGTTGATATCCAAGATAAACCATTATCCACTCCTAGCTACTTATGCATGGCATGAGAAACTATAATCTCTAATTGTCATTGCAAACATGTTTAATCATGATGGGTTGAATCATGGATACTAGGTTAAACATATTTACACAAACAGAACAAGTTGAGTTCATACTCGTTTCTCTCTGCCATGGCCAGTTCATCGTATATCGTTATTATTGCCTTTCACTTGCATGACCGAACGATGTGAAAATAATAATAGTGCAAGAGTGCCGTGGACTAAGCTGGAATCTGTAAATATTTTATTCAACATGAGAAGACAAGGTAAAATGGGGTCTTTATTAGGTCAACAGTTATTCATATGAGAGCCACTCAACATTTTCATCGTGGTCTTCTCCTCAGCACAACTCGAATAAAAAGAAAATAAATTCAAGGAAACACATTGAAATATTTTTGTAGTTTTTGGTTTTCTTGAACAGGCAAATAAAAGGGAAAAGCAAAAGCGAGAAAAACTATTTACACGGGAAAGCTCCCAACAAGCAAAAGAAGAACAAGGAAATCTTTTTGGGCTTTCTTTTTAATATTACAACTAAGAATGCATAGAAAGTAAACTCACTACAATTTTTTTTAGTTTTCTAAGGTTTTTCAAACACACAAGAAGAAAGCAAGAAAATAAAATTAAGCATGAATGATACAATGAAAAAGTGTGAACACCGACAACTGGAATAGGTGGACATGAATGTAATGTCGGTGAGAAACACGTACTCCCCCAAGCTTGGGCTTCTGGCCTAACTTGGTAATCGGTCAGTAATATGCATAGTAGTCGGCGTGGTAGCTCACGGAGGCTCTCAGTGCGGATGCCTTGGCCTGCCGTGCTACCTCCACTGCTGCGTTATGAGCTCAGGCCTCGCTCTCAAGAACAAAATATCTTCCTTTGTTGTGATAGTCAAAATGGGCAGGCGCAGGCAAATATGTGTGCACATCAGATGTTTGGTTAAAAAACAAATTGTAAGTGAAATTATGAATTTTTCCTTTGAGGATCTTATGACTTTTTAAAGCATCAAAGTCTAAATATTGCATGGGTAGGATAGGGTCAAAGGGCAAAGGTGAAACACCCAGCCCTTGTGCTAAACGCGTGGCATAAATTCGACCATAGAAACAGCCACTATTAGCGTTATGCTACAGTCTGCGTGCAACAATCACTGCAAGGTTATAACTCCTTTCACCGATGAGAGCGGTGCGTATGAGGCTCAAGTCTCGAGCACAAAGCGTGCTATAGTCTTGCTAGCCTACTATACATTTCCCATTAAATAATGCAAAGTACTGAATTGCGGGAAAAAGAATGCTCTTTATTCTACCTTGAGTCACTCCCATCGTCTCACCGTAGCAAACCCTAGTCAAGAATGATTGGTACTAAGCCCTTGGCGGTTCATCAAGTGAACCCCAGAATAGGAGTTTGTAGTGGTGAGCAAGACTCTCTAGTGAGATGGTAAATGAATTTTCATAAAGCTTAAATGACACCCTAGACACACAGGGATGGAATTTAAATCCTTTGACAAATGATTCAGTAAGAGTGTGGCGTTGCTCGCATTTATCTAAAATGTAGGGACCGAGACCAGCATTGTGAACATATTGCTGAAATTCCTCCTGAATGGCCACACACATCATATAATCATCGCAAGGCCATAAGCATGTTTTGGTGGCTGCATCTCGAATGGAACTTTCACTTGGTTCGACATAAGGCGGACGAGCGGAGTTGTGTTGGGGAACGTAGCATGCAATTTCAAAAAAAAATCCTATGATCACACAAGATCTATCTAGGAGATGCATAGAAATGAGAGGGGAAGAGTGTGTCCACGTACCCTCGTAGACCGAAAGCAGAAGCGTTAGATTAACGCGGTTGATGTAGTCGAACGTCTTCGCGATCCAACCGATCAAGTAACGAACGTACGGCACCTCCGAGTTCTGCACATGTTCAGCTCGATGACGTCCCTCGAACTCTTGATTTAGTAGAGGGTCGAGGGAGAGTTCTGTCAGCAGGACGGCGTGGTGACGGTGATGGTGATGTGATCCGTGCAGGGCTTCGCCTAAGCACTACGACGCTATGACCGGAGGAGCAAACTGTGGAGAGAGACGCCGCACACGGCTTGGAACAATTGTTGTGTCTCCAATGGATGCCCTTCCCATGTATATAAAGGAGGGAGAGGGAGGAGGCTGGCCCTAGGGGCGCACCACAAGGGGGGAGTCCTACTAGGACTCGCAGTCCTAGTAGGATTCGCCCCCCTTCTTTTCCTTCTCATGGAGGGGGAAAGGGGGAAAGGAGAGGGAGTAGGAGAAGGAAAGGGGGGTGGAGCCCCCTTCCCTAGTCCAATTCGGCCTCATCCCTAGTGTGTGGGGGTGCACCAGCCCCTTGTGGGCTGGTTAGCCTCCCTCCTATGGCCCATATGGCGCATATCTTTCCCCGGGGGATTCCGGTAACCCCTCTGGTACTCCGGTATGTACCCGATACACTCCGGAACCCTTCCGGTGTCCGAATACTACCTTCCAATATATCAATCTTTACCTCTCGACCATTTCGAGACTCCTCGTCATGTTCGTGATCTTATCCGGGACTCCGAACAAACTTCAGTCACCAAAACACATAACTCATAATACAATCGTCATCAAACGTTAAGCGTGTGGACATTTCGGGTTTGAGAACTATGTACACAGGACCGAGACACATCTCCGATCAATAACCAATAGAGGAACCTGGAATCTCATATTGGTTCCTACATATTATACGAAGATCTTTATCGGTCAAACCGCAATAACAACATACGTTATTCCCTTTGTCATCAGTATGTTACTTTCCCGAGATTTGATTGTCAGTATCATCATACCTAGTTCAATCTTGTTACCGGCAAGTCTCTTTAATTGTTCTGTACTGCATCATTTCGTCACATTGCTTGCAAGGCTTATAGTGATGTGCATTACCGAGAGGTCCCAAAGATACCTCTCCGATACTCGAGTGACAAATCCTAATCTTGATCTATGCCAACCCAACAAACACCTTCGGAGACACTTGTAGAGCATCTTTATAATCACCCAGTCACGTTGTGACATTTGATAGCACACAAGGTGTTCCTCCGGTTTTCGGGAGTTGCATAATCTCATAGGCTGAGGAATATGTATAAGTCATGAAGAAAAGAACAGCAATAGAACTTAACGATCATTATGATAAGCTAACGGATGGGTCTTGTCCATCACATCATTCTCCAAATGATGTGATCTCGTTCATCAAATGACAACACATGTCTATGGTCAGGAAACTTAACCATCTTTGATTAACGAGCTAGTCAAGTAGATGCATACTAGGGACACTTCGTTTTGTCTATGTATCCACACATGTATCAAGTTTCCGTTTAATACAATTCTACCATGAATAATAAACATTTATCATGATATAAGGAAATATAAATAACAACTTTATTATTGGCTCTAGGGTATATTTCCTTCAGTCTCCCACTTGCACTAGGGTCAATAATGTAGTTCACATCGTCATGTGATTTAACACCAATAGTTCACATCGCCAGGTGACTAATACCCAAAGGGTTTTACTAGAGTCAATAATCTAGTTCACATCGCTTTTTGATTAGCACCCAAAGAGTACTAAGGTGTGATCATGTTTTGCTTGTAAGAGAAACTTAGTCAATGGGTCTGTCACATTCAGAGTCATATGTATTTTGTAAATTTTCTATGTCTACAACACTCTGCATGGAGCTACTCTAGCTAATTGCTCCCAATTTCAATATGTATCCAGATTGAGACTCAGAGTCATCCGGATTAGTGTAAAAGCTTGCATCGACGTAACTCTTGACGAAAAACTATTTATCACCTCCATAACCGAGAAATATCTCCTTAGTCTTCCAAGGATAATTTTCACCGTTGTCCACTGATCCACTCCTGGATCAATATCGTACCCCCTTGGCAAACTCATCGCAAGGTACACAATAGGTTTGGTACACAACATATCATACTTTATAGGACCTATGGCTGAGGCATAGGGAATGACTTTCATTCTCTTTCTATTTTCTGTCGTGGTCGTGTTTTCAGTCTTACTCAACTTTACACCTTGCAATACAGGCAATAACTCCTTATTTGACTGTTCCATTTTGAACTACTTCAAAATCTTGTCAAGGTATGTACTCATTGAAAAATCTTATCAAGCGTCTTGATCTATCTCTATAGATCTTGATGCCCAATATGTAAGCAGCTTCACCGAGGTCTTTCTTTGAAAAAATTCCTTTCAAACACTCCTTTATGCTTTTTAGAAAATTCTACATCATTTCTAATCAACAATATGTCATTCATATATACTTATCAGAAAGGCTGTAGTGCTCCCACTCACTTTCTTGTAAATAAAGGCTTTACCGCAAGTCTGTATAAAACTATATACTTTGATCAACTCATCAAAGCGTATATTCCAACCACGAGATGCTTGCACCAGTCCATAGATGGATCGCTGGAGCTTGCACATTTTGTTAGAACCTTTAGGATTGACAAAACCTTCTGGTGGTATCATATACAACCCTTGTTTAATAAATCCATTATGGAATGTAGTTTTGACATCCATTTGTCAGATTTCATAAAATGTGGCAATTGCTAACATGATTCGGACAGTCTTTAAGCATTGATATGAGTGATAAAATCTCATCGTAGCCAACACCTTGAACTTGTCAAAAACCCTTTTCGACAAGTCGAGCTTTGTAGATAGTAACACTACTATCAGCGTCTGTCTTCCTCTTGAAGATCCATTTATTCTCAATTGCTTGCCGATCATCGGGCAAGTCCACCAAAGTCCACACTTTGTTCTCATACATGGACTCTATCTCAGATTTCAGGGCCTCAAGCCATCTGTCGAAATCTGGGCTCATCATCGCTTCCTCATAGTTCGTAGGTTCATCGTGGTCTAGTAACATGACTTCTGGAACAGGATTACCGTACCACTCTGGTGCGGATCGTACTCTGGTTGACCTACGAGGTTTGGTAGTAACTTGATCTGAAGTTTCATGTTCATCATCATTAACTTCCTCACTTATTGGTGTAGGCATCACTGGAACTAATTTCTGTGATGAATCATTTTCCAATTCGAGAGAAGGTACAACTCCTCATCAAGTTCTACTTTCCTCCCACTCACTTCTTTCGAGAGAAACTCCTTCTCTAGAAAGGATCCTTTCTTAGCAACGAATATCTTGCCTTCGGATCTGTGATAGAAGGTGTGCCCAACAGTCTCCTTTGGGTATCCTATGAAGAAACATTTCTCTGATTTAGGTTGAAGCTTATCAGGTTGAAGCTTTTTCACATATGCATCACAGCCCCAAACTTTAAGAAACGACAGCTTAGGTTTCTTGCCAAACCACAGTTCATATGGTGTCGTCTCAACGGATTTAGATGGTTCCCTATTTAACGTGAATGCAGCTGTCTCCAATGCATAACCCCAAAGCGATAGTGGTAAATCAGTAAGAGACATCATAGATCGCACCATATCCAATATAGTACGGTTACGACGTTCGGACACACCATTACGCTGTGGTGTTCAAAGTGGCATGAATTATGAAACTATTCCACATTGTTTTAAATGAAGTCCAAAACTCGTAACTCAAATATTCGCCTCTGCGATCAGATCACAGAAACTGTATTTTGTTGTTACAATGATTCTCCACTTCACTCTGAAATTCTTTGAACTTTTCAAAATGATTCAGACTTGTGTTTCATTAAGTAGATATACATATATCTGCTCAAATCAACTGTGAAGGTTGGAAAATAATGATACCCGCCACGATCATCAACACTCATCGGACCGCATACATCAATATGTATTATTTCCAATAAGTCAGTGGCTCGCTCCATTGTTCCGAAGAACGGAGTTTTAGTCATCTTGCCCATGAGGCATGGTTTGCAAGTATCAAATGATTCATTATCAAGTGATTCCAAAAGCCCATTTGCATGGAGTTTCTTCATGCGCTTTACATCAATATGATCAAAATAGCAGTGCCACAAATATGTTGCACTATCATTAGCAACTTTGCATATTTTGGCATCAATATTATGAATATGTGTATCACTACGATCGAGATTCAATAAACCATTTACATTGGGTGTATGACCATAGAAGGTCTTATTCATGTAAACAGAACAACAATTATTCTCTGACTTAAATGAATAACCGCATCACAATAAACTTGATCCAATCATATTCATGCTGAATGCAAATAGCAAATAACATTTATTTAGGTCCAACACTAATCCCGAAGATAGAGGGAGTGTGCGATGGTGATCTTATCAACCTTGGAATCACTTCCAACACACATCGTCACGTCGCCCTTAACTAGTCTCTATTCATTTTGCAACTCCTGTCTCGAGTTACTAATCTTTGCAACTGAACCGGTATCAAATACCCTGG
The DNA here is from genome assembly GCF_056163025.1 of Triticum urartu. NCBI lineage: Eukaryota > Viridiplantae > Streptophyta > Magnoliopsida > Poales > Poaceae > Triticum > Triticum urartu. The sequence continues at coordinate 448,035,739 of NC_141878.1, read as the reverse complement.
GGTTACTATGAACACTAGTAAAGTACACATCAATAACATGTATATCAAATATACCTTTCACTTTGCCATCCTTCTTATCCGCCAAGTATTTGGTGTAGTTCCGCTTCTAGTGACCATTCCCTTTGCAGTAGAAGCACTCAGTTTCAAGCTTAGGTTTAGCTTTGGGTTTCTTCATGGGAGTGGAAACTTGCTTGCCATTCTTTCTTGAATTTCCCTTTCTTTTCCTTTGCCCCATTTCTTGAAACCAGTGGTCTTGTTAACCATCAACACATGATGCTCTTTCTTGATTTCTACCTTCACCAATTTTAGCATCGCGAAGAGCTCGGGAATCGTTTTCGTCATCCCTTGGATATTGTAGTTCATCACGAAGTTCCAGTAACTTGGTGATAGTGACTAGAGAACTCTATCAATCACTATCTTATCTGGAAGATTAACTCCCACTTGATTCAACCGATTGTAGAACTCAGACATTCTGAGCACATGCTCACCGGTTGAGCTATTCTGCTCCATCTTGTAGGCAAAGTACTTGTCAGAGGTCTCATACCTCTCGACTCGGGCGTGAGTCTGAAATACCAATTTCATCTCTTGGAACATCTTATATGCTCTGTGACATTCGAAACATTTTTGAAGTCTCGGTTTTAAGCTGTAAAGCACGGTGCACTAAACTATCAAGTAGTCATCATACCGAGCTTGCCAAGCGTTCATAACGTCTGCATCTCCTCCTGCAATAGGTCCGTCACCTAGCAGTGCATCAAGGACATAATTATTCTATGCAGCAATGAGGATAATCCTCAAATCATGGATCTAGTCCGCATAATTTCTACTATCATCTTTCAACATATTTTTCTCTAGGAACATATCAAAAATAAATGGGGAGCTATAACGTGAGCTATTGATCTACAACATAATTTGTAAATACTATCAGGACTAAGTTCATGATAAATTAAAGTTCAATTAATCATATTACTTAAGAACTCCCACTTAGATAGACATCCCACTAGTCATCTAAATGATCACGTGATCCATATCAACTAAACCATGTCCGATCATCACGTGAGATGGAGTAGTTTTCAATGGTGAACATCTCTATGTTGATCATATCTACTATATGATTCATGTTCGACCTTTCAGTCTCAGTGTTCCGAGTTCAAATATGCATATGCTAGGCTCGTCAAGTTTAACCCGAGTATTCTGCGTGTGCACAACTGGCTTGCACTCATTGTATGTGAACGTAGAGCTTATCACACCCGATCATCATGTGGTGTCTCGGCACAACGAACTGTAGCAACTGTGCATACTCAGGGAGAACACTTATACCTTGAAATTTAGTGAGGGATAATCTTATAATGCTACCACCATACTAAGCAAAATATGATGCATAAAGGATAAACATCACAAGCAATCAAAATATGTGACATGATATGGCCATCATCGTATTGTACCTTTGATCTCCATCTCCAAAGCACCGTCATGATCTCCATCGTCACCGGCATGACACCATGATCTCCATCATCTTGATCTCTATCAATGTGTCATCACATGGTCATCTTGCCAACTATTGCTTTTGCAACTATTGCTGTCGCATAGCGATAAAGTAAAGCAATTATATGTCGCTTGCATCTTATGTAATAAAGAGACAACCATAAGGCTCCTGCCAGTTGCCGATAACTTCAACAAAACATGATCATCTCATACAACAATTTATATCTCATCATGTCTTGACCATATCACATCACAACATGCCCTGCAAAAACAAGTTAGACGTCCTCTACTTTGTTGTTGCAAGTTTTACGTGGCTGCTACGGGCTTCTAGCAAGAACCGTTCTTACCTACGCATCAAAATTGCAACGATTTTTTTATCAAGTGTGTTGTTTTAACCTTCAACAACACTACAAACAAAGACACATCCGTGACATTTTGGGCCAAACGTAAAAAAATTTGTGTCATGCTTATGACACTTCTATGACAATAGTTGTGCAAAACCCGCTATCAGCATAGGGTGGGCTCCTACTTCTATGACAAAAAAATCATGACAGAAAATGGGCTTTTCGTCCTGGGCGGGCCGGAGACGCAGCTGCATGACATTCTTTGGGCCGTGCATGACGGAAAAAAACATGGTAGAAGCGAGGGCGAGGAAAATATCGGGGAGTTCCCGATTACGGTGGGTGGTCGGGGGCCGAGCGATGCGCGTTTCTCTCGTACACGTATGCGTGTGTGTGTGTGTGTGTGTGAGGCGTTGCGCTCTAACTAAACACGAGCGAGGCGTTGGGCTCTAACTGAACCCGAGCAATTGCACTGCAGGCTACGCGTTACTGAACCCAAGCGATCGATCAATGGTTGTTAACTAAACCCGATCGAGCGATTCCTTCACCACACTGCTGCTAACTGAAGCCGATCGATGCTGCCTCTGGATGAATAGTGAGCGCTGTTGGGCGGTTTGGATGAACAGTTCCTAGTGGGGGGTTGGATGAACAGGACCCCGTGGTAGTAGAGGCCATTGCTTCTAGATGAACAGGACCCCGATCGAGCCGGTTGGGGGTGGATGAACATGACCCCGTGGAGGGCTAGATGAACAGGACCCCATGGAGGGCTGGTTGAACAGTAGTCGGTGGAGGGCTGGATGAACAGTAGCCCGTGGAGGGGTGGTTGAACAGGACCCCATCGAGAGGGCTGGTTCAACAATAGCCGATGGAGGAGTGGTGGAGGCTGGATGAATAGGAGCCCGTGGATGAATAGTCGTAGGTGGAGGCTGGAGGTCGACGCTGGATGAACAGTAGCCCGTGGAGGCAGTCGACGGTGGAAATGAACAGTATCCCGTGGAGTTCTGTTTTGCCGTACGCCACACCCTCCCGATGAACAGGACCCCTGTTTCGACCGTAGCGCTCCAACACAAGTCTGTTTCCTCTATTTTGCGATACGCCACACCCCTCCCAATCAATAGGACCCCATTTCGACCATAGGAGGTCCAAGAGAAGTCTGTTTCCTATATTTTGCGGTACGCCAGACCCCTCCCAATGAACAGGATCCCGTTTTGACCGTGGTCGGTCGAACACAAGGCCATTTCCTCTGTTCTACGGTACGCCAGGACTCGTTTCGATCGACTGTTCCATCCAAGCCGGTTGGCTCCCGATGAGCATGACATATTCCATTACCTCCCGATGAACACAACGCATTCCGTTGCCTCCCCATGAACACGACGATGACGCAGTTCCTCCATTCCGACCCAGCCATGTACACGAGCCCTGGCCGTACGTATGCGCGAGTAGGTATTCGAGACCCCACCCATATGTATGTATGTGGCCGTATTTACTTTCTTGCACCCTGGCCGCTGTACGTACATGTACACGATATTAAGGGGACTGCGTGACATGGCACGTGCGTGCCTCTACTACGACATGTGCCCTTACTTACACGGCCACGGTTCATTGCTGCAGCCTGCAGACAGACCGATCGACCAATATGTATGTACACGTTCGCGACCAGAATGACAATGCTACGTACGCTTCGACCAGGTGGGTCCTGACTATCAGGCACTTCCTTCCGTGCGAAGATGTAGCTGGTTGGTCCTAGTATTCAGGGGGAAACGTTTTTTTCGTGAAATACGGTGGCTCGTCCGGTGGGTCCTTGTTGTCAGGTGGAGGAATAATTGTTTTGCCCATAATAAGGGGGCACTTCCTTGCTACTACCGTGGACCCAGCTGCCAGCCTCTCCACATACAGTACTCTTCCAATGGAAGTCGTTCCTTGACCATGTTGACCACGCCGCGGTGAGAGCACCAGGGCGGTGGACGACGGCGAGGCCTAGGAAGGTGATGACACGGAGCCGGGTAAGACGCGGTAGTGGATGCCCACGTGGAGGGGAGTATGTGGGTTGACTGCTTCGACTACGGTGTGAGGTTGCCGTCGCCAGAGAATAACAGGAGGTGTGGGTGAGTATAGAGGGATGGCATGGCCAACGGTGGCAGCACAGCCAGGTAGGAGCAGGCGGCATGGCCGACGCTGGTTTGGGTGGCTGGAGCAAGAAGACCAGAGGTTGAAGAAGAACGACGACCATTGGATGGACATCGTACGGTCACTGCAGCTAGAATCATTTATATTGACTAAGTTGACAAAGCCCTTGGTATGCGTCAACTTAGTGGGCCCATAGGTCGTCCTTCGAAACGGTGCGCCCCAGATGTCAGGGGGGAATCATTTTTTGGGTGGCTGAAGCTAGAATTTCCAAGATTGAAGAAGAAGCACGACATCCGTTGGATGGACATCCAATGGCCACTGATGCTAGAACCGTGTGTTGACTATAAGTTGACAAAGCTTTCCATACGTGTCAACTTACTTTTTTTAGGGGACGCGTCAACTTAGTAGGCCCACAAGTGTGTGGCAAAGAACTTATAGCCCATTTGCAATTTGTAAGAATGTACAACCCATTTTTGAATTCTAATGGAATTTACTACAACCCATTTGTAATTTGTAAGAATGTGCAGCTCCTTTTTGAATTCTAATGGAATTTACTACAGCGCATTTACAGTTTGTTAAAAGTACATCCCATTTTCTAGCTCAGACAACGATTAATAATTTCAAGCAACCGCTCAAAATAGAATTCAATAAAATTTCCCACATTTTGACGGGATCCGAAATATTTTTATTCCGAAATTTCTAGTCAGATTAAATACAATTTCAATATAAATTTGTATTATGTAAAAATCCAACGAAATATTGTGCGTGAAACAATTAATGAAATAAAAAATTCAAAATCCAAAAATAATATTTTATAAACTAATTACGTGTTTGGTGCATTTTTTATAGTTACTGCCCAATTTTTATAATTACAACCCATTTATTATTTCGTAAAGCCCATTTTCTTGTTAAGCCTAATGCATCCCTCCTACGAAAGATTTGCAGCCCAGTGGGGCAGAGAATAACAAGTTGACATTGCCTGGGTATTCCTCAAAAGAAAGTATAGCTAGGCTAGCCATTTCCAGCTTGAAAAATAATAATATCTGTGCTGGATATCTGGCCTGGGCTAGACGGGCCACAGCCCAGCCAGTTAGTACCCTACTCTCCTCTGAATAACAACGAAAACACTCAAGAAAAACTCTGCAGTGCTCACACCTCAAAAACACAAATACTGCTCGAGCAGCTTGGTCCCAGCTGTCAGCCGCTCCTTGTGCAATTCTCTCGTTTATTGAGTACATAGGTGGTGTGCGACCGTCATGTTAGGAAACCAGGAGGAAGCAAAAAAGTTATAGTTGTATATAATGAGGCACTTGCGTACGTGCGGCTATGGCCCTGGTGGGTCCCCACTATCATACTCTCCAAGTAAAGTCATCTCCTCATTCCTCATGTTCGTTGACCATGTTGACAACGCAAGACGGTGGCGCCACGGCGAGCGCAAAAACTCGAAGGACGACGGGGAGGGCCTCGCGGGCCCTACGAATGGTCCGATACAGCGCCCACTGCTCATTCGGGGAGCCAGGATCATAGGGCCACATGTCCGCGATGCAATTGTCGTTTGCTTGTTCACCGGTGCTCGTTGAGGAGACGAAGGTTGCAGCACAGGTCCTCCTACGCTGGTAGCTCTTCCGCCATTAGGGCGTCGAAGTGCGGCCGCACCTGCACTATGGTGAACACGGCATGAACTGGCTTGGACAGTGGCACCGACTCCTGGTCGAAAGCTACGTCCATCGTCTGATTGTCGTCGCTCAGCTCGGCAAGCCAGCATGTCCGGCTGCTACACCGACCCACTGCCAAGCATGAGTCTGACTGCCCTGGCCCACCCAGACCGCCTCCCTTGCACGCGCGCGCTTTCCATCTGAAACAGTCAGCGCCGCCCGCCCCGCTTCCCGGTGCACGCGATTGCTCCGCCTTCAAATGACACAAGTGTCGTCCGTCCGTCCGTCTGTGCCCACATTAATGATACGCGGTTGCTGAGGTGGCTACTCTGGCACCACATGTCCGTCCCTCCGCCGCCCACCATTGCTATATAAACTACTGCGCCAGCCATAGCTGCAGTCATCCACCTTTGTTCCCTTTCTCCTATCCACACCACTACTGCCCAACATGGCTTCCTCACGCTCTAGTGCTCTTCGGCATGAGCGGACGACGGACCAAGCCAGCAGGCAGCCGGAGGACGAGGATGTCCCAATGGAGAACATGGTAGTCGACAATCCGGCGCCAATCCCCTCCTCCATACCATCCTCGCTGGTGCATTGCACCATGACCATCGGCGAGGCCCGTGCCCAACACATGGACATGGCGAGGCAGAAGCCTGAGGAGCAGTTCCGGGAGGCGCAGGCCGACGCTGCTGCGATGGCCTGGCTTATTAGGGATGATAGACTACTCATATCAATAAGGAATTCCTTCTTTTCCGGGAGGCCATTCGGACAGAACTCCAAAGTTAAGCGTGCTCAGCTTGGAGTAGTGTCAGAATGGGTGACCGACCGGGAAATTGCTCCCGGGTGCGCGCGAGTGAGGACAAAGTGCACAGAAAAGACTAGTATTGATCTATGGGGCCAGTCTAGATCCCGCCAGGAGTAACGACCACCGGCGGGTGTGTCCGGGGCGTTACAGCTGCCTACAACCACCATCTCCTCCAGGAGCACCTGCAGGCGGAGTAGTAGATCACCACGGAGCGGGCAGAGCAGGAGGCGCTGCTCGACTTGTACCGCTCCGCCTGCGAGGGCTACCTCGAGCGCTGGTGGTACCGCATGCGAGTGGCGGAGGCTGCGCCCGCCTACAAAGAGGGCGATGAAGCGGGCGAGGCGCTGTTTGGCGAGACCGAGGACGTCGCAGAGGACAATGTCGGCTCCGACGAGTCCCCGCTCCGCTGGCGTCGACGAGGCCCTGCTCCACCGAGGCCCCGCGGCGCCAACAACGAGGCAAAGGACACTGCCGGCTCCGCCGATGCCCCGCCCCGCCGGCACCGAGGCGAAGGATTTCACCGGCTTCGGCGAGGCCCTTCTCCGTCGAGGACCCACCGCGCCAACAACGAGGCAGAGGTCATCGCCGGCTCCGTCGAGGCGCCGCCCCGCCGGCACCTAGGCGGAGAACCTCACCGGCTTCGGCGAGGCCCTACTCCATCGAGGCCCCGCCCCGCCAACAACGAGGCAGAGGACATTGCCGGCTCAGCCAAGGCCCCACCCTGCCGGCAACGAGGGGGATTCCCCCCGCTCCGCCGAGGCGTTGCCCCGCCGGCAACAAGACAGAGGACATCGCCAGCTCCATCGAGGCCCCGCCCCGCTGTCAACGAGGCCGCGCCACACAGAAAATGAGGAAGAGTAGAACACGGTAGGTCACCGCCGGTCGGGTCCAAGTAAGGCCACCGCTGCTACCCTCCGGTTGAAGCCAAGCTAGGCGGTTTGACCATTGACAACTGATTAGCTTCTTGGCGGTGACGTGGAGGCAGAGAGCTATGTTGGAGAAGGACGATGCTTCAGTTACTTAACTGCTGGTGCAGTTTGGTCACTAACATGTGGCCCAGATGCCTGTTGGGCCCACTGGATGGAGTTAAGTAACTGAAGCTCGGTCCGCAGGAGAAGAAGCTTCTGTTCAGTTGAGCCGGACACGTGTGGGTAGCTTCGGTTAATTAATTATACCTCCAGCGCACCCCTTTTTAGTTCAAGAATGTATGAAATGTAATGAAATCCGGCATGTTTATATGAAATCTGACCGTGTATGAATGAATTTAGTTCGATTAGTTCAAATTCTTGTATCACTGGCATTGGATGAACATGCAAAAAAATACGTACTAGCATTATTCCCAGGGTGATCACCTCGTTTGCAACAGTTTCACATATACTCGCTCCGGTCCTTTTTAGTCTACACAAGTTTTGTCTGCGGTCAAAGTATCTCTACTTAGAACAATCTTATAGAAAAATGTACGAACATTCACAATGTAAAATCAACTGGCTTGAAAGAAATCTAATACGTGAAGTAAAAAGGAACAGAGGGAGTACAAAGAGTTTGAGCAGCTTTTTAGCGTTCCTATACATTGCAATCAAGCACAGGCCTGGCAATTCATAGCGAACATTCAAAAAAATCGATGATTATGCATCTCAGCGATTCACATGTGAGAGCCAGTATTTACTTCACAACTAAAGAATAAAGAAAAATTGATCGATGATGGGCGTCCCATTCGAAAATATCAAACGCATGTCTTCTTGCTAACATCAATGAGCAAATTTTGACAAGGTTGTCCCATTCCAAAATGTCAAATGCTTGTTGTTTTGCGCACATCAATGAGCAAACTTTGACAAGGTTTTCCCATTCCAAAATATCAAATGCCTATTATTGCAGAATGGGCAGGGTTTGCCATCAGTTTGGACATTGACATGGCACCTCGTACTAAATAAACCAGCTGTTCTTTTTGTGCAGTTCCACCAAAATCAACCAAATTCGTTCATAGCTTGTATGATTTCTCCTTTACATGTTGCAACACCTTGAACATATCGACACCTCCTTTCTTGTGGTGGAAATGAATGATTCGATGTATTCATGAACATTTTGTGCAGTTCCCATTGAAATCAAGCTGAGCACCCCTGTTTGCACAAATACAAAAAAGTGATTAGTATAAAGCAAACTCTACTGTGAATAGACAGTTTAAACAGGCACCTACATGGTCCATGTAGAGCACAGTTTTAAAAAATGGAACTCGCCGGAAAGAATCCTAGAACAACATTGTACTTGTGCATCACAGCAAAAAAGATGGAGATCTGTCAGTCCTTCTGAGCTGAAGTTAGTTTGGTCATGTGGGGAGTAATGTAACCATCCTTCAACTGCTCCTTCTGATGAGAAGATAGGCAGGGCTTCTTCATCCTGGCATAATCGGAACTAGCCACTTCATGTACTCCATATTCTTCTTCAGAGGAGGATGATCATGTTGTGCAAAGACAAGAGGACAAATAAATGCAAGCATCCCTGTTTGCTCAAAAAAGGAAAGGAAATATTTAAAACAGCACAGATGAAGCACTTCTCAAGGACAATACCACTTTCTCATGACAATATTTAAATAGTAGCACAACACCAATAGAGATGACAACTCTCAATCATATGGATGAAATCCGTGGGCGAGTACCAACCTTTATCACGAGGCTTATTGTGTAGAGCATACAGATCAAGCACTTCTCCGGAACCATCTATTGTTATCTACTGTGGTTGCCATGCTTACTATATACTCCTCGATTAGTTTAATGTTTCCAACATCTTCTTGTGCAGTTCCACTAAAATATATGGTATATTAATAGAAGATCCCTGTTTGCACAAGTAGAGATAATTACATATTACATTAAGAGTGGCATCAAATCAATGGCAAAACAATTGCTCGTTCCAGCCATAGCAATAAATTAAGATGCAAAACTATATCATTACTTGTGTCATCACAGTTCCAGTGCTTCATTACAGCAACGGGAGTTGATTTTTGTTTTTCTTCCGCTTGTTCTTCCCCTTCATCACTTGGTTCAATAACAGACAAGCGTCGCCTTCAATGTAAGATTTGGCATGTCAATTAGGGAGCACAAGTATAGTACTAAGCACCGACATTAATTTTCTGATGAAAGTGGCAACATATAGGCCAACAGTTGTGAAATATCCTTATCTTACCTCAATGGGATATTATGGTGCACATACAGATTGGAAGTCTTGTCTCCAGTTGTGCAGTTCACTAAAATCAAGCAACATTACCGTACAAGTAGCACAACATATGAAAGCACACTGCAAAATCATGTGAAAGAAGGCTAGTACTGACCTCTCATGACGCGGAATTCAAACAACTCACAAGAAGAAGATCTGAACCAAATTTGCCAACACGGATAGGAAGTAAGATCTCCTATTGTGCAGTTCCACTAAGATCAAGCAATCAAGCAACATTGTCGGTGTGACATTTTGGTTGAACAGCACAAAACACTCTTAAAACAAAAGTGTTTTGTGCGGTGCAACAAAAGGTCACAATAGCAACCAGGTGAAGTATAACCCTGTTTACACAGAGGTGCAAAGGAAACAACTAGTGGTCAATAATGGTGGATGACACGGAAGCCAAGAAAAATAAGCATCTAAGTTATCTAAATGGGAAAGAAAGCAAGTCAGTAGCATTTATCAAACGGAGGCATTGATTCACATTAACAGAGAGATTATATTAACAATAAAATTCATTAAACATGTAATTTGCTTTTAACTATGGCATTGCACCAATTTTCCAGTGACATTATTATAGGTTGTTTGTTTAGAGGGACTTTTTGTGTAGGGCTAAGAAAGTCCCTTTCAGTTCCATCTAAATCAAACAGGAGGGACTTTTGGGGACTAAAAGTGGGCATTTGGGACTAAAGAAAGAAGACCCCGAGGGAGAGTCTTTTTTGGACTTTTTCCAATAGTTGCCCTTGCCCCACATTGCACCTTATCTCTATTTGTTCATTACTAGGGGTAACATGGTCTTTTAGCATGTCAGATAATAACCTCTAGTCCATGTTTAGTCCCTGGAACCAAGCAGGTAGGGACTATGGACTTTTTAGTTGGGACTAAAAAAGTCCTAGGACTTTTTAACCAAACAGGGCCTTAGATTAATAACAGCTAAAGAGTTGCACGGGACAGTGGATGCACCAGCACCATGTGCATCTACCGATGTATGAAGGGTGATGAACAGTCCGTTCCAACAAAGAACAAACGACCAAGGAGCATATTTCTGTTGGTCCTAGTTTTGTTATCTTTAGACACCTTTCTCTATGTGAGAGTAGCAAATCTAGTCCTGCTCAAACTCTACAGCCTTGTCCCCCGAAACAAAAAGATCAGTTCGTTACAGATGTGCGCACTGCGTTTGTCATTGTTTTCTGGATAGCCACTCTGTGCTAGTACTTTTCCTCTTCCTTTCCTCTTTGAACCACGTCCTAAATTCATGCTATAAAACTTTCCCCACTACTTTCCCCCATTTCCTCTTTGAACCACGTCCTAGATTCATGCGATACAACTTTCACCACTACTTTCCCCCCTTCCTTTCCATTTTGAACCACGTCCTAGATTCATGCTATACAATTTTCCCCACTACTTTCCTCTATCCCTTTCCTCTTTGAACCACGTCCTAGATTCATGCTATACAAATTTCCCCACTACTTTCCTGTTTGATCCAACACCTAGATTCGAGTGCAGAAGTGGAAAAGCACACATGCAGCTAGAGCAATGCATGTGGAATAAGTAAATTATACTTTAAGGTTCTTGGGGTGTGGTTCGGTGGGTGACCGGAGGCCGTTCTTCCCACACTATGTACGGCGGCGAGGAAGAAGGGGTCGGAGGCCCTCCCGCGCCGCCGCTTGGTGAAAGAGAACAGTTGCGCCAGTAGTGGATTGCTTCCCTCGCCGACGGCGACAACGTTAAGCCTCCTTCCCTTCCCGATGGATGGATCTTGCCGGCTCTTTGACCAGCAGTGAGGGGGAGAGAGAGAGAGAGAGAGAGAGAGAGAGAGGCCAACGAAGTCTTGTTTAGATCCGGAGAGGGTCAGAGAGTGTGAAGAGAGCAACTACAAGCGCTGAGGCTCCAGCGTGTATATATATAGTGGAGAGAGTGTGAAGAGTGCAAACCCTAGAAAACAAGCACCGAGGCTACAGCGTATATAGATGGAGTGGTTTTATTTTTCTCTCCATAAAAATCGTTTTAAATTGTGCACCAAACAGAACTCTTTATTTAACATGGTGAAGGAAAATACTAGGGGCAATGCTAATATGTGAAGAAAATTTAACGCTCGAAGGAGTCAACTCGCAATTAACAGTGCACGCCTCCCAGTCACGCTTACAAACGTTCATGTGTGGTACACGACCCTCCAAAGTGAACAACAACTGAACCACACACGATCAAAATATCGGAAAGGTGGGCTGCACCATCCTCCAATTTTAAATATTTTGGGCACTTGACTCGTCCTAAGTCAGTGTGCCACCATATGTACTAAGGGTTACAGCGGGTGCTAAGAAACTAGGGCGTATTGAGAGTAATCGCTAAGTTCACTTTGGTCACTGTACTCAAGAATACGGTCACTATATATGTGATGAGGTGATTGTACGGTCACTTCGAGATTGTATAGCTCCGTATCCATCCATTTGACCAGTCAAAGAATCCTCCTGGCACCGCCCCAAATCACTTTCTGTCTTTGTCATGCGGGGCCTACCTATCATTGGGTGGAAGAAAGAAGTCGAAAAAAAACAAAATTATGCTCAAGTGCGGTTATCGAACCCGAGACCTCAGGTTTGATGAGCGAACAGGCTAACCAGCTACACCACCCTCACGTTATGATTAACGAGAGGAAAGTAACCTTTTATACATTCCTACATTCGTGTCACAGGCATGCCGTGTTTTTTTGCGTGGGAGTCATTGGGATTTAAATCATAATCGTGTCATGTGGCTTTGGTGGTAGGGTCTTTTGGGATTTAAAGCAGTGTTGGTAGTACAGAAATAATGCAGCCTTACTCACCTTACCTATCTCCACGTAGTATGTTGGGTCCCACCGGTCAGAGGGTGAAACGAACACATTAATAGGAAAAAAAATAAAAGCGCCAATGGTGTATCTTACCTCACACATCTCGCTACTACTCGTGAACACATTCCAATTGATCCCTCTGTTCGCTCACATACTATTTTGACTGAATCCTTATTATAACATGCACACGATATGCATGCATGTACTCGCACACTAGCACGCAGCGGGCAAACACATACTAGTTAGCACACAGCACGCACACACCGGCGACCGGCGACGAAGTTGAGGCCGTAGGGTCGTACTTCGGCAGCCCCACGACAATCGTGCGCATAAGATGATTAGAGCGACCTAGTGTGGGTGTCATCATAATCATCATTGATGGCCATGTCATCTCATGCAGATGGAGTTCATATGCATTGCGCCACGAGCAGTGAGAGCTCAGACTTGGCGTAGTGGTAGAGCAACGGGTCGACGACCTCAGGTGGCAGGGTCAACAACGGGAACGGCGGACAACAGGCATGGTACTGCACGAACTTGCGGCAATAGACGCCAGTGTGTGATTTGAGTCCGTGCTAGTGCGTGTGCATGCACTGCAAGATGCCCCCTGCATGTGTGTGCCGCTACTAAAGGTAGAAAACTATATTTGGCACTAGTTAATCACAATTGGAGGTTTGTGTGGTCAAAATGGATGAATACAGAGCTATATGATCTCGTAGTGACCGTAGAATCACCTCATCACATATATCGTGACCGTATCGACCGTATTCTTGAGTATAGTGACCAAAGTGAACTTATAAGATAAGTTCAGTGACCAACAGTGCATTTTACTCTTTTAATTATTTAGTTTGTACACTTTTACAGTGACACTTGTATTCGACCTAAGTCAGTGTGCCACTGTATCTCGTACTACTCCCTCTGTCTAGGTGTAAGTCACGTTAGAAGGTGCAGCAGGACCAAGGTGCAAGTAGATTGGAGGAGGAGAAACTTGACTAGTCCTTCCTAAAATCAAAGCCCTGATTTCTATCTATAAACGCAACAATTAATAACAACAACTAAGAGATGTCATTTTAGCTACCATGTAGGGCCACGTATTAACTCGCATACAAGCCGACTTTGATTTTTGACTGATCAATGTGTAGTTGCGCTCCATGCATTGGGTTTCCGGAGAGATAACAAGGCAGAGTAAGGAGCATTTGGTACATTGCTTAGGCTAGTCATAGTGGGCATGTTACTAGTATATGTTACTACCTTCATAGTGGGTAGTAACATATGGATGGTAACATGCAAGTCTTCATTAATTGAGATAAAGACTCATTTTACCTCGGGGTGTGTTATGTTACAGTAACATATTATGTTACCACAAGCATCTCTTTCCTCATTAAATCCATGCCACATAAGAAATTTTTTCTTGGGATGTGCTATGTTACTAGTAACTAACTTACTCCCACTATGGCTAGCCCAGCTAGCCAGCTTTCGCTTTGCCAACCTTGCCTGGTCAAACAGTTTAGTTCTTTTTCTTACCAACCTTGCCCCGTGAAAATCATTGTCATGAGTGGGTCGCCAATTTTTCTGTGCACGAAGTTTGCCGTCGGAAGAGAGCCGATCTGGCTCTCCTAAGCTAGCAAGGTTTTTCTAGCCCACCAAAGCTAGCCGGCGCACAAAAGCTAACATATTTTAACAGTTCCAAACGCCTAACCTTGCCCGGCTAGGCTGTAAACTGTTCTTGCTAAGGATCCAAATGCTCCCTAAGTAACAACGCTCACTAGCAACGAGGCCAGGAGGGGATTGAGATGCGAAGCTAATGGACGACGCCTAAGCATTTTGGGAATATCTTATTTTCGTAAGATGACTTAAGACCTAGACGGAGGGAGTACTACTCCTCAGTCCAGGTTTGCTGGAATATTCGTCACCTCTTCTCTTCTTGTACGTCCTCCATTTGTATCTCACTTCCTGTGGCTTCGCACTCGCAGGATATTCCTATTCTATGAACCTGTGTGTGTGTGTGTGTGTGTGTGTGTTTAACAGCATGTGTGTGCTAGAGAGAGCGACACATCGACCTACTCCTACAGAGAGATGGTGTGTAGTGTACAATTTAGCCGCAAGAGTTGGTGCATCCTCTCATTTTCGGGCGTCTGGTTGAGACAGACGGACAGCTGCCATGCCCGCTCCTCACCAGCCTGGCCCACTGAGGGAGTCCTGGATTATGGGGTCCTCGGGCGTCCGGGCTATGTGACATGGGTCGGACTGGTGGGCCGTGAACATACAAAATAGAGGCTTCCCCCGGAGTCCAGATGGGACTCTCCTTGACTTGGAAGGCAAGCTTGGGATTCGGATATGAAGACTCATTTCTCTATAAACCGACTCTGTACAAACCCTAGCCCCCACCGGTGTCTATATAAACCGGAGGGTTTTAGTCCGTAGGCGCAGTCATAATCATACAGGCTAGACATCTAGGGTTTAGTCATTACGATCTCGTGGTAGATCAACTCTTGCAACCCCTATACTCATCAAAGTCAATCAAGCAGGAAGTAGGGTATTACCTCCATCAAGAGGGCTTGTACCTGGGTAAATATCGTGTCCCCTGCCTCCTGTTATCTTTGATCCTTTGCCGCACAGTTCAGGACCCCCTACCCGAGATCTGCCGGTTTTGACACCGACATTGCTGCTTTCATTGAGAGTGCCACTGTGCTCTCGACAAAGGATTCGATGGCCCGTTCAATCATCAACAATGATGCTGTTTCGGGGGAGATTTTTCCCCCGGGCCATATTTTCGCACTACTAGGAAAAGGCCTACTAATGGCGCACCTGTTTTGGCTACTAATGGCGCACTACAGGTGCGCCATTAGTACCACGCCACTAGAATATTTTAGTAATGGTGCACCACAGGTGCGCCATTAGTATCCCACAGGTGCGCCATTAGTATCTGGTATACTAATGGCGCACCTCATGGAAGTGGGCCATTAGTAACAATTTTTTTTTAAAAATCGTTTTTTCTTAATCTCAGGTCACTATTTCACATATGAGATATCCAACACATACATATACAATAAGCATCCATATAACAATCATATCCAACGCACAAGTTTCATCATATATACATACATAGCCAACACATAGTTCCATCGTTACATATTACAAAAGTTTCACATTGTTCATCCAACACCGTTATCCATCAATTCACAAAAGTTTCACATTGATACAAAATAAAAACATAAATGGAAAAGAAGCACTCCATCCATGCAAGCTTCCGTGAATTAAATCAAATCTGCAAAATGATAAACAAGAAGTTAGAAGAAGAAGAAGAAGAAGAAGAAGAAGAGAAGAAGAAGAAGAAGAAGAAGAAGAAGAAGAAGAAGACTAGAAGAATACTAGAAGAAGAAGAACACTAGAAGAATACTAGAAGAAGAATAAGAAGAAGAATAAGAAGAAGACTATAAGCTTATTATGTAAACTTGATCATTTTGTGCTAACAGAAGTAATTTTGGAGCTAACCTATAGGAAACTAAGCATATAAGCTCTCTAAGTTAGCATATTAGAGCCAACTTAGGTAAAATGAAGCTAACCTATGTCATTTTGGAAAAGAAGAAGAATAAGAAGAAGACTATAAGCTTATTATGTAAACTTGATCATTTTGTGCTAACATAAGTTATTTTGGAGCTAACCTATAGGAAACTAAGCATATAAGCTCTAAGTTAGCATATTAGAGCCAACTTAGGTAAAATGAAGCTAACATATGTCATTTTGGAAAAGAAGAAGAATAAGAAGACTATAAGCTTATTGTGTAAACTTGATCATTTTGTGCTAACATAAGTAATTTTGGAGCTAACCTATAGGAAATTAACATATTAGAGATAACATAGGTAACTAAGTATATATATATCATTTTGGAGATCTGACATACCTGACATAGTTCAGTTCTCATTGTTCTTCTCCTTCTCCTTCCTCAACCTGATGCGCCAAGAGCGGCGAGGCGGTGGAGGCAGCTGTGGGATGTAGTCTTCTACCACAATTGGCGTGGTCATGTCGCCCACCTGTCGGATCGCCGGCGCCACCACCGGTGTGTGGTCATTGTCAGGCACCACCACCATCGCGAGGCCACCTTCAGGTAGGACGGGCATGACCATCGCTAGGTCATCCTCAGCCACCACCATCTCTTGCCCATGGTCAGCCACCACCATCTCTTGTCCATGGTCAGCCACCACCATCTCTTGCCATTGGTCAGCCACCACCAGCGCTAGGTCATCCTCAGCCTGATGCCCATCGTCATCCTGCAGCTCCTCATCCCCACTCTGCTCCTCTTCTCCCACACTCCAGTATGGATCATCCTTCTTGTTGTCTTTGCTGCTGCCAGAATCGCTGCTGCTTTCGCTAAAGCCAGAATCGTTGTTGCTTTTGCTACAACCATAATCGCTGCTTCTTTGGCTGTAGCCAGTGTCGCTGCTGCTGCTCCCAATGCCTGTCCAAATGCAACAATGACCGTTAACGGTCCATAGTTATTAGCTAGATGGCTTCTTCTCTCTTTTTGGATCTCAATACAATGTTCTCCCCCTCTCTTGTGGAGATCTATTTGATGTAATCTTCTTTTTGCGGTGTGTTTGTTGAGACCGATGAATTGTGGGTTTGTGATCAAGTCTATCTATGAACAATATTTGAATCTTCTCTGAATTCTTTTATGCATGATTGGTTATCTTTGCAAGTCTCTTCGAATTATCAGTTTGGTTTGGCCTACTAGATTGATCTTTCTTGCAATGGGAAAAGTGCTTAGCTTTGGCTTCAATCTTGCGGTATCCTTTCCCAGTGACAGTAGGGGCAGCAAGGCACGTATTGTATTGTTGCCATCGAGGATAACAAGATGGGGTTTTCATCATAATGCATGAGTTTATCCCTCTACATCATGTCATCTTGCTTAAGGCGTTACTCTATTTTCATTAACTTAATACTCTAGATGCATGCTGGATAGTGGTCGATGAGTGGAGTAATAGTAGTAGATGCAGGCAGGAGTCGGTCTACTTGTCTCGGACGTGATTGTAACGCACGGATGATCGTGCTACAGTAATCCAACGCTAATCATGCCACGTCACCACGGTTACTGTTAATAGTCTGCCGTTAGTTCAAAACCGAGTCAAATTCAAATTTAAAAATAAAGTTAATAATAAAATTTTACAAATGTTTAAACAAAAATGTTCGGTTTGTGCATAATATTACATAGTTAATTATGGTGAAGGAAACACATGTTTAGAAAATGCATAAATATTTTAAATTGAATTAAAATAGAAAAGGAAAAGGAGAAATAAAAAAACAGAAAACTAACAAAAAATAAAAAAAAAGGAAAAAGTCCCCCCCCCCCGCTGGGCCTTTTGGCCCAGCTGGCCATCCACGCGGACCCCCAGCCGCCCGAATGGGTCGGCCCACCCCGCGCCCCCGCCTCCCTTATCCCCCCACGACCAAACCCTAATCCAACCGTCGCCCCACTCGCCCCCACTCGCTCCCCTCCCTCGCTCCCCCGATCCAGATCGGGATCGGGGTGATCGCGCCCTCGACGCCCGACGCTGGCGCCCTGACGCCGTCGCCCCCTCCCCGCCTGGACCTAACCGGCGCGCCCTCACCGGTCTGCCTCCCGCTCCACTGACGTCGTCCTCGTCCTCTCCCACGACCACCACTGCCCCGTTCCCTACAGTCACTCGGTGAGGCCCCCGGCCTCTTTCTCCCGCGCCTCATGCCCCGATCCGGCCACCACCTAGCCACGCCGATGTGCGTCGTCCGCCGCTCGCCCGCGCCCAAAGCCGTGACCCTGCCTGCTGTCGCGGCCTCTTACTCAACACCCGCGCGTTGCGCTCGCCGCCTACCCGCGCGCCCGCTCGCGCTCCGCCGCGCCGTCCACGACCACCCCTGCGCACCGGCCGTGGCCTCTGCCCACAACTCGTGCTCGCACTTGCTTCGACCGCGCCCGCTCGCATGCGCTGCGCCTAGCTGCTGCTGCTCCGCCGCGCGCGCACGTCCCCTGCTCGCCGGAGCCCCGGCATGGCTCTGCTCCGCCACTGCCGCGTCGCCGCCCTCTTCCACACTCGACGACCTCGCCGTGCAGCCCTGCTGCGACCCCGGGAGCACCCTGCGCGCCGTCCTCCTGCTCACCCGCAGCCGCGCCCCTCCGCGCCGACTTCCTTCGCCGGAGATGGCCGACCGGCGAGCCCCACCATGGCCGCCAGCGTGCTCTGGCGCACGTACCCCCGCCTGATGCCGCCGCATGAACTCATTGAGCTTAAGTTGGAAATCAACAAATCTCTTGTCAAGGGTTTCATTCGCCCTAGTTGCTCTCCTTGGGGAGCACCTTCTCTCTTTGTTAAGAAGGATGGGACAAACCGATTAGTCCAAGACTACTGATGTCTACTACACAACCTTCTTCTTGTAGACGTTGTTGGGCCTCCAAGTGCAGAGGTTTGTAGGACAGTTGCAAATTTCCCTCAAGTGGATGACCTAAGGTTATCAATCCGTAGGAGGCGTAGGATGAAGATGGTCTCTCTCAAGCAACCCTGCAACCAAATAACAAAGAGTCTCTTGTGTCCCCAACACACCCAATACAATGGTAAATTGTATAGGTGCACTAGTTCGGCGAAGAGATGGTGATACAAGTGCAATATGGATGGTAGATAATAGTTTTTGTAATCTGAAATAATAAAAACAGCAAGGTAGCAAGTGATAAAAGTGAGCGTAAGCGGTATTGCAATGCGTTGAAACAAGGCCTAGGGTTCATACTTTCACTAGTGTAAGTTCCCTCAACAATACTAACATAATTGGATCATAAAACTATCCCTCAACATGCAACAAAGAGTCACTCCAAAGTCACTAATAGCGGAGAACGAACGAAGAGATTATGGTAGGGTACGAAACCACCTCAAAGTTATTCTTTCCAATCAATCCGTTGGGCTATTCCTATAAGTGTCACAAACAGCCCTAGAGTTCGTACTAGAATAACACCTTAAGACACAAATCAATCAAAACCCTAATGTCACCTAGATACTCCAATGTCACCTCAAGTATCCATGGGTATGATTATACGATATGCATCACACAATCTCAGATTCATCTATCCAACCAACACATAGAACCTCAAAGAGTGCCCCAAAGTTCTACCGGAGAATCACGACGAAAACGTGTGCGAACCCCTATGCATATGTTCCCAATGTCACGAAACCCGCAAGTTGGTCACCTTAACATACATCAAGTGGCACGTGGTATCCCATTGTCACCACAGATATCCACGGCAAAACATACATCAAGTGTTCTCAAGTCTTTAAAGACTCAATCCGATAAGATTACTTCAAAGGGGAAACTCGATTCATTACAAGAGAGTAGAGGGGGGAAGAAACATCATAGGATCCAAATATAATAGCAAAGCTCGCGATACATCAAGATCGTATCATCTCAAGAACACGAGAGAGAGAGAGAGATCAAACACATAGCTACAGGTACATACCCTCAGCCCCGAGGGAGAACTACTCACTCCTCGTCATGGGGAGCGCCCGGATGATGAAGATGGCCACCGGTGAGGGTTCCCCCCCTCCGGCAGGGTGCCGGAACAGGGTCCCGATTGACTTTTGGTGGCTACGGAGGCTTCTGGCGGTGGAACTCCCGATCTATGTTGCGTTCTAGAAGTTTTACGGTATATGGAGTTATATAGGCAGAAGAAGCACGTCAGGGGAGCCACGGGGGCCCCACGAGGCAGGGGGTGCGCCCTAGGGGGGTGGGCGCGCCCCCACCCTCGTGGGCAGTTCCCGTATCTTCTGACGTGGGGTCCAAGTCCATCAGGTGTGTTTCCTTCCAAAAATAACTTCTCCAGTTGATTTCGTTCCGTTTCGACTCCGTCTAATATTCCTTTTCTTCGAAACACTGAAATAGGCATGAAACAGCAAATCTGGGCTGGGCCTCCGGTTAATAGGTTAGTCCCAAAAATGATATAAAAGTGTATAATAAAGCCCAATATTGCCTAAAATAGTAGATAATATAGCATGGAGCAATCAAAAATTATAGATACGTTGGAGACGTATCAAGCATCCCCAAGCTTAATTCTTAATCGTCCTACTACGTGCAAAAATGATAAAAGAAAGAATTTTTGATGCGGAGTGCTACTTGGCATATTGTTTCCTTCTACCTCCTAAATCTCGGGACAAGATTTCTTGTAGTGGAGGAGATTTGTAACGCCCGGATAATCTGGCGCCCGTACTCCCGCCGCGGCCCGGTCCACCCCCCTCGTTCAGCGCGGCCCCATTAACCACCACCCGCACGCCCGCTATGGCCCTTTGGCCCACTAACAAAGGGGCCCAGCCCCAGGACGTTTTAACAAAAAAAGAGGAAAGATTTAAAATAATAATAATAACAATAATTAATAAAATTAATAATTAAATAAATAAATGACTTAATTAATCTTAATTAATTAATTAAAGAATTAATTAAACTATTTAATCCTGATTAGATTAACCTAATCACTAATTAAACTAATTGACCCTGTTTAATTAACCTGCTAACTAAATGTGTCAATGACGAATGGGACCCACCTATCAGGTTGACCAAGTCAACTGCTGACGTCATGCTGACGCCATGATGACGTCAGCAAACACTATTGTGGATAATGTTTTTTTAATTAATTAATTAAATCCTAAAAATGATTTAAATATTTTAAAATTAATATAAAATAAA
Organism: Triticum urartu; assembly: GCF_056163025.1. Taxonomy (NCBI): domain Eukaryota; kingdom Viridiplantae; phylum Streptophyta; class Magnoliopsida; order Poales; family Poaceae; genus Triticum; species Triticum urartu. The sequence continues at coordinate 448,014,601 of NC_141878.1, read as the reverse complement.
CCGTAGCTCGAATGAAAAAACTTTGTACATGAAAGTTGCTCAGAACGACGAGACGAATCCGGATACGCATCCCGTTCGTCCGCCACGCATCCCTAGCATAGCAAACACGCAACTTTCCCCCTTCGGTCCATTTGTCCGAAAACGCGAAACACCGGGAATACTTTCCCGAATGTTTTCCCCCTTCACCGGTACCTCCTCGTACCGCGTTGGGGCACCCCTAGCGCCGATACTTGTCATGTCATGCATCGCTATGCATCTGTTTGCTTAATATTTATTGTTTCTTCCCCCTCTTCTCTCGCTAGACACCGAGACCGACGTCGCTGCTACCCAGAACGACTACAGTGTTGACGACCCCTCTCTCTTGCCAGAGCAACCAGGCAAGCCCCCCCCCCTTGATCACCAGATATCGCCTACTCTTCTCCATACTGCTTGCATTAGAGTAGTGTAGCATGTTACTGCTTTCCGTTAATCCTATCCTGATGCATAGCCTGTCCTTGCTACTACTGATGTTACCTTTACCTGCAATCCTAATGCTTAGTATAGGATGCTAGTTTATCATCAGTGGCCCTACATTCTTGTCCGTCTGCCATGCTATACTATCGGGTCGTGATCACTCGGGAGGTGATCATGGGTATATACTATATGCTTTATACATGATACATGTGGTGACTAAAGACGGGTCGGCTTGTGGAGCACCCGCGAGTGATTCACGGATTGGGGGCTAAAAGGACCTTTGTCCCAACGGCCCTCTATGTGGATCTTTGTGGCGAAGCGACAGGGCAGGTTGATACCACCTAGGAGAGAGGTGGGACTGGCCCTGGTCGGCGTTCGTGGTTATTTCAAGATAACACGTTTAACGAGATCTTGGTATTTGATCTGAGTCTGGCCACTGGCCTATACGCACTAACCATCTACGCGGGGACAGTTATAGGCACTCGGCGTCGTGGTATCAGCCAAAGCCTTAGTGACGTCAGCGACTGAGCGGCGCGCGCCGGGTTGGACCGCGCAACGCAACTTCCTTTGTAATGGAGGTTGCTAGGTCTGCTCTCCGGCCGCCCACGCAACATGCAGGTGTGCAATGGGCGACGGGCCCAGACCCCTGCGCCATAGGACTTAGACCGGCGTGTTGACCTCTCTGTTGTGCCTAGCTAGGGCTGTAACGTGTTGATCTTCCGAGGCCGGGCATGACCCAGAAAAGTGTGTCCGGCCAAATGGGATCGAGCATGTTGGGTTATGTGCTGCAGCCCTGCAGGGAAGTTAATCTATTCGAATAGCCATGATCTTCGGTAACAGTACGACTTGGAGTTGTACCTTGACCTTATGACAACTAGAACTAGATACTTAATAAAACGCACCCTTCCAAGTGCCAGATACAACCGGTGATCGCTCTCTCACAGGGCGACGAAGGGAGGATCATCGGTTAGGATTATGCTATGCGATGTTACTTGGTGAACTTACCATCTACTCTCTTCTCCTGCTGCAAGATGGAGGTTACCAGAAGCGTAATATTCGATCGGACTAGCTATCCCCCTCTTATTCCGGCATTCTGCAGTTCAGTCCACATATGATATCATTATTCCATTTGATACCAATGCATACATATGTAGTGTAGCTCCTTGCTTGCGAGTACTTTGGATGAGTACTCACGGTTGCTTTGCTCCCACTTTTCCCCCTTTCTATACCCGATTCCTGCGACCAGACATTGGAGCCCAGGAGCCAGACGCCACCGTCAACGACGACTACTACTACTCGGGAGGTGCCTACTACTACGTGCAGCCCGCTGACGACGACCAGGAGTAGTTTAGGAGGATCCCAGGCAGGAGGCCTACGCATCTTTCGATCTGTATCCCAGTTTGTGCTAGCCATCTTATGGCAACTTGTTTAACTTATGTCTGTACTCAGATATTGTTGCTTCCGCTGACTCGTCTATGATCGAGCTCTTGTATTCAAGCCTTCGAGGCCCCTGGCTTGTAATATGATGCTTGTATGACTTATTTTAATTGTAGAGTTGTGTTGTGATATCTTCCTGTGAGTCCCTGATCTTGATCGTACACGTTTGCGTGTATGATTGAATCGGGGGCGTCACATTTATGCCTATATACATGATCATACCTAGATATTCTCATAACTATGCTCAATTCTGTCAATTGCTCAACAGTAATTTGTTCGCCCACCGTAGAATACTTATGCTCTCGAGAGAAGCCACTAGTGGAACCTATGGCCCCCAGGTCTATCTTCATCATATTAATCTCCTACTACTTAGTTATTTCCTTTGCTTTTTACTTTGATTTTATTTTACTTTGCATCTTTATCACAAAATAACAAAAATATTATCTTATCATATCTATCAGATCTCACTCTCGTAAGTGGCCACGTAGGGATTGACAACCCCTATTTGCGTTGGTTGAGAGGATTTATCTGTTTTGTGCAGGTACGAGGGACTTGCGCATAGCCTCCTACTGGATTGATACCTTGGTTCTCAAAAACTGAGGGAAATACTTACGCTACTTTGCTGCATCATCCCTTCCTCTTCGGGGAAAACCAACGCAATGCTCAAGAGGTAGCAAGAAGGATTTCTGGCGCCGTTGCCGGGGAGGTCTACACAAAAGTCAATATACCAAGTACCCATCACATACCCTTATCTCCCGCATTACATTATTTGACATTTGCCTCTCGTTTTCCTCTCCCCCACTTCACCCTTGCCGTTTTATTCGCCCTCTCTCTCTATCCTCCCTCTCTTTCTCTATTCGCCTCTTTTTGCCCGCTTGATTTTTGTTTTCTTGTGTGTTAGTTTGCTTGCTTGTCACGATGGCTCAAGATAACACTAAATTGTGTGACTTCACCAATACCAACAACAATGATTTTATTAGCACTCCGATTGCTCCTCTTACTGATGCTGAATCTTGTGAAATTAATATTGCTTTGCTGAATCTTGTCATGAAAGATCCGTTTTTCGGCCTTCCTAGTGAAGATGCCGCTACCCATCTAAATAGCTTCGTTGATTTGTGTGATATGCAAAAGAAGAAAGATGTGGAAAATGATATTGTTAAATTGAAGCTATTTCCTTTTTCGCTTAGAGATCGTGCTAAAGCTTGGTTTTCGTCTTTGCCTAAAAATAGTATTGATTCATGGAACAAGTGCAAAGATGCTTTTATCTCTAAGTATTTTCCTCCCGCTAATATCATCTCTCTTAGAAACGATATTATGAATTTTAAGCAACTTGATCATGAACATGTTGCACATGCTTGGGAGAGAATGAAACTAATGATACGTAATTGCCCTACTCATGGTTTAAATTTGTGGATGATTATACAAAAATTTTATGCCAGATTAAATTTTGCTTCTAGAAATATTTTATATTCGGCTGCGGGGGGCACTTTTATGGAAATCACTTTAGGAGAAGCTACTAAACTCCTAGATAATATTATGGTTAATTATTCTCAATGGCATACTGAAAGATCTACTAATAAAAAGGTGCATGCGATAGAAGAAATTAATGTTTTGAGTGGAAAGATGGATGAACTTATGAAATTATTTGCTAGTAAGATTGTTTCTTCTGATCCTAATGATATGCCCTTGTCTACTTTGATTGAGAATAATAATGAATCTATGGATGTGAATTTTGTTGGTAGGAACAATTTTGGTAACAACGCGTATAGAGGAAATTTCAATCCTAGGCCTTATCCTAGTAATCCCTCTAATAATTATGGTAATTCCTACAACAATTCTTATGGAAATTATAATAAGATGCCCTCTGATTTTGAATCTAATATTAAAGAATTTATTAATTCGCAAAAGAATTTTAATGCTTTGATTGAAGAAAATTTTCTTAAGATTGATGAGTTGGCTAGGAACGTTGATAGAATTTATCTTGATGATGATTCTTTGAAACTTAGATCTATTCCACCTAAGCATGATATCAATGAGTCTCTCAAAGCCATGATAATTTCCATTGATGAGTGCAAAGAAAGAACCGCTAGGATGCGTGCTAAAAAAGATGCCTATATAAGAGCGTGTTCTTCTAGTTCCTACGAAAATAAAGATGAAGATCTAAAAGTTATTGATGTGTCCCCTATTAAATCTTTGTTTTGCAATATGAATCTTGATAATTATGGGACTGAATATGATCCACCTTTACCTAGAAGGCGTTCCAAGAATTCGGAATTTTTTGATCTTTATGCTAAAATTGATAAAAGTGGGATTGAAGAAATTAAAACCCTAGATGTTGCTAAACCCACTATTATGGATATCAAGGAATTTAACTATGAAAAATTCTCTTTGGGGGATTGTATTTCCTTGTTGCAATCCGTGCTAAATGCTCCTCACGCTTATAGTCAAAATAAAGCGTTTACTAAACATATCGTTGATGCCTTGATGCAATCTTATAAAGAAAAACTTGAATTGGAAGTTTCTATCCCTAGATAACTTTATGATGAGTGGGAACCAACTATTAAAATTAAAATTAAAGATCATGAATGTTATGCTTTATGTGATTTGGGTGCTAGTGTTTCCACGATTCCAAAAACTTTGTGTGATTTGTTAGGTTTCCGTGATTTTGATGATTGCTCTCTAAACTTGCACCTTGAGGATTCCACTATTAAGAAACCTATGGGAAGAATTAATTATGTTCTTATTTTTGCAAATAGGAATTATGTGCCCGCAGATTTTATTGTTCTTGACATAGATTGCAATCCTTCATGTCGTATTATTCTTGGTAGACCTTTCCTTAGAACGATTGGTGCAATTATTGATATGAAGGAAGGAAATATTAGATTCCAATTTCAATTAAGGAAAGGCATGGAACACTTTCCTAGAAATAAAATTAAATTACCTTATGAATAGCCACTTATGGATTGCCTACCAAAGATGGCAATATCCTAGATCTGTCCTTGCTTGTTATGCCTAGCTAGGGGCGTTAAACGATAGCACTTGTTGGGAGGCAACCCAATTTTATTTTTATTCCTTGATTTTTGCTCCTGTTTAGTAATAAATAAATTATATAGACTCTGTTTTTATTGTGTTTTTTGTGTTTAATTAGTGTTTGTGCCAAGTAGAACCGTTGGGAAGACTTGGGGAAAGTCTTGTTGAACTTGCTGTAAAAAACAGAAACTTTAGCACTCACGAGAACTGCTGCCATTTTTATTTGGAAAGATATATTTAGTTAATTATTTTTTAAGATGATTAATAGATAAATTACTCACGTCCAGAAATTTATTTTAGAATTTTTGGGGTTCCAGATCTTGCGCTAGATACAGATTACTACAGACTGTTCTGTTTTTGACAGATTCTGTTTTTCGTGTGTTGTTTGCTTATTTTGATGAATCTATGGCTAGTAAAATAGTTTATAAACCATAGAGAATCTGGAATACAGTAGGTTTAACACCAATATAAATAAATAAATAATGAGTTCATTACAGTACCTTGAAGTGGTTGTTTGTTTTCTTTCGCTAATGGAGCTCGCGAGATTTTCTACTTTGAGTTTTGTGTTGTGAAGTTTTCAAGTTTTGGGTAAAGATTTGATGGATTATGGAACAAGGAGTGGAAAGAGACTAAGATTGGGGATTCCCATGTCACCCCCAATATAATCTAAGGACACCTAAAAGCCAAAGCTTGGGGATGCCCCGGAAGGCATCCCCTCTTTCGTCTACTTCTATCGGTAAGTTTACTTGGAGCTATATTTTTATTCGCCACATGATATGTGTTTTGCTTGGAGCGTCTTGTATGATTTGAGTCTTTACTTTTTAGTTTACCACAATCATCCTTGCTGCACACACCTTTTGAGAGAGCCATACATGATTTGGAATTTGTTAGAATACTCTATGTGCTTCGCTTATATCTTTTGAGTTATATAGTTTTGCTCTAGTACTACACTTATATCTTTTAGAGCACGGTGGTGGATTTCTTTTATAGAAACTATTGATCTCGCATGCTTCACTTAGATTATTTTGAGAGTCTTAAATAGCATGGTAATTTACTTAAAATCCTAATATGCTAGGTATTCAAGATTAGTAAAATTTTCTTATGAGTGTTTTGAATACTAAGAGAAGTTTGATGCTTGATGATTGTTTTGAGATATGGAGGTAATAATATCAAAGTCGTGCTAGTTGAGTAGTTGTGAAATTGAGAAATGCTTGTGTTGAAGTTTGCAAGTCCCGTAGCATGCACGTATGGTAAACGTTATGTAACAAATTTGAAACATGAGGTGTTATTTGATTGTCCTCCTTATGAGTGGCGGTCGGGGATGAGCGATGGTCTTTTCCTACCAATCTATCACCCTAGGAGCATGCGCGTAGTGCCAAGGTTTTTGATGACTTGTAGATTTTTGCAATAAGTATGTGAGTTCTTTATGACTAATGTTGAGTCCATGGATTATACGCACTCTCACCCTTCCATCCTTGCTAGCCTCTTCGGTACCGTGCATTGCCCTTTATCACATTGAGAGTTGGCGCAAACTTCGCCCGTGCATCCAAACCTCGTGATATGATACGCTCTTTCACACATAAACCTCCTTATATCTTCCTCAAAACAGCCACCATACCTACCTATTATGGCATTTCCATAGCCATTCCGAGATATATATTGACGTGCAACTTTCCACCATTCCGTTTATCATGACACATTCATTATTGTCATATTTCTGAGCATGATCATGTAGTTGACATAGTATTTGTGGCAAAGCCACCGTTCATAATTCTTTCATACATGTCACTCTTGGTCCATTGCATATCCCGGTACACCGCCGGAGGCATTCATATAGAGTCATCTTTTGTTCTAGTATCGAGTTGTAATCATTGAGTTGTAAATATATAGAAGTGTGATGATCATCATTTTCTAGAGCCTTGTCCCAAGTGAGGAATTATAAAAAAAGAAAAAAGAGAGAAAGGCCATAAAAAAGAAAGAGAAAGGCCAAACAAAAAATGAGAGAAAAAGAGAGAAGGGACAATGTTACTATCCTTTACCACACTTGTGCTTCAAAGTAGCACCATAATCTTCATGATAGAGAGTCTCTTGTTTTGTCACTTTCATATACTAGTGGGAATTTTCATTATAGAACTTGGCTTGTATATTCCAACAATGGGCCTCCTCAAGTGCCCTAGGTCTTCGTGAGCAAGCAAGTTGGATGCACACCAACTTAGTTTCTTTTGTTAAGCTTTCATACATTTATAGCTCTAGTGCATCCGTTGCATGGCAATCCCTACTCCTTGCATTAACATCAATCGCTGGGCATCTCCCTAGCCCATTGATTAGCCTCGTTGATGTGAGACTTTATCCTTTTTGTCTTCTCCACATAACCACCCACCTTATATTCTATTCCACCCATAGTGCATGTCCATGGCTCGCGCTCATATATTGCGTGAAAGTTTATAGGTTTGAGATTACTAAAGTATGAAACAATTGCTTGGCTTGTCATCGGGGTTGTGCATGATGAGAGCATTCTTGTGTGACGAAAATGAAGCATGACTAAACTATATGATTTTGTAGGGATGAACTTTCTTTGGCCATGTTATTTTGAGAAGACATAATTGCTTTGTTAGTATGCTTAAACTATTATTATTTCTATGCCAATATGAACTTTTGTCTTGAATCTTCCAGATCTGAATATCCAACGTATCTATAATTTTTGATTGATCCATGCTATATTATCTACTGTTTTGGACATTATTGGGCTTTATTATCCACTTTTATTTTATTTTTGGGACTAACTTATTAATCGGAGGTCCAGCCCAGAATTGTTGTTTTTTGCCTGTTTTAGGGTTTCGAAGAAAAGGAATATCAAATGGAATGAAACCTTCGGGAACGTGATTTTCTCAGCGAACGAGACCCAGGAGACATGGACCCTACATCAAGACAAGAAAGGGGAGGCCACGAGGTAGGGGGCGCGCCTACCCCCCCCCCCCCCAGGCGCACCCTCCACCCTCGTGGGCCCCCTGTTGCTCCGCCGACGTACTCCTTCCTCCTATATATACCTACGTACCCCCAAACGATCAGATACGGAGCAAAAACCCTAATTCCACCGCAGCAACTTTCTGTATCCATGAGATCCCATCTTGGGGCCTGTTCCCGAGCTCCGCCGGAGGGGGCATCGATCACGGAGGGCTTCTACATCAACACCATAGCCTCTCCGATGAAGTGTGAGTAGTTTACCTCAGACCTACAGGTCCATAGTTAGTAGCTAGATGGCTTCTTCTCTCTTTTTGGATCCCAATACAATGTTCTCCCCCTCTCTTGTGAAGAACTATTTGATGTAATCTTATTTTTGCGGTGTGTTTGTTGAGACCGATGAATTGTGGGTTTATGATAAAGTCTATCTATGAACAATATTTGAATCTTCTATGAATTCTTTTATGTATGATTGGTTATCTTTGCAAGTCTCTTCGAATTATCAGTTTGGTTTGGCCTACTAGATTGATCTTTCTTGCAATGGGAGAAGTGCTTAGCTTTGGGTTCAATCTTGTGGTGTCCTTTCCCAGTGACAGTAGGGGCAGCAAGGCACGTATTGTATTGTTGCCATCGAGGATAACAATATGGGGTTTTCATCATATTGCATGAGTTTATCCCTCTACATCATGTCATCTTGCTTAAGGCGTTACACTGTTTTCATTAACTTAATACTCCATATGCATGTTGGATAGCGGTCGATGAGAGGAGTAATAGTAGTAGATGCAGGCAGGAGTCAGTCTACTTGTCTCGGACGTGATGCCTATATACATGATCATACCTAGATATTCTCATAACTATGCTCAATTATGTCAATTGCTCAACAGTAATTTGTTCACCCACCGTAGAATACTTATGCTCTCGAGAGAAGCCAATAGTGAAACCTATGGCCCCCGGGTCTATCTTCATCATATTAATCTCCTACTACTTAGTTATTTCCTTTGCTTTTATTTTACTTTGCATCTTTATCACAAAAATACCAAAAATATTATCCTATCATATCTATCAGATCTCACTCTCGTAAGTGGCCGTGTAGGGATTGACAACCCCTATTCGCGTTGGTTGCGAGGATTTATTTGTTTTGTGCAGGTACGAGGGACTCGTGCGTAGCCTCCTACTGGATTGATACATTGGTTCTCAAAAACTGAGGGAAATACTTACGCTACTTTGCTGCATCATCCCTTCCTCTTCGGGGAAAACCAAAGCAGTGCTCAAGAGGTAGCAATGACATGCTTGATTAACTTTGTGGTTCCACCATATTTTCTAAAATTGATTTGCGAAGTGGATACCACCAAATAAGAATGGAAGAGGGTGACGAATGGAAAACTACATTCAAGACAAATTTTGGCTTGTATGAATGGTTGGTTATGCCTTTTGGATTAACGAATGCACCTATTACTTTCATGAGATTGATGAAACATGTGCTTAGGTCCTTCGTTGGCAAGTTTGTAGTGGTTTAATTTGATGACATATTGATTTATAACAAAACTTTGGAGGATCATGTTGGACAAATAAAATGTGTGATTGCTGTCCTACGAGAGGAAAAGTTGTGTGCTAACGTGGAAAAGTGCACATTTTGTACAAACAAGGTTGTGTTTCTTGGCTTTGTTGTTTCAAAAAAAGGGTGTGGAAGTCGTTGAAGAGAATATCAAGGCTATTCGTGAGTGGATGCCTCCACAAAATGTAAGCCAAGTACGTAGCTTCCTCGGACTTGCGGGTTTCTACCGTCGGTTCGTGAAGGATTTCAGGACCATTGTTGCACCAATGAATGAGTTAACGAATAAAGACACTCCATGCCAATGGGGTGATGCCCAAGACAAGTCCTTCCAAGAACTGAAAATGAGGTTGACATCAGCCCCATTTCTTTCACTTCCCAATTTTGGTAAGGCATTTTAGATTGAATGCGATACAAGTGGTGTTGGCATTGGCGGAGTTCTAATGCAAGAGGGTAAACCCATCACCTATTTTAGTGGAAGATTAATGGCCCAACTCTTAATATTCCGTCTATGATAAAGAATTGTATGCACTTGTTCGATCTTTGGAAACATGGCAACATTACTTGTGGCCAAAAGAGTTTGTAATACATTCTGACCATGAATCTTTAAAACATCTAAAGGGTCAACTCAAACTGAACCATAGACATGCAGAATGGAGTGAGTTCATAGAGTCCTTTTCCTTATATTGTCAAGTACAAGCAAGGGGAGGATAACGTTGTTGCCGACACATTGTCTAAGTGTCATATTTTACTTTCCCAACTTGATGTTAAAATCCTTGGTTTAGAAAGCATCAATACTTTGCTGAACCATTTTCAAAATACAACAAGGGAAAGGGATGGGAGAAGTTTCACTTGCATGATGGATTTCTATTTCAAGCTAACAAATTGTGCATCCCAGATTGTTCTGTTCGCTTGTTGCTCTTGTAGGAGGCTCACATTGGTGGTCTCATGGGACATTTTGGAGCCAAGAAAAGTGAAAGTGTGCTTGTTGATCACTTCTTTTGGCCGCGAATGAGACGTGACGTGGAACGCTATGCGATGAGATGCGGGATTTGTCACAAAGCTAAGTCTCGCTTGAATCTTCATGGTTTATATACACCTCTATGTATTCTGAATACTCCGTGGGAAGATATTTCTATGGATTTTGTTCTTGGGTTACCACGGACTAAGAGGGTGAGTGACTCGGTGTTTGTGGTAGTTGATCATTTTAGCAAAATGGCACATTTTGTCCCATGTCATAAGAGCGATGATGCTTCACACATTGCTGATCTATTTTTCAAGGAAGTTGTGTGGCTACATGGAGTATCACGCACCATTGTTTCCTACTGTGACACCAAATTTTTGAGCTACTTTTGGAAGTCCTTGTGGGGAAAACTTGGCACCAAGCTCCTATTTTCCATGACATGCCACCCACAAACTGATGGACAGACCAAAGTTTTCAACCGAACATTGTCCATGATGCTAAGAGCAGTCCTCAAGAAGAATTTGAAGATGTGGGAAATGTGCCTACCTCATGTCGAGTTCGCGTATAACAGGGTGGTACATTCGACCACTAAATTTTGTCCATTTGAACTTGTTTATCAATTCAAACCTATTACTCCCGTCAATCTTTTGCCTTTGCCACTATAGCAATGACCCAACCTTGATGCAAGTAAGCATGCTGATTTGTCAAGAAACTTTATGCCCAGGCAAAGGAGAACATTGAGAAGATGACCGAACAATATATGAAGTGGGTAAACAAGACCAGGAAGAAGATGGTGTTCGAGCAAGGCGTTTTGGTATGGGTACACCTTTGGAAGGATCATTTTCTTGAGCAACGCAAGTGCAATTTGCAGCCACGCGGTGATGGCCCATTTGCGGTGCTCGAGAGGATCGACGACAATGCTTACAAGATCGATCTTCCAGAAGAATATGGTGTTAGCCCAACCTTCAGTGTCTCCGATCTTTCCCCATACTTTGGGCCTTTAGAGTCGAGGAAGACTCCTTCTCAAGAGGGGGAGGATGATGACGACGTCCCAACCATGGACACCACACCACCAATCATCAACGGTCCAATCAGAAGAAGTGCAATGCAAATACATGATCAGGTGAACGCTAACTTAAGTTTATCATTTGACCTTGAAAACATGGTTATGCCTTCACCTCCTTCGTTGCTGGTTGAACACAGGTGCAACATCGAAGAAGACCAACAACATTTTCAGTCCGAGCCAAAACAATGTTTTATGACGAAGAAACAAAGTTGCAAAGAAATAACTTGTCTGCTGAAGAAACAATGTTTTGGCGCTAGTGAAACAATGTTTTGGCGCTGGTGAAACAATGTTTTGCACGAGTTTGGATATCCCAACTTGCGAAAGGTTTTTAGAACTCGAGTTTGCTGCTGAAGGAAACATTGTTTGACTCCGGTAAACAATGTTTGGTCAGGAACCACCAACCACCTCCAATGAGAGTTTTCCAGAAGCTACCTCATTAAGTCTCGAAGCCATTTAGTCAAACCAAAGTTGGTTCTCTTTCACACCTAAGCTGGTTCCCAAAGCTAGTTTGATTTCACACCTATCTAGGGGGTTGTCCCGATTATAAATAGGCTAGCTCTTCCCTTCATTGGGGACTTTTGCCATTTCTATCAGAGACCAAAGACATAGACTCCTCCTGAGATTGGAGAGCTCTTGTTATCCTTATTCTCGTGATTCCTTCAGAAATTGCTCCTAATTCATGATCCACGGCTAGATCGTGTTGTGTGGGTTAGAGTCCGTGGTTTCCCTTGTGGATTGCACCTATCACGTGCTCCATGACTTGAGCATGGTTGTGTGGGGTAGTATTGTGGGTTGTGGATCGGTGAATGTTCGCATTGCAGGCTTCGGTGAGCATCCTCCTCGTCGGGTCATAATCTCTTATTTTTCTGTTTTCGGTTGCTTGCAGCTAGTTACCCTATCCATTATTGATCCTACGCCATGAAGATCGGACCTCCCCTTGAACACCCTCTTCTCCAAAGACGGTGTCCCATCATCTGGTATTCAGAGCATGGTTTACACGGTAGGATCTATATCCTTGTAGCTAGATCTATCCTTTTTAGTTCGGTTTTCCCCATCGTAGAGTCCAAAACCAAAAATCCACACACAAAAATCCAAGCCTTTGTTTGCGGAGATCTAGTTGTTTGCTTTCCTCTTTGTGTTTTCATCCAGTTCTATCCGAAGTTGCTACTGTTTTTTTCTTTGAGTCTTGTTGTTGGATCTTTTGTGTTGCTGAAAAAAGAAGAAAAAGAGAGAGAAGAAAAGCAGAAAAAGAGAGACAGAAAAAGAGAAGAGAAAGTGTTGAGAAAGTGTGCAATCATATTTAGTTGGGTGAGAAATTTTATAAGTTGTAGTGGTAAGTGTTGCAACTCAAACGTGGTGCCAGGATCTACAATTTTTTCTTATTCTTTTGGTTTGCATCGATTGGATTTCAGCACTACCCATCCTCATTGTACCCACCCAGGTCTACCAAGAAACCAATAGCTTGTTTCTTTTCATTTGCCCACCACTCCTGAATTTCTACCACAGGACAACAGCCAAGGAATCATTAAAACTTGGGTAAGCAAGAAGGTGAGCTGAGTGTTTTCCACATATATACTTTTTCTTTGTCCACTTTCTTCCCAAGGATTAACATGGCAGTCTCCAACTCAAGTGTACATGGAGGAAATATTATGGAAGAAGAGTTTCCAAAGACTCGAGTTGCACTTGGTGATGTGACTGGAGAAAGTCTAGTTGCAGCTTCGCAAAGGATGTTTGGAGGTCGTCTTCCTATTGCGGACAATGGGGATAAACACCAACACAACCCCGCTGCCCAACTCGTTACCGACAATCGACGACGTTGTGGCAATGAAGATCAAAAAAATGGTTGTGGCAGAGCTGTAGGTGGCCATGTTGATGGTGCCCCTGTTGTTAGTGAAGAGCGGAGGCGTGGCGACTTTCCTGCCCCCGTGAGGGTGGGCTACATGGAGAAGAAGCTCGCAAGCGAAGCCATGACCCCCGCGGGTTTGCCACCGGTCACTGGCGATGAGTTGCACATGATGGTGATGACATCTTCCATGAAGATCCCTCCGAGCATGCTGATGAATATGAAGCCATGGGGGACTATGAACCTGATACGTCTCCAATGTATCTATATTTTTTGATTGTTCCATGCTATTATATTATCTGTTTTGGATGTTTTATATGCATTAATATGTTATTTGGTATTACTTTTGGGACTAACCTATTAACCTAGGGCCTAGTGACAGTTTTTGTTTTTTCCTTGTTTTTGAGCTTCGCAGAAAAGGAATACCAAACGGAGTCCAAACGGAATAAAACCTTTGCGATGATTTTTCTTGGAACAGAAGACACCCAAGAGACTTGGAGTGCAAGTCAGAAGAGCCACAAGGCGGCCACAAGGGGAGTGGGCGCGCCCCTGCCTTGTGGGCCCCTCGGTGACCCCCTGACCTAGATCTTCCTCCTATATATTCACATATATTCCCAAACCACCAGAAGCATCCACCGAAACACTTTTCCACCGCCGCGACCTTCTGTTCCTGTGAGATCCCATCTTGGGGCCTTTTCTGGCATCCTGCCGGAGGGGGATTCGATCACGAAGGGATTCTACATCAACTCTATTGCCCTTCCGATGAAGCGTGAGTAGTTTACCTCATACCTACAGGTCCATAGGTAGTAGCTAGATGGCTTATTCTCTATCTTTGATTCTCAATACCATGTTCTCCTCAATGTTCTTAAAGATCTATCCGATGTAATCTCCTTTTGCGGTGTGTTTGTCGAGATCCGGTGAATTGTGCATTTATGATCAGCTTGTCTATGAATATTATTTGAATCTTACCTGAATTATTTTATGCATGATTTGATATCTTTGTGATTCTCTTCGAACTATGGGTTTGGTTTGGCCAATTAGATTGGTTTTTCTTGCAATGGGAAAAGTGCTTAGCTTTGGGTTCAATCTTGCGGTGTCCTTTCCCAGTGACAGTAGGGGCAGCAAGGCACGCATTGTATTTTTGCCATCAAGGATTAAAACATGGGGTTTACATCATATTGCTTGAGTTTATTCCTCTACATCATGTCATCTTACTTAATGCGTTATTGTGTTCTTCATGAACTTAATACTCTAGATGCAGGCAGGATTCGGTTGATGTGTGGAGTAATAGTAGTAGATGCAGGCATGAGTCGGTCTACTTGACACGGACGTGATGCCTATATTCCATAAGCATTGCCTTAGGTATCGTCATAACTTTGTGCTTTTCTATCAATTGTTCGACAGTAATTTGTTCACTCACGGTATTATTTGCTATCTTGAGAGAAGCCTCAAGTGAAACCTATGGACTCCGGGTCTATTTTCCATCATATAAGTTTCTGATCTACTATTTTGCAATATTTTACTTTCCTATCTATAAACCAAAACACCAAAAAAATATTTACTTTATCGTTTGTTTAGTTTTATCTATCTCTATTAGATCTGAATTTTGCAAGTGACTGTGAAGGGATTGACAACCCATTTATCGCGTTGGGTGCAGGTTGTTTGATTGTTTGTGTAGGTATTGGTGATTTGTGCGTTGTCTCCTACTGGATTGATATCTTGGTTCTCTAACTGAGGGAAATACTAATCTCTACTTTGCTACATCACCATTTCCTCTTCAAGGGAAAAAACCAACGCAAGCTCAAGAAGTAGTAGGAAGAATTTCTGGCGTCGTTGCCGTTGAGATCTATGCTAAGTCAAGACATACCAAGCACCCATCATAAAACTCTCATCTCTTGCATTAGATTATTCACCATTTGCCTCTCATTTTCCTCTCCCCCACTTCTAAAATGATTTTTGAAAAGATTTGCCTTTTTCTTCGCCCCTCTTTCGTTCGTCTCTTTCATTCGCTTTTTGTTTCCCGTTTGTTAGATTGGTTTATTGCTTCCATGTCTGGATCTGGGGAGGTTATCGCTGAAAAGGATAGTAGTAACGATGGGGGAAACTTTGATGCTTTTGCTAATACTAATCCTCGTGAAGAATCTACTATCTTGCACACTAAAAATTCGCATAGGTAGCGGCAATATTATTGGAAAAGGGGTTATTCAAGATTTCTTTACTTGTGTCGGTGCGCTACCCACGTTAGGTCGATCTATTCTCCATAAAACTAGTAGTCTTGCGGATGCTATATCTTTGCTTGTGGTTGAACTTGAAAGAC
This sequence comes from Triticum urartu, assembly GCF_056163025.1. NCBI lineage: Eukaryota > Viridiplantae > Streptophyta > Magnoliopsida > Poales > Poaceae > Triticum > Triticum urartu. The sequence goes on along the minus strand of NC_141878.1, from coordinate 447,998,978 downwards.
AATTTGTTCATATGCATCCATCCATACAAAGAATTTTTCTAGAGTTTTTTTAATATTGAGCAATCTTCTGTTAAGCGCGCTGCCACTATATTTCTAGCCCATGAGTTTAGATTTATTATGAAAGAAGCTAGTGAAATTTTCGTGCATTAGAAAGTAGATGGTGGTCGTCCTCCCATAGAGGGAATTCTCTTTAACCAAGAGGACATAATGTGTTTAAGATCTCTACATCATGTTTCTTATAATGAAAATTTAATAAAGAGGGTCCCTACCGATGTTTTAGTTGATAAGATTTCTGAACTTAATGATAATTTTGCTATACAAAACAACAGATTGGGTTTCTCTCTTGGACATAAGCTCATGACTTTTTGCCAAAAGAACGCTTACAATGATGAGTTGGTCATACAATATGAGGGGACGAAGGAGGAACCAATTCCTCCCGAACTTGATCTTAGGGATCCTTATCCCATTAAATTTAGCCCTTTTGATTACTTTTTCTTACCACAGAAAACTTGCTGCTGAATGGAGGGAGTATGAGATGAGCTTTCGAGATTTGCCTTATCATTACTATGATTATACCTAGATCTATTTGTGTTTTTACACCTAGCTAAGGGCGTTAAACAATAGCGTTTGTTGGAGGCAACCCAATTTTATTTTTTGTTCTTTGCTTTTTGGTTCTTCTTTTCAATAAATAATTCATCTAGCCTATGGTTAGATGTGTTTTTGTGTTTTAATTAGTGTTTGTGCCAAGTAAGACCTTTGGGATGGCTTACGGTGAAAGTTGATTTGATCTTGCTGAAAAACAGAAACTTTTGTGCTCAGAAAAACAATTCTCATTTTTAACAGAAGCGTGCTAAAATACTGATTCATTTTGCAGAAGATTAACACACAAATTTCCCAGGCTGTCCTAATTTTTCAGAAGTTTTGGAGTTACAGAAGTATTCAAGAGTTACAAATTACTACAGACGGTTCTGTTTTTGATAGATTCTGTTTTCTATGTGTTGTTTCCTTATTTTGATGAATCGATGGGTAGCATGGAAAAGTTGGAATATAGTAGATATTACACCAATATAAATAAAGAATGAGTTCACAACAGTACCAAAAGTGGTGAATTATTTTCTTATACTAACGGAGCTTATGAGAATTTTTGCTAAGTTTTGTGTTGTGAAGTTTTCAAGTTTTGGATAAGGATTTGAAGGACTATGGAATAAGGAGTGGCAAGAGCCTAAACTTGGGGATGCCCAAGGCACCCCAAGGTAATATTCAAGGACAACCAAGATCCTAAGCTTGGGGATGCCCCGGAAGACATCCCCTCTTTCGTCTACGTCTATCGGTAACTTTACTTGGGCTATATTTTTATTCACCACATGATATGTGTTTTGCTTGAAGCGTCTTGTACGATACGAGTCTTTCCTTTTTAGTTTGCCACAATCATCCTTGCTTTACACACCTTTTGAGCGGGATACACATGAATCGTGATTTATTAGAATACTCTATGTGCTTCACTTATATCTTTTGAACTAGGCAATTTTGCTCTAGTGCTTCAGTTATATCTTTTTAGAGCACGATGATGGCTTTATTTTATAGAAATTGTTGAACTCTAATGTTTCACTTATATTATATTGAGAGTCTCTAAACAGCATGTTAATTTTCTTTGGTTATAAATTTAGTCCTAATATGATAGACATCCAAGAGGGATATAATAAAAACTTTCATATAAAGTGCATTGAATACTATGAGAAGTTTGATTCCTTATGATTGTTTTGAGATATAAAGATGGTGATATTAGAGTCATGCTAGTGAGTAATTTTGGATTGTAGAAATATTTGTGTTAAAGTTTGTGATTCCCATAGCATGCACGTATGGTGAACTGTTATGTGATGAAGTCGGAGCATGATTTATTTATTGACTGTCTTCCTTATGACTGGCGGTCGGGGACGAGCGTTGGTCTTTTCCTACCAATATTTCCCCCTAGGAGCATGCGTGTAGTATTTTGTTTCGATGACTAATAGATTTTTGCAATAAGTATGTGAGTTCTTCATGACTAATCTTGAGTCCATGGATTATACGCACTCTCACCCTTCCACCATTGCTAGCCTCTCTAGTGCCGCGCAACTTCCGCCGGTACCTTAAATCCACCATATACCTTCCTCAAAACAGCCACCATACCTACCTATTATGGCATTTCCGTAGCCATTCCGAGATATATTGCCATGCAAATTTCCACCGTTCCGTTTATTATGACACGCTTCATCATTGTCATATTGCTTTTCATGATCATGTAGTTGACATAGTATTTGTGGCAAAGCCACCTTTCATAAATTTTCACTCTTGATTCATTGCACATCCCGGTACACCGCCGGAGGCATTCATATAGAGTCATATTTTGTTCTATGTATCGAGTTGTAAGTAAATAAAAGTGTGATGATCTTTATTATTAGAGCATTGTCCCATGTGAGGAAAGGATGATGGAGGCTATGATTCCCCCACAAGTCGGGATGAGTCTTCAGACTTTACAAAAAACAAAAGAGGCCAAAGAAGCCCATTAAAAAGAGAGAGAAAGAAAAAATGAGAGAAAAGAGAGAAGGGGCAATGTTACTATCCTTTTACCACACTTATGCTTCAAAGTAGCACCATGATCTTCATGATAGAGAGTCTCCTATGTTATCACTTTCATATACTAGTGGGAATTTTTTATTATAGAACTTGGCTTGTATATTCCAATGATGGGCTTCCTCAAATTGCCCTAGGTCTTCATGAGCAAGTGAGTTGGATGCACACCCACTTAGTTTCTTCTTGAGCTCTCATAAACTTATAGCTCTAGTGCATCCGTTGCATGGCAATCCCTACTCACTCACATTGATACCTATTGATGGGCATCTCCATAGCCCGTTGATATGTCTAGTTGATGTGAGACTATCTCCTTCTTTTTGTCTTCTCCACAACCACCATATTCTATTCCACATATAGTGTTATTTCCATGGCTCACACTCATGTATTACATGAAAGTTGAAAAAGTTTGAGAACATCAAAAGTATGAAACAATTGCTTGGCTTATCATCGAGGTTGTGCATGATTTGAATATTTTGTGTGATGAAGATGGAGCATAGCCAGACTATATGATTTTGTAGAGATGGGCTTTCTTTAGCCATGTTATTTTGAGAAGACATAATTGCCTTGTTAGTATGCTTGAAGTATTATTGTTTTTATGTCAATATTAAACTTTTGTTTTGAATCTTATGGATGTGAACATTCATGCCACAATAAAGAAAAATTACAACGATAAATATGTTAGGTAGCATTCCACATCAAAAATTCTGTTTTTATCATTTACCTACTCGAGGACGAGCAGGAATTAAGCTTGGAGATGCTTGATACGTCTCCAACTATCTATAATTTTTTTATTGTTCCATGCTATTATATTATCTGTTTTGGATGTTTTATATGCATTAATATGCTATTTTATATTATTTTGGGACTAATCTATTAACCTACGGCCCAGTGCCAATTTCTGTTTTTCCTTGTTTTTGAGATTCGTAGAAAAAGAATACCAAACGGAGTCCAAACGAAATAAAACCTTCGCAAATATTTTTATTGGACCAGAAGACACCCGGGAGACTTGGAGTGCGAGTAAGAAGAGCCACGAGGCGGCCACAAGGGTGGAGGGCGTGCCCAAGGGGGTAGGGCCCGCCCCCTGCCTTGTGGGGCCCTCGGTAACCCCCTGACCTAGATCTTCCTCCTATATATTCACATATATTATCAAACCACCAGAAGCATCTACGAAAACACTTTTCCACCGCCGCAACCTTCTATTCCCATGAGATCCCATCTCGGGGCCTTTTCTGGCATCTTGCCGGAGGGGGATTCGATCACGGAGGGCTTTTACATCAACTATATTGCACTTCCGATGAAGCGTAAGTAGTTTACCTCAGACCTACGAGTCCATAGCTAGTAGTTAGATGGCTTGTTCTCTATCTCTTTGATTCTCAATACCATGTTCTCCTCGATGTTCTTGGAGATATATCCGATGTAATCTTCTTTTGTGGTGTGTTTGTTGAGATCCACTGAATTGTGAATTTATGATCAACTTATCTATGAATATTATTTGAATCTTCTTTGAATTATTTTATGCATGATTTGATATCTTTTTAATTCTCTTCGAACTATCGGTTTGGTTTGGCCAGCTAGATTGGTTTTTCTTGCATTGGGAAAAGTGCTTAGCTTTTGGTTCAATCTCGCGGTGTCCTTTCCCAGTGACAGTAGGGAAACAAGGCATGTATTGTATTGTTGCCATCGAGGATAAAAACATGGGTTTTACATCATATTGCTTGAGTTTATTTCTCTACGCCATGTCATCTTACTTAATGTGTTACTCTATTCTTCATGAACTTAATACTCTAGATGCAGGTAGGAGTCGGTTGATGTGTGGAGTAATAGTAGTAGATGCAGGCAGGAGTCGGTCTACTTGACACGGACGTGATGCCTATATTCCATAATCATTGCCTTAGATATCGTCATAACTTTGCACTTTTCTATCAATTGATCGACAGTAATTTGTTCACCCACCGTATTATTTGCTATCTTGAGAGAAGCCTCTAGTGAAACCTATGGCCCCCAGGTCTATTTTCCATCATATAAGTTTCCAATCTACTACTTTGCAATCTTTTACTTTCCGATCTATAAACCAGAAAACCCAAAAATATTTATTTTATCGTTTGCTTAGTTTTATCTATCTCTATCAGATCTCACTTTTGCAAGTGATCGTGCAGGGATTGACAACCCCTTTATCGCGTTGGGTGCAAGTTGTTTGATTGTGTGTGCAGGTATTGGTGATTTGTGTGTTGTATCCTACTGGATTGATACCTTGGTTCTCTAACTGAGGGAAATACTTATCTCTACTTTGCTGCATCACCCTTTCCACTTCAAGGGAAAAACCAACGCAAGCTTAAGAAGTAGCAGAACCCTACTCCCCGCCTCGCCGTGGTGCTATTTTTGGTCATCATTATGACCTCGTGATCAATATGACCATGACAACAAAGCAAGAGTGAAGCTACATGTGCCATCATTCTTGGGAAAAGAGGATCCGGACATATATTGAGGGAGAGAGGAGAAGTGCGATCAAATCTTTCGCATCCATGGTTTTTCTGGAGATAAGAGAGTTGATCTTGTTGTTATGCAGTTCTCTGGTTATGCTCTTACATGGTGGAATCAGCTGCAAGACGATCGATTGATGTCGGGCAACAATTATATCTGCAGCTGGACTTTGATGAAGCAAGTCATGAGGCGTCGTTTTGTTCCATCATACTATGAGAGGCAACTGTACAAGCGATTGCAGGAGCTCACTCAAGGTTCTTGCACTGTTGAGGAGGACTATAAAGAGATGGAGGTGCTGCTAATTCGAACTAAAACCCATGAAAGTGATGAGGCGAAGATGGAGGTGCTGCTAATTCGAACTAAAACCCGTGAATGATGAAATATCAGATTTTGTAATACAAAGTAGCTGGCACATTACTATTTAAAGTATTGACCTCTACAAACCCACTTCTATCATTTTTATCATTAAGAACGTGCCCTCCGAACAATTGGGATGCCTTCTTGCTAAGGTTGACTCATCTCTAGTCCCCTTTTCATCAAGTTTTATATTACTAAACAAGGACTCAATAGGTGTCACACCAATATTTTAATATCCTCATCATCACTGGCAAGATGGTGTGAATCTGGTTTAGCGGCCATTTTATTTTCTAGCGTAGTTTGCTTATCGGAAATCTTTCCTAACAAATTTTCAGTACGAGAAAGATGAGATTGAACATTGGCAACTTCTTGATTAATATCATCAAGTGGTTTACTAATATCATCTAACAAGGTAGAGTGTTCTTTAAGTTCCTCGGGAAAAAAATTATTGTGCTCATACTACGTAAACATGAAGTTCTTAGTAGTGTTCTCAATTTCAGCCAACCTTTTATGGTAAGAACTATCAGATAATTTATCTTGAGACATAGTGACCATGCAAGCAAACAAGCAAACTAACAAAGTAAAATATTTTTGTATTTTTCATTTTTTAGAGAAGTGGAGGGAGAGGAAAAAGAGAGGAAATAAAAAGGCAAATAAAAAGTAGAGAAAGGAGATGGTAGCTTGAGTGAAGGTACTTGTAGTGAATTTATGATAGCTCCCCGAAAATGGCGCCAGAAATTATTTTTGCTACTTGTTGGCTGCGTTGGGATTTTCTCCGAAGAGGAAGGATAAAGAAATATAGTAGCAATAAGTATTTACCTCAATTGAGACCCAAGGTTAATAAAACCAGAAGGAGTGCCAACCAAATCCCAGTGAACGGCACTTGCACATACAAAAGCAAATACTTGCGGCCAACGCAGGCAAGAGGGTTGTCAATCCCCTTGAACTCGTTACTTGCAAGGATCAAATCTTGTATAGGTAGATGGGTAAACTTCAAAACAAAATAAAAGTAAATAAATTGCAGCAAGGTATTTTTAGTTTTTATAATATGGTTAAGGTAGACCTGAGGGGCATAGTTTTCACTCGAGGCTTCTCTCTTGAAACAATAGAATACAGTGGGTAAACAAATTACTGTTGGGCAATTGATAGAAAATCGCATAGTTATGACATATCATGGCAATGATCATGTATATAGGCATCACATCCGTGACAAGTAGACCGACTCCTACCTGCATCTATTACTATTACTCCACCAATCGACCACTGTCCTTCATGCATATATGGTACTAAGTCCATGACAAACTGAGTAACACCTTAAGCAACTTGACATGATGTAGACAAAGTAAACTCAAGAAATATTATTAAACCCCCGTCGTTTTACCATTAATGGAAACAACATAGTACGTGCCACGTTGCCCCTTTTGTCACTGAGTGAGGACACCAAAAGATTGAACCCATTACAAAGCACCTCCCCCGCTGAATATAAATGAATCTAGTTGGCCAAACCAAACGGATAGATCGGAGAGAAATACAAAGCTATAACAATCATGCATAATGAAGTTCAGAAAAGAATCCATTACTTTTAATGAATAATCTGATCATAAACCCACAATTCATCAAATCGAAACAAACACACAACAAAAGAAGATTACATTGTATAGAACTCCAATCGACAAGAACATTGTTTTGAAGATCAAAGAGAGAGAAGAAGCCATCTAGCTACTATCTATGGACATGTAGGTCTGTGGAGAACTACTCACACAAAATCTGAAGGCAATAAGGATCATGTAGAAGCTCTCCGTGACCGATTCCCCCTCCGACAAAGTACCAGAAAAGGCATCCAGATGGGATCGTGGAAGAACAGAAGCTTGCGGTGGCAGAAAAAGTGTTCCAGGTGGCTCTATGTTGGTTTGGTAATATTGGTGAAATTAAAGAGGTGGAATTAGGTCAATCGGAGCTGCATGGGGCCCGCGAGCTCAAGGGACACGCCCTATGAGCTTGTGGCTCTCCCGTAGATCTTCTGGCCTCCCTTGAACCTTCTAGGGTCCCTTCTGGTCCAGAAAAATCATTGTAAAGTTTCATCATGTTTGGACTTCGTTTGGTACTGATTTTCTAAAAAGCCAAAAACACGCAAAAAATGGGAACTAGCACTAGGCAATGGGTTAATAGGTTAGTCTCAAGAAATGATACAAATAGCATAAAAATTCATATAAAGCATCCAAGATTGATAATATAATATCATGAAAAAATCAAAAATTATAGATACATTGGAGATGTACCAGTGCTCGCGTTGTTGCTCGCACGCACACCGTTGTGAGGTCGACGCCGCAACAATCACCATGGATGTGCCTATACAGAGCTTCACTTTTTTTCTCAACGCGAGCTGCAACCGATGCCCGAGAGAGCTGCCATCATCGACAGTGAGCATGGCGTCCGCGAGCTGCTGCGAGGTGGCACCGCATCCCAGTGAACCTGCTGGCGCCGATGTGCTGCACGGATGCTTCAACCGGCTACGGTGAACCTGTTAATGGCACTCCATGAAGCTGCAACCAGCGACGTAAATTGCCACACGCGCCACTTTTTTGCACTGACAAGAGAAAGCAGGTGTTACAACCAGTGCACATCGGGGTTACAACCATCAACGCCAAATCCTACAACCGGTGGCATTTTTTGCTAGAACCAGAGAAAGAAGGGGCTTCGACGAACGTGTGTCAGAGCTGCAACCAGCACTGAAAAATGCTACGTCTAACAACCAAAAAAGCTACAACCGACCTTGAAAAAATCTTCAACTACATATGGCGTAGCTAGAGTTCGGGCACCACGCAACCACAAAAAGCAGCAACCGGCGGCGAGAAAGCTACAACTGGCTTCAAGAAAAGTTTCAAACCGAGAACAGGTAGTTGGAGGTCGGCCACCGCGCACCTGCAAAAAGCTACAACCGGCTTCGAGAAAAGCTGCATCCCGCTTGAAAGTATAACTATCCCTGGGTGGTTTTGGTAATTCCTAACAACATATAGCCCATTGAGCTAATGCTATTTCAAGATAAATATTTCAGGAAAGCTCAATGTTTGGCATGGCATGGATTAGAAAGTGGACCCCTCAAAATACTAAGAAGACATGTTGGCTCAAGCTCAAAGCTCAGGACTCTACATTTCCTATTTCAGTGATCCAAGATCACATTGAGTCCATAGGAAAGCCAATACTATTAAAAGGGGATGAGGTGTTGCTTAATGGCTTGCTTGCTCAAAGTGCTTAGTGATATGCTCCAAAACCCTCAACTACTTTCTCATATCCATATATGTCCCAAACTAAAAGTCAAACTCGGCCCCACCGAAATTTCCCACCCGGCGCCACCGAGTTCACTTGACATAGCCACTGCCACAAACCCTAGCCATTTCGGTCTCATCGATAGGGATCCCAGTCTCACCAAGATGGGATTGCAACCTCTCTGTTTCCCTTCGTAACATTTCGGTCCAACCGAGATGAGTGATCGGTCCCACCGAGATTGCAATGCAAACTCTCTGTTTCCCCTTTGTAGTGTTTCGATCTAACCGAGATGAGCGAATCGGTCCCACCGAGTTTGCCTGACCAACACTCTGTTTGCCTATTACCAAAATCAGTCCCACCGTGTTTGTGTAATCGGTCTCACCGAGATTACGTTATGCCCTAACCCTAACGGAATCGGTCCCACCAAATTGACATGTCGGTCCCACCAAAAATCCTAACGATCACATTTTGAACTAAATCGGTCTGACCGAGTTTCATTATTCGGTCCCACCAAGTTTGGTGATTTGTGTGTAACGGTTAGATTTTGTGTGGAGGCTATATATACCCCTCCACCCACTCTTCCTCAATGGAGAGAGCCATCAGAACATGCCTACACTTTCAACAACTATTTTCTGAGAGAGAACCACCTACACTTGTGTTGAGGTCAAGATATTCCATTCCAACCACCTAAATCTTGATCTCTAGCCTTTCCCAAGTTGCTTTCCACTCAAACCCTCTTTCCACCAAATCCAATCCTATGAGAGATATATGAGTGTTGGGGAGACTATCATTTGAAGCACAAGAGCAAGGAGTTCATCATCAACACACCGTCTATTACCTTTTGGAGAGTGGTGTCTCCTAGATTGGTTAGGTGTCACTTGGGAGCCTCCGTCAAGATTGTGGAGTTGAACCAAGGAGTTTGTATGGGCAAGGAGATCGCCTACTTCGTGAAGATCTACCCTAGTGAGGCAAGTCCTTCATGCGCGATGGCCATGGTGGGATAGACAAGGTTGCTTCTTCGTGGACCCTTCGTGGGTGGAGCCCTCCGTGGACTCGTGCAATCGTTACCCTTCATGGGTTGAAGTCTTCATCAATGTGGATGTATGATAGCACCACCTATTGGAACCACGCCAAAAATCTCCGTGCCTACATTGCGTTTGCTCCCTACAAACTCCTCCCTTTACCTTCATATGCAATTGTTTTACATTCCGCTGCTATACTCTTAGAATTGCATGTGTAGGTTGATTGCTTGACTTGTGCTAAGTTGTTAAAATCTTCCAAGAATTAAAATTGGTAAAAGGCTAGATTTTAATTTGGTCAAGTAGTCTAATCCCCCCTAGACATACTTTCGATCCTACACCGCTTCTAAAAAAGCTTCAAACAGTGAACGGTTAGCTAACAATGGCGAGCGGCTATGACGAAACTGCGTGGCGGTGCTGCGACGATGCGTGGCAGGCTATGATGGTGGCTGGTGGAAATCCTGGAACCCTCACCCAGCAGTGCTGCAACCATGGGTGGGGAGATAGGTCGAGATGCAAAGGCATGCGACGCTAGGGACAACTTTCTTTCGACCGGCCCGGGAGAGCTACATCTGGCAACAGCCCTGATGTGCTGGGCGGCGAGCGGCCCCAACGAGCTGCGATGGGGTGGCCAAGGGCGAGCACGAGGAGGCTCACCTATGTTGAAGGACGAAGGAGGATGAAGATATGGGACACAACTATCTCACCCATTGATGCATTCAAATCCAACGCTTCGCAACCGATAGGCCCAAATTTGGCCGGTGTGCTGGCGCCTATCAGCGCCCCCGACATGAGAAGATGGGGTTCGATTGGAAGGAGCTCCCGGTCGCTAGGGTTAAGTAAGGAGCGGTTCGGTTGGGCCTTGGGCCTGATTGGGACCGCGACCTACTGTCTGGCTGGAGGAAGGCCAGGGAGAGAGAAAGAGAGGGGGCGGCCCGAAAGGGAAGGAAAAGAAGAAAAATAAAGAAAGGTTTTGAATTTATTTGAAAAGTCAAATAAATTCGAACAGAGGTGAAATTTGGCAAACGGCTACTTTGGCGTACATCAAAGGAATTAAATTGCAAGTGGGTTGTGGTTAATTCCAAATTAATGAAATATTTTATTATAGCTCCCTAATAATATGAGTAGACTAATATATGTTTTAAAGAGAAATCATCATGTGCATTTCCCTCGGTTTAAATGTTTGAGTTGCAAAATTTAATGACATGATCCAATGCAAAATAACACAGAACAAACAATAAAACAATAAACATGAAATAATCGGTCTTAGGCTGTTATAACTCTTCGCCACTTACAAGGAATGAAAAGTAAGAGGGCGAGGATAAGATACGCAGAGAAACAAACCGGGGCAGCAAAGAGCAGGTGTGTGCAAGGAAAGATGGGAGCTGACGAGGAGAGTGGCGTTTTGGCACATGGGAACGCGCTCCTGGATTTTAAAATGTGTTTTATGAAGGAAATATGCCCTAGAGGCAATAATAAAGTTATTATTTATTTCCTTATAATCATGATAAATGTTTATTATTCATGCTAGAATTGTATTAACCGGAAACATAATGCATGTGTGAATACATAGACAAACAAAGTGTCACTAGTATGCCTCTACTTGACTAGCTCGTTAATCAAAGATGGTTATGTTTCCTAACCATGAACAATGAGTTGTTATTTGATTAACGAGGTCACATCATTAGTTGAATGATCTGATTGACATGACTCATTCCATTAGCTTAGCACCCGATCGTTTAGTATGTTGCTATTGCTTTCTTCATGACTTATACATGTTCCTATGACTATGAGATTATGCAACTCCCGTTTGCCGGAGGAACACTTTGGGTGCTACCAAACGTCACAACGTAACTGGGTGATTATAAAGGAGCATTACAGGTGTCTCCAAAGGTAGATGTTGGGTTGGCGTATTTCGAGATTAGGATTTGTCACTCCGATTGTCGGAGAGGTATCTCTGGGCCCTCTCGGTAATACACATCACATAAGCCTTGCAAGCATTACAACTAATCTGTTAGTTGTGAGATGATGTATTACGGAACGAGTAAAGAGACTTGCCGGTAACGAGATTGAACTAGGTATTGGATACCGATGATCGAATCTCGGGCAAGTAACATACCGATGACAAAGGGAACAACGTATGTTGTTATGCGGTCTGACCGATAAAGATCTTCGTAGAATATGTAGGAGCCAATATGGGCATCCAGGTCCCGCTATTGGTTATTGACCGGAGACATGTCTCGGTCATGTCTACATTGTTCTCGAACCCGTAGGGTCCGCACGCTTAAGGTTACGATGACAGTTATATTATGAGTTTATGCATTTTGATGTACCGAAGGTTGTTCGGAGTCCCGGATGTGATCACGGACATGACGAGGAGTCTCGAAATGGTCGAGACGTAAAGATTGATATATTGGAAGCCTATATTTGGATATCGGAAGTGTTCCGGGTGAAATCGGGATTTTACCGGAATACCGGGAGGGTTACCGGAACCCCCCGGGAGCTATATGGGCCATAGTGGGCCTTAGTGGAAAAGAGAAGGGGCTGCCCTAGATGGGCTGCGCGCCCCCCCCTTCCCCTAGTCCTATTAGGACTAGGAGAGGTGGCCGTCCCCCTCCTCCTCTTTTCCCTTCCGAGGAATCCTAGTTGGACTAGGATTGGAGGGGGAATCCTACTCCCAGAGGGAGTAGGACTTTCCTGCGCCTCCTCCCTTGGCCGGCCAGCCTCCCCTCCTCTCCTCCTTTATATACGGAGGCAGGGGGCACCTCTAGACACACAAGTTGATCCACGTGATCTATTCCTTAGCCGTGTGCGGTGCCCCCTGCCCCATATTCCTCGATAATACTGTAGCGGAGTTTAGGCGAAGCCCTGCTGCTATAGTTCATCAAGATCGTCACCACGCCGTCGTGCTAACGAAACTCTTCCCCGACACTTTGCTGGATCGGAGTCCGGGGATCGTCATCGAGCTGAACGTGTGCTCGAACTCGGAGGTGCCGTAGTTTCGGTACTTGATCGGTTGGATCGTGAAGACGTACGACTACTTCCTCTACGTCGTGTTATCGCTTCCGTAGTCGGTCTGCGTTGAGTACGTAGACAACACTCTCCCCCTCGTTGCTATGCATCACATGATCTTGCGTGAGCGTAGGAAAATTTTTGAAATTACTACGAAACCCAACAGTGGCATCCGAGCCTAGGTTATTTATGTTGATGTTATATGCACGAGTAGAACACAAGTGAGTTGTGGATGATACAAGTCATACTGCCTACCAGCATGTCATACTTTGGTTCGGCGGTATTGTTGGACGAGACGACCCGGACCAACCTTACGCGTACGCTTACGCGAGACCGGTTCCCTCGACGTGCTTTGCACATAGATGGCTTGCGGGCGACTGTCTCTCCAACTTTAGTTGAACCAAGTATGGCTACGCCCGGTCCTTGAGAAGGTTAAAACGGAGTCTATTTGACAAACTATCGTTGTGGTTTTGATGCGTAGGTGAGATTGGTTCTTACTTAAGCCCGTAGCAGCCACGTAAAACATGCAACAACAAAGTAGAGGACGTCTAACTTGTTTTTGCAGGGCATGTTGTGATGTGATATGGTCAAGGCATGATGCTGAATTTTATTGTATGAGATGATCATGTTTTTTAACCGAGTTATCGGCAACTGGCAGGAGCCATATGGTTGTCGCTTTATTGTATGCAATGCAATAGCGATGTAATGCTTTACTTTATTACTAAACGGTAGTGATAGTCATGGAAGCATAAGATTGGCGAGACGACAACGATGCTACGATGGAGATCAAGGTGTCGGGCCGGTGACGATGGTGATCATGACGGTGCTTCGGAGATGGAGATCACAAGCACAAGATGATGATGGCCATATCATATCACTTATATTGATTGCATGTGATGTTTATCTTTTTATGCATCTTATCTTGCTTTGATTGACGGTAGCATTATAAGATGATCTCTCACTAAATTATCAAGAAGTGTTCTCCCTGAGTATGCACCGTTGCCAAAGTTCGTCGTGCCCAGACACCACGTGATGATCGGGTGTGATAAGCTCTACGTCCATCTACAACGGGTGCAAGCCAGTTTTGCACACGCAGAATACTCAGGTTAAACTTGACGAGCCTAGCATATGCAGATATGGCCTCGGAACACGGAGACCGAAAGGTCGAGCGTGAATCATATAGTAGATATGATCAACATAAACGATGTTCACCATTGAAAACTACTCCATCTCACGTGATGATCGGTTATGGTTTAGTTGATTTGGATCACGTAATCACTTAGAAGATTAGAGGGATGTCTATCTAAGTGGGAGTTCTTAAGTAATATGATTAATTGAACTTAAATTTATCATGAACTTAGTGCCTGATAGTATCTTGCTTGTTTATGTTGATTGTAGATAGATGGCTCGTGCTGTTGTTCCGTTGAATTTTAATGCGTTCCTTGAGAAAGCAAAGTTGAAAGATGATGGTAGCAATTACACGGACTGGGTCCGTAACTTGAGGATTATCCTCATTGCTGCACAGAAGAATTACGTCCTGGAAGCACCGCTGGGTGCCAGGCCTGCTGCTGGAGCAACGCCAGATGTTATGAACATCTGGCAGAGCAAAGCTGATGACTACTCGATAGTTCAGTGTGCCATGCTTTACGGCTTAGAATCGGGACTTCAACGACGTTTTGAACGTCATGGAGCATATGAGATGTTCCAGGAGTTGAAGTTAATATTTCAAGCAAATGCCCGAATTGAGAGATATGAAGTCTCCAATAAGTTCTATAGCTGCAAGATGGAGGAGAACAGTTATGTCAGTGAGCATATACTCAAAATGTCTGGGTATAATAATCACTTGATTCAATTGGGAGTTAATCTTCCGGATGATTGCGTCATTGACAGAATTCTCCAATCACTGCCACCAAGCTACAAGAGCTTCGTGATGAACTATAATATGCAAGGGATGAACAAGACTATTCCCGAGCTCTTCGCAATGCTGAAAGCTGCGGAGGTAGAAATCAAAAAGGAGCATCAAGTGTTGATGGTTAACAAAACCACTAGTTTCAAGAAAAAGGGCAAAGGGAAGAAGAAGGGGAACTTCAAGAAGAACGGCAAGCAAGTTGCTGCTCAGGAGAAGAAACCCAAGTCTGGACCTAAGCCTGAAACTGAGTGCTTCTACTGCAAGCAGACTGGTCACTGGAAGCGGAACTGCCCCAAGTATTTGGCGGATAAGAAGGATGGCAAGGTGAACAAAGGTATATGTGATATACATGTTATTGATGTGTACCTTACTAGAGCTCGCAGTAGCACCTGGGTATTTGATACTGGTTCTGTTGCTAATATTTGCAACTCGAAACAGGGACTACGGAATAAGCGAGCACTGGCAAAGGACGAGGTGACGATGCGCGTGGGAAACGGTTCCAAAGTCGATGTGATCGCGGTCGGCACGCTACCTCTACATCTACCTTCGGGATTAATATTAGACCTAAATAATTGTTATTTGGTGCCAGCGTTGAGCATGAACATTATATCTGGATCTTGTTTAATGCGAGACGGTTATTCATTTAAATCAGAGAATAATGGTTGTTCTATTTATATGAGTAATATCTTTTATGGTCATGCACCCTTGAAGAGTGGTCTATTCCTATTGAATCTCGATAGTAGTAATACACATATTCATAATGTTGAAGCCAAAAGATGCAGAGTTGATAATGAAAGTGCAACTTATTTGTGGCACTGTTGTTTAGGTCATATCGGTATAAAGCGCATGAAGAAACTCCATACTGATGGACTTTTGGAACCACTTGATTATGAATCACTTGGTACTTGCGAACCGTGCCTCATGGGCAAGATGACTAAAACACCGTTCTCCGGTACTATGGAGAGAGCAACAGATTTGTCGGAAATCATACATACCGATGTATGTGGTCCGATGAATATTGAGGCTCGTGGCGGATATCGTTATTTTCTCACCTTCACAGATGATTTAAGCAGATATGGGTATATCTACTTAATGAAACATAAGTCTGAAACATTTGAAAAGTTCAAAGAATTTCAGAGTGAAGTTGAAAATCATCGTAACAAGAAAATAAAGTTTCTGCGATCTGATCGTGGAGGAGAATATTTGAGTTACGAGTTTGGTGTACATTTGAAAAACTGTGGAATAGTTTCGCAACTCACGCCACCCGGAACACCACAGCGTAATGGTGTGTCCGAACGTCGTAATCGTACTTTACTGGATATGGTGCGATCTATGATGTCTCTTACTGATTTACCGCTATCGTTTTGGGGTTATGCTCTAGAGACGGCCGCATTCACGTTAAATAGGGCACCATCAAAATCCGTTGAGACGACGCCTTATGAACTATGGTTTGGCAAGAAACCAAAGTTGTCGTTTCTTAAAGTTTGGGGCTGCGATGCTTATGTGAAAAAGCTTCAACCTGATAAGCTCGAACCCAAATCGGAGAAATGTGTCTTCATAGGATACCCAAAGGAAACTGTTGGGTACACCTTCTATCACAGATCCAAAGGCAAAACATTCGTTGCCAAGAATGGATCCTTTCTAGCGAAGGAGTTTCTCTCGAAAGAAGTGAGTGGGAGGAAAGTAGAACTTGACGAGGTAACTGTACCTGCTCCCTTACTGGAAAGTATTTCATCACAGAAAACTGTTTCAGTGACACCTACACCAGTTAGTGAGGAAGCCAATGATGATGATCATGAAACTTCAGATCAAGATACTACTGAACCTCGTAGATCAACCAGAGTAAGATCCGCACCAGAGTGGTACGGTAATCCTGTTCTGGAAGTCATGATACTAGATCATGATGAACCTACGAACTATGAAGAAGCGATGGTGAGCCCAGATTCCGCAAAATGGCTTGAAGCCATGAAATCTGAGATGGGATCCATGTATGAGAACAAAGTATGGACTTTGGTTGACTTGCCCGATGATCGGCAAGCAATTGAAAATAAATGGATCTTTAAGAAGAAGACTGACGCTGATGGTAATGTTACTGTCTACAAAGCTCGACTTGTTGCGAAAGGTTTTCGACAAGTTCAAGGGATTGACTACGATGAGACCTTCTCACCCGTAGCGATGCTTAAGTCCGTTCGAATCATGTTAGCGATTGCCGCATTTTATGATTATGAAATTTGGCAGATGGATGTCAAAACTGCATTCCTGAATGGATTTCTGGAAGAAGAGTTGTATATGATGCAACCGGAAGGTTTTGTCGATCCAAAGGGAGCTAACAAAGTGTGCAAGCTCCAGCGATCCATTTATGGACTGGTGCAAGCCTCTCGGAGTTGGAATAAACGTTTTGATAGTGTGATCAAAGCATTTGGTTTTATACAGACATTCAGAGAAGCCTGTATTTACAAGAAAGTGAGTGGGAGCTCTGTAGCATTTCTGATATTATATGTGGATGACATATTGCTAATTGGAAATGATATAGAATTTCTGGATAGCATAAAGGGATACTTGAATAAAAGTTTTTCAATGAAAGACCTCGGTGAAGCTTCTTACATATTAGGCATTAAGATCTATAGAGATAGATCAAGACGCTTAATTGGACTTTCACAAAGCACATACCTTGACAAAATTTTGAAGAAGTTCAAAATGGATCAAGCAAAGAAAGGGTTCTTGCCTATGTTACAAGGTGTGAAATTGAGTAAGACTCAATGCCCGACCACTGCAGAAGGTAGAGAGAATATGAAAGATGTTCCCTATGCATCAGCCATAGGATCTATCATGTATGCAATGCTGTGTACCAGACCTGATGTGTGCCTTGCTATAAGTTTAGCAGGGAGGTACCAAAGTAATCCAGGAATGGATCACTGGACAGCGGTCAAGAACATCCTGAAATACCTGAAAAGGACTAAGGATATGTTTCTCGTATATGGAGGTGACAAAGAGCTCACCGTAAAAGGTTACGTTGATGCAAGCTTTGACACTGATCTGGACGATTCTAAATCGCAAACCGGATACGTGTTTACATTAAACGGTTGAGCTGTCAGTTGGTGCAGTTCTAAACAAAGCGTCGTAGCGGGATCTACATGTGAAGCGGAGTACATAGCTGCTTCGGAAGCAGCGAACGAAGGAGTCTGGATGAAGGAGTTCATATCCGATCTAGGTGTCATACCTAATGCATCGGGTCCAATGAAAATCTTTTGTGACAATACTGGTGCAATTGCCTTGGCAAAGGAATCCAGATTTCACAAAAGGACCAAACACATCAAGAGACGCTTCAACTCCATCCGGGATCTAGTCCAGGTGGGAGACATAGAGATTTGCAAGATACATACAGATCTGAATGTTGCAGACCCGTTGACTAAGCCTCTTCCACGAGCAAAACATGATCAGCACCAAAGCTCCATGGGTGTTAGAATCATTACAGTGTAATCTAGACTATTGACTCTAGTGCAAGTGGGAGACTGAAGGAAATATGCCCTAGAGGCAATAATAAAGTTATTATTTATTTCCTTATAATCATGATAAATGTTTATTATTCATGCTAGAATTGTATTAACCGGAAACATAATACATGTGTGAATACATAGACAAACAAAGTGTCACTAGTATGCCTCTACTTGACTAGCTCGTTAATCAAAGATGGTTATGTTTCCTAACCATGAACAATGAGTTGTTATTTGATTAACGAGGTCACATCATTAGTTGAATGATCTGATTGACATGACCCATTCCATTAGCTTAGCACCCGATCGTTTAGTATGTTGCTATTGCTTTCTTCATGACTTATACATGTTCCTATGACTATGAGATTATGCAACTCCCGTTTGCCGGAGGAACACTTTGGGTGCTACCAAACGTCACAAGTAACTGGGTGATTATAAAGGAGCATTACAGGTGTCTCCAAAGGTAGATGTTGGGTTGGCGTATTTCGAGATTAGGATTTGTCACTCCGATTGTCGGAGAGGTATCTCTGGGCCCTCTCGGTAATACACATCACATAAGCCTTGCAAGCATTACAACTAATCTGTTAGTTGTGAGATGATGTATTACGGAATGAGTAAAGAGACTTGCCGGTAACGAGATTGAACTAGGTATTGGATACCGACGATCGAATCTCGGGCAAGTAACATACCGATGACAAAGGGAACAACGTATGTTGTTATGCGGTCTGACCGATAAAGATCTTCGTAGAATATGTAGGAGCCAATATGGGCATCCAGGTCCCGCTATTGGTTATTGACCGGAGACATGTCTCGGTCATGTCTACATTGTTCTCGAACCCGTAGGGTCCGCACGCTTAAGGTTACGATGACAGTTATATTATGAGTTTATGCATTTTGATGTACCGAAGGTTGTTCGGAGTCCCGGATGTGATCACGGACATGACGAGGAGTCTCGAAATGGTCGAGACGTAAAGATTGATATATTGGAAGCCTATATTTGGATATCGGAAGTGTTCCGGGTGAAATCGGGATTTTACCGGAATACCGGGAGGGTTACCGGAACCCCCCGGGAGCTATATGGGCCATAGTGGGCCTTAGTGGAAAAGAGAAGGGGCTGCCCTAGATGGGATGCGCGCCCCCCCTTCCCCTAGTCCTATTAGGACTAGGAGAGGTGGCCGGCCCCCTCCTTCTCTTTTCCCCTCCGAGGAATCCTAGTTGGACTAGGATTGGAGGGGGAATCCTACTCCCAGAGGGAGTAGGACTTTCCTGCGCCTCCTCCCTTGGCCGGCCAGCCTCCCCTCCTCTCCTCCTTTATATACGGAGGCAGGGGGCACCTCTAGACACACAAGTTGATCCACGTGATCTATTCCTTAGCCGTGTGCGGTGCCCCCTGCCCCATATTCCTCGATAATACTGTAGCGGAGTTTAGGCGAAGCCCTGCTGCTGTAGTTCATCAAGATCGTCACCACGCCATCGTGCTGACGAAACTCTTCCCCGACACTTTGCTGGATCGGAGTCCGGGGATCGTCATCGAGCTGAACGTGTGCTCGAACTCGGAGGAGCCGTAGTTTCGGTACTTGATCGGTTGGATCGTGAAGACGTATGACTACTTCCTCTACGTCGTGTTATCGCTTCCGCAGTCGGTCTGCGTTGAGTACGTAGACAACACTCTCCCCCTCGTTGCTATGCATCACATGATCTTGCGTGAGCGTAGGAAAATTTTTGAAATTACTACGAAACCCAACATTTTAAACATATTTTGAAATTTCAAAAAAATCGAAACAAAAATTTGGCATGTACATCTCGACATTGTACATGCTCACAAAGTCATTTCACAAAAAAACAACAAGTTATGTGACGCGTGTAAAAAGACAAAATCCGGTGTTAAAAAGTGCTTTTTGCAAGAGACCTTTTTGTCTTTTTTACACAAGCCACAAAAAAATGTCGTTTTGCTCCGAAACATAACATGCACACATATAATGTCAAGATGTATGCGCTGAATTTTTGTTTGAAATTTTTTCACACTTTGAAATATATTTTTTCGGTGGCAGGAGCACCAATGGATTTCTGGCTGACGAGAAGATAATCCCAGCCAAGGGGAGGTGTGTGCGTGGAAAGAAGGGAGCTGGCGAGAAGATAATCCCGGCCAAGAGCATGTATTTCCGTGTGTGCGAGGAAAGAAGGGAGCTGATGAGAAGATAATCCCGGCCAAGAGCAGATGTGTGCAGGCTAATGATGTGTACGAGTCGTCCATGATGCGGAAGCAGATGAAATTGAGAAGTGGGGTCAAGATATTTTTTGAGAGAGAACCACCTACACTTGTGTTGAGGTCAAGATATTCCATTCCAACCACCTAAATCTTCATCTCTAGCCTTCCCCAAGTTGCTTTCCACTCAAACCCTCTTTCCACCAAATCCAATCCTATGAGAGAGAGCTGGGTGTTGGGGAGAGTATCATTTGAAGCACAAGAGCAAGGAGTTCATCATTAACACACCGTCTATTACCTTTTGGAGAGTGGTGTCTCCTAGATTGGTTAGGTGTCACTTGGGAGCCTCCGTCAAGATTGTGGAGTTGAACCAAGGAGTTTGTACGGGCAAGGAGATCGCATACTTCGTGAAGATCTACCCTAGTGAGGCAAGTCCTTCGTGGGCGATGGCCATGGTGGAATAGACAAGGTTGCTTCTTCATGGACCCTTCATGGGTGTAGCCCTCCGTGGACTCGCGCAACCGTTACCCTTCGTGGGTTGAAGTCTCCATCAACGTGGATGTACAATAGCACCACCTATCGGAACCACGCCAAAAATCTCCGTGCCTACATTGCGTTTGCTCCCTCCAAACTCCTCCCTTTACCTTCATATGCAATTGTTTTACATTCCGCTGCTATAATCTTAGAATTGCATTTGTAGGTTGATTACTTGACTTGTGCTAAGTTGTTAAAATCTGCCAAGAATTAAAATTGGTAAAAGGCTAGATTTTTATTTGGTCAAGTAGTCTAATTCCCCTCTCTAGACATACTTTAGATCCTACAAGTGGTATCAGAGCTTTGGTCTCCATTTGCTTTGATTTCCATAGCTTTTGGTGATCATAGCCTTGGTTTCACAACCTAGAAGAGTATGGCGTCTAGCGAGGGAAATTACCACCATAGAGGTCCTTACTTTGATGGTACAAATTTTGCTAGTTGGAAGCATAAGATGAAAATGCATATTCTTGGACATAACCCCGCCGTTTGGGCTATTGTGTGTATTGGCTTGCAAGGTGAATTCTTTGATGGGAGAGAACCGAACCGTGAAGCTACCCTGGAAGAGTTGAAGATGCTGCAATACAATGCTCAAGCTTGTGATATTTTCTTCAACGGATTGTGCCCCGAAGAATTCAGAAAAATCAGCCGTCTTGAGAATGCAAAGGAAATTTGGGATACTTTGATTGATATGCACGAAGGTACCGACTCCGTTAAAGAATCCAAATTGGATGTGCTTCAAAGTCAACTTGACAAGTTCAAAATGAAGGATGGTGAAGGTATCGCTGAAATGTACTCTAGGCTTGCTCTCATCACAAATGAGATTGCCGGCTTAGGAAGTGAAGAGATGACCGATAGATTCATCATCAAGAAGATCCTAAGAGCCTTGGATGGAAAATATGATACCGTGTGCATGTTGATCCAAATGATGCCCAAATTACAAAGATCTCAAGCCAACAGAAGTCATTGGAAGAATTGTTGCTCATGAGATGTCACTTAAGGATAAGGAAGAGCTCCACAACAAGTCAAGTGGTGCTTACAAAGCCTCATGTGATGCTCCCACATCATCAAGTGAGAAACAAGCCTTCAATGAAGAATTGAGCCTAATGGTGAAGAATTTCAACAAATTCTACAAGAGTAGAAGCAAGGAAAGAAGTTCCAAGTCAAGGTCCTACAATGACAAAAGATCTTCAAGTCATGAACGTAATTGCAACAATTGTGGAAGACCCGGACACTACTCCAATGAGTGTACGCCCCCCTACAAAAGAAGATAAGATTCTCCCAAAATAAGAAGTAGGAGAGAAGAATCACCACCAAGAGAGAGAAGGAGTAGAGATGACCGTTATGAACAAAGAACATAACGGAGAAGCAAGGATTTGGAAAGGAAGGACAAATCATCAAGGAGCTACACAAAACGAAGACATCAAGCTCATGTTGGTGAATTGGTATCCGGCTCCGACTCCGACAAACACTCCGAGATAAGTTATCACTCCGACTCCGAATATACTCAAGACGCCGGTTTAGCACTTGTGTCAACTAACTCCTATGACATATTTGAGTCACCAAATGAAGGAATTGGAAGATGCTTCATGGCTAAAGGCCCAAAGGTATCACACCCTGAGTATGTTGATTTCAATAGTGATGAAGATGATTTGCTAGGTGATGGTGATTTACTTGTTGACAACTCTAGTTATGAAAACTATGATGAACTTGCTATTAATCATGCTAATCGAGATAAAACGAATGACAATGATAATAAGGAGATTGAGCGTCTAACTAAAGAACTAAACACTCTTAAGTTAGCTCATGAAACTACCTTGGAAGATCATCGAGAACTTTTAAAGACTCTTGAGAAGTTACGCTTTGAAAAGCTCAACCTTGAGCAAGAGCATGGGCTCTTAAAAGCGATCAATGATGATCTTTGCAAGAAAAGTTCTTCTTACATTGCCAATTGTTTACTCTTGTATACTTACATGCCTCATGTTAAATCTAGCAACAAGAACAAGAAAGATTCTTCTTCTAGTAGTAACAATAATCATGCTAAATCCAATGATGTTGCTTCTAGTAGTTCTCTTGATTCCACTAATGATTCTCTTAGCCAAGTTACACTTGAGCAAGAAAATAGCTTATTGAAGGGAATTATGGAGAAAGGTGTTTACAAGAGTCTTGCTGGAAGTAATCAATTTGAGGAAATTGTACGCAAGCAAGGAAGACAACGGAAGAATCAAGGTGATGGTTTTGAACGAAAGTTCAATGCCAACGGAGTTGAGTGGGAAGAAGATCAATACCCCAAGATGAAGTTTGTTCCTCAACAAGAGAAGTATGATCCTACTTCTTTCCAAGGAACACAAGCTCAAGATGTGGATCCCGAAGAAGAAGAACTAGAGAGTTCTTGAGGGTGACTCCGCCAATATACTTCACTCATATCATTTTGGCAAGGACAAGTGCAAACAACTTCCATATGTTGCACTAGTTCAAGGAGTCACAAACCCTCTTGTTGGTAAGACAAGGGACAAGGTAACCTAATGCATTCATGGACATCATCTCATGTGAATATCACTCTATGTCTATGGATATCCTTGTTTGTTCCTTGTGGGACTAACCCGTGTAGGTATTGAAAGTGCAACTCACTCCAAAGGATTACTTCGAATGATCTACGTCAACTTTGAGCACCAACATCTTCAACACCTACATGAAGTCATCATCGACAAAACCCAAGGTTAGTTCATCCCTCCTAGGGGGGATATCACATCTAGGGGGAGCTTTACTCTAATCAATTGAGCTAAAGCAACTCTAACGATGTGAACACAACAATGCATTATGTAAAAGTGGTAACCCCACTTGTGCTTAGACGATGAGTATGACCTACGACCAAATGTTCTCATTTGACTCCTCAGTCAATATACTCATATATAGATGACCTAGTCATCGCCAAATTGCTTGATAGATGCTAGAGTGATTGTGCATGCTTTGCCACATATTTCATTTGCCATCTTATTGTGTGAGCATGTTGGTTGCATGTTTTACTCATTCAAGGACATCCATCTGTTGCCTTGATTGTTTGGCTTTTTATCTTTTGCCAAATGGATGGACAAGAATGCCTAAGGACTTCCTTTAGCTATCTATGCTTTTCTCATCTCAAACTCTATTCATGCTACATCACAAAGTTTGATCAAGTCAGATTCGAACCACTCTGTGTGAGGAGCACTCGGAGTCCCCGATTTGTCATAGACTTAAACTTCCAAAACCTCTTTGTGCATTTCGGTATGACCGAGTCATCCATTTCGGTCACATCGAGATCACTAAATTGATCTAGGTTTTCAATCTCGGTGCAACCGATTTGAACTTTTCAGTCAGACCGAGTTGCAGTAACCGCTTGCAGTTCTGCATCTTGGTGCCACTGAGTTGTTCCACTCGGTCACACCAACAGGGTCGGGATATATATACCCACGGGTGAGATTTTGGAAATTTCTTCAAACTCTTCAGCCCGTGCGTGTGTCCTGCTCTGCCTCCTCGGGTCTCCGGATCGTCTCCTCACCGCCAGCGACCTCCCGCCGCTGGTTTCCATCGCCGTCAACAAAAATCTGCTCCGCCGTTGTCGCCGTAGCGAACCCCGTCGAACTAGGGTGTGGGTTCGACCTTTGTGCTATTCATTTACCTCTAATTCATAGCACATTGTTTTTCCATGATCCTTACCACGTATGCAAACACTCTATCCACTGAAAACATCATTTAGGTTAGATTTGATTTGAAAATTTAGGGTTAGCTCTCCGCCGAACTCATCTCAGACCGACCGAGTTGTAGAAATCGGTCTCACCAATTTGGCTTAGGCCATAGCACTTGTAATTTTTGGTCTGACCGAAAACTACAAATCGGTGTGACCGAGTTCAATTCTTTGTGAAACGCTAGCAGTCTCGGTGCCATCGAACTGTGACTCGGTCTAACCGAGTTCACCAGTTTAGGTTCCAAAAGCTGCTTCGGTATCACCGAGTTTACAAATTGGTAGCTCCGAAATGCTTTCTGTGGAGAACTAAAACTAAGTTTTTAAGTCATCTGTTTTGCAAAAACTCTGCACTTTGTGATGCTCATCCACTCTATCTCATCTACATCTATTCACAGGGTTTGTTGTTAGTGAGTTTGCAAAGATGTCTGATCAGAGTGACAGTCAGAACAAGTCTGAGGGACATGTGCAGCTGAGTGAGAGTTCGGATCCCTCGAGCACTTCTAATGATGGCAGCAGGAGCACTCCCAGCAACTTGCCAAAGGCAGCCACCAGATCTAGGAAGAAGAGAACCTCAGAATCTGAGGGTGAGGATTGTGCTGCCACTGAGGAGGAAGTAAGCTCCAAGAAGAAGGTGCTGAAAAAGGAGTATGGCACAGCTGCTACAGTTAAGCCAGGGATGAATAGGAAGGCTCCAACAAAGAGAATTCCTATGTCTAAGTCTAGAGCCTCTACTCAAGAGACAATGGAGTTCACTCTTGAACCCAAAGAAGTTAGAGAGGGAAAGAAGAGAAAGGAAAGAGTCAAGAAGACCATTGCCAGAGTCATTGGCAAGCCCTCCATGATGAAAGATCCCTCTGAAGATGAAGACGAAGAAGAAGAGGATGCTCCAACACCCAAATCTCAGAATCTTATGGGAGATGCTATAAAGTTAGGGGCTGCAACATCAAAGCCCAAAGCTGCCCCCAAAGCTCAAGCTCAGAAGCCTCCTAAGCCCAAAAGGAACACCAGAAGTATACCTGCTGAAGAAAAGAACAAGGCCCCAGTGCCTGAAGCTGAAGAAGATGATGAGTCTCTTGTTTTGAGAAAATTAAAGCCCAAGATTCCAGACCACAATGATGCTCAGCCAGTCGCTGAGAACATGCACATCAGAAAAGATTCAGGACTGAGATTGTGGAGACAGTCTAATCCCTATGCTGTGAGGAGAAGGACTGCAGTTGACTACATGTTTCACACAAAGGAACAGCAAGACTTCTATGAAACTATTCTGCTTGACAAGAAGCTCATTGTGTGTGACATGGGATGGGTTGATTGAGAATTCATCCAGGAGAATGAAAATCACTTCCCAGGAGTTTATGACAGCTTCAAAGCATGTGGAGTAGATGAGTTTATTGGACAGAAGCTCACAAAATGGAATGATGAGCTGATTATGCAGTTTTACTCCACTGCTCACTTTTACCCTGATGGGAAGATCATATGGATGTCAGAAGGTACTAGGTACCAATCCATAGTTGAAGAATGGGCTAAATTGATAAATGCCCCAGAAGAACATGAGGATGACTTGGATGTGTATGCCAAGAAGAAGGACCACAACACTATGGCTGACATGTACAAGGAGATCCCAGATAAAGCTTTGGAGACTCACAAGCTTGGATCTGTACATTTCTTGTTGTCTGATCTGCCTACTATCAACTAGATCCTAAGGCACACTCTGCTACCCAAGTCAGGAGATCACAAGATAATCAGAGGGCACTCTATCAACCTGTTACAGCCTTTTGATGTCCCTCAGAAGTTCAAGGTCATGAGTCTGATTGTAGAGACAATCAAGAGGACTGCTGCTGACCAGAAGAGAAGTTGTGGGTATGCTCCACACATTCAGGAGCTCATCAACTCCAAGATGGGCACAGGAACATATCTGTTGGATAAGGAGCATCTACTCTTGTATCCTGATTTTGAAGATAATACTGTTGTGATGAATGAGGAGGAACCATCATCAGTTCAAGCACGGGAGAAGAGAGCCAAAGAAAAGGCTGAGAAAGCCGTCAAGATGCCAAGTGTTGAAGAGGCATCTCAGGTTTTCCTGAAGAGCAAGCAAGATCAACTTGCATATCTGATCCAGTCTACACTGAGGATTGAGAAGGGCTTGGCCACCCTGACTCAAAACCAGGAGAGCTTGGAGAGGATCGTAGAAACTAAATTTTATGATCTTGATCTGAAGGTAATTGAGATTCAAACAGCAGTTGAGCAGCTCCAGGGGGAAGCAGACGAGAAGAGAGGCAAGGAAACCACAGATGCATTTCAGCGAATGCCTAGAGGAAAGAGGTCTGCTGCCATGCCCGTGACAGATTCTAGAGCTACAACATCAGCACCAGCAGCCATAGCCACAGCCTCAGTACCACCTCTAGCAGCCACTCCACCAGCTCCAACTACATCATCGGAGGCCTTTGTCCTTGGAGTTCTCTCTACACCACCTCCCGAAGGCCAAGCCCGAGAGACGCATAGCACTATGCATATTTGAACTTTTTAGTGACTTGTTGTCAAAGGGGGGATATGTATAGATCATAGGCTTTGAGAAAGTGTTTTACTTCTTTGCCTTTGGTTGACCATTTTTATTGTGTGAGATACTTGTGTGATCATGTGATTGATCATTTGCTACCTTAATGCTTGTTTAGATGATACTATCTTTTACATCCATATATGATCATTCACTTGCTTGGTGATGAGTGCATGCTTTTAATTTCTATCATTTTGAGCGCTCCACCAAGATGTATGTGACATGGAAGAGTAACCCATGATCCTAATTGATTGTGCATTTGCATTCAAAAGCAAATTTTAAATAATGCACAAATTTAGGGGGGTGCTCTTGCTTATCACATACTTCTCAAAGCGACGATGTTTTTCAATCCTATTATCATTTGTCGAAGCTTTGATCTATATGTTGTCATCAATTACCAAAAAGGGGGAGATTGAAAGTGCAACCATCCCTGGGTGGTTTTGGTAATTCCTAACAACATATATCCCATTGAGCTAATACTATTTCAAGATAAATATTTCAGGAAAGCTCATTGTTTAGCATGGCATGGATTAGAAAGTGGACCCCTCAAAATACTAAGAAGACATGTTGGCTCAAGCTCAAAGCTCGGGACTCTATATTTTCTATTTTAGTGATCCAAGATCACATTGAGTCCATAGGAAAGCCAATACTATTAAAAGGGGATGAGGTATTGCTTAATGGCATGCTTGCTCAAAGTGCTTAGTGATATGCTCCAAAACCCTCAACTACTTTCTCATATCCACATATGTCCCAAACCAAAAGTCAAACTCAGCCCCACCGAAATTTCCCACTCGGCGCCACCGAGTTCACTTGACATAGCCACTGCCACAAACCCTAGTCGTTTCGGTCTCACCGATAGAGATCTCGGTCTCACCGAGATGGGATTGCAACCTCTCTGTTTCCCTTCGTAACATTTCGGTCCAACCGAGATGAGTGATCGGTCCCACCGAGATTGCAATGCAAACTCTCTGTTTCCCCTTCGTAGTGTTTCGATCTAACCGAGATGAGCGAATCGGTCCCACCGAGTTTGCCTGACCAACACTCTGTTTGCCTATTACCAAAATCAGTCCCACCGTGTTTGTGTAATCGGTCTCACCGAGATTACGTTATGCCCTAACCCTAACGGAATCGGTTCCACCGAATTGACATGTCGGTCCCACCAAAAATCCTAACGATCACATTTTGAACTAAATCGGTCTGACCGAATTTCATTATTCGGTCCCACCAAGTTTGGTGATTTGTGTGTAACGGTTAGATTTTGTGTGGAGGCTATATATACCCCTCCACCCACTCTTCCTCAATGGAGAGAGCCATCAGAACATGCCTACACTTTCAACAACTATTTTCTGAGAGAGAACCACCTACACTTGTGTTGAGGTCAAGATATTCCATTCCAACCACCTAAATCTTGATCTCTAGCCTTTCCCAAGTTGCTTTCCACTCAAACCCTCTTTCCACCAAATCCAATCCTATGAGAGAGAGATGAGTGTTGGGGAGACTATCATTTGAAGCACAAGAGCAAGGAGTTCATCATCAACACACCGTCTATTACCTTTTGGAGAGTGGTGTCTCCTAGATTGGTTAGGTGTCACTTGGGAGCCTCCGTCAAGATTGTGGAGTTGAACCAAGGAGTTTGTATGGGCAAGGAGATCGCCTACTTCGTGAAGATCTACCCTAGTGAGGCAAGTCCTTCATGCGCGATGGCCATGGTGGGATAGACAAGGTTGCTTCTTCGTGGACCCTTCGTGGGTGGAGCCCTCCGTGGACTCGTGCAATCGTTACCCTTCATGGGTTGAAGTCTTCATCAATGTGGATGTATGATAGCACCACCTATTGGAACCACGCCAAAAATCTCCGTGCCTACATTGCGTTTGCTCCCTACAAACTCCTCCCTTTACCTTCATATGCAATTGTTTTACATTCCGCTGCTATACTCTTAGAATTGCATGTGTAGGTTGATTGCTTGACTTGTGCTAAGTTGTTAAAATCTTCCAAGAATTAAAATTGGTAAAAGGCTAGATTTTAATTTGGTCAAGTAGTCTAATCCCCCCTAGACATACTTTCGATCCTACACCGCTTCTAAAAAAGCTTCAAACAGTGAACGGTTAGCTAACAATGGCGAGCGGCTATGACCAAACTGCGTGGCGGTGCTGCGACGATGCGTGGCAGGCTATGACGGTGGCTGGTGGAAATCCTGGAACCCTCACCCAGCAGTGCTATAACCATGGGTGGGGAGATAGGTCGAGATGCAAAGGCATGCGACGCTAGGGACAACTTTCTTTCGACCGGCCCGGGAGAGCTACATCTGGCAACAGCCCCGATGTGCTGGGCGGCGAGCGGCCCCAACGAGCTGCGATGGGGCGACCAAGGGCGAGCACAAGGAGGCTAACCTATGTTGAAGTACGAAGGAGGATGAAGACCTGGGACACAGCTATCTCACCCATTGATGCATGCAAATCCAACGCTTCGCAGCCGTAGGCCCAAATTTGGCCGGTGTGCTGGCGCCTATCAGCGCCCCCGACATGAGGAGATGGGGTTCGATTGAGAGGAGCTCTCGATCGCTAGGGTTAAATAAGGAGCGGTTCGGTTGGGCCTTGGGCCTGATTGGGACCGCGGCCTGTTGTTTGGCTGGAGGAAGGCCAGGGAGAGAGAAAGAGAGGGGCCGGCATGAAAGGGAAGGAAAAGAAGAAAAATAAAGAAAGGTTTTGAATTTATTTGAAAAGTCAAATAAATTCAAACCGAGGTGAAATTTGGCAAACGGCTACTTTGACGTACATCAAAGAAATTAAATTGCAAGTGGGTTGTGGTTAATTCCAAATTAATGAAATATTTTATTATAGGTCCCTAATAATATGAGTAGACTAATATATGTTAAAGAGAAATCATCATGTGCATTTCCCTCGGTTTAAATGTTTGAGTTGCAAAATTTAATGACATGATGCAATGCAAAATAACATAGAACAAAAAGCAAAATGATAAACATGAAATAATCGGTCTCGGGCTATTATAACTCTCCCTCACTTACAAGGAATGAAAAGTAAGAGGGCGAGGATACGCAGAGAAACAAACCGGGGCGGCAAAGAGCAGGTGTGTGCAAGGAAAGAAGGGAGCTGGCGAGGAGAGTGGCGTTTTGGCACATGGGAACGCGCGCTCCTGGATTTTAAAATGTGTTCTAAACATATTTTGAAATTTCAAAAAATTCCAAAGAAAAATTTGGCGCGTACATCTCGACATTGTACATGCTCGTAAAGTCATTTCACGAAAAACCAACAAGTTATGTGACGCGTGTAAAAAAGACAAAATCCGGTGTTAAAAAGTGCTTTTTACAAGAGATCTTTTTGTCTTTTTTACACAAGCCACAAAAAATATCGATTTGCTCCAAAACATAACATGCACACATATAATGTCAAGATGTATGCCAGTATGCGTCGAATTTTTGTTTAAATTTTTTTCACACTTTGAAATATTTTTTTCCAGTGGCAGGAGCACCAACGGATTTCCGGCTGACGAGAAGATAATCCCAGCCAAGGGGAGGTGTGTGCGTGGAAAGAAGGGAGCTGGCGAGAAGATAATTCCGGCCAAGAGCATGTGTTTCCGTGTGTGCGAGGAAAGTAGGGAGCTGATGAGAAGATAATCCCGGCCAAGAGCAGATGTGTGCAGGCTAATGATGTGTACGAGTCGTCCACGATGCGGAAGCAGATGAAATTGAGAAGCCTATAGGAATTAGCACCGTTATACTACTACCTACCTTTATTTATCAGAAAAAACCTAGCTAGCTCTGTTGTGCCTTGCACGTGTATAGCACATCTGTTAGCGAAAATACAAAGATGAACATGGGTGCCCGCGCACCCACGTGAATAGTTAATCGACATACCGATGCGTGTGCACCCATCTGTCAGATATATTTATCTTTTGTGTATGCAATGTTGTTGTTATTTTGTAAAAGTTTTGAGTCTTTGGTAATGTTAAACTTACAATAATTCTGAATTTGTGATTGATAATTGGTTTAAATTATTATACTTTGCCACTTACACATTTCGCTAACTAAAGGACTACATTTTCCAGATGTACCGTAAAATACATATCTAACATACATAATAAACTCTTTATAGGTCTTTATTGTGCCTTATACCCATTTGAAATTTTATGCTGGCTCCACTTTTTCTAGCCAGAGGGTGATATGACCACACATTTATTTACACAAGACATTCGTGCATAATGAAAACAAATAAAATCTTCCAAACCAAACGGACAATTGTCTCTAAAAAATCCAACATAGTAAAAATCTGTTTGCATTCAAATGTTTTCAAAATTCTAATAAAAGCTTTAGAATAGTTATTTAACTCTCGAATAGTATAGAACATTCCATCATCAATATGTCCCACTAAAAGTAAATACACCACTATTTTTCTATCTGATGATAGTGCCATGCTAAAGAAGGCGTCATTGAAGTGCACCACTATGACTTTTTTTAACTCTATACTCGACGGTGCGGACACCAACAATCATTTTTTAATTACCGGCACCGAGCATGTATTTTTTAAGATAAATAAGCGTTTCTAATTTTTATAGGTTTGAAAAGAAATATTTATATTTTATATATGTTCACACTTCTTAAGAAATGCTGAAAATTTGCAAAAATGTTCTGATTTAAAAATACTTAAAATTGTTCACAAAATCAATATTTTTTTAATAAAATCACGTGTTCGTAAAATGTTTGGCTTCGAAACATGTTCCAATTCTAATAAAAAATAAAAAATGCTCAGTTTCTTAAAAAAATAAAGAAATATTTGTGTTTTTCCAAAAAGCAAAACATAAAATCAAAAGACAAACTATTTCACGCACCACTTCTGTTTCAATAGACGAAGAAAGTTAGGCTAGCTTATTCACGTTCACACTTCATGCTCCGAACAACAATAAGAGTGTAACTTTATTACCGATGTTATCATAACTAGCTATAAGAAATGGCCCGTGATGGCACATGGAGCAGGCTTTGCAATTTTTTTATTTTAACGTTGCAACACATGGGCATTTGTACTAGTAGTCTATTCATCATGACTCCGATCGACACGTTTTGGATAAATCCCGAAAGAGTGCAGTTTTCACGGATGCGCTGGAACTGGAAAACCCCCGCACGCTCGGCCTCGTGATGCGCCAGCCGAACCGAGAGGTGCGAGGCGAGCGTGCCATCCTCCCTTGTTTGTTCGGCCCACTTGCAAGTTTGGTGGGGAGAAGGCCAGAAGGTGGGCGCGCTTGGCGCCGGGGGTCCACACACCTCTACCGCGCACAGCTGCACATCATGGCGTTCTCTGCCAACCCAAACCCGCCCACATATAGTGGGGGCTGTAGCTGTAGGACGACGAGACCGATCGACACGCGCGCGTACACAAGTCGTACGCACCATCTGCAACACCGTGTACGTACGGCGGCCACGAGGAAGGACGGACCACCACGTCCACACTCGGCGATGCGCGCGCCGTGCCCGTGCACACAACACCGCCATGATTTGATTTGATCCCTCCCCCGTTCATGGGATTCTGGGCTTGTCCGGCGCTGCAACATGTTGGATTGGACGGAACGGCCAACAGCAACAGCGTCTCTGCGTCTGGCTGGGGGGGCGAACATGGCGATGATGGACACGCACCTGCACCGGGTTGGCAGCAGCCAAAAATGTTGGGCACCGCAGCACGCGAACGGGCATGGGAGCCAAATGAAATTTCGTTCTCGCAGGTCGCGAGCGTGGGCGTTGCTCTCCCTCCCCGTCCCCGTCTCCGTGCCCCGCGCAGGCCAGGGGACCCCGGGGGGCGGGCGGGCTGGCTTTTGGCAAAAGAGGCCGCCTTTGCTTTCTTTCCGCCTTTAGATGGACGTTCCGAAAGATGGCAAGATCAAATCTTGCGGGGGGAAAAGCGGGGGGAGCGGGAGACGGTTGCATCAGCTCACACGACGCGATCCGATTTGATCATCATTTCCGCGAGGCCCACCTCTCTTCTCTTCTCTTTTCGTCCGGATGCGGCTTCAAAGTAATCTCGTCATCAGACCCAAACGTGTAGCGTTGCTGTTCCAAAAGGACACCGTGCTTTCCCTGGATTGTGAGCAACGTACTCCAAACGAGAGCAAGGCCACGGAAAAAGCGCGCGAGATTTTTTCCTTGTGTTCGTAGGGAGGTACTAATACTAATCGTGTGCCCTCACGTTGACGCGTCGTAGATTAGATTTTGCAGCTGCGCAGGACGAGATCTTTGCGTCACGCAGAAATGTTTCGGGTCAATCAGTTGGTAGTCGTAGTGGTGGAGAAGCAGTTGGGCTCTACCTACGACTGATGAGCGTTGACCAGCTGACACTAGCCTCTTCTTCCTCGGCCGTGCAACGACAGGGACTTGCACAGTCGCGGGCCGTGTAGTGTAGCTCATTAATGCGCATGTCAGGTAGGGGAGGAGAGGGAGGGAAAGAGGCGGCCAAATCGCATCGACGGCGACTCATGGTCGCAACGCAAATGGACATCGGCCGGGAGCTCATAAATGGCGAC
The DNA here is from genome assembly GCF_056163025.1 of Triticum urartu. Classification (NCBI taxonomy): domain Eukaryota; kingdom Viridiplantae; phylum Streptophyta; class Magnoliopsida; order Poales; family Poaceae; genus Triticum; species Triticum urartu. Next base: position 447,965,292 of record NC_141878.1, on the reverse strand, counting down.
CTGTACTGCTGTCTGCTGCGGCCTCCACCCACCGGTGCTCACGTTTACCACGGAACAGAAGCCTCTCAAGTTTTATGGAGTAGTATAGCTGTTTACTGTCACCGAACGTACTGCGGGTGCGCTGCCTGCTGGTGATTGATCTTGCTGGTTGGTAGTACGTGTGGCATGTGCGTGGTGTGTGTACTGTACTGCACTGTACTGGTGTTTGGGCAGAAATGTTATTCACGGCTGTAGAATGATGAGGAGGGCGCCAAAAAACTCTGGACCAACTGTATCCGAGTCTTGCCAACGGCGGTGTATACAGCCATACAGGTCCATCCGTCCGTGCATACTGTCAGCCATTAGTTTGTGGCCTCTTGCACGTGACATGTTGGAATTTATATGCAAGCCAGATTTTTGTCCGAGTAAACACTGGCATCAACTCATCCCCGGATTGAGGCCATGGCGCGGAGGGCGCCACGGGCTTCATTAAAAAGACAGTTGAGGAGGCGGACGCTTAAAGGGCGTGTCTCTAGTTGAGAAAAGATGTCTCTGGATTGAGGCTATGGCGCGGAGGGCGCCACGGGCGTCATTAAAAAGACAGTTGAGGAGGCGGGCGCTCAAAGGACGTGTCTCTAGGTGAGAAAAGATGGGCCGGGCTTTTCGGACACCGTCTTTTGATCTCTAAGGCTGGTCATAGCTAGTCTAACTTAGACTAATGTCATATGCATGACACTAGTCTAAGTTACTATCTTCATAGTGCAAAGTAACATAATACTAATGTCATATGTGGCCTCATTTAATAGCTTGTAGACTCATGTTGTCTTGGAAAGCGTTGTGTTGTAGTAACATATTATGTTACTACTTCTTATTAACTACTTGCCGCATAAGCAAAAAATTCTTGAGGTGCGCTATGTTACTACCTAAGTTACTCCCACTATGACTAGCCTAAGAGCAAGTACAATAGCACGCTTATAATTTCTTTACATGCAATTTTGCCTATGTGTAGGAGAGACATATAAAAAAATGAGGGAAGTAGGCTCTCATGCGAGAGCTTAACTATATGCGGATTCCTAGGCTGAGATAATGTACTGGTCTTATAGCCAAACTTATGGCTAACATTATTGTATGAGTGGTTATAAGTGATGGCTCTATATGACATGGCAACATCATATAGCCAGCAGTTAGCAATACTATTAACCATGCTCTAAACATGCAAGTCAGAAGATGATGTCACCGTCGCGGCGTTGGCAGGTAGGCACAGGAATATGAAGGCGTGAGAATGACATTAATGACCTGGTGCCTCTCCGTGGTGATGCATGAGAGACCGCACGGTTTTAAAATCTAGTTGTGGCGTGAGGAAGAAAGAACTAGAACTTTGCCAAGGTGCGTGTCTATAATTGCTTGGTTTATATCGTGGCTGGGCGAGGAGAGAAAGTGCTTTCTTGAAGGGATTGATGGATGCATGGCCACTCGGTGTAGGAGATTGCGCCACTTATCCTTAAGCTCATGGACACTCGCTCGATCAATAGTAGGACGGTTCAGTGGGCTTTAGAGGGGGAGCGATGTTCGGCCGACATCCCTTACATCATATCCCACATGGCACTGCTACAATTGATGCACTTGAAACAAGCCATTGCTTCAGTTCAGAGAGACACGCAGATGTCAGACACGTTCCTCTGGTCGTGTGCGACGTCGATGAGATACTCAGCCAAAGCCACATATGATCGCCTTTGTGAACGGCTGCCAACCTGCCCTTACGCCGCTGCTGTCGGATTTCGGGTTCCGGCAGACCCTTGAGGTTCAAACACTGGGGTGCGCGCGGAGATTTCGCCTCCTACCTACCTGCACCCCTCCGCCTCGCTAAGATCTAAGCTATGGAAAAAACAAAACAAGAGACACAGGGTTTATACTGGTTCGGGCCACCGTTGTGGTGTAATACCCTACTCAAGTGTGTGGTGTGTGGATTGCCTCTTGGGCTGATGATGATGAGCGATACAAGGAAGAACAGCCTCGCGAGGGTCTGTTCTTGGCTGGGCGATGAACTGCTGGGAGGAGTTCAGTCACCCTTCTCTCTCTCTCTCTCTCCTCGATTCGATCTCCAACCTCTCGCCCTAACCTCTCAGCCTGCCCTTGTGGGTGGCTGGTCCTATTTATAGAGGCCCTGATCCTCTTCCCAAATATCGAGCGGGAAGGGAGCCAACAATGGCGGGCTAATTTGAAGGGGGGCAGGTAGTACCAGCTATCCTGACAAAAGTAGTCTTCGCCTGCACAAAGCTCTGGTGGTGACGCCGTCTTGGGCTCCACAATGACCTCCGTCTTGCAGTCCTTCTGGTCTTGGTCTTGTTGCACCGAAATGGCAACCTTTGCCCGATGCCTCGGTACTCCGCGGCTGCGCTTGCCCCCTTTGCACCAAATAGGAAAGGAGGACACTACGCGGGCTGGCGCCCGCCTGGCGCCCTTGGTCGTCATGGCTTCGTCACGGGCACCTCGTGAGGTACCCCGCCTTGATCTCTCCGCCTCCTCGCGAGCCAGCCTGATGAGGCCGTGCCTGAGGAAGCTCCGTGTCGTCCGCCCCGTGAGGCTTGGCCCCTCACGAGGGTCTTGGGTCTGTGTTGATGAAGATGGGCCGTGCTGGGCCCCCCTTTGAGCCACGCCGCAGGCAGGCAAGTCTGGGGACCCCCGTTCCCAGAACGCCGACAGTAGCCCCCGGGCCCAAGGTGCGCCCGGACTTGGCCGTGCAGGGAGGCGGAAGGGCAAGAGCGAAGCGCCGCGGGCCCTAACAGCCTGCGGCCTTGGGCGCCGCGTGGCGGTTGATTGGACGTGGGCGTCTCCACTTCCCCATGGCGCCTCGGCAACTGCACGGATTGGACAAGTCCCTGCATGTAAAGTGGGTCATGATTACCTGCAATCGTGGAGGTCGGCGGTTGGCCTTCGCCGGCCATAAGTACGGAACGGCGCGCGCCCTTCCAGTCCATCCCTCCTTGCTTCTCCTTCTTCCCGGTCCTTGCTCTGTCTTGCTGCGATGGCTCCGATCCGCCGGTTCTCGACGGCAGAGAAGGGAAAGGCTCCCCGAGAGGAACCAGACCCGCTCCCGCCGGAGAAATGGCTCGTCCTCCGTGGCCCGGACGAGGGGGCCCATCAGGTGGTGTCGAGGCCTTGGTGCGAGCGGGCACCGCCGGGGTTCCCGCTTCCCTTGTACGCCCACATCGAGGGCCCTGAAGGAGCTGATGCTGATAGCCACGGGCGGCGCCGCCGTCAGCGCCGCCGGGTCATGAAGGTGTGGGTCGTCCCCCCTGGGGTCCACACCGAGGGCTCCTCCCGAGAGTTCGTGCTCCACGTTGCCATGCCTCCTCAGTCTTGGATTCACCTTCCTCCCTTCTTCGCCTCCATCATCCCGCAGGGAGAACTCCTGGAGCTTTGGCTGCAGCACCCTCGCGACCGAGGCAGAGGTCGCGGTCGTTGCCCCGGGCGAGGTCTTCATGACTCGGGGCTGGAGTGAAATCGCCCGGGTTTGCAGGACAAGAGGCGCCTTCGCGATCCACTTGGAGTACGACGGCGCTTCGGTGATGTTCTTCAAGGTCTTCGATGCGAACGGGCGCCGGCTGGAGTGCTGCCCCGGGAGAGGTGGCCGGGACCCTACTGCGGCGAGGACTGGGCCCGCCGACCGCTCCCTTGGCGGCTCCTCAGGCAGCGGAGGCGTCGGAGGTTCCAGCGACTCCGGCGAGCTCCTGCGACTCCGGAGACGAGCGACGACAGCTACGAGCCCCCGAGCCGGCGCCGCTCCTAGAGCAGGGCGGGCTCGTCAGGCCGCCGCTGACTCTGATCTAGATGGGTTTGGCGCCGGTGCTTAACGGCCCACTGTTGATGATGGCGTCTTCTGCAGGGGCGCGCGTAGTTAGTGTCCCTTTAGGATCTGTTCCCTGCGAGGAATCAAAGACGCGTCCCGTGGGGGCTTGTAAGGTGCCTGTGATCCTGTTTTGTTAATATAACCCTTGTCGTAGAATTGTGCGAGTTGCTCATTCCGTCTTAGCTCAGTCCTCCCTTTCGAACCTCACGAGGGCTTGGTGCTCTGCGCCGACAGGTCCCAGTCCCAAGGCGGCTTCAGCCGTCGCTGGTATGCCAGGTCGCGATGCCGTGGTCAAGGCCAGGAGGTGAGCGACCCGGAGTCCGGTAAGAGCCCCTGAGTCGCGATGCTCAGGAGGTCCCCTTTGGCGCTCAAGCAGCCGTCGTTCGGTGAGAAAGGAGAGCGGCGTCGCTAACACGGGATTGCATTAGGTGCGGGGATGGTGCCACGGTAGCTGGCGCTTCCGGGTGGTGACTTATCTCGAGAATCAGGGGTCACTCTCTGGTGTGTCGCCGAGTCCATGCATCGGCAGGCGTGAGGTTGCTTGGCGAGGTCCTCGCGTGTCCCTCCCCTCTCGCCTTTGCTCCCCTTTCTGCTCTATGTCCTCGGGTCCCGGCCCTCGAGCGAGTCTCAGCCGTCGCTGGTATGCCAGGTCACGATACCATGGACAAGGCCAGAGGATGAGGGCTGGAGAGCCAGTAGGAGCCCTGAGTCGCGATGCTCAGGCACCCCCCTTTAACGTGCAAGCGGTTCGCGTGGATGAGAGTGAAGGAGACACCGCAAGGGCCTCGCCTGACGTAGCTCCCTTAAGAGATCCTGTAGACCCATCAGAGAAAGAACGAGGGGTTGCCACGACAATTGACAGTAAGCCGTTGGTTGCTTCCGAGGGGTAATGAGGCACTGAAGGCTTGACGAGGTGGCGCCATGCGGGGCTGCCGCGGCCAGAGCTTAGCCATTCAGGTTTGTCAGCGTTGTAGGGACGGACCCATGCGCAAGCGTCGTGCCATTGGGAGCAGTTCTGTCAGTTGAGCGGGCAACTAGGTCAAGCACATTAGCCGCGAAGGAGTGGATTCATTCAAATAGATGTTGAGAAGGCAGAAATCACTGGGTCAGGCCCGAGCGACTTGGGGATCATGCAGCCCGAGGGGCACCCCCAACAAGGTAAGCTAACAACATGAAATAAAAGGGATACACGCCGCAGGGACAGACCCACGCGACCTGGGAGTAATGCAGCCCTGGGGGGCGCTCCCAGCTGGAAGTGAAACTTGAAAGATGTCACCTGATGACGTTGAGGACGAAGGGGTGTTGGTGTAGCAGACTCGGTGGGCTGCGAAAGCCGATCCTCACGAGCCCCCAGGCCCAGGGGCTTCGGGAGGCTCCGGAGGCGCTGGTGGCTCCTTGTGGACCATCTCCATCTCCGCCAGGGCCGCGGAACGCCTGGCCTCTTGTGCCTCCATGATGCCCCTCATGAGGCGCTGGTACGTGGCAGCCGCGTTCGGCAAGCCGTAAGGCATGCGAACGTAGCTGTGGGGTGGACCTCCGTAGTGCCCCACTCGCGAGGGCCAGAGGCGCTCCAGAGAGGCGACTCAGTTGAGCCCTGGTATGTCAATACAGACGCGCAGCCCGCCATCCTCGCCTGGATGGGGAGCCACTGCTGGTAGGCGGCGGCCGTCTCTCATGACTCTTGACTCCTATAGCTCCTGAATGGCCTTGCTGACGAACTCCTGAGGGTCTGGCTCTCCTTGCCTTACTCCTTCTTGAGGGAAACGTGCTTCAAAACACGCCTCCATGTGGTGCCCATGCGCCTCCCTCGTGACCTTAGCCAGGTCGGTGGCCCTCTAGGGGAGAGCCCCCGAGCCCTGCCTGAGGAGGGTGCCGAGCGTGCTTTCCTATGCGATGGAAGGAGGTTCCCCCTAGGCAGGCGCGGGCCCTGAGGGGCCTGCCTCCTGAGGGGCCGGGCCAGACGATGTCTTCTTCTTCTTGGGGGTGGTCTCGGGAAGCCTCCTGCTTCCGCGATCCGGGTCTTCCAGTGATGCGGCCTGAAAGGCTCGTTCCAGGGAACACACCTCGTCCTTCTCTTCACAGGGCACCGTGATGACTCCGCCACTTCCTGGCATCTTGAGGACGTTGTAGCCGTGGTGAGTTACGGCCATGAACTTGGCCAGCGCTGGGTACCCAAGGATGGCGTTGTACGGCAGGCGAATGTGAGCGACGTCGAAGTCGATGAGCTCGGTGCGGTAGTTGTCGCGTGCCCCGAAGGTGACAGGGAGGCGGACCTGCCCAATCGGGACCGTGGAGCCGTCGGTGATTCCGGAGAAAGGCTTGGTTGGCTGAAGCTGGCTGTAGGGCACTTGGAGATTGTTGAATGTTTACACGGACAAGACGTTGAGCCCTTCCCCGCCATCGATGAGGGTCCTGGTGACCACCACGTTGCTGATGATTGGGGAACAAAGCATCAGGAGGACTCCGGCTGTAGCCGCACACTTGAGCTGATCTGCTGAGCTGAACATGATGGCGCACGCTGACCACCTGAGAGGGCGCGTGGCTTCGAGCCTGGGGAGGACTGCATTCACTTCGTGGGCGAACTGCTTGAAGATGCGTTGAGAGGCTGGGGCTTGAGCCCCGCCCAGGATGCAGGCGATCGCGCGCGGCTCCTGGAAGCCCCCAGCCACCTCGTCCTGGTGGCGGTCCTCGTTTCTCCTTGGCTGCGGCGGGAGCGGAGGGAGGCCTGCGTTGCCTTGCGGGTGATCCTCGCGAGGCTGATCCCTTCAGTCTCCCTCGTGAGGCGGGTCTTGCCGGCAATCCTCGCGAGGTTGATTGCGCCACCCTTGGCGCGGGCCACGGTCTTCCCAGCGTCCTGCGTTCCTTCCTCCTCCTCGACCGTAGCCCCGGTCTCCGCGATCGGGGCGACGGCCGATCCTTCCTTCTCGCACGGCTCGGAGCTCTTGACATTCGTTGGTGTTGTGGGTGTGGAGGTCGTGGTACACACAGTACCGGCTGCCCTTGGAACGTTCGGGCTGATCTCTGCCCCGCTTGGTGTCTGGTTCCGCCGCGAGCACGGCAGCCCCCTTGCGCTTCACATCCTTGGCCTTGGGCTTCTTCTCTTCTGGGTCTGCGGCAGGCAGCTCGAGGAGAGAGAGACGCCCTTCCTCAGCCCTGGCACACTTGGTTGCCAAGTTGAACAGCTCCAAGGAAGTGCACAGGTCTTCATGCATCGCCAGCTCCTCCTTCATCTTGACATCGCGCACGCCATCGGAGAAGGCTGAGATGATGGCCTCCTCAGTCACCTTGGGAATCTTGAGGCGTGCGTTGTTGAAGCACTGGATGTACTTCTGCAGGGTCTCCCCGGGTTGTTGCTTGATGCGGCGCATGTCGCTCACGGCGGGTGGCCGGTCGCGAGTACCTTGGAAGTTGGCGATGAAGCGGGTGCGCATCTCGTCCCAGGAGGAGATCGTGCCTGGGGCCAGGTTCAGGAGCCAGGTGCGGGCCCCGTCCTTGAGCGCCATGGGAAACCAGTTCGCCATGACCTTCTCGTCTCCGTTGGCAGCTTCGATGCCCAGCTCGTAGAGCTGGAGGAACTCCGCAGGGTCAGCCGTGCCATCGTAACAAGGAGGCAGGTCTGGCTTGAACTTGCCGGGCCATGCGACGCTGCGTAGCTCGGTGGTGAAGGCGCGGCAGCCTGCTGTGGACACGGGAGGCCTTGGGTGACGGAGAGCTTGGTCTTGCACGTCCCCACGCGCTGCAGCTGGGAGCAGCGCGGGGTCTTGACGTGCGGGAGCAGGAGCATGGTCGCGACGTGCTGGAGCAGGGAGCGCCCGGGCAGCTTCTTGCGGGCGAGGGACTTCTTGGCAGCTCTGCTCTTGCCGCGCTGGCACTTGACGGAGCGGGTTCCGCCCAGGGGCCACGCGCCTTGGAGCCATGGCGCCTTCCTGAGGAGGAGGCGGGGGCGCCGCCGGAGCTTCGTCGCCCGCGCGGGGCGGGGTGCGGTGCAGCGGAACGGACGGCGCAGGAGAGCCCCCTGCGGCGTGGACGAGCTCGGCGACGCGGTCGAGCCATTCTTCGTAGATGTCGTCGACGGGATGGTAGCGCAGGAGCTCGTTCGCCGCGATGAGCGCAGCTCGAGCCTCCATGGGTGCGCGGAGCGCGCGGGACGAAGAACCAGCTGGGATGAGCGAGGGAGTAGCGGTGCGGCCGTCTTGCCGCATGGACGGATGCTTAGACGATGCTTGCTGCTCGTCCCCCACCGGGCCAGTGGCGGCGTTGACGGCAGGTGCGGGGAATGGCGAGGACGCCCGCCGACAGGGGCCGTCTGGGCGACGCGGGAAGCGAGGGCGGCCCGGCGCTCGGCACGGGCCCGACGAGCGTCAGACATGGGCGGGATGGTCGGAGGAGAACGGGGTGGTGGAAGACGAATTCCGGCGCACCCCTACCTGGCGTGCCAAATGTTGGATTTCAGGTTCCGGCAGACCCTTGAGGTTCGAACACTGGGGTGCGCCCGGAGTTTTCGCCTCCTACCTACCTGCACCCCTCCGCCTCGCTAAGATCTAAGCTATGGAAAAAACAAAACAAGAGACACAGGGTTTATACTGGTTCGGGCCACCGTTGTGGTGTAATACCCTACTCCAGTGTGTGGTGTGTGGATTGCCTCTTGGGCTGATGATGATGAGCGATACAAGGAAGAACAGCCTCGCGAGGGTCTGTTCTTGGCTGGGCGATGAATTGCTGGGAGGAGTTCAGTCACCCTTCTCTCTCTCTCTCTCTTCTCGATTCGATCTCCAACCTCTCGCCCTAACCTCTCAGCCTGCCCTTGTGGGTGGCTGGTCCTATTTATAGAGGCCCTGGTCCTCTTCCCAAATATCGAGCGGGAAGGGAGCCAACAATGGCGGGCTAATTTGAAGGGGGACATCTAGTACCAGCTATCCTGACAAAAGTAGTGTTCGCCTGCACAAAGCTCTGGTGGTGACGCCGTCTTGGGCTCCACAATGACCTTCGTCTTGCAGTCCTTCTGGTCTTGGTCTTGTTGCACCGAAATGGCAACCTTTGCCTGATGCCTCGGTACTCCGCGGCTGCGCTTGCCGCCTTTGCACCAAAGAGGAAAGGAGGACACTACGCGGGCTGGCGCCCGCCTGGCGCCCTTGGTCGTCATGGCTTGCGTCACGGGCACCTCGTGAGGTACCCCTCCTTGATCTCTCGGCCTCCTCGTGAGCCAGCCTGATGAGGCCGTGCCTGAGGAAGCTCCGTGTCGTCCGCCCCGCGAGGCTTGGCCCCTCACGAGGGTCTTGGGTCTATGTTGATGAAGATGGGCCGTGCTGGGCCCCCCTTTGAGCCACGCCGCAGTCTGCAGGCAGGCAAGTCTGGAGACCCCCGTTCCCAGAACGCCGACATCTACTATCTGGAGAAGCTGGGCTCCTCTGAAGTGCAAGATTTTCACTTGGCTTGCAGCACAATACTGTCTTAGGACGGCAAATCGACGTACTAGGCATGGGCTGCAAGAGCATATTTATGTTTGCTATACTTGTCTCGAGGAGGAAGACAACATGGGACACATTTTGGTGCAATGCGGCTATGTGCGAGGAACTTGGCTGGGCTGTTTCGATGCGCTACACTTGCCTACTCAGAGCCCGCTGGAAACGGAGACTTTCCTGGAGTAGTGGCTACAACAACGTTGGTGCTCTAGAAAGGGGGATAAGCCAGGCTTCTATACTCTAGTCATTTGCACGTCTTAGTCTCTATGGAAGAAAAGGAACGCCAGGGCATCCAATAGAACTAAGAAACAAGTAGATATATAAGAGCTCGTAACAAAAATCTTCGATGAAATGAGAAAGTGGAAGTTGGTGGTGAAGGAAATATGCCCTAGAGGCAATAATAAAGTTGTTATTTTATATTTCCTTATTCATGATAAAGGTTTATTCTTCATGCTAGAATTGGATTGATCGGAAACCTAAATCCATGTGTGAATACATAGACAAACACTATGTCCCTAGTAAGCCTCTACTAGACCAGCTCATTGATCAAAGATGGTTAAGGTTTCCTAACCATAGACATGTGTTCTCATTTGATAACGGGATCACATCATTAGGAGAATTATGTGATGGACAAGACCCATTCGTTAGCTTAGCATGTTGATCGTTTAGTTTTATTGCTATTGCTTTCTTCATATCAAATACATATTACTTCTACTATGAGATTATGCAACTCCCGGATACCAGAGGAATACCTTGTGTGCTATCAAACATCACAACATAATTGGGTGATTATAAATATGCTCTATAGGTATCTCCGAAGGTGTTTGTTGGGTTGGCATAGATCGAGATTAGGATTTGTCACTCCGAGTATCGGAGAGGTATCTCTGGGCCCTCTCGGTAATGCACATCATAAGAAGCCTTGCAAGCAAAGTATCTAATGAGTTAGTTGCAGGATGATGTATTACGGAATGAGTAAAGAGACTTGCCGGTAACAAGATTGAACTAGGTATGTAGATACCGACGATCGAATCTTGGGCAAGTAACATACCGATGGACAAAGGGAATAACATATGTTGTCATAACGGTTCGACCTATAAAGATCTTCGTATAATATGTAGGAGCCAATATGAGCATCCAGGTTCCACCATTGGTTATTGACCGGAGATGTCTCGGTCATGTCTACATAGTTCTCGAACCCGTAGGGTCCGCGCGCTTAACGTTCGATGATGATTTAGTATTATATGAGTTATGTGATTTGGTGACCGCATGTTGTTTGGAGTCTCATATGAGATCACAGACATGACGAGGAGTCTTGAAATGGTCGAGAGGTAAAGATTGATATATAGGATGATGGTATTCGGACACCGGATGTATTTCGGAGGGTATCGGGTACTTATCGGGTCACCGAAGGTGTTTCGGGGACCCCCGACAATCCTATGGGCCATATGGGCCTTGTGAAGGAACACACCATCCCACAGGGGGCTGGTGGGCCCTATAAGGCTATAGAAGGAGGAGAAGGAAAGGGGGAAAGGGAAAGGAAAGTGTGGATTAGGATTCCCACTTCCTTCCCTCACCCCCTCTTTCCTTCCCCTTCATGCATACATGGAAAGGGGGGCGCAGGGCAAGGGAGGGCCCCTAGGGGGCAGCGGCCAACCCTAGGGCGCCCTTGGCTGCGTCTCTCCCCCCTCCCACCTATATATATGTGGGGAGGGGGCACCTAGAACACACAACATCAATTGTTAGCCATGTGGGCGCCCCCCTCCATAGTTTACACCCCCAGTCATTTTCTCGCAGTGCTTAGGCGAAGCCCTGCGAGGGTCACTTCACCATCACCGTCACCACACCGTCGTGTTGACGGAACTCGTCTACTTCCTCGACACTTTGATGGATCAAGAGGGCGAGGGACATTATCGCGCTGAACATGTGCAGAACTCGGAGATGCCATACGTTCGGTGCTTGTGAAGGAAATATGCCCTAGAGGCAATAATAAAGTTGTTATTTATATTTCCTTATATCACGATAAATGTTTATTATTCATGCTAGAATTGTATTAACCGGAAACTTGATACATGTGTGAATACATAGACAAAACAAAGTGTCCCTAGTATGTCTCTACTTGACTAGCTCGTTAATCAAAGATGGTTAAGTTTCCTGACCATAGACACGTGTTGTCATTTGATGAATGGGATCACATCATTAGGAGAATGATGTGATGGACAAGACCCATCCGTTAGTTTAGCATAATGATTGTTATGTTTTATTGCTATTGCTTTCTTCATGACCTATACATATTCCTCTGACTATGAGATTATGCAACTCCCGAATACCGGAAGAACACCTTGTGTGCTATCAAACTTCACAACGTAACTGGGTGATTATAAAGATGCTCTATAGGTGTCTCCAAAGGTGTTTGTTGGGTTGGCATAGATAAAGATTAGGATTTGTCACTCTGAGTATCGGAAAGGTATCTCTAGGCCCTCGAGATAATGCACATCACTATAAGCCTTGCAAGCAATGTGACTAATGAGTTAGTTGCGAGATGATGCATTAAGGAACGAGTAAAGAGACTTGCCGGTAACGAGATTGAACTAGGTATGATGATACCGACGATCGAATCTCGGGCAAGTAACATACCGATGACAAAGGGAATAACGTATGTTGTTATTTTGATTTGACCGATAAAAGATCTTCGTAGAATATGTAGGAACCAATATGAGCATCCAGGTTCCGCTATTGGTTATTGATCGGAGATGTGTCTCGGTCATGTCTACATATATCTCGAACCCGTAGGGTCCACACGCTTAATGTTTGATGACGATTTGTATTATGAGTTATGTGTTTTGGTGACCGAAGTTTGTTCGGAGTCTGGTACGTCTCCAACGTATCTATAATTTTTGATTGCTCCATGCTATATTATCTACTGTTTTGGACATTATTGGGCTTTATTATCCACTTTTATATTATTTTTGGGACTAACCTATTAACCTGAGGCCCAACCCAGAATTGTTGTTTTTTTTTGCCTATTTTAGGGTTTTGAAGAAAAGGAATATCAAACGGAGTCCAAACAGAATGAAACCTTCGGGAACATGATTTTCTCACCGAACATGATCCAGGAGACTTGGACCCTACATCAAGAAACAAAGGAGGAGGCCACGAGGTAGGGGGGCGCGCTCTCCACCCTCGTGGGCCCCCTGTTGCTCCACCGACGTACTCCTTCCTCCTATATATACCTACGTACCCCCAAACGATCAGATACGGAGCCAAAACCCTAATTCCGCCGCCGTAACTTTCTGTATCCATGAGATCCCATCTTGGGGCCTGTTCCGGAGCTCCGCCGGAGGGGGCTTCCATCACGGAGGGCTTCTACATCAACACCATAGCCTCTCCGATGAAGTGTGAGTAGTTTACCTAAGACCTTCGGGTCCATAGTTATTAGCTACATGGCTTCTTCTCTCTTTTTGGATCTCAATACAATGTTCTCCCCCTTTCTTGTGGAGATCTATTCGATGTAATCTTGTTTTTGCGGTGTGTTTGTTGAGATCGATGAATTGTGGGTTTATAATCAAGATTATCTATGAACAATATTTGAATCTCCTCTGGATTCTTTTATGTATGATTGGTTTTCTTTGCAAGTCTCTTCGAATTATCAGTTTGGTTTGGCCTACTAGATTGATCTTTCTTGCAATGGGAGAAGTGCTTAGCTTTGGGTTCAATCTTGCGGTGTCCTTTCCCAGTGACAGTAGGGGCAGCAAGGCACGTATTGTAATGTTGCCATCGAGGATAACAAGATGGTTTTTTATCATATTGCATGAATCTGTCCCTCTACATCATGTCATCTTGCTTAAGGCGTTACTCTATTTTCATGAACTTAATAATCTAGATGCATGCTGGATAGCGGTCGATGAGTGGAGTAATAGTAGTAGATGCAGGCAGGAGTCGGTCTACTTGTCTTGGACGTGATGCCTATATACATGATCATACCTAGATATTCTCATAACTATGCTCAATTATGTCAATTTCTCAACAGTAATTCGTTCACCCACCGTAAAATACTTATGCTCTTGAGAGAAGCCACTAGTGAAACCTATGGCCCCCCGGGTCTATCTTCATCATATTGATCTTCCAATACTTAGTTATTTCCTTTGCTTTATTTTACCTTGCATCTCTGATGACCCACAAGTATAGGGGATCTATCGTAGTCCTTTCGATAAGTAAGAGTGTCGAACCCAACGAGGAGCAGAAGGAAATGATAAGCGGTTTCCAGCAAGGTATTCTCTGCAAGTACTGAAATAAGTGGTAATAGATAGTTTTGCGATAGGATAATTTGTAACGAGCAACAAGTAACAAAAGTAAATAAAGTGCAGCAAGGTGGCCCAATATTTTTTGTAGCAAAGGACAAGCCTGGACAAACTCTTATATAGAGAAAAGCGCTCCCGAGGACACATGGGAATATCATCAAGCTAGTTTTCATCACGTTCATATGATTCACGTTCGGTACTTTGATAATTTGGTATGTGGGTGGACCGGTGCTTGGGTACTGTCCTTACTTGGACAAACATCCCACTTATGATTAACCTCTATTGCAAGCATCCGCAACTACAACAAAGGTATTAAGGTAAACCTAACCATAACATGAAACATATGGATCCAAATCAGCCCCTTACGAAGCAACGCATAAACTAGGGTTTAAGCTTCTGTCACTCTAGCAACCCATCATCTACTTATTACTTCCCAATGCCTTCCTCTAGGCCCAAATAATGGTGAAGTGTCATGTAGTCGACATTCACATAACACCACTAGAGGAGAGACAACATACATTTCATCAAAATATCGAACGAATACCAAATTCACATGACTACTAATAGCAAGACTTCTCCCATGTTCTCAGGAACAAACGTAACTACTCACAAAGCATAAACATGTTCATAATCAGAGGGGTATTAATATGCATATAGGATCTGAACATATGATCTTCCACCAAATAAACCAACTAGCATCAACTACAAGGAGTAATTAACACTACTAGCACCAATCCCGGACTTGGAGACAAGAATTGGATACAAGAGATGAACTAGGGTTTTGAGAATACATGGTGTTGATGAAGATGTTGATGGAGATTGCCCTCTCCCGATGGGAGGAGCGTTGGTGATGACGATGGCGATGATTTTCCCCTCCCGGATGGAAGTTTCCCCGGCAGAACAGCTCCACCAGAGCCCTAGATTGGTTCCGCCAAGGTTCCGCCTCGTGGTGGCGGAGTTTCGTCCAAGAAGGTGGCTTCTGATTTTTTCCCATCGAAAGACTTCATATAGCAGAAGATGGCCACCGGAGGGCCACCAGGGGGCCCACGAGGTAGGGGGCGCGCACAGGGGGGTAGGGCGCGCCCCCACCCTCATGGGCAGGGTGTGCCCCCCCTGGTGAACTTCTTCCGCTGAGTATTTTTTATATATTCTGAAAACATCTTCCGTGAAGTTTCAGGACTTTTGGAGCTGTGCAGAATAGGTCTCTAATATTTGCTCCTTTTCCAGCCCAGAATCCAAGCTGCCGTCATTCTCCCTCTTTATGTAAACCTTGTAAAATAAGAGAGAATAGGCATAAGTATTGTGACATAATGTGTAATAACAGCCCATAATGCAATAAATATCAATATAAAAGCATGATGCAAAATGGACGTATCAACTCCCCCAAGCTTAGACCTCACTTGTCCTCAAGCGAAAAGCCGAAATCGAAAAATATGTCCACATGTTTAGAGATAGAGGTGTCGATAAAAATAAAATACGGACATGAGGGCATCATGATCATTCTTAGAGCAACAACTTATATAATTCTTGCCATATGATTTCTTATGCTAGAGTAATAATTCAATCACAATTTCAAGTATGAATCGTAAACTTCATTGAAAACTAACAAACTATAATCTCAGTCATTGGAGCAATTGCAATTTATTATAACATAGGAAAGAGTCAATGTATAAGAGCTTTTCAGCAAGTCCACATACTCAACTATCATATAGTCTTTCACAATTGCTGACACTCACGCAATACTTATGGGTATGGAGTTTTAATCGGACACAGAGAAAGTTAGGGGATTATAGTTTTGCCTCCCAACGTTTTACCTCAAGGGTAATGTCAACAATATTAGTTCATGAAAACTCACATCCAATTAGCCATATATACCAGGATCTTTCCAACATACTGTGCTTGCCAAAGGACAAAATGTAAAAAAGGAAGGGTGAAGATCACCATGACTCTTATGCAAGGTAGGAGATAAAAGTAATAGATAGGCCCTTCACAGAGGGAAGCAGAGGTTGTCATGCGCTTTTATGGTTGGATGCACAAAATCTTAACGCGAAAGAACGTCACTTTATATTGCCACTTGCGATATGGACCTTTATTATGCAGTCTGTCACTTTTATTTCTTCCATATCACACGATCGTATAAAGCTTATTTTCTCCCACACTAATAAGTCATACATATTTAGAGAGCAATTTTTATTGCTTGCACCGATGGCAACTTACTTGGAGGATCTTACTCAATCCATAGGTAGGTACGGTGGACTCTCATGGCCAAACTGGTTTAAGGGTATTTGGAAGCACAAGTAGTATCTCTACTTGGTGTGATGAATTTGGCTAGCAAGAGGGGGAAAGGCAAGCTCAACCATGTTGGATGATCCATGACAATATAATTTATCTTAGATATAAGAAAACATAACCCATTACGTTGTCTTCCTTGTCCAACGTCAACTCCTTAGCATGTCATATTTTAATGAGTGCTCACAATCATAAAAGATGTCCAAGATAGTATATTTATATGTGAAGAACTCTCTTTCTTTATTACTTCCTATTAATTGCAACGATGACCAAAACTATGTTTGTCAACTCTCATCAACTTTTATTTATCATACTTTTTCTATGCGGGCTCATTACTCTCCATAAGATCCATATAATCTCTTTCTTTCTTTTTGTTTCTTTCTCTTTTTTTTATTCACTTAGGATCATGGAAAAATAATAAAGCCCTTGAATCAACACTAATCTTTATTATATATAGCTCACGGACTCGATTACATAGAGAAATCATAAAGCAAAACTCAAAACTAGATCATGCCATAAACTTTATTCTACTAGATCAAGATATTACCAAAAGGATCGAACTAAGAAAAACGGTAAAGATAAAAGTGATGGTGATACGATACCGGGGCACTCCCCCAAGCTTGGCAGTTGCCAAGGGGAGTGCCCATACCAGATGCTCAATTATTCATTGTTGGTGAAGAAGGTGATGGTTTTGCTGATGGCGCAGGCTTCTTCCTTAATTTGCGCTTGAGGACAGAATTTTGGTCCCTTAGGTCCTCGATCTCCTGTTCCAGGCTCAGTATCTTTTTGCATAGTTCCTGCTTGTTTTCCCGCAAGAGGCGAAAAGGGATAAACTCGATCTTAGGTTTCTTTACTCTATCCGGGAGGCTTGACTTTTTGAACTCCACATGCATGTCCCCAGGTTGAGGTAGTGGGACTTCATCTTCATCTGAGCTCATCTCCTCCTTTCCCTTGGGTTCATAGTCCTCTTCTTCTTCCGTAGTCCAACCAGAATGCTCCACATCCCCATAGACCTTAGGATCTGTAAGGTAATCAGCCACATAGCTTTCTCCTTCCGAATCCTGGGACGACATGTTGCTCTGTCTGCAGCAGGACAGCTCAAAACAAAGACAAGAGATATTTGCTGATACGGGAGTCAAAACCTCCGGGAGATTATATAATGAATTTTTACCGACCAAAATATGTGTCGTGTACGAAAACGGAGTCCGGAGAGCACACGAGGTGCCCACGAGGTAGGGGGCACGCCCAGGGGGGTAGGGCGCGCCCTCCACCCTCGTGGAGCCCTTGGGTCCTTCCCGGACTGCTTCTTATTTTTCTATTTTTCTAAATATTCCAAGACGGAGAAATATTACCTTAAAAACTGTTTTGGAGTCAGTTTACTTACCGTACCACATACCTATTCCTTTTCGGAGTTTGAAACGTTCCGGAAAGTGTCCCTTATGTATTCTTCCGGGGTTACAGTTTCAATAACATTGGTTTCAACATTTATGGGATTACCTGTGATATAATGTTTGATTCTTTGACCGTTCACCACCTTCGGATTTGTGCCTTCGAAGTTGTTGATTTTTATGGCACCGGAACGATAGACCTCCTCGATAATGTAAGGACCTTCCCATTTAGAGAGAAGTTTTCCTGCAAAAAATCTTAAAAGAGAGTTGTATAGCAACACATAATCACCTACATTGAACTCACGCTTTTGTATCCTTTTATTATGCCATCTTTTAACCTTTTCTTTAAATAACTTGGCATTTTCGTAGGCTTGGGTTCTCCATTCATCGAGTGAGCTACTATTAAATAACCTCTTCTCACCGGGAAGTTTAAAATCATAATTGAGCTCTTTAATAGCCCAATAAGCCTTATGTTCTAGTTCGAGAGGTAAGTGACATGCTTTTCCATAAACCATTTTATACCGAGACATACCCATAGGATTTTTATATGCAGTTCTATAGGCCCATAATGCATCATCAAGTTTCTTGGACCAATTCTTTCTAGACCTATTGACAGTCTTTTGCAAAATTAATTTGAGTTCTCTGTTGCTCAATTCTACTTGACCACTAGACTGTGGGTGATAAGGGGAAGCAATCCTATGATTAACATCATACTTAGCAAGCATTTTACGGAAAGCACCATGAATAAAATGTGAACCACCATCAGTCATTAAATATCTAGGGGCTCCAAACCTTGGAAAAATAACTTCTTTAAGAATTTTAATAGAAGTGTTATGATCAGCACTACTAGTTGGAATAGCTTCTACCCACTTAGTAACGTAATCAACAGCAGCTAAAATATGTGTATATCCATTAGAGGAAGTAAAAGGTCCCATATAGTCAAAGCCCCAAACATCAATTGGTTCGATAACAAGTGAATAATTCATAGGCATTTCTTGATGTCTACTAATATTACCAATTCTTTGACATTCATCACAAGATAAGACAAACTTACGGGCATCTTTGAAGAGAGTAGGCCAATAAAAACCAGATTGCAATACCTTATGTGCAGTTCTATCTCCAGCATGGTGTCCTCCGTAAGCTTCAGAGTGACACTTGCGTAGGATCTGTTCCTGTTCATGCTCAGGTACACAACGTCTAATAACACCATCTACTCCTTCTTTATAAAGATGTGGGTCATCCCAAAAGTAATGCCTCAAATCATAGAAGAACTTTTTCTTTTGCTGGTATGTGAAACTAGGTGGTATAAACTTAGCAACAATGTAATTAGAATAATCAGCATACCATGGAGCAGTATGAGAAGCATTTATAACATTTAATTTCTCATCAGGAAAGCTATCATCAATAGGTAGTGGGTCATCAAGCACATTTTCTAACCTAGACAAGTTGTCTGCAACAGGGTTCCCAGCTCCCTTTCTATCAACAATATGTAAGTCAAATTCTTGTAGTAAGAGAACCCATCTAATAAGTCTAGGTTTAGCATCTTTCTTTTCCATAAGATATTTAATAGCAGCATGATCAGTGTGAATAGTTACTTTAGAATCAACAATATAAGGTCTGAACTTATCACAAGCAAATACAACTGCTAAGAATTCTTTTTAGTAGTAGCATAATTTCTTTGAACATTGTCTAGGGTTTTACTAGCATATTTAATAACGTTTAATTTCTTATGAACTCTTTGTCCTAGAACAACACCTATAGCATAATCACTAGCATCACACATAATTTCAAAGGGTAACTTCCAATCAGGTGGCTGAACAATAGGTGCAGAGATCAATGCTTTCTTAAGTATTTCAAATGCTTCTACACAATCATCATCAAAGACAAATGGTATATCTTTTTGTAATAAATTAGTCAGAGGCCGAGAAATTTTTGAGAAGTCCTTAATGAACCTCCTATAAAAACCGGCGTGACCAAGGAAACTTCTTATACCTTTTATGTCCTTGGGACATGGCATCTTCTCAATAGCATCAACCTTGGCTTTATCAACCTCAATACCTCTTTCAGAAACTTTGTGCCCCAAGACAATACCTTCATTAACCATAAATTGGCACTTTTCCCAATTTAAGACAAGATTAGTTTCTTCACATCTCTGCAAAACTCGATCAAGGTTGCTCAAGCAATCATCAAAATAAGATCCATAGACGGAGAAATCGTCCATGAAAACCTCACAAATCTTTTCAAAAAAGTTAGAGAATATAGCCATCATGCATCTTTAAAAGGTAGCAGGTGCATTACATAAACCAAAAGGCATACGTCTATAAGCAAAAGTACTAAAAGGGCAAGTAAAAGTAGTCTTTGATTGATCTTTGGCTGACACGGGTATTTGAGAGAAACCAGAATAACCATCTAGAAAGCAAAAATGTGTATGTTTGGATAATATTTCTAGCATTTGATCGATAAAAGGTAAGGGGTAATGATCCTTTTTAGTGGCTTTATTTAATTTGCGGAAATCAATTACCATCCTATAACCTGTAATAATTCTTTGAGGAATCAATTCATCTTTATCATTAGGAACGACAGTAATACCTCCCTTCTTAGGGACACAATGGACAGGACTTACCCACTGACTATCAACAGCGTGATAGATTATACCTGCCTCAAGGAGCTTAAGTATTTCCTTTCTTACCACTTCTTTCATTTTAGGATTCAGCCGTCATTGATGATCACGAACTGGTTTAGCATCTTCTTCCAAATTTATTTTATGTTGACATAGAGTGGGACTAATGCCATTAAGATCATAAAGAGTATACCCAATAGCAGCACGGTGCTTTTTCAGAGTTTTCAATAATCTCTCTTTCTCATGCTCTGAAAGGTTAGCACTAATAATAATAGGATATATCTTTTTCTCATCAAGATAAGCATATTTAAGAGTATCAGGCAACGGTTTAAGCTCAGACACGGGATCACCCTTGGGTGGAGGAGGATCCCCTAGGATTTCAACAGGCAAATTGTGTTTCAGAATAGGTTCCTGTTTAAAGAATACTTCATCAATTTCCCTTCTTTCATTCATAAACATATCATTTTCATGGTCTAGCAAATATTGTTCTAAAGGATCACTAGGAGGTACGACAATAGAAGCAAGACCAATAATTTCATCCTTACTAGGTAATTCTTCTTCACGGTGTTGTCTACTAAATTTAGAGACATTAAATTCATGAGACATATCATCTAGACCAATAGTAACAACATCCCTTTTGCAATCTATGGTAGCATTAACAGTGTTTAAGAAGGGTCTACCAAAATAATGGGACAAAAGCTATCTTATGGGGAACCAAGAACAAGAAAATCAGCACGATATTTAGTTTTCCCACACAAGACTTCAACATCTCTAACAATTCCCATTGGTGAAATAGTATCTCTATTGGCAAGTTTAATTGTGACATCAATATCTTCTAACTCAACAAGTGCAATATCATGCATAATTTCTCTATATAGGCTAATAGGTATTGCACTAGGACTAGCACTCATATCACATAAACCATGATAAGAATGATCTCCTATTTTAACAGAAATAACAAGCATGCCTACCACAGGTCTAGGCTTATCTTTAGCACAAGGTTTAGCAATTCTAGCAGTTTCATCACAGAAATAAATAACATGCCCATCAATATTATCAGATAAGAGATCTTTAACAATAGCAGTATTAGGTTCAACTTTAATTTTCTTAGGAGGTGCATAAGTTCTAATATTGCTTTTACGAACCACATTGAAGCTTTAGCATGATCCTTTATCCTAACAGGGAAAGGTGGTTTATCAACATAAGCACTAGGAACAATTGGATCATTATAAGTGACAATCTTTTCTTCAACTTTAATAGGTGCAACTACTTTTACTTCTATGGGAGGATGATATTTAAACCACTTCTCCTTGGGGAGATCAACATAAGTAGCAAAAGATTCACAGAAAGAAGCTACTATCTCAGAGTCAAGTCCATATTTAGTGCTAAATTTACGGAAAACATCGGTATCCATAAAAGATTTAACACAATCAAACCTAGGCGTCATACCTGACTCCTTACCTTTGTCGAGGTCCCAATCTTCAGAGTTGCATTTAATTCTTTCCAATAAATCCCATTTGAATTCAATAGTCTTCATCATAAAAGAGCCAGCACAAGAAGTATCAAGCATGGTGCGATTGCTATCAGAAAGCCGAGCATAAAAATTTTGAATAATCATTTCTCTTGAGAGCTCATGATTGGGGCATGAATATAACATTGATTTAAGCCCCCCCAAGCTTGAGCGATGCTTTCTCCTTCGCGAGGCCAAAAATTATATATATAATTGCGATGACGATGAACAAGATGCATAGGATAAAACTTCTGATGAAATTCCAATTTCAATCATTTGTAGTTCCATGACCCCATATCATCACATAGCCTATACCATGTCGATGCATATCCCTTCAAAGATAAAGGGAAGACCTTCTTCTTAACAACATCTCCGGGTGCACCTGCAAGCTTAAATAATCCACAAACTTCATCCACATACATTAGGTGCTCATCAGGATGCTTTGTTCCATCTCCTACAAAAGGATTAGCTAGCAGTTTTTCAATCATACCCGAAGGAATTTCAAAGCAAACATTTTCATTTTCAGTAGGTTCAGTAAGTTGAGGAGCAACTCTTTGCTCTACTGGTCGGGGTGAAGATACCCTGAACAAGCCCCTCAGAGGATTACTTTCCATAGTAACAAGTGACAGTAAATTTTAGCACACTATATAAATTTTTCCTTACCAAATTCAACCTACCAAAGGTGCTTCACTCCCCGGCAACGACGCCAGAAAAGAGTCTTGATGACCCACAAGTATAAGGGATCTACTGTAGTCCTTTCGATAAGTAAGAGTGTCGAACCCAACGAGGAGCAGAAGGAAATGATAAGCGGTTTCTAGCAAGGTATTCTCTACAAGTACTGAAATAAGTGGTAACAGTTAGTTTTGTGATAGGATAATTTGTAACGAGAAACAAGTAACAAAAGTAAATAAAGTGCAGCAAGGTGGCCCAAACCTTTGTGTATCAAAGGACAAGCCTGGACAAACTCTTATATAGAGAAAAGCGGTCCCGAGGACACATGGGAATATCATCAAGCTAGTTTTCATCACGTCCATATGATTCGCGTTTGGTACTTTGATAATTTGGTATGTGGGTGGACCGGTGCTTGGGTATTGTCCTTACTTGGACAAGCATCCCACTTATGATTAACCTCTATTGCAAGCATCCACAACTACAACAAAGGTATTAAGGTAAACCTAACCATAGCATGAAACATATGGATCCAAATCAGCCCCTTACGAAGCAACGCATAAACTAGGGTTTAAGCTTCTGTCACTCTAGCAACCCATCATCTACTTATTACTTCCCAATGCCTTCCTCTAGGCCCAAATAATGGTGAAGTGTCATGTAGTCGATGTTCAAATAACACCACTAGAGGAGAGACAACATACATCTCATCAAAATATGGAACGAATACCAAATTCACATGGCTACTAATAGCAAGACTTCTCCCATGTCCTCGGGAACAAATGTAACTACTAACAAAGCATAAACATGTTCATAATCAGAGGGGTATTAATATGCATATAGGATCTGAACATATGATCTTCCACCAAATAAACCAACTAGCATCAACTACAAGGAGTAATTAACACTACTAGCAACCTACTAGCACCAATCCCGGACTTGGAGACAAGAATTGGATACAAGAGATGAACTAGGGTTTTGAGAGGAGATGGTGCTGATGAAGATGTTGATGGAGATTGCCCTCTCCCGATGAGAGGAGCATTGGTGATGACGATGGCGATGATTTCCCCCTCCTGGAGGGAAGTTTCCCCGGTAGAACAGCTCCGCCACAACCCTAGATTGGTTCCGCCAAGGTTCCTCCTCGTGGCGGCGGAGTTTCGTCCGAGAAGATGGTTTCTGATTTTTTCCCATCAAAAGACTTCATATAGCAGAAGATGGCCACTGGAGGGCCACTAGGGGGCCCACGAGGTAGGGGGGCGCGCCAAGGGGGTAGGGCGCGCCCCCCACCCTCGTGGGCAAGGTGTGGTCCCCGTGGTGAACTTCTTCCACTGAGTATTTTTTATATATTCTGAAAACGTCTTCCGTGAAGTTTCAGGACTTTTGGAGCTGTGCAGAATAGGTCTCTAATATTTGCTCCTTTTCTAGCCCAGAATCCCAGCTGCCGGCATTCTCCCTCTTTATGTAAACCTTGTAAAATAAGAGAGAATAGGCATAAGTATTGTGACATAATGTGTAATGACAGCCCATAATGCAATAAATATCGATATAGAAGCATGATGCAAAATGGACGTATCAATCTCTATCATAAAAATACCAAAAATATTATCTTATCATATCTATCAGATCTCACTCTCGTAAGTGATGGTGAAGGGATTGACAACCCCTTATCGCGTTGGTTGCGAGGAGTTATTTGTTTTGTGCAGGTACGAGGGACTCGCGCGTAGCCTCCTACTGGATTGATACCTTGGTTCTCAAAAACTGAGCAAAATACTTACGCTACTTTGCTGCATCACCCTTTCCTCTTCAAGGAAATCCAACGCAGTGCTCAAGAGGTAGCAGAGAAGATTTTTGGCGTCGTTGCCGGGGAGTCTACGCAAAAGTCAACATACCATGTACCCATCACCTACCCTTATCTCCCACATTACATTATTCGCCATTTGCCTCTCATTTTCCTCTCCCCCACTTCACCCTTGTCGTTTTATTCGCCCTCTCTCTGTCCTCCCTCTCTTTCTCTATTTGCCTCTTTTTGCCCGCTTGCTTTTTGTTTGCTTGTGTGTTAGTTTGCTTGCTTGTCACAATGGCTCAAGATAACACTAAATTGTGTGACTTTACCAATACCAACAACAATGATTTTATTAGCACTCCAATTGCTCCTCTTACCGATGCTAAATCTTGTGAAATTAGTGCTGCCTTGCTGAATCTTGTTATGAAAGATCCATTTTCCGGCCTTCCTAGTGAAGATGCCGCTACCCATCTAAATAGCTTCGTTGATCTATGTGATATGCAAAATAAGAAAGATGTGGATAATGATATTTTTAAATTGAAGCTATTTCCTTTTTCGCTTAGAGATCGTGCTAAAGCTTGGTTTTCGTCTTTGCCTAAAAGTAGTATTGATTCTTGGAACAAGTGCAAAGATGCTTTTATCTCTAAGTATTTTCCTCCCGCTAAGATCATCTCCCTTAGAAACGATATTATGAATTTTAAGCAACTTGATCATGAACATGTTGCACAAGCTTGGGAGAGGATGAAATTAATGATACGTAATTGCCCTACTCATGGTTTGAATTTGTGGATGATTATACAAAATTTTTATGCCGGATTGAATTTTGCTTCGAGAAATCTTTTAGATTCGGCCGCAGGAGGCACTTTTATGGAAATCACTTTAGTAGAAGCTACTAAACTCCTAGATAATATTATGGTTAATTATTCTCAATGGCATACCGAAAGATCTACTAATAAAAAGGTGCATGCGATAGAAGAAATTAATGTTTTGAGTGGAAAGATGGATGAACTTATGAAATTATTTGCTAGTAAGAGTGTTTCTTCTGATCCTAATGATATGCCCTTGTCTACTTTGATTGATAATAATAATGAATCTATGGATGTGAATTTTGTTGGTAGGAACAATTTTGGTAACAACGCGTATAGAGGAAATTTTAATCCTAGGCCTTATCCTAGTAATCCCTCTAATAATTATGGTAATTCCTACAACAATTCTTATGGAAATTATAATAAGATGCCCTATGATTTTGAATCTAATATTAAAGAATTTATTACTTCACAAAAGAATTGCAATGCTTTGATTGAAGAAAAATTGCTTAAGATTGATGAGTTGGCTAGGAACGTTGATAAAATTTCTCTCGATGTTGATTCTTTGAAACTTAGATCTAGTCCACCTAAGCATGATATCAATGAGTCTCTCAAAGCCATGAGAATTTCCATTGATGAGTGCAAAGAAAGAACTGCTAGGATGCATGCTAAGAAAGATGCCTTTATAAGAGCGTGTTCTTCTAGTCCCTATGAAAATAAAGATGAAGATCTAAAAGTTATTGATGTGTCCCCTATTAAATCTTTGTTTTGCAATATGAATATTGATAATGATGGTACTGAATATGATCCACCTTTACCTAGAAGGCGTTGCAAAAATTCAGAATTCTTAGATCTTGATGCTAAAATTGATAAAAGTGGGATTGAAGAAATTAAAACCCTAGATGTTGCTAAACCCACTATTTTGAATTTCAAGGAATTTAATTATGAAAATTGCTCTTTTATTGATTGTATTTCCTTGTTGCAATCCGTGCTAAATTCTCCTCATGCTTATAGTAAAAAAAGCGTTTACTAAACATATCGTTGATGCCTTGATGCAATCTTATGAAGAAAAACTTGAGTTGGAAGTATCTATCCCTAGAAAACTTTATGATGAGTGGGAACCAACTATTAAAATTAAAATTAAAATTAAAGATCATGAATTCTATGCTTTGTGTGATTTGGGTGCTAGTGTTTCCACGATTCCAAAGACTTCGTGTGATTTATTAGGTTTCCGTGATTTTGATGATTGCTCTCTAAACTTGCACCTTGCGGATTCCACTATTAAGAAACCCATGGGAAGAATTAATGATGTCCTTATTGTTGCAAATAGGAATTATGTGCCCGTAGATTTTATCGTTCTTGATATAGATTGCAATCCTTCATGTCCTATTATTCTTGGTAGACCTTTCCTTAGAACGATTGGTGCAATTATTGATATGAAGGAAGGAAATATTAGATTCCAATTTCCATTAAGGAAAGGCATGGAACACTTTCCTAGAAAGAAAATTTAATTACCTTATGAATCTATTATGAGAGCCCCTTATGGAGTGCCTACCAAAGATGGCAATACCTAGATCTATCCTTGCTTATTATGCCTAGCTAGGGGCGTTAAACGATAGCGCTTGTTGGGAGGCAACCCAATTTTATTTTTATTCCTTGTTTTTTGATCCTGTTTAGTAGTAAATAATTTATCTAGCCTCTGTTTATGTTGTGTTTTGTGTATTGAATTAGTGTTTGTGCCAAATAGAACCGTTGGGAAGACTTGGGGAAAGTCTTGTTACACTTGCAGTAAAAAACAGAAACTTTAGCGCTCACGAGAACTGCTGCCATTTTTATTTGGAAAGTGATATTTAGTTAATTCTTTTTGAATATGATTAATAGATACATTACTCACGTCCATAAATTTATTTTAGAATTTTTGGTGTTCCATATCTTGAGCTAGCTACAGATTACTACGGACTGTCCTGTTTTTGACAGATTCTGTTTTTCGTGTGTTGTTTGCTTATTTTGATGAATCTATGTCTAGTAAAATAGTTTATAAACCATAGAGAAGTTGGAATAAAGTAGGTTTAACACCAATATAAATAAATAATGAGTTCATTACAGTACCTTGAAGTAGTCTTTTGTTTTCTTTCGCTAATGGAGCTCACGAGATTTTCTACTTTGAGTTTTGTGTTGTGAAGTTTTCAAGTTTTGGGTAAAGATTTGATGGATTATGGAACAAGGAATGG
Source organism: Triticum urartu (assembly GCF_056163025.1). Lineage (NCBI taxonomy): Eukaryota > Viridiplantae > Streptophyta > Magnoliopsida > Poales > Poaceae > Triticum > Triticum urartu. The sequence continues at coordinate 447,938,410 of NC_141878.1, read as the reverse complement.
TAAGAGCATAAGATTGGGGATTCCCATGGCACCCCAAATATAATCTAAGGACACCTAAAATCCAATGCTTGGGGATGCCCCGGAAGGCATCCCCTCTTTCGTCTACTTCTACCGGTAACTTTACTTGGAGCTATACTTTTATTCACCACATGATATGTGTTTTGCTTGGAGCATCTTGTATGATTTGAGTCTTTGATTTTTAGTTTACCACAATCATCCTTGCTGTACACACCTTTTTAAAGAGCCATACATGATTTGGAATTTGTTAGAATACTCTATGTGCGTACTTCACTTATATTTTTTAGAGCACGGTGGTGGATTTATTTTATAGAAACTATTGATCTCTCATGCTTCACTTAGATTATTTTGAGAGTCTTAAATAGCATGGTAATTTTCTTAAATAATCCTAATATACTTGGTATTCAAGAATAGTAAAAACTTTCGTATGAGTGTGTTGAATGCTATGAGAAGTTTGATACTTGATAATTGTTTTGAGATATGAAGATGGTGATATTAAAGTTGTGCTAGTTGAGTAGTTGTGAATTTGAGAAATACTTGTGTTAAAGTTTGTGATTCCCGTAGCATGCATGTATGGTGAACCGTTATGTGATGAAGTCGGAGCATGATTTATTTTTTGACTGTCTTCCTTACGAGTGGCGGTCGGGGACGAGCGATGGTCTTTTCCTACCAATCTATCCCCCTAGGAGCATGCACGTAATACTTTGCTTTGATAACTTGTAGATTTTTTTGCAATAAGTATATGAGTTCTTTACGACTAATGTTGAGTCCATGGATTATATGCACTTTTCTTCCTTCACCATTGCTAGCCTCTCTAAATACCGTGCACCTTTCGCCGGTATCATACACCCACCATATACCTTCCTAAAAACAGCCACCATACCTACCTATTATGGAATTTCCATAGCCATTCCGAGATATATTGCCATGCAACTTTCCATTGTCCCGTTTATTATGACACACTCCATCATTGTCATATTGCTTAGCATGATCATGTAGCTGACATCGTATTTGTGGCAAACTCACCATTCATAATTCTTTCATACATGTCATTCTTGATTCATTGCATATCCCGGTACACCGCCGGAGGCATTCATATAGATTTGTATCTTGTTCCAAATATCGAGTTGTAATTGTTGAGTTGTAAGAAAATAAAAGTGTGATGATCATCATTATTAGAACATTGTCCCAGTGAGGAAAGGATGATGGAGACTATGATTCCCCCACAAGTCGGGATGAGACTACGGAAGAAAAAAAGAGGCCATAAAAAATAGAAAAGGCCCAAATAAAAAAATGAGAGAAAATGAGAGAAGGGACAATGTTACTATCCTTTACCACACTTGTGCTTCAAAGTAGCACCATGATATTCATGATAGAGAGTCTCTCATTTCGTCACTTTCATATACTAGTGGGAATTTTTCATTATAGAACTTGGCTTGTATATTCCAATGATGGGCTTCCTCAAAATGCCCTAGGTCTTCGTGAGCAAGCAAGTTGGATGCACACCCACTTAGTTTCTTTTGTTGAGCTTTCATATACTTATAGCTCTAGTGCATCCGTTGCATGGCAATCCCTACTCACTCACATTAATATCTATTGATGGGAATCTCCATAGCCCGTTAATACGCCTAGTTGATGTAAGACTATCTTCCCCTTCTTGTCTTCTCCACAACCACCATTCTATTCCACATGTAGTGCTATATCCATGGCTCACGCTCATGTATTGCATGAAGATTGAAAAAGTTTGAGAATGTCAAAAGTATGAAACAATTGCTTGGCTTGTCATCGGGGTTGTGCATGATTTAAATATTTTGTGTGGTGAAGATAGAGCATAGCTAGACTATATGATCTTGTAGGGATAACTTTCTTTGGCCATGTTATTTTGAGAAGACATGATTGCTTTGTTAGTATGCTTGAAGTATTATTATTTTTATGTCAATATTAAACTTTTATCTTGAATCTTTCAGATCTGAATATTCATACCACAATTAAGAAGAATTACATTAAAATTATGCCAAGTAGCACTCCACATCAAAAATTATCTTTTTTATCATTTACCTACTCGAGGACGAGCAGGAATTAAGCTTGGGGATGCTTGATACGTCTCCAACGTATCTATAATTTTTTATTGCTCCATGCTATATATCTACTGTTTTGGACATTATTGGTCTTTATTATCCACTTTATATTATTTTTGGGACGAACCTATTAACCGGAGGCCCAGCCCAGAATTGCTGTTTTTTGCCTGTTTTAGGGTTTCGAAGAAAAGGAATATCAAACGGAGTCCAAACAGAATGAAACCTTCGGGAATGTGATTTTCTCAACGAACAAGACCCAGGAGACTTGGAACCTACGTCAAGAAACAAAGGAGGAGGCCACGAGGTAGGGGGGCGCGCCTACCCCCCCAGGTGCACCCTCCACCCTCGTGGGCCCCCTGTTGCTCCACCGACGTACTCCTTCCTCCTATATATACCTATGTACCCCCAAACGATCAGATACGGAGCCAAAACCCTAATTCCACTGCCGCAACTTTCTGTATCCACGAGATCCCATCTTGGGGCCTGTTCCGGAGCTCCGCCGGAGGGGGCATCAATCACGGAGGGCTTCTACATCATCACCATAGCCCCTCCGATGAAGTGTGAGTAGTTTACCTCAGACCTTTGGGTCCATAGTTATTAGCTAGATGGCTTCTTCTCTCTTTTTGGATCTCAATACAATGTTCTCCCCCTCTCTTGTGGAGATCTATTCTATGTAATCTTCTTTTTGCGATGTGTTTGTTGAGGCCGATGAATTGTGGGTTTATGATCAAGTATATCTATGAACAATATTTGAATCTTCTCTGAATTCTTTTATGTATGATTGGTTATCTTTGCAAGTCTCTTCGAATTATCAGTTTGGTTTGGCCTACTAGATTGATCTTTCTTGCAATGGGAGAAGTGCTTAGCTTTGGGTTCAATCTTGCGGTGTCCTTTCCCAGTGACAGTAGGGGCAGCAAGGCACGTATTGTATTGTTGCCATCGAGGATAACAAGATGGGGTTTTTATCATATTGCATGAATCTATCCCTCTACATCATGTCATCTTGCTTAAGGCGCTACTCTGTTTTCATGAACTTAATACTCTAGATGTATGCTGGATAGCGGTTGATGAGTGGAGTAATAGTAGTAGATGCAGGCAGGAGTCGGTCTACTTGTCTTGGACGTGATGCCTATATACATGATCATACCTAGATATTCTCATAAATATGCTCAATTCTGTCAATTTCTCAACAGTAATTCATTCACCCACCATAAAATACTTATGCTCTTGAGAGAAGCCACTAGTGAAACCTATGGCCCCCGGGTCTATCTTCATCATATTAATCTTCCAATACTTAGTTACTTCCTTTGCTTTTTTACTTTGCTTTATTTTACCTTGCATCTCTATCATAAAAATACCAAAAATATTATCTTATCATATCTATCAGATCTCACTCTCGTAAGTGACCGTGAAGGGATTGACAACCCCTTATCGCGTTGGTTGCGAGGAGTTATTTGTTTTGTGCAGGTATGAGGGACTCGCGCGTAGCCTCCTACTGGATTGATACCTTGGTTCTCAAAAATTGAGGGAAATACTTACGCTACTTTGCTGCATCACCCTTTCCTCTTCAAGGAAATCCAACGCAGTGCTCAAGAGGTAGCAGAGTCCCGAATGATATCACACACATGACAAGGAGTCTCAAAATGGTCGAGGGGTCCAGATTGATATACTGGATGATGATATTCGGACACCAGAATGGTTTCGGAAAGGTTCGGGTATATTTCTGAGTACCGAGGGGTTACCGGAACCCCTGGGGAATTATTGGGCCTACATGGGCCTTAGTGGAGAGAGAGGGGAGCCTGCAAGGGGTGGCCGCGCCCCCCCATGGGAGTCCGAATTGGACTAGGGGAGGGGGCAGTGTCCTCCTTTCCTTCTCCCTCTCCCTCTCCTTCCTTTTCCCCTTCGATGAGAAACGAAAAAGGGGGCCGAATCCTACTAGGAGTGGAGTCCTAGTAGGACTCCCCCCATGGCGCGCCCCCTTGGTGTCCGGCCTCCTCCTCCCCTCCTTTATATATGGGGCCAAGGTGGCACCCCATAGCATATAAATTGTTCTCTTAGCCATGTGTGGTGCCCCCTTCCACAGTTTACTCCTTCAGTCATAGAGTCGTAATGCTTAGGTGAACCCCTGCGCGGATCACATCACCATCACCATCACCATGCTGTCGTGCTGACGGAACTCTCCCCCGACCCTCTGCTGGATCAAGAGTTCGAGGGACGCCATCGAGCTGAACGTGTGCTGAACTCGGAGGTGTCGTACGTTTGGTACTAGATCGGTTGGATCGTGAAGACGTTTGACTACATCAATCGCGTTAACCTAACACTTCCGCTTTTGGTCTACGAGGTTATGTGGACACACTCTCCCCTTCTTGTTGCTATGCATCTCCTAGATATATCTTGCATGATCGTAGGATTTTTTTTTGAAATTACATGCTACATAACCCAACAGTGGCATCCGAGCTAGGTCTATGCGTAGATAATATGCACGAGTAGAACACAAAGAGTTGTGCGCGATAATAGTCATACTACTTTCCACCAACGTCTTATTTTGATTCGACGGTATTATTGGATGAAGCGGCCTGGACCAACCTTACATGAGCACGTTCATGAGACCGGTTCCACCGACGGACATGCAACTTGTTTTGCATAAAGGTGGCCTGCGGTGTCTGTTTCTCCAACTTTACTTGAATCGAATTTGACTACGGCTGGTCCTTGTTGAAGGTTAAAACATCACACTTAACGAAAAATCGTTGTGGTTTTGATGCGTAGGTAAGAACGGTTCTTGCTAGAAGCCCGTAGCAGCCACGTAAAACTTGCAACAACAAAGTAGAGGACATCTAACTTGTTTTTGTAGGGCATGTTGTGATGTGATATGGTCAAAACGTGATGAGATATAAGTTGTTGCATGAGATGATCATGTTTTGTAGAAGTTATCGGGAACTGGCAGGAGCCTTATGGTTGTCGCTTTATTGTATGAAATACAATCGCCTTGTAATTTCTTTACTTTATCACTATGCGTTAGCGATAGTTGTAGAAGTAATAGTTGGCGAGACGATAACGACGCTACAATGGAGATCAAGGTGTCAAGCCGGTGACGATGGAGATCATGACGGTGCTTTGGAGATGGATGATACGTCTCCAACGTATCTATAATTTTTGATTGTCAAATGCTATTATATTACCTGTTTTGGATGTTAATGGGCTCTATTTTACACTTTTATATTGTTTTTGGGACTAACCTATTAACTGGAGGCCCAGCCCAAATTCCTGTTTTTGCCTATTTTAGTGTTTCGCAGAAAAGGAATATCAAACGGAGTCCAAACAGAATGAAACCTTCGGGAGCGTTATTTTAGGAACAAACGTGATCCAGGAGACTTGGAGTGGACGTCAAGAAACAATCGAGGAGGCCACAAGGCAAGGGGCGCGCCTACCCCCTGGGCCTGCCCTCCACCCTCATGGCCCCCTCGTTGCTCCACCGACCTACTTCTTCTTCCTATATATATCCATATACCTCGAAAACATCCAGGAGCACCACAAAACCCTATTTCCACCGCCGCAACCTTCTGTACCCAAGAGATCCCATCTTGGGGCCTTTTTCCGGAGCTCCACCGGAGGGGGCATTGATCACGGAGGGCATCTACATCAACTCCATGGCCTCTCCAATGATGTGTGAGTAGTTTACTTCAGACCTTCGGGTCCATAGCTAGTAGCTAGATGGCTTCTTCTCTCTCTTTGGATCTCAATACAAAGTTCTCCTCGATTCTCTTGGAGATCTATTCGATGTAACCTTCTTTTGCGGTGTGTTTGTCGAGATCCGATGAATTGTGGGTTTATGATCAAGTCTATCTATGAACAATATTTGAATCTTCTCTGAATTCTTTTATGTATGATTGGTTTATCTTTGCAAGTCTCTTCAAATTATCAGCTTGGTTTGGCCTACTAGATTGATCTTTCTTGCAATGGGAGAAGTGTTGGGGAACGTAGCATAAATTCAAAATTTTCCTACGTGTCACCAAGATCTATCTATGGAGAGACTAGCAACGAGGGGAAGGAGAGTGCATCTACATACCCTTGTAGATCGCTAAGCGGAAGCGTTCAAGTGAACGGGGTTGATGGAGTCGTACTCGTCATGATTCAAATCACCGATGACCAAGTGCCGAACGCACGGCACCTCCGCGTTCAACACACGTGCAGCCCGGTGACGTCTCCCACGCCTTGATCCAGCAAGGAGAGAGGGAGAGGTTGAGGAAGAATCCATCCAGCAGCAGCACAACGGCGTGGTGGTGATGGAGGAGCGTGGCAATCCTGCAGGGCTTCGCCAAGCACCACAGAAGAGGAGGGAGAGAGATGCAGGGCTGCACCAACGAGAGATGAAATCGCGTGTGTTATGGGCAGCCCTGGCCTCATATATATAGGGAAGGGGAGGGGCTGCGCCCCCTCTAGGGTTCCCACCCCTAGGGGGGCGGCAGCCCTAGATGGGGATCAAGGGTGGCGGCCAAGAGGGGGAGAGGAGAGGGAGGCGCAGCTAGACGGGCCCTAAGGCCCATCCCCTTTAGGGTTTGCCCCCTTCCCACCTCTTAGGCGCCATGGGCCCTTGTGGGAGGCGCACCAGCCCACTAAGGGGATGGTCCCTCACCACTCTTGGCCCATGCAGGCCTCCGGGGTTTGTGGCCCCACTTGGTGGACCCCCGGGACCCTCCCGGTGGTCCCGGTACGTTACCGATAAACCCCGAAACTCTTCCGGTGACCAAAACAGGACTTCCCATATATAAATCTTTACCTCCGGACCATTCCGGAACTCCTCGTGACGTCCGGGATCTCATCCGGGACTCCGAACAACATTCGGTAACCACATACAAGCTTCCTTTATAACCCTAGCGTCATCGAACCTTAAGTGTGTAGACCCTACGGGTTCGGGAGACATGCAGACATGACCGAGACGTTCTCCGGTCAATAACCAACAGCGGGATCTGGATACCCATGTTGGCTCCCACATGTTCCACGATGATCTCATCGGATGAACCACGATGTCAAGGACTTAATCAATCCCGTATACAATTCCCTTTGTCTATCGGTACGACACTTGCCCGAGATTCGATCGTCGGTATCCTGATACCTTGTTCAATCTCGTCACCGGCAAGTCTCTTTACTCGTTCCGTAACACACCATCCCGTGATCAACTCCTTGATCACATTGATGTCCTACCGAGTGGGCCCAGAGATACCTCTCCGTTTACACGGAGTGACAAATCCCAGTCTCGATTCGTGCCAACCCAACAGACACTTTTGGAGATACCTGTAGTGCACCTTTATAGTCACCCAGTTACGTTGTGACGTTTGGTACACCCAAAGCATTCCTACGGTATCCGGGAGTTGCACAATCTCATGGTCTAAGGAAATGATACTTGACATTAGAAAAGCTTTAGCATACGAACTACACGATCTTTGTGCTAGGCTTAGGATTGGGTCTTGTCCATCACATCATTCTCCTAATGATGTGATCCCGTTATCAATGACATCCAATGTCCATGGTCAGGAAACCGTAACCATCTATTGATCAACGAGCTAGTCAACTAGAGGCTTACTAGGGACATGGTGTTGTCTATGTATCCACACATGTATCTGAGTTTCGTATCAATACAATTATAGCATGGATAATAAACAATTATCATGAACAAGGAAATATAATAATAACTAATTTATTATTGCCTCTAGGGCATATTTCCAACAAGAAGTGCTTAGCTTTGGGTTCAATCTTGCGGTGTCCTTTCCCAGTGACAGTAGGGGCAGCAAGGCACGTATTGTATTGTTGCCATCGAGGATAACAAGATGGTTTTTTTTATCATATTGCATGAATCTATCCCTCTACATCATGTCATCTTGCTTAAGGCATTACTCTGTTCTTATGAACTTAATACTCTAGATGCATGCTGGATAGCGGTCGATGTGTGGAGTAATAGTAGTAGATGCAGGCAGGAGTCGGTCTACTTGTCATGGACGTGATGCCTATATACATGATCATACCTAGATATTCTCATAATTATTCGCTTTTCTATCAATTGCTCGACAGTAATTTGTTCTCCCACCGTAATACTTATGCTATCTTGAGAGAAGCCACTAGTGAAACCTATGGCCCCCAGGTCAATTCTCCATCATACAAGTTCCCATCAATTTTATTTTGCAATCTTTACTTTCAATCTATATCATAAAAATACCAAAAATATTTATCTTATTATTATTATTATCTCTATTAGATCTCACTCTTGCAAGTGGCCGTGAAGGGATTGACAACCCCTTTATCGCGTTGGTTGCGAGGTTCTTATTTGTATGTTTAGGTACGAGGTGACTCGCGCGTGGTCTCCTACTCGATTGATACCTTGGTTCTCGAAAATTGAGGGAAATACTTACGCTGCTTTACTGCATGACCCTTTCCTGTTCAAGGGAAAACCAACGCAGTGCTCAAGAGGTAGCAAGAAGGATTTCTGGCGCTGTTGCTGGGGAGATCTATGACAAGTCAAGACATACCAAGTACCCATCACAACTCTTATCCTTCGCATTACACTATTTGCCATTCGCCTCTTGTTTTCCTCTCTCCCACTTCACCCTTGCCATTTTATTCGCCCTCTTTTTCCGTTCCCCTTCTCTTTTTCAATTTGCCTCTTTTTCCTGTTTCTTGTTTGCTTGTGTGTTGGTTTTCTTGCTTGTCACAATGACTCAAGATAATACTAAATGGTGTGACTTTGCCAATACCAACAATAATGATTTTATTAGCACTCTGATTGCTCCTCTTACTGATGCTGAATCTTGTGAGATTAATACTGCCTTGCTGAATCTGGTCATGAAAGATCTGTTTTCTCGCCTTCCTAGTGAAGATGCCGCTACCGATCTAAACAACTTTGTTGATTTGTGTGATATGCAAAAGAAGAAAGATGTGGATAATGATATGGTTAAACTTAAGCTATTTCCATTTTTGCTTAGAGATCGTGCTAAAGATTGGTTTTTGTCTTTGCCTAAAAATAGTATTGATTCATGGAATAAGTGCAAAGATGCTTTTATCTCTAAGTATTTTCCTCCTGCTAAGATCATCTCTCTTAGAAATAATATTATGAATTTTAAGCAACTTGATCATGAGCATGTTGCACAATCTTGGGAGAGGATGAAATTAATGATACGTAATTGCCCTACACATGGATTGAATTTATAGATGATTATACAAAAAATTTATGCCGGATAGAATTTTGCTTCTAAAACTCTTTTAGATTCGGCCACGGGATGTAGTTTTATGGAAATCACTTTATGAGAAGCTACCAAACTCCTAGATAATATCATGGTTAATTATTCTCAATGGCACATTAAAAGATCTACTAGTAAAAAGGTGCATGCAATTGAAGAGATTAATGATTTGAGTGGAAAGATGGATGAACTTATCAAATTGTTTGCTAATAAGAGTGCTCCTACTGATCCTAATGATATGCCTTTGTCTACTTTGATTGAGAATAATAATGAATCTATGGATGTGAATTTTGTTGGTAGGAACAATTTTGGTAATAACGCATATAGAGGTAATTTTAATCCTAGGCCGTTTCCTAGTAATTCCTATAATAATTATGGTAATTCCTACAACAATTCTTATGTAAATTATAATAAGATGCCCTCTGATTTTGAATCTAGTATTAAAGAATTTATTGGTTCGCAAAAGAGTTTCAATGCTTTGATTGAAAAAAATTGCTTAAGATTGATGAGTTGGCTAGGAACGTGGATAGAATTTCTCTTGATGTTGATTCTTTGAAACTTAGATCTATTCCACCTAAGCATGATATCAACGAGTCTCTCAAATCCATGAGAATTTCCATTGATGAGTGAAAAGAAAGAACCACTAGGATGCGTGCTAAGAAAGATTGCTTCATAAAAGTGTGTTCTTCTAGTTTTCATGATAATAAGGATGAAGATCTAAAAGTGATTGATGTGTCCCCTATTAAATCTTTGTTTTGCAATATGAATCTTTATATAGATGGGACTGGAGATGACTCAACTTTAGTTAGAAGGCGTCCCAATGATTCAGAGTTTTTAGATCTTGATGCAAAAATTGTTAAAAGTGGGATTGGAGCAGTCAAAACTTTAGATAGCAACGAACCCACTATCTTGGATTTCAAGGAATTTAGTTATGATAATTACTCTTTGATATATTGTATTTCCTTGTTGCAATCCGTGCTAAATTCTCCTCATTCTTATAGTCAAAATAAAGCTTTTACTAAACATATCGTTGATGCTTTGATGCAATCTTATGAAGAAAAACTTGACTTGGAAGTTTCTATCCCTAGAAAACTTTATGATGAGTGGGAACCTACTATTAAAATAAAAATTAAAGATCATGAATGCTATGATTTGTGTATTTGGATGCTAGTGTTTCCACGATCCCAAAAACTTTGTGTGATTTGCTAGGTTTTCGTGAATTTGATGATTGTTCTTTAAACTTGCACCTTGCGGATTCCACTATTAAGAAACCTATGGGAAAGATTAATGATTTTCTTATTGTTGCAAATAGGAATTATGTGTCCGTAGATTTCATTGTTCTTGATATAGATTGCAATCCTTCACGTCCTATTATTCTTGGTAGACCTTTCCTTAGAACGATTGGTGCAATTATTGATATGAAGGAAGGGAATATTAGATTCCAATTTCCGTTAAGGAAAGTCATGGAACACTTTCCTAGGAAGAAAAATAAATTACCATATGAATCTATTATGAGAGCCACTTATGGATTGCCTACCAAAGATGGCAATACCTAGATCTATCCTCGCTTTTATGCCTAGCTAGGGGCGTTAAACGATAGCGCTTGTTGGGAGGCAACCCAATTTTATTTTTGTTCCTCACTTTTTGTTCCTGTTTAATAATAAATAATTTATCTAGCCTCTGTTCTGGTTGTGTTTTTGTGTTTAATTAGTGTTTGTGCCAAGTAGAACCATTGGGAAGACTTGGGGGAAGTCTTTTTGATCTTGCTGTAAAAAACAGAAACTTTAGCACTCGCGAGAATTGCTGCCATTTTTTATTGGAGAGTGATATTTAGTTAATTATATATTTAGATGATTAATAGATAAATTCCTCACGTCCAGAAATTTATTTTAGAATATTTGGGGTTCCAGAAGTTTGCGTTAGTTACGGATTACTACAGACTGTTCTATTTTTGACAGATTCTGTTTTCCGTGTGTTGTTTGCTTATTTTGATGAATCTATGGCTAGTAATAGAGTTTATGAACCATAGAGAAGTTGGAATACAGTAGGTTTAACACCAATATAAATAAAGAATGAGTTCATTACAGTACCTTGAAGTGGTGTTTTGTTTTCTTTCGCTAACGGAGCTCACGAGATTTTCTGTTAAGTTTTGTGTTGTGAAGTTTTCAAGTTTTGGGTAAAGATTTGATGGATTATGGAACAAGGAGTGGCAAGAACCTAATATTGGGGATGCCCAAGGAACCCCAAGGTAAATCAAAGGACACCAAAAAGCCTAAGCTTGGGGATGCCCCGAAAGGCATCCCCTCTTTTGTCTTCGTTCATCGGTAACTTTACTTGGACCTATATTTTTATTCACCACATGATATGTGTTTTGCTTGGAGCGTCTTGTATGATTTGAGTCTTTTATTTTTAGTTTACCACAATCATCCTTACTGTACACACCTTTTGAGAGAGACACACATGAATCGGAATTTATTAGAATACTCTATGTGCTTCACTTATATCTTTTGAGCTATATAGTTTTTGCTCTAGTGCTTCACTTATATCTTTTAGAGCACAGTGGTGGTTTTATTTTATAGAAATAATTGATCTCTCATGCTTCACTTATATTATTTTGAGAGTCCTTTAGAACAACATGGCAATTTTCTTTTAGGCATAATAAAAACATTCATATAAGTGCATTGAATACTATGGGAAGTTTGATACTTGATGATTGTTTTGAGATATGGAGATGGTGATATTAGAGTCATGCTAGTTGAGTAGTTGTGAATTTGAGAAATACTTGTGTTGAAGTTTGTGATTCTCGTAGCATGCACGTATGGTGAACCGTTATGTGATGAAGTCGGAGCATGATTTATTTATTGATTGCCTTCCTTATGAGTGGCAGTCGGGGACGAGCGATGGTCTTTTCCTACCAATCTATCCCCCTAGGAGCATGCACGTAGTACTTTGTTTCGATAACTAATAGATTTTCGCATTAAGTATGTGAGTTATTTATGACCAATGTTGAGTCCATGGATTATACGCACCCTCACCCTTCCACCATTGCTAGCCTCTCTAGTACCGCGCAACTTTCGCCGGTATCATACATCCACCATATACCTTCCTCAAAACAGCCACCATACCTACCTATTATGGCATTTCCATAGCCATTCCAAGATATATTGCCATGCAACTTTCCACTGTTCTGTTTGTTATGACACGCTCCATCATTGTCTTATTGCTTTGCATGATCATGTAGTTGACATCGTGATATCTATTAATGGCCATCTCCATAGCCCGTTGATACGCCTAGTTGATGTGAGACTATCTTCTCCTTTTTGTCTTCTCCACAACCACCATTCTATTCCACCATAGTGCCATATCCATGGCTCACGCTCATATATTGCGTGAAGATTGTAAAAGTTTGAGAACATCTAAAGTATGAAACAATTGCTTGGCTTATCATCAGGGTTGTCCATGATTTAATATTTTGTGTGATGAAGATAGAGCATAGCCAGACTATATGATTTAGTAGGGATAACTTTCTTTGGCCATGTTATTTTGAGAAGACATGATTGCTTAGTTAGTATGCTTGAAGTATTATTATTTCCATGTCAATATTAAACTTTTATCTTGAATCTTTCGGATCTGAACATTCATGCCACAATAAATAAAAATTACATTGAGAAATATGTTAGGAAGCATTCCACATCAAAAATTCTGTTTTTATCATTTACCTACTCGAGGACGAGCAGGAATTAAGCTTGGGGATGCTTGATACGTCTCCAACGTATCTATATTTTTTGATTGTTCCATGCTATTATATTATCTGTTTTGGATGTTAATGGGCTTTATTTTACACTTTTATATTATTTTTGGGACTAACCTATTAACCGGAGGCCCAACCCAAATTGTTGTTTTTTGCCTATTTTAGTGTTCCGCAGAAAAGGAATATCAAACGGAGTCCAAACGGAATGAAACCTCCGGGAGCGTTATTTTTGGAACTAACGTGATCCAGGAGACTTGGACTGGACGTCAAGAAACAATCGAGGAGGCCACGAGGCAGGGGGCACGCCTACCCCCTGGGCCCGCCCTCCACCCTCATGGGCCCCTCGTTGCTCCACCGACCTACTTCTTCTTCCTATATGTATATATCCATATACCCAGCAAACATCCAGGAGCACCACGAAACCCTATTTCCACCGCCGCAACCTTCTGTACCCAAGAGATCCCATCTTGGGGCCTTTTTCGGAGCTCCGCCGGAGGGGGCATTGATCACGGAGGGCCTCTACATCAACTCCATGGCCTCTCTGATGATGTGTGAGTAGTTTATTTCAGACCTTCGGGTCCATAGCTAGTAGCTAGATGGCTTCTTCTCTCTCTTTGGATCTCAATACAAAGTTCTCCTCGATTCTCTTGGAGATCTATTCGATGTAACCTTCTTTTGCGGTGTGTTTGTCGAGATCCGATGAATTGTGGGTTTATGATCAAGTCTATCTATTAACAATATTTGAATCTTCTCTGAATTCTTTTATGTATGATTGGTTTATCTTTGCAAGTCTCTTCGAATTATCAGTTTGGTTTGGCCTACTAGATTGATCTTTCTTGCAACGGGAGAAGTGCTTAGCTTTGGGTTCAATCTTGCGGTGCTCGATCCCAGTGACAGAAAGGGAAACGACACGTATTGTATTGTTGCCATCGAGGATAAAAAGATGGGGTTTACATCATATTGCATGAGTTTATCCCTCTACATCATGTCATCTTGCTTAAGGCGTTACTCTGTTCTTATGAACTTAATACTCTAGATGCATGCTGGATAGCGGTCGATGTGTGGAGTAGTAGTAGTAGATGCAGAATCGTTTCGGTCTACTTGTCACGGACGTGATGCCTATATACATGATCATGCCTAGATATTCTCATAATTATTCGCTTTTCTATCAATTGCTCGACAGTAATTTGTTCACGCACCGTAATACTTATGCTATCTTGAGAGAAGCCACTAGTGAAACCTATGGCCCCCGGGTCTATTCTCCATCATACAAGTTTCCATATATTTTATTTTGCAATCTTTACTTTCAATCTATATCATAAAAATACCAAAAATACAAGTTTCCATGAACGTCTGGCAGACTAAAGCCGATGACTACTTGATAGTTCAGTGTGCCATGCTTTATGGCTTAGAATCGGGACTTCAAAGATGTTTTGAACGTCATGGAGCATATGAGATGTTTCAAGAGTTGAAGTTAATATTTCAAGCAAATGCCCGAGTTGAGAGATATGAAGTCTCCAACAAGTTCTATAGCTGCAAGATGGAGGAGAACAGTTCTGTCAGTGAATACATACTCAGAATGTCTGGGTACCATAACCACTTGACTCAGCTGGGAGTTAATCTTCCTGATGATAGTGTCATTCATAGAGTTCTTCAATCACTACCACCAAGCTATAAAGGCTTCATGATGAACTATAATATGCAATGGATGGAAAAGACAATTCCCGAGCTCTTCGCGATGCTAAAGGCTGCGAAGGTAGAAATCAAGAAGGAGCATCAAGTGTTGATGGTTAACAAGACCACTAGTTTCAAAAAAAAGGCAAAGGAAAGACGGGGAACTTCAAGAAGAATAGCAAGCAAGTTGCTACTCCCGGGAAGAAGCCCAAGTCTGGACCTAAGCCTGAAACTGAGTGTTTTTACTGCAAAGGGACTGGTCACTAGAAGAGGAACTGCCCCAAGTATTTGGCGGATAAGAAGGATGGCAATGTGAAAGCTATATTTGATATACATGGTATTGATGTGTACCTTATTAATGCTCGTAGTAGAGCCTGGGTATTTGATACTGGTTTTGTTGCTCGTATTTGCAACTCAAAATAGGGGCTACAGATTAAACGAAGATTGGCTAAGGACAAGGTGACGATGCGCGTCGGAAATGGTTCCAAGGTCGATGTGATCGCCGTCGGCATGCTACCTCTACATCTACCTTCTGGATTAGTTTTAGACCTGAATAATTGTTATTTGGTGCCAGCGTTGAGTATCAACATTATATTTGGATCTTGATTGATGCAAGACGGTTATTCATTTAAATCAGAGAATAATGGTTGTTCTATTTATATGAGTAATATCTTTTATGGTCATGCACCCTTGATGAGTGGTCTATCTTTGTTGAATCTCGATCGTAGTGATACACATATTCATAATATTGAAGCCAAAATATGCAAAGTTAATAATGACAGTGCAACTCATTTGTGGCAATGCCGTTTAGGTCATATTGGTGTAAAGCGCATGAAGAAACTCCATGTTGATGGGCTTTTGGAATCACTTGATTATGAATCACTTGATGCTTGTGAACCATGCCCCATGGGCAAGATCACTAAGACTCCGCTCTCCAGAACAATGGAGTGAGCCACTAACTTATTGGAAATAATACATACTGATGTATGCGGTCCAATGAGTGTTGAGGCTCACGGCGGGTATCGTTATTTTCTGACCTTCACAGATGATTTGACAGAAATGTGTATATCTACTTAATGAAACATAAGTCTAAAACATTTGAAAAGTTCAAAGAATTTCAGAGTGAAGTCGAAAATCATCGTAACAAGAAAAATAAAGTTTCTACGATCTGATCGTGGAGGCTAATATTTGAGTTACAAGTTTGGTCATCGTTTGAAAAAATGTGGAATAGTTTCGCAACTCACGCCACTTGGCACTACAAAAAAATACACGTGCGTGATGATACATGTTTGTCACAGTAGGTCGCTTTTTTGTCATGCATGTACATCCATGACAAATTCATGACAGAATCAAGATAGTCATACCTATGCTGTCGTAGAAGTATTCCATGACATTACCAAAATTATCATCATGGAAGTGTCCACTTCCAAGACGATAAATCGCGCGTCACAGAAGTGCTTTCGTCAAGGGTGACCGACACGTGGCATCCACTGTAACGGAACGCCGTTAAGCTATCGGGTCGGGTTTTGGATCCGATAACCCGTTAACAGCCCCGACCAATGGGGATTTTCCACGTGTAAAATCATCATTGGCTAGAGGAAACACGTGTCGGCTCATCGTTGGGACAGATGTCATCCACTCATTGGACAGGAGGCGCCTATGATAGGTCGACACGTGGCACAACCCAATAGTGGCCCATTCCGGTGAAAAAGGCCGGCCCAGTAAAAATTAGTAGGCTGGCCCATATAAGGCCTAGTTGTGTTAGGTCCATTTAAGCCCACGGCCCATACGAGATGTGCCAATTCGGCCCGTTAAATATTTGACACCATTGCAGCCCATCGTCAGTTCGAGACCGTTAGCAGCCCGCTATATATTTGGGCTCAATATCAGCCCGATGAGATTTCGGCCTGTTAACGGCCCATTTAATGGATGGGCCAATTTTCAGGATGTACATCTTTCGGCCTTTTAGCGACCCATTTAAATGTTGGGCTAATTTCCGGCCCGGTGTGTCTTTCAGCCTGTTGACGACCCATAAATCTGATGGGCCATTTGTAGTCGGACCTGAGTTTTGGCCTTTTAGCGGCCCATTTAAGTGTTGGGCCAATTTCTGGCCCGGTGTCACTTTCAGCCTGTTGATGGCCCATAAATCAGTTGGCCCAATTGTAGTCGGACCTGAGTTTTGGCCTTTTAGCGACCCATTTAAGTGTTGGGCCAATTCCCGGCCCTGTGTGCCTTTTGGCCTGTTAACGAACCATAAATGAGTTGGGCCATTTGTAGTCGGACCTTAGTTTTGGCCTCTTAACGGCCATGCCCTTCAGTGTCCAATACTAGCCCGGTTTCTCTTTCGGCCCGCTAAAGGCCCACGACACAGTTGGGCCGTTTACAATACGACCTGACTTTCGGCCTCTTAGCGGCCCATGCTCTTCATGGTCCAATACAAGCCCGCTGTCTCTTTCGGCCTGCTAAAGGCCTATAGTATAGTTGGGCCATATGTAGCCCAAACTTAGTAACGGCCTGTTTACGGCCCGTGAAATAAATTGGGGCCACCTGTTGCCCGCTTCGATGTCGGCCTGTTAACGACCCGGGAGGTAAGAGGGCCGACCATTAACTTTCGGCCTATTAACGGCCCATTAACTTAATGGGCCCACTAAAGTTCGTTCATGTCTTTAGGCCAAATTAGATAATTTGAGCCCATTACGACGAGCAAAGGTACGGCATACAGGGAATAACGTTGCACATCCAAAATATATTATAGGAAATTACATCCACTGGGCAATTAAAGATTGATGCCAGTGCAAATAAATGAGCAGAACCTAACCATCTACAACGTCACAATGTGCAATCTCAGCACAGATGACACCCATAAGCATGTGGGCAAGTTCTTGCTATTTTGCCACACTGTCTCTGAAAACATTGATCAGTTGTTGTGTTGCACGACTCTGCACCTCTGATTCATCCACCATTTCCATCATTGCTTCAGCCATTAATTGGTTCACAAACATACATTTATTCCGTCACATTCGAGACAGAGGATACTGAACAGATTCAGATGGCGATTTTGGCAGGTTTGTATTATTGATAGTGGAGAGTGTCTTGAGCACTGCATCATAACATAAATTAGGACGGGAACCAAACGGATTAATCATGAGTTATTGCCATATTACCTGGCCTAGATTTACTGGAAAGAAACAATGGGGTTGCCTTGCTGTTTTCAGAGTTTGTCTTCTTATCTTCAACAGCCTGCACAAAATTAACACACTAGCATTGCTATCATTGGCCAAGTCAGATAATAGGAAAGCAACATTTACACAACGAACGTTTGGGCAACTAGCCTACACCAAATTAACACAATATGGCACAGCTATCATCAGCCAGGTAAGGTAATACGAAAGCAACATTGACACAATGAATGAATGGGCAACCAGAGAAGTACTACAATTCAGTAATGTGCATGATATGAGATAGCACATTCATGCAGCTCAGTACGCAAAACTACCAGGCAGTTTTCCTTACAAAAATCAATATTGGTGCCTTTAACATTTTGCTACAACTAATTTTAGATCAGATAAAGGTTAGATTCAGGATGATTAACAAAATACATGCTGATCTAAAAATATAGTGATATACAACAGGTACTTACATCAGCACTGGAGCACAGAGAATTCCCGCAAGATATTTTCCTCGAATACGATCCCAATGGAGGAAGTCTTGTATCGCTTAACCTTATTTTCTAAAAGAGAGACGGGTAAGAAACATGTAGAAAATATGATCAGAATGCTATAAAATTTCATGATGCGAGGATACGCACATGCTTCTTAGAATGGAGTTGAAATTCTTTTGCTGGACTAGAGCGGACTAGTTCTTTGGCCACTTGAATCTGCTTATTATCAGTGGGAGTTGGGTTTCTCTGTGCTGGAGCAGTATCTATGAAAAATGGAGTTGGTATATTATCTCCTGGCGTTTGGATCTTTTGCAAAAACCTGGTTTGTAACCCTTCAGATTCTAACATAGCCGTCTTCCCCTTGCATGCCTTATATAGAAGAATGGTGCTTCAATTATAAAACATGCTATAGCAGAGATGGAATGGGTACTGAAGAATAGAAAGGCATGACATATTGACATGTATTCCCTCCATCCGGAAATAAATGGATGGGTCTAGGCGTATTTCAGTTCTAGATACATCTAGTTTTATCCATTTCTGCGACATGTAATCCGGGCGGAGGGAGTATGACGTAAGAGCTAGGGATACGACAGGACAACACAGTAAAAAACACTGAAAACCCACTGCAGAACCAAAGTAATCAAACCCACTGATATGAGATAGTACACTCATGCCGCTCAGGATGCAAAACTACCAGGCAATTTTCCTTACAAAAATCAACATTGTGGCCTTTAATCATACATTTTTCTACAACTAAATTTAGATCAGATAAAGGTTGGATTCACGCCAATTAACAAAATACATGCTGATGTAAAAATATAGTGATATACAACAGGTACTTACATCTGCATTAGAGTACAGAGAATTCCTGCAAGAATCTTTCCTCACAGACGATACCAGTGTAGAAATTCTTCTATCTATTAAGCTTATTTTCTAAAAGAGAGATGGGTAAGAAACATGTAGAAAATATGATCAACATGCTATAAAATTTCATGATGCAAGGATACGCACACGCTTCTTAGAGTTGAGTTGACATATTTTTGTTGGACTGGAGCGGACTAGTTCTTTGGCCACTGGAATCTGCTTATTATCAGTAGGAGTTGGGTTTCTCTGTGCTAGAGCAGTATCTTTAAAAACTGGAGTTGGTTTATTATCTCCTGGCGTTTGGATCTTTTGCAAAGGCCTTGTTTGTAACCCTTCAGATTCTAACATAGTCGTCTTCCCCTTGCATGCCTTGTATAGAAGAATGGTGCTTTAATTATAAAACATGCGGCAGCAGAGAGATGGAATAGGTACTGAAGAACAGAAAGGCATGACATATTGACATGTATTCCCTCCATCCGGAAAAAATGGATGGGTCTAGGCGTATTTCAGTTCTAGATACATCCTTTTTATCCATTTCGGCAACATGTAATCCGGACGGAGGGAGTATGGTATAAGAGCTAGGGATACAACAGGACAACACAGCAAAAAAACACTAGTTGAATGTAAAACTGTATGCTAGCGGAATACATACAGAAATAACTAAGGCAACATACACGTGTATGATTGGGAAAATAAGATGGCATTGCAACAGAGCACTAGAACAACACTTCAATGTAAAAAAACATGGTATGGTAGACAGATGAAGTACATACTGATGAATAACAATGCATAAGATATTCAGAAGCATGATGTCCAAATTAAGCAGATGGCATTGCGATAGAGTAGAATGACAGTACTTAAATTTGAAAACATGTTATCATGAATGGAATAGGTACTGAAAAACAGGAAGGCATGACATATTTACATGCATGATCAGCATGCTAAGCACATGGCATTGTAACAGAGTAGATACACTCCAGGACATTATATGCATGTTGTACCCATATCACAGGCCAAGTTAGAGCAAGGACCTTGTGGGGTGAAGAGGATTCATCATCTTTCTGCAAGTCTTCTGAAGAACTGCCTTTACATGTTCCATCATATTGGGTATCATTGACATCAAGTTTATTGGCCTTTACATTGCTCTGTGAGGTTCTTGTGGATATATCAGTGTGTGCAATTATATCTGACATGCATGGAAGACAACTAGTAGTTAGATTTATGTAATGAGTGCTTGTAGGAGACGACATAAATAGTAGGACTGGGGTTAACTAGCAGCAACAGGTCTCATAAACTAAAGGGAGAACACAGATGAAAGCTACAGAATATGTATCGTTTGTACTCAAGATTAACTAGATGGCACACAAAAGTATTAAAGAACAACATAGGAAATACTAGAAGTGGTATAATACTATAATCACCAGCCTGTGGGATAGCATTGGCCGATGGATGATAACCATGGAACAGTGTTACCTAAAGAACAAGTATCTTAGCTGAACTATGGAACAACGTTAACTCCTGAACAAGACCCGTAAGAGATCAACATGAATATACAGTGAAATGTGATGATCTATTTTCCATGCTTAGATGAATAACAAAGCCATAAATGTTGCACACAAGTAAGATGAGGGTACAACCTATCTGGCTACCATCCATAGGAGTGAGCATCATGTGCTGACTTGTGGATGGCCCTGCAGTTGTTGTGGCTGTGCATGTCGGGCACGCGCATTCGATGCAGGGAACTGTTGAGTGGGGACTATAGCTCCCTTCTGGTGTATGCTTCCCTTGTTGGAGCAGCTGCGGTGAGTCGGAAGACGGTGTATCTGAAGATGCAGATAACACATAATGTTAAGAACGACATATCTCTTTGATCTGAAGAAATACACTAAGAGATCAATAGCAAGGTACGAGAGTGGTCACATGTCTGTTGACTGAAGACTAAATTGGGGTCACACGATTTTATTTTATTTTGGTACTGTCCGCTCTACGCCGGATGGCTGGCCGTCTTGTGCCTCCTGGCTGACACTGTTCAGAATCTTCCCCGAAGAGCCAGCGACCAACGGCAGAGCAGCCTGCCTCCGCCGTCTGTGGCCCCGGCCAAAACCCCGCTCCCCGCCCCACCGCATTGCCGTGGTTGCGCCGCCCCCGGGCCAATCCACAAAGACTCCCCGTCATCCAGATCCGGCAGCGGTAGTACCTTCAACCCACGCAACTCTAAAAGATAGCCATCTAAGCGCTGCTTCCGTGGCGAACTTTGCGGCCCCGCACCCTTACGTTAGACACCAGCCAACTGGCAGCCTAGGAGCTCCGCCGCCTCGAGGCGTGCTGCTTCCCATTGCAAATCGATTGGCCCAGAATAAAAATTCAGACAACTGACGCCTAAATAAAGTGATTTGAGATGAGGGTGCGACCTATCTGGCGGCATGGTGAAGTAGGCAGGTCCAGCTGCCGAGTCGGTGAGGCCGGCGCGGTTGCGGTGGCGACCGGCGGCAGGGAAAGAGTGATGTCGCGACGGTCGACGGCTACGCCGAAGCAGCGCCAGGACTCTGGACGGATCCAAAGTTGGAGCCGCTCCGGCGCCGTGAACAACGGCGGGGGTGAATCGGCTCCGGTACGGTTCACGCGGCCGTCGTCAAGGCAGCACCAGAAGCACGGAGTAAGAGGTGCACGGCCCAGTGCACGACGGCAAATGGACAGCGTCTCCGGCATTAGGGAGGAGGGCGGCTATGAAATTGGTGCGGTAGGGGTGCCATGGAGGTGGGGCTGAGGTTTCGTGGCTCGGGAGAAGGGAGCTTCCCGTGGAGAAGGTGATTTTGCGCCCACGAGGTAAGAATGGGGGTGGGCGGGGGAAATTGGGAGGGGAGTGGAACCATGTCTTATGGACACATTTGTCTGAAATGTGAGGGGGAGTTACAGTTCTACCCTTGCCTATAGGCTTCTTGGCTTGGGTCTGTGTACTGAGGGTCGGGGATAGTAGAGTAACTTTGCTTCTCTGGGCGGGAGTGATTTCGGGCGAGGAGGGCGTGTTTTGAACTATAGTGGGCGCGAGCGATTTTGAGTGAGGAGAGCGTGTTTTGAAATAGTGGGCGTGAGCTATTTCGGGCGAGGAGAGCGTGTTTTGCCGACCATGGTTTATGAATTATTCGGCACATGTCATTTCGGCCGAGGAGAAGGCGCGCTTGGATGAAGTTACAAACCTACCATTGATGTACAACGGGCCAATTGATGTGTGTCCCACATAGGACGGTAATTTTGCGTCTCCCATTTATTTGCTCAGGCGAATTCCACCGAGCAGAGAGGATGTTTAACGGTTCGTTCAAATTTTGGGATAACGAGCATCCACGTCTACCTTACCAAGTCGATTCGGATCAAATTTTGAAATATTAGCTTGCCACTTCTTTTTTAGATGAAGAGATGATGCTCGGGAGTAATGTATTTTTACATGCTCGTTGCTAGCGATTTACTATATGACAAATAGTTTGACCCACTCAAAAACGTGAATCAAACCCAAAATGAATTATCTTGATTCAATGAAATAGCTCGTTCAGTAGGTCAAAATAGTGAACTAAATCCAAAATTGAACACCTCAATCGAGTAGCATGTTGTACAGTATTATAGTACTCCATGAACATGTTGAAAGTCAAATTAATGAACTTGTTTGATATACACATATATCCGTTCATGTGTGGATTGCAGACAACATGTTCTCCAATTTAAATATTTGAATGCAAGTTTATATCGAAACATGGTTTATATCAGTCTTTGATGCATAAAACGCGACCTCCCCCTCTCCCCGACTCCTGTTCTCTCTCTCTCTCTCTCTCTCTCGCCGACAATCTTCAATTCTGTCGCACGCATCCGACACAAAAACCTTGTTCGTCCCTCTCCCTTTCTCTCCATCTCTCTCTCTCTTTGTGTGTGTGTGGGGGGGGGTCTTTCTAGTTCGCATGCATATATACACCATCTATAGGTCTCTCTCGCACAGTATGTATGATACTCTAGCTAGTCCAAGCTAGATATCTTGGGTGCACTCATCGTACGCACACAGATTCCTTGGCTCTTTGCCTGTAACTCTCTCACGCACCACTATGTCTTCTCGGAGCTCTTCCCCCCTCTCTCAAACTCTCCATCCACCTGGGTCACACATACACATGCATATCTCACTCGCACTCGATAGGCCCATCTAAAACTCTATCTCTCCCCCTCGTTCTCTCTCCATCTCACACGCGCACACACACAATCTCATGCCCAGCTAGCCAAGTATGATGGTCTCTCACTCAATTGTAGGCACACGCAGTCCCCATATATGTATATGACTAGCTAATCTTAGTCTCCATCACAAACATGTGCATGGTCTATCTCGGTTTCTCTCGGGGCATCTTTCTATCGCGCACGCACTCCCTCGATCTCCCACCCATATAGTCCCCTCACGATCTCGACGGGATCTCTCTATCACAAACACACCCTCTCTCCCTCCTCATGCGTCCATGCCATCCATGTGTCCCTCTCGACCTTTGTTCCTTGTTGGCCACACCTCTATTGGACATGTGCTACAGGGGTGTCTCTCTCCGTTGCAAATAATCACACACTAGCTATCTTCATGTATCTCCTCGCCTCGCTTTTCCATCTCGGAGATGCATGCATGATATGTTCGCATAAGAAACAAAAAAACACACACTCTCTCTAATTTATTGTTTGTTGTCACTTTCTCTTTCACACACATACTCTTTTTGCACACTTACTCATTCTCCTTCACATGCACTTGATCAGTCTCGACTAAGGCACTCTCCTCGGTCCACAGCATATAGATCTATTGAAAAGTCAAACATCACAAAGTTTGACCATGTACGTGGAGAAAAAGAATTACATCTAGTACGGCAAACATATGCCATTATATTCACCATGAGATGTAGTTTTGTATGATGTATCTTTGGTATTGTAGATATAAATAACATTTGCGTAAACCTGGTCAAAGTTTCCAAAGTTTGACTTCTAAAAAAATTACATGCACCGCATTATCGAGCGGATGGAATATCTCTTTCCCCCTCTCAGCTATCTGACGCACCACTCAGCCTTATCGGGGCTCCTCAATCTCTCTCAAACTTTATTGGTCAGTTTGGTTTGTGACCTCACCCTCATGCCTTGATGGCCGGTACTGCCTCGTGTGGACGTGAGATGTAAAATATTTCTGCCTGGCGAGGCTTGTGTGGTGCTGAAGCGTTTGGTTCATGCTTGGGCCAGGCAAAGCATCAACGTCCCATCAATCAATCCATGCATCAATTATTTAATGCTAATATCCATCCATGTTGCTGTTAGCCTTGTGGCCACACGACCAGGAACGACCAGGCGTTCGAAATCGGTCGCCTGGGCCAGGCTACTTGAAGTGTCTAGAGTTCAGCCAGGCTAATTAAAGTGCAAGGGAACCCAGGCCAGGCGGGCTTTCTTTTTCACAGGGTAGCAACCAAACAAGCATGCATGAAATCTAGCCACAACCCCAGGCCAGGCAAAAGATGCTCAAGACGCAAGCCAAACTAGCCTTATATCTCCCTGGTTCACACATACACATGTCTCGCTCACGCTATACATATAGACCCATCCAACACTCTCCGCCCTTGTTCTCTCTCCATGTGACACGCACCCCCCTAAGTACCATAATCCCTCAATCCATCATAGGCGCAAGCACTCCCCCCTCCTAAGTATGATTATCTCTTACTGGCCAACAGGAACACACGTATTGTCTCCTTCCATCCATACGTCTATCTCGATATCTCTCGGGGCATCTTCTATCGCGCACACACCTTGCCACTCGATCTCCCACCCATGTAGTCCCATCACAATCTCCAGGGGATCTCTCTATGACAAACATACACTCTCTCCTCCCCATGTCTGCATTTTCTCCGTACGTCTCTCTCGACCTCTCTCCCTTGTTTGTCAGACCCCTCTTGGCCACGTGCTAGCTTAGGGGTCTTGCTCTCTCGGTTCCAAACAACCACACACTATCTCCTCACCTTGCCTCCGTTGTCAAAGATGCATGTGTGATATGTTTGCATAAGACACACACGCTTTTTCTCTACTTTTATCGTGTGTTGTCCATGTCTCTTTCACACACGCACACACACTTTTTTCACTCACTCTCTCTCTCACTCTCTTTCTCTCTCTCTCTCTGTTGTTAGGGACTCTGTCACGTCCATAAGCATATGGATGTTTTGAAAAGTCAAACCTCAAAAACGTTTGACCAGGTATATGTGGAGAAAACATTTACATCTGGAACGATCATTAGATTCATCACAACATGTACTTACTTCATACTATCATTTATCTTTGATATTGTAGATATAAGTAATTTCTTTATAAACTTGGTCAAAGTTTCAAAAGTTTGGCTTAAAAAAATGTTGGAACTACATTATCGAACGGAGGGAGTAGCTCTTTCTCTCTCTCTCTGCTATCTCTCACGGGCCTCCCCTCTCACTCGAACTTTCTATACCGACGGATTATACGCTCACTGTGTCAGCGTATAGCTCCGTATATTGTTTAGTTGACCGGTCAACCAATCCACATGCTGCCTTGTCAGCTCGTGTTCTGTATCTTCGTGTGCTGGCCCATGTGGCAGTGGGTGAAAATAAGTAAACTAGAGGCCCATCTGACACGCGGTGAAGTAAACAAAGTTGAAACCACTCTGGGTAGCACCCTGCACGCTAGTAAATTGAGGGCGCATTGAGGACAAACTTCTTGCACACGAAGGATGCACTCGCGCACAATTCATCACTGTGCGGCGGCATGCACAGAAGGACGCACTCGCGCACACCCAGCACACAACACACACCAGCACACGTGTACACATCTAGGAGTAGAAGGCCGTGGAAAAATCTGGCGTGATGGCCGCTGCCGGAGCCGTCCACCCCCAATCTTGGTGTTCCGTGCAATGCACAGGCATCTACGCACGGGAAATTATGTCGAACAGGGCTAGTTGTAAGCAGGCTAGCTCTACAGCCATGATGATAGTGACAGCAGACGGTGAGGCTGACTATGGTATGCCAAACACGGCGCCTATACTCAGGTGTCATCTCCGGCGTAGGGTCTTGTCACTTCACTGTGAGGAGCAGCACGTAATAATTTGACCAACGGGTAGTACAATGCTAGTACTGCTACTACTAGTACTAGTAGCACCACTGTCTGGATTTAGGAGTACTACCACGTCCACCGGCACCGGGAATGTCTCCAGGTAGTATTGCTTGAGGCCGCCAGGGCGAGGGGCCGCTTGGACGACAGCTTCATCTCCTTGTTCGACGAGGTCCTCGTCGGTTTCCTCGACAAGTTCACCGTCGTCAAGAAGCTTGCGGACAACTTTGACGTAAGCCTCCAGCCGACGCGCCCAGGCTCTGCGATGCCCGCCACCCTCAACGGCCACTATGGTAACAACCTCTTCGACGCACTCGTGGCCCTGCGACTGCCCGCCGTCGCGCCGGAGAGCGTCCACCTCGAGGTCGCGCTCGCCACGCAGCGCCTGGCGTAGCAAGACACCATCGACATAATCACCCACGTCTACGCGCAAATCATCCACAAGGACTACTACATGCAAGAGGAGGATGATAGGACGCTGGCCTTCTTGGAGCGTAGGGCAACCTTGGACGGCACTGTTCAGAAGCACGTTGAGCTCGCCGCCAACGCCGCTGCTCCTCACACGTCGGTTGGTGACCGGGCGCACTAGGGCGTGGGGATGTCGTTGAACGGTGATGGATCTGTATGTATTTTTATCTTTCCGTCAAATCCATGTAGTAGTATATGATACTACAGTAATTATCTTACCTTTCGCATCAACTTCATAATTTTCGTACGTACTCCATGGATGAACGGCGCTAGAACCAAACTTCTCATTACTCTAGGAAAAATCGTTATTTTCTATCTATCGGTCGCGCCATGGAGCAGAACTAAATTTTACAAGTTATGAGTTCAAAAGGAAAAGCCTACCGTGTTCGCGTTGCACCCCCACACGGTTGGTCCGGCACGCCGCTCAAGCGGGAATGCGTGCGGTGTTGCATTTTCACTTACAAGTGGGACCGCAGTTGAGCAAACCGACTATTGGCAAACCCCCACCCCGCCCACCGCGTGATGGCTGAGAAAACAGGAGGGAGAAGAGATGGCTGTAGCATGGACTCCAAGAAAATTGGTGTCGGATGGGACTCGTGTGGGTGGCGTGTGCCGTACTGCTAGACGTGAATGCTACTGAGTTATGGCCCATGCCACACCACTATATCGAGGTACGTAGAACAAATTTCCTGCAGTCCATGCTCAGCCCTCCTCTATCTCTCTTCTCAGCCAGCCAGCGGACGCGCGAAGCCCATCGTCTGTTTGCTCACATGCGGCCCCACATGTCAGTGAAAACGCAAGAGGACCCACTGAACGTGCACATCTTTCACCTCGATGTGCTGGTGATGAAAAACAAATCCAATAAAGATCTTTGGTGGCCGCTTTTGGAGTTACTCAAGAGTAGTAAGATTCTATTTACAGTTTAACCCAAGATGCACATCTCGTGGCTTCAACTACCACTCTATTTTCTTTCATGACACGACCTGGATGCTGGATGTCCCACGTGTCGGCAAAAGGAGGAAGAACCGACCAAATCTTCGGTTCTGCTATCGGATTAGACTAGTTGTGCTAACTTAAAAAATTTATTGTGTACTCCCTCCGTTCCAAAATACTTGACTTCTGTTTGTCCCAAAATGGATGTACCTATATACAAAGACATGTCTAGATACATATATATTTTGAAAAATAGAAGGCACGTATTGTGCAACGGAGGGAGTATAATGGATGCAAGTTTTTGTATTGGGAAGAAGAGTACATCCATATATTGATAGAGCACAATTTAGTAGATGTTCTATCACTTTTAGCTAGCACAGACGCAAGATCGAGCCTCCGCAGATCGACAATGAATGCATCGAGAAGGCACTAATCCAACTTACAGGAGTAGTAAAATGTATTCTTGTGGTTCTTGTTTTCTTTGGTCTTGCTTCTCTAGTCAAAATTATCGTTGGAGTCCGTGCAAAATGGAGGTGCGTTTGGGGTCGTGCATTGGAGTTGGCCTTACAAGTGGGACCGCAGTTAAGGAAACCGACTATCAGCAAACCCCCACCTCGCCCGCCGTGCGATGGCTGAAGTTAGAGAAACGACGAGGTTGAAGAGATTGCTCTAGCATGGACTCCAATAAATAATATGGTGTCAGATGGATGTCGTGATGGTGGCGTGTGCCGTACTCCTGGATGTGAATGCTTGTTCTGGCCCATGCCACCCTACTACTCCCTACTACTTACTCCTACTATATAGTACTAGTATCGAGGATTCGAGGTGCTGGTTACGTACAACGAACACATTAACATATGGCTACAGTAAAAACACCCGCCCGACACGCGAAGCATTTGAAGCTAGTACAAATAGTCTACTACTATTGTTGATTGGCCTCATCCGATAACCTGTTGCAATGCACGTACAATTATGTATTCGGAAAATATTTTTTTCCCTCGTCACACCACTCACTCAGAGAAGCGACTCGAAAGCCATTCATAAATTTAGTAAGTTTATCACACGCATATCATTTTATTACATACAACAGGTCATCAACCCACATCGACAACGAGGATACATTATAAATACTAAAGTTTTCACCACACAACAAATAACAAGCAATGAAATGAACTTCAACTCAACCATTCCTCGGCGTTGGAAACGCTTGCTTTGAACCACAAGTGATTCTCTAGGACGGGCCATCGATTGTCGATCTGAAAACCAACGCAGGACTGATCATCTAGGCTGAAGCGGCCTACTATATCCCTACCAGGGTAGGGAACCACACAAATGTCCGAGGTATAGACACAGTTGGTTCTCATAAATGTGTCAACAACAGTTGGATCGCCTTTCACCATCATCGGATAGTTTTGTCCAAGGAAGAGCGAGTTTTCTCCAAGACTATCAATTCTGTACCAAGGAGAAGGAGTTGGCGCTAGCACACTAGTATCCATCCCGAATACCATGAAACGGGTGTTGGAATAGGTCCGGAGAGTGCGACCATGGGAGACACCTGCTTCCTTACCAGTAACATCATCAGTGGGTTGTATACACACAAGAAGAGGTGATCCATCGGAATTAGTTGCCAGGCGCCACGGAGTATATGGGTGCTGCTCGTCCTCATGCTCGTGATCATCACCATCGTCATCTCCCCCTTGGTTATAAAATTTTTCAAGTATAGGTGGTGGGATGTTCACAGGACCTTGGAAACACAAGAAGAAGGTTAATTAGTAAAGGGAAACTTGCTAACCCGCATGCATGTGGATGAAACAATTATAATTACGGTGGAAGACAAACGTACAAAAACTATGAGGATGCCATGCAAAAATAGTGCCACGAGTGGTGGCAGCAAACACAAGGCGCTCGTATTGAATTGCATCACAGTACTCATCCGTGTACAAAAACTGATTTTTGAGCAATATCCATCGAGTGAAACCATCAAGGAAGGCAACAAGCTTGTCGAAGATAGCAACAACATCATAGTCGCTGTAATTCCAAGAGCAGTTGGGAACTCGACAAATTGTTATCTTCTGTAGAATACAGTCACCATGATCGTATTTGAACGTGTGTACATTACCGGTGTGCTCAACCTCTGGGCAGTGTGCTGAGATTTTTGGAAGTTGAACCCGGTGACGAGTGTACACATTCACAAGTTCCCACTCGCAGTTGGACCCAATGTAAACAACCCAATCTCCATTTGCACCCGCCCAAGCCTTGACCTCAAGCGATGGCATCTTAACATCATACGTATCATTATCAAGCGGCATCAACTTGCACAGGGCGAGGCCTCCGTCGTGCTGGCGCCAGTCATCATCAGGGTCACGGCGAAGAAGATAGGGGAGATCAAACTGCTCCTTGACTCTTGGGTTCTTTGTAATGATGTTATTAGTTGAGTCAAGAATGGGCTTGAACGAACCTGCCATGCTAGCCGAGGTGATGACATCGCATCGATCAATGAGTTCCTCCACCATGTCATCTTTCAGATCAGGGCAAGAATAACGGGGTCGTTTCCGGCCTATTCCCTCCATGGAGAAGACGATCGAACAATGGCAGAAGATAGGGTGAAGGGCTGAAGGAAAATGGAGGAGGGAGAGGAAGAGCGTGCGACAGCAGTTCCAAATCGAGAGGGAAAGGCGAAGAGTCGGTGGACGGTTGCGAGTTTTCCACGGTTCACGAAGAGGCGCCCCGGCCTACACGTCCGTTCGGAAGTACTCCTACTACTCGTCGTCGTCTCACTGATATGTTGGAATGGGACCACATGTCAACGAAACATGGTGTGTAATTTCTCGTGCAAAATGCGATCTGACCGCGTTGGCCCGAGGTGCCGCATTAGTTATCGACCTTTATTTTTTAATGGCGTGCCGATCAATTTTGAAGCACGACTAACTGGTACTGTACACAGAGAAAATATAAACTACTCTACCACTACTCCACCTCCAGTACTAGTAGTATAAAAAAGATATACAGGCTGGAGCTTGAGCGCTTTCTTGCTAAGGGCTGCCCACTTGCTTCTCACACTACCACCCTCTCTCCAGATCTAAAAAATACGGCCCCTCTCTCCCTCCTCACCGGTGGCCATAGATCCGTCGGGGAAGAAAAGGATGTGCAGCGTTGACGCACTCGTCGTCGGCGAGCGAGGTCACAAACTGACGACAAGGCCGTCCTCTCAGACCTAGCGCCCGCGCGGGATGGCCTCCGTCCCCAAGCTCGCTGCCATAGTGTGCGTGGAGGATGACGACCACGAGCGAAGCCACTTCCCGCCGACCCTCAGGTATGCTACCTCTTTTTGAACCATAACCTTGTTCTATTGCCCCATCTGCCACGTCGTTGCATGTGGATCTTTTTCCACTCCACCATCTTCCCAATTTGCTATCCTCTGCTCTGCTGGCCACGTAGACGAAAACCATAATTTGCACTATTAAAGGAAACCCTACTTCATCCAGACTAATCCATGTCTGGGTTGAATAAGGAAAGGAAGGGAGACTGTAATGTCGAAGAGAGTAGGCATCAAACTCGCATATAGGTTAAAAAAAGGGGAAAATCAGTAGCTAAGGAACGAGTTTCGTGTCTCTTGGTTGAAGAAGGGTAGAAAGGCATGACAACGCAATAGAGAATGACCAGGTCGATCGGTTTGTCGTCCTCGCATAGGAAAAAGGTGGCTAAAGAGAGCAAAAATGGGACGTAATCCACATACGCTGCCTGGATATTTGTTGCTCTGGGCAACCATACCTCCCTCACCACTCCGCGTCCGTGGAGGTACATCGTACTGGTGCGCCCACTGTCTGAATGGGCCTCCCATGCTCTTATTGCCACTTTCTTTGCTGTTAGTATAACGCCAGCAGTCAAGTCAAGCAATGCTACTGCTAAAGTGATGCCACATTTAACTAATGCCACTCTCAGTCTAATGCCACCAATAAATTTAAGCAACGCCAGCAGTCTAAGGTATTCTAATGCTATTGCACAGCCAGTATACCAACGATGAAACTTGTTACTACCTTCAGATTTTTGCACTGTTAATGCTTATAGATTACATACCTCACTTTCATGAGATAAGTTAATTTTTTTGTACAGTGTGACCAAAATGCCAAGGTGCTGATGTCATTTTATTTTGGTTAAACTGCACAGACAATTATGAAGACAAGAGGAAAGGTCAAGAGTGGGCACCTCCTCCTCCGACTATTTTCTTGATTCGTTCGATCAAATTTTTATGTTTGATCGATTATCAAGATTGGGATTGCAATTTTTAAGGTCCCCCCGAGTTCGAAATGATATTTACCTTGGAGGTACATGGTTTGCAATTTTTTTATGCTGTCATTAGTTAATAATTCTAGTTACCTTCATACTTTTGTATTTGGTTTAATGCTCATGCAGAGCTAGTATACCAATGCTGAAACTTGTTACCTTTACATTTTGTATTGTTAATTCTTATAGAAACCTTCCAGTGCTATAATAAACTAACTACTCTACTGTTGCACTAGCCACTGGATTAGTCTATATTCGTAGTATTCAAATGGTGTTGCATTAGCGTATGGACATAAATAAAGTGTGGCAAGCTTTCCCAGATATGTGCTCAAGAAAACTACTACCTATTTTTCTAAATACTAGACGTTTGGGTACTTTAAATTGAACTGTGAAAACATCTTATATGAAGGAACAAAGGGTGTAGAGTTCACTCAAATTATCCCGGTAAAGCTAGTCACACCTTTGTTAAAATTATTGTTCATTATGTTATCGGAGGAGGTCTGTATGTTTGTCTCTAATGCCTGTCACCTACATACCTGACATCATGATGTAATGTTAAGTCATTTCCTTTTGTACAGTGTCACTGAATTGTCAAGGCGGTGATGGCATTTTATTTTAGTAGAACTGCACAAAATTTGCTTAAAAGAAGAGGAAAGGTCAGGAATGGCTCAGTTTTTTAGAAAAAACTATGTATGCCTTCCATATACGTATTGCCTAGCTTGCCTTTCACGCCTAGCTTGCCTTTTTCAGAAAAAACTATGTATGCCTTCCATATACGTTTTTCAGAAGAGGAGAGGGTTAGGGTTACACAAGGTCGGTTACAAAGGAGGAGATATCCATATACGTATTGCCTAGCTTGCCTTTCACGCCAAGCAGAGTCCCATCCGGACACGAGACAAAGTCTTCAATCTTGTATCTTCATAGTCTAACAGTCCGGCCAACGGAGATAGTCCGGCTATCCGGAGACCCCCTAATCCAGGACTCCCTCAGTAGCCCCCGAACCAGGCTTCAATGATGACATGCGCAATATTATCTTCGGCATTACAAGGTGGGTTCCTCTCCAAATTCTGTGTACCTATCGAAATAATGTTCGGTTCCGTCTGACGGTTTGTACTCCTTGGCTTCTACGCCCAATAATGGCCACTTTCCACATGTCGAGCGAATGTGAAGAGCCAGGGTGTTTTCACATTTACCCCCTAGCTATGTAAATGAGCCGCCTACTTAAAAAGACGAGGATTCAGATCCAAATCACATCATCCTCCCTTGCCGAGTCTTCATCGGAGAGCACCCGACAGAGATCCATTCCACCATGGCCGGTCGACGCAGCTCCTCCTCTTGCACCCCTAGCTGCAAGCCTGGAGATTGGGAGAGATGTTCCATCCTGCACAGCAAATTGGTGATGCTTCAGTCCAAGGGATTTCTTCCCCCAGCGTACCTGGTCCCGGTTCCAGCCGGGCTTGCCACCTACAATGGCGGAGAGCAAGCGGAGAGCCGTCCCAATCCCTCCAAGGGAGAGCGGGTATGCCTTGTCTCTTATCTGGTAAGAGGGCTCGGATTCCCAATTCATCCGTTTCTCCGGGGGCTTCTGGAGTTCTATGGCCTCCAGCTGCACAACCTTACACCTGCCTCCCTGCTGCATATCGCGGGATTCGTAGCGCTTTGCGAGTTATTTTTGGGCTGTGAGGCTCATTTCGCTCTGTGGAAGAAGCTGTTCTGCCTTGTGCCCCGTTCTAAGAAGGGATCAATATATCAAGTGGGCGGAGCCGAAGTGTGGTGTATTGCCGGGACCAGATACCTGTCCGGGACCCCGAAGAAGACGTCCGAAGACTGGCCTTGAGAATGGTTTTATATAGAAGATGTCCCCCTTCCGGAACCTATTCGGATCGGCCTTCCTGAGTTCGACAACGCCCCTTTGAAGAAGCGCCGGAGCTGGCATCCACGGAGCTCCCTGGAGGAAGACGACATGGACATTCTTTATGTGGTGAGCCGGATAAGTTCTTTATCTCGATCCGGATTGACCATGATTGAGGTCATGGCTATATGCATTATGCGGGGGGTGCAGGTGCTCCAGTATAGAGGCCACCCCATGTGGGATTTCAACGGGGAGGATGACGCCACCCGCCACGGCAGCAAAGGGCCGGGATCGGCTGCTGATCTAATAAAGATCTTGTCCACTTTGTACAAGGGAGAAGAGGAGGAATTCCTCCGTGTCAACCCGCAGGGCGGATTTTCTATGTACAATCCTCCGAGCTGGGTAAGCGGAGACTTCTTCTCACCCATCCGTTTCATATTCCCGTAGTTTAAGTATTCATTCTAGCGATTTCATCGCAGGAGCTGCGCCAGGCAGTAAAGGAGATAAACAGCCCTCCTCCACATCCCGAGGACCCTGGACGGTCCCTTGACCCGGCCTCCCAGGAGGATTCGTACATATCTGTGGAGCTGATCGACGGGGTATTTTACCAAGGGAGTAATGACAATACCTTGGTGGCCATTACGGCCGATTACCCTGGGCTAGTTCCAGCCTCACAGGTGACTGAGACCGAAGTCCCAACACTTAAAAGGGATCCGTCCTTGTGCTCTTTTTTTATTGCTGTATAACAGCTGTGTTTTGCAAGGGAGGTCCTCGGGGCAGAAGGTCGAGCCTACGGCGATTAGCCAACAAGGGGCCGCAAGGCCAAGCAGGCTGAAAAGATCTGCAGTCCGGATCGAGGCACCGGCGCAGTGGTACGGCGCGCCACTTTTATTGTAAGACATTATTCGCGGAGGCATATTAACTCCCATGCCCTTTTGTTAGGAAAAAGAGAGCTCGCCTGACTATACCCGGAGAGGCTACCAATCGCGTCTCCACAAGCCAGGCTCCAAGGATGGACTCAGAGGTGGGACGAATACAAGGCGTGCGCCGGGTGCTCCTCCAACAGAGGATGCGGATAAACTGTTTGCCACCCATTCTGAGGTGGAAAGTGCCATGAACCACAGTCGTCGCCGGACTGTTCTTCGTGACGCTTGTTTCTCCCAAGAGGCATTGGATGCCTTCAACTCGGGAGACACGCACCTCCATGCCGCTCAAAATGGTCTAGCCAGAGCCACGGAGCAGTATGTAAAAGACATGCGGGTGAGAAAATTTGATGATTATATATGTCAGTAGCCCCTGAGACTTGAAACAGTTAGGATAACTGATTTAAGGATCATTTGTTATGCAGGTTCTTACAGAAAAGAATACTCAACTGTCCCAGGAGCTGGAAGAGTGCAAAGCCCAACTTCAGGCCGCACTGGCCGCAGCTGGGGAGCCCAAAGAAACCCCCTCTGGTAACATATCCTTCGAATGGTAAGTATCATATTAGAATGCGGCGTATATGCTGATCTGATGATAAAATTGCAGATGAAGCTGGAGTAAATCCGGATAAGCAACAGCTCATACGCCAGCTAAAGGCTGGTGACAGCGTGCTTACGAGGGTGAGGCAGGAGAGGAATGGTCTCCAAGATGCCAACACCAAGCTGGGCGTGGAGCTAAAAGATGTTCGTGCCCAACTACCGGATTCTGTTGAGAATCGGCGGCTTCGACGCGGCATATTTAGAAAGTGCTTGAACGAACTTTGAAAAAGTGTTCGGCGAGGAAGCTGGCTGACAGAGTTATGTCTGTTGGTATGCTAACATGTCATCCTGCCGAGGAGATGCCTGGTTCAACGGGTGATCTTCTTCTCGAGCTTGCACAGTTGCACGAACGAGTTCGGCAGGTGATGCAAGGCGTCGCCCAGGCCTTGTGGCCATCCGTCTCCATACCCGAAGGCCTTGGAGAGCTTGGAGAAAAGCTGAAGGGAGCATGACGGCGCTTTCGATTATAGAAGATATCAGCCTGCCGTCAGGGTGCCAGGGAAGCCTGGGCAATGGTGAAGACACGGTACACGAAGACTGACCCGAACCACATGGCCGAAGTCGGGCCTGTGGGGCCTGATGGCAAGGAGATCCATGTGAGTTTGGTGTACGGCCAAGTAGAATTGGCCGCAAAGTATTCCCAACAGGACTGTAGACTAGACAGCCCATTGGATGGCATTGAAGAGGAATTCAACCAGTCAAATTGACTATGTAATTTTAAAGTGACATATATGATGCCTTCTAGCCGGATTGTAGATCGTTTCTCATGGCGGACCTTTTCACTTCAACCTCGGGACCCGACAGACCGGAGTGTATCCGAATACCCTCTCGGTTATGTAAGAACTGGGGCATGCGTGGAGACCAGGCGTAGGGGTCATTAGTGCTTTATCAGACAAGTGCCCAACTAGTTATGTTATATTACATGGGTAGTAAGAAACATCTTCCAGAGAGAATAGTTCCGTTAAGGGTTCCTTTCCCTGGGTAGGCATGCCTAAAGTGCTTGTCCAGACTACGGCAAGAAGCGCAGAAAAAACAACTGGGGGCAGATATGAAAAACAAAAGTCATCTTTTGTTCACCGACCGAAATTCTCTTGAGAATGCTAGCTTTTGGCTTCACCCAGTCTGAGGTACATGTCCGGCTGACCCGGCGGTAACAATCGCAGAGGTGCTCCCCTTATGCCCTAGCCGAATTAACGGGAACGTAGGGCATAAATACAAGAGCCAGGCAACCCAGCTTGGCCAAAACTTAAGTCATATCGATGCATATAATGGTGAAAAAAGGTACATGCGGAAGTATAACGCATGTGTTGGGCATGATGCCTAGGTAAATAATTTAAGCTTCTATAAAAGAAGCCCCCAGGTGTAGAGAGTGCGGCTAGCACATCTGTAATGTACAATTGAGGCACAAGGTGACCCTTGTAGGCCTAGAGAAATAAAAGAAAGAAAGGGAAACAAGACAGATGACGTGTATGCAGAAAATGGACAAAGGGAGGGGACTAACATAAAGTCCAGTGCTAAGCGTAGAATCTTCGGAGCCTGGCTGCGTTCCATGGGTTTGGCTAGAGTCGACTAGTCGATGCATCCCGCAGTCGGTACGCTCCGCCGGTCAGAACTTGGTCGATGATGAAGGGACCTTCCCATTTGGGCTCTAGCTTGTTCATTTTCTTTTCCGGCAGCCGGAGAACTAGTTCGCCAACGTTATAAGTTTTGGCTCGTACTTCTCTGCTTTGGTATCTGTGAGCCTGTTGCTAGTAAAATGCGGAACGGGCTTTGGCTACGTCGCGTTCTTTCTCCAAGGTGTCCAGACTGTCCTGCCGATCGAGCTCGGCTTCTCTTTCTTCGTACATGCGCACTCGAGGTGAGTCATGAATTATATCACAGGGCAGGACTGCCTCTGCGCCATACACCATAAAAAATGGTGTGTATCCGGTACTACGATTTGGCGTGGTCCGCAGCCCCCAGAGTACAGAGTCGAGCTCCTCTACCCAGTGCGTGTCAGACTTCGTTAAGGAGCGCACTAATCTGGGTTGAATGCCGCTCATTATAAGACCATTTGCTCGTTCGACTTGACCATTAGTTTGCGGGTGATAGACTAAAGCATAATCGAGCTTGATGCCCATTTTGCTACACCAGATTTTACCTCGTCGGCCGTGAAGTTCGTGCCATTATCAGTGATGATGCTGTGAGGGACGCCGTAGCGGTGTACAACCCCGGATATGAAATCTATCACCGGTCCGGATTCGGCTATTTTAACCAGTTTGGCCTCTATCCATTTGGTGAATTTATCCACCATGACCAATAAGTATTTTTTCTTGTGGGTTCCCCCTTTAAGGGGTCCAACCATGTCAAGCCCCCAGACCACGAAGGGCCATGTAATGGGGATTGTTCAGAGGGCGGTGGGTGGCATGTGGCTTTGATTTGCAAAGAGCTGGCAACCGGCGCAACGTTGGACCAAGTCCTGTGCGTCTGCCCGGGCCGTTGGCCAATAGAATCCTGTACGGAAGGCCTTGCTTACAAGAGCCCGGGCTGCGGCGTGATAACCGCCGAGTCCGGCGTGAATTTCTGCCAAAAGGTTCCGTCCTTCCTCTTCGGAGATGCAGTGTTGAAGGACTCCGGTAGCGCTTTTTTTGTACAATTCTCCCTCGTGGACCCTGTAGGCCTTGGATCGCCGCACTATGCAGCGTGCCTCATTTTGGTCCTCCGGAAGTTCCTGTCTAGTTAAGTAGGCCAGGAATGGTTCTGTCCACGGGGCAACAATGGCCATTATTTCATGGGCTGATTGTGTTATTTCGGTGCCGGAGCCTCCGATTGTGTTAGAGGGTTCGGTTTCGGGTATTTTGGTCGGGTCCGGACTGTTGTTACCGGTGTCTCCTTCCCATGACACGGATGGCTTGAAGAGCCGTTCCAGAAATATGTTGGGAGGTATTGTGTCGCGTTTTGCGCCGATGCGGGCGAGGATATCCGCCGCCTGATTGTTTTCCCGAGCCACATGGTGAAATTCGAGCCCCTCGAACCGAGCTGACATTTTTAGGACAACATTGCGATAAGCTGCCATTTTTGGATCCTTGGCGTCGAAGTCTCCGTTTATTTGGGATATCGCGAGGTTCGAATCCCCGCGCACCTCTAGGCGTTGAATGCCCATGGATACTGCCATCCGGAGACCATGTAGAAGGGCCTCATATTCGGCTGCGTTGTTGGAGTCCATATACGTTATCTGCAGTAGTATTGAACGGTATCTCCTGTTGGGGACGTCAGAATGACGCCAGCCCCCAGACCAGCCAACATTTTGGAGCCGTCGAAGTGCATGATCCAGTTTGAATATGTGCCATACTCTTTAGGGGGTTCGACTTCCGTCCATTCAGCGACGAAGTCATCCAAAACTTGCGATTTAATAGCTCGCCGTGGCTTGTAAGTTATGTCGAACGGGAGGAGCTCAATGGCCCATTTGGCAATCCGGCCAGTCGCGTCGCGGTTGTTTATAATATCATTAAGTGGTACTTCCGAGGCTACCATTATCGAACACTCTTGAAAGTAGTGTTGCAGCTTCCGGGATGCCATAAATACCGCGTACGCTATCTTTTGATAATGCGGGTACCGTGATTTGCATGGAGTAAGGACAGTGGACACGTAGTAAACCGGCTTTTGAAGGGGAAATTTGTGTCCGTCCACTTCTCGCTCGACGACAAGCACCGCGCTTACTACTTGATGAGTTGCCGCAATGTATAATAGCATTGGTTCGCCAATGTTTGGCGCGGCGAGGACTGGGTTTGTTGCCAATACGGCTTTTATTTCGTTGAGTCCGGCCGTGGCGGCATCCGTCCACTCGAAGTGTTCGGTGCGCCGGAGGAGGCGATAAAGGGGTAATGCCTTTTCTCCTAAGCGGGAGATAAAGCGGCTTAGAGCCGCCACGCATCCAGTCAATTTTTGTATTTGTTTGAGGTCTGTTGGCGTAGCCAACTGTGACAACGCTCGGATTTTGGCCGGATTAGCTTCAATACCTCTACTGGAGACAATGAATCCCAGGAGCTTTCCTGCTGGTACGCTGAAAACGCATTTTTCCGGATTGAGCTTGATGTCATATGTTCAGAGGTTGTCGAATGTGAGCCTCAAGTCGTCTACTAGAGTTTCGACATGATTGGTTTTAAAGACCACATCATCCACGTATGCCTCCACTGTTTTGCCGATCTGGTTTGCCAGGCATGTCTGAATCATGCGCTGATATGTTGCACCGGCGTTTTTTAGCCCGAAGGGCATTGTGTTGAAGCAGAATGGGCCGTATGGTGTGATGAATGCCGTTGTGGCTTGGTCTGGCTCTGCCATTTTGATTTGATGGTAGCCCGAGTATGCGTCGAGGAAACACAATGAATCGTGTCCTGCGGTAGCATCAATGATTTGATCGATGCGGGGGAGGGGGAAGGGATCCTTTGGGCAGGCCTTGTTAAGGTCCTTAAAATCGACGCACAAGCACCAGGATTTGTCCTTCTTTGGTACCATCACCAGGTTTGCTAGCCAGTCAGATGTTTTATGTCTCTGATGAATCCGGCCTCCAATAGCTTGGCTAGTTCCTCTCCCATGGCTTGTCTTTTAGGCTCGGAGAAACGTCGAAGAGCCTGCTTGACTGGCTTGAATCCTTTTAGGATATTTAGGTTGTGTTCAGCCAGCCTGCGTGGGATTCCTGGCATGTCCGAAGGGTGCCAGGCAAAAATGTCCCAGTTCTCGCATAGGAACTCTCGCAGTGCGGCGTCGACATCAGGGTTTAATTGTGCCTCGTCGGAAGCTGTTTTTGTAGGGTCCGTTGCATGGACTTGGAATTTGACTATTTCGTCCGCCGGCTTAAATGAGGTGGACTTGGATCTTTTATCGAGTATCACGTCGTCCCTGTTCACCGTGGAGCGCAGTGCAGTTAGTTCTTCGGCCGCTAGGGCTTCGGATAGTGCCTCAAGGGCCAGTGCAACTGTCTTATTTTCGGCGCAGAGTGCTATGTCCGGATCACTAACAAGAGTGATGATTCCGTTGGGTCCAGGCATTTTGAGCTTCGTGTACCCGTAATGGGGTATGGCTTGGAAGATTGTAAACGCCTCCCGCCCTAATAGAGCGTGGTATCCTCTGCTGAACGGGGCCACATGGAATGTAATTTCTTCGGACCTGTAATTATCCACGTGCCGAATACCACGTCTAGTGTGATTTTTCCAGCGCAGCGTGCTTCCCGACTGGGGATGATTCCTCTAAAGGTTGTGCTGTTTTGCTTAATGCGGCTCTAGTCTATTTCCATCTTTTGAAGAGTTTCCTCATATATGAGGTTTAATCCGCTGCCGCCGTCCATGAGTACCTTGGTGAGTCGAAAGCCGTCCACGATTGGACTAAGGACCGGGGTGGCTGGTACTCGGGCTGTTCGGAATTTAGGTTCGTCACTGGCATTGAAGGTAATAGCCGTGTCGCTCCAAGGATTTATTTCTGCTATGTGGCAGATTTCGGACATGCTGCGGAGTGTTCGCTTCCGTCTATTATTTGACGTGAAGGTCTCAAAGACCGTTAAGACCGTATTATTGTCCTCGGGGTGGTGTTCTGTGGTTTTTGGGAGGAGTAGATCCTCACCACTTTTGGCCACCTGCCGGAGTATCCAGCATGCTCTAAGGCTGTGTGTTGGTACCGCATTCGCTGTACTATGAATTTTGCATGGTCCGTTGAGCCATGCCTCCAGTACGGTTCCTTGCCCTGTAGAGGGCTTTTGCTTTTTGGTAGTTAACCCAGGTGTATTGTGATAATGCACCCTTTTATTTTGGACTGGGTTTGTATTCAGGGCCGGATTATCCCAAAATTTTATTTTGGTTTTCCAGGCGCTTTCCATCGCACAGTACTTTTGTACTATGGACACCAAGTCGGCAAAGCATGTAATTTCGCGACGACTTATGGCGTTGAGGATTCCCTTGTCCGTGCAATTATTGCAGAAGAATGAAATTGCGTCTTCCTCGCGGTAGTCCTTTATCCTGTTCTTGACTAGGAGGAATCTGGCCCAATAATGGTGTACTGTTTCTTCGGGCTCTTGCCTAATTTGGGATAGATCGCGTATGTTTGGTGGGTGGGTGGAATTGAATCCGAATCCTCACCCAATCTGAGGCTCAGCGGCCAAGGAGTTTCCGAACTCGAAAGTTTGGATTCTTGGATGTTTCCCGGTAAATCTAGCCCACTGCCTGATTCTGGGTTCAGGCTTTGAGTGACATCCTCCCCTCCGCGGGTATCCGGCTTGGAGGGATCGGGAATCCGGACGTAGCTAGTCCTTAAGATAGATGAAGGGTTGTCACATTGTTCTTCCACCATGGCAACGTGATGGGTGGCCTGGGGAGAGTTAATTTCTCTCAGATCGGGTTTAGACCCAATCTGATCGTAATCTGTAGCGACTCCCAGGGCGGCGATGCGATCCAAGAGCTCGTTCGGGGAAGAGAGCTCCATTGGATCTAACTATTCGGCGAGTTCCGAGTTGACGTGAAGATTGCTTTCGATGACCCGAGAAGTCATCGTCGGCGCAGCGGCCGAACAGACGGTCATGAGGAAACCACCTAGCCGGAGAGTTTGGCCGATAGCCAGAGCTCCCTCAGCGATAGTGCTGTCTTTAAAGACGGGACGAGACATCCTTCCTGGTGGCGACGACACAACGGAACTCTCAATGAAAGCACCAATGTCAGTGTCAAAACCGGCGGATCTCGGGTAGGGGGTCCCGAACTGTGCATCTAGGCCGGATGGTAACAGGAGGCAGGGGACATGAAGTTTTACCCAGGTTCGGGCCCTCTTGATGGAGGTAAAACCCTACGTACTGCTCGATTAATATTGATGATATGTGTAGTACAAGAGTAGATCTACCACGAGATCAGAGAGGCTAAACCCTAGAAGCTAGCCTATAGTATGATTGTATATTGTGATTGTTGTCCTACGGACTAAAACCCTTCGGTTTATATAAACACCAGAGAGGGTTAGGGTTACACAAGGTCGGTTACAAAGGAGGAGATATCCATATACGTATTTCCTAGCTTGCCTTCCACGCCAAGCAGAGTCCCATCCGAACATGAGACGAAGTCTTCAATCTTGTATCTTCATAGTCTAACAGTCCGGCCAACGGAGATAGTCCGTCTATCCGGAGACCCCCTAATCCAGGACTCCCTCAGTTTGCTACTATCTTGCTACTCTTTTTGTACTATCATTAGATAGTAATACTAGTGGTTTGCATGTGAATTTATTGGCAGGGTGGACCTACATTGGAGGTGCAGGACATGATTCAATGATTGGATGCTCAATTTCGGTTGTATTGATTTCACCTCTTCCATCACTGCGAACATGGATATCCTTGGTCTGATGAAGAATAGGCGCTATATTTCTGCTCTGAACCAACAAATCAATTTAGTATGAAATTTTCCAGGGCAAAACATAACTGTATCAGATTGTCCAGTGCAGAACATGACAGATGCTAAGCGGAAGAGACATGTTTAAACCGAAAATACAAGGTGTGGTATATGTTTACTAGATGCTTGATATTTGTGCAGACAGAGATATCTGCCCATTGCTATTTGGCAAACAAACAAAGTGTCCACAATTTTGGTTGAACTGCACAAGAGAATAGTAT
The DNA here is from genome assembly GCF_056163025.1 of Triticum urartu. NCBI lineage: Eukaryota > Viridiplantae > Streptophyta > Magnoliopsida > Poales > Poaceae > Triticum > Triticum urartu. Next base: position 447,895,344 of record NC_141878.1, on the reverse strand, counting down.
AGTCACTGCATGCAGTGCCATTTGAAAATAGACACAGAAAGATTGGATAGTCACTTCATGGACTGCAGAAAAGTAGTACTATACTATTTATTGGCCAACACTAGGTGCTTCATTGCTTTGGTCTGATTATACAATGGGCATCATTTTGCCTAAGTTAAAGTTTGTATTCCAAAAGTAGTCTCGCGGTGTGATCGAGAGAAGACCAAATCATATTGCAGTGGATGTTCCTCCATCATGTGTGGTTCATTCTCATGGTTCCAGTTGTTGGTGAAACCACTTACGTTTGCAAGAGGAATTGTAGACTTCACAAACAAATTTGTCTTTCAGTCTGTACTAAATGTTGGCCAAGGGAAGCATCCATGTTAGTAGGAAGAACAGATGTTTTTTCTAGGTCTCTGCTTTTGGAGCTACATATTTGTATATGATCTGTTATTGTATATCTTAATATTTTTGTATATAAACTTGGTCAAAGTTTGTAAAGCTTGACTTTGACCAAAGCTAATATGTGAACTAAATAAAAACGGAGGGAGTACCTCCTTTCCGGTTTGCAGGGCTTAATTCAAACCTCTCACCAACCAAGGTACTTCCTCCGTTCGGGATATATTAGTCCCGTGAGCAAAGCACCAAGACCAAGGCATGGCAATAATTAACGACATGTAGAAGTTTAAGCCTGATTAATTCCAGCGATTTAAGTGGCTGCATGCGTGCCCTCGGCTGCGACTCGTTGCATGCTGCTTCGCGTACTGCCTGCGAGCGATTCTGAGTGCCTGCATGCAATCAGCCGTAATTAAGGTAGCTAACTGATGCGAAAAAAGATACGCTTTAAATCCGTGGAATCATTATTGACAAGGAGGGAGATGATTCAAGTGCACTCGTTTGACCTCCATGCCGGCGTGCGATCCAGACGGGACGGGACGACACAGTCATAATTTCAGTTTCTCTAGTTTTCCACGGCAAGCTGGTGCGCTAAGCCATTATGCATTGAATTCCGATGACCGTCGCGCTACCTTCCGCCTATAAGTACTGTTTCCCGGCCTTCTCAGGTGCCATCGTGACCCAACTCGCCATATCCTCATAAGCCCCCACCGGCCCGACGTCGCTCGCCACGTCCGCCATGCCCCCGCCCGTCCGCGGTAGGCGACGCCGGAGGCGGTCACCGCCGGAACTAGTGTTCGGGTTTTCACCGGAAGGCAGACGGAGGGAGGAGGCATTTTATCTATCTTTATATGGCAATGCGGAGATCAAGGAGTTGTTGGAGCACGACCGCATGGCGGAGGAGCAGGAGTTCTTGGAGCGCGACCGCCTGGTGGAGGAGCAGCGTATCGCCGATTTGCGCCGCCAGCGGGACATGGACCAGCAGCGCACCGACGCTCTGAGTCGCGAGTAGAGTGCCCGCAACTGGGCCGACTACGTGGAGGCCGGTGCCCGGCTAATAGCCCTGAAGGCTGTCGGGCACGCACGCGTTCGCGACGCTGATTTTTACTACCAGCTCATCAAGTGGGTTTCCCGCTTGGAAGCTGAAGCTTCGGTGGACCACGCCGGCATGGAAAGGGCCAACGCGCGCGAGCAACGCGCCCTCGCACCTCTGGCAAGTCCGAGGCGAGGCAGAGGACGCCGGTGCCGGCGTTTAGCATGGACAGCAGATGGCGGCCGGCATCGTCTAGTTAGCTAAGAGTAAGTTAGTACTTCTACGCTACTAGAGTGTTAGTGGGAGTAGATAGTTAACTTGGCTATGATGGTTGTCAACGTGGAAGTTCAGTACTCTATATGTGGATCAGACCTGTTACTTTGGTCTGAATGTTGAACTTTCCGTTTGAACCGTATGGAATGGGTTGTTATTTTTTTAAATGGGTTGTATTTGTCCTCCATGATTTAGAGGCTGACTTGTGGGCCTAGCTAGTTGACGCGTACACAATCAGGAGATGATTGTACGTGGAGAGGATGATAGCAGGGACCCGCCAAGGTCATGGCAGTATGCAAGCAAGTGCCTCCTTATTTCAAGCCAATAAAAAATGGCTCCTCCTAGTGGATTTCTGACATCTGGGTCCCATGCCATTGCCAACGTAGTCAATAAACGAGAGAATTGCACAACGAGCGGCTGACACCAGGGACCCAGCAGCTCACCCAGTTATTTTTGTTCTAGGTTAATTTGATAAATGCCACTCCAAATCTGGTGTATCCGAGAAATGCCACTACAATTTCCAAACTTTGAAAATGCCATTTCATGCCATTTCTAGTGGCATTTTTCGAAGTCTGGAGTGGCGTTTTTCAATGTTTGCAAACTGCAGTGGCATTTTTCAAAGTTTGCAAAAATTGCAGTGGCATTTTTCAAAGTTTCGAAATTGCAGTGGCATTAGTATGAATCGCCATAATTGGAGTGGCATTTATCTAATTTGTTTTTGAGATGGAAGCAGGGTGTCAACTGGGCTGTGCGGGACACTCTGGCCTGTCTAGACAACCTTTTCTTTTATGTTTACCACAGACCAGCCCAGTAGTTTTTTTCTTTCTAAAAATGGCTAGCCCAGTTCTTTTGTGATTTGTCAAGTAAGTCGCTTTATCAGGCCTGTTGGGCTGCAAATCTTTCAAGACGAGGAGAGCTTCATTCGGCTGGCCGAGAAAATGGCCTATCAGTAATGAGAAATGGGCTGTACATTTTTAAAACACATCAAACCGGCAATTATTTTCAAATATCTTTTTTTCATTTTGAGATTTTAAATTGCATTGATTTTTATGCGTGGACAATTTATTGGATTTTATATTGATATACATTTATTTTTAAAATCAGTCTCAATGTGACTCGAAATTTTGGGATTAAAAATAGTTCAGACCGCACCGACATATGCAAAATTTCGTATAATTTTTTAACCGTGGCCACAATATGGGCTGTAATGCTAACATAAAGAATATGGGCTCCAAAAAAACCCGTAAGAATTAGCAAATGGGCTGTAAATTATTTGAAATAATGGCAGATGGGCTGTATACTGTTTTCCACAGATTTGAGGCTTTCCATAGATGGCCTGTATACTGTTGGATGTCCATCCAACGACCGTCGTGTTTCTTCAATCTCTGCTCTTCCTCCTCCAGCCGCTCAAACAAGCACCGGCGGGACTGTCTGCTCCCTCCTCCCCGCGGCCGGCTGTGCTGCCGCGCAGGCCTCACCGCCCCACCGTACTCCCATCGCTGGCCTAGCCATCCCTCTACTCACCCACACCTGTTGTTATTCTCCGGCGACGGCAGACGAACCAGTAAACCCTCGTACAGTCGTACTCCCCTCCGCGTGGGAAACAAAAACAACGGCCGAGTCTTCCCTGCCTCCGTGTCGTTCCCTTCCTAGGCCTCGCCGTCGTCCACCGCCCTGGTGCTCTCGGCGTGGCGTGGTCAGCGTGGTCAACGACGGACATGCATCTGAAGTGGACTATATGTGGAGAGGCTGACAGCTGGGTCCACGGCCGCACGCAAGGAAATGCCTCCTTATTACGCGCAAAATAATGATTTCCTCCACCTGACATCTGGGACCCACCGAAACGGCCTCTGTATTTCGCGAAAAAAATGTTACCGCCGCTGAAAGCTCGGACCCACCACCTATATCTTCGCACGCAAGGAAGTGCCTCCTTATTACGCACAAAAAAAATTAATACTCCCCCTGCTAGCTGGGACCCAGTATAGTGGGCCTACTAAGTTGATGGGGACGAAGGGCTTTGTCAACTTAGTCAATATGCACGATTCTAGCTCGACTGACCATACGATGTCCATCCAACGGCCGTAGTGCTTCTTCAACCTCTGGTCTTCTTGCTCCAGCCGCCCAAAGCAGCGTCGGTTGTGCCGCCTGCTCCTGCCTCCCGTGGCCGGCTATGCTACCGCGGAGGCCTCACCGCCCCCATACTACTCCCACCGCTGGCTAGGCCATCCCTCCACTCCACTCACCCACACCCATGTTATTCTGCGGCGACAGCAGCACAGCCGAACCAGTGAACCCTCGTACTCCTCTCCGTGTGGGCATCCACTGCCGCGTCTTCCCCGGCTCCACGTCGTCCCCTTCCTAGGCCTCGCCGTCGTCCACCGCAGTGGTGCTGTCGGCGCGGCGTGGTCAATGTGGTCAACGACCGAATTCCATCGGAAGAATACTGTACGTGGAGAGGCTGACAGCTGGGTCCATGGAAGCCGCAAGGAAGTGCCTCCTTATTACGCGGAAAATAATTATTCCTCCACCTCACAGCAGGGACCCACCGGACGCCCACCAGTATATCGCGAAAAAAACGTTTGCCCCTGACTGCTGGGACCCACCCGACGGGCCACCGTATTTCGCGAAAAAACGTTCCCCCGCTGTCAGCTCGGACCCACCAGAAGTGCCTCCTTATTACGCACAAAAAAATGAATACCCCTTGCTAGCTGGGACCCACCTTAGTGGCAGGCTGACTTGTGGGCCTACTAAGTTGACGGGGACTGGGGGCTTTGTCAACTTAGTAAATATGCACGATTCTAGCTCCAGTGACCGTACGATGTCCATCCAATGGCCGTAGTGCTTCTTCAACCTCTGGTCTTCTTGCTCCAGCTGCCCAAACCAGCGCCGGTCGTGCCTCGTGCTCCTGCCTCCCGGTGGCCGGTTGCGATGCGGCGGAGGCCTCACCGCCCCTACTACTCCCACCACTGGCCAGGCCATCCCTCTACTCACCCACACCCCTTGTTATTCTGCGGCGATGGCAGCCTCACACCATAGCGAACCAGTGAACCCTCGTACTCCTCTACGCGTGGTTATCCACTGCCGTGTCTTCCCCAGCTCCGCGTCGTCCCCTTCCTAGGCCTCGCCGTCGTCCACCGCCGTGGTGCTCTCGGCGCGGCGTGGTCAATGTTGTCAACGACCGACTTCCATCGGAAGAGTACTGTGCGTGGAGACGCTGACAGCTGGGTCCACGGCCACAGCAAGGAAGTGCTTCTTATTACGCGCAAAATAATTATTTCTCCACCTGACAGCAGGGACCCATCCGATGGGCCACCGTATTTCATGAAAAAATGTTTCCCCCCTGACTGCTGGGACCCACCAGCTACACCTTCGCACGCAAGGAAGTGCGTTCGGGCAAAAAAAAACGATTCGCCCCCTGACTGCTGGGACCCACTAGCTACATCTTCGCACGCAAGGAAGTGCCTGACAGTCGGGACCCACCTGGTCGAAGCGTACGTAGCGTTGTCATTCTGGTCGTGAATGTGTACGTACATATATACTGGTCGATGTAGAGGCGCGCACGTGTCGTAGTAGAGGCGCGCACGTAGCATGTACACGTACATACAGCAGCCAGGGTGCAAGAAAGAAAATTACGGCCACGTATGTGTACATACGGGCAGGGTCTCGAACGCCTACTCGCGCATACGTACGGCCAGGGCTCGTGTACATGGCTGGGTCAGAACGGAGAAACAGTGTCGTCGTCGTGTTCATGGGGAGGCAACGGAATGCGTCGTGTTCATTGCGAGGCAATGGAATGTGTCATGTTCATGGGGAGGCAACGGAATGCCTCGTGTTCATTGCGAGGGCTTGGATGGAATAGGTGATGGAAACGAGGCCTGGCGTACCGCAGAACGGAGGAAACGGCCTTGTGTTCGACCAGCCATGTTCAAAACGGGATCATGTTCATCGAGAGGGGTCTGGCGTACCGCAAAACGGAGGAAACGGACCTCCTACGGTCGAAACGGGGGTCCTGTTGATCGGGAGGGGTGTGGCGTACTACAAAACGGACGAAACAGACTTGTGTTGGAGCGCTATGGTCGAAACGGGGGTCCTGTTCATCGGGAGGGGTGTGGCGTACCGCAAAACGGGACTCCACGGGATACTGTTCATCTCCACCGTCGACCCCCTCAGCCTCCACGAGCTACTGTTCATCCACCGTCGACCTCCTCCAGCCTCCACCTGCGACTGTTCATCCAGCCTCCACCGCGCGCTACTCCACCGGCTACTGTTCAACCAGCCCTCTCCATGGGCTCCTGTTCAACCACCCCTCCACGGGCTACTGTTCATCCTGCCCTCCACCGTCTACTGTTCATCCTACCCTCCATGGGGTGGTCCTAATCATCCAGCCCTCCACGGGGTCCTGTTCATCCAGCCCCAACCGGCTCGATCGATCAGGGTCCTGTTCATCCAGAGGCAACACCACGGGGTCCTGTTCATCCACCCCCACCGAGAACTGTTCATCCAACCCCCCCCCTGCAACGCTCACTGTTCATCCAGAGGCAGCATCGATCGGCTTCAGTTAGCAGCAGTAGCGAAGGAATCGCTCGATCGGGTTCAGTTAACAGCCATCGATCAATCGCTCGGGTTCAGTAACGCGTAGCCTGCAGTGCAATCGCTCGGGTTCAGTTAGAGCCCAACGCCTCGCTCGGGTTCAGTTAGAGCCAACGCCTCCCACACACGCGCGTACGTGTACGAGAGAAACGCGCATTGCTCGGCCCCCGACCTCCCACCGTAACCGGGAACTCCCCGAAATTTTCCTCCCCCTCGCTTCTACCACGGTTTTTTCCGTCATGGACGGCCCAAAGAATGTCATGCAGTTGTGTCTCCGGCCCGCCCAGGATGAAAAGCCCATTTTCTATCATGATTTTTTGTCATCGAAGTAGGAGCCCACCACATCTATGATGATACCGGGTTTTGTCACAATTATCGTCATAGAAGTGTCATATGTATGACAGAAAAAAATTTCGTTCGGCCCAAAATGTCATGGATGTGTCTTTTTTTTGTAGTGTGGAACACCACAGCGTAATGGTGTGTCCGAACGTCCTAACCATACTTTATTAGATATGGTGCGATCTATGATGTCTCTTACCAATTTACCACTATCATTTTGGGGTTATGCTTTAGAGACGACTGCATTCACGTTAAATAGGGAACTGTCTAAATCCGCTGAGATGACACCATATGAATTGTGGTTTGGCAAGAAACCTAAGCTGTTGTTTCTTAAAGTTTGGGGCTGCGATGCTTATGTGAAAATGCTTCAACCTGATAAGCTCGAACCCAAATCGGAGAAATGCGTCTTCATAGGATACCCAAAGGAAACTATTGGGTACACATTCTATCACAGATCCTAAGGCAAGATATTTGTTGCTAAGAATGGATCCTTTCTAGAGAAGGAGTTTCTCTCAAAAGAAGTGAGTGGGAGGAAAGTAGAACTTGATGGGGTAATTGTACCTTATCCCGAATTGTAAAGTAGTTCATCACAGAAATCAGTTCCAGTGATGCCTACTCCAATTAGTGAGGAAGTTAATGATGATGATCATGAAACTTCAGATCAAGTTACTACCGAACCTCGTAGGTCAACTAGAGTACGTTCCACAGCATAGTGGTACGATAACCCTGTTCTGGAAGTCATGTTACTAGACAATGGCGAACCTACGAACTATGAGGAAGCGATGATGAGCCTAGATTCCGCAAAATGGCTTGAGGTCATGAAATCTGAGATGGGGTCCATGTATGAGAACAAAGTGTGGAATTTGGTTGACTTGCCCGATGATCAGCAAGCCATAGAGAATAAATGGATCTTCAAGAAGAAGACTGACGCTGACGGTAATGTTACTATCTACAAAGCTCGACTTGTTGCGAAAGGTTTTCGACAAGTTCAAGGAGTTGACTATACGATTAGACTTTCTAACCCGTAGTGATGCTTAAGTCTGTCCGAATCATGTTGGAATTGCCGCATTTTATGATTATGAAATTTTGCAAATGGATGTCAAAACCGCATTCCTTAATGGATTTCTTAAAGAAGAGTTGTATATGATGCAACCCGAAGGTTTTGTCGATCCTAAAGGTGCTAACAAAGTGTGCAAGCTCCAGCGATCCATTTATGGACTGGTGCAAGTATCTTGGAATTGGAATATACGTTTTGATAATGTGATCAAAGCATATGGTTTTATACAGACTTTTGTTGAAGCATGTATTTACAAGAAAGTGAGTGGGAGCTCTGTAGCATTTCTAATATTATATGTGGATGACATATTGCTGATTGGAAATAATACAAAATTTCTGGATAGCATAAAAGGATACTTGACTAAGAATTTTTCAATGAAAGACCTCGGTGAAGCTGCTTATATATTGGGCATCAAGATCTATAGGGATAGATCAAGATGCTTAATTGGACTTTCACAAAGGACATACCTTGATAAAGTTTTGAAGAAGTTCAAAATGGACCAGCCAAAGAAAGGGTTCTTGCCTGTGTTACAAGGTGTGAAGTGTTGAGTCAGACTCAATGCCCAACCACTGCAGAAGATAGAGAGAAAATGAAAGTCATTCCCTATGCTTCAGCCATAGGTTCTATCATGTATGCAATGCTGTGTACCAGACCTGATGTGTGCCTTGTTATAAGTTTAGCATGGAGGTACCAAAGTAATCCAGGAATGGATCACTCGACAGCGGTCAAAAACATCCTGAAATACCTAAAAAGGACTAAGGATATGTTTCTCGTTTATGGAGGTGACAAAGAGCTTGTCGTAAATGGTTACGTCGATGCAAGCTTTGACACTGATCCGGATGACTAAAAGTCACAAACCGGATACGTATTTATATTGAATGGTGGAGCTGTAAGTTCGTGCAGTTCCAAGGAGAGCGTCGTGGTGGAATCTATGTGTGAAGCGGAGTACATAGCTGCTTCAGAAGCAGCAAATGAAGGGGTCTAGATGAAGGAGTTCATATCCGATCTGGGTGTAAAACCTAGTGCATCGGGTCCAATGAAAATCTTTTGTGACAATACTTGAGCAATTGCCTTAGCGAAGGAATCTAGATTCCACAAGAGAACTAAACACATCAAGAGACGCTTCAACTCTGTCCGCGATCAAGTCAAGGAGGGAGACATGGAGATTTGCAAAATACATACGGATCTAAATGTTGTAGACCCGTTGACTAAGCCTCTTCCATGAGAAAAACATGATCACCACCAAGACTCCATGGGTGTTAGAATCATTACTATGTAATCGAGATTATTGTCTCTAGTGCAAGTGGGAGTCTGAAGGAAATATGCCCTAGAGGCAATAATAAAGTTGTTATTTATATTTCCTTATATCATGATAAATGTTTATTATTCATGCTAGAATTGTATTAACCGGAAACTTGATACATGTGTGAATACATAGACAAAACAAAGTGTCCCTAGTATGCCTCTACTTGACTAGCTCGTTAATCAAACATGGTTAAGTTTCCTGACCATAGACATGTGTTGTCATTTGATGAACGGGATCACATCATTAGAAGAATGATGTGATGGACAATACCCATCCATTAGCTTAGCATAATGATCGTTAAGTTTTATTGCTATTGCTTTCTTCATGACTTATACATATTCCTCTGACTATGAGATTATGCAAATCTCGAATATCGGAGGAACACCTTATGTGCTATCAAACGTCACAACATAACTGGGTGATTATAAAGATGCTCTACAGGTGTCTCCGAAGGTGTTTATTGGGTTGGCATAGATCAAGATTAGGATTTGTCACTCCGAGTATCGGAGAGGTATCTCTGGGCCCTCTCGATAATGCACATCACTATAAGCCTTGCAAGCAATATGACTAATGAGTTAGTTGCAGGATGATGCATTACGGAATGAGTAAAGAGACTTGCCGGTAACGAGATTGAACTAGGTATGATGATACCGACGATCGAATCTCGGGCAAGTAACATACTGATGACAAAGGGAATAACGTATGTTGTTATTGTGGTTTGACCGATAAAAGATCTTTGTATAATACGTAGGAACCAATATGAGCATCCAGGTTCCGATATTGGTTATTGACCTGAGATGTGTCTCGGTCATGTCTACATAGTTCTCGAACTCGTAGGGTCCGCATGCTTAACGTTCGATGACGATTTGTATTATGAGTTATGTGTTTTGGTGAACGAAGTTTGTTCGGAGTCCCGGATGAGATCACGCACATGACGAGGAGTCTCGAAATGGTCGAGAGGTAAAGATTGATATATTGGACGATGATATTCTGACACCGGAATGGTTTCGGAAATGTTCGGGTATATTTCAGAGTACCGAGGGGTTACCGGAACCCCCGGGGGAATTATTGGGCCTGCATGGGCCTTAGTGGAGAGAGAGGGGAGCCCGCGCCCCCCCCCATGGGAGTCTGAATTGGATAGGGTAGGGGCTGGCGCCCCCCTTTCCCTCTCCCTCTCCTTCTTTTTCCCCTCCGATGAGAAAGGAAAGGGGGGCGAATCCTACTAGGAGTGGAGTCCTAGTAGGACTCCCCCCATGGCGCGCCCCCTTGGTGGCCGGCATCCTCCTCCCCTCCTTTATATACCGGGGTATGGGGCACCCCATAGCACTTCAATTGTTCTCTTAGCCATGTGTGGTGCCCCCCCTCCATAGTTTACTCCTCCGGTCATAGCGTCGTAGTGCTTAGGCGAAGCTCTGCGCGGATCACATCACCATCATTGTCGCCACGCCTTCGTGCTGAAGGAACTCTCCCTCTACCCTCTACTGGATCAAGAGTTCGAGGGACGTCATTGAGATGAACGTGTGCTGAACTCGGAGGTGTCGTACGTTCGGTACTAGATCGGCTGGATCGTGAAGACTTTTGACTACATCAACCGCGTTAACCTAACGCTTCCGCTTTTGGTCTACGAGGGTACGTGGACACACTCTCCCCTTCTTGTTGTTATGCATCTCCTAGATAGATCTTGCGTGATCATAGGATTTTTTTTTGAAATTGCATGCTACATAACCCAACAGCTTGATCGGTCGGAGCTAGAAGTAGTTCGACTACATCAACCGTGTTGTTAAACGCTTCCGCTTTCGGTCTATGAGGGTATGTAGACACACTATCCCCCTCTCGTTTTTATGCATCTTCTAGATAGATCTTGCATGAGCGTACGAATTTTTTTGAAATTCCATGCTACGTTTCCCAACAGTGGCATCCGAGCCAGGTCTATGCGTAGATGATATGCATGAGTAGAACACAAAGAGTTGAGGGCGGTGATCGTCATACTGCTTAATTACCACCAATGTCTTATTTTGATTCGACGGTATTGTTGGATGAAGCGGCCCGGACCAACCTTACATGACCACGCTCATGAGACCGGTTCCACCGACAGACATGTAACTAGTTTTGCATAAAGGTAGCTGGCGGGTGTCTGTTTCTCCTACTTTAGTTGTATCGAATTTACTGCGGCTAGTCCTTGTTGAAGGTTAAAACAACAAACTTGATAAACCATCGTTGTGGTTTTGATGCGTACGTAAGAATGGTTCTTGCTAGAAGCCCGTAGTAGCCACGTAAAACTTGCAACAACAAAGTACAGGACGTCTAACTTGTTTTTGCAGGGCATGTTGTGATGTGATATGGTCAATACATGATGTGATATACGTTATTGTATGAGATGATCATGTTTTGTGAAAATTATCGGCAACCGACAGGAGCCTTGTGGTTGTCTCTTTATTGTATGAAATGCAAACGGTTTTGGGCCTTGTGGCAAAGAAGGTTGGGGGCTGGGGTATGAGATACCTTCCCAACCGGCAGGAGTCGTATAGAGATATGATTAGCAAGGAGCTGCTTACCGGATAGGCATGTTGTCTAGCAGTGATGCTGAAGCTCACTAGTCGCATGTGCTAGTCGGATCCTGAATCACTAAGAGTTTGCAGAGGGATGCCTACTTCAGTGGGAGTATTTATTTTTAAGGCTTGAATTACTCTACATAAACACATTGCTTAGTGATTACATATTCTTTGTTGTAGATCAATGGCACCGCCTGCTCAACCCAACTTTGCATTGAAATCAATTCTGGAAAAGGATAAACTTAATGGAACAAACTTTACCACCTGGTATAGAAATCTGAGAATTGTTCTCAAGCATGATAAAAAGGAACATGTTCTAGAGGATCCACTTCCAGAGGAACCTGCTGATAATGCTAATACCACAACTAAGAATGCCTACCAGAAACTCGTTGATGAATCAACGGAGATCAGTTGTCTGATGTTGGCTTGTATGGAGTCTGATTTGCAACAGCATTTCAAAAATGTTGAGGCTTATGATATGATCGAAAGTCTCAAGAGCATGTTTCAGACACAGGCTAGGACCGAAAGGTTCAACGTCTGGCGATCCTTGATGGATTGCAAGCTGAAGGAAGGTGATCCACTGGGCCCACATGTGATCAAGATGATTGAATATGTGCAAGCTTTGGATCATTTGGGCTTCCCGCTCTTGGATGAGCTGGCTACTGATGCAGTTCTGCGTTCTCTTCCGCCCATCTATGGGACGTTCATCTTGAACTATCATATGCATGGCATGGATAAGAAGCTCACTGAATTACATGGGATGCTCAAAGTGGAAGAGCAGGATATTAAGAAAGGCACGCATCAAGTGTTGATGGTGCAGAAATCGGCTAAGTTCAAGAAGAGTTGGTCTAAGAAAAAGGCTAAGGCAAAGGGCACGGAGACGGTAACCTCCACCTCTGCGCCGAAGTCTGGACCAGACTCGAAGACCATTTGCTATCATTGCAAGGAGACCGGTCACTGGAAGAGGAACTGTAGCAAGTGGCTTGCAGAGCATGTCAATAAGGACGGAAATGCTTCTTCAGGCAAAGGTAAACTTGTTGCATATGTTATAGACATTTACCTTGCTGACATACCTAGCAGCTCTTGGGTATTTGATACCGGATCGGTTGTTCATATTTGCAACTCGATGCAGGGGCTGGTAAGAACTAGGCGTGTGGCACAAGGGGAGATTGACATCAGGGTCGGCAACAAAGCAAGAGTTATTGCGTTGGAGGTCGGCACAATGCAGCTCCAGCTTCCTTCTGGATTTATTTTGGAATTGGATAATTGTTATTACATTCCTGCACTTAGTCAGAACATTATTTCTGCCTCATGCTTAATGAGTCAGGGTTATGAGTTCTATTTAAAGGACAATGGTTGTTCGTTTTATTTGAAAAGTATGTTCCACGGCTATGCACCCATTGTTGATGGGCTATTTATATTGAATCTAGAACAAGAACCGGTCTATAACGTGAATGTCAAGAGGCACAAGCCTAATGAGATAAATCACACATACTTCTGGCATTGCCGGCATGGACACATTAGTCTGAAACGCATGAAGAACCTCCATGATAATGGGCTCCTAACTTCGTCCAACTTTGAGTCGTTCGAGACATGCGAATCATGCTTGCTAGGCAAAATGACTAAGTCTACGTTCGCAAAGAATTGCGAGAGGGCGTCTGAGCTATTGGAACTTATACATAGTGATGTGTGTGGTCCAATGAGCACAACTGCTAGAGGTGGCTATCAGTACTTTGTGACTTTTACGGACGACTTGAGTAGATATGGATATATCTATTTGATGAGGCACAAGTCGGAAACTTTTGAAAAGTTCAAAGAGTTTCAAAACGAGGTTGAGAATCAGCTCGGCAAGACTATAAAACTTCTACGATCAGATCGTGGAGGTGAGTACATGAGCCAGGAGTTTGATGATCATCTGAAAAGCCGAGGTATAGCACCTCAGCTCACACCCCAGGTATGCCACAGAGAAACGGCGTGTCAGAATGGAGGAATAGGACCTTGTTGGACATGGTCCGGTCAATGATGAGCAAATCGGATTTACCCTTGCCATTCTGGGGATACACTCTAGAAACTGCAGCTTTCACACTTAACAGGGTACCATCAATATCCGTAGATAAGACACCACATGAGATGTGGACCGGGAAGAGTCCCAGTTTGTCTCTTCTAAAGATTTGGGGTTGTGAAGCATTTGTCAAGCGACTTATGTCAGACAAGCTTACACCCAAGTCGGATAAATGCATATTCATGGGATATCCGAGGGAAACCTTGGGATATAGCTTCTACAACCGGGAAGAGAACAAAGTGTTTGTTGCTCGGAACATGGTTTTCCTTGAGAAAGAGTTTCTCAGTCGGGAGGCCAGTGGGAGGACAGTCCGACTCAAAGAAATTCGAGTACCACTCGGGGACGGCTCGGCGAGTGATGAGATCAACCGGAGTCAGTCAGGGAACCCGTAGTGGAAGCGGCACCGGAACCACAGAGGTCGGAAAGATTACACAGAGTGCATGATGTATTGTTGCTAGAAAGTGACAAGCCAGCCACGTATGCGGAAGCGATGATGAGCCCGGATTCTGAGGCATGGCTGGAGGCCATGAGATCCGAGTTAAATTCCATGGATGAAAATCAAGTCTGGGACTTGGTAGATCTGCCGCCTGGTGTAAAGGCCATTGGCTGCAAATGGGTCTTTAAGAAGAAAGCCGATGTGGATGGAAATGTTCAGATCCACAAAGCTTGGCTTGTCGCTAAAGGATATGGACAAGTTCAAGGAATTGACTACGACGAGACTTACTCGCCAGTAGCGAAGATGAAGTCGGTGAGGATCGTACTAGCTATAGCTGCATATTTCGATTACGAGATATGGTAGATGGATGTCAAAACGGCTTTCCTTCACGGAAATTTAACCGAGGACGTGTATATGATACATCTTGAGGGTTTTGTCGATTCGACTAGCACTAGTAAAGTATGCAGGCTCAAGAGATCCATTTATGGGTTGAGGCAAGCATCTCGGAGTTGGAACATTCATTTTGATGAGGTCGCCACTGGTCTCAGTTTTATCAAAAGTGATGAGGATGCTTGTTTATACAAGCAGTTAAGTGGGAGCTCGATTGTGTTTTTTGATCTTGTATGTGGATGACATACTACTGATCGGAAATGATGTTTCGATGCTCAACTCAGTCAAGGAATCATTATATGGCAAGTTTTCAATGAAGGACCTTGGTGAGGCAGTTTACATTTTAGGCATCAAGATTTATAGAGATAGATCGAGGAGGCTGCTCGGCTTGAGCCAAAGCACGTACATAGATAAAGTGTTGAAGCGGTTCAACATGAGTGAGGCCAAGAAAGGGTTCTTGCCTGTCTCACATGGTATAAGGCTAAGCGAGACTCAGAGTCCTTCGACATCTGATGAGCAAAGAAGGATGAGTCAGATTTCATATGCCTCGGCAATTGGATCCATCATGGATGCCATGATATGTACACGGCCTGATGTTGCTTTTGCAATAAGCCTGACAAGTAGATACTAGGCCAACCCAGGTGAGAGTCACTGGGCAGCGGTAAAGACTATTTTGAAGTACCTGAAAAGGACCAAAGAGATGTTCCTAGTTTATGGAGGTGATTGTCGATCATAGTCCGGATTTGTGTATGTCATGAATGGAGGAGCAGTGAGCTAGATGAGTTCCAAGCAAGATACGGTGGCCGATTGTACCACAGAAGTCGAATACATTGCGGCTTGTGAAGCTGCAAAGGAAGGTGTTTGGATCCATAACTTTCTCGATGATCTTGGTATTTTCCCAGCCTCGGTAAAACCGTTGGACCTTTATTGAGATAATTCTGGTGCCATCGCACAAGCTAAGGAGCCGAGGGATCACCACAAGACCAGACACATAGATCGGAAATATCACCTGATACGGAAGATCGTAAAGAATGGTGATGTTAGGTTATGCAAAATTCACACGGATGCAAATGTTGCAGATCCATTGACTAAGCCACTTCCACAATCCAAGCATGAGGGGCACGTTAGAGCTATGGGCATTTGATGTCTATTTGATTGACTCTAGTGCAAGTGGGAGACTGTTGGAGATATGCCCTAGAGGCAATCATGTATGATGATATTTCCTATGTGTTTATGAATAAAGATAGTCCTTGGACATTATCAATGATGTGTATCAGAGTACGTGACTTGTTTGTGGGACTATGCATTGTATGATGAACATCCTAAAAGGTCCCTAGTCGAAAGGGTTGTGTGGACGCGCATCCGACTAGACTAGCATATGACACGGTCGATGGCTTGGTCTCACTAGCCATGGAGCATTAGATGCTAACCGGATAATATGGACTCGGACGGATTTGGTCGGATTCGACGTAGTCGGGTCCGAGTTGAGATAAGGTCCGAGTCGGACAGACCCAACTATGAGACGCAGCGATATGTCATATGTGAGTTATCTGTCCTAAGACTTGAGCTGGCGCATGTACTCGGGATGGTGACGGACTTTCTTTGGGACAACCAAACGCTACTCCGTGACTGGGTAGTTACAAAGGTAGGTTTCGGTCTTGTCCAGACCCATGCTGCAAGACATGGTCGAGCAAGATGGGATTTGCCCTTCCGATCAGGAGAGATATACTCTGGGCTCCTCGTATGATCTGACCAAGATAAGCATGGCCATGCGATTAGGATTATGAGATAATCCAGTTTGTGGTCGACATCACTGGAATGAGAAAGAGGTCGGGCTACCACAAGGATGACAGACTCGCCTTGAGCCCGACAACACATATCGTGTGGCAAAAGGAATGGAAGTATGATGTACGGGTTCGCCTAACCAGCTTCATCGGACACTTGGAGTCGGCACGCTTTGCTAGAGGCCGCTACCGACCAGCTGAGTCAGATGTGATATGACTCGCGACCAAGTAAACGAGAACCTAAGGGGTCGCGCGCTTAAGGGAAGGAACCTATGAGGCCTGGTCTGACTCCATGAGTTAGAAGTGATCCTACTCGGACTCGGATCCAGGCTGAACAGATTTTGGGCTTTAGGGTCTGTGCGAGGCCCAAGTATTGAGCCCGCAACGGACACCTATATAAAGTGGAGGTGCGGCACACTCATGAGATTGATCTCTTCGGCGCGGTCACTAGGGTTCGCATGTGTTGCAAATAGCCACCTCCACTCGACCGCAGACTGTGTGATCGGACCTAGCAGTGCGCCACACGGTGTTCCTCTCGCACGCACGGATACCGATAGAGGCGGTGCACTTGCGCCGCTCCGGCGAACCTGTACGTGGGAACCGATGACCGGCTGCGCGAGGGAGATTGGACGAGGAGGAGACGCGTTGCCCCAACTGTTCTTCCACTACACGACACTGCGCGTCTAGTGGTAACGATCTGTAATCCATCTCCCGTAGCATGTCCTTGGTTGTTCTGTGCGCAGAAATTTTTTAATTTGTAGTCGACGCACCCTACCATAGAACCCAACACAGACATGGCCTCGGAACACTGGAGACCCAAAGGTCGAACGTGAATTATCGGTGTCAAAACCGGCGGATCTCGGGTAGGGGGTCCCGAACTGTGCGTCTAGGCCGGATGGTAACAGGAGGCAGGGGACACGATGTTTTACCCAGGTTCGGGCCCTCTTGATGGAGGTAAAACCCTACGTCCTGCTTGATTAATATTGATGATATGGGTAGTACAAGAGTAGATCTACCACGAGATCAGAGAGGCTAAACCCTAGAAGCTAGCCTATGGTATGATTGTATGTTATGGTTGTTGTTGTCCTACGGACTAAAACCCTTCGGTTTATATAGACACCCGAGAGGGTTAGGGTTACACAAGGTCGGTTACAAAGGAGGAGATATCCATATCCGTATTGCCTAGCTTGCCTTCCACGCCAAGTAGAATCCCATCCGGACACGAGACGAAGTCTTCAATCTTGCATCTTCATAGTCTAACAGTCCGGCCAATGGAGATAATCCGGCTGTCCGGAGACCCCCTAATCTAGGACTCCCTTAGTAGCCCCTGAACCAGGCTTCAATGACGATGAGTCTGGCGCGCAGTATTGTCTTCGGCATTGCAAGGCGGGTTCCTTCTCCGAATACACCGCAGAACAATTTGAATACGAGGATAGTGTCCGACCCTGCAAAATAAGTTCCACATTCCACCATAGAGAGAATAATATTTTCACAGATCTAATTTGCTGGCTTGTTTTGGCAGCATGATGTTATGTCACGGCCCGGTGATTATTTGAACTGTTTCTTTTAACCAGGCCCGCACATAACGCGAGGAAGTCATTCGACACGTCTTGTCAAAGCAGAGATCGTGTCCCCTTATTACGGGATTCTCATCAATACGGGCGTGGGTAACCCAACCGCGCCATCAATTGCGGCGCTTGGGGGATAAGCGAGTTTTACCAGGCAAGTGGGGACGCTTAGTTTCGTCCGCCATATAAAGGGATAAGGATTCACCTTTCTATCCATGCCTTCTTCCTCCCTTACCCATCCGTTTTCGCACACTCGAGCTCTAGCGCCCAAGTCCGCACTTCACACCTCGACCTTCTCCAATCATGTCCGGAGCGGGAGGCAAGTGGATGGTATTCTCCGTCACGGAGGGAGACATCAAGAAACTGAGGAGAGCCGGATACCTGCCCGACGACATCGCGCACCGGCTCCCAGATGAGGGGCAGCTCATCCCCACCCCCAGGCCCCATGAGAGGGTGGTTTTCCTCACCCATTTCCTCCGCGGACTGGGATTCCCTCTCCATCCCTTCGTCCGGGGGCTCATGTTTTATTACGACCTGGATTTCCACGATCTGGCCCCGAACTTCATCCTCAACATCTCGGCGTTTATCGTCGTGTGCGAGGCCTTCCTCCGCATCAGGCCCCACTTCAGCTTATGGCTGAAGACCTTCAATGTCAAGCCGAAGGTGGTGGGTGGCCGCCAGGCGGAGTGCGGAGGCGCCATGGTGGGAAAGATGCCCAACATAACATGGCTCGAGGGCTCCTTTGTGGAAACCATAAAGGGGTGGCAATCGGGGTGGTTCTATATCACCGAGCCGCGCGACCCCGCATGGGTAGCGGCCCCCGAGTTCTGATCCGGGATCCCCATGCGGCCCACCTCCTGGAAAGAGAAGGGTCTGTCTTGGGGTAGTTCAAAAGAGCTGACCGGACTCCAAACATGTATTCAAAACATGGTGGACAAGAAGCTCAAGCTTGTCAACATAGTCCAGGTTATGCTCATCCGCCGGATACTCCTGTGCCAACAACGGGAGTTCACATTGTGGGAGTTCAATCCGGCGCAGCACCGAACTCTGAACAGGCTCTTTGACATGACTCGTGAAGACGCCTGGAGGGTGCTGTTCAAAAGTGCTGAGGTCCCTCCCCCTATTACTGAGGATCGCGGATTCATTGCGAAGCGCCAAGCCAGTGGGGGAAGCTGCTTTACCTTTCATAGGATACTTATTTTTTATATAGATTGACTCTATGCGGGATCTAAACTCCCGTACCTTTGACATGACTGGCAGAAGATGGCCGGACAGATCAACTGTCCGGCTCCTTTGCCAGAAGGCCCCGCAGACGCTCTTCTGGCGAAGATGTTGACTCTGGCCCCTTATGAGGTGCCGGAGAAGAACAAGAAGGCCAAGGGAACCCAAAAGAGTTCCCGACACCAGGCGTCGTCGGACTCACCGTCTGATGACTCTGCGGCGCACTCTTCCCCTGAAAATGAGGAAGAGGAAGAAGAAGATGCTCCCCCACCGACTGGGGGCGACAAGAAAAGGAAGGCCGCCCCAACCGGGGAGGCCAGAGGGTCCAAGAAGGGAAGGACTCTCCTTCCGGACAGTTCCACCGCCGTCGATGAAGGCAAAGGCGAGTGGTTGCCTAGGGTCAAGCCCCCGGGGAGATTGTAAGTATTCGGATACCAAGGTAACTCCTAGGATTCCTTTGTCGCACTGCTTTCCCTAACGCCGAACGCAATTATGCAGGACGCCACGAGCCAGTATCGATGTATCATCCGACGGCTCCTTGGGCTTGTCGGACATGGATAGCGATCCAGTCCCGAACGCCACCTCCCCTCATCCTGCCGATGACGCCGAGGTGTTGTCTCAAGAGGCACCGGATCGAGGGGAGACAGTCCTGGAGGCGCCTCAAGGCGACCTTCGGGACTGTGGGAGCCGTGGGGATGGGGCCCCCGAGAGCTCTGAGTTTGGCCCTCAGCCGAACACCGTGCCGGACCCTCCAGCGGTTCTGGGCTTGGGCAGGCGGTCTCCTTTTAAGAGGGGAAAGACGCCTGTGCCGGTGACCTCTATCCATCCAGAGGCATCGGACAATCTGTTGGAAGCGCTTCGCAGCGCTTCCATCGACGAGGAGCACCGCACTATCATGAGTGCGGTGATCCAGAAGGTTCAGTCCACCAAGAGCGGATTGACTGAAGCCTGTGCCAGCCTTCTAACAGGCTTTGAGGTAAGTGTTTTAAAACGTAGTAGAAATATTACCGCATAGACAGTAGCCCCTGATGCTTTGTTCGGTGTTCACAAAGAAAAGCCGAATAGAGGATCAAATAATATCGCAGGAGTCTAATATAAGTATGTCAATATGCATATGCAGGCTTCGCTGCTGGCGTCTGCCGCACTAACTGCGGAGGTCGCCGTACTGAAGCAGGACCTCGAGGGGTCCAAGAAAGAGCTCGGCCTTGCCAAGAGGCAGCTCGAGGAGAACAAGGGTAAGTAACACCCCGTCTATAGATATGTATATATAAAAAAGGACGTGATTGCAACATGACAGGATCATTGTATGTTTGCCAGGGGCCACGACCGAGGTGGCGACCCTGAAGCAAGCGCTGGCCAAGGCCGAAGATACATCGGCCAAGGAGCACACTGAGTGAGAGAAGCATGAGGCTCGGGTGGGCGAGGTGCAGCAAGAGCTCCAGGCTCTTGTGGCGAAGCACGAGGCGTTGGAGCTTGACTCCAAGACGCGGGAGTCTGAGCTTGCTGCGGCCCTCGATAGTGTAAAAAGTGCCAAGGCCGAGGCCCAAAAGGCCCTCCAAGAGATCGACGCGATGAATTAGATAGCGGCGGGTAAGGCTTTCTATATGCAAAGCAAGCATGTAAAAGTAAATTACCGATTACTTACCCGGATCCAGAGCTCTTCAGGAGCATTCATAGATTTGCCCCGCAGTGTGTCCGATGCCGCACAATTTTACCAGGCCGAGGACGGAAGCTTGACGGAGAAGCTGTTCTGGTCTCAGTATGCTGAGGCCGAACATCCGATGCCAATGAGCGACCAGCTGAAGCAGATGGTCGAGCTACATAAGGCGGCCGATCAGGCCATGAAGAGCTTTTTAGTCCGGTTGTGGCCTGGCGACGCCCTTCCGAACAGCTTCTTTGGCCCGGTGAGGCGGCTCGTGGATGCCTGCCCACGGCTGGAGGTCGTCAAGCGATCTGTCTGCATTGAAGGTGAACGTCGGGCTTTCACCCGTGTGAAATTGCAGTGGGTCAAGCTAGACGCCGTGAAGATGATCAAGGAGGGGCCGCCAGAGGGCAAGGAGCACTGCCACCCCGAGATGTACTACGAGGGTGTTTTGCCGGGCGCCCGTCTCATCGCGGACGAGTGTTCGAAAGATGTAATATTTGAATGAGACTTGCTCGTTTTATCCTGTATGTATGAAAACTTGTTTCATGTGCGCTATGCAACGCTTGTTGGAATTTAAAATATTACCTTCTGTTTGGCTGTTTATCCAATCTGAGAGATGGCTAGTCCTCGGCTTCTGCCCCCATGCCACGAGTGTTGGGGTGTTCGGGATAAATCTGAGCACTCTTGTTCCCATGTTTGGGTCCTTCGAGGGAGATGCTCAGCACAACAAACAAGGCAACCGGACTAATAATGCTTTATCACTCTCACTTAGCCATAGAATTCTATAATTTTAAATTTCAGCGAAGCCCCTAGTATTCGGAAGGCCGAATTCGGGGCGCGATACACGCCTGTAAGCCGGACAGGGCCGGCCCCTCGCCCTAAGCGGCATAAGTCTTTAGGGACTCGAAAAACCTTGCCGAACAGCGACCAGTCTCTCGCCTTATCATGACAGTCAGTTTTAGCTTTCTCTACTGAGGTGCTCAGCCCGGCAGAACCGGGGCACAATCGAAGTAGTTCTCCTAGCGCTACCTTAGCCGATAGAGCGGAACGTAAGGTACCAAAACATAGGAGCCGGGCAAACCCAACATTTGACCAAAGACATGATTCGGAGCTGATGCATATAATGCTATAAGTTCGGGGTGCCGCACTTGTGAAAGTGTTCGGACTTTTCACACCGCATTGTGGGGTACGTAAGCCCCAGGGTATTGGCCGTACCAGAGTGTACGGTTGCAAGGCATCATTAATGAACACATAGATATATATATATAACAAGAATGCAATAATAGTCGTAATGTCATGCATTGTTTATTGAAAAATTGCGTTAAAGCAGAGTGATACAGATAGTGCGATAAGCAAAGAGTAGGACAATCTCCCTTCCAAGGGCAAGCTAAGGAATGATATGAAATCGAATATTTCGCTCGTTACTGTAATCAACCTGGGAATTCCGTGGTATAATGTAGCTGTCTGCCTCCTTGGTTGCTGCATCATGTGTTCGGCAATAGTGCTACCGGACAGTGTTTCCAGAGATTAAGGTCCTGAAAGAAAAAAGAAAAATAACCAAACGGGAAGCCCCTAGTGCGGTTTAGGCCGCGTTTTGGGGCGTGCCGCAGTTGTGCCCCCCTCTCCACCTATGCCCATGGTATTTTTAATGCGTAATTATGTACGCGCAGCACGGATATCACCGTTGGGCTGGGATTGGGGTGGCCGCCTTATTGCTACGCGAGCTCAGATCACGCCAGGCGGTCTATTTGCCGATTGCCCCGAGCGCGCTTGAAGGTGTCTAGGCTTTGAAACGCCGAACTGGTTGATTGCCTTGAGAGGCTGCTTTGCGCTTCTGCTGCAAGGGCCGCAGTGTGCTCCTCTGTTCGGAGAGAGCGATCTGTGTTTCCATTGACTGTAATAACTCCGCGAGGTCCTGGCATCTTGAGCTTGAGGTATGCATAATGTGGTACCGCATTGAATCTAGCAAATGCGGTTCTCCCGAGCAGCGCCTGATAACCACTGCGAAACGGGACTATATCGAAGATTAACTCTTCACTTCGGAAGTTATCCGGGGATCCGAAGACCACTTCTAGTGTAATTGAGCCTGTGCAATGGGCCTCTACGCCTGGAATGACGCCCTTAAAGGTCGTTTTTGTGGGTTTGATCCTTGAGGGGTCTATACCCATTTTGCGCACTGTGTCCTGATGAAGCAGGTTCAGGCTGCTGCCGCCGTCCATAAGGACTCGAGTGAGGTGAAATCCGTCGATGATTGGGTCTAGGACCAGTGCGGCAAATCCGCCATGACGGATACTAGTGGGGTGGTCCCTGCGATCGAAGGTGATTGGACAGGAGGACCAAGGGTTGAACTATGGGGCGACTGGCTCCAACGCGTATATGTCCCTGAGCACACGCTTCCGCTCCCTCTTGGGGATGTGGGTTGCGTATATCATGTTCACCGTCCGCACTTGCGGGGGTAACCTCTTCTGTCCTCTAGTGTGCGGCTGCCGGGGCTCTTCCTCGTCATCGCTATGCGGCCCCTTGTCCTTGTTTTCGGCAATTAACTTGCCGGCCTGCTTGAACACCCAACAATCCCTGTTGGTGTGATTGGCTGGCTTTTCTGGGGTGCCCTGTATTTGACACGAGCGATCGAGTATACGGTCCAAGATGGACGGACCCGGGGTACTTTGTTTGAATGGCTTTTTCCGCTGACCAGGTTTAGAGCCTTTGAATCCGGCACTGACTGCCGTATCCTTAGTATTTTCGCTGTTAATGCAGCACTTATGCTTGTTGCGACGTGACCTGCTATTGCCGTCCTTGGTATCTGAGGTGCCATGGTTCTTTGATATGTTATTACTGTGAGCCAGCCAGCTGTCTTCTCCCGCACAAAAGCGGGTCATGAGCGTCGTGAGAGCTGCCATAGATTTCGGCTTTTCTTGACCAAAGTGCCGGGCTAGCCACTCGTCTCGGATGTTGTGCTTGAAAGCCGCTAATGCCTCCGCATCCGGACAATCGATGATTTGATTTTTCTTTGTAAGGAACCGAGTCCAGAATTGCCTGGCCGATTCTTCTGGCTGCTGAATTATGTGGCTTAAATCATCGGCATCTGGTGGCCGCACATAAGTGCCCTGAAAGTTGTCGAGGAATGCGGCTTCCAGATCTTCCCAACAGCTAATGGAGTCCACTGGCAAGCTGTTAAGCCAATGCCGCGCTGGTCCATTGAGCTTTAGTGGGAGGTATTTGATGGCGTGTAAGTCATCGCCGCGGGCCATGTGGATGTGGAGGAGGAAATCCTCAATCCATACTGCGGGATCTGTTGTGCCGTCGTATGATTCAATATTTACAGGTTTGAAACCTTCTAGGAATTGATGTTCCATTACTTCATCTGTGAAGCATAAGGGGTGTGCGGCACCTCTGTATTGGGCTATATCGCGACGCAGCTCGAATGGGTCTTGCTCGCTGTGTTCGGCCCGGCCGGATTTGCTTTTACTGTATCCAGCGTGACGTTTATCGTCTCGCATAGTGGTGTGCCCTCGTGATCCGTAGATCGATCTTGAATGCTTTGCCTTGTCCTCCAATATGTCTCGCAGGTCTGGCGCATCTCCCCATGCCTTTTTATTTGAATGGCATTGGGGTGGAGGCTGAGCTTTTGGCTGGAATGCCTCTCTATCGCGGCCACGAGGTGGCCGATTAGCCGTATCATATGCTTCTTCCTCCAGTCGGGGTAGTAGCCTACGCCTTGGGTAACTCTTGGAGGGGCGCTCAAGTTTATATTCCTCGGCCGCGAGGACATCAGTCCATTTGTCAGCTAGCAGATCTTGATCAGCTTGAAGCTGTTGCTGCTTTTTCTTCAGGCTATTTGCCGTGGCCATAAGCCGGCGCTTGAAGCGCTCTTGTTCGAGGGGATCCTCTGGTACGGTGAATTCATCGTCGCCGAGGCTTGCCTCGTCTTCGTAGGGGGGCATGTGATCATCCTCCTCCTCTCCGTCTGCCGCTCTCTCAGGAGAGCTGGCTCCTTCATCCTCCTACTCTAAATCTTGCTGGAGGGGATTGTTGTTGTCTTCTGCACTATCCGGAGTGTTATTATCTCCTGTGCCGATATCACCACTTTTGCTTTGGCGGGACTTAGAGC
This sequence comes from Triticum urartu, assembly GCF_056163025.1. NCBI lineage: Eukaryota > Viridiplantae > Streptophyta > Magnoliopsida > Poales > Poaceae > Triticum > Triticum urartu. The sequence goes on along the minus strand of NC_141878.1, from coordinate 447,870,602 downwards.
GGCGCCGCTGACGTCGGCGCTTGGGTTGCTTCTTGGAGGGGTCATCCTCCGCTATCTCACCGCCATTGCCTTCGTTGGGTGTATCCACCATGTATATGTCATATGACGAGGTGGCTTTCCAGTGCCCTATAGGTGCTGATTCATGTTCGTCTCCTACATCGTAGTCCATACCGTCGATGTCTTCGGAGTCGAAGTCGAGCATGTCGGTTAAATCATCGACAGTGGCTACGAAGTGGGTGGTGGGTGGGCGTCGAATTTCTTCGTCGTCCGCATCCCAATCCCGTTGGCCATAATCCGGCCAGGGCTCTCCTGACAAAGGGAGAGACCTTAGTGAATTCAGAATGTCGCCGAAGGGCGAGTGCTGAAAGATATCTGCAGCGTGAATTCCATGATCGGCGCCTAATCGGATTTGATTGGCAGGGGCGCGGATGGTTCGGAGTTTGGAAAAGAGTCCGGCACCTTGGAGTCATGGGCTGCGCAAAGGATTATGCAAGTGTTTGGCTTGATCGCCGTTGAGACTGCAGCCCCTGAGGCGGTGTCTAACCACCCGTCCTCAATTGGCGATGTTGGCTCCGAGCTAAGGGTCGGAGCTGAGGCGGGCGTGGCCTCTGGGGTACTGTTCGGCGGCAGAGCTAGGTCATACCCATCGCGACAGTGTGGCGCGCCCGGCTGTGGCTCGAATCCGTCGAAGATCAAGTCTCCGCGAATGTCGGCCGTGTAGTTCAAACTTCCAAATCTGACCTGATGGCCAGGGGCGTAGCTTTCAATCTGCTCCAGATGGCCAAGCGAATTAGCTCGCAGTGCAAAGCCGCCGAATACGAAGATCTGTCCGGGGAGAAAAGTCTCACCCTGGACCGCATCGCTATCGATGATAGTAGGAGCCATCAAGCCTAACGGCAACAACATAGAGGAACTCTCAATGAAAGCACCAATGTCGGTGTCAAAACTGGCGGATCTCGGGTAGGGGGTCCCGAACTGTGCGTCTAGGCCGGATGGTAACAGGAGGCAGGGGACACGATGTTTTACCCAGGTTCGGGCCCTCTTGATGGAGGTAAAACCCTATGTCCTGCTTGATTAATATTGATGATATGGGTAGTACAAGAGTAGATCTACCACGAGATCAGAGAGGCTAAACCCTAGAAGCTAGCCTATGGTATGATTGTATGTTATGGTTGTTGTTGTCCTATGGACTAAAACCCTTCGGTTTATATAGACACCGGAGAGAGTTAGGGTTACACAAGGTCGGTTACAAAGGAGGAGATATCCATATCCGTATTGCCTAGCTTGCCTTCCACGCCAAGTAGAGTCCCATCCGTACACGAGACGAAGTCTTCAATCTTGCATCTTCATAGTCTAACAGTCCGGTCAATGGAGATAGTCCGGCTGTCCGGAGACCCCCTAATCCAGGACTCCCTCATGAATCATATAGTAGGTATGACCAACATAGAGATGTTCGCCATTGATGACTACTCCATCTCACGTGATGATTGGACGGGGTTTAGTTGATTTGGATCACGTATCATTTAGATGACTTGAGGGATGTCTATCTAAGTGGGAGTTCTTAAGTAATTTGATTTATTGAACTTAATTTATTATGAACTTAGTCCTGATAGTATTTGCAAATTATGTTGTAGATCAATAGCTCGCAATATAGCTCCTCGTTTATTTTTTTGATATGTTCCTAGAGAAAAATAAGTTGAAAGATGATGGTAGCAATGATGCGTACTGGGTCCGTGATCTGAGGATTATCCTCATTGTTGCTCAGAAGAATTATGTCCTTGATGCACCGCTAGGTGACAGACCTACTGCAGGAGCAGATGCAGACGTTATGAATGTTTGACAAGCTCGGTATGATGACTACTTGATAGCTTAGTGTGCCATGCTTTACGGCTTAGAACCGGGACTTCAAAAAGGTTTTGAACGCCGTAGAGATATGAGATGTTCCAAGAGCTGAAATTGGTATTTTAGACTCATGCCCGTGTCGAGAGGTATGAGACCTTTGACAAGTACTTTGCCTACAAGATGGAGGAGAATAGCTCAACTAGTGAGCATGTGCTCAGAATGTCTGGGTACTACAATCACTTGAATCAAGTGGGAGTTAATCTTCCAGATAAGATAGTGATTGACAGAGTTCTCTAGTCACTATCACCAAGTCACTAGAACTTCGTGATGAACTATAATATGCATGGGATGACGAAAACGATTCTCGAGCTCTTCGCATGCTGAAATCGACGAAGGTAGAAATCAAGAAAGAGCATCAAATGTTGATGGTTAACAAGACCAGTAGTTTCAAGAGAAAGGGCAAAGGGAAAGAAAGGGAATTTCAAGAAGAATGGCAAGCAAGTTGCCACTCCCGTGAAGAAGCCGAAAGCTGGACCTAAGCCTGAAACTGAATGCTTCTACTCCAAAGGGAATGGTCACTAGAAGTGGAACTGCCCCAAATACATGGCGGATAAGAAGGATGGCAAAGTGAACAAAGGTATATTTTATATATAGATTATTGATGTGTACTTTACTAGTGTTCGTAGCAACCCCTGGGTATTTGATACCAGTTCAGTTGCTAAGATTAGTAACTCGAAACGGGAATTGCAGAATGAACAGAGACTAGTTAAGGACGAGGTGACGATGTGTGTTGGAGGTCATTCCAAGGTTGATACGATCACCATCGCACACTCTCTCTACCTTTGAGATTAGCGTTGGACCTAAATAAATGTTATTTGGTGTTTGCGTTGAGCATGAATATGATTCGATCATGCTTATTGCGATACGGTTATTCATTTAGGTCGGAGAATTATTGTTGTTATGTTTACATGAATAAAACTTTCTATGGTCATACACTCAATGTAAATGGTTTACTGAATCTCAATTGTAGTGATACACATATTCATAATATTGATGCCAAAAGATGCAAAGTTGATAATGATAGTGCAAGATATTTGTGGCACTGTCGTTTAGGTCATATTGGTGTAAAGCGCATGAACAAACTCCATGCAGATGGGCTTTTGGAATCACTTTATTATGAATCATTTGATACTTGTGAACCATGCCTCATGGGCAAGATGACTAAAACTCCGTTCTCCGGAACAATAGAGCGAGCCAATGACTTATTGGAAATAATACATACCGATGTATGCGGTCCGATGAGTGTTGAGGCACGAGGCGGGTATCGTTATTTTCTGACATGCACAGATGATTTGAGTACACCTTCTACCATAGATCCAAAGGCAAGATCTTTGTTGCCAAGAATGGAACCTTTCTAGAGAAGGAGTTTCTCTCGAAAGAAGTGAGTGGGAGGAAAGTAGAACTTGATGAGGTAATTCTACCTTCTCTCGAATTGGAAAATAGCTCATCACAAAAAAATTGTTCCAGTGATGCCTACACCAACTAGAGACGTAGGTAATGATGATGATCATGAAACTTCAGATCAAGCTGCTACTGAACTTTGTAGGTCAACCAGAGCATGATCCGCACCAGAGTGGTACGGTAATCCCGTCCTGGAAGTCATGTTACTAGACCAAGGCGAACCTACAAACTATGAAGAAGCTATGATGAGCCCAGATTCCGATAAATGGCTTGAGGCCATGAAATCTGAGATAGGATCCATGTATGACAACAAAGTGTGGACTTTGGTTAACTTGCCCGATGATCGGCGAGCCATAGAGAATAAATGGTTCTTCAAGAAGAAGACTGACGTTGATGGTAATGTTACTCTCTACAAAGCTCGACTTGTCGCGAAAGGTTTTCGACAAGTTCAAGGAGTTGACTACGATGAGACTTTCTCACCCGTAGCGATGCTTAAGTCTGTTTGAATCATGTTAGCACTTTTGGCGTTTTATGATTATGAAATCTAGCAAATGGATGTCAAAACTGCATTCCTTAATGGATTTCTCAAAGAAGAGTTGTATATGATGCAACTAGAAGGTTTTGTCGATCCTAAAGGTGCCAACAAAGTGTGAAAGCTCCAGCGATCCATCTATGGACTGGTGCAAGCATCTCAGAGTTGGAATATACGCTTTGATGAGGTGATCAAAGCATATGGTTTTACGCAGAATTTTGGAGAAGCCTGTATTTAAAAGTGAGTGGGAGCTCCGTAGCATTTCTAATATTATATGTGGATGACATATTGTTGATTGGAATTGATATAGAATTTCTGGATAGCATAAAAGGATACTTGAATAAAAAAATTCAATGAAAGACCTCGGTCAAGCTGCTTACATATTGAGCATCAAGATCTATAGTGATAGATCAAGATGCTTAACAGGATTTTTGAAAAGCACATACCTTGATAAAGTTTCGAATAAGTTCAAAATGGATCAATCAAAGAAAGGGTTCTTGCCTGTGTTACAAGGTGTGAAGTTGAGTAAGAATCAAAAGCCAACCACGGCAGAAGATAGAGAGAGAATGAAAGTCATTCCCTATGCCTCAGCCATAGGTTCTATAAAGTATGCTATGATGTGTACCAGACTTGTTGTGTGCCTTGCCATGAGTTTGGCAAGAGGGTACAATAGTGATCCAGGAGTAGATCACTAGACAGCGGTCAAAATTATCCTTAGAGGACTAAGGAAATATTTCTCGGTTATGGAGGTGATAAAGAGTTCATCGTAAAGAGTTATGTCGATGCAAGCTTTTACACCGATCCAGATGACTCTGAGTCTCAATCTGGATACGTATTGAAAGTGGGAGCGATTAGCTAGACTAGCTCCATGCAGAGCATTGTAGACATAGAAATTTGCGAAATACATACGGATCTAAATGTGTCCGACCCGTTGACTAAACCTCTCTCACAAGCAAAACATGATCACACCGTAGTACTCTTTGAGTGTTAATGACATAGCGATGTGAACTAGATTATTGACTCTAGTAAACACTTTGGGTATTGTTCACATGACGATGCGAACTATGGGTGTTAATCACATGACGATGTGAACCAGATTATTGACTCTAGTGCAAGTGGGAGACTGAAGGAAATATTCCCTAGAGGCAATATTAAAGTTGTTATTTTATATTTCCTTATTCATGATAAAAGTTTATTATTCATGCTATAATTGTATTGGTAGGAAACCTAAATACATGTGTGAATACATAGACAAACACCATGTCCCTAGTAAGCCTCTACTAGACTAGCTCGTTGATCAAAGATGGTTAAGGTTTCCTAACCATAGACATGTGTTGGCATTTGATAATGGGATCACATCATTAGGAGAAGGATGTGATGGACAAGACCCATCCCTTAGCTTAGCATATTGATCGTTCAGTTTTGTTGCTATTGCTTTCTTCATGTCAAATACATATAGCTTCGACTATGAGATTATGCAACTCCCGGATACCGAAAGAATACCTTGTGTGCCATTAAACGTCACAAAGTAATTGGGTGATTATTAAGATGCTCTATAGGTATCTCCGAAGGTGTTTGTTCGGTTGGCATAGATCGAGATTAGGATTTGTCACTCTGAGTATCGGAGAGATATCTCTGGGCCCTCTCGGTTATGGACATCATAAGAAGCCTTTCAACCAAGGTGACTAATGAGTTAGTTGCAGGATGATGTATTACGGAACGAGTAAAGAGACTTGCCGGTAACGAGATTGAACTAGGTATGTAGATACCGACGATGGAATCTCAGGCAAGTAACATAATGATGGACAAAGGAATAACGTATGTTGTCATAACAGTTCGACCGATAAAGATCTTCGTAGAATATGTAGGAGACAATATGAGCATCCAGGTTCCGCTATTGGTTATTGACCGGAGAGGTGTCTCGGTCATGTCTACATTGTTCTCAAACATGTAGGGTCCGCACGCTTAACGTTCGATGACGATTTAGTATTATATGAGTTATGTGATTTGGTGAACGAATGTTGTTCGGAATCCTGGATTAGATCACGGACATGATGAGGAGTGTCGAAATGGTCATGAGGTAAAGATTGCTATATAGGACGATGGTATTCGTACACCAGAAGTGTTCCGGAGGGTATCGGGTACTTACCGGGTCACCGGAAGGTGTTTTGGGTACCCCCGGCAATCCTATGGGCCATATGGGCCTTGTGAAGGAACACACCAGCCCACAAGGGGTTGGTGCACCCTATAAGCCTATTGGAGGAGGAGAAGGAAAGGGGGAAAGGGAAAGGAAAGTGTGGATTAGGATTCCCACTTCCTTCCCTCAACCCCCCCCCCCCTCTTTCCTTCTCCTTCATGCATACATGGAAAGGGGGCACAGGGCAAGGTAGGGGCCCTAGGGGGCGGCGGCAAACCCTAGGGCGCCCCTGGCTGCCTCTCCTCCCCCTCTCACCTATATATATGTGGGGAGGGGGCACCTATAACAGGCAACATCAATTGTTAGCCATGTGCAGCGCCCCCTCTACAGTTTACATCCCCGGTCATGTTCTCGTGGTGCTTAGGCGAAGCCCTACGCGGATCACTTCACCATCACCGTCACCACGCCGTCGTGTTGACGGAACTCATCTACTTCCTCGACACCTTGCTTGATCAAGAAGGCGAGGGACGTCATCACGATGAACGTGTGTAGAACTCGGAGGTGTCGTACATTCGGTGCTTGATCGATCGGAGCTATAAGAAGTTTGACTACATCAACCACGTTGTCAAACCCTTCCGCTTTTGGTATACGAGGGTACGTGGACACACTCTCCCCATCTAGTTGCTATGCATCTCCTAGATAGATCTTGCATGAGTGTAGGAAATTTTTTGAAATTGCATACTACGTTTCCCAATGAGCGGCTCGTGGAGGAGGAAGTTTGCAATGTTTTGTGAGAGAGTAATCTTGTGTTGTAATGTAGGAGGTGGAGGGGGTGCCATCTCTCGAATGCTTGATACTCAATAGACATCTTGTAAATTGTTTTGCCATCTTCTATAAAATTAAGGCACACGCTTTGCGTGCTCTCAAAAAAAGACAGAGCAGGGCACCCGCCACCCTAGCGCAATGTCATTGCACATCGCCCAGCGCACTCGCGGTATGGTGACTTCGACTTCACTCCAAGAACACATAAGGGTACCAACACCAAGCATGTACGCTACAAGCGGATTCCTCAACCTCATCGACATACTATCTAGAGAGGAGGACACACAAGACTTGCCCGATGCTCCCTGCATGTCAAGCAAGCTACTGTTGCCCACCGCCACCGTGCAACGGCAATCTCCGGATAGACGCGCCATCACAGACTCCACACACCACCGCAAACCTGGTGCGCCCACCATGAACATCTTCAAAACAATGCTTCCATTAAAGTAAGGTGCTAAGAACGCCCCATTACCAATCCGGTGAAGCGGATCTACGTTTTCACCCAAAGAAAGGATCATGGTAGTAGGTTGAAAGATTTCCACGATGATGCCTCCAAGAAGAATAACTACATCTAGGATGTTGCCATCACCGACATTGAGCAAGACTTTCCTCCAGAGAATAAGAAACCTTCGCCAAGACAAATGTCCCACCACACCACCCCCAGCAAACCACACTGCACCATCACCTTGAGCCATCCAAACACCTCATGCCCCGGCACCTCACACCGCCCTGAAAGCGACCACGGGTACCAACATAGGCCCGGACCGCCTAGATCGTGCCCGCCCGCCTGCCCCTCGAGATCACCGACCAACTGCTCGGTAGATAATCCGTGCGAGCTGATCGGGAAACCACCCAATAGATTTCTGCTAGTGGGCGCCCCTAATGGCTCTATATTTTATGCATTTTAGATCTCATTAGTTGCATGTTCTTATTATATATCATGTCCCATTGAACCAAATAGTTGTCCATTATGCATGATTATCGATTTTTGCACTTATCATTGTGGGCATTGCACATTTAGTACTTTATTTGGTTTTTATTAGTTTTCCTTGTTTTCTTGTGTATAAAGGTGTTTTGGAGCAATCTAGGACCAAGAACGATGAAAGGACCAGGGGTGGGTTTGATATGGAGTCACCCAGGGGTTCGACTTAGCCATTTCGAAGGTCAGAAAAATATTTTTTACAAAGTGTTCCAAATCAAGATTTAAGACCAGAAATGTATCGACGTTGTTCATATGAATCCAACGAACCCAAGAACGTAAAATTCCGAGTTCGTATGAAGAAATGGCGACCGCTTTACTAGAGGAGGTTGGATCAAAAGACGGCGTTCCATGCGACCGCATACGGTCGTTTCACCGATCGTATGACGTGCAACAGCTCCGAAAGTTGCCCTTCCAGATGGGATTCTTCACTGATTTTGTCCCTGTTCGACCGCACAGGATCCTTGTCTCATAAAGAAGAGATTGGGAAAGTATTTGGCTCATTGGTAGCCCTTGGATGAATCCCGTCAAGAGAGGAGGCTTGGGAGGCTCCATATATACCATCCATACCCTAGCCACCGTTTCCATCATCGACATCTCCTCATTCGTCCACGACCCATCTCCATTGCTGCTCCACCATCGGAGAAGGAGGGTCAACTTCAAGGGAAGAAGGAGGAGGCTCCACCATAATGAGCACCGGCCTTCAGGCCAGCGCCCTCGCGCTAGCACCATTATCGGCGCCGCTGAAAGTGCAACTAATCCCCGGGTGGTTTTGGTAATTCATAACAACATATTGCTCATTGAAATAATATACATTCAAGTTTGATATTTCAAAAAATTTAATGAATGGCATGGCATGGACTAGAGATGTGGACCCCTCAAAATGCTAAGGACACATATTGGCAAAAGCTCAAGACTCTTCATTTATATTTTAGTGATCCAAGATCACATTGATTCCATAGGAAAGGCAATACTATAAAAGGGGATGAGGTGTTGCATAATGGTCTATTTGCTCAAGTGCTTAGTGATATTTCTCCAAAGCCCTCAACCACTTTCTTATTCCAAATATGTCCAAAACCTAAAGTCAAACTCGGCCTCACCGATTCTTTCTATCCGGCGCCACCGAGTTCATATGACATAGCCACTGTCAGAAACCCTAATAGTTCGGTCAAAGCGATACGGATCTCATCCTCACCGAGATGGCCTTGCAAACTCCTTGTTGCTTGTTGCAATTGTTTCAGTCTCATCGGAAATGCAATCGGTCACACCGAGTTGGCTTGACATCTTCTCTTTTGCCTTATTGCTTCACTTCGGTATCACCGAGTTGATGCAATTGGTGCCACTAAGTTGATGTTTGCCCTAAGCCCTAGCACATCAATCCCATCGAGTTGTTCCACTCGGTCTCACTGAGATTCCTAACGTTCACATTTCGAACTAAATTGGTCTCACCAAGTTCTTCTATTCGGTCTGACCGAGTTGGGCCAAATGTGTGTAACGGTTGGATTTTGTGCGGAGGCTATATATACCCATCCGCCACCTTCTCCATTCGAGAGAGAGCCATCAGAACGTGCCTACACTTCTAGCATACATTTTCTGAGAGAGAAACATCTACTCATGTGTTGAGATCAAGATATATCAATCCTACCACAAGAATCTTGATTTCTAGCCTTCCCCAAGTTTCTTTCTACTTAAATAATCTTTCCACCATATCCAAATCTGTGAGAGAGAGATTTGAGTGTTGGGGAGACTATCATTTGAAGCAGAAGAGCAAGGAGTTCATCATCAACACACCATATATTAACTTTTGGAGAGTGGTGTCTCCTAGATTTGTTAGGTGTCGCTTGGGAGCCTCCAACAAGATTGTGGAGTTGAACCAAGAAGTTTGTAAGGGCAAGGAGATCACCAACTTCGTGAAGATCTACCCGAGTGAGGCAAGTCCTTCGTGGGTGCTGGCCATGGTGGGATAGACAAGGTTGCTTCTTCGTGGAACCTTCATGGGTGGAGCCCTCCGTGGACTCGCGCAACCGTTACCCCGTCATGGGTTGAAGTCTCCATCAACGTGGATGTACGATAGCACCAACTATCAGAACCAGGCCAAAAATCTCCGTGTCATCATTGCGTTTGCACTCTCCAAACCCTTCCCTTTACCTTCATATGCAATGTTTTACTTTCCGCTACTATACTCTTAGAATTGCACGTGTAGGTTAATTGCTTGACTTGTGCTAATTGCTAAAACCTACCCACAACTAAAATTGGGAAAAATGTCAGATTTTTATTTGGTCAAGTAATCTAATCACCCCCCTTGATACGTCTCCAACGTATCTATAATTTATGAAGTATTCATGCTATTTTATTATCATTCTTGGATGTTTTACAATCATTTTATAGCAACTTTATATCATTTTTTGGGACTAACTTATCGACCAGTGCACAGTGCCAGATGCTGTTTTTTTGCTTGTTTTTTTACATTGCAGGAAATCAATATCAAACGGAGTCCAAACACCGGGAAACTTTTTGTGGATTTTTTTATGGACCAGAAGACTCCTGATGGGCCAGAGCAGCACCTGGGGGTGCCCCGAGGGAGGCACAACCCACCAGGGCGCGCCTGGGGGCCCAGGCGTGCCCAGGTGGGTTGTGCCCAGCTCGGTGGCCTCCCGCACCCCCTCTTTGCCCTATAAAATCCCAAATATTCCAAAAACCCTTGGGGTTACCCTAGATCAGAAGTTCCACCGCTGCAGGCCTTTGTAGCCACCGAAAACCAATCTACACTACAAAAAAAGACACATCCGTGACATTTTGGGCCGAACGAAAAAAATTTCTGTCATACATATGACACTTCTATGACGATAATTGTGACAAAACCCGGTATCATCATAGATGTGGTGGGCTCCTACTTCTATGACAAAAAATCAAGACAGAAAATGGGCTTTTCGTCCTGGGTGGGCTGGAGATGCAACTGCATGACATTCTTTGGGCTTTCCATGACGGAAAAAACCGTGGTAGAAGCAAGGGGGAGGAAAATTTCAGGGAGTTCCCGGTTACGGTGGGAGGTCGGGGCTGAGCGATGCGCGTTTCTCTCGTAAACGTACGCGCGTGTGTGCGAGGCGTTGGCTCTAACTGAACCCGAGCGAGGCTTTGGGCTCTAACTGAACCCGAGCAATTGCACTGCAGGCTACGCGTTACTGAATCCGAGCGATCGATCAATGGCTGTTAACTGAACCCGATCGAGCGATTCCTTCGCTACTGCTGCTAACTGAAGCCGATCGATGCTGCCTCTAGGAAGAACAGTGAGTGTTGCGGGGGGTTTGGATGAACAGTGAGCGGTGGCGTTGCCTCTGGATAAACAGGACCCCGTGGTGTGGTGGAGGGCTGGATGAACATTAGACGGTGGAGGGGTGCCCGTGGAGGGGTGGTTGAACAGGACCCCGTGGTGTGGAGGGCTGGATGAACAGTAGACGGTGGAGGGGTGGTTGAACAGTAGCCGGTGGAGTAGCGCGCGGTGGAGGCTGGATGAACAGGAGCCCGTGGAGGCTGGAGGAGGTCGACGGTGGAGATGAACAATATCCCCTGGAGTCCCGTTTTGCGGTACACCACACCCCTCCCAATGAACAGGATCCCCGTTTCAACCGTAGCGCTCCAACACAAGTCTGTTTCATCCGTTTTGCGGTACGCCACACCCCTCCCGATCAATAGGACCCCCGTTTCGACCATAGGAGGTCCGTTTCCTTTATTTTGCGGTACGCCACACCCCTCCCGATCAACAGGACCCCCGTTTCGACCGTAGGAGGTCCGTTTCCTCCGTTTTGCGGTACGCCACACCCCTCCCGATCAACAGGATCCCGTTTCGAACATGGACGGTCGAACTCAAGGCCGTTTCATCCATTTTGCGGTACGCCAGGCCTCGTTTCCATCGCCTTCTCTGTCCAAGCCCTCCCGATGAATACGACCACGCATTCCGTTCCGACCCAGCCGGTTGGCTCCCACGCATTCCGTTGCCTCCCGATGAACACAATGCATTCCGTTGCCTCCCCATGAACAGGACGCATTCCGTTGCCTCCCCATGAACACGACGCATTCCGTTGCCTCCCCATGAACACGACGACGACACTGTTTCTCTGTTCCGACCCAGCCATGTACATGAGCCCTGGCCGTACGTATGCACGAGTAGGCGTTCGAGACCCCGCCCGTATGTACACATACGTGGCCGTATTTTCTTTCTTGCACCCTGGCCGCTGTACGTACGTGTACATGCTACGTGCGCGCCTCTACTATGACACGTACGCGCCTCTACTACGACACGTGCGCGCCTCTACATCCACCAGTATATATGTATGTACACGTTCGCGACCAGAATGACAACGCTACATACGCTTCGACCAGGTGGGTCCCAACTATCAGGCACTTCCTTGCGTGCGAAGATGTAGCTGGTGGGTCCTAGCAGTCAGAGGGCGAATCATTTTTTTTTGCCTAGGCGCAATTCCTTGTGTGCGAAGATGTAGCTGGTGGGTCCCAGCAGTCAGGGGGCAAATCGGTTTTTTTGCCCGGACGCACTTCCTTGCATGCGAAGATGTAGCTGGTGGGTCCCAGCAGTCAGGGGGAAATGTTTTTTTCACGAAATACGGTGGCCCGTCCGGTGGGTCCCCGCTGTCAGGTGGAGGAATCATTATTTTGCACGTAATAAGGAGGCACTTCCTTGCTGCGGCCGTGGACCCAGCTGTCAGCCTCTCCACGTACAGTCCACGTCCGATGGAAGTCGTTCCTTGACCACGTTGACCACGCTGCGCCGAGAGCACCACGGCGGTGGACGATGGCGAGGACTAGGAAGGGGATGACTCAGAGCCGGGGAAGACGCAGCAGTGGATGCCCACGCGAAGAGGAGTACGAGGGTTCACTGGTTCGGCTGCGGTGTGAGGCTGCTGTCGCCGCAGAATAACAGGGGGTGTGGGTGAGTAGAGGGATGGCCTAGCCAGCGGTGGGAGTAGTAGGGGGCGGTGAGGCCTCCGCGGCATCACAGCCGGCCACGGGAGGCAGGAGCACGCGACACGACCGGCGCTGGTTTGGGTGGCTGGAGCAAGAAGACCAGAGGTTGAAGAAGCACTACGGCCGTTGGATGAACATCGTATGGTAACAGGAGCTAGAATCATTCGTATTGACTAAGTTGACAAAGCCCTCCGTCCCCGTTAACTTGGTAGGCCCACAAGTCAGCCTCCCACTATGTTGGGTTCCAGCTGGCAGGGGGAATATTCATTTTTTTGTGCGTAATAAGGAGGCACTTCCTTGCGTGCGAAGATAGCTGGTGGGTCTGACATGTCAGCGGGGGGCACGTTATTTTCGTGAAATACAGAGGCCCTTCTGGTTGGTCCCAGATGTCAGGTGGAGGAATCATTATTTTGCGCGTAATAAGGAGCATTTCCTTATGTGCGGCCGTGGACCCAGCTGTCAGCCTCTCCACACACAGTCTACTTCCGATGGTGTCGTTCGTTGACCACGTTGACCATGCCACGCCGAGCGCATCCAAGGTGGTGGACGACGGCGAGGCCCCGGACAGCAACGAGTCAGAGACGGGAAGACGCGGGAGTAGAGTCGCAGACAGAGAGGTGTACGAGGGTTAACTGGTTCTAGTGCGGTGTGGTTCGGCAGTCGGTGGAGAAGAACAGGAGGTGTGGAGGGGTGGAGGGATGGCCTGGCCAATGGTGGAGTAGCGCTTCATAGCGAAGCGTGCTGAGCAGAGCTGCTAGCAGCAGGAGGCGGGAGGTGGTCTTGGCGGCGCTGGAGGAAGAAGACGAGAGTTGAAGATGGATGCCGGTCGTTGGATGTAAATCCAATGGCTAACATGTCAGAATCATTTATTGACTAAATTGACAACGACTTGCGTTGGCTTCGACCTATTGGCACACATTTCAGCCTCCAAAAATGTGGCACGTATTCAACCCATTTTTCAGAATTTACAGTCTTTTTTTGCGCGGTAGAATTTACAGTCAATTTGATCTTCTTTTTTTGAATTACAGCCATTAGCTGGGCTGGGTGAACAAATAATGTAGCGTCAATGCGGCCCATTTATTTTATTTCCTAAAAAATTACAGGCCATTTGCACTTTCTCGAAATACATGATTTTGTTGGGCTGATTCTAATTATAATGTTGGGTTGGGCCAGCAATGTTATCAAAAAATAAAAAGGGGCTGAGCATTTTGTTATAAATATATTTAAATAATAAGAGATATTATTACATTCGTCCTTAAATCTTACCAAGCTTTTGTACACAAGCACTAGGATTTTCGTGCCAAAACAATCCAGGATTTTATTTGTTAAGAAATTATTTTCATAATTTAATAACATGTGGGATATTGTTTTCTTACATATGTAAGTATCTGTTAAATATATGATGACAATAAAAATAATATATAATAACATATAAAATAAATTTTTTCGAAAAACAGGGAGCATCTCCCCGGTTCCATTGCTGAGAACGAAACCACAACATATTCTGATACAGCTGCTCAAAGAGCAGTTCGGAAGCAAAGGTAGAAAAGCTACAAACTAGGGGGGTGGATGAACAAGTTCTCTGAATAACACAAATCACCCGAGCGGTGCCAAAGGCAGAGCGGATAGAGCACTCAAATGACACAAGGAGGGTCCAGCGAAGCCTTCATGGTCTTCAGCCGAGGGGCCGTGTCAGCCTGCGGCGACCAGTAAGCAAGCGGAGACACCGGGCTGGAAGGCATAACATGGTGGATGTCCCTCTTTTTCGGCGCCAGGTGCCCATCATCTTCATCAGAGATCTTGAGACGAGCCCACGGGTCCACCCCCAGAGCAGGTCGAGCCTTGTTCAGCCACAAGTGATCGCCAACGGTTTCTGGAGGGATCTTGTTAGGGTTTCCATGAAGCTCATCAACTTGTCCTTGTCCGATCCGGAGGAGAGAATCGCCCAGTTCCTCACCATGTTCCTGATCAACCTCAAGACCTACGGAATGGAAATCCAGGAGGTGTTATTGAAAATCATAGCATTTCTATATTTCCAGAGGCACCAAAGGACAGCTGAGCTGACAGTATTTAAAACTGAGCACTTTCTGGTAGCAATCCAGAATCTGGCAACAGATTCGAAGGATGAGCCAATCTGACTAGAGAAATATTCCTCAATGTGGGCCCAGAGATGTTTAGCAACTATACATTCAAAAAATAGGTGAGAACAAGACTCTTGTTCCAAGAAGTAACCACAATCAAGGGGGTTTGATGATGTGTCTCTTCCTAAGGTTATCCCTAGTCATCAATTTGTTTTTGGAGAGAAGCCAGAGAAATACATGAATTTTAGGGGGAACTCTCAATTTCCAGACAACAGGGATAAACACGGGTTGAACCCCTCTAAAGTTGATAACATGATAGAGGGAGCTGGAGGAATACTTCCCCTTATTGTCCAGCTGCCAAATCAGGGCATCCGGCTCGGCAGTAAAGGTAATGCTTTTGACAATTTCCTCCAACTGGAACCATTGTTCCATGAGACTATCACTAAAGTTCCTTCTAAAAGAGAGTTTTAGGCATTGACCGTCCCAAACTTCATTGACACTTTTGTTAAGCTCATTGCAGACAGAGTAAATAGGCCAAAATTGGACTGCTAGTGGGGATGTGCCAAACCAAGTATCTTCCTAGAACCTGGTTCTGCTCCCATCCCCTATGTTCCATCTGTAGCCAAATTTCACAGCATGCATAATAGATTTTAATCCTTTCCAGAATCTAGAGGTCTTAGGGTTGGCGGAAGGGACAAAAATATTAGGTTTATTTCCTAGATATTTATGGGCAATAAGAAACTTCCAGGGTTTCAGGTCTTCCTCATAGAATCTTTTAATCCAAGACCCTAGAAGACAGATGTTAATTTCTTGGAGGTTAGGTATGCCTAGGCCTACAAAATCTTTTTTCATAGAGACTAGGGCCCAATTAGCAAGGTGTAGCTTCCTATTTCCCTCAAAATCGTTCCACAAGCAATGAGACATGAGAATTGATGAGGTTCACTGCCCATTTAGGGAACTTGAAGAAGGAGATGAGATACACTGGAATGCTAGCCAAACAAGCTTGTATGAGGATCAATCTACCTCTGTAAGAGAGAAGTTTGCCCCTCCACCCAGCAATCCTTTTAATGATTTTATCCAGAAGGGGTTGGATATCCTCTCTCCTCAGTTTATCATAGTGGAGAGGGATACCTAGGTACTTAATGGGGAAGTTACCTTTATTACAGACTAGAATAGAGAGGAAGTCAGCTAACTCCTGATCATCCATGTTGATAGGGATGAGTTCACTTTTAGAGTAGTTGATTCTCATGCCTGAGACTTGTTCAAAACAGGCTAGAACAGTTTTTAGATTGCTAGCATGTGTGGAGTCATTGTCTAAGAAAAGGAGTATCATCTGCATATTGAAGGCAGATGATGCCACCAGGGCAGACCTCAGGACAGAGCCTTGCAATCAGACTATGATCATCAGCTTTGCTCAGCATTTTAGTAAGAACGACCACTACTAAATTAAACAAAAGTGGGGAGATGGGGTCACCTTGCCTAAGGCCTTTACCAGCAAGGAAAAAATCACTTTCACAATTACTTAACTTGACCCCAACAGACCCCCTGAGGAAGTCCTGGATTAGGGGGTGTTCAGGTAGCCGGACTATACCTTCGGCCGGACTCCTGGACTATGAAGATACAAGATTGAAGACTTCGTCCCGTGTCCGGATGGGACTTTCCTTGGCATGGAAGGCAAGCTTGGCGATGCGGATATTCAAGATCTCCTACCATTGTAACCGACTCTGTGTAACCCTAACCCTATCCGGTGTCTATATAAATCGGAGGGTTGTAGTCCGTAGGCAATCAACTCCATACACAACAATCATACCATAGGCTAGCTTCTAGGGTTTAGCCTCCTTGATCTCGTGGTAGATCTACTCTTGTACTACCCATATCATCAATATTAATCAAGCAGGAGTAGGGTATTACCTCCATCGAGAGGGCCCGAACCTGGGTAAAACAAAGTGTTCCCTGCCTAGACGCACAGTTCGGGACCCCCTACATGAGATCCGCCGGTTTTGACACCGACATTGGTGCTTTCATTGAGAGTTCCTCTGTCTCGTCGCTTTTAGGCCTGATGGCTCCTTCGATCATCAACAACGATGCAGTCCAGGGTGAGACTTTTCTCCCCGGACAGATCTTCATCTTCGGCGGCTTCGCACTGCGGGCCAATTCGCTTGGCCACCTTGAGCAGATCGAAAGCTACGCCCCTGGCCATCAGGTCAGGTTTGGAAGCCTAAACTACACGGCAGACATCCGCGGAGATTTGATCTTCGACGGATTCAAGCCACAGCCAAGCGCGCCGCACTGTCTCGTGGGGCATGATCTAGCTCTGTCGCCGAACAGTACCCTGGAGGCCGCAAACGCACCGGCTCTGACCCTTAATTCGGAGCCTACTGCACCGATCGAGGATCAGCGGTTAGACGCTGCCTCAGGGGCTGCGATCTCAGAGGCGATTGATCCGAACTCCAGCCCCGCACTCCGCATGGCCCGTGACTCCGAGGATCCGGATTCCTCTCCGAGCTCCGAGCCCCCCCGCGCCCCTGCCGATCGAATCCGATTGGGCGCCGATCATGGAGTTCACTGCCGCGAACATCTTTCAGCACTCGCCCTTCGGCGACATCCTGAATTCTCTAAAGTCTCTCTTTATCAGGAGAGCCCTGGCCGGACTATGGTCAGCAAGGTTGGGATACGGACGACGAAAAAATTCAAAGCCCACCCACCACCCACTTCGTAGCCACTGTCGACGACTTAACCGACACGCTTGACTTCGATTCCGAAGACATCAACGGCATGGACGATGATGCAGGAGACGAACAAGAACCAGCACCTGTAGGGCGCTGGAAGGCCACCTCGTCATATGACATATATATGGTGGATACTCCAAAAGATGGAGATGGCGATGGAACAGTGGGGGATGACGCCCCCAAGAAACAGCAAAAGCGCCGGCGTCAGCGGCGCCGCTCTAAATCCCGCCAAAGCAAAAACGCTGATTCCGGCACGGGAGATAATACTACCCCGGATAGCGCCGAAGAACACCCACCTCATCAAAATTCGGCACAGGAAGATGGAGAAACCATCCCTCATGAAAGAGTGGCAGACCGAGAGGTCGAGGATGATAACTATACGCCTCCCTCCGAAGACGAGGCTAGCCTCGATGACGACGAATTCGTCATACCATCAGACCCCACCGAACAAGAGCGTTTTAAACGCAGGCTTTTAGCTACGGCAAGCAGCCTCAAGAAAAAGCAGCAACAGCTTAGAGCTGCCCAAGAATTGCTAGCTGACAGATGGACTGAAGACCTTCCGGCCAAAGAGTACAAACTCGAACGCCCCTCCAAGAGTTACCCGAAGCGCAGGCCGCTACCCCGATCAGAGGAGGAAGCACCTACATCACCAGCGCATGACATGGCAGACCGGCCACCTCGCGGCCGCGACAGAGAGGCCTGTCGGCCCTCCACCCAAGCCATGCCCCGACGCCGCTCAACTAAGGCACGGGAAAATGCGCCCGACCTGCGAGACATACTGGAGGATAAGGCAAGACAAACAAGATCGATCTACGGATCGCGCAGGCGCCCTACGGCATGTGACAATGATCTTCACTCCGGATACAACAAATCCGGCCGGGCCGAACACAACAGACATAGCTCTTCCGAGCTGCATCGTGATATAGCCCAGTACAGAGGCGCCGCACACCCGCTATGCTTCACGAATGAAGTAATGGATCATAAAATCCTAGAGGGTTTCAAACCCATAAACATCGAATCATACGATGGCACAACAGACCTGGCGGTATGGATAGAGGATTATCTCCTTCACATCCACATGGCACGCGGCGATGATCTACACGCCATCAAATACCTCCGGCTCAAACTTAAAGGACCAGCCCGACATTGGCTCAACAGCCTACCAGCAGACCCAATCGGTTGTTGGGAGGACCTGGAAGCCGCATTCCTCGACAACTTCCAGGGCACTTACGTGCGACCGCCGGATGCCGATGACTTAAGCCACATAATTCAACAGCCAGAAGAATCGGCCAGACAATTCTGGACACGGTTCCTAACAAAGAAAAACCAGATAGTCGACTGTCCGGACGCAGAGGTCCTAGGAGCGTTCAAACATAACATCCGCGACGAGTGGCTTGCCCGGCACCTGGGACAGGAAAAGCCGAAATCCATGGCAACCCTCACGAAACTCATGACCCGCTTTTGCGCGGGAGAAGACAGCTGGCTAGCTCGCAGTAACAACTTATCGAAGAACCCTGGTAATTCAGATACCAAGGACAAAAGTGGCAGGACACGTCGAAATAAGCAAAAGCGCCGCGTTAACAGCGACAGCAATGAAGGCACGACAGTCAATGCCGGATTCAAAGGCTATAAATCCGGTCAGCGGAAAAAGGCATTCAAAAAGAATACTCAGGGCCCGTCCAGTTTGGACCGAATACTCGATCGCTTGTGCCAGATACATGGCACCCCCGAAAGGCCAGCCAATCACACTAACAGGGATTGTTGGGTGTTCAAGCAGGCAGGCAAGTTAAGGGCCGAAAACAGAGACAAGGGGCTGCACAGCGACGACGAGGAGCCCAAGCCGCCGAACAACAATGGACAGAAGGGCTTTCCCCCACAAGTGCGGACGGTGAACATGATATACGCAACCCACATTCCCAAGCGGGAGCGAAAGCGTGCGCTACGGGACGTATACACGATGGAGCCAGTCGCCCCAAAGTTCAACCCATGGTCCTCCTGCCCGATCACTTTTGATCGAAGGGACCATCCCACTAGCATCCGTCATGGCGGCTTCGCCGCATTGGTTCTCGACCCAATCATCGACGGATTTCATCTCACAAGAGTCCTCATGGACGACGGCAGTAGCCTGAACCTGCTTTATCAGGATACAGTGCGGAAAATGAGCATAGATCCCTCAAGGATTAAACCCACAAGAACGACCTTTAAAGGTGTTACACCAGGTGTAGAAGCCAACTGTACAGGCTCAGTAACACTTGACATGGTCTTCGGATCCCCGGACAATTTCCGAAGCGAAGAGTTAATCTTCGATATAGTCCCGTTTCGCAGTGGCTATCACGCCCTGCTCGGACGAACCGCATTCGCAAAGTTCAATGCGGTGCCGCACTACGCATATCTCAAGCTCAAGATACCAGGCCCTCGAGGAGTAATTATGGTCAACGGAAACACCGAACGCTCCCTCCATACGGAGGAGCATACGGTGGCTCTCGCAGCAGAGGTACAAAGTAGCCTTCTCAGGCAATTCTCCAGTCCGGCCATTAAAAAGCCAGACACTGCCAAGCGCGCCTGGAGTAATCCACAGCAGGACCGCCTGGCACGCTCTGAGCAAGCGTAGCAATGCGGCCCCAACCCCAGCTTTCGCAACATAGCGAAACCAGTACCTCGCGTACATAACTATGCCCTGGAAATACCATGGGCACAGGGGAAGGGGCACAATAATGGCACGCCCAAAATACGGCTTAAAACGTACTAGGGGCTGCCGGATTCTTTTTTTTCTTACTTTCAGGACTCCATACTTCGGACGACCTGTTCGGCAATTCGACTGCCGCACAAACGATGCAAGATCCAGGGAGGCAGACAAGCCATGCCGCATTATGGAACTCCCAGATGGTCTCTGTTACGAGCGGTATACCTATTTTAAATAAAATTCCACGGCCTGCCCCTGGTCAGGACATACTGAATAGTCCAATATCTTTTTCTTACCGCACTATTTGTATCGTTCGGCTTTGATAAATAGCCTCTCTATAAACAATGCATAGCTTTTTGTCTATTTTTTGCATTACTCTCTTTTATATATGTTCATTTATGACATGTTGCACCCGTACATTATGGTACGGCAAGTACGCCAAGGGCTTCAGTACCCTTTAACATGGTGTGAGAAGTCCGTACACTTTCACAAGTGCGGCACCCCGAACTTATAGCACTATATGCATCGGCTCCGAATCATGATTTGGGTCAATAGTTGGGTTTGCCCGGCACCTATGTTTTGGTGCCTTACGTTCCGCTATATCGGCTAAGGTAGCACTAGGAGAACCACTGCGATTGTGCCCCGGTTGAGCTGGGTTAAGCACCTTAGTGGAGAAAGCTAAAACT
Organism: Triticum urartu; assembly: GCF_056163025.1. Classification (NCBI taxonomy): domain Eukaryota; kingdom Viridiplantae; phylum Streptophyta; class Magnoliopsida; order Poales; family Poaceae; genus Triticum; species Triticum urartu. Next base: position 447,849,670 of record NC_141878.1, on the reverse strand, counting down.
GACTGTCATGATGAGGCGAGAGACCGGTCGCTGTTCGAGAGGTTTTTCGAGTCCCTAAAGACTTATGCCGCTTCGAGCGAGGAGCTAGATAACCCCAGCCAAGGCATGGATAGCGCCCCGAACTCGGTCTTCCGAACTAGGGGCTTCGCCAAAATTTAAAATTATAAAGTTCTATGGCTAAGTGAGAGTGTTCAAGCGTTATAGTCTGATTGCCTGGTTCGTCGTGCTGAGCGCCTCCCTCGAAGGACCCAACCATGGGAAAAAGAGCGCTTAGGTTTATCACCGAACACCCCAGCACTAGTGGCATGGGGGCAGAAGCCGACGACTGGCCATCTCTCAATTTTTGATAAATGGCCGCACAGAAAATAATATTTTAAATTCAATAAGCATTGCTTAAAGCGCCTATGAACAAGTTTTCAGCGCAAAGGATAAAAACGAGCGAGTTTATTCAAAAATTACATCCTTGGTACATTCATCCGCCACAAGGCGGGCACCTGCAAGAACATCCTTGTAATAGTTCTCGGGCTTGCGATGCTCCTTCCCCGGCGGCCGCCCATCCCTCACAAGCTTCTCACCATCCAGCTTACCCCAGTGCACCTTCGCACGGGCAAGGGCCCTACGGGCTCCTTCGATGCAGACGGACCGCTTGATGACCTCGAGCCTTGGACTGGCCTCCACCAGCCGCCGCACCAGTCCGAAGTAGCTCCCAGGCAGGACCTCTCCGGACCACAGCCGAACTATGAAGCCCTTCATGGCCTGTTCGGCCGCCTTGTGGAGCTCGACCAGCTATTTTAGCTGGTCGCTCAAGGGCACAGGGTGTCCGGCCTCAGCATACTGAGACCAGAACACCTTCTCCGTCGAGCTGCCCTCTTTAGCTCGGTAGAATGCAGCGGCGTCGGATACGCTGCGGGGAAGATCTGCGAATGCCCCTGGAGAGCTCCGGATTCGGGTAAGTAACAAGTAGTTTACTTTTATATTTCTACTTTGCATGAAGAATGCCTTACCCGCTGCTATCTTTTTCACCTCCTCCAACTCTTGGAGGGCCTTTTGGGCTTCGGCCTTGGCAGACTTGGCAGTCTCAAGGGCCGTCGCGAGCTCGGACGCTTGGGTCTTTGACTCAAGCTCCAAACTCTCATGTTTTTTCATGAGAGCCTGAAGCTCTTGCTGCACCTCACCGACCTGAGCCCCAAGTTTCTCTCGCTCGATGCGCTCCGCGGCCGTTTTCTTTTCGGCCTCGGACAGCGCCTGCTTGAGGGTCGCCACCTTAGTCGTGGCCCCTATAATAAGCAGTGCAATCCTGTTATTTTTTGCAATCACGCCTCCCTATAGGCACTTTTTTTGTAAGGTATTTCTTACCTTCTTTCTCCTCGAGTCGCCGCTTGGCAAGGCCGAGCTCTTGCTCGGTCCACTCAAGGTCCTGCTTTAGGACACCCACCTCCGCAGTCAGTGCGGCGGTGGATAGCAGCGAAGCCTGCATACGCATATTGACTCTTTATTGTTAGACTCCTGCGAAATTTAATAGATCCTCTATTCGGCTTTTCTTTCCGAACGCCAAACAGAGCATCAGGGGCTACTGTCTATGCGGTAATATTTTTACATATTTTTTACTTACCTCGAAGCCTGTTAGGAGGCTAGCACAAGCTTCACTCAGTCCGCTCTTGGCGGACTGAACCTTCTGGATCACCGTACTCATAATAGTACGGTGCTCCTCGTCGATGGAGGCGCCTTCAAGCACCTCTAGAAGATTGTCCGGCACCTCCGGTTGGACGGAGGCTACCGGCTCAGAAGACTTGCTCCTCTTGGAAGGAGTTCGCCTGTCGCGGTCCGGAATCGTTGAAGATTCCAGCACGGTGTCCGGATCAAAGCCGGCCTTGGAGCCCGGGGGGTCTTGTCCCCTTTACTCCTGGAGTCCGGGAGGTCGCCTTGCGGCTCCTCCAGGACCACCTCCTCCTGCCCCGGAGCTCGTTGCGACGCCACTTCGGCGTCATCCGCAGTGCGGGGGGAGACAACAGGCGGAACTGAGTTCACGTCCGATGAATCCAGGGAGCCGCTCGACGACTCGTTGAGTTTGGCCCGGGGCGGGCTGCATGATTATATTCGACATTAGGGAAAGCTGTGCAACAAAAGGAATATCATGAGTTACCCTAGTATCCGAACACTTACGATTTTGCCGGACGCCTGGCCCTGTCCTGCCACTCCTCTTCGTCCTTGTCGACGTCGGGGGCGTAGTCCGGCGGAGGTGTCTTCCTCTTCTTGGACCCTTCGGCCTTCCCCCTTGGGGCGGCCTTCCTTTTCTTTCCTCCCTCCGCTGGGGGGAGAGCTTTCTTCTTCCTCCTCCTCGTTTTCACGGGAGGAGGGCGTCTCGGACTCGTCGGATGACGAGTCCGACAACACCATGTTGCGGGTACTCTTTCGAGTCCCCGTGGTCTTCTTCTTCTTGGCCTTCTTTTCCGGCACCACATAAGGCGCCGGAGCCAGTAGCTTCACTAGTAGAGCTGGGGCTGAGTCTTCGGGCAGCGGAGCCGGACAGTTAATCGGTCCGGATACCGCCCGCCAAGCCTATCAAAGGTAAGGGAGTTTAGATCCCGCATAGAGTTAAACTATGAAAAAAGCTGAACATCCTGTAAAAGGTGAAAATAGCTTACCTCGCTGGCGTGACGCTGCGAGCTGTATCCGCGGTCCTCGGAAGCGGATGCGGGAGCCTCGACACCTTTGATTAGCGCCTTCCAGACGTCTTCATACGTCGTGTCGAAGAGCCTGTTAAGGGTTCGGTGTCGTGCCGGGTCGAACTCCCACAGAGTAAAGTCCCGTTGTTGACATGGGAGGATTCGGCGAACGAGCATGACCTGGACTACATTTACAAGCCCGATTGACTTGTTTACCAGGGACTGGATGCATATCCTCAGTCCGGTCACCTCTTTCTCGTTGCCCCACGATAGGCCCGTCTCTTTCCAGGACATGAGCCGCGTGGGGGTCCGGATCGGAACTTGGGGGCTGCGATCCATTTCGGATCGCGTGGCTCGGTGATGTAGAACCACCCGGCTTGCCACCCCTTTAGGGTCTCTACGAAGGAGCCCTCGAACCACAGGACGTTGGCAATCTTGCCCGCCATGGCGCCTCCGCACTCCGCCTGGTTGCCGCACACCACCTTGGGCTTGACGTTGAAGGTCTTGAGCCAGAGGCCGAAATGGGGGCGGACGCGGAGGAAAGCCTCGCACACGATGATAAACGTCGAGATGTTGAGGATGAAGTTCGGGGCCAGATCGTGAAAATCCATACCGTAGTAGAACATGAGCCCCCGGACGAATGGGTGAAGTGGAAAGCCCAGTCCGCGAAGGAAGTGGGGAAGAAATACTACCCTCTCATGGGGCCTTGGGGTGGGGAGAAGCTGCCCCTCCTCGGGAAGCCGGTGCGCGATGTCTTTGGACAAGTATCCAGCCTTCCTTAGCTTTTTGACGTCGCCCTCCGTGACGGAGGAGACCATCCACTTGCCTCCCGCTCCGGACATCGCTGGAGAAGGTTGAGGTGGGAAGTGCGGGCTTGGGCGCTGGAGCTCGAGTGCGCAGGAGATGGACAGGCAAAGGAGGAAGAACGCGTAGGTAAAAAGGTGGATCATTATCCCCTTATATGGGCGGATGCGGTTGTGCGTCCCCGCCAGCCTGATAAAACTCGCTTGCCTCCCAAGCGCCGTGGTAAATGGCGCGGTTAGGGTTACCCACGTCCGTATTGATGAGAATCCCGTAAAAAGGGTACACGATCTCTGCTTTGACAAAACGTGCCAAGGAAACCGCCTCGCAAAACATGCTGAGGTGGAAAAGTAAAAACGATTCGAGTAAAGGACTTGGCTGTAGTGTGATGGCGCACTATAGAATACGTCAGCAGATTTGATTTGTGTTAATATTATTCTCTCTATGACAATATGTGGAAACTTATTTTGCAGAGCCGGACACTACACTTGGTGTTTACAAATCTTCTATGAAGGACTTGGAGGAGGAACCCGCCTTGCAATGCCGAAGACAATTTGCACGCCGGACTCGTCGTCATTGAAGCCTGGTTCAGGGGCTACTGAGGGAGTCCTGGATTAGGGGGTGTTCGGGTAGCCGGACTATACCTTCGGCCGGACTCCTGGACTATGAAGATACAAGATTGAAGACTTCGTCCCGTGTCCGGATGGGACTTTCCTTGGCGTGGAAGGCAAGCTTGGCGATGCGGATATTCAAGATCTCCTACCATTGTAACCGACTCTGTGTAAACCTAACCCTATCCGGTGTCTATATAAACCGGAGGGTTGTAGTCCGTAGGCAATCAACTCCATACACAACAATCATACCATAGGCTAGCTTCTAGGGTTTAGCCTCCTTGATCTCGTGGTAGATCTACTCTTGTACTACCCATATCATCAATATTAATCAAGCAGGAGTAGGGTATTACCTCCATCGAGAGGGCCCGAACCTGGGTAAAACAAAGTGTTCCCTGCCTCCTGTTACCATCTGGCCTAGATGCACAGTTCGGGACCCCCTACCCGAGATCCGCCGGTTTTGACACCGACACCCCCCATGAGTAAGTTGCTGGATCCAACTAGTCCATTTACCCCCAAAACCTCTAAGCTCTAGGAGTTTCATAAGGCAATCAAGGTCAACTTTATCGAAGGCAGTCTAAACTAGAACTACCATCTAGAGAAAAATTCTCACAAACAGAGCCTTCAGATCTGTTTTGGTGAGCGTAAACAAAGGAAGAGCATTCAATGCCATCATTAAGAGAAGTAACATCTACACCAATCTTAGCAGAAATGGCATTGAAGGAAGGATCATTAAAGTTGGAGAAGGAAGTGTGTTTCATACCCTGGGGTTTTTGCACTTCCAGGTTCTGAACCTCTTTGAGCTGTTGAGCCTTTTCAATAATGGTTCTCTTGTCACCAGCTACCCTGGCACTGGTTCTGGTGGCTTGAACAGGACCCCATTTGGGAAGGTGCTTCTCCTTAGGAAGGGCAGGGAAGTCAGAGTTGTATTTTGAGTCCAAATTGTCTGGGAGTTCAGTTGTTTCAACAAGTGCCTCTTGATCCTCTTGTAGATCTATAGAACCTTCTAATTCCATCAGATCATCATCTTCCAGGAGCTCCATTTCCCTGAGGAGGTTGAATCCATCGGTTTCATCAAGCACAGAATTCAAGATCTTTTCCTGGATGCTGAGTTGAGGAGTGTATGGAGAATCAGGGAGGTGTGTCTTGAGGACTGAAGTGGGTGTAGTTTCTCCAAGCATCTGATTGTGGCCAAAAGACTATCCTATGATGTTAGGGGCCCAAGAATTGGTAGCAGGCCCTTTATCTGATTCAGATCTAGAGCTCCTGTTGGATTCAACATCTTCAGTAAGATTGGTACCAGTTTCAGCTGCAGAGACATACGTACCAGCAAAGAGGTTGGTGGAGGTGCCAGTTTCAGTGGGGGTTAAGGACTCCACCTCAATGAGTAGCCTGTAGATTTTGTTCCCAACTCCAAAAAGCCTTTCAGCAGGGATTTTGGAGGGATCTTTACATAAGATTTTGACCCTAACAGTTTCATAGAATGACTTGAAATTATGCTGCCATTCCACATCCAGTAAGACCCCCAGAGTGGAAGTGATTTGATCCAGCATAGTCCAGTCACACCACTTGGGGGTTCAATTTCCTGATCTTGATCCAAGTTTCCTGGAGGTCCTCTTCATCCTCAATCCTGCCTTTCCAGACTTCAACATTGACTACAACATTGTCTTTTTTTAGACCAAAACAGGGGTATCCAGCAACTTGAACAACATCTATTTCAGAAGGGAGTTTCACCAAGAATGTCCACTCATCTAGGGCATTGATTAGCCAGGGCCAGTTGGTTTTGTAAATGTCTGCAAACTCAGTGGCAAGTTCCTACTTGGTCACTTCACCAGCTTCTACCAGAACAATCCCCACATTCTTCAGGGGGCCATGATACTGAGCATTTTCATCAGGTGGATCTATGTGGTAGAACCCTAATCCTGGAGCAGCACTTCCAACATATCTAGCAGAACTGTGGGTTTTCCTTCTGACAGGGCAATTCCCATCCGAGGTCGTGGGCTGCGCATGTTAAAAATGAAAGCCTAGACGGGGCAGCCCAATACCACGTTCAACACTTGCCAAAACTTCGTCCCTCGTTTTCTCTGTGTTTCGCACACTCGACATTGTGTGGGCATTTTGACTGTGCATCATATGAAGATGTGCTATGCATGAATGTTGATCAGCATGATGTTAACTAGCTGGTAGTTCCATTTTTGACCATGAATAAAACTTCCAACATGATGTTAACCCTGTTTGAAAAGGCCGTGTTAATATAAATGCTCTGCCTCTGAAAGTTGCAGCTTCTTATCTGAAACTGAACTTGCAGTTTCTTATCTGAAACTGAAACTTGCAGTTTCTTCTCTGAGAATCACATTGTCTGCACTTTTATACTCCTATGAAACTATTTTTTAAGTGCTAAAAATAGATATCTAGAATTCATAAAATACTTCATATGCTCAATACTGCAAATCTGATATTCAAAAGACATTCATATCTGAAAGTACTCTCAAAATACACAACACAAAACACAATTCACAACCTACAAATACTGACAACCCTAAGCTCCTCCTGACAATTCACAACATGCCCGACTCTTGGGCTGGGGTCAGCTCCCTCCTATTCCTCGGCGGCAGACAGCCGCCCCGTGAGACGATGTGAACGGCGAGGGAGACGATGGCGGGGAAGCATCGTCGGGCCAACTGCTTTTATCCTCTTGCAGTTGGGTTCGGTCGACGAAGACTCCACCGGCTCGCTCTGGCAGGACACCCTCACAAACGGCACCCTGTAGATGCTCGATCCTTCAATCTCTGGTGGATGCTCCATCTGGGATCCATACTCCCACCACCGCTCTCTCACGATCGGATTCCGTGAATCTGTTTGCTCCATGGCCCAGAGGAGCAGCTCTATGTACTCCGGCGTGACTCCCTCCAGGAGTATCGCCGCCTTTTCGCTCTGTTGCAGATATTTGGCCATGGATGTCGCCGCTAGTTGGTCCTTGTTGTCAAACCAAGACTGTATCTCCAACATCCTAGCTAGCTTCACAGGGTCGCCGTCTGTGATCCTCATGTATCGGTTGTACTCCTCCATCGATCTACTTCTCCACAGCACCTTCACTCACCGGTGGTGGTTTTTGAATGGAAGAGGAGAGGAGCAGCGCTGGTTTTGGATTAGAACGGGAGAGGAGCGACGCTGGTTTTGTACTAAAACAGGAGATGAGGGGTGGTGGTTTTGAAATGGAAGAGGAGAGGAGCGGCGCTGCATTTAGATTGGAACAGGAGAGGAGCGGTGGTGGTTTAAGAGGAGAAGAGCAGAAGAGCGGCGCTGGTCTTGGAAGTATTTTTTTGTTGTTTTGTGTATTTTGGGTCAAAGTTTGACCACGTACTGTATTTGACAAGCAAAATGTGAATGCATGTCACCAAAAATTGTATCGTTTGGTTTGTATCTGAATGTACTTTCAAATTATATTATTTTTGCAATGTATAACATATATTTTATGTGCGAAAATCATGGTCAATTATGACCCAAAATAAAAGGGAGACTAGTTAATGTGGGGTCGCTTTCTTAATTGAAGGGTAAATTGATTTTGATTTTGATCCAGTCACAGCGCGCCGGCCCTCTTGTCCAATCCTAAATCGCTGCCACACGCTCCTCTCCCTCTTCTCCATTGCAAAACCACCTCCTCTCCTCTCCATCATCTCCATTCCAAAACCACCGTGTCGCCTCTCCCTCTTCTGATCTTCTCCATTGCAAAACCACCTCCTCTCCTCTCCATCATCTCCATTCCAAAACCACCGTGTCGCCTCTCCCTCTTCTGATCTTCTCCATTGCAAAACCACCTCCTCTCCTCTCCATCATCTTCATTCCAAAACCACCGTCTCGCCTCTCCCTTTTCTCTATTGCAAGACCATCGTCTCTTCTCTGTTTTCTAGACGCTTTTCTCCATGGCGCGGGCGCAATCCATGGATACAAAATTAGTATACTGTATACTATTTAAAAGTTAAGTGCAGGGCTTTTCCTGCGCGGTAGGCGGCGGGGCAGTTTCGCCTAGTCGGTTCGACAGAGACGCGAGAAGACGAGGGAGTAGGCTGCTGCAAACGTAGGGCTGTGTGATTTGACAGCGAGTTACTGTTGGACAGGTGGGGCCCCGTGATTTGACTTGCCATTATCATTTTAACTGCGGCGCTACGACCGGCGTGAGTCTCCCGATTCCTGACCACCTCCATACAGGTGCCTCTCCCAATGCTCCACCATGTAGTAGAGGCCGGCTCTTGCATGAGAGCCCACTTCTCCACTTTTTCCTTGCCTCTCTTTCCTCCACATATGCAAAAATGCCATGTAAAGCGCACTATTGTACTTACTTTTACTTGCTCCTACAGGTGCTTAAGCTTGCCACATAGGCATAAAGTCTGATGTGGCAAGTTAATCAAGAAGAGAGAGACTAGTTTGGTGACCCAAGGAAGAAACGGTGCTAAGCACGTGTACCTCGGTGAAAAGACAATTTTGATTCTATAGCTAATTAAATGAAGCAAACTTAGCAACACCATTTCATTGGAAGAGGTCACTCCTTGGCAAATGCAATAAATACTAGTACTCCCTGTGTCCCATAATATAAGAACATTTTTGGCACTACACTAGCGTAAAAAAATTCTTATATTATGGGACGGAGGGAGTACGAAGAAAGAGATAGAGAGGAGTAAAAAAATACACTTATAACCAACCTTGTTGTAGTATGAGTGACTAAGTGATGACTATGTATGACATGCCAACATCAGATAGCCTAATGCACCGTGTTAAATCTCCAAGGGCGCGACCGCGCGAGCGATGTGATGGTCGTGGTAGGCGCGACCATGATATGGGCTGCTGGTAGCCCTTGGATCTGAGATCAAACGGTCGAATGCTAAGTTGCTAAAATTTGCAGAATAACCCTCCAGGATAGGATATTCACCCATAGGTCTAGAATCACGCCATGCAACCATTCGATCTCAGATCCAAGGGCTCTCGGAAGCCCGTATCATGGGAGAATGGAAATCCACTACCCTGCCGTTCGCACGCTGGCAGTTCGCTCCTACTCGTCCCCGCACGTCCTTCAATACTACGACGGTTCGCTCCTAGTCGTCCCATCCATTCACATTACGGCAGTTCCACTAATCCTAACCCTCCTCCCAAATTCATGGCGTCCCAAATCTCCACGATCGGCGGTGAGTACAAGGTTAGAGCCATCACCGGCGATGAGTTCGACGTCATCTACACCCGTTCTTCCGCGATGGTGAAAGGATGCCTTTCTCGCTTCAGACACATGTTCGAAAACTCAGATGATGAGTGGGTCGCTGGGCTAGATGTTGAGTACACCACAATCCTGGGACCAGAGAAGGATCCAAAGGACGAAGAGAGGAAGAAGCCCGCCGTGATCCAGGTTTGCGTGCATGACTTATGCTTGGTCTACCACATATGCCATGCCGACGTTGAGTGCCAGGATTTTAAGGACTTCCTCGAGAGCAACCTAGTCAAATTCATTACTGTAGACTTTAAGAACGACAGGGATGTCCTGCGTCGGATAGGTCTCATTGTAGGCAACCCCTTCGACCTCCAGAAGAATCGGCTGGTGTCCTCTCGTCAGCCTTTAATGCCGACCCTATCAGGAGCCATGGTTCATCCTTCGTACGGTAAACTGGAGAAACCTCCATACACGTTTCATCATCATGCATGGCAGCGGAATGTACTAGATATAGACCACATCCACTACGCTGCAATGGATGGCTACCTTTGCTTCAATATCTACAAGGGTTGGATGAAGAGCAACAGCCAAGTGTGCGGTTCAAGCAAAGAAGTATCGGCCAAGAGGAAGAGGGACAAGGACGAAGTCGAGGACATGGACGAGGACTCCGAGTAAGGTGGCAGTGTCATTGCTCCTAGTGGTTCTAATGCAGTGTCTACCGGAATAGTTGCAAAGTTTAATTTCAGGTGTGCTTAATTTAATTTGAGGGGTGTGTTGTGCTGAGCCCCCCAGCAGAACTATGTTATGTTTCTTCTCGTTACTTTAACTCTTCAATACGTACATACTAGTATTTCTTACATTTCATCTTTTAGTTGGTATAGTACTACCACTCGTTTCTTCACATTATATACGTACAATATATATGGCCAACATCATATAGCCAGCAGTTTAGTTGTCAAAGAATTTCAGGGTGCTTAGTTTTGTCAAAGAATTCCAGGATGCTTAGAGGGCGCTTGGATCCAAGGGACTTATTTTAGTCTGACTAAAAATAGTCTCTTTAAGAGGCTAAAGTTCCAAGCACCCCTGATTAAAGAGAGGCTAAAACTAGTCTTGAGACTAACTTTTTTTAGTCAGGGGTACCCCTACTAAAATGTGGATTAGTCCTCTCTCTACTCATTTAACTCCTCTCCTTTAACACAGGCGAGTTCTGGATTGGAGGGTTAGGAGGATAATAAATGCTCATTAACTTGATTTTAGCCTTTTTAGTATTTGGATCCAAGCATGGGTGAGGCTAGCATGTTTTAGTCCCACTAGTTTTAGTCATGGGACTAAAACGTATCCAAGCACCCTCTTAGTTTTATTTGAGGGGTGGGTTGTGCTGGACACCATTATTGTTACTAGCCTTTTTAATAGTACTATATGCATAATTTGGCGACGAGCGCTCTCTATATGTACCACCTTTTTTTAATTTCAAGTTTTTCTCCATGGCGCAATCCATCGATACTACTGCTGTACAAAAGTATACATTTTTTAAAAGGCTAGAGGGCGGGGCAGTCTAGCTTGGTCGGTTTCACGAGAGGCGAGGGCCTTTGTGATTTGACGGCTCATTAGTGCTAGAAGGCGGGGCCTTGTGATTTGACTTCTCGTATAAATGCGCCGACGACCTGATCGAGGAGGAGCAAAGAACCATGCGGTATACTCAAGTTTTCCACTGGAGTAGTACTGCGACGGAGGAGCACGAAACACGGCAGCCCAGTGCCATATGGTGATAAAAATGATCTAATTTGCTAGTCATCTCATTGTTAGCATTGTTCTTTTCATTCCCTAAAAAACCATTGTTCTATTCATGCCTCGCAGAGAACGTGACACGTGCGGTGAAACACCCGAAGCAGAAGATGAAACACAGGAGCAAAAGAAGAAGGAAGATTATCACCCCAAATGATCTAATTCGTCGCGGAGTCGTAACTGCTTCTTCATCTCCTCCACGACCTCCATCTCCTTGCGCGTCTCCTCCGCCATCTTCTTCATTCTGTCCATGACGTGGGATTTCTCGAGCGAGCCTTCATCATCTATTCCACGGCCACATTACGTACCTTGACAGCAGCCGGGTGCTCGATGTGGAGCTTCGCCAACTCCTCCTTCTGTTCCATGACGAGGGCCTGCAGCATCTTCATGGAGGAACTACTATTCTCATGCAGCTTCTTCCAGCCGGCGTTCTTCTCCTTCAATAGGTCGATCTCGTGGCAGAGCTTCGCCTTGTCCTCCTGAAGTCGCAGGATTTCGCCGATCGCCTTCTTCTCCGAGGCAATGCTCTTCTTCAGCAGCATCACCAAGCCGGCGGTCAACTCCCCTTGCTGATTGAGCTCAGGGGGCATGTCATCGAGGCTCTCCTTCAGCAACTCCATCAAGCCTTGGATGAACTCCTTCTGCTTATTGAGGTGCTTATTAAGCTGATCGGGCATGCCGTCGAGGGATAACGACTCCAGCTCCGCCGTCTCAGCATGTTCGCCTCCGCGGCTAGGGCGCACCTGGGAGCCATCGCTTGCCCGTGAGAGATCTTTCGAGGTCTTTGCGTGGCGGTGAGCCCTCTCTTTTTTTCCACAGCCTTGGTTGCCGCTCCCTTGTTACGAGTAGTTCTCGACCTAGAGCTCTGCTCACCGGCCATGGCAACGACGGACGAAGAAGAAGCACTTATGAGGAGGAAAGGTAGAGTAATTTTCGGTTAGGTAGTTCCCCTTTTTATAACCTAAGTACTAGCACTAGTACTAATACCTGCATAGTGGGAACACGTTTAGATTTGGTACGTACTAGTAGGTGTGAGCAGGCTTTCGAATGTGATGGGAACAAGTATTAGTTGATGGTTTTGGTTTCGAGGCCCGAAACGGCTCCCGATGAGTTTAGCGGAACATAAATTTCAAGTACTACACTGCTCAAATGCGTAAATATTATGTTACTGTCAAAAATTGGCACAAAATATGAAGGAGACCAATGGAAGTACTACTAGCAACCCACGATTTAACTACTCGCATGCGCACAGTGGAGTAATAATGTCTTTCTTCCGCCCTCACGTCCACTCAATTTGCATGCACTGTATTAATTGACCATCAATGAAGTGAATGACTTTACACGCGTCAAATTATCACATGGGGTGGATCTTGGTACAAAATTGCGTTCGCCCGTGTACCCGCGTGTGCGTGCGGGGGAATGAGTGCGTGCGTGGCGTGCGTGCACATCTTCGCTTCGTGCATGTACCGCCAGTATGGCTCAGGGAGGACGAGTACATTCTTCTGGAACCAGCAGCACGTCACTGTGATCAATCCACGCAAGGAGGTCGCGACAACGCCTCCACATGTGCCACGTGGCTTCATGAACTGTAAGAGAGACACTTTGTAGTGTGCCATTGGTATTCTAATTTACGTGTTTTGCACATACTCGAAGTACTAGTAAGGTACACGTGCATTGCACGCATCAGATTTTGCAACCAAATTATGAATAAATACCACACTATAGCATGTAAGCTCTGAGTCATATATGCCTGATGTAGCCCATTGTTTAATTCTTATATTTCATCTCATTCAAAATCAATTAGTTTTTATAAAAAAGCTAAGAACGCGGGAATAGGAAAAACATGGGATTATAGTGGAATGTCGTCTTGAATCCTACAGGATTGTACGAGTGTTTGATTGTGCATAGAAAAACGCAGAATTCTTTCAAAGAGGTTTGAGTGGATGGGATGTTTCCTATGAAATCTAGTGCAAATGAATCATATGGAAAAATTCCTATGGTTTACAATCCTACGAATCAAACAACCAAGATAGGAAAAATTCCTAATGATTAGAATCCTCCAAAATTCCTTTGAGAATCCTTTGAATCAAAGAAGCCCTTAATCTATTTTATGATTCATGGAATTGTGCGTTGTAAAGCATAAAGTGAAAACAAATAATGGCAATTCAACTAGAAAAAAAAGTTTGGGCAGTTATGATACGGAAGATTCTAGAAAAAAAGAGAACCACTGTTGTTTTGAGGTTTGTGCATTATGCTTAGGTTCAACCATGGAGTCTGCTAGATTGTACATGTGGCAAAATCCGGTGGGGGCTAGAAGATGGTGCGAGGGGCCGAGTGGAGGGAGACTATGAAGGAATGCACAAGTGCGAGATCGATATTTAGAGAGAGGGGGCGAACACGTGCACTCTTGCGCGCAGTGGAGGAGCCATGAAAAATAAATGAGCTAGGGGGCCAAGCATTGCTAATCCTTTACGAGGAGGGTCAATTCATGAACTTAAACCATTTTTAGCAGCAATTGTTTAATGATCACATTCATATTAGCCTCGATATATAGTGATGTTAGGGGGGAGGGGGGAGGGCCCTTACTGCCCCTGCCTTCACCATTGTGCACGCGTCTGAGAGATGAAGCGGAAGGCATGGATGATGAGAGGGGGACGTTGGATATATAATTAATGTGGGTGTATTAGCTATATATGTTAATCCTATATAGAGAGGTATAGATTGATCGATGTGGACGTGGGAAAGAGGGTGAGACCTCACTGGATATATCGATTGATCGGTTTGTGTGGAAAACTATGAAAGACCTAGCTATATACACACATACATAGAGGACCATCGATCGTTGCGCATGCACGCGTGAGAGATAAAGAATGCCTGATATGATGGAGAGGGGGATGTGTGTGGGTGTGTGCCTTCATGGGAGACCGACTTGAAGAAAAAGATTGCATGCGTGCGACGGATAATGCCGACTGGTAGTGTGTGTGCATGCATGCACGAGAGAAAGTTGGTGGTACAATTATAAAGAGAATAGGTGAGGTCATAATCAATGTAAAGTTGAATTCAAATATTTGAATATGAGATCCTGATGTTTGAAACCCATGCATGCATGAATATAACGGAGATCTGCGCGGTGTGGTTTGGAAACGAGCATGTTGTAATGTATACACATTGAACAAGGTCAGACTGATTTGAATTTGAGATACCGATGGCAGACATCATTTGGCCACGTCGCATCCGTGCATGGACACACTATTCTAATTGGAGATGATGGGCGGGTTTCGCATCACATATCTATATCTATACCCATATATATATATATATATTATTTATATTTTTTTATATTGTGTGCGGGTAACTTTAACTTTGAAAGATGGTCGTTGGATGAGGCAAATCCGATGGTCCAAAGATGGCAAATTTGAGCACTACTGGCCGTTGGATATCATCTAGATTCCACCAGATTTCGCCACATGTATAATCTAGAAGACTCCATGGTTGAACTTAAGCATAATGCACAAACATCAAAACACAAGCACTTCTTATTTGTTCTAGAATCTTCCGTATCAGAATTGTCCAAATGTTTTTCTACATGATTTGCCATTATTTGTTTTTACTTTATGTCTTACGACGCACAATTTCATGAATCTTAAAATAGATTAGCTTTCTTATAAAAACTAGATGATTTTGAATGAAATGAACTATAAGAATGAAACAAACATTTACATCATGCATATATGACTCAAAGCTTGCATTCTATAATGTGGTATTTATTCATAATTTGGTTGCCAAATCTCATGCGTGCAATGCACGTGTACCTTACTCTAGTCTAAATGGTGTTTGTGTGTGTGTTGTGCGTGTTGAGGTGCAAATTGTCTTTTTTTGGGTACATGTTAAGCTTGTTCTTCCGAAATTTCAAGCCGCGCCTTGTTATGCCGAAAATTCAAGCTAGCGTCTCTATCTATCACGCTGCGAAACTCCCGCCTCTTCAACCCGCGCCTTGTTAGCCTGAAATATTTAAGATATATCTTTGTCTCGTTGTGCTCTGACAACTCCCTCCATCTCAACCTGCACATTGCTATTCCGAAATTACAACGCGCGCGAAAACTCCCACCTCCTGTGAAATCCCGACACGCGAAATGCCCGTGGTACCCCTGAACCAAAAGAACCGCCTCAAATCGGTGGGGGTACTTTCGTAACTTACCCCACATTTCGGACAAACGCGTCTCTAAGCTATGGTTCCCCACTGCCATCCCATCCGCCCACCCATTCATACACCGAGGCCGCGAAAACCCGCAAGGAAACCCCACACCCTGCTCCGTCCGCCACCCAGCCGGAGCCTCTTCCCCGACGACGTCGTCCACAGCAACACCTCGACGTCCCTCATCCACCGTACCGGATGAGGATCCGTCGTCGATCTCATCGTCCCGCCGGTTCAGCCACCCCATCCTCCACCTCCAAGGAGCTGCCCCGATGTTCCCCTCGTCTTTCGCGCCACCTCCATTCCCACACCGTTGTCTTCACCTGCACCACCGGAAGAGCATCATCATCACCGTTTCCTCGGATGAAGCTGCGGCCTAATCGGCGCCATCAAAGAGGTTGTACACTAATCGCCGCATTTTCTTCTTGATTCGATCTCACGGTGCTGCCGGTGCTCGGTCCCGAGCCGACACGGCGCGAATCCATCCACGGCGGCGTCGCCGGCCACTTCCTCCACGACGTCGCTCCCTCGGCGGCGACGTCCACATCAGTAGGAGCTACTGCTGCTTTAGCTCTCGCTTGCGCTGCTGCTCTGCTCTTGCTCTCAGTCCCCTGCCTGGTCTGCTTTTGCTATTTCTCTTGCTCGCGTTGCTGCTCTCGCTCTTGCTCTTGCTTGCGATGCTGCTCCGATTTAGCTACACTTCAGTCGACTGAATCGACTTTTGGGTCAGTAGATTTTCAGGGGGTGGGGGGGCTCGCTGGGGTGAAGGAAGAACCAGCCGCAGCGGGGAGGGGGGGCTCGCCGGAGAGGTACCCCACTATCTATCTTAGGGTTCAGGATGGGGGCGGTGGTCGCCGGCGGTGGCGGGGCGTTGGCGGGACGGTGGCGTGGGGATCGCCGGAGAAAAAGCTCGGCACGGGGGGGGACTAGAGGGATGGCCGGGGCGGCAGCGGACCGGCGGTGGGGAGTGTTTTCGGGGCGGGCAGGGCAGCGCACCGCCGGCCACGGGCGGCGGGGGCTGCTGTTTGGCCGGTGGTGGCTGGCGGCTCAGGGGGGTGGAGGTTGAAGATGAACCGCGTGCCCTTGATTTTATATCCAACGGCTGCAAAATCGACTGACCAGAGATGAAAAAGTCAGTCGACCGACGTGTAGCCTCACCTTCCTAGTGCGTTCAGTTTCGACAGCAAAATTCAGTTTCGACAGTTAAGTTCAGTTTCGACACTTAAATTCAGTTTCGACAGTTAAGTTCAGAGATGAGCGGCTGATGTATTTTACATCTAGCACTTTGTGGTTATGTTTTTTACGTCATGTATTGGAGATGCTATTAGAATTCCACTCAGGTTAACGTTGTTCGTTGTCTCTCTTGTCCTGCTTCAGCCTCGGCGTCGTACAACTCACCGGAGCTGCTCCAACGACGAAACCCTCCATTACATCGGAGCAGTACCTCGGGCTCCATCTCCAGACGCCTAAGATCTTCTTCCCCTCCTCCGACAGCCAAGTCAGCTGGAGCATCCTCACCGGCCAACCCAATCACGCTGAGATCGACATGGCTTCGCCAAAGAGGTTGTACACTTGTTGCATCTCTCTTTTACTCTACATGTTATATATATTGTCCACTAAGCACTCGTAGTAACGGGAAATACAATTATTTTATCCTACTATATGACAAGCAGTGAGGTACCAAGCAACTTAGCTATCCGTGATGGACTCTCTTGAATGCCATCATTATTTATCTCTGCGCGTTTGAGCTGTGCATTTGTCGATGGGCCTGGGAGTTGAGCTAGTATGGCAGTGGCCTGGGTCCAAAGTAATAGAAGTACCACAAAAACATTTTTTTAGTGTAGGATTTTCCTTGCTCAAGCCTGCCTACTAGAATCGCCAGTGCTTGAAAGGAAAAGTGAATGAAAAACATCGGAATTGGAAAGTTTCCTATGATACTATTTTTCATGAATTTGGTGCAAAGGAATGGAGCAAAGGAAAACTGTAGGATTAGTTCCTTTAGTGTCTCCTTGAAAGAAAAACCGTAGGAATTCTAATTTCCACTTCTCCTCCTTTTCATATTCCTATTCATCAAGCACAAGACTAAGAGATAGTAGCATAATAGCATTATAACCGTACATTTTCTTGTGGTTTGACTTAATCTCACCATGCTTTTTTGCATCATGTGATTTTCCAATTGTTGTGAATCAAACACCCAGATTGGCAGAAATCCTGTGTTTTTAAATTCTCTGTTTTGCACGTGCATTCCTATCCTATTCCTATCTATTTCCTATCCCTGCATTGTTAGAATCCTCAAATTCAAACAAGCCCTTACTCAATTACTTCTGTTACAGATATGTGTCAAAGAAAACCTTGTGTGGTTTTTCCTGCTCCTGCGGCGCTGTGTTCCACCCCAGCTCAGCTGCTCCAACGACGAAAAGGTTCACCACAGCAGGGATCCGCTCTCCAGACTGTCTTTCGCCGCCTCAGATCTTCTTCCCCGCCGCCGGCAGCCACGGCAACTGCATTACCATCATCAACTAAGCAGATGACCTTGAGGACTACACGGGTCCGCAAGAGAGGTCGCACTCTTCCGTGTCTGCTTACATTATGCGTCGCTTAATATGATGACATGCTACATTATCATTGTGTTCACCAATTAGACTCCGAGTCAGGTCCAAACTAATGCTGAAACTTGAGTTTTTAAATGGTTGTGGGGTACATATTGGGGCAGCAATCAGTACTATCTGTCTACTATCTGGTTAATCTCTGGTGTCTACTATGAGTTTCATGTTGGGTGCAAACAAACATTAAAGGAGCCATTATCTGTATTTTTTAATTAAAGCTATTATCTACCTGCTATCATTGGTTTTTTGGTCTATCCATAGTTTGCTACCATCACTCTGGATTTGTGCATGCACTCCTTACATAATCTCACTATGTTTTATTCCTATGCATGCCAGTTATTGTACACAATGGAAATGATCATGTAGAGCAAAAGAGACGAGCCTTGCGTGTCAATAAAATTTCATGCAGACGTCGTTCCATGGTGGGCGCAAAGGCAACCCCCTCCACCCATTTTGGATCGTAATCAAGAGGAAGATAACTGTTCTGAGGGGAATTCAAAAGGAGAAGACAACTCCTATTTACCCCATGAGGTCTTCGCTCTAACTTGGCATGCTGATGTTGGTAATATCATGCATATGGTGCCTTGCATTGCTTACTGTATACATTAAAGATGTCATCTGCTTAGTTTAGACATGCTTTGTGTCAATGCCATCTGTTTAGTTTCTTTATCGTATATGTGAATCATGCAATGCCATATTGTCTAGCCAGGCATCATATATGTGAATTTTGCAATGCCTCCCTGGTTAGCCAGTCATCTTATATGTGAATTATATCATGACATCATTTTTTTATTACGTGTTAAATTTGTCAACAATTTTAGTACATTCAATTACTCTTCCTGTGCATCAGCCATTCGGCACGGTCATGGAAAAATCTGGAGTGGAAACACGGTCTTCAGAGCAGACAATGCTATCTGACGAAGCGCATGTCTTGCTGGTTACCGATAGCTCCTCAGAGGAGGATTCAGACACAGATGAACAGTCATATCCCCCCCCCCCAGGTGCATGCCCTAACGTGGTAGGGTTATGTTGCTCATATCGTGCGTATGGTATCTTGCATTGCTATGTCATTTGCTTAGTTTAGACATGCTTTGTGTGAATGCCACCTGTTTAGTGTCTAATTACCATATATGTAAATTATGCAATGCCATCTTGTTGCAAGACATTATATATGTGAATTATGCAATGTTATCTTGTTGCAAGGCACTATGTATGTGAATTATGCAATGCCATGCTGTTTAGGCAAGCGTCATATATGTGAATTATATCATGCCATACTTTTTTTGTATTTCTCATTGCTTTTGTCGACAATGTTTGTATATTCAACTGCTCTTCCTGTGCATCAGCCATTTGAATTGGTGATGGAGAAATCTGGAGTGAAAACAAGGTCTTCAGAGAAGACAATGCTACATGTTGAAGCAGATATCTTGCTGGTTGCAGATAGCTCTTCAGAGGAGGATTCAGAGGCAGATGACCAGTCCTATTATCCCCCTGAGGTGTATGCTCAAACTTGGCAGGGTTATATTACGCATATAATGCATATGTTGTATTGCAATGCTTAGTTTTTACATCATATACACAATATTGGATGTCATCTCCTTAGTTGACACATCATATATGCGATTGCCCTCTGCTCACTTCCTTAGTATATAAATCATATATTTGAATTATGTCATGCCATGATGTTTACATAGACAGCATGTATCTGAATTATGGCATGCCAACCCAATTTCTAAAGACATAATATAGTTATGTCATCTCATCATGTTTACATAGTCATCATATTTTAAATTATGTCATTCTATCCATGAATTATATCATGCCATCATGTTTCCATCGACGGCATGTTTGTGATTTATGGCATGCCAGCCACTTTAATAGACACATCGTATAGTTATATCATGTCATCATGTTTACATAGTCATCATATTTTGAAGTATGTCATTCTATCCTATTTAGTTAGCCATCATACATGTGAAATTGTGTCATGCTATCCTGTTTAATTAGCCATCATATATGTGAAATTATGTCCTGCTATTCTGTTTGCTTAGACAACATAAATGTGAATTATTTCATGCCCTGTTTCTTCCCTACTATCCATTGCACCTGTCTATCTTACAATGTTTGTACATTCAATTACTTTTCTTGTTTATCAGCCATTTCAATTGGAGGGAGTGATGGCAGTATCTGTGGGAGTAAAAACACGGTCTTCAGAAAAGATCATGCTACCTGTCGATGCAGATAGAACCACGGTTGTACTTGCCCAAGAACCAGCCCCACCACACATAACCCACACTCATGCAGATTGTACCCCTACCCAGTTGGACAGAGAACCAGCTACACCCCTTCTAACCCCAACCCCAGCAGATAGACACCCAGTTCCCGTTGACACAACACCGTCTCCACCACAGAGCACCCAAACACGAGCAGTTAGTAAGGCAACTGCAGTGCCCAAATCACGAGGACCACCACTCCGAACCCGAAGTCAACGCTTAAAGCAGAAGAAGAATTGTTCTCAAGTCAGGTTCCGTAGCTATGGTTCATACTACTTTGCTCTTGCATCACTGTATTTACTGATACCAACTAATTTCAAATTTGAAGGATGCAATTGAAACTCCAATGGCGCAACAGGTATGTTTTAAACCTGTTTCTTCAACGTGTTTGGCTGTTTGCTGTTGTAACTTGCTCTATGTTGATTTCAGTTTCAATTGAATAAACAGTTATGTTCTCATGCCATGCACATTACAAGTGTTGTTATTGTTGTGTAGTTTCCCACACTTATATTCTGTCTATGCTGCTTTGTCTTAAATAGATATGATTCGAATTGTATCTATCCTGATTTGGCAACATAAACTAGAATGATGTAGACCATACAGTGACCATACTACATAGATATATGTTTGTTTCATGCTGTTATCCTGTCCACCTTACTACTGAACTGGTTTACCAAAATGAGTTTCATATACTACATTGTAAACCTGAGATGTGTTTGTTTGTTTCTCTTTTAGAACGCGGATAAAATATTGGAGAAGAGTACCCTGTTATGCAATGGTAAAGGAAGTAATGTAGATAAGGTTCAAGATAGTGATACATCCCTGTTGGTCTCCAAGAAAGCTGATAAAAACTATATTGAAGACACTGAGACAACCCCAAAGTCCTGTCTTGATGTAGTGTTCGAGTTACTGGCTACCACTGCTGGCACCAGCTCTTCGAACTCGTTGCCTGAATCAGTTCGGCTTCTTGAGTCTCAACTTCAAGTTGAAAGACATCGATCAGATGTTATGCGACGGGAAGCCGAAGGACTGAGGAAGTCCCTGCAGAATTCAGATGCATACTTTCTGGTGCAACGGCAAGCGCTGGAGGACTTAAGCGCCAAACAAGAGAAAGTTAATAAGCTTGCTAAGCATCTTGCCATCATTATGGGTACCCAGGATATTGTTTATTGAGCTCTTCTGAAGTGGTTTCACTTCTGGACTTGTTTTGCTGCGGCGTTTATATGCTGTTGTGTTCTCTATATTTGCATTGGTGGCGAATTTTGATGCCCACTGGATGTAATATGTGTAATAGCCGTGATAGCCTAGTGTAAGTTGCTTGCTTATTTATTTCCTTGTTGTCTTGTTTATTTGTTTGCTTGTAGTCAGTGCAGTTCTTTTTCTGCGGTTTGCTAGTGGCTGCAATGACCTATTTTTTTAAACTAGGCCACAATAACCATGGGCTAATTTTTACTATAGTGACACTGGGCCTCCTACGGGTCGTAGAAACAGTGGGCCTTCTATGGGCCGTACAAACAGTGGGCCTTCTACGGGCCGTAGAAACAATGGGCCTTCAACGGGCTGTATCATCAATGGGCCATATACGGGTCATATGATCGATTGGCCAAACATGGACCAAACAGCCCGCATTCTGGCCGTAAACGGGCTAGAGTTGGAATCGTCCGTTCATGGGCCAACCATAACGGGCCATTGTTAATAAGCCGTATTTGATGACGCTATGAAAATGGCCCAACGTATTAACAGACCACAAACGGGCCGACTGTAACCACGGGCTGAATTTGGCCCACAAGTAGAAAATGATAGTAACGGGCCGTAAGTAAAAGAATGCTAGAAAATAGCCCAAGAATAAATGGGCTCTGAGAAGGCCGAAAGATAACATGGGCTGGAAACGGGCCAATGGAATAACGGGCCATTAATGGGTATAAAATGATACACTGTTCTTTACGGGCCAGTTTCACCACGGGTCGTTAATGGGTGTAAAGTGATACACTGTTCATTACGGGCCAGTTTCACCACGGGCCGTTAATAGGCCAAGAGTTACATAGGGCCTCATATGGGCCGAAAGACATCATGGGCCATACATGGGCTAGAAGTGAAAATGGGCTGGAATCATATTGGATGGCCTAGATGACGCTACTGGGACTAATTCGAATAGGGCGTAATGGGCCTTGGGTTAGCGGGCTGTAAATGGGCTATATGCGAACAGGCCGTTAACACGCTTTCCATGGGCCGGCCCGCCACCTTTTGACCAAGTAAAACGGGCCAACCTTTTCACAGGAATGGGCCTCTGTTGGGTCGTGCCACGTGTCGACGTATCATAGGCGCCTTTTGTCCAATGAGTGAATGACATCTGTCCGAGCGATGAGCCGACACGTGTTTCCTCCAGCCAATGATGATTTTACACGTGGAAAATCCCCATTGGTTGGGGCTGTTAACGGGTTATCGGATCCAAAACCCGACCCGATGGCTTAACGGCGTTCCGTTACGGTGGATGCCACGTGTCAGTCACCCTTGATGAAAGCACTTCTGTGACGCGTGATTTATCGTCATGGAAGTGGACACTTCCGTGATGATAATTTTGGTAATGTCATGGAACACTTCTATGACAGCACAGGTATGACTATCTTCATTCTGTCATAAATTTGTCATGGATGTACATGCATGACAGAAAACATGACCTACTGTGACAAACACGTATCATCACGGAAGTGTATTTTTTTGTAGTGCTAGACCCCGTTCCGGCATCCTGCCGGAGGGAGGAATCATCACCGGTGGCCATCTTCATCATCCCGGCAGCCACCACGATGAGGAGGGAGTAGTCCACCTTCGGGGCTGAGGGTTTGTACCAATAGCTATGTGTTTAATCTCTCTCTCTCGCCCTCTCTCTCATGTTCTTGAGATGTCACGATCTTGATGTATCATGGGCTTTGTTAATATAGTCGGATCATATGGTGTTTTCCCCTCTTTATCTTGTTGTGAATTGAGTTTTCCCTTTGAGATTTCGTTTTATCGGATTGAATACTTCTATGGATTTGAGAGCACTTGATATATGTCTTGCATATGAATACTTGTGGTGACAATGGAGTATCATATTGATTCACTTGATATGTGTTTTGGCACTCAACTTGCGGATTCCCGTGGTGAAATTGGGGTAATCTATGCATAGGGGTTGATGCACGTTCTCGTCTTTTGTTTCTCCGGTAGAAATCTTGGGGCACACTTTGAGTTTCTTTGTGTTGGATTGAGTATTATGAATCTGAATTTTCTTTGGTGTTATTTTAGTACAAACTCTTGATAGATCGATGGAAAGAATAACTTGGTGTTATTTTTGTACGAACTCTTGATAGATTGATCGGAAAGAATAACTTGGTGTTATTTTAGTACGAACTCTTTGATAGATCAATCAGAAAGAATAGCTACAAACAATTTCTTCTTATGTTCTCCGCTAGTAAGAACTTTGGAGTGATTCTTCGTTGCACGTGAGGGATGGTTATGTGATCCAATTATATTAGCATTGTTGAGAGATTGCACTAGTGAAAGTACGGACCCTAGGCCTCATTTTCAAGCATTGCAGTACCGTTTTTGTGCCCATTTACTATTTGCTACCTTGTCGTTTTTATTCATTCAGATTATAAAAAAATATTTCTACCATCACTATTACACTTTTATCACCATCTCTTCGCCGAACTAGTGCACCTATACAATTTGCCATTGTATTGGGTGTGTTGGGGACACAAGAGATTTCTTGTATTTGGTTGTAGGGTTGTTTGAGAGAGACCATCTTCATCCTACACTTCCCATGGATTGATAAACCTTAGGTCATCCACTTGAGGGAAAATTGCTACTGTCCTACAAAACTCTGTGCTTGGAGGCCCAACACGAATCTACAAGAATAAAGTTGCGTAGTAGACATCAGGCTCTTTTTTGGCTCCGTTGCCAGGGAGGTGAGTGCATGAAGTTATATCTTTAGATATTTCAATCAAATATTTTAATTTCTTGTTTTATCACTAGTTTGTTTTATAAAAGAAAACTACATAAAAATGGAATTGAGGTTGCATCATATTATTGATCATCTTTATAATATCTTTCTTGAAAATGATGGATAGAAAAATTGTGCTCAATTGTTAGCAGAAGAAGTCAATAAAATGTTTGGCACAAAATATATAAATGATAAGCATGATTGCAATGTTGTTAGTACAAATTCTTTGAATATCCATGACGGTAATGATATGCAAAGCCATAAGCATGGGGATGCTATGTTTGATGAATATGATACTTTTAGTCCCCCCAAGATTTGATGTGCAAATTTGTTATAATGATTGCATGCCTCCTATTTATGATGATTATAATGATGAAAGTGGATTTGCAGAGGTCATGACTTTATTTAGTGACAAATCCACCATTTTGGATGAGGCTTCAATTGACTATGATAACAAAGTTGCTATCTATGATGATTATGGTGATGACATGTATGATATAAAGAATAATGATAACCATGAAACTTGTCATCATGATTTTAATTTTCACTCTCATGATAGTTATTTTGTTGAGTTTCCTCCCACTACTATTGATGAGAAGAAATTTGCTTATGTGGAGAGTAATAAGTTTTCTATGCTTTTGTGTCATGAAAAGAATGCTTTATGTGATGGTTATATTGTTGAATTTCTTCATGATGCTGCTGAAAATTATTATGAGGGAGTAACTTATGCTTGTAGGAATTACAATAATATCAAGTTTCCTCTCTATGTGTTGAAAATCTTGAAGTTATGCTTGTTTTGCCTTCCTATGCTAGTTTATTCTTGTTCCCATAAGTTGTTTTCTCACAAAATCCCTATGCATAGGAAGTGGGTTAGACTTAAATGTGCTTGCCATGGTATTCATGATGGTCTTGTTGTGTTTCAATTATTATCTTTTATGCAAGCATCATTGAAATCATCATGCCTAGCTAAAAGGCATTAAGGAAAAGCGCTTGTTGGGAGACAACCCAACACTTTTACCTACTATTTTTGTGTGTTCACATGATTAGGCTACTGTAGTAATCATGTTTTATTGCTTTCGTTTCAATAAAGTGCCAAGTAAGACCTTTGGGATGGCTTACGGTGATAGTTGATTTGATCTTGCTGAAAAACAGAAACTTTTGTGCTCAGGAAAACAATTCTCGTTTTTAACATCAGCGTGATAAAATGCTAATTCCTTCTGAAGAATATTAATAGATAAATTTCCCAGGTTTTTCTATTTTTTCAGGATTTTTGGAGTAGCAGAAGTATGGTTGGAGTACAGATTACTACAGACTATTCTGTTTTTGACAGATTTTGTTTTCAATGCATAGTTTGCTTGTTTTCTAGTTTCCATGGCTTATATTGCTCAATATAAATTGTGGAAATGATATGCTACAGTAGGAATTGTGTGGAAACAATTATGAATCTTGTCTTTGACAGTACCAAAGTGAAATGGTTTGCACTTTATCATACTAACCTATCTCACAAAGTTCCGTTAAGTTTTGTGTGATTAAAGTTTTCAAGTTTTGGGTGAGATGTCGATATGAGGAGAATAAGGAGTGACAAGACCCTAAGATTGGGGATTTCCAAGGAATCCCAAGGTAATATTCTAGGAAGATACAAGCAACTAAGCTTGGGGATGCCCCGGAAGACATCCCCTCTTTCGTCTCCAACATTATCACTAACCTCACTTGGAGCTATGTTTTTATTCGTCACATGATAA
Organism: Triticum urartu; assembly: GCF_056163025.1. Classification (NCBI taxonomy): domain Eukaryota; kingdom Viridiplantae; phylum Streptophyta; class Magnoliopsida; order Poales; family Poaceae; genus Triticum; species Triticum urartu. The sequence continues at coordinate 447,823,815 of NC_141878.1, read as the reverse complement.
GTGTTTTGCTTGGAGAGTAATTTTATTTTGTTAGAATTTTCTTTCTATTATTTAGAATAATGTTTTGCATATTTTATTTCAATAAAAGTGGCAATTATAGCCTTTGCCATGCTTATTTTGCAAGTATACATGTCGTTGTTTGAAAACAGAAAGTTTACCGCTGTTGCAAAAATTCCCTAGAAAAGTCAGAATGTGATAAAATGTTGAAACTTTTTGAAAAATGATCTATAATAAATTTTCTACAGTGTGGCAAATTTTCATAACTTTTGGACCTAGGGAAGTATTGATACTCTTGCATTCTTTACAGACCGTACTGTTTTGGCAGATTGCTGTTATGTTTGCATTGTTTGCATATGTTTGCTTGTTTAATGATTCTATTTGAGGATAGGAGTGTTAAATATGTAGAGGCATTTAGTATGCAAAGTTAAATAATAATTTTAGTGATTTGCTACAGTAGAGAATGATAAGGTTTTTGCATTGGTTTATACTAACTTATCTCACGAGTTCTTGTTGAGTTTTGTGTGGATGAAGTTTTTAAGATTTAGGGAAACCGTGATATAAGAAGAATTAAGGAGACACAAAATCTCAAGCTTGGGGATTCCCAAGGCACCCCAAGATAATATTTCAAGAAGTTTCAAGCATATAAGCTTGGGGATGCCCCGATAGGCATCCCACCTTTCCTCTTCAACAATTATCGGTTAGTATCGGTTGAGCCTAAGTTTTTGCTTCTTCACATGAGTTGTGCTATTCTTAGAATGTCATTTTATTTTCATTTTTCTTGTTGTTTTAATAAAATACTTAGATCTGAAAGTTTTTAAATAAAATAGAGACGTCAAATAGTTGCTAGGGAGGCTAGGTAAGCGGCATTCACATCCCGTCAACGAAGCTCTTTTCTATGGAATTGCTCTAGTGCTTCACTTATCTTTTTGAGCACGGTGTGCTTTAGTATTTTTGAAGAAATTCTCTCTTGATTCACTTAAATTATTTTGAGAGAAAGAAATATTATGCTCATGATCTTCATTTATATCTTTTTGGAATAGCTTGTCATTTACTCTTGTGCTTCACTTATATCCTATGAGTAAATTGTTGAATAAACTGAATGTCATGAAGTTGAAATCATATCATGCCCAATGGTAGCTTCACATTGGGTTTAGAAAGTGAAATCTTTTGAGGCTTGACAATCACAATATTGGTCATACAAGCAATTCATGAATAATTAGTATAAGGAAGAGAACTTTCACATGCAAATACACTATCTTGGAAATCTTTTGTGATTGAGAGCCCCCATTAAAATATTATATGACAAAATTGTTGATGTTGGACAAGGAAGATAACGTAATGGTTTATGTTTGTTCATATTCATATTGGCATAGATCCTTCAACATGTGGTGCTTGCCCCCATCCTTGCTAGCCAAAAATTCCGCACCAAGTAGAGATACTACTTGTGCATCCAAAAACCCTTAAACCCAAATCGTATCTTCAAGAGTCCACCATACCCACCTAAGGATTGAGCAAGATCCTTCAAGTAAGTTGTCATCGGTGCAATAAGGCAATAAAAATTGCTTCTAAAAGTGTGAGATCATTTAGTGTAAGAGAAAATTGAGCGTTGTACAAAGTTGTGATGGTGAAGAATAAAAGCGACAGACTGCATAATAAAGGTTGCCATCACAAGGGGCAATACAATGTGACATTATTTTGCACTAAGGGGTTGATCATACAAACAAATAAGCAGATGGAAACCTCTGCTTCCCTCTACGAAGGGCCTATCTTTTACTTTTATGTATTTACTTTTATGCAAAGAGTCAAAGTTCTTCTCTCTATTCCTTTTTATTTTTATCTTTTGGCAAGCATCATGTGGTGAGGAAAGATCTAGGCACATATATCCAGTTGGATATGGGTAGCATGAGTTATTATTGTTGACATCACCCTTGAGGTGAATACGTTGGGAGGCAAAACAATAAGCCCCTATCTTTCTATGTGTCCGGTTGAAACGTTTTTCTCATGTGTATGCGGTGAGTGTTAGCAATCATAGAAGACTATATGATGGTTGAGTATGTGGAGCTCTTACTTAGACTCTGTTGAATAAGTTGAATTGTAATTACTTGGTGACTGAGAACATAGGTTGTTGAGTTTCGAGAGAATTCATTGTTTGAACCTTAACATGTGAATTGGTTGCTACTTTAAACATGAGAAATTTTATAAGAAAGAGTTGTTGTCATGATGCTAGTAAAAGTGACTGAAATTATCATTGATCAAACTTATGCACTTTGCTAGCATTCACACTTCATAAATTATTTCTTTTATCATTTACCTACTCGAGGATGAGTAGGAATTAAGCTTGGGGATGCTGATACGTCTCCAACGTATCTATAATTTATGAAGTATTCATGTTGTTTTATTATCATTCTTGGATGTTTTACAATCATTTTATAGCAACTTTATATCATTTTTTGGGACTAACCTATTGACCCAGTGCCCAGTGCGAGTTGTTATTTTTTGCTTGTTTTTTTACATCGCAAGAAATCAATATCAAGTAGAGTTCAAACACCATGAAACTTTTTGTGGATTTTTTATGGACCAGAAGACTTCTGATGGGCCAGAGCAGCACCTAGGGGGTGCCTCGAGGGGGGCACAACCCACCAGGGTGCGCCTGGTGGCCCAGGCACGCCCAGGTGGGTTGTGCCCACCTCGATGGCCTCCCACACCTCCTCTTTGCCCTATAAAATCCCAAATATTCCAAAAACCCTCGGGGTTACCCTAGATCAGAAGTTCCATCGTCGCAAGCCATTGTAGCCACCAAAAACCAATCTAGACCCCGTTCCAGCACCCTGTCGGAGGGGGGAATCATCACAGGTGGCCATCTTCATCATCCCGACGGCCACCACGATGAGGAGGGAGTAGTCCACCCTTAGGGCTGAGGGTTTGTACCAGTAGCTATGTGTTTAATCTCTCTTTCTTGTGTTCTTGAGATGTCACGATCTTGATGTATCGCGGGATTTGTTAATATAGTCGGATCATATGGTGTTTTCCCCTCTCTATCTTGTTGTGAATTGAGTTTTCCCTTAGAAATTTTGTTTTATCGGATTGAATACTTTTATGGATTTGAGAGCACTTGATATATGTCTTGCATATGAATACTCGTGGTGACAATGGGGTATCATATTGATTCACTTGATATGTGTTTTGGCACTCAACTCGCGGATTCCCACGGTGACATTGGGGTAATCTATGCATAGGGTTTGATGCATGTTCTCGTCTTTTGTTTCTCTGGTAGAAATCTTGGGGCACTCTTTGAGGTTCTTTGTGTTGGATTGAGTATTATGAATCTGAATTTTGTTTGGTGTTATTTTAGTACGAACTCTTGATAGATTGATCGAAAAGAATAACTTGGTGTTATTTTAGTATGAACTCTTTATAGATCGATCGAAAGAATAACTTGGTATTATTTTAGTACGAACTCTTGGACAGATCGATCGGAAAGAATAGCTACAAACAATTTCTTCTGATGTTCTCCGCTAGATAAGAACTTTGGAGTGATTCTTCGTTGCACGTGAGGGATGGTTATGTGATCCAATTATATTAGCATCGTTGAGAGATTGCACTAGTGAAAGTAGGGACCCTAGACCTCATTTTCAAGCATTGCAATACCGTTTTTGTGCCTGTTTACTATTTTCTACCTTGCTGTTTTTATTTATTCAGATTATAAAAATATATTTCTACCATTAATATTACACTTATATCACCATCTCTTCGCCGAACTAGTGCACCTACACAATTTGCCATTGTATTGGGTGTGTTGGGGACATAAGAGATTTCTTGTATTTGGTTGCAGGGTTGTTTGAGAGAGACCATCTTCATCCTACACCTCCCACGGACTGATAAACCTTAGGTCATCCACTTGAGGGAAAATTGCTACTGTCCTACAAAACTCTGCGCTTGGAGGCCAAACACAAGTCTACAAGAATAAAGTTGCGTAGTAGACATCACCCATCTAGACCTACTTTTGATCCTACAAGTGGTATCAGAGCTTTGGTCTCCATTTATTCCATAGCTTTGGCGATCATAGCCTTGGTTTCACAACCTAGGAGAGTATGGCGTCTAGCGAGGGAAATTACCACCCTAGAGGGCCTTACTTTGATGGTACTATTTTTGCTAGTTCGAAGCATAAGATGAAAATGCATATTCTTGGTCATAACCCCTCCGTTTGGGCTATTGTGCGCATTGGCTTGCAAGGTGATTTCTTCAAGGATGGAAAAGAATCGGATCGTGAAGCGTTTGCGGAAGAAATGAAGATGTTGCAATACAATGCTCAAGCTTGCGATATTCTCTTCAATGTATTGTGCCCTGAAGAATTCAACAAAATCAGCCGCCTTGAGAATGCAAAGGAAATTTCGAATACTTTGGTTGATATGCATGAAGGTACCGAGTCCATCAAGGAATCCAAATTGGATGTGCTTCAAAGTCAACTTGACAAGTTCAAGATGAAGGATGGTGAAGGAGTTGCTGAGATGTACTCTAGGCTTGCTCTCATCACAAATGAGATTGCCGACTTAGGAAGCGAAGAGGTGACCGAAAAATTCATCGTGAAGAAGATTGTAAGAGCCTTGGATGGAAAATATGATACAGTGTGCACCTTGATCCAAATGATGCCCAATTACAAAGATCTCAAGCCCACGAAAGTCATTGGTAAAATTGTTGCTCATGAGATGTCACTCAAGGATAAGGAAGAGCTCCACAACAAGTCAAGTTCTGCTTACAAAGCATCATGTAATGCTCCTACAACATCAAGTGAGAGGTAAGTCTCCAATGAAGAATTGAGCTTAATGGTGAAGAACTACAATAAGTTCTACAAGAATAGAAGCAAAGAGAGAATCTCCAAGTCAAGATCCTACAATGACAAAAGATCTTCTAGTCGTGATCGTAATTGCTACAATTGTGGAAGACCGGGACACTGCTCCAATGAGTGTACAACTCCCTACAAGAAAAGATAAGATTCACCAAAAAGGAGAAGTAGAAGAGATGAATCACCTCCAAGAGAGAGAAGTAGAGATGATCATTATGAACGAAGACGCTCTCGTAGAAGCAAGGATTCGGAAAGGAAGGACAAGTCATCAAAGAGCTACATAAGACGAAGACATCAAGCTCACGTTGGTGAATGGGTATCCGGTTCTGACTCCGACAACTACTCCGAGAGAAGCTATCACTCCGACTCCGAATATACTCAAGATGAAGGTGTTGCCGGTCTTGCACTTGTGTCATCCAACTCCTACGACATATTTGACCCGCCAAATGAAGGAATTATAAGATGCTTCATGGCTAAAGGCCCTAAGGTATCACACCCCGAGTATGTTGATTTCAATAGTGATGAAGATGATTTGCTAGGTGATGATGATTTACTTGTTGGCAACACTAGTGATGAAAACTATGATGAACTTGCTAGTAATCATGCTAACCAAGATGAAACGAATGACAATGATAAGAAGGAGATTGAGCATCTAACTAAAGAACTAAACACTCTTAAGTTATCTCATGAAACAACTCTAGAGGATCATAGAGAGCTCCTAAGAACTCATGAGAAGCTACGCTTCGAGAAGCTAAATTTAGAGCAAGAGTATGGGTTTTTAAAAGCTATCGATGATGATCTTCAAAAGAAGAGTTCTTCTTACATTGCCAAGCGTTTACTCTTGTCTACCTATATGCCACAAGTAAAATCTAGCAATAAGAACAAGAAAGATTCTTCCTCTAGTAGTAACAATAACCATGTTAAATCCAATAGTATTGCTTCTAGTAGTTCTCTTGATTCCACTAATGATTCTCTTAGCCAAGTTACACTGGAGCAAAAAATAGCTTATTGAAGGGAATTATAGAGAAAGGTATTTACAAGAGCCTTGACGAAAGTAAGCAATTTGAGGAAACTGTACGCAAGTAAGGAAGGCACCGGAAGAATCAAGGTGTAACACCCCGATATGATTTACCTAATATGTAATCCAACTCTTGCTGTTTCCGGCGTTAAGTTATTTTATTTTCTTGGGTTCGGGTCTTTGTCTCCGTGTGTTGTTGTCGTTGTCATGCATCTCATATCATGTCATCATGTGCATTGCATTCGCATACGTGTTCGTCTCATGCATTCGAGCATTTTTCCCGTTGTCTGTTTTGCATTCCGGCGCTTCGTTCTCCTCCGGTGGTCATTTCTACCTTTCTTTCGTGTGTGGGGATTAAACATTTCCGGATTAGACCGAGACTTGCCAAGCGGCCTTGGTTTACTACCGGTAGACCGCCTGTCAAGTTTCGTACCATTTGGACCGAAAAGGCCTCGTGTGTTTTGCAGCCCAACACCCCTCCAAGTTGGCCCAAAACCCACCAAAACCCTCTCCATCATCTAGAGCGTTCGATCACGATTGCGTGGCCGAAAACCGCACCTCATTTGGACTCTCCTAACTCCTCCTATGCCTATTTAAAGACCCCCTCCGATTTCTTCTTCTTCTTCCCCCCGAAACCCTAGATCCGCCACTTCGTGCGCGCCGGACACAAGTCCCACTGACGGACGTGTCCGCCCGCCGTGTCCGCCGCCACGTGGCAGCCGCCGATTCGCCGCCGCCTCCGCGCCCACTTCGCCGCGCCTGCCCGCGCGCCGGCCCGCCGGGGCCCAGGCGGGGCCCTCCCGGCCCGGACCGACCCCGAGGGCCGCGCCACCGCGCCAGCCGGTGCGCCGACGACGTCGCCCGGCGCCGCAAGCCGCCGCCGATCGCCGCCTCGACTCCGGCCTCCTCCTCCCTGCCGACCGGCCTCGCCTCCCCGCCCGGATCCGGCCGCCCCGACGTCTCCGGCGAGTTCTTCCTCAACGCTGGCGAGAAATCCGGCCATCCTCGTAAAGCGTGCCGGCTGGATCTAGATCTGAGAATAGATCGGGTTGACTTTTTGCCCGAAACCCTAATTATTTTGCTATGTTCATCGCATCGTAACTTTGCATCCGTAGCTCCGTTTTGGGCATATAGCATATCAAAATGTTCGTCTCAGAGAGCACATCATTTCATCTCATTGCATCATTTTCATTTGAGTTCATCTTGATGCCCGAAATGCTGTTAGAAGACTGCTATTTGAGTTAATTGTCAGATCTGCTGCTCCAATTAGATATTTGTCATTTTTGCCATGATTATTGTGTGTATGATATGCCCCTGAGCTCTAAATGTGTTTTGTTATATGTTTTTCCATCTATCCAGAGGTGCAACCCATGTATTTTTGTGATGTGTGAGGTGACTAGCACAAGCTTGCAAAGTGATGCAATCGTTAATGCTGATTTCAGGGACTTAGCAATTCCACTAAGTCCTTGATCCGCTTATCTCAATATGCCATATGTTCATATTGTTTCCTAGTGATCCGTGCCTCTTTTGAGGATGATCAGTAAGGATGTTTTGTTAATATTGTGGTGCTATATCCATCCATGTCTTTGTTTGCAATTTTGGAGCACCCTAGCTTGAGGCAATCGAGCTCTACTTTTGCTATTTCGTGAATCTGGGCAGATTGTCTACTTGTTAGCGATTTTGTCGAGGATGTTGTAGTTGATCCGTGCATGCTATGTTATTGTTCTTGCCATGTCTAGCTTGTATAATGTGTATTCTTGATGGGTGTATGCTTAGATTGTCATGACTTGCTCTGTAGTGAGTGCATTGAGCTCGTAAACATGCCTACTTGATATCTGATTTGCATGCTCCAGTTTTTCACTAAGTCTGTGATCTGATTATGTTTTTGCCATGTTCACATGCTTGCAAATGTATTTTCTGATCCCTTTTGGCTTAAGGTCACTAAGGGACTTTTGTTAAGCTCTTTGAGTAGCTTCATGCCATGCTTTACTTTTCCATGTTCAGGTCCTGTAGCATATAGTTTTCATGCTCCAAAGTGTGCTATCTGATCTGAAATTCCAGACAAGTGTTAATTTCACTAAGTCTGAAATCTGTTTACCAAATGCATTTTTGCCATGCTTGTTTGAACCTGTTAATGGATGAATTGTCCGTAGCTCAGTGTTCCTATTTTGTTAAGCATCATGAATGGATCCCTGCCATGTATTTTGTTGTCATGTTTGAGTGCTGTAGTATGTTCATCTTGTTGCATTTAGATGGCTACTTGCTGTAAATCGCAGACCGGTGCCATATTTGAATTGCTTGCCATTTCCAAACCGTAACTCCGATTCCGGTGATCTTTATATCGTTTTCAAGCGATTTCATCTCACCTTTCCAGTGGCACACTTGGATTTCTAAGTTGAGTCCAGGTTCATTCATTCCTTGTCAAATCTTGCATATGCATCCCATATCGCATCTCGAATAGCATACCATTTTTGTATCATATTGTTTGAGCCTTGCACGTGGTTGATTGTGTCCTTGTTGCTTTTTTGTCTTGTTTGGGTAGAGCGGGGAGACGAATTCTCTAACGAGGAGCCCGTTGAGTTTGCTTTCGAGGATCCAGTCAACTCTGACAACTTTGCAGGCAAGATGATCATACCCTCGAAATCACTACTATCTTTGCTTTGCTAGATGCTCGCTCTTTTGCTATGCCTATGCTACGATGCCTACCACTTGCTTATCATGCCTCCCAAATTGCCATGTCAAACCTCTAACCCACCATGTCCTAGCAAACCGTTGATTGGCTATGTTACCGCTTTGCTCAGCCCCTCTTATAGCGTTGCTAGTTGCAGGTGAAGATTGGAGACCGTTCCTTTTTGGAACATTATTTTACTTGTTGGGATATCATTATATTGCCTTGTTATCTTAATGCATCTATATACTTGGTAAAGGGTGGAAGGCTCGGCCTCTCGCCTAGTGTCTTGTTCCACTCTTGCCGCCCTAGTTTCCGTCATATCGGTGTTATGTTCCCGGATTTTGCGTTCCTTACGCGGTTGGGTGATAATGGGAACCCCTTGATAGTTCGCCTTGATTAAAGCTTTTCCAGCAATGCCCAACCTTGGTTTTACCATTTGCCACCTAGCCTCTTTTCCCTTGGGTTTCCGGAGCCCGATGGTCATCTTATTTTAAGCCCCCTGGGCCAGTGCTCCTCTGAGTGTTGGTCCGACCGAGCTGCCTGCGGGGCCACCTCGGGGAAACTTGAGGGTTGGTTTTACTAGTAGCTAGTCTCATCTGAGTGTGCCCTGAGAACGAGATATGTGCAGCTCCTATCTGGATTTGTCGGCACATTCGGGTGGTGTTGCTGGATTTGTTTTAACTTGTCGAAGTGTCTTGAAGAACCGGGATACCGAGTCTGATCGGAATGTCTCGGGAGGAGGTCTATTCCTTTGTTGACCGTGAGAGCTTTTCATGGGCTAAGTTGGGACTCCCCTGCAGGGATTTGAACTTTCGAAAGCCGTGCCCGCGGTTATGGGCAGATGGGAATTTGTTAATGTCCGGTTGTAGATAACTTGAACCTTAACTTAATTAAAATGAATGAACTGTGTGAGTTACCATGATGGTCTCTTCTCGGCGGAGTCCGGGAAGTGAACACGGTGTTGGAGTAATGCTTGCGCAGGTTGTTCTCTAGATATCCGTTCGCGCTTTGCCTCCTCTTCTCGCTCTCTTTTGCGAACAGGTTAGCCACCATATATGCTAGTCGCTTGCTACAACTCCACATATTGTACCTTGCCTTACCTATTAAGCTTGAATAGTTTTGATCGCGAGGGTGCGAGATTGCTGAGTCCCTGTGGCTCACAGATTACTTCCAAACCAGATGCAGGGCCTGATGATTCCGTTCCAGATGACGCACTTGAGCTCAAGTGGGAGTTCGATGAGGACTCACGCCGATACTACGTGTCTTTCCCTGATGATCAGTAGTGGTGCCCAGTTGGGGTGATCGGGACCGTGTCGCATGTTGGGTTTATCTTTTATTTTAGCGCCGTAGTCGAGCCATGAGTGTTTGAATGTTGTAATGGTATTTATGTACTTTGATTGACGTGGCAAGTGTAAGCCAACTATGTTTCTACCCCTTTATTATCTATATTACATGGGATGTTGTGAAGATTGCCTAACTTGCGACATTGCTTTCAATGCGGTTATGCCTCTAAGTCGTGCCTCGACACGTGGGAGCTATAGCCGCATTGAGGGCGTTACACAAGGTATCGGTTTTGAACGAAAGTTCAATGCCAATGGAGTTGAGTGGTAAGAATATAAATACCTCAAGACGAAGTTTGTTGCTCAACAAGAGAAGTATGACCCACTTCTTTCAAGGAAACACAAGCTCAAGATGATCTTCCACCACAAGACCACAAGCTAAAGGGAAAGGACAAGCTTCAAGAAAAGATTGATTCATTTGAAGAAGCTCCTAAGGCCATGGTCAAGTGGGTTCCCAAGACTACGTCAAGTTCTACTTCATAAAGTACGACTACAACTCCAAGGATTCCCATCAAGTTGATGTGGATCCCAAAGAAGAAGAATTAGAGTGTTCTTGAGGGTGAGTCCGCCACATACTTCACTCATATTCATTTTTGCAAGAACACGTGCAATCAACTTTCATATCTTTCACTAGTTCATGGAGTCACAAACCCTCTTGTTAGTAAAACAAGGGACAATGTAACCTAATGCTTTCATGGACATCATCATATGTGTGCTTCACTCTATGTCTATGGATATCCTTGCATGTTCCTTGTGGGACTAACCCATGTAGGTACTGAAAGTGCAACACACTCCAATGGATTTCTCCAAAAGATCTACATCAACATTGAGCTTCCACATCTTCACTATCTACATGAAGTCATATCGACAAAACCCAAGGTTAGTTCACCCCTCTTAGGGGTGATATCACATTTAGGGGGAGTTTTGCTCTAAAAATTGAGCTAAAGCAACTCTAATGGTGTGAACACAACAATGCTTTATGTAAAAGTGGCAACCCCACTTGTGCTTAAACGATGAGTATGACCTATGATCAAATGTTCTCATTTGACTCCTAAGTCAATATACTCATATATAGATGACCTAGTCATCGCTAATTGCTTGATAGTTGCTAGAGTGTTTGTGCATGCTTTCTCATATGTTTTATCGGCTCCGGTAGCTGCTCTCCCTCCTCCTCCTCGGGTTGCCGCTCCTCCTCCTCCTCTTCCTCGGCTCCAGCGAGTTCGAAGGAAAACGACAATGATGTGGGCGGCACGCCTTACCTGGATCTCCTCTGTATCTGCCTCCGGCACTCTAGCAGAGCATAGCGTACGCTGTGATCTTGCGTCGGACCATGGCAATGCCGGACAGGATGTGAGAGTGTGGGAGAAGAGGCAGATGGGCTCGGGTGGTGGCGCAAATTGGGAGGAGGTGGATGGGCTAGGATTGGGGGCGTCGGTCGGCTTAAATAGCCGGATTGGCCTCGGGTAGCGAGCCGAAGCGACGCCACGCGACGTTCACACCGCGGCAACGGAGGAGGCGTCAGTCGGACTGCCGGGTTTTTGGGCGTTTCCACGTGGCGGCGTGGGACCCTATTGTCAGTCCTACATGGCGGGCGTGTCCGGGCGCGCCCGAACGCCCCTATATCCGCCCCATATTTGGGCTGGGTATGAGGGGTGCCGGTCAGCCCGGACGTTTGAGGCCCATTTGAGGCACTTGTCTGAGGCGCGCCCTGGTGTCTTGTGGTCACCAGGTGACCCCCCTCCGGTAGTTATTTGCTTCAGTATTTTATATATATTCCAAAATAATTCTTCGTGAAGTCTCAGCTTTTTTGAAGATGTGCAGAATAGGTATCTCCAAATAAGGCCTATGTGGAGGCGAACTGGAAGTTCCTCCGGCAGGAGCAGACGGCGTACGACACCCTCTTCGCCGAACTCGATACAAAGATAGAGGAGGAGGTTGGAGCGGAGCAGCCGGAGGCGCCGGACCTGCAGCTGCTGCCCACGTACCCGGAGCCAGGCACGAAGATCGTTGACATCTCCGACGAGGAGTAGGTAGATCATTTAGTTGTACGTAGGTTTTTTAATTTGCATGCTTTTGTATGGTTTGGAGAATCTAGTATGAGAAGTTTGAATGTAGTTGTGTTAATTTGAGAAGTGACCGGTCACTACTTGAAAGGTCATATTTGTCATATGGAGCTGTAGATGCTTTGATAGGTTCGTAGGGCTGAATCTACACAAAACTTGAGCGGAGGAGGATCGAGGATGTTGTCATATGCTTTCCGAGAAGTCCCGGACGTTTTTATTAGCGTAAAGGGGCACGGTTACGACAGATTGGCAATGATGAGGGCCGGTTACGACTGCCTGAAACGCGCATGTGTTGGGCTACCTGCTGGAAAGCATGCAAGTGCATGCCACTGCGCCGCTGTCTGGTCCAAACTGGTGGAGTGCAAAAGCGAAGGCAGCGTAACCTGCAATGACCATAACCCACCTTAATAAGCTCACATGGGGCAGCGCACCCTGACGATCTAACTTCACCCTGACATTACAGTACCACATGTCCCCTCTACGCTTTGACTCGCCACCAACACGCCAAAACCAGAGCTTCCTCCTTTGGTGACACTATTTCAACAACATTCCCCCACTGTAGCAGCACTAAGTACTTCATATGTTAGGCCGGCCATCAGACCGCGCTTGATTATATCTGATATAGATAAAGTTGATCTACAGTACACTTGCCTTAACAGTAACAATTTGTTGTCAATGCATGTGAGATCGACAGCGAGGCGTACGTACAGATCCAATTAAAACAAATGAGACGCACACGCGATTACAAGAGATCTTCCTCGGATACGCGTGCAGGGTCGAGCTGCGATGAGATGGAAAGCCGGAAGCCGGATGGATCATGGGGAAGGGGAAGACGAAGACGAAGACGAAGACGAAGAAGAATACAATGCGTGCAGAGTGCAGTGACGAGAAAGAGCTCCCTTGTCCTTATCAACCAAGGCTGCAACCTTTTGCTCTCGTCTCAATCTCATCGCCCGGAAAAGAGGCCCGATCGATCGGCCGGGAGTGCGCGCGCGCGTGGGGGGGCAGGCAGAAAGAAAAGGCCGTCGAACCGGATGCCGTCGCGCGCGCGCGCGCTGCGTCTCTGGAGCCTTCCCTGACGGGGAAAAGGCCATCGATTACGCTCTGTGTTGCACGCTACCAGCAATCGATGCGCGCGCGCGCGCGCGTACGCGGTGCAGAGCGCTGGCTGTAATGATGCGCGCGTAGCCTTTTCGACGGCGAAATGGAGAGGAGAGGTTACGTGCAAGCGGGGAGGCCAGGGCGACGTCACGCACTCACGCGCGAAATTCAAACCCCAATGCTGATGTGATGGGTCCCACACGAAAGGCACGCACGCATGCATGGTTGCTTACTTTCGCTGGTCTCATTAAAAATGGTAAAAAAATACATGAAGCGGAGATCTCTATATTCTTGGGGTGAGGCCGGGTAAAGTTGGGCTTGCTCATGCCATGTCAATGCCACTAACCACGGGCGAGCATCGACCCATATATGTCTTGATCAATCACAATCGGCGAGAAAGGCGGGAGAGAGGAAGAGAGGTAGCAATGTTACAATGGCGGTGCTTTCGGACAAGTACATGGGCGGGCACACATGTAGAAAAGATGACCAAATATGGCCCCGGTCGTGCGTGTAATTGGCTAATCTCTTCCGTGCGTGATCCGTCGTCCATGGATGGACGGATGGATGGAGCGCGTAGGGCAAACGCTAGCTTCCCCTCCTTTTGGCACCAGATCTTTTACGTGCCGCCGTCCCCAAAGAAAGAAAGAAAGAAATGCGCTCATCATCATGCTTGTCGAAAAGCCATGCCTCGAGAGTGATGGACGGGGACCAATTATATGTAACTAAGTACTACAGTACTAGTATATGTGTGTGTAGAGTTTTCCTTGAACCTATTTTTTATATGTTTTTTATATGTGCAGCTGTGGAAGAAGACACCTCTGCCCGCGCGCGATCTCGTCTCCGGTCACTCGTTCCGTGTGGTCCTCTTCTTGACGATCTTTCAGCGCCCCTTCCGTCGGATGGACTAGCAGTAGGCTGGCCGCTTGTAGCCAAATGGAAGCAAACAGAAAGAAGGCTCTAAAAGACTAGCAAAACCCGTAGGCTGGACGAGTTATGGATGCCGTTCGTCTGGACAAGGAACCTCCCTAGCTTTCGGCGCCCAAATCTCACACACTTGACACACATGCACCGATACAGATAAGAACTGTACGTATGAGGTTTTCGTGATTTCCTTTTTTTTTCACATGGCCTATGAAAAAACAAGGTTGCAGCAGCTAGTGCTGCACCAAAGACTCGTACCGTACGTAGCTTTCACGGCCCACGCGCCGTTCCACGGAATTGTTACGGCACAAAGCCACCAAACAAAAAGCGATCGAGGGAGGGAGGCAGAACCAAAGACCGGCACGCGAGTGCTCGTCCCTGTCGTCGTTGCCTGTCCCCGTCACGGCTTTTCCCTTTGTAAACTCCTGCGGTCAACCAAATGGCAGGCCCTATCGGTCGATGCACGTACGTTTGGTCCCTGCTCTTCTTCGCCAAGCAAAAAAAAAAGCTTAGTTACAGATAGATATATGTACGTGTCGTTCCGCACGTAAACTGGACTTTCTTTCTTTTTTTTTTTGAAACCGTAAACTGGACTTTCTGTTCACCCCTTTCCGTGCACTTCGTGTTGGGCACTTCCGCACTTGGGTGGATGGATGGGTCGGCCGATTCGATCGTGCCTCGTTTTCGACCGCACGGTCGATCCATATCTATCCGTCTGCGTGCATGCGATGATCATCGTCTACAGATACATCTCTCTCCCTCGCTAGCTTTTTCGACGTGCGGTATATATGGGCTCGATCGGGATAAGGTCGGCCGGCCGGGTGGCGATGTGTTGGGTCATATATACCATATCATCCGTAAATGGAGCAGGCTCTCTCTCTCTCTCTCTCTCTCTCTCTCTCGTCTTCAATCTTCACCACTAGTTCATTACTGTGTATTCTTTCTATTTCCAATAAAGAAAAAGCTCATTACGGTGTGAGGACGAAAGGGAGCATCGAGAGAGACTGACATGGAATGTAATGGACGCTAGCGAACTTGGCCGTGTCTGCCAGCTGTCAAAAAAAGAAGAAGAAAAACTTGGCCGTGCCTGTCGACCACGCGACGCGGAACGGGGAGCTGTCGATGGCGCGCGCGGGATACGTTCCTGTACCAAGAGATCATTTATGTATGCGCCAACAAAGCGGAGATTTCGGCGGTTAGATTATGCATGCATCATGCATGCATGCATGCTGCCGGGCACGCGTACGTTCGTCTCATCACGATGAACGAGAGAGTCTCGTGGTTGTGGGTCCATGTATGCATGTGTTTCGCCTACAATGTACTGCATTATTTCATTTCATCTATTCCCTCGGTTCCCAAATATTTGTTTTTATAGATATTTTAAATAGACTACAACATACGGATGTATGTAGATATATTTTAGAGTGAAGATTCACTCATTTTATTTTGTATGTAGTCTGAAATTTTTAGAAAGATAAATATTTGAAAACGGAGGGAGTACTCTATAGTATATGAGGATCTCAAAATGTACCGCTTGCATGCATGCACTTTGTAAAGCCCATCCAGGGGTACATATGGTGCATGATACAGGGAATATATTCTTGCTTCCGTCAGTGTGAAGGCTGTTCGTTACTTCGTACCAAGTACGTATCCAACCTTTTCAGCTCATTTAGCCGTATTTAACTCAGTGCCAGATATTAACTGCATTTTTTACTGGCAGGTGTCGACTTCTTCTATTTGAGAGCAGAAGAGGATTCACCCGCAGAGAGAGAGAGAGAGAGAGAGAGAGAGAGAGAGAGAGAGAGAGAGAGAGAGAGAGAGAGAGAGAGAGAGAGAGAGAGAGAGAGAGAGAGAGCAGAAGAGGAGCGTTAGGTAGCCAAAAAACGTGGGCGTGAAAGGCGACCATAGCTGGTGAGTCAATCTTGAATTTTCGGTCTTCAACAGGTTAATCACATTTAGATTTTTTTAGGGGACTAATTGCATTTAGATGCTACAGTATTCGAAACTGGAGTAGGAAGCCGTCCATAGCATACATGTTCACCTAATAGAAAAGATAGCCACTACCAGGAAACGAACTCCAACCCTACAATAGTATACATGTTCACCTAACCAATGGACTTTTTTGCGCTAGTGACCGATTTCATAGCGAATTATTTGAGAACAACGGCCGCCGCGCTATCTATTGCAAAAAGTATCGTATGCTCTACTTTATAGCTTAGATTCTCGAATTTTTTGAATACATTTTGAAAGAACATTATTTTTTTGAAAAAGTGAACAACATTTGAAAGTTCTTAGATTTCAAAAATAGTTCACGAAATCAAAAAAAGTTCAGGTATTCAAAATACATTCACAAATTAAAAAAACATGAAATTAAATTTTTTAATGAAAGTTTGAACTAAGTTCACAGATTTGAAAAAAAAGTTCATCAAATTTGGAAAAATTTCAATGACTATGAAAATAAATTTCATAGAATTTTAAAAAATCTAATTTAATTTGAAAAAGTTCATCAAATCTGGAATTTTTACAATAACGAAAAGAAATTTCATAGAATTTTCAAAAATCTAATTTAATTTCAAAAAGTTCATAAAAATTCAAAAGTTTTGCAAATTTTTAAAAAAGTTCATCAATGTTTTTAAAAAACCTTCATCAAAACTGGAAAAAGGTTCATTGAATTTGAAGAAAGATCATCAATTTTTTTAAAAAAACATTGATTTTTGGAAAAATTAATGGATTTTGAAAAAAGGTTCATGGGAATTGAAATTTTTTCATGATTTTTCGAAAAATGTGCACAGTTTAAAGTAAATCCTCGAATTCCATAATAAGTTCATCGAATCAAGAAAAGTTCACGTATTTGCAAACGTATCATCAAACCAGGAAGGAGGGAAAAAAAAGAAAATGGAAACATGGAAAACGAAAACAACAAAAAGAGAAAAAAATTTAAATCTCCATAGTTCGCTCTGGGTGGAGGGGTGGTTAGACTCGTCTAACTATAGGAGGGATGTCGCTGGTTCGAATCATGACAAGACCGCTTGTTTTCGTGGATTTAAACACATAGAAGGTAGAAAAACACTCTAGATGGGGCGGCTTAGCACTGAGGCGTCCGTTAGCAAAATACCCTATAACAGGCTTCGCGTCGTCTTCTGGATTTTCCACAATGCAGCCAAGCGTGAGTTTTTTTCTTCTTTTTTTTCTTTTGGTTTTCCCACTATTTGTAGCATAGTTTTTCCTCGTGTTGGTTTTTCTGTTTTATTTTTCTTTATCTTTGATTTTGTCAGTTTTTTCTTGTTTTTTTCCTCTGGTTTTCACTGGTTTTCTGCAGGTCTTTTATTTTCCTTTTTTTATATTTAAACGTATATATAATTTCTTCATACATATTGTACATTATCCGTACATATCAGGAACATTTTTTATACAGGTTAAAGATTTTTAAATACATGATTACATTTTCTAAAATATATTTGTGTACATTCTTCGTAAACATCAATTATACTTTCTTATATATGTTTAACGGTTTTAAATAAATGATTCACATTTTTTCAAATAATTGTTTTGCACATTTCTTTTCGAATACATATTGATACATTTTTTTATGATATGAAACATTATTGTTAAACTATGTGAAATCTACATTGGATAAAAAAAGCATGTCACAAACATTCTGTATGAAACACGTGAGCATTTAAAAAAATATAACATACACTTTTTGAATTACACAAACCATTTATTACAGCTAATAATTTTTTGATAAATTTCATGTACATTTTTTGAAATGTGTGACATTTTCATAATGTCACAAACATTTTTAAAAAGTTTGAGCAAATATTTTGATGTTACATTTACATTTTTTAATGTGTGATAACATGTAGAAAAATAAATTTGTTTACTTTTCCATAGATATGTACTTCATATTTCCTTAATAAAAAGAGGGAAAACACAGAAGGTAAAAACAACTCTAGATGGGCTGGCCCAGCGTGGGAGTGCTGCAGGCGCCCGTTAGCAAAATGCCCTATAAATGGCTTCGCGTGCGTCTTCTGGTTTTTCTACAATGCAGCCGAGCGCGAGTTTTCTTCTTCTTATTTTTCTTTTGGTTTTCCCACTATTTGTAGCACAGTTTTTCCTCGGGTTGGTTTTTCGGTTCTCCTTTTCCTTTGTCTTTGGTATTCTCAGCTTTTTTCCTTTGGTTTTCTTCAGGTTTTTCATTTGCCCTTTTTCCTATTTTTAAACATATATATATATATATATATATATATATATATATATATATATATATATAGTTTTTTCATACACATTGTACATTATCCGTATGTACCAGGAACATTTGTTATGCACATTAAACATTTTGAAATACATGATTAACGTTTAAAAAATATATTTTTGTACATTCTCGGTAGATATCTAATACACTTTCTTATATACGTTTAATATTATTAAATAAATTATTCACATTTTTTCAAATACTTGTTTTGCACATTTCTTTTCGAATACATATTGAACCATTTTTTATGATATGAAACATTATTTTTAAACTATATGAATTTTTTATACATTGGAAAAAATTAAGCATGTCACAAACATTCTGTATGAAACACATGAACATTTAAAAAAAATATAACGTACACTTTTTGAATGGAAAAAATCGTTTCTTTGAATTACACAAACCTTTTATGACAACGAATAATTTTTTGATAAATGTCACGTCCATTTTTTGAAATGTGTGACATTTTTGTAATGTCACATACTTTTCATTGGTACAAACATGTTTGAAAAGTTTGAGCAAATATTTTTACACTACATTTAATGTGTTGATAACATTTAAAAAATTTATTTTGTTTACTTTTCCATAATATATGTACTTCATATTTTTTAATAAAAAACAGAAAACACATGTGGCATCAGCGTGATGTCAACATGATGATGCCACGTTATTATTGGTCCGGCCTATTACTACCTCCCTACAGGTCGTTGAGGTTTTCTAAGAAAAAAAAAGAGTCGTTGAGGGTGGCACATAGCCGTGCCGGTCATTTTTTAGGGGGACTCCCAATCTATTCATCTTTAAATATGATAGTAAACGAACACTAGATATAATAAAAATTATATCAAAATTTGTAGACCACTGAGCGACGACTACAAGCACTGAAGCGAGCCGAAGACGCGTCGTTGTCATCGTCTCTCCCTTGCCGGAGTCGGGCGAACGTTGTTGTAGTAGACAGTCGAAAAGTCGTCGTGCTAAGACCCCATAGAACCAACGTACCAGAACAGCAACCGCTACAGATGAAGAGTGTAGATCAAAAGGATCTAACCTATGCCCATCATCTTTTTTAACACAGTATAGACGCAAGCACTCATATAAACGTGCATACACTCCGCATCCCAAGCGCGCTGCCCTCCTAGGCGTGCAACACTAAGTAATCCAAGCCAACCCACATTAATAACTAACGATGGAGATCTCTATGAACACACACTCACACATCCTATCCTTATGAGCACATTCGAGAGACTGAGCCGGCAAATCATCTTAACATTTTACGGAGTCATCGTAGACGTCTCATAGTCGATGGAAACGTCTTCTCTCACAGAGTGCGCATCGTCAGAAATTCTGAAATAAATTCAGGATAAATGCAAGCACCAAGACTTGAACCCTGGTGGGTTATAGATACCATTGTCCTCCTAACCATCCAACCACATGTTAGTTTACGTCATGCCTGTCATCTGTCCGTTGCGGTAAACATGCACTATGTGGCAGTGAGTCAGCCCAATAAGGTCATGTGTTCCTATCTTTGTCCATTTCTATTTTTTTTCAAGAAATACAATACAGATGTAGACACTTGGGGCATCTCCAACGCCGATCCGCAAACGTCCCATAACGGTATGGACCGCGAAAGCCATTCAACCCGGGCCTGTATCTAGAGGCGGAGCCAGAATTTCTCAAAGCCTAGGGCTAAAATTAAGCCGCGGCTATGAACACATTTCAAATGCCACGCACATCAATGTATGTTACTCCCTCTGTTTCTAAATATAAGCCATTTTAGAGATTCCAATAAGGGACTACATACGGAGCAAAATGAGTGAATCTACACTCTAAAATATGTCTACATAAACTCGTATGTAGTTTCTATTGAAATCTTTAAAAAAACTTATATTTAGAAACATAAGGAGTAGAAGTTACCACAAGTTCACATTATATAAGAATGAAATATGAATTAATATTATCATGAGAGCAAATTTGATAAAACATGTACTCCCTCCGTTATTAAATATATGTTTTCTAAAGTTTTGAATATGGACAACATATGAATGAATATAGACGTATATTTTAATGTAGATTCACTCATTTTGCTCCGTATGTAGTCCATATTAAAATCTGTAAAAAAAACTTATATTTAGGAATGGAGAGAGTACTAAACAATTCAGTAAGGCGCATCATTGGAAACATTGGTACAAATTAATGAAGACTTGGTTCATTTAAATCATTGCTTCTTCAAAAGCAATAGTAAAAGGACATGGAGATGTGAACATAAATCAAGTGTTTAAAATCAAGAATTTGGGCATAGACTAAATCAATTATTCATGTAAAATTTAAAAGAACGTATGTTCTTTTTACTAAAGAATTATTACTATTTCATTGATTTAGGCTGGTACAAAGGATGAAAGGGACCAGGGAAAAAAATACATGGTACAACAAATTAGAGATTACCTGTCATGCTCAGCCGGTTGCGGCGATGGAGGAGAACAGAACAGAACGACTGAAGGGCGCTGCTCCAATGAGGGATGATCTAAGGATCTGAGTGACGGCCGCCGGCCGCTGGCCGCAGCCGCGCAAGTCCAGACTCCATACCCGGTACGCTGACTCGAGCAGTCGATGGCAACTGGCGGCGCAACATGAACGAGTTTTTTCTTTTCTTTTTTCTGATCGATCCTGAGACGACGGAAAGAGAGCGAGTGAACCTGCGTCGTGCGTCCTGGGGATGGAGAGCAGCGATCACGCGAGATGCCGATTAGAGCGATCGTGTGCGTCGTGGGTTGGGCTGATGGAGAGTTCTGTGGGCTCAGGCCTGCGATTGGATGTGCACGTATGGGGCTGGGCCTTTATAAGTATACAAATATGGAAAAATCCTACTTGATATGTAGTTGTTAGTTGGGCTACGCCTGGGGCTACAGCCCCGGTTGCCCCAGGCCCAATTCTGCCCCTGCCTGTATCGGTCCGCGGCGCTGTCCACGCATGATTTTCCCGCAAATCGAAGACAAAAGTGGGGGAGGTTTACGGGAGTCCGGACCGATCCCAAGCCCGTTTCTGACTGCCCTGACCCACCAAAAACCCATTCCCCTCCCACGTGTTTTCGGTCAGCGCCGCCTCGGAGCATCAGCGCCCACATTCATGCCCGGCTAGAGCGGACACGACCGCCACTGGCGCCGACATTGTAGTGGTGCGCCGGCCGAGTGAACACTGCCTGCGCCGCTTCCAAGTGCAGGCCACTGCCGCGCGTTCAAACGACATGACGACCACCCACCCATCCGTCTGCCGCCTGCATTGATGGCATGTGGTTGCTGAGGCGTCTCCTCCAGCGCCACCCGTTTGTCCCTCTGTTGCCCAGCGGTGCTATATAAAACCGCTGCCCCGGTGCCCTGACAATAGTCACAGTCATCCGTCTCTACAGCACTCCTCGCCATGGATCCCTCCAGGGCCAAAACTCTCTAGGACGGGTTTACGTCGGAGTAGAAGAAGACCATGGCCACCATTGCTGCTGACTGGCAGACCGGCAGGCAGTCGAAGTACGTGCAAATGGGGGACGCCTCCTCCGACGAGCCAGCGCCACCCTCCTTTTCCTCTGCGGCACCCTCCTTCTCCTCTCCACCCTCACCGGTGCATTGCACCATGCCCATCGGTGAGGCACGTGCCTATTATATGGACATGGTGCGAGAAGAGTAGTTTTGGGAGGCGCATGCCGACGCCAACTACAACCACAACCTCCTCCAGGAGCATTTGCATACGGAGGAGCAGGTCGCCGCCGGTAGGGCAGTCGCACCGGACGCGGGCCTGGCGGAGCAACAGGCGTTGCTCGAGTCCTACCGCTTGGCCCGCGAAAGATCCGCCTCGCCCGCTGGAGGTACCGGTAGTGGGTGGCGGAGTTGACGACGCCGGCAAGGAGTGCGACAACAACGCGAGTGAGGCGTTGTTCGGCGACAACGACAAGGAGGATATCACCTGTTGAGGAACGTAGCATGCAATTTTAAAAAAATCCTACGCTCACGCAAGATCTATCTAGGAGATGCATAGCAACGAGAGGGGGAGAGTGTGTCCACGTACCCTCGTAGACCGAAAGCGGAAGCGTTTGACAACGCGGTTGATGTAGTCGAACATCTTCTTGTTCCGACCGATCAAGCACCGAATGCACGGTACCTCTGAGTTCTGCACATGTTCAGCTCGATGATGTCCCTCAAACTCTTGATCCAGCAAAGTGTCAAGGGAGAGTTCCATCAGCACGACGGCATGGTGACGGTGATGGTGAAGTGATCCGCACAGGGCTTCACCTAAGCACTACGTGAACATGACGGGAGGCGTAAACTGTGGAGGGGGGCGCCGCACACGGCTAACAATGTCTGTTGTGTGTTCTAGCGGTGCCCCCCACATATATATAGGTTGGAGGGGGGGAGGCAGCCAAAGGGGCACCCCAAGTAGGAGGAATCCTACTTGGGATCCTCCCAATTCGGCCTCCCCATTTTCCTGTTCCTATTCGGAGTAGGAAGGGAAGAGGGGGAAGGGGAATCTTATTCCCCTTTTCCTTTTCTTCTTCCCCTTTCCTTCTCCAATTTGGCCACCCATACGGGAGGGGGGGGGGGCGCACCAGCCCCTTAGTGGCTGGTGTGTTTCCCCTCTTGGCCCATTAGGCCCATATAGCTTGCCGGGGGTTGCCCGAAACCCCTTCCGGTGACCCGATAGGTAGACGGTACCCCCAGAACACTTCCGGTGTTCGAATACTATCGTCCTATATATGAATATTTACCTCTTGACCATTCTGAGACTCCTCGTCATGTCTGTGATCTCATTCAGGGCTCCGAACAACATCCGGTCACCAAATCACATAACTCATATAATACAAAATCATCATCGAACGTTAAGCGTGCAGACCCTATGGGTTCGAGAACTATGTAGACATGACCGAGACACCTCTACGATCAATAACCAATAGAGGAACCTGGATGTTCATATTGGTTCCTACATATTCTACAAAGATTTTTATCAGTCAAACCGTAATGACAACATGCATTATTCCCTTTATCATCGGTATGTTACTTGCCCGAGATTCGATCGTTGGTATCTTCATACCTAGTTCAATCTTATTACGGGCAAGTCTCTTTACCCATTTTGTAATGCATCATCTTGCAACTAACTCATTATTCACATTGCTTGCAAGGCTTATCATGATGTGCATTACCGAGAGGGCCCAGAGATACCTCTCCGATACTCAGAGTGACAAATCCTAATCTCGATCTATGCTAACCCAACAAACACCTTCTGAGATACCTGTAGAGCATCTTTATAATCACCCAGTTACGTTGTGACGTTTGATAGCACACAAGGTATTCCTCCGGTATCCGAGAGTTGCATAATCTCATAGTCAAAGGAATATGTATAAGTCATGAAGAAAGCAATAGAAATAAAACTGAACGATCATAATGCTAAGCTAACGGATGGGTCTTGTCCATCACATCATTCTCCTAATGATGTGATCCCGTTTATCAAATGACAACACATGTCCATGGTTAGGAAACTTAACCATCTTCGATTAACGGGCTAGTCTAGTAGAGGCTTACTAGGGACATGGTGTTTTTTCTATGTATCCACACATGTATCAAGTTTCCGGTTAATACAATTCTAGCATGAATAATAGACATTTGTCATGATATAAGGAAATATAAAAGAACAACTTTATTATTGCCTCTAGGGCATATTTCCTTCAGTCTCCCACTTGCACTAGAGTTAATAATCTAGTTCGCATCGCCATGTGATTTAATACCAATAGTTCACATCTTTATGTGATTAACACCCATAGTTCACATCGCCATGTGACCAACACCCAAAGGGTTTACTAGAGTCAATAATCTAGTTCACATCACTATGTGATTAACACCCAAAAAGCACTAAGGTGTGATCATGTTTTGCTTGTGAGAGAAGTTTAGTCAATGGATCTGCCACATTCAGATACGTATGTATTTTGCAAATTTTCTATGTCTACAATGCTCTGCATGCATGAAGCTACTCTAGCTAATTGCTCCCACTTTCAATACGTATCCAGATTGAGATTTAGAGTCATCTGGATTGGTGTAAAAGCTTGCATCGATGTAACTCTTTACGACGAACTCTTTATCATCTCCATAACCGAGAAATATTTCCTCAGTCCTCTAAGAATAATTTTGACTGTTGTCTAGTGATCTACTCCTGGATCACTATTGGTACCTCCCTGCCAGACTTATGGCAAGGCACACAATAGGCTTGGTACACAACATGGCATACTTTATAGAACCTATGACTGAAGCATAGGGAATGACTTTCATTCTCTCTATATATTCTGCTGTGGTCGAGTTTTGAGTCTTACTCAACTTCACACCTTGTAACACAGGTAAGAACCCTTTCTTTGACTGATCCATTTTGAACTACTTCAAAGTCTTGTCAAGGTGTGTGCTTTGTGAAAGTCCTATAAAGCATCTTGATCTATTTCTATAGATCTTGATGCTCAATATATAAGTAGCTTCACCGAGGTCTTTTATTGAAAAAATATTATTCAAGTATCCTTTTATGCTATCCAGAAATTCCATATCATTCTTGATCAACAATATGTCATCCACATATAATATCAGAAATGCTACAGAGCTCCCATTCACTTTCTTGTAAATACATGCTTCACCATAAGTCTATACAAAACCATATGCTTTGATCACCTTATCAAAGCGTATATTCCAACTCCGAGTTGCTTGCACCTGTCCATAGATGGACTGCTGGAGCTTGCACACTTTGTTAGCACCTTTAGGATCGACAAAACCTTCTGGTTGCATCATATACAACTCTTCTTTGAGAAATCCATTAAGGAATGCAGTTCTGACATCCATTTGCCATATTTCATAAAATACGACAATAGCTACCATGATTCGGACAGACTTAAGCATCGCTACGAGTGAGAAAATCTCATCGTAGTCAACACCTTGAACTTGTCGAAAACCTTTTGCGACAAGTCGAGCTTTGTAGATAGTAACATTACCATCAGCGTCGGTCTTCTTCTTGAAGATCCATTTATTCTCTATGGCTCACCGATCATCAAGCAAGTCAACCAAAGTCCACACTTTGTTCTGATGCATGCACTACAAAAAAATACACTTCCGTGATGATACGTGTTTGTCACAGTAGGTCATGTTTTCTATCATGCATGTACAACCATGACGATTTTATGACAGAATCAAGATAGTCATACCTGTGCTATCGTAGAAGTGTTCCATGACATTACCAAAATTATCATCACATAAGTGTTCACTTCCATGACGATAAATGCCGCGTCATGGAAGTGCTTTCGTCAAGGGTGACCGACACATGGCATCCACCATAACGGGTCGCTGTTAAGCTATCGGGTCCGGTTTTGGATCCAATAACCCGCTAACAGCCATGACGAATGACGATTTTCCACGTGTAAAATTCTCATTGGCCGACGAAACCACGTGTCAGCTCCGCGTTGGCATAGGTGTCACTCATCCAATGGGCGAGATGCGCCTATGATATGTTGACACATGGACCGGCCCAAAAGTGGCCCATAAAGATTAAATGGGCCAGCCCAACTAAAGGCCCACAAGATTTGGCGGATCATAATGGGCTGGCTCAGCTAAAGGCCCATGAGATTTCACCGACCATAATAGGCCGGCCTAGCTAAAGGCCCACGAGATATCGCCGACCATAATGGGTCAGCCCAGCTAAAGGCCCACAAGATTTTGAGGACAGTAGTGGGCCGGCCCGTTAATAGGCTGCCATGTTTTGGGCCAAATACCGGCCCATATTTGATCCGGTCCATTAACAACCTGGCATGTTCCAGGCCCAATAAAGGCCTATATGAGATCTGGCCCGTTAAAAACCTACCACATTCTGGGCCAAATTACTGCCCAGATCAGATCCAGCCCTTTAAGAGGCTTTGGGCTAAATTATGGCCCATATCAGATTCGGCCCGTCAACTGGACGCTATGCTTTTGGGCCCACTTGCTAAAGGCCCATTTAGTAATTTGACCAGATATTAGTTTCGGCCTGTTAAATGCCTGTTTAACATCTCAGCCCTATATTTATTTCGGCCTGTTAAAAGCCCGTCATATAGTTGGGCCTAACTACGGCCCGGTTTGCATCCAGCCTGCTCACAGCCGATAATCTGATTGGGCCAAAAAAGGACCGAGACAATTTTGGCCTGTTAACGGCCCGTGATGTGATTGGCACAATCATGGGCCGGGGTCTATTTCGGCCTGCTGCCGGCCCGTGAGCTATTCGGCACGTTTCAGGCCCAACCTACTTTTCAGCCTCCTAAAAGCCCATTGAGTTTTCTTGTGAAAATAGGGCCGGTGGTTTACTCGGCCTATTAGAGGCCCGAATCTACTAGTGGGCCAGTTTACATTTAGGCCTGTTAACGGACCGATTATGTAGTGATTTGCATGACGGACCGATTATGTGCCGTAAGTTTACAGTTTAGCCGGTTTACTGCAAAAACATGATATATATAGAGTAAAATAACCGCAGCATCGTGAATAAGAAAAAACCTAGACTATACAATAAATAAATTACGGCATATTACATCCACTGGGCATCAAAGTTCGCCACTATGATAATAAAGCACAAGAAGATAGCAGATTACATACACTGGGCATCAAAGATCGCCACCGGTGCAAATAAACATGCCGATAAAATAATATACAAAACCGACATCACTTCAATAGAGTTCAAGAAAGGTTAGCCCTGCTCGGGAGCTGCAGCACAAGCAGCTGAGCAAGTTGATGGGACTATGCTTGTTTGACACTTATATCCTCCTCACTATGAAAAATAAATGATAACCCACAAGTATAGGGGATCGCAACAGTTTTCGAGGGTAGAGTATTCAACCCAAATTTATTGATTCGACACAAAGGGAGCCAAAGAATATTCTCAAGTATTATCAGTTGAGTTGTCAATTCAACCGCACCAGAAAGACTTAATATCTGCAGCAAAGTATTTAGTAGCAAAGTAATATGGAAGTAACGGTAAAAGTGGCAAAAGTAACAGTGGCAACCGAAAAGTAACTAAGAAAAGATCAATATATGAAAAGCTCGTAGACAATGGATTAGTGATGGATAATTATGTCGGATGCGATTCTTCATGCAACAGTTATAACATAGGGTGACACAGAACTAGCTACAGTTCATCAATGTAATGTAGGCATGTATTCCGAATATAGTCATACGTGCTTATGGAAAAGAACTTGCATGGCATCTCCCTCCCGTGGTAGCGGGGTCCTATTGGAAACTAAGGGATATTAAGGCCTCCTTTTAATAGAGTACCAGACCAAAGCATTAACACTTAGTGAATACATGAACTCCTCAAACTACGGTCATCACTGGTAAGTATCCCGATAATTGTCACTTCGGGGTTAACGGATCATAACACATAATAGGTGACTATAGACTTGCAAGATAGGATCAAGAACTCACATATATTCATGAAAACATAATAGGTTCAGATCTGACATCATGGCACTCGGGCCCTAGTGACAAGCATTAAGCATAGCAAAGTCTTAGCAACATCATCTCAGAACATAATGGATACTAGGGATCAAACCCTAACAAAACTAACTTGATTACATGATAAATCTCATCCAACCCATCACCGTCCAGCAAGCCTACGATGGAATTACTCATGTGCGGCGGTGAGCATCATGAAATTGGTGATGGAGGAAGGTTGATGATGACGATGGCGACGGATACCCCTCTCCGGAGCCCCGAACGGACTCCAGATCAGCCCTCCCGAGAGAGATTAGGGCTTGGCGGTGGCTCCGTATCGTAAAACGCGATGAATCCTTCTCCCTGATGTTTTCTCTCCAAACGTGAATATATAGAGTTGGAGTTGAGGTCGGTGGAGCACCAGGGGGCCCACGAGGCAGGGGGGCGCGCCGAGGGGGGTAGGCACGCCCCCACCCTCATGGACAGGGTGTGGGCCCCCTGGCCTTGATTCTTTCGCCAGTATTTTTTATATATTCCAAAAATATTCTCCGTTGATTTTCAGGCCATTCCGAGAACTTTTATTTCTGCACAAAAATAACACCATGGCAATTCTGCTGAAAACAGCGTCAGTCCGGGTTAGTTCCATTCAAATCATGCAAGTTAGAGTCCAAAACAAGGGTAAAAGTGTTTGGAAAAGTGGATACGATGGAGATGTATCAACTCCCCCAAGCTTAAATCTTTGCTTGTCCCCAAGCAATTCAGTTTATAAACTGAAAGTGATAAAGAAAAACTTTTGCAAACTCTGTTTGCTCTTGTTGTTGTAAATATGTAAAGCCAACATTCAAGTTTTCAGCAAAGATTATGAACTAACCATATTCACAATAACATTTAGGTCTCATGTTTACTCATATCAATGACATAATCAACTAGCGAGCAATAATAGTAAATCTCGGATGACAGCACTTTCTCAAAACAATGATAATATGATATAACAAGATGGTATCTCGCTAGCCCTTTCTGAGACCGCAAAACATAAATGCAGAGCACCTCTGAAGATCAAAGGCTGGCTGGAAATTGTAATTCATGGTAAAAGAGATCCAGTCACAGTCATACTCAATGTAAACTAATAGTAATGCATGCAAATGACAACGATGCTCTCCAACTGGTGCTTTTTAATAAGAGGATGATGACTCAATATAAAAGTAAATAGATAGGCCCTTCATAGAGGGAAGCAAGGATTTGTATAAGTGCCAGAGCTCGGTTTTGAAATAGAGATAAATAATATTTTGAGCGGTATACTTTCATTGTCAACATAACAACCGAGAGATCACGATATCTTCCATGCTACACACATTATAAGCGGTTCCCAAGCAGAATGATAAAGTTTATACTCCCCCTACCACCAACAAACATCAATCCATGGCTTGTCCGAAACAACGGGTGCCTCCAACTAGCAACAACCCTGGGGGAGTTTTGTTTGCAATTACTTTGATTTGTTTTGAGCATGGGACTGGGCATCCCGATTACCAGCCATTTTCTCGTGAATGAGGAGCGGAGTCCAGTCCTCTTGAGAATAACCCGCCTAGCATGGAAGATATAGGCAGCCCTAGTTGATACATGAGCTATTCGAGCATACAAAACAGAAGTTCATTTGAAGGTTTAGAGTTTGACACATACAAATTTACTTGGAACGGCAGGTAGATACCACATATAGGAAGGTATGGTGGACTCATATGGAATAACTTTTGGAGTTTATGGAAGTGGATGCACAAGCAGTATTCTCGCTTAGTACAAGTGAAGTCTAGAAAGAGACTAGGAAGCGACCAGCTAGAGAGCGACAACAGTCATGAACATGCATTAAAATTAATCAACACTGAATGCAAGCATGAGTAGGATATAATTCACCATGAACATAAATATCGTGGAGGCTATGTTGATTTTGTTTCAACTACATGCGTGAACATGTGCCAAGTCAAGCCACTCGAATCGTTCAAAAGAGGATACCACCCTATCATACCACATCACAACCATTTTAATAGCATGTTGGCACGCAAGGTAAACCATTATAAACTCCTAGCAAATTAAGCATGGCATGAGCAACTATAATCTCTAATTGTCATTGCAAACATGTTTCTTTCATAATAGGCCGAATCAGGAACAATGAACTAATCATATTTACAAAAACAAGAGAGGTCGAGTTCATACCGGCTTCTCTCATCTCAATCAGTTCATCATATATCGTCATTATTGCCTTTCACTTGCACAACCGAACGGTGTGGATAATAATAATAGTGCGCGTGCATTGGACTAAGCTGGAATCTGCAAGCATTCAATACATGGGAGAGGACAAGGTAATATGGGCTCTTTGTTAGATCAACAATAATGCATATGAGAGCCACTCAACATTTTCATCATGGTCTTCTCCTCTCAACCCCCAAAGAAAAGAAATAGAACTATTTACACGGGAAAGCTCCCAACAAGCAAAAGAAGAACGAGAAATCTTTTTGGGTTTTCTTTTAATTATTACTACTACATGCATGTAAAGTAAACTAGCTAAAATCTACAACTAATTTTTTTGGTTTTTATTAAGGTTTTTCAAACACACAAGAAGAATGCCGAAAAAGAAAATAAACTAGCATGGATGATACAATGAAAAAGTATGAGCACCGACAACTGGCATGAGTGTGTGAACATGAATGTAATGTCGGTGAGGAATACGTACTCCCCCAAGCTTAGGCTTTTGGCCTAAGTTGGTCTATGGCCAGGGCTTTCCTGGCGGATATCTGAAGTTGTAACTGGGATCGTACTGAGATGCAACGGCTATTGCCTGACGAGCTGCAGCGGCTATTGCCTGATGAGCTGCAGCTTGGAGGCGAGCTGCCTCCGTACTCCTCTCATACTCGTTCGCCTCCTCCCTGGTTATAACATATCTCCCTTTTGTCTAAACGTCAAAGAAAGCAGGAGCAGGGAGAGCAACATGGATAGTGCGACGCCTATCAAAGATTATTCGATACTAGAGAGGCTGTTCATTCCTCTCAATAAACTGATGGCGAACCATAGCATTAAAATCTAGATAAGCAGGAGGCAACTCCATATCATTTTCATGTACGGGTATCTCAAGAAAATTAGCTAAACGGGTTGCATAAATTCCACTGAACAAATCTCCACTTAAACCGTTAAGATGCAACCTACGTGCAACAATGGCCCCCAAGTTATATTGTTTATCTACTAATACAACACTCTTGAGAACACTAAGATCAGGAACACACATGTGGCATGCCTCATCCTTACCATTAATGCATCTACCTATAAAGAGAGCAAAGTAATGTATGGCAGGAAAATGAATGCTCCCTATGGTAGCTTGTGTTATTTCTCTAGATTCCCCCACAGTGATACTAGCAAGAAATTCTTTAAATTCAGATTTGCGAGGTTCGCTAACATTACCCGACTGTGGGAGTTTACAAGCAGTATTAAAATCTTCTAAGTCCATGGTATAAGATTTATCATAGAGATCAAATAGGACAGTGTGAGAATTGCGTGATGATGTGAATTTAAACCTTTTCACAAAGGAATCAGTTAGGTGATAATATTGGGGGCACTTATCTGACACGAAGCCCTCAAGTTCAGCATTATGCAGATACGCATCAAATTCCTCCTTAATTCCAGCTTGGACCATAAAATCTTCTGACGACCATTCACAAGGCTGCACTTGAGCTTCTCTTGGTAGTTCATAGTCCGACTCACGTATCGTGGGCCTGGGTCCTTGCTTCCTTGAGGAACCACCTTGGTACATTTTCCTAAACATATTTCTTCCTCTAAAAAATTTCTGAAATTTTTAGTAACTCAAAATAAAAGTGAACCAAACTCAACAAGATTGATAGCAACTACTCCTGCAAGTGCCTAGAGGCCATATCATGCATTAAAACTACTTTTGACCACATAAATTTGACATGCAAGCTCAAGATCAGGGTCACCTAAGCAGCAAAAATTTGCAATAAATAAAGCACTAGAACAAAAACTAATTGGACCATTGGAGGAGTCACATACCGAAGAACAACCCCCCAAAGCAGCTTTGTGAATGGAGCTTTGAGCAAGGAGATCAAAAAAGGGCAGCAAGATGAGCTAGAACTTGGGTTTGAGCTGGTGGGTGATTTTTTCTGGAGGAAGAAGGAGTGTGTGGGTGCAAGAATAAGTGGAGGGGGGCCACGAGGGTCCCACAAGGCAGGGGGCGCGCCTAGGGGGTAGGGCGCGCCCTGCACCCTCGTGGCCAGGTGGTTGCCCCCTCTGGTGTGTTCTCAGTGCCAATAATTCTTAAATATTCTAGAAAAAATCATATAAAATTTTCAGGACATTTGGAGAACTTTTATTTTCGGGGTATTTTTTATTGCAAGGATAATTCAGAAAATAGACAGAAAATACTATTTTTGCTTTATGAAATCTAAATAACAGAAAGTAAAAAGAGGGTACAGAAAGTTGTGTTTTCTAACTTCATCCATCTCATGCTCATCAAAAGGAATCCACTAACAAGGTTGATCAAGTCTTGTTAACAAACTCATTCTGAATCGCATGAAACCGGAGAATTTTCGAATAACACTAGGTTACCTCAATGGGGATATGCACATCCCCAATAATAAGAATATCATAATTCTTCTTGACAGTAGGAAGAGAAAATTCAAAACCTCCAATAATAATCATTGAAAATTTTCCAATAGAATTGATACTATGGACTTGAGGTTGTTTCCTCAAAAAGTGTACCGTATGCTCATTACCATTAACACGAAAAGTGACATTGCCTTTGTTGCAATCAATAACATCCCTTGTACTATTCAGAAAGGGTCTACCAAAAATAATAGACATACTATCGTCCTCGGGAATATCAAGAATAACAAAGTCCGCTAAAATAGTAACGTTTGCAACTACAACAGGCACATCCTCACAAATACCCACAGGTATAGCAGTTGATTTATCAGCCATTTGCAAAGATATTTCAGTAGGTGTCAACTTATTCAAATCAAGTCTACGATATAAAGAGAGAGGCATAACACTGGCTCCAAGATCACATAAAGCAGTTTTAACATAGTTTCTTTTAATGGAGCATGGTATAGTTGGTACTCCTGGATCTCCAAGTTTCTTCGGTATTCCACCTTTAAAAGTATAATTAGCAAGCATGGTGGAAATTTCAGCTTCTGGTATCTTTCTTTTATTAGTAACAATATCCTTCATGTACTTAGCATAAGGGTTCATTTTAAGCATATCTGTCAAACGCATACACAAAAAGATAGGTCTAATCATTTCAGCAAAGTGCTCAAAATCATCATCATCCTTTTTCTTGGATGGTTTAGGAGGAAAAGGCATGGGTTTCTGAACCCATGGTCCTCTTTATATACCGTGCTTCCTAGAAACGAAGTCTCTCTTATCATAACGTTGATTCTTTGATTGTGGGTTATCAAGATCAACACCAGGTTCAATCTCTACATCATTGTCATTGCTAGGTTGAGCATCAACATGAACATCATTATTAACATTATCACTAGGTTCATGTTCATTACCAGATTGTGTTTCAGCATCGGAAATAGAAATATCATTTGGATTCTCAGGTGTGTCTACAATAGGTTCACTAGAAGCATGCAAAGTCCTATCATTTTTCTTTTTCTTCTTCTTACAAGAACTAGGTGCATCAACATTAGTTCTCTAAGAATCTTGCTCAATTCTCTTAGGGCAGGCCTCAGGATACAAAGGTTCCTGAGTCATTTTACCCCCTCTAGTCACAACTCTAACAGCATTATCATTTTTCTTATTATTCAATTCATTGAGCAAATCATTCTGAGCCTTAAGTACTTGTTCTACTTGAGTGGTAACCATAGAAGCATGTTTACTAATAAGTTTGAGTTCACCTTTAACTCTATACATATAATCACTCAAGTGTTCAATCATATAAGCATTGCATTTCAACTGTCTACCAACATAAGCATTGAAGTTTTCTTGCTTAACAATAAAATTATCAAACTCATCTAAGCATTGGCTAGCAGACTTATTACAAGGAATATCACCTTCATCAAATCTATAGAGAGAATTTACCTTTACTACCTGTGTCAGGTTATCAAGACCATGTATTTCTTCAATAGGTGGTAAATTCTTAACATCTTCAGCTTTAATACCTTTTTCTTTCATAGATTTCTTTGCCTCTTGCATATCTTCAGGACTGAGAAATAGAATACCCCTTTTCTTCGGAGTTGGCTTATGTTTAGGTTACCTCAACGGGGATATGCACATCCCCAATAATAAGAATATCATAATTCTTCTTGATAGTAGGAAGAGGAAATTCAAAACCTCCAATAATAATCATTGAAAGTTTTCCAATAGAATTGATACTATGGACTTGAGGTTGTTTCCTCAGAAAGTGTACCGTATGCTCATTACCATTAACACGAAAAGTGACATTGCCTTTGTTGCAATCAATAACATCCCTTGTAGTATTCAGAAAGGGTCTACCAAGAATAATAGACATACTATCGTCCTCGGGAATATCAAGAATAACAAAGTCCGCTAAAATAGTAACGTTTGCAACCACAACAGGCACATCCTCACAAATACCGACAGGTATAGCAGTTGATTTATCAGCCATTTGCAAAGATATTTTAGTAGGTGTCAACTTATTCAAATCAAGTCTACGATATAAAGAGAGAGGCATAACACTGGCTCCAAGATCACATAAAACAGTTTTAACATAGTTTCTTTTAATGGAGCATGGTATAGTTGGTACTCCTGGATCTCCAAGTTTCTTCGGTATTCCACCTTTAAAAGTATAATTAGCAAGCATGGTGAAAATTTCAGCTTCTGGTATCTTTCTTTTATTAGTAACAATATCCTTCATGTACTTAGCATAAGGGTTCATTTTAAGCATATCTATCAAACGCATACGCAAAAATATAGGTCTAATCATTTCAGCAAAGCGCTCAAAATCATCATCATCCTTTTTCTTAGATGGTTTAGGAGGAAAAGGCATGGGTTTCTGAACCCATGGTCCTCTTTCTATACCGTGCTTCCTAGCAACGAAGTATCTCTTATCGTAACGTTGATTCTTTGATTGTGGGTTATCAAGATCAACAGCAGGTTCAATCTCTACATCATTGTCATTGCTAGGTTGAGCATCAACATGAGCATCATTATTAACATTATCACTAGGTTCATGTTCATTACCAGATTGTGTTTCAGCATCGGAAATAGAAATATCATTTGGATTCTCAGGTGTGTCTACAACAGGTTCACTAGAGGCATGCAAAGTCCTATCATTTTTCTTTTTCTTCTTCTTAGAAGAACTAGGTGCATCAACATTAGTTCTCTAAGATTCTTGCTCACTTCTCTTAGGGTGGGCCTCAGGATACAAAGGTTCCTGAGTTATTTTACCCCCTCTAGTCACAACTCTAACAACATTATCATTTTTCTTATAATTCAATTCATTGAGCAAATCATTCTGAGCCTTAAGTACTTGTTCTACTTGAGTGGTAACCATAGAAGCATGTTTACTAATAAGTTTAAGTTCACCTTTAACTCTAGACATATAATCACTCAAGTGTTCAATCATATAAGCATTGAGTTTCAATTGTCTACCAACATAAGCATTGAAGTTTTCTTGCTTAACAATACAATTATCAAACTCATCTAAGCATTGGCTAGCAGACTTATTACAAGGAATATCACCTTCATCAAATCTATAGAGAGAATTTACCTTTACTACTTGTGTCGGGTTATCAAGACCATGTATTTCTTCAATAGGTGGTAAATTCTTAACATCTTCAGCTTTAATACCTTTTTATTTCATAGATTTCTTTGCCTCTTGCATATCTTCACGACTGAGAAATAGAATACCCCTTTTCTTCGGAGTTGGCTTAGGAGTTGGTTCAGGAAGGGTCCAATCATTTTCATTACTCAACATATTATTCAATAGCAATTCAGCTTGATCAACAGTTCTTTCCCTGAAAACACAACCAACACAACTATCTAGGTGGTCTCTTGTAACATCCCAAATTTTCAATTTGGAATGTTATACATTAGGTCATCATTGCATATCATATTTTATTGCATTTTGGCTTGATCCTAGAAATTCTACGCAACTCAAGGACCCACGGAGAGAGTTGGGGATTTCGCTAATTTCATATTTGAGTTTTCTCAAATTTTGAAAAGAGGATCATTTGGTTTTGATTATTTTTCCTTCCTAATATTTCTAAAATACAAATATATGAGAGGAGATAAAATGACTTCCCCAATATAGATGAAATATTAGAGGAAAAATATTAAAATCAAATAAATGTTTTATTTGGATTTTTTGCAATTTTTTTGCATTAGAAAAATTGCACATTTTCAAAATTGCATTTTAGGGTCAAGAAAATTTTCATCTTGTTGTAAATATTTTATTTAGACGGTGAAAATTTGTTTTGGCATTTTTAGATTTTTATTGATTTTCTAGTTTTTTTATTTTTTTTATTGATTTTTCTAGGATTTATTTTTCTAGCATTTTCTGCGCCGCCGCCGCGCCTCGCCGTCGCCCCGCACCTCCCCGCCGTCGCCGCCACCCCCGCAGCCCCACCTCGCCCCGCCGGAGCCGCCGTTCTGATCCGATCCGTTTCGCCGCCGGTTTTTTCCGGTTTAGGTAAAAACTGATCGATTTTATTTAAACCCTAGTTTTTTTAGATTAGTTCGGTTTTAGTTTTTTTATTCGGTTTATTTATTTAGCGGACAGTCGTCCGTACGTTCGTTTTAACGAATGGTGTTCACTCGTTAGCCGCAGACAGCGACCGTTTGTTCGTTAGCCTGTTCGTCGGTTTTTTTCTTTTTCCAGGGTTTTTCCACGATTATTTTCGATCGTGATTTCTGATCCGATTTTCGTTTTAGTTTATCTTTTCGCTCGTTTATCGGAATCGGGCGATTCAAGCTCCTAGATCTTCGTCTCGAAGCCCTCTTTCCGTTTAACCAACTTGAACAAGATTTTGGTATTATAAAATTTGACTTTAGTATAGATTAGTAATCAGATCTTGTTTCTTTCGCAGTTTGAGTTTCGTTGCTCCGTTTGATTTGATTCTTTTTGCAAACCGGAGTTCTTAAGTTGAACTTTCTGGTTAGATCTTCTTATTCGTGTTTTACCCGTGCATCTTTGCTTGATTGCTTATGTATGCTATTGTTTGTTTGCAATAGAACACCCGGAGTGCGAAGCGTGCTACTACGAGTCTCTAGGTTTTGCGGATCATCAGCAAGGCAAGTAACACTTTGATCATACCCCTTCATCACCCAGTTTTTATGCATTAGTTCCAATCCTCAAACATTGCATGATTAGGTTGTGATATAACATGTGGGTTTGGGAAGTAGTTGATGAGGTAGAACCTATTGCCCTATTATTATCAAACCCTTGGGAGTTACTTCTACGTATTGCTTATATTGCTATGCTATGCTCGTAGACGTGGTTTGGGTGAGTGAATCCATGACAGACGTGAGATTGTTAATTAATGGTTCAACTTAAGGTGGCAACTTTAATACACATCTAGGTGGATTGCTTGTCGGGCACCTGGAGAATCCAGTGTTGTCCTAGGATATCCCGGAGTACCCATGTGATAATCCGAAGGTCCGCCATCCGGGCTCAAAGGGAACAGAGATATTTCATTCTAGAAACTTCTGTGTGCAGCCACAAGCTATTATGGGCTCTAGCATAGTTGAGTAAGTTGCATGACCTCTTACAGTGGTAGGCTAGCAGATGTAGAGGGATGTAGGTTGGTACTGTCTACCCGGGGTTAGAGTTAATGCTTCTGAAAGACTGTGTCTCGGTTATCCATTTCTCAAACACCATGTAGTGCGAGAAATCTAACGGAGGAGATCGAGTCTTTTGGGGAAAAGTGTGCAAACCTCTGCAGAGTGTACAATCTAATCATGGTTAGCCGTGTCCCCGGTTATGGACATCTTGAGTATCTAGTACTTGGATTATCATATGTATCTCATCACTCTAATTTAATATTGTTGGGTTGATAATTACTTTTAATTGGGATTGAGTTGGAGGAACCTTCTCAATGATGTTTCAACTACCATGATAGTTAAATAAAATATATTCCTTTGTTGTAGGGAAAAATTGGCTTTTCGCAAAACTTTAACCAAAGAGCCTTTCCACCAGCCAAATATGCATGTAGTGATAGCATTATTCAGTTCTTGCTCTACTATGTTATATTGCCAACATATTCCATGTGCTGACCCGTTTTCGGGCTGCAATGTATTATGTTGCAGACTTTTCAGACGAGGAGTAAGGTTCGTTAGGTCGTTGCCGTGCAGCTCAGCTATGCCGTTGGAGTTGATGGACTCACTTTATCTTCCAAGCCTTCTGCTGTTATCGTATTAGATGGCCTTATGCCATGTTTATTGTAATAAGTTATCTTTTGAGACATTCAATGTAATAAGTGTGTGATTGCTACTCTGTTATAAATCCTTCGAGTACTGTGTGTGTCAGCATTACCGATCCAGGGATGACACTGAAGCACAGAGACTTGACCGTTTGAGGTCGGGTCGCTACAAGATGGTATCAGAGCACACACTGAGTGTTGGACATGACCACTAAGCTAAAGCCCTAGATCACTACTCTCTTCTCATTTCTGACTCCTCTCCATTTTCTACTCTTTAGGATGGCGGACGCAAGGAACAAGTTTGCACAACTGGATGAAGAAGCACCTTTTGGACGACACTTGAAGGAAGTCACTAAGTACCTGAACATTGTAATACCAAGCTTCACCGAGACTTACAATGCCACTTTACCAAAAGAGGAGCGATGGATGATTCAAGTTCAAGTTCCAGGAAGGACATTCGCTCCAGTCACTAAGCCCATAGAGTTTTCCTTTGATGCACCAACCTGGAGTTTAGGAAAGAGTATGGCGGCCCACATCACCATGGGACGCATTGGAGAAGTTTACCATAAGGAGCTTAAGGATACTATCTACCAGATTTGTGGGCGCCGAGATGAGCAATGGGAGATGATCAACACCAGGAAGGATAGATTAATCGCAGCTTTCATCCAGGAGTTAAACCAGCACATTCGTTGCCAGGAGAATCAGATGTGCGCAGGCATGATAGATCTGAAGAAGGCGATGACAAGGATCACGGAACTGGAGGAAGAACTCAAGGATACTCGCAAAGATTATGATGAGGAAATCGTCGTACTAGTGGAGAAGAATGACAATCTAGAAAGGAAGCTAGGAGTCTTCATGGGAGACCTCGCACCAGGAGGAGAAGATGATGAACCCAAGGAGATTCGTTTTGAGGACTACATCATCATCGACGACACCGACTCGGACCCTGACGATAGCGATGATGACTATGAAGACGAAGCTGGAGCAGACATCATGGAGTCTTCAACCGATCAATATTTCTAGTAGACCACCACATCAGTAGTAGTATTCCACCATGTATATAGTATAGTCCGAGCACTTTTGTAACGATAGTTAGATCGATTGTATGCCCTTGCTTGCTTGATTGAGTGATATGATTGTGTTTGTCTCATGTGCATATGGGTAGTGTTTCTCTCACAGACCTCATTCTATTCTATTCTCTTCCCTCTAAACCCTTAGATGCCTCCGAGACATGACCCCGGATTTACCTTCCCACCAGAGCTCACTCAGTTGATCCAGCAACAGAATACACTGATGTAGTTGTTAGTTCAGAACCAAGGCACCAACAACAACAACCCACCACCACCACCACTAGTTGACAACTTAGCCCGCTTTCTGAGGTTGCAGCCACCGGTGTTTTCGAGTAGCACCGAGCTGATAGTGGCAGATGATTGGCTCTGCAGGATTGGAAGGGAGTTAACCACTGCAGGATGTACAGATGCTGAGAAGGTGCATTTTGCCGCACATCAGTTGGATGGACCAGCAGCCTCATGGTGGGAGAATTACACTGTCACCTACCCTATAACCACTGTTACATGGGATCAGTTTCAGCAAGCATTCCGCACCGCCCATGTCTCAACGGGAGCTATGAGCATGAAGAAGCGTGAGTTTCGCAACTTGCGCCAAGGGAACCGTACTGTGGGGCAGTACGTGGATGAATTTAGTAAGCTGTCTCATTATGCCCCTGACGATGTGTCCGCAGATGCCGCGAAGCAGGAGAAGTTTATGGAAGGGCTGAATGATGAGATGAGCATGCAATTGATGGTGGCAACATTTAACAACCACCAGGAGTTGGTAGACAAGGCTCTTATGATTGAAGGGAAGCAGCACCAAATTGACAGCCAGAAAAGGAAGTATGGACAAGGAAGGTACAACTCAGGAGCTCAGCAGAAGCCTCGTCTAACCCCGAACTCGGGAGGACTTGTTCATAACCATGGAGGTCATAACCACAACGGAGGAAGTTCGCATAACCACAATGGTTCCATGAATGGGACTGGGAACGGAACAAGCAACAATCAGAACCGCTCCAATCCAGCCTCACCTGCCAAGAGAGACCTAAGTCACATTACTTGCTTCAAGTACGGGAAGACTGGACACTATGCCACGGAGTGCCCTGAAGCGAAGAATGGAAACGGTAATGGGGGCGCTGGGAAGAAGCCCAATCCATT
Source organism: Triticum urartu (assembly GCF_056163025.1). Lineage (NCBI taxonomy): Eukaryota > Viridiplantae > Streptophyta > Magnoliopsida > Poales > Poaceae > Triticum > Triticum urartu. The sequence continues at coordinate 447,783,559 of NC_141878.1, read as the reverse complement.
CAACAAAGGACAAGTGAACCACGTTAACGTGGAGGAGGTTGAAGGGCAGCCAGACGCAGTTATCGGTAAGTTTTTGGTTAAGTCTTTTACCGCCCTTGTTCTTTTTGATACTGGTGCATCACATTCATACATATCAAGGGGATTCATGGATAGGTTTAAACTACCAACCCAATCCCTTAGGACCCCTCTGTTAGTAAGTTCACCTGGAGCAGAGTATAAGGCTAGCCGATGGTGCGACCGGATACCCTTAACCATTGGTAGCCATGTTTTCCCGTCAAACCTGATAATTTTGGAGTCACAAGGATTGGATGTGATATTAGGCATGGACTGGATGTCAAAGTATGGAGGAAGCATTGACTGTGCTAGCAAGTCGATTTATCTCAACACCCCAGAGGGAAAAAGGATCAAGTATGTATCTAGGCATGCGCCTAGGAGGAGCCAAGTAAATACCCACACGGGAGTTGTTCAGGAGGAAGTGCCTATAGTGAAGGATTACCCAGATGTTTTTCCAGAGGATCTACTAGGCATGCCATCGGATCGAGACATCGAGTTTTTGATAGAGCTATTGCCAGGTACAGGGCCAATATCAAAGAGACCCTACCGGATGCCCGCAAATGATCTGGAGGAGATTAAGAAGCAGATCAAGGAGTTATTGGAGAAAGGTTACATCCGACGGAGTTTATCACCATGGGGAGCCCCAGTGCTTTTGGTTGAGAAGAAGGATAAGCCTCTAAGAATGGTTGTTGATTATCATGCATTGAATGAGGTGATGGTCAAGAACAAATACCCACTGCCGATGATCAATGATTTATTTGACCAGTTGCAAGGATCTAAGGTGTTTTCAAAGATCGATCTGCGATTAGGATATCACCAGCTGAAGATTCGGGAGAAGGATATACCTAAAACCGCATTTACCACAAGGTACGGGTTATATGAGTATACGGTCATGTCATTTGGACTGACTAACACCCCTGCCTATTTCATGAGCATGATGAACAAGGTGTTCATGGAATATTTGGATAAGTTTGTTGTGGTGTTCATTGATGATATAATGGTATACTCGAAGAATGAAGAGGAGCACAAGGAGCATTTTCGTTTAGTTCTCGAGAAACTCAGGGAACATCAGTTGTATGCCAAGTTCAGCAAATGTGAGTTTTGGTTGAAGGAAGTTGGATTCCTTGGACATGTTTGTATAGCAGTAGACCCCACCAAGGTTCAGTCAGTAACTGAATGGTTGGCACCCACTTCAGTTAGCGAGATTCGCAGTTTTCTTGGACTCGCAGGATACTACCGGAGATTCATTGAGAATTTTTCCAAGATTGCGAAGCCAATGACGGAGTTATTGAAGAAGGATACCAAATTTAAATGGACGGAAGAGTGTGAGGAAAGTTTTCAGGAGTTAAAGAAACGTCTGACTACAGCCCCAGTGCTGATTCTTCCGGATATACGCAAGGATTTCCAAGTGTATTGCGATGCGTCTCGCTTAGGACTTGGAGGAGTACTGATGCAGGACGGAAGAGTTGTTTCGTATGCCTCGCGACAACTGAAACCGCATGAGTTAAATTATGCCACGCATGATTTGGAGTTGGCTGCCGTAGTGCATGCGTTGAAGACTTGGAGACATTACCTTATTGGAAACCATTGTGACATGTACACTGATCATAAGAGTTTGAAGTACATTTTCATACAAAAGGAGCTGAACCTTAGGCAGAGGAGATGGTTGGAGCTTATAAAGGATTATGACATGAAGCTTCACTATCATCCAGGCAAGGCCAATGTCATAGCAGACTCTTTGAGCTGGAAGAGTTACGCTAACACCCTCATAAGCACAGGATTGCCAAAGGAGTTAGTAGAGGATCTCAGGGAACTTTGATTGGAGATTGTCCCTAGAGGTTTTGTTGCAATAATGGAAGTTCAGTCTACATTGTTAGGAAAGATTCGAGAAGCTCAGAAGGATGACAAAGAGATTGCCAAGATAAAAGAGAGAATGAGCAAAGGAAAGGCCAAAGGTTTTCGTGAGGATGAACACGACACCTTGTGGTTTTAGGACCGTGTTTATGTGCCCAATAACACAAAGATCAGGAAGTTAATACTTTAGGAGGCTCATGACTCACCATACTCGATACACCCCAGAAACACCAAGCTGTATTTGGATTTAAAGGAGCGTTTCTGGTGGACTAGTATGAAGAAGGATATTACCGAGTATGCAGCCGTATGTGATGTATGTCAGAGAGTGAAGGCAGAACATCAAAAGCCAGCAGGATTGTTACAGCCTATGCCGATACCCGAATGGAAGTGGGATAAGCTTGGCATGGATTTCATCACCGGATTGCCCAGGACCAAATCACGGTATGATTCTATATGGGTACTAGTTGATCGCTTGACCAAAGTGGCTCACTTTATCCCAGTGAAAATCACCTATACAAGTGCGAAGTTGGCCAAGATATACATGAGCAGGATTGTATGTTTGCATGGAGTTCCGAGGACCATTGTATCAGATAGAGGAACCCAGTTTACCTCAAAGTTTTGGAATCAGTTGCATGAAACTTTGGGAACCAGACTGGAGTTCAGTACAGCTTTTCACCCGCAAACGGATGGACAGACCGAGAGAGTCAACCAGATTCTGGAGGATATGTTGAGAGGTTGTGCACTACATTATGGATCTAGTTGGGTTGACACCCTGCCCTACGCGGAGTTCTCATACAACAATAGTTACCAGGCCAGTTTGAAGATGGCACTGTTCGAAGCCCTGTATGGAAGAAGGTGCAGGACGCCGTTGAAGTGGGATGAAGTTGGAGACCGTCAGTTGTTTGGACCAGATTTGATTAAGGAATCAGAAGACAAGGTTAAACTGATTCGAGATAGACTGAAGGTAGCTTAGCCCCAACAGAAGAGTTATGCATACTCAAAACGCAAGGAGGTAGTCTATGGAATCGGAGACAGAGTGTATATTCGAGTATCACCACTTCGAGGAGTAAAGCGTTTTGGAGTTAAGGGAAAGATAGCGCCACGTTTTGCGGGACCATACAAAGTTTTGGAACGTATGAGAGAAGTTGCTTACAAGTTGGAATTACCCAAAGGGTTGTCAGGAGTTCACGATGTGTTCCACGTTTCTCAGTTGAATAAGTGCCACACAGAGATGGCTGACATTCCTCTGAGAGATACAGTACCGCTGGAAGCGATACAGTTGAATAATGATTTGACTTATGAGGAGAAACTAGTCAAGATTCTCGAGTTTGCCAGCCGGGTTACTCGTAGCAAAGTCATCAAGTTTTGCAAGGTTCAGTGGAGCCACCATACCGAGGACGAAGCCACCTGGGAACGAGAGGATGGTCTTCGCAAAGACCACCCACACCTATTTTCTAGCTAACCCGAATCTCGAGGGCGAGATTCATCTTAAGGAGGGGGGTAGGTTTGTAACATCCCAAATTTTCAATTTGGAATGTTATACATTAGGTCATCATTGCATATCATATTTTATTGCATTTTGGCTTGATCCTAGAAATTCTACGCAACTCAAGGACCCACGGAGAGAGTTGGGGATTTCGTTAATTTCATATTTGAGTTTTCTCAAATTTTGAAAAGAGGATCATTTGGTTTTGATTATTTTTCCTTCCTAATATTTCTAAAATAAAAATATATGAGAGGAGATAAAATGACTTCCCCAAGATAGATGAAATATTAGAGGAAAAATATTAAAATCAAATAAATGTTTTATTTGGATTTTTTTGCAATTTTTTTGCATTAGAAAAATTGCACGTTTTCAAAATTGCATTTTAGGGCCAAGAAAATTTTCATCTTGTTCAAAATATTTTATTTAGACGGTGAAAATTTGTTTTGGCATTTTTAGATTTTTATTTATTTTTCTAGGATTTATTTTCGTCGAAACGTTATTTTAAAAAAAATCAGTGCCCGACTGGGCCGAAGCCCAGCGAAGCCGACCGGCCCAACCCCGCGCCACCGCCTCCCTTGCGTGCCCCGTGCCCACACCGGGCTCCGCCGGAGTCCGGGAGACCGCCGCCGCCTCGGGTTGCCCCTCCTGTCGGATGTGGGGTTCCGGCAAACCCTTAAGGTTCGAACACTTGGGTGCGCGCGAAGTCTTGTCCTCCCACCGATCTACGCCCTAACTTGCTAAGATCTCGCGGACGAACTCTGTAACACCCCGGATGTAACTTTCCCAATTTGTACTCCAACTCTTGCCGTTTCCAGCATTAAGTTAATTTATTTCCTCGGGTTCGGGTTCTTTGTCTCCGTGTGTTGTTATCACTGTCATGCATCTCATATCATGTCATCAGGTGCATCGCATTTGCATACGTGTTCATCTCATGCATTCGAGCATTTTCCCCGTTGTCCATTTTGCATTCCGGCGCTTCGTTCTCCTCCGGTGGTCATTTCTAGCTTTCTTTCGTGTGTGGGGATTAAACATTTCCGGATTGGACCGAGACTTGTCAAGCGGCCTTGGTTTACTACCGGTAGACCGCCTGTCAAGTTTCGTACCATTTGGACTTCGTTTGATACTCCAACGGTTAACCGAGGGACCGAAAAGGCCTCGTGTGTGTTGCAGCCCAACACCCCTCCAATTTGGCCCAAAACCCACCAAACTCTGATCCATCATGTAGAGCGTTCGATCACGATCGCGTGGCCGAAAACCGCACCTCATTTGGACTCTCCTAGCTCCCTCTATGCCTATTTAACCCCCCCCCCCCCCGATTTTCGGATCTCCTCCTACCTCCGAAACCCTAGAAATCGTCCCCGTGCCGCGCCGGACGAAAACCTGCCGACGGACATTGTCCGGCCCGCCTCTCCGCCGCCACGTGGCACCCCGGGATTCGTCCGCCCGGGCGTGCTCACATCACCCGCCGCCGCCACTCCCGCCGGCCCGCCAGGCCCGGAGCGGGCCCTCCTCCTCCACCGCTCGGGCCAGAGCGCCGCACCGCCGCCCACCTCGTCTTCCCCCGCGCGCCGCTCTCCACCTCCGCACCGCCACCGCGTCGGCGCCGCGCCGCCGCCGCGCGCCATCGCCGCCCGGAGCTCCTCGCCGGCCCCGCCGCCTCCGCCCGCCGGCGCCACCACCAGCCGCCGCCACCGCGCCCTGCGCCGCCGCCCCCGGCCACCGGCGTCCGTGCCCGCCGGCCGCCGCCGTTCGGCCTCCCCCTCGTCGCCGGCAACCTCCTCCTCTCCGGCAGCTACAGTTCCTCGCCAGAGTTCCTCGATTTCCGTGCGTGAGATCTAGATCCAAAAAACCCTAGAGGTTGATTTTTTTGTCTAAGTCCCGAAATTCTCAGTCCAAGTGCTCATGTTCGCGGCTCCGTAACTTTGCATGCGTAGCTCCTATTCATGCATATAGCATATCAAAATGTTCATCTCAGAGAGTACGTCATTTCATTCCATTGCATCATTTTCATTTGAGTTCATCTTGATGCCCGAAATGCTGTTAGAAGAGGGCTACTTGAGTTATTTGTCAGATCTGCTACTCTGTTTAGCACTTTTGTCATTTTTGCCATGATTAATGTGTGCATGCTATGACCTGATGCTATACATGTCTTTTGTTAAGGTTTTTGTCATCTTTTCGGAGGTGCAACCCATGTATTTTTAGGATGTGTGTGGTGACTAGTGCAAGCTTGCAAAGTGGTGCACTTGCTAATTCTGTTTTCAGGGACTTGGTAATATCACTAAGTCCTGGGGCTGTTTATCTCATGTTGTCATATGTTCATGTTGTTTCCTAGTGATCCGTGCCTCTATTGAGGATGATCAGTAAGGATGTTTTGTTATTATTGTAGTGCTCTACCCATCCATGTCTTTGTTTGCAATTATGGAGCACCCTAGCTTGAGTCAATCGAGCTCTACTTTTGCTACTTTGTGAATCTGGGCAGATTATCAACTTGTTTGCAATTTTGCCGATGGTGTTGTAGTTGATCCGTGCATGCTATGCTATTGTTCTTGCCATGTCTAGCTTTCATTTTGTGCCTTCTTGATGGGTGTATGCTGGTCTTTCCATGACTTGCTCTGTAGTGAGTGCATCGAGCTCGTAAACATGCCTACTTGAGTTATATTTCAGCATGTGTCAGTTTTCACTAAGTCTGAAAACTGATTATGTTTTTGCCATGTTCACATGCTTGCAATTGTATTTTCTGATCCCTTTTGGCTCAAGGTCACTAAGGGACTTTTGTTAAGCTCTTTGAATAGCTCCATGCCATGCTTTACTTTGCCATGTTAAGGTCCTGTAGCATGTAGTTTTATGCTCCAAAGGGTGCTACCTGATCTGAAATTCCAGGCAAGTGTTAATTTCACTAAGTCTGAAATCTGTTTTCCATATGCATTTTGCCATGCTTGTTTGAACTTGTTAAATGATGAATTGGCCGTAGCTCAGTGCTAGACTTTTGTTAAGCATCTTGTGCGCATCCCTTCCATGTATTTTGTTGTCATGTTTGGGTGCTGTAGCATGTTCATTTCGTTGCATTTAGATGCCTACTTGCTGTAAATCGCAAACCGGTGTCATATTTGAATCGCTTGCCATTTCCAAACCGTAACTCCGATTCCGGCGTTCTTTATATCGTTTTCAAGAGATTTCATCTCATCTTTCCAGTGGCACACTTGGTTTTCCAAGTTGAGGCCAGGTTCATGTATTTCCTGTCATATCTTGCATTTCGCATCCCGCATCGCATCCCGCATAGCATACCATCTTTGCATTGCATTGTTTGAGTTTGCACGTGGTTGATTGTATCCTTGTTGCTTGGTTGTATTGTTTGGGTAGAGCCGGGAGACGAGTTCGCTGACGAGGAGCCCGTTGAGTTTGCTTTCGAGGATCCAGTCAACTCTGACAACTGTGCAGGCAAGATGATCATACCCTCGAAATCACTACTATCTTTGCTATGCTAGTTTGCACGCTCTTTTGCTATGCCAATGCTACGATGCCTACCACTTGATTTCAAGCCTCCCAAATTGCCATGTCAAACCTCTAACCCACCATGTCCTAGCAAAACGTTGATTGGCTATGTTACCGCTTTGCTCAGCCCCTCTTATAGCGTTGCTAGTTGCAGGTGAAGATTGGAGGCCGTTCCTTGTTGGAACATTTATTTACTTGTTGGGATATCATTATATTATCTTGTTATCTTAATGCATCTATATACTTGGTAAAGGGTGGAAGGCTCGGCCTCTCGCCTAGTGTTTTGTTCCACTCTTGCCGCCCTAGTTTCCGTCATATCGGTGTTATGTTCCCGGATTTTGTGTTCCTTACGCGGTTGGGTTATAATGGGAACCCCTTGATAGTTCGCCTTGATTAAAGCTTTTCCAGCAATGCCCAACCTTGGTTTTACCATTTGCCACATAGCCTTTTCTTTCCCTTGGGTTCTGCAGACTCAAGGGCCATCTTTATTTTAACCCCCCGGGCCAGTGCTCCTCTGAGTGTTGGTCCACCTGTCAGCTACCGGTGGCCACCAGGGGCAACTCTGGGCTGGCCTACCCGTACCTAAGACAATCTGAGTGTGCCATGAGAAAGAGATATGTGCAGCTCCTATCGGGATTTGTCGGCACATTCGGGCGGTGTTGCTGGTCTTGTTTTAACCTGTCGAAGTGTCTTGAATTACCGAGATACCGAGTCTGATCGGAACGTCTTGGGAGGAGGTCTATTCCTTCGTTGACCGTGAGAGCTTGTCATGGGCTAAGTTGGGACTCCCCTGCAGGAATTTGAACTTTCGAAAGCCGTGCCCGCGGTTATGGGCAGATGGGAATTTGTTAATGTCCGGTTGTAGATAACTTGAACCTTAACTTAATTAAAATGAATCAACTGAGTGTGTGACTGTGATGGCCTCTTCTCGGCGGAGTCCGGAAAGTGGACACGGTGTTGGAGTTATGTTTGCGCAGGTTGCTCTCTAGTTTCCCGCTTGCGCTTTGCCTCCTCTTCTCGCTCTCTTTTGCGAATAAGTTAGCCACCATATTCTTGCTAGTCGCTTGCTGCAGCTCCACATATTTTTACCTTGCCATACCTATAAGCTTAAATAGTCCTGATCGCGAGGGTGCGAGATTGCTGAGTCCCTGTGGCTCACAGATTACTATTACACCAGATGCAGGGCCTGTTGATTCCGCTCCAGGAGACGCGTATGAGCTCAAGTGGGAGTTCGACGAAGACTCTCAACGTTACTATGTTTCCTTTCCCGATGATCAGTAGTGGTGCCCAGTTGGGGGTGATTGGGACCGTGTCGCTTGTTGGGTTCTCTTTTATTGTGGCGCCATAGTCGGGCCATGAGTGTTTGGATGTTGTAATGTTATTTATGTACTAGTTTGACGTGGCAAGTGTAAGCCAACTATGTTATCTCCCCTTTATTATTCATATTGCATGGGATGTTGTGAAGATTGCCTAACTTGCGACATATGCCTTCAATGCGATTATGCCTCTAAGTCATGCCTCGACACGTGGGAGATATAGTCGCATCGAGGGTGTTACAAGTTGGTATCAGAGCCTTCCCCGACCTTAGGAGCCCCATTGCTTGATCGTTTTTAGCGGCCGAGTTGTGTCTAGAAAAAATGTTTTGAGTCTTTTAGGAATTATATATCAGAGAGTTTAGGAATTCTTTTTTACTTCCTAGACTCCTCATCGCTCTGGTTAGGCATCCTGACGTAGAGTTTTGACTCTTCTCTTCTCAAATTTCACTAAATTTTTTTTAGGATCACACGGGTATCTTGGAATCGTTCCGATGGTTTTATGATGAGAACATTGGCTTGGTGCCTCTTGTCAGGGGTTTAGTGGAAGTGTCCCGGGGAGTTGAGCTCTGAGGTGTTGTCATCATAATTTTATCGTTGCAGTTCTGGAATACCTGAGTTTAGTACGCCGACATTGAAAATCTCTTTTATGCAGTTCGTTGGTGAGATAACCTCGACGCCACCTAGTACTGGGGCGGGAGTTCGGGAGTATCGCCATAACTTGTATAACGGATGCTTTTCGAAGGTTGAGGTAGATGGTTTCCGAAGGTTTCTTGGTTATGTGTTGAAGGATGGATATAGCTGGATGTAGGAATTGCTAGTTTGGGTGAGATATTATGCTTCCCCTGTATCCCCAACACCTGATTGCATAACCAGAAAGGTTTGGGAGTTTCATAGGTGGGAATTCTTGTAGTCCTAGTTCTTCTTCCACGGATATTGGTTTGAGATTGGGATTTCTTACCGATTATTCGTTCTTGATCCGTACCTTGTTGATTTATTTCTCTACCTTAATTCTACGTGGCTTCTCAATTTATGGATATGTGACCATTTCAAGAGGAATGCATTCGTTCATTTTGTTCGGATGTGAAGACTATATGTTGCAATTTTCATTCCGTTGGATTCAGCTTCAATATTTATCTATCAATGTGCTAATGGTGGTCAACCTCTTCAGGATGGCTCCTCCAACGCGCACGACTCCGAATCCTGATCCGCCACCACCTCCACCTCCTCCGGAGGCATGGCAAGCTGTGATGGCCGCAACCAATGCAAACACACAGTTGATCATGCAAATTCTTCAAGAGTGCAATCAAGGCAGTCAAGGGAATCAAGGCAGCAATCAGAATCACTTTGCTTCACTCTACCAGTTCCTTGCTAACGGGCCAAAGACTTTCAGCAATTGTGTTGAGGCAACCGATGCTGACGATTGGCTTGTGGATCTGTGCAAGCATTTTGAGTGCAGTAACGTCAGGCCTGAGGACTTTGTCAAGTTCGCTTCCTTCCAACTCAAAGATCAAGCTGCAGAATGGTTCCAGTAGTACAAGGATTCCAGAGGTGGATGTGTTATCACTTGGGATAATTTTCGTCAAGATTTCAGGGCTCATCATATTCCCCAGAGCGTGGTTGAAAGCAAGCGTGAGGAATTCCGCAATCTGAAGCAAGGCTCTTTGTCTGTCTATGACTACAACAAGTTGTTCCAGAAGCTCGCCCGCTTTGCCAAGCAGGACATCCCTGATGAGAAGAGCATGATATACCAGTTCAGGGGTGGTCTCAGAGAAGAAATTCAGCTAGCTCTTGTTCTCTTCGAGCCCTTGAGATACGATGAGTTCTACAACATGGCACTGAAGCAAGAGGCTACTCAGTTGAGGTGTGATGCTTCCAAGAAGCAAGTCAGAGATGCTACTCCTTCTTCCTCTACTCAAGTGGCCAAGCAGCAGAAGTATTGGCTTCCTCCTCCTCCGTTCCGTCGGCCGTATCAGCAGAAGAGCAAAGGTGGCAGTGGTTCTTCCCACCCACCCAACCCTGGCTTTCAGAACAAGACTTCGTCTCAAGCTCCAAGATCGAGTGCTCCGTACCACCATCCGCTTTCAGAGGTCACGTGTAACAAGTGCCAACAGAAGGGTCACTATTCCAACAAGTGTTTCAACCATAGGCGTCTTCCTCCTCCTCCTCCTGTCAGATCGGCAAGTACAGCTGTGGTCAAGCATAACCCCAAGCACGCCAAGGTCAACTTGATGAATGCAACTCAGGCAGAGGACTCGTCAGATGTGATCATGGGTAACCTTCCTGTTAATGATATTTCAGCTAAAGTTCTTTTTGACACTGGTGCATCGCATTGCTTCATCTCGAGACCGTTTACAAATAGGCATGAATTGGTTTTGCAAGTTTTGCCTAGTCCTTTAGCAGTTGTCTCTCCCGGTAAGCGCATGCATGCTAACTCCATTGCTCCAGATGTTACTATCACTTTGGGAGACTACAAGTTCTTTTCTTCCCCAACGGTTCTTAGTGACTCAGATATTGATCTTATTCTCGGAATGGATTGGCTTTCTAAGAACAAGGCTCAGCTTGATTGTGCAGCCAGGCAGATTCAATTGACTCATTCGTCTGAGGATGTAATTGTCTTTGCCGCTCGTGATGATACCATTCGTCTGTTTTCTCTCAATGAGAAGGGTGAATTGGATGCTATCTCTCAAATTCCAGTCGTTTGCGAATATCAAGATGTCTTTCCAGAAGAGCTTCCAGGAATGCCTCCGCACCGACCAGTTGAATTCGTTATTGATCTTGAGCCTGGCACGGAACCTGTGTGCAAACGTCCTTACAAGCTCGGACCTGAAGAGTTGAAGGAGCTGAAGAAGCAACTCGATATTCAAGAGAAAATGGGTCTCATCCGGCCTAGTTCTTCTCCGTGGGGTTGTGGTGTTCTTTTTGTGAAGAAGAAGGATGGAACGGACCGACTTTGTATTGATTACCGTCCAGTGAACAAGAAGACCATCAAGAACAAATACCCACTTCCCAACATCAATGAGCTGTTCGAACAACTCAAAGGTGCCCAAGTATTCTCCAAGCTTGATCTCCGTATGGGTTATCATCCGATTCGAATTCGTGAGCAAGATATTCCCAAGACGGCTTTCAGGACAAGCTTTGGTTCATATGAATACACTGTCATGTCTTTTGGCCTCGTCAATGCTCCTCCGACGTTCTCTCGCATGATGATCTTCATCTTCAACGCCTACACCAATGACTTTGTTTTGGTCTATCTCGATGACATTCTGGTTTTCTCCAAGAATAAGGAAGATCATGCCAAGCACTTGCGTTTGGTACTCGATAAGCTCAGAGAACATTAGTTCTACGCCAAGTTCTCCAAGTGTGAATTTTGGCTTGATGAAGTGCTTTATCTTGGTCATATCATCTCTGCCAAGGGCATTGCCGTGAATCCTGAGAAGGTGTCTGCAATTGTGAATTGGGAACCTCCTCAGAACGTGAAGCAACTCCGCAGTTTTCTCGGTCTCGCAAGCTATTGCCGAAGATTCGTTGAAAACTTTTCTAAGATCGCGAAGCCTCTCTCTAATCTTCTCCAGAAGCACGTCAAGTACGTTTGGTCTCCGGAGTGTGATATTGCTTTCAACACTTTGAAAGAGAAATTGATCACTGCTCCAGTTCTGACTCCGCCTGATGAATCCAAGCCATACGAGGTCTTTTGTGATGCCTCTCTCAAAGGTCTTGGTGCAGTATTGATGCAAGAGAAGAAAGTTGTTGCTTATACATCTCGCCCGTTGAAGCCTAATGAGAAAAACTACCCCACTCATGATCTCGAGTTGGCGGCAGTTGTGCATGCTCTTTTGACTTGGAGACATCTTCTATTGGGAATAAAAGTGGACATTTTCACTGATCACAAGAGTCTCAAGTACATCTTCACTCAGCCTAATCTCAACCTCAGGCAAACTCGATGGGTCGAAATGATTCAAGAGTATAATCTGAGTATCGAGTATACTCCAGGCAAGGCCAATGTGATTGCTGACGCTTTGAGCAGGAAAGCTTACTGCAATAGCCTAATTCTTAAGCCTTATCAACCCGAGCTTTGTGAAGCTTTCCGCAAACTTAATCTGCAAGTTGTTCCTCAAGGTTTCCTCACCAACCTTCAAGTCTCTCCTACCTTGGAAGACCAGATTCTCCAAGCCTAGCTTCTTGATGCTATGGTGAAAAAGGTGAAGATTGGGATTGCCAAGAGCCAGTCCAAGTACAAGTGCTACCGCCTTGATGACAAGGACACTCTCTTCTTCGAGGATCGTATTGTTGTACCCAAAGGTGACCTTCGTAAAGTGATCTTGAACGAGGCTCACAATTCTCTCCTCTCCATCCACCCTGGGAGCACGAAGATGTATCAGGACCTTAAGCAGGCTTATTGGTGGACTCGAATGAAGCGCGAGATCGCTCAATTCTTGAATGAATGTGATGTCTGCAGAAGAGTGAAGGCAGAACACCAAAGGCCAGCTGGTCTCCTCCAACCTCTTGCCATTCCAGAATGGAAGTTTGACCACATTGAAATGGACTTTGTGATTGGGTTTCCTAAGTCCAAGCGTGGCAATGATGCTATATTCGTTGTCATCGACAAACTCACCAAAGTGGCTCATTTTCTGCCTATCAAAGAGTCGATCACTGCAGCTCAATTGGCGGAACTCTATACCTCTCGTATTATTTCTCTGCACGGTATTCCACAAGTGATCTCTTCAGACCGTGGCAGCATCTTTACCTCGAAGTTTGGGATTCTTTTCAGAAGGCCATGGGCACCAACATCCGTTTCAGCACAGCTTTCCATCCTCAAACTAGCAGCCAAGTCGAGCGTGTCAACCAGATTCTTGAAGATATGCTCAGGGCTTGTGTGATCTCCTTCGGCATGAAGTGGGAGGATTGTCTTCCTTATGCTGAATTCTCCTACAACAACAGTTTTCAAGCAAGTTCAGGCAAGGCCCCTTTTGAAATTCTGTATGGCAGGAAGTGCCGTACCCCTCTCAACTGGTCTGAAACCAGTGAACGTCAGCTTTTGGGTAATGACTTAATCACAGAAGCAGAAGAAATGTGCAAAGTCATTCGTGATAACCTCAAAGCAGCCCAATCCCGTCAGAAGAGCTACTATGATAGTAAGCACCATGATTTGGCTTTCGAGATCGGAGATCATGTTTACCTCCGTGTCTCTCCTATGAAAGGTACTCGTCGCTTCGGTATCAAAGGGAAGCTTGCCCCCAGATACGCGGGACCTTTCAAGATTCTCAGCAAGAGAGGCGACCTCGCCTATCAACTCGAGCTTCCTTCAAATTTTGCAAATGTTCATGATGTGTTCCATGTCTCTCAGCTTCGAAAGTGCTTCAAGACTCCTGACCGCACCATCAACTTCGAGGACATTGAGCTCCAAGAAGATCTTTCCTATCGTGAGCACCCAGTTGCTATTCTCGAAGAGACTGAACGCAAGACTCGCAACAAGTCAATCAAAATTTTCAAAGTCAAGTGGTCACACCATTCCGACCATGAAGCTACCTGGGAACGCGAGGATCACCTCCATTCTGAGTACCCGGCATTCTTTCAGTCCTAGATCTCGGGACAAGATCCTTTCGTAGTGGTGGAGTGTTGTAACACCCCGGATGTAACTTTCCCAATTTGTACTCCAACTCTTGCCGTTTCCGGCGTTAAGTTAATTTATTTCCTCGGGTTCGGGTTCTTTGTCTCTGTGTGTTGTTATCGCTGTCATGCATCTCATATCATGTCATCATGTGCATCGCATTTGCATACGTGTTCATCTCATGCATTCGAGCATTTTCCCCGTTGTCCGTTTTGCATTCCGGCGCTTCGTTCTCCTCCGGTGGTCATTTCTAGATTTCTTTCGTGTGTGGGGATTAAACATTTCTGGATTGGACCGAGACTTGCCAAGCGGCCTTGGTTTACTACCGGTAGACCGCCTATCAAGTTTCGTACCATTTGGACTTCGTTTGATACTCCAACGGTTAACCGAGGGACCGAAAAGGCCTCGTGTGTGTTGCAGCCCAACACCCCTCCAATTTGTCCCAAAACCCACCAAACTCTGATCCATCATCTAGAGCGTTCGATCACGATCGCGTGGCCGAAAACCGCACCTCATTTGGACTCTCCTAGCTCCCTCTATGCCTATTTAAACTCCCCCCCGATTTTCGGATCTCCTCCTACCTCCGAAACCCTAAAAATCGTCCCCGCGCCGCGCCGGACGAAAACCTGCCGACGGACATTGTCCGGCCCGCCTCTCCGCCGCCACGTGGCGCCCCAGGATTCGTCCGCCCGGGCGCGCCCACATCGCCCGCCGCCGCCACTCCCGCCGGCCCGCCAGGCCCGGAGCGGGCCCTCCTCCTCCGCCGCTCGGGCCAGAGCGCCGCGCCGCCGCCCGCCTCGTCTTCCCCCGCGCGCCGCTCGGCGCCTCCACACCGCCACCGCGCCGGCGCTGCGCCGCCGCCGCGCGCCATCGCCGCCCGGAGCTCCTCGCCGGCCCCGCCGGCGCCACCACCATCCGCCGCCACTACGCCCTGCGCCGCCGCCCCCGGCCACCGGCGTCCGTGCCCGCCGGCCGCCGCCGTCCGGCCTCCCCCTCGTTGCCGGCAACCTCCTCCTCTCCGGCAGCTACAGTTCCTCGCCAGAGTTCCTCGATTTCCGTGCGTGAGATCTAGATCCAAAAAACCCTAGAGGTTGATTTTTTTGTCTAAGTCTCGAAATTCTCAGTCCAAGTGCTCATGTTCGCGGCTCCGTAACTTTGCATGCGTAGCTCCTATTCATGCATATAGCATATCAAAATGTTCATCTCAGAGAGTACATCATTTCATTCCATTGCATCATTTTCGTTTGAGTTCATCTTGATGCCCGAAATGCTGTTAGAAGAGGGCTACTTGAGTTATTTGTCAGATCTGCTACTCCGTTTAGCACTTTTGTCATTTTTGCCATGATTAATGTGTGCATGCTATGACCTGATGCTATACATGTGTTTTGTTAAGGGTTTGTCATCTTTCCGGAGGTGCAACCCATGTATTTTTAGGATGTGTGTGGTGACTAGTGCAAGCTTGCAAAGTGGTGCACTTGCTAATTCTGTTTTCAGGGACTTGGTAATATCACTAAGTCCTGGAGCTGTTTATCTCATGTTGTCATATATTCATGTTGTTTCCTAGTGATCCGTGCCTCTATTGAGGATGATCAGTAAGGATGTTTTGTTATTATTGTAGTGCTCTATCCATCCATGTCTTTGTTTGCAATTATGGAGCACCCTAGCTTGAATCAATCGAGCTCTACTTTTGCTACTTTGTGAATCTGGGAAGATTGTCAACTTGTTTGCAATTTTTCCGATGGTGTTGTAGTTGATCCGTGCAGGCTATGCTATTGTTCTTGCCATGTCTAGCTTGCATTTTGTGCCTTCTTGAATGGTGTATGCTTGTCTTGCCATGACTTACTCTGTAGTGAGTGCATCGAGCTCGTAAACATGCCTACTTGAGTTATATTTCCGCATGTGTCAGTTTTCACTACGTCTGAAAACTGATTATGTTTTTGCCATGTTCACATGCTTGCAATTGTATTTTCTGATCCCTTTTGGCTCAAGGTCACTAAGGGACTTTTGTTAAGCTCTTTGATTAGCTCCATGCCATGCTTTACTTTGCCATGTTAAGGTCCTGTAGCATGTAATTTTTATGCTCCAAAGGGTGCTACCTGATCTGAAATTCCAGGCAAGTGTTAATTTCACTAAGTCTGAAATCTGTTTTCCATATGCATTTTGCCATGCTTGTTTGAACCTGTTAATGGATGAATTGGCCGTAGCTCAGTGCTAGACTTTTGTTAAGCATCTTGTGCGCATCCCTGCCATGTATTTTGTTGTCATGTTTGGGTGCTGTAGCATGTTCATTTCGTTGCATTTAGATGCCTACTTGCTGTAAATCGCATACCAGTGTCATATTTGAATCGCTTGCCATTTCCAAACCGTAACTCCGATTCCGGCGTTCTTTATATCGTTTTCAAGCGATTTCATCTCATCTTTCGAGTGGCACACTTGGTTTTCCAATTTGAGGCCAGGTTCATGCAATTCCTGTCATATCTTGCATTTTGCATCCCGCATCGCATCCCGCATAGCATACCATCTTTGCATTGCGTTGTTTGAGTTTGCACGTGGTTGATTGTATCCTTGTTGCTTGTTTGTATTGTTTGGGTAGAGCCGGGAGACGAGTTCGCTAACGAGGAGCCCGTTGAGTTTGCTTTCGAGGATCCAGTCAACTCTGACAACTGTGCAGGCAAGATGATCATACCCTCGAAATCACTACTATCTTTGCTATGCTAGTTTGCTTGCTCTTTTGCTATGCCAATGCTACGATGCCTACCACTTGCTTGCAAGCCTCCCAAATTGCCATGTCAAACCTCTAACCCACCATGTCCTAGCAAAACGCTGATTGGCTATGTTACCGCTTTGCTCAGCCCCTCTTATAGCGTTGCTAGTTGCAGGTGAAGATTGGAGGCCGTTCCTTGTTGGAACATTTATTTACTTGTTGGGATATCATTATATTATCTTGTTATCTTAATGCATCTATATACTTGGTAAAGGGTTGAAGGCTCAGCCTCTCGCCTAGTGTTTTGTTCCACTCTTGCCGCCCTAGTTTCCGTCATATCGGTGTTATGTTCCCGGATTTTGCGTTCCTTACGCGGTTGGGTTATAATGGGAACCCCTTGATAGTTCGCCTTGATTAAAACTTTTCCAGCAATGCCCAACCTTGGTTTTACCATTTGCCACCTAGCCTTTTCTTTCCCTTGGGTTCTGCAGACTCAAGGGTCATCTTTATTTTAACCCCCCCGGGCCAGTGCTCCTCTGAGTGTTGGTCCACCTGTCAGCTACCGGTGGCCACCAGGGGCAACTCTGGGCTGGCCTACCCGTACCTAAGACAATCTAAGTGTGCCCTGAGAAAGAGATATGTGCAGCTCCTATCGGGATTTGTCGGCACATTCGGGCGGTGTTGCTGGTCTTGTTTTAACCTGTCGAAGTGTCTTGAATTACCGAGATACCGAGTCTGATCGGAACGTCTTGGGAGGAGGTCTATTCCTTCGTTGACCGTGAGAGCTTGTCATGGGCTAAGTTGGGACTCCCCTGCAGGGATTTGAACTTTCGAAAGCCGTGCCCGCGGTTATGGGCAGATGGGAATTTGTTAATGTCCGGTTGTAGATAACTTGAACCTTAACTTAATTAAAATGAATCAACTGAGTGTGTGACCGTGATGGCCTCTTCTCGGCGGAGTCCGGGAAGTGGACACGGTGTTGGAGTTATGTTTGCGCAGGTTGCTCTCTAGTTTCCCGCTCGCGCTTTGCCTCCTCTTCTCGCTCTCTTTTGCGAATAAGTTAGCCACCATATTCTTGCTAGTCGCTTGCTGCAGCTCCACATATTTTTACCTTGCCATACCTATAAGCTTAAATAGTCCTGATCACGAGGGTGCGAGATTGCTGAGTCCCTGTGGCTCACAGATTACTATTACACCAGATGCAGGGCCTGTTGATTCCGCTCCAGGAGACGCGTATGAGCTCAAGTGGGAGTTCGACGAAGACTCTCAATGTTACTATGTTTCCTTTCCCGATGATCAGTAGTGGTGCCCAGTTGGGGGTGATCGGGACCGTGTCCCTTGTTGGGTTCTCTTTTATTTTGGCGCCGTAGTCGGGCCATGAGTGTTTGGATGTTGTAATGTTATTTATGTACTTGTTTGACGTGGCGAGTGTAAGCCAACTATGTTATCTCCCCTTTATTATTCATATTACATGGGATGTTGTGAAGATTGCCTAACTTGCGACATATGCCTTCAATGTGATTATGCCTCTAAGTCGTGCCTCGACACGTGGGAGATATAGTCGCATCGAGGGTGTTACAAGCTCGATGAACTCACAACACAGAAAGACACAAGATTTATACTGGTTCGGGTCACCGTTGTGGTGTAATACCCTACTCCAGTGTGGTGGTGGTGGATTGCCTCTTGAGCTAATGATGAACAATACAATGGGAAGAACAACCTCCTGAGGTTGAGTTGTTCTTGTTCTTGGCTAACTTGTGTGGGTGAGAGTGATCTAAGATGTCCCCCTGCCTATGGTGGTGGCTAGTCCTACAGTCCTACTTATAGAGGCCCTGGTCCTCTTCCCAAATCTTGAGCGGGAAGGGAGCCAACAATGGCGGGCAAATTTAAAGGGGGACAGCTAGTACAAGCTATCCTGACAAAAGTGGTCTTCCCCTGCCAAAGGCTCCGGTGGTGACGCCGTCTTGGGCTCCACGATAACCTCCGTCTTGCCGTCCTTCTGGTCTTGGTCTGGTTGCACCAAAATGGCAACCTTTGCCTGATGCCTCAGTACTCCTCGCCTGCCCTGGTTTCCTTAGCACCAAAGAGGAAACAAGGACGCTGCGTGCGCTGGCGCCTGCCTGGCGTCGATCGTCATGGCTCACGTCACGAGAGCCTCGTGAGGTTCGCCTCGCCTTGATATCTCCACTCCTCGTGAGCCTGTCTGACTAGGCCACTCCAGAGGAGGTCTTGTGTCGTCCGCCTCGCGAGGCTTGGCCCCTCGTGAGGGTCTTGGATGCCTTGTTGATGAAGATGGGCCGTACGGCCTGCTGGCTTAGCCACGCAGCGGGCCACAGGCAGGCAAGTCTGGGGACCCCCGTCCCCAGAACGCCAACACCTCCCCCAAGCCGACCCCTCCCCCTCCCCCTCTTGAATACCCGCCGCCGCCGCCCCACCTCACCACCCAAGCCGCAGCAGTAGTAGCGCCCACAGCTGCCGCCGCCGCCGAGAGGACCCGCCTTAGGACTAGGTCTCCCTTCTCAAGTGTCCTGGAGCGGATGTTGCGGCAGTGGTATCGCCGCTGTGCTTGCTGGTACCTCGCCGCCCGTAGCGCAGCTTCGCGGCGACGTTCCTCCCCCAACACGAGGTCCATCCCCCGCGTGGCATACTGCTGCGTTTCGTCGAACGCCAGGACCCGTGCGGAGCGATGCTTGACCTCGTGAGGGAGGACCACTTCAGCTCCCTAGACGAGGAAGAATGGAGTCTCTCCCATTGTCTTGGTGGCTATTGGAAATATGCCCTAGAGGCAATAATAAAATGGTTATTATTATATTTCCTTATTCATGATAATTGTCTATTCTTCATGCTATAATTGTGTTATATGGAAATCGTAATACATGTGTGAATACATAGACCACAACATGTCCCTAGTGAGCCTCTAGTTGACTAGCTCGTTGATCAATAGATGGTCACAGTTTCCTGACCATGCACATTGGATGTCATTGATAACGGGATCACATCATTGGGAGAATGATGTGATGAACAAGACCCAATCCTAAGCATAGCACAAGATCATGTAGGTCGTCTGCTAAAGCTTTTCTAATGTCAAGTATCATTTCCTTAGACCATGAGATTGTGCAACTCCCGGATACCGTAGGAATACTTTGGGTGTGCCAAACGTCACAACGTAACTGGGTGGCTATAAAGGCACACTACGAGTATCTCCGAAAGTGTCTGTTGAGTTGGCACGAATCTAAACTAGGATTTGTCACTCCGTGTGACAGAGAGGTATCTCTGGGCCCACTCAGTAAGACATCATCGTAATGAGCTCAATGTGACTAAGGGGTTGGTCACGTGATGATGTGTTACGGAACGAGTAAAGATACTTACCGTAACGAGATTGAACAAGGTATCGGTAATACCGACGATCGAATCTCAGGCAAGTGCTATACCGGTAGACAAAGGGAATCGTATACGAGATTGATTGAATCCTTGACATTGTGGTTCATCCAATGAGATCATCGTGGAACATGTGGGAGCCAACATGGGTATCCAGATCTCGCTGTTGGTTATTGGTCGGAGAGATGTCTCGGTCATGTCTGCATAGTTCCCGAACCCGTAGGGTCTACACACTTAAGGTTCGGTGATGCTAGAGTTGTAATGGGAATTGTATGTGGTTACCAAAAGTTGTTCGGAGTCCCAGATGAGATCCCAGACGTCACGAGGAGTTCCGGAATGGTCCGGAGGTGAAGATTTGTATATGAGAAGTCCAGTTTCAGCACCGGAAAGGTTTCGGGGTTTATCGGTATTGTACCGGGACCACCGAAGGGGTTCCGGCGGTCCACTGGGAGGGTTCACCTGCCCCGAAGGACCTAATGGGCTGTAGTTGGGTGGGAACCAGCCCCTTAGTGGGCTAGTGCGCCCCCAAGGGGCCAAGGCGCCTAGGGTTGGAAACCCTAGGGGGCCGCTGCCCCCCGGGGGGCGGGCGCCCCCCTAGTTGGAAACCCTAAGGGGGCCGCTGCCCCCCCGAGGGGCCGCCCCCCTCTAGATGTATCTAGGGGGCCGCCCCCTCTCCCTTTCCCCCTATAAATACTGGGGGGGGGGGTGGGAGGGCAACCACAACCCCTTCTCCTGGCACAGCCCTTCCCCCTTCCTACACCTTCTCCTCCTCCGTAGCGCTTAGCGAAGCTCTGTCGGAGAACCACGAGCTCCACCGCCACCACCACTACAAAAAAAGACACATCCGTGACATTTTGGGCTGAACGAATTTTTTTCTGTCATACATATGACACTTCTATGATGATAATTGTGACAAAACCCGGTATCATCATAGATGTGGTGGGCTCCTACTTCTATGACAAAAAATCATGACAGAAAATGGGCTTTTCGTCCTGGGTGGGCCAGAGACGCAGCTGCATGACATTCTTTGGGCCGTCCATGATGGAAAAAACCGTGGTAGAAGCGAGGGGGAGGAAAATTCGGGGAGTTCCCGGTTACGGTGGGAGGTCGGGGGCCGAGCGATGCGTGTTTCTCTCGTACACGTATGCGCGTGTGTGCGAGGAGTTGGCTCTAACTGAACCCGAGCGAGGCGTTGGGCTCCAACTGAACCCAAGTGATTGCACCGCAGGCTACGCGATGTTGAACCCAAGCGATCGATCGATGGCTGTTAACTAAACCCGATCGAGCGATTCCTTCACTATTGCTGCTAACTGAAGCCGATCGATGGGATGAACAGTGAGCGTTGCGGGGGGGGGGGGGGGGTTGGATGAACAGTGAGCGGTGGCATTGCCTCTGGATGAACAGGACCCCGTGGTGTGGTGGAGGGCTGGATAAACACTAGACGGTGGAGGGGTGCCCGTGGAGGGGTGGATGAACAGGACCCCGTGGTGTGGAGGGCTGGATGAACAGTAGACGGTGGAGGGTGGTTGAACAGGACCCCGTGGTGTGGAGGGCTGGATGAACAGTAGACGGTGGAGGGGTGCCCGTGGAAGGGTGGTTGAACAGGACCCCGTGGTGTGGAGGGCTGGATGAACAGTAGACGGTGGAGGGGTGGTTGAACAGTAGCCGGTGGAGTAGCGCGCGGTGGAGGCTGGATGAACAGGAGCCCATGGAGGCTGGATGAACATGAGCCCGTGGAGGCTGGATGAACAGGAGCCCGTGGAGGCTGGAGGAGGTCGACGGTGGAGATGAACAGTATCCCGTGGAGCCCCGTTTTGCGGTACGCCACACCCCTCCCGATGAACAGGACCCCCGTTTCGACCGTAGCGCTCCAACACAAGTCCGTTTCATCCGTTTTGCGGTACGTCACACCCCTCCCGATCAACAGGAGCCCTTTTTCGACCGTAGGAGGTCCGTTTCCTCCGTTTTGCGGTACGCCAGACCCCTCCCGATGAACAGGATCCCGTTTTGAACGTGGCCGGTCGAACACAAGGCCGTTTCCTCCGTTCTGCGGTACGCCAGGCCTCGTTTCCATCGCCTGTTCCGTCCAAGCCCTCCCGATGAACACGACGCATTCTGTTGCCTCCCCATGAACACGACGCATTCGGTTGCCTCCCCATGAACACGACGCATTCCGTTGCCTCCCCATGAACACGACGACGACGCTGTTTCTCCGTTCCGACCTAGCCATGTACATGAGCCCTGGCCGTACGTATGCGCGAGTAGGCGTTCGAGACCCCGCCCGTATGTACACATACGTGGCCGTATTTTCTTTCTTGCACCCTGGCCGCTGTACGTACGTGTACATGCTACGTGCGCGCCTCTACTACGACACGTGCGCGCCTCTACATCGACCAATATATATGTACGTACACATTCGCGACCAGAATGACAACGCTATGTACGCTTCGACCAGGTGGGTCCCGACTGTCAGGCACTTCCTTGCCTGCAAAGATGTAGCTGGTCGGTCCCAGCAGTCAGGGGGCGAATCGTTTTTTTTGCCCGGACGCACTTCCTTGCGTTCGAAGATGTAGCTGGTGGGTCCCAACAGTCAGGGGGAAATGTTTTTTTCGCGAAATATAGTGGCCCGTCCGGTGGGTCCCAGCTGTCAGGTGGAGGAATCATTATTTTTCGTGTAAGGAGGCACTTCCTTGCTGTGGCCGTGGACCCAGCTGTCAGCCTCTCCATGTACAGTCCACGTCTGATGGAAGTCGTTCCTTGACCACATTGACCACGCCGCGCCGAGAGCACCAGGGCGGTGGACGACGGTGATGCCTAGGAAGGGGACGACACGGAGGCAGGGAAGACTCGGCAGTTGTTTCCCACGCGGAGGGGAGTACGACTGTACGAGGGTTTACTGGTTCGTCTGCCGTCGCCGGAGAATAACAGCAGGTGTGGGTGAGTAGAGGGATGGCTAGCCCAGCGATGGGAGTACAGTGGGGCGGTGAGGCCTGTGCGGCAGCACAGCCGGCCGCGAGGAGGAGGGAGTAGGCAGTCCCGCCGGCGCTTGTTTGAGCGGATGGAGCAGGAAGAGCAGAGATTGAAGAAGCACGACGGCCGTTGGATGGACGTCCAACAGTCAGTGCTTGTGCGTTAACCTTTTTTTAGGAAAGCCTCAAATCTATGGAAAACAACATACAACCCATCTGCCATTATCTCTAATAATTTACAGCCCATTTTCTAATTCTTAAGGTTTTTTTGGAGCCCATATTCTTTTTGTTAGCATTACAGCCCATATTGTGGCAACGGTTAAAAAATTATACGAAATTTTGCATATTTCGGTGCGGTCCGAACTGTTTTTAATCCTGAAATTTTGACTCACATTCAAACTGATTTTAAAAATAAATGTATATCAATATAAAATCCAACAAATTCTCCACGCATAAAAATTAATGTAATTTAAAATCTTGAAATGAAAAAAATATATTTGAAACTAATTGCCGGTTTGATGTGTTTTAAAAATGTACAACCCATTTCTCATCACTGATGGGCCATTTTCTTGGCCAGCCGAATGAAAGCTCTCCTCGTCTTGAAAGATTTGCAGCCCAACAGGCCTGACAAAGTGACTTACCTGGCAAATCACAAAAAACTGGGCTGTGGCCGTGGACCCAGCTGTCAGCCTCTCCACATACAGTACTCTTCCTATGGAAGTCGTTCCTTGACCACGTTGACCACGCCGCGCGGAGAGCACCACGGCGGTGGACGACGGCGAGGCCTAGGAAGGGGACGACGCGGCAGTGGAAGCCCGCGCGGAGAGGACTACGAGGGTTCACGGGTTCGGCTGCGGTGTGAGGCTGTCGTCGCCGCAGGGCCTGGCCAGCGGTGGGAATAGTAGGGGGTGGTGAGGCCTCTGCGGCAGCACAGCTGACCACGGGAGGCAGGAGCATGCGGCACGACTGGTGCTGCTTTGGGCGGCTGGAGCAAGAAGACCAGAGATTGAAGAAGCACTACAGCCGTTGGATGGACATCGTAAGGTCACTGGAGCTAGAATCGTTCATATTGACTCAGTTGACAAAGCCCTTCGTCCCCGTCAACTTAGTAGGCCCACAAGTCAGCCTCCCAGCAAGGTGGGTCCCAGCTAGCCCGGGGAGTATTCATTTTTTTGTGCGTAATAAGGAGGCACTTCTGGTGGGTCCAAGCTAACAGTGGGGGAAAGGTTTGTTTTGCGAAATACGGTGGCCCGTCCGGTGGGTCCCAACGGTCAGGGGAACACGATTTTTTTCGCAAAATACTGGTGGCCCGTCCGGTGGGTCCCTGTTGTCAGGTGGAGGAATAATTATTTTCCGCGTAATAAGGAGGCACTTCCTTGCAGCTGGCGTGGACCCAGCTATCAGCCTCTCCATGTACAGTACTCTTCCGATGGAAGTCGGTCGTTGACCACATTGACCACTCCATGCCGAGAGCACTAGGGCGGTGGACGACGACGAGGACTAGGAAGGGGACGACTCGGAGCCGGGGAAGATGCAGCAGTGATGCCCACGCGAAGAGGAGTACGAGGGTTCACTGGTTCGGCTGCGGTGTGAGGCTCCTGTCGCCACAGAATAACAGGGGGTGTGGGTGAGTAGAGGGATGTCCTGGCCAGCGGTGGGAGTAGTAGGGGGCGGTGAGGCATCCACGGCATCACAGCCGGCCACGGGAGGCAGGAGCACACGACACGACCGGCGCTGGTCTGAGCAGCTGGAGCAAGAAGACCAGAGGTTGAAGAAGCACTACGGCCGTTGGATGAACATCGTACGGTAAGAGGAGCTAGAATCGTTCATATTGACTAAGTTGACAAAGCCCTCCATCCCCGTCAACTTGGTAGGCCCACAAGTCAGCCTCCCACTATGCTGGGTTCTAGCTGGCAGGGGGAATATTCATTTTTTGTGCGTAATAAGGAGGCACTTCCTTGCATGCGAATATAGCTGGTGGGTCCGACATGTCAGCCGGGGGCACTTTATTTCGCGAAATACAGAGGCCCTTCCGGTGGGTCCCAGATGTCAGGTGGAGGAATCATTATTTTGCGCGTAATAAGGAGGCATTTCCTTGTGTGCGGCCGTGGACCCAGCTGTCAGCCTCTCCACGCACAGTCTACTTCCGATGGTGTCATTCGTTGACCACGTTGACCATGCCGCGCCGAGCGCATCCAAGGTGGTGGACAACGGCGAGGCCCCGGACAGCAACGAGCCGGAGATGGGAAGACGCGGGAGTAGAGTTGCAGACAAAGTTGTGTACGAGGGTTAACCGGTTCTAGTGCGGTGTGGTTCGGCAGTCGGTGGAGAAGAACATGAGGTGTGGAGGGGTGGAGGGATGGCCTAGCCGTGGAGTAGCGCTTCATAGCGAAGTGTGCTAAGGAGAGCTGCTAGCAGCAGGAGGCGGGAGGTGGTCCCGGCGGCACTGGAGGAAGAAGACGAGAGATTGAAGATGGATGCCGGTCGTTGGATGTATATCCAACGGCTAACATGTTAGAATCATTTGTTGACTAAATTGACAACGACTTGCATTGGCTTCGACCTATTGGCCCACATTCCAGCCTCCAAAAATGTGGCACGTATTCAACCCATTTTTTTAGAATTTACAGTCTTTTTTTTGTGCGGTAGAATTTACAGTCAATTTGATCTTTTTTTTAAATTACAGCCATTAGCTGGGCTGGTTGAACAAATAATGTAGCGTCCATGCGGCCCATTTATTTTATTTACTAAAAAATTACAGGACATTTGCACTTTCTCGAAATACACGATTTTGCTGGGCTGATTCTAATTATAATGTTGGGTTGGGCCAGTAATGTTATCAAAAAATAAAAAGGGGCTGAGAATTTTGTTATAAATATATTTAAATAATAAGTGATATTATTACATTTGTCCTTAAATCTTACCAATCTTTTGTACACAATCACTAGGATTTTCGTGCCAAAACAATCCATGATTTTATTTGTTAAGAAATTATTTTTATAAGTTAATAAGATGTGGGATATTGTTTTCTTACATATGTAAGTATCTGTTAAATATATGATGACAATAAAAATAATATATAATAACATATAAAATATTTTTTTAGAAAACAGGGAGCATCTCCCCGGTTCCATTGCTGAGAACAAAACCACAACATATTCTGATACAGCAGCTCAAAGAGCAGTTCGAAAGCAAAGGTAGAAAAGCTACAAACTAGGGGGGGTGGATGAACAAGTTCTCTGAATAACACAAATCACCCGAGCGGTGCCAAAGGAAGAGCGGATAGAGCACTCAAATGACACAAGGAGAGTCCAGCGAAGCCTTCATGGTCTTCAGCCGAGGGGCCGTGTCAGCCTGCGGCGACCAGTAAGCAAGCGGAGACACCGGGCTAGAAGGTGTAGCATGGTGGATGTCCCTCTTTTTCGGCGCTAGGTGCCCATCATCTTCATCAGAGATCTCGGGATGAGCCCACGGGTCCAGCCCCAGAGCAAGTCGAGCCTTGTTCAGCCACAAGTGATCGCCAACGGTTTCTGGAGGGATCTTGTTAGGGTTTCCACAAAGCTCATCAACTTGTCCCTGTTCGATCCAGAGGAGAGAATCGCCCAGTTCCTCACCATGTTCCTGATCAACCTCAAGACCCGCGGAACGGAAATCCAGAAGGTGTTACTGAAAATCATAGCATTTCTATATTTCCAGAGGCACCAAAGGATAGCTAAGCTAACAATGTTTAAAACTGAGCACTTTTTGGTAGCAATCCAGAATCTGGCGACAGATTCGAAGGATGAGCCAATCTGACTAGAGAAATATTCCTCAATGTGGGCCCAGAGATGTTTAGCAACTATACATTCAAAAAATAGGTGAGAACAAGACTCTTATTCCAAGTAGTAAACACAATCAAGGGGTTTGATGATGTGTCTCTTCCTAAGGTTAACCCTAGTCATCAATTTGTTTTTGGAGAGAAGCCAGAGAAATACATGAATTTTAGGGGAACTCTCAATTTCCAGACAGCAGGGATAAACACGGGTTGAACCCCTCTAAAGTTGATAACATGATAGAGCAAGCTGGAGGAATACTTCCCCTTATTGTCCAGCTGCCAAATCAGGGAATCCGGCTCGGCAGTAAAGGTAATGATTTTGGCAATTTCCTCCAACTGGAACCATTGTTCCATGAGACTATCACTAAAGTTCCTTCTAAAAGAGAGTTTTAGGCATTGACCGTCCCAAACTTCATTGACACTTTTGTTAAGCTCATTGCGGACAGAGTAAATAGGCCAAAATTGGACTGCTAGGGGGGATGTGCCAAACCAAGTATCTTCCCAGAACCTGGTTCTGCTCCCATCCCCTATGTTCCATCTGTAGCCAAATTTCACAGCATGCATAATAGATTTTAATCCTTTCCAGAATCTAGAGGTCTTAGGTTTGGAGGAAGGGACAAAAATATTAGGTTTATTTCCTAGGTATTTATGGGCAATAAGAAGCTTCCAGGGTTTCAGGTCTTCCTCGTAGAATCTTTTAATCCAAGACCCTAGAAGACAAATGTTAATTTCTTGGAGGTTAGGTATGCCTAGGCCTCCAAAATCTTTTTTCGTAGAGACTAGGGCCCAATTAGCAAGGTGTAGCTTCCTATTTCCCTCAAAATCATTCCACAAGCAATGAGACATCTGAGAATTGATGAGGTTCACTGCTCATTTAGGGAACTTGAAGAAAGGAGAGGAGATACACTGGAATGCTAGCCAAACAAGCTTGTATGAGGATCAATCTACCTCTGTAAGTGAGAAGTTTGCCCCTCCACCTAGCAATCCTTTTAATGATTTTATCCAAAAGGGGTTGGATATCCTCTCTCCTCGGTTTATCATAGTGGAGAGGGATACCTAGGTACTTAATGGGGAAGTTACCTTTATTACAGACTAGAATAGAGAGGAAGTCAGCTAACTCCTGATCATCCATGTTGATAGGGATGAGTTCACTTTTAGAGTAGTTGATTCTCATGCCTGAGACTTGTTCAAAACAGGTTAGAATAGTTTTCAGATTGCTAGCATGTGTGGAGTCATTGTCTAAGAAACGGATGGTATCATCTGCATATTGAAGGCAGATGATGCCACCAGGGCAGACCTCAGGACAGAGCCCTGCAATTAGACTATGATCAGAATCTTTGCTCAGCATTTTAGTAAGAACGACCACTACTAAATTAAACAAAAGCAGGGAGATGGGGTCACCTTGCCTAAGGCCTTACCAGCAAGGAAAAATCACTTTCACAGTTATTTAACTTGACCCCAACAGACCCCCCATGAGTAAGTTGCTGGATCCAACTAGTCCATTTACCCCCAAAACCTCTAAGCTCCAGGAGTTTCATAAGGAAATCAAGGTCAACTTTATCGAAGGCAGTCTAAACTAGAACTACCATCTAGAGAAAAATTCTCACAAAACAGAGCCTTCAGATCTGTTTTGGTGAGGGTAAATAAAGGAAGAGCATTAAATGCCATCATTAAGAGAAGTAACATCTACACCAATCTTAGCAGTAATGGCATTGAAGGAAGGATCATTAAAGATGGAGAAGGAAGTGTGTTTCATACCCTGGGGTTTTTGCACTTCCAGGTTCTGAACCTCTTTGAGCTGTTGAGCCTTTTCAATAGTGGTTCTCTTGTCACCAGCTACCCTGGCACTGGTTCTGGTGGCTTGAACAGGACCCCATTTGGGAAGGTGCTTCTCCTTAGGAAGGGTAGGGAAGTCAGAGTTGTATTTTGAGTCCAAATTGTCTGGGAGTTCAGTTGTTTCAACAAGTGCCTCTTGATCCTCTTGTAGATCTACAGAACCTTCTAATTTCATCAGATCATCATCTTTCGGGAGCTCCATTTCCCTGAGGAGGTTGAATCCATCAGTTTCATCAAGCACAGAATTCAAGATCTTTTCCTGGATGCTGAGTTGAGGAGTGTATGGAGAATCAGGGAGGTGTGTCTTGAGGACTGAAGTGGGTGTAGTTTCTCCAAGCATCTGATTGTGGCCAAAAGACTGTCCTCTGATGTTAGGGGCCCCAGAATTGGCAGCAGGCCCATTATCTGATTCAGATCTAGAGCTCCTGTTGGATTCAACATCTTCAATTAGATTGGTACCAGTTTCAGCTGCAGAGACATATGTACCAGCAGAGAGGTTGGTGGAGGTGCCAGTTTCAGTGGGGGTTAAGGACTCCACCTCAATGAGTAGCCTGTAGATTTTGTTTCCAACTCCAAAAAACCTTTCAGTAGGGATTTTGGAGGGATCTTGATATAAGATTTTGACCCTAAAAGTTTCATAGAATGACTTGAAATGATGCTGCCAATCCACATCTAGTAAGACCCCCAGAGTGGAAGTGATTTGATCCAGCATAGTCCAGTCACACCCCTTGGGGGTTCAATTTCCTGATCTTGATCCAAATTTCCTGGAGGTCCTCTTCAGCCTCAATCCTGCCTTTCCAGACTTCAACATTGACTACAACATTGTCTTTTTTGAGACCAAAACAGGGGTATCCAGCAACTTGAACTACATCTATTTCAGGAGGGAATTTGACCAAGAATGTCCACTCATCTAGGGCATTGATTGGCCAGGGCCAGTTGGTTTTGTAAATGTCTGCAAACTCAGTGGCAAGTTCCTGCTTGGTCACTTCACCAGCTTCTACCAGAACAATCCCCACATTCTTCAGGGAGCCATGATACTGAGCATTTTCATCAGGTGGGTCTACGTGGTAGAACCCTAATCCTGGAGCAGCACTTCCAACATATCTAGCAGAACTATGGGTTTTCCTTCTGACAGGGCAATTCTCAACTTTATGGGTAACCATTTTGCAGATAAAACAACTCTTGGGCTTGACACATTTATCCAAATGATGCCCTGGTTCCCCACAGTTGTAGGAGATCACCTCAGAGTATGTCATAAGGCCCAAAGCAGGGGCAGGAGCAGTTTTCTGGATGTCCTGTCTCTTCTTTTGCTGATTCTTGACTTGAGATTTCCCACTGATCCGAGAGTCAGAACCACCAGCAGATTGATCTTGGGCAATTACAGGAGCCTGCCCAGATTGTGCCCCCATTTGGGGTGGAGGTGGGCCGTACCACTGCCCAACCGGCGCTCCCCCCCATTGTGATAGGGGAAATTCATCGGAGTTCCTAGTTCCTTCTCATCCTCCAGCCAGATGTTGTCTCTCAGGAAGCAGAAATAACCACCAGACAACTCAAATGAAGCAGATTGCAAGCCTAATTTTAATCTTCTGCAGGTTTGGGGGAGAGGTAAGGTAGGGGATCCACCTGCTCCGGCTCCGGTGGCGTGCTGGCGGGCATGAGTCTAGTCAAGCATTCCCATCTCGCAACACGGCGTGGATCTCCTGAATTCACTTCTCCTTTCGCCCATCGAACGAACGCAATCGGCGGCTCCCTGGGGTGGAGCATCCTGTGCTTCTCCAAGAAATCTCCTTCGAAGTAGATCCGCAGGGCTAGATTCAGCAGCTCCCAATTCACATGATCCTTGCACATCCGAGCATACCTGCGCGAGTGAGAGAACATATTCGGTCCCTCCTCGGCTTCCTCCCTCGCAGCTTCCTCCTCTGCTTCCCTCCATTCGCGCTTGCACTGGGTCCAGGAGAGAGCGCCGTCGCGGATCCGGACTGCCCGCTCCCTCCATCTCCTCCCTCAAGTCTCTCGCAGCACCGCCGGCGCGACGGAGTTGAGCGGCTGGAGCATCCGTGGGAAGGCTTTGTAGACATGTGGGAGATGCATCTTGTACATCTGCCTGTCTTCCAGCCATTCCCCCATGGAAATGGCCGACGACTCCATGAGGCACGCGAGCGGACTTGCTGAGGGGGGCAGGCGCGCCCAGAGTCAGGAGGCGGGGGGT
Source organism: Triticum urartu (assembly GCF_056163025.1). Classification (NCBI taxonomy): domain Eukaryota; kingdom Viridiplantae; phylum Streptophyta; class Magnoliopsida; order Poales; family Poaceae; genus Triticum; species Triticum urartu. The sequence goes on along the minus strand of NC_141878.1, from coordinate 447,752,839 downwards.
GGCGGCGAGATCTATGACGGCGGCGATGGTGGAGGTAGTGGCGGGGGCGGCGGCGAGGGTGGATGTGGTGGCGGCGGCGAAGGGGATCGCGAGAGTGGTCATCTATTTGCCAATTATGTGAACTAAACAGTCAACATATAAAATAATTTAAATATATATAATATAGTTAGAAGGGAAACATAAGTTGGACCTGGCGTTCCTATTCTTATATAGAAAAATAGAGCAGACCTCTGCGTTTTCTTCAAAAACAAATACATAAATTGGGCTGCCAAAAATAAAACCTCGGATGGGAGGTCCATAGGCCGGTCGATACATGACGGCCCTAAGAAAATACAAACAGGCCTATGGACCTCCCATCCGAGGTCGTGGGCTGCGCATGTTAAAAATGAAAGCCTAGACGGGGCAGCCCAAAACCATGTCCAACACTTGCCAAAACTTCGTCCCTCGTTTTCTCTGTGTTTCGCACACTCGACATTGTGTGGGCATTTTGACTGTGCATCATATGAAGATGTGCTATGCATGAATGTTGATCAACATGATGTTAACTGGCTGGTAGTTCCATTTTCGACCATGAATAAAACTTCCAACATGATGTTAACCTTGTTTGAAAAGGCCGTGTTAATATAAATGCTCTGCCTCTGAAAGTTGCGGCTTCTTATCTAAAACTGAACTTGTAGTTTCTTATCTGAAAACTGAAACTTGCAGTTTCTTCTCTGAGAATCACATTGTCTGCACTTTTATACTCCTATGAAACTACATTTTTTAAGTGATAAAAATAGATATCTAGAATTCATAAAATATTTCATATGCTCAATACTGCAAATCTGAAATTTAAAAGACATTCATATATGAAAGTACTATCAAAATACACAACACAAAACACAATTCACAACCTGCAAATACTGACAACCCTAAGCTCCTCCTGACAATTCACAACCTGCCCGACTATTGGGCTGGGGGGGGGGCAGCCCCCTCCTATTCCTCGACGGAAGACAGCCGCCCCGTGAGACGATGTGAACGGCGAGGGAGACGATGGCGGGGAAGCTTCGTCGGGCCAACTGCTTTTCTCCTCTTGCAGTTGGGTTCGGTCGACGAATACTCCACCGGCTCGCTCTGGCAGGACGCCCTCACAAACGACACCCTATAGATGCTCGATCCTTTAATCTCTGGTGGATGCTCCATCTGGGATCAATACTCCCAACACCGCTCCCTCACGATCGGATTCGGCGAATCTGTTTGCTCCATAGCCCAGAGGAGCAGCTCTATGTACTCCGACGCGACTCCCTCCGGGAGTACCGCTGCCTTTTTGCTCTGTTGTAGATATTTGGCCATGGATGTCGCCGTCGCCGCTAGTTGGTCCTTGTTGTCAAACCAAGACTGTATCTCCAACATCCTAGCTAGCTTCACAGGGTCGCCGTCTGCGATCCTCACGTATCAGTTGTACTCCTCCATCGATCTACTTCTCCACAACACCTTCACTCGCCGGCAGAGGTTTTTGAATGGAAGAGGAGAGGAGCAGCGCTGGTTTTGGATTAGAATGGGAGAGGAGCGATGCTGGTTTTGGACTGGAACAGGAGAGGAGGGGTGGTGGTTTTGAAATGGAAGAGGAGAGGAGCGACGCTGCATTTAGATTGGAATAGGAGAGGAGTGGCGGTGGTTTAAGAGGAGAAGAGCGGAAGAGCGGTGCTGGTCTTGGAAGTATTTGTTTTGTTGTTTTGCGTATTTTGGGTCAAAGTTGGACCACGTACTGTATTTGACAAGCAAAATGTGAATGCATGTCACCAAAAATTGTATCGTTTGGTTCGTATCTGAATGTACTTTTAAATTATATTATTTTTGCAATGTATAACATATATTTTATGTGCGAAAATCATGGTCAATTATGACCCAGAATAAAAGGGAGACTAGTTAATGTGGGGTCGCTTTCTTAATTGAAGGGTAAATTGATTTTGATTTTGATCCAGTCACAGCGCGCTGGCCCTCTCGTCCAATCCTAAATCGCTGCCGCACGCTCCTCTCCCTCTTCTCCATTGCAAAACCACCTCCTCTCCTCTCCATCATCTCCATTCCAAAACCACCGTCTCGCCTCTCCCTCTTTTGACCTTCTCCATTGAAAAACCACCTCCTCTCCTCTCCATCATCTCCATTCCAAAACCACTGTCTCGCCTCTCCCTCTTCTCTATTGCAAGACAACCGTCTCTCCTCCATTTTCTAGATGCTTTGCTCCATGGCGCGAACGCAATCCATGGATACAAAATTAGTATACTGTATACTATTTAAAAGTCGAGGGCGGGGCTTTTCCTGCGCGGTAGGCGGTGGGGCAGTTCCGCCTAGTCGGTTCGACAGAGACGCGAGAAGACGAGGGAGTAGGCTGCTGCAAACGTAGGGCTGTGTGATTTGATAGCGAGTTACTGCTGGACAGGTGGGGCCCTGTGATTTGACTTGCCATTATCATTTTAAGTGCGGCGCTACGACCGGCGTGAGTCTCCCGATTCCTGACCACCTCCATATAGGTGCCTCTCCCAATGCTCCACCATGTAGTAGAGGCTGGCTCTTGCATGAGAGCCCACTTCTCCACTTTTTCCTTGCCTCTCTTTCCTCCACATATGCAAAAATGCCATGTAAAGCGCACTATTGTACTTACTTTTACTTGCTCCTACAGGTGCTTAAGCTTGCCACATAGGAATAAAGTCTGATGTGGCAAGTTAATCAAGAAGAGAGAGACTAGTTTGGTGAACCAAAGAAGAAACGGTGAAAAGCGCGTGTACCTAGGTGAAAAGACAATTTTGAGTCTATAGCTAATTAAATGAAGCAAACTTAGCAACACCATTTCATTGGAAGAGGTCACTCCTTGGCAAATGCAATAAATACTAGTACTCACTGTGTCCCATAATATAAGAACGTTTTTGGCACTACACTAGTGTCAAAAACATTCTTATATTATGGGACGGAGGGAGTACGAAGAAAGAGATAGAGAGGAGTAAAAAAAATACACTTATAGCCAACCTTATAGCCAACCTTGTTGTAGTATGAGTGACTAAGTGATGACTATGTATGACATGCCAACATCAGATAGCCTAATGCACCGTGTTAAATCACGCCATGCAACCGTTCGATCTCAGATCCAAGGGCTCTTGGAAGCCCGTATCATGGGAGAATGGAAAGCCACTACCCTGCCGTTCGCACGCTGGTAGTTCGCTCCTACTCATCCCCGCACGTCCTTCAATATTACGGCGGTTCGCTCCTAGTCATCTTGTCCATTCACATTACGGTAGTTCCACTAATCCTAACCCTCCTCCCAAATCCATGGTGTCCCAAATCTCCACGATCGGCGGTGAGTAGAAGGTTAGAACCATCACCGGTGATGAGTTCGACGTCATCTACACCCGTTCTTCCGTGACGGTGAAAGGATGCCTTTCTCGCTTCAGACGCATGTTCGAAAACTAAAATGATGAGTGGGTCGCTGGGCTAGATGTTGAGTACACCACAGTCCTGGGACCAGAGAAGGATCTAAAGGACGAAGAGAGGAAGAAGCCCGCCGTGATCCAGGTTTGCGTGCATGACTTATGCTTGGTCTACCACATATGCCATGCCGACGTTGAGTGCCAGGATTTTAAGGACTTCCTCGAGAGCAACCTAGTCAAATTCGTTACTGTAGACTTTAAGAACGACAAGGATGTCCTGCGTCGGATAGGTCTCGTTGTAGGCAACCCCTTCGACCTCCAGAAGAATCGGCTGGTGTCCTCTTGTCAGCCTTCATTGCTGACCCTGGCAGGAGCCATGGTTCATCCTTCGTACGGTAAACTGGAGAAACCTCCATACACATTTCATCATCATGCATGACAGTGGAATGTACTAGATATAGACCACATCCACTATGCTGCAATGGATGGCTACCTTTTCTTCAATATCTACAAGGGTTGGACGAAGAGCAACAGCCAAGTGTGCGGTTCAAGCAAAGAAGTATCGACCAAGAGGAAGAGGGACAAGGACGAAGTCGAGGACGTGGACGAGGACTCCGAGTAAGGTGGCAGTGTCGTTGCTCATGGTGGTTCTAATGCAGTGTCTACCGGAATAGTTGCAAAGTTTAATTTCAGGTGTGCTTAATTTAATTTGAGGGGTGTGTTGTGCTGAGCCCCCAGCAGAACTATGTTATGTTTTTTCTTGTTACTTTAACTCTTCAGTACGTACATACTAGTATTTCTTACATTTCATCTTTTAGTTGGTATAGTACTATCACTCATTTCTTCACATTATATACGTACAATATATATGGCCAACATCATATAGCCAGCAGTTTAGTTGTCAAAGAATTTCAGGGTGCTTAGTTTTGTCAAAGAATTCTAGGATGCTTAGAGGTGCTTGGATCCAAGGGACTTATTTATTCTGACTAAAAATAGTCTCTTTAAGAGGCTAAAGTTCCAAGCACCCCTGACTAAAAGGGGCTAAAACTAGTCTTGAGACTAAATTTTTTTAGTCAGGGGTACCCCTACTAAAATGTGGATTAGTCCTCTCTCTACTCATTTAACTCCTCTCCTTTAACATAGGCGAGTTCTGGATTGGAGGGTTTGGAGGATAATAAATGCTCATTTACTTGATTTTAGCCTTTTTAGTATTTGGATCCAAGCATGGGTGAGGCTAGCATGTTTTAGTCCCACTACTTTTAGTCATGGGACTAAAACGTATCCAAGCACCCTCTTAGTTTTATTTGAGGGGTGGGTTGTGCTGGACACCATTATTGTGACTAGCCTTTTTAATAGTACTATATGCATAATTTGGCGACGAGCGCTCTCTATATGTACCACCTTTTTTTTAATTTCAAGTTTTGCTCCATGGCGCAATCCATCGATACTACTGCTGTACAAAAGTATACATTTTTTAAAAGGCTAGAGGGCAGGGCAGTCTAGCTTGGTCGGTTTCACGAGAGGCGAGGGCCTTTGTGATTTGACAGATCATTACTGCTGGAAGGCGGGGCCTTGTGATTTGACTTCTCGTATAAATGCACCGACGACCTGATCGAGGAGGAGCAAAGAACCATGCGATATACTCAAGTTTTCCACTGGAGTGGTACTGCGACGGAGGAGCACGAAACACGGCAGCCCAGTGCCATATGGCGATAAAAAATAATCTAATTTGCTAGTCATCTCATTGTTAGCATTGTTCTATTCATTCCCTCAAAAAACATTGTTCTATTCATGCCTCACAGAGAACGTGACATGTGCGGCGAAACACCCGAAGCAAAAGATGAAACACATGAGCAAACGAAGAAGGAAGATTATCACCCCAAATGATCTAATTCGCCGCGGAGTCGTAATTGCTTCTTCATCGCCTCCACGACCTCCATCTCCTTCCGCGTCTCCTCCGCCATCTTCATCATTGTGTCCATGATGCGGCATTTCTCGACGCGAGCCTTCATCATCTGTTCCACGGCCATATTACGTACCTTGACAGCAGCCGGGTGCTCGATGCGGAGCTTCGCCAACTCTTCCTTCTGTTCCATGGCGAGGGCCTGCAGCATCTTCATTGAGGAACTACTATTCTCATGCAGCTTCTTCCAGTCAGCGTTCTTCTCCTTCAACAGGTCGATCTTGTGGCAGAGTTTCGCATTGTCCTCCCGAAGTCACAGGATTTTGCCGGTCGCCTTCTTCTCCGAGGCAATGCTCTTCTTCAGCAGCACCACCAAGATGGCGGTCAACTCCCCCTCTGATTGAGCCCAGCGGGCATGTCGTCGAGGCTCTCCTTCAGCAACTCCATCAAGCCTTGGATGAACTCCTTCTGCTTATTGAGCTGATCGGGCATGCCATCGAGGGATAACGACTCCAGCTCCGCCGGCTAGGGTGCTCCTGGGAGCCATCGCCTGCCCGTGAGAGATCTTTCGAGGTCTCTGCGTGGAGGCGAGCCCTCTCTTTTTTTCCGCAGCCTTGGTTTCCGCTCCCTTATTACGAGTAGTTCTCGACCTAGAGCTCTGCTCACCGGCCATGGCAATGACGGACGAAGAAGAGGCACTTATGAGGAGTAAAGGTAGAGTGATTTTCGGTTAGGTAGTTCCCCTTTTTATAACCTAAGTACTAGCACTAGTACTAATACCTGCATAGTGGGAACACGTTCAGGTTTGGTACGTACTACTAGTAGGTGTGAGCAGGCTTTCGAATGTGATGGGAACAAGGTAAAGATTAATTGATGGTTTTGGTTTCGAGGCCCGAAACGGCTCCCGATGAGTTTAGCGGAACATAAATTTCAAGTACTACACTGCTCAAATGCGTAAATATTATGTTACTATCAAAAATTGGCACAAAATACGAAGGAGACCAATGGAAGTACTACTAGCAACCCACGATTTAACTACTCGCATGCGCGCAGTGGAGTAATAATGTCTTTCTTCTGCCCTCACGTCCACTCAATTTGCATGCGCTGTATTAATTGACCATCAATGAAGTGAATGACTTTACGCGCGTCAAATTATCACATGGGGTGGATCTTGGTACAAAATTGTGTCCGCCCGTGTACTCGCGTGTGCGTGCAAGGAATGAGTGCGTGCATGGCGTGCATGCACATCTTCGCTTCATGCATGTACCGCCAGTATGGCTCAGGGAGGACGAGTACATTCTTCTGGAACCAGCAGCACGTCACTGTGATCAATCCACGCAAGGAGGTCGCGACAACGCCTACACATGTGCCACGCGGCTTCATGAACTGTAAGAGAGACACTGTGTAGCGTGCCATTGGTATTCTAATTTACATGTTTTGCACATACTCGAAGTACTAGTAAGGTACACGTGCATTGCACGCATCAGATTTTGCAACCAAATTATGAATAAATACCACACTATAACATGTAAGCTCTGAGTCATATATGCCTGATGTAGCCCTTCGTTTAATTCTTATAGTTCATCTCATTCAAAATCAATTAGTTTTTATAAGAAAACTAAGAATGCGGGAATAGGAAAAACATGGGATTATAGTGGAATGTCGTCTTGAATCCTACAGGATTGTACGAGTGTTTGATTGTGCATAGAAAAAACGCAGAATTCTTTCAAAGAGATTTGAGTGGATGGGATGTTTCCTATGAAATCTAGTGCAAATGAATCATATGGAAAAATTCCTATGGTTTACAATCCGACGAATCAAACAACCAAGATAGGAAAAATTCCTAATGATTAGAATCCTCCAAAATTCCTTTGAGAATCCTTTGAATCAAAGAAGCCCTTAATCTATTTTATGGTTCATGGAATTGTGCGTTGTAAAGCATAAAGTAAAAACAAATAATGGCAATTAAACTAGAAAAAAGTTTGGGCAGTTATGATACGGAAGATTCTAGAACAAAAGAGAACCACTATTGTTTTGAGGTTTGTGCATTATGCTTAAGTTCAACCATGGAGTCTGCTAGATTGTACATGTGGCAAAATCCGGTGGGGGGCTAGAAGATGGTGCGAGGGGCCGAGTGGAGGGAGACTATGAAGGAATGCACAAGTGCGAGATCGATATTTAGAGAGAGGGGGCGAACACATGCGTTGATGCGCGCAGTGGCGGAGCCATGAAAAATAAATGAGCTAGGGGGCCAAGCATTGCTAATCCTTTACGAGGAGGGTCAATTCATGAACTTAAACCATTTTTAGCAGCAATTGTCTAATGATCACATTCATATTAGCCTTGATATATAGTGATGTTAGGGGGGAGGGGGGCAAGGCCCTTACTGCCCCTATCTTCGCCATTGTGCACGCGTCTGAGAGATGAAGCGGAAGGCATGGATGATGAGAGGGGGACGTTGATTACATAATTAATGTGGGTGTATTAGCTATATATGTTAATCCTATATAGAGAGGTATAGATTGATCAATGTGGACGTGGGAAAGAGGGTGAGACCTCACTGGATATATCGATTGATCGGTTTGTGTGGAAAACTATGAAAGACCTAGCTATGTACACGCATACATAGAGGAACATCGATTGTTGTGCATGCACGCGTGAGAGATAAAGAATGCCCGATATGATGGAGAGGGGGATGTGTGTTGGTGTGTGCCTTCATGGGAGACCGACCTGAAGAAAAAGATTGCATGCATGCGATGGATAATGCCGACTGGTAGTGTGTGTGTGTGGATGCATGCATGAGAGAAAGTTAGTGGTACAATTATAAAGAGAAGACTACTGTGTGGGTGTAAAACAATAGCTGAATAGGTGAGGTCACAATCAATGTAAAGTTGAATTCAAATATTTGAATAAGAGATCCTGATGTTTGAAACCCATGCATGCATGAATATAACGGAGATCTGCGCAGTGTGGTTTGGAAACGAGCATGTTGTAATGTATACACATTGAACAAGGTCAGACTGATTTGAATTTGAGATACCGATGGTAGACATCATTTGGCCACGTCGCATCCGTGCATGGACACACTATTCTAATTGGAGACTATGGGCGGCTTTTGCATCACATATCTATATCTATACCCATTGTTGAGGAAATCGTTAACTGGTAGCTGCTCGGTCGGCTGGTGATTAGAGGATTAATAGGCTAATCGGCAAGTTAATCAGCCATTTAATCAATTAATCGGACGATTTATCGGGTAATCGACTACTCGGGGACCCTATGAGTAGGGATTAATCGGCAAGTTAACTGGTTAATCGGATGAATTCTTGAACAGGGTCTATACCCCTATATATATTATATTTTATATTTTTTTATATTGTGTGCGGGTAACTTTAACTTTGAAAGATGGTCGTTGGATGAGGCGAATCCGATGGTCCAAAGATGGCAAATTTGAGTACTACTGGCCGTTGGATATCACCAGGTTTCGCCACACGTATAATCTAGAAGACTCCATGGTTGAACTTAAGCATAATGCACAAACATCAAAACACAAGCACTTCTTATTTGTTCTAGAATCTTCCGTATTAGAATTGCCCAAATGTTTTTCTACATGATTTGCCATTATTTGTTTTTACTTTATGTCTTACAACGCACAATTCCATGAATCTTAAAATAGATTAGCTTTCTTATAAAAACTAGATGATTTTGAATGAAATGAACTATAAGAATTAAACGAACATCTACATCATGCATATATGACTCAAAGCTTGCATGCTAGAATGTGGTATTTATTCATAATTTGGTTGCCAAATCTCATGCGTGCAATGCACGTGTACCTTACTCTAGTCTAAATGGTGTTTGTGTGTGTGTTGTGCGTGTTGAGGTGCAAATTGTATTTTTTGGGTACACGTTAAGCTTGTTCTTCCGAAATTTCAAGTCGCGCCTTGTTATGCCGAAAATTCAAGCTAGCGTCTCTATCTCTCGTGCTGCAGAACTCTCGCCTCTTCAACCCGCGCCTTGTTAGCCCGAAATATTTAAGATATATCTTTGTCTCGTTGTGCTCCGACAACTCCCTCCATCTCAACCCGCGCCTTGCTATTCCGAAATTACAACGCGCGCGAAAACTCCCACCTCCTCTGAAATCCCGACACGCGAAATGCCCATGGTACCCCTGAACCGAAAGAACCGCCTCAAATCGGTGGGGGTACTTTCGTAACTTACCCCACATTTCAGACAAGCGCGTCTCTAACCCATGGTTCCCCACTGCCATCCCATACACCGAGGCCGCGAAAACCCGCGACGAAACCCCACACCCTGCTCCGTCCGCCACCCAGACGGAGCCTCTTCCCCGATGATGTTGTCCACAGCAACACCTCGACGTCCCTCATCCATCGTACCGAATGAGGATCCGTCGTTGATCTCATTGTCCCGCCGGTTCAGCCACCCCATCCTCCACCTCCAAGGAGCTGCCCCGATGTTCCCCTCGTCCTTCGCGCCACCTCCATTCCCACACCACCGTCTTCACCTGCACCACCGGAAGAGCATCATCATCACCATTTCCTCGGATGAAGCTGCGGCCTAATCGGCGCCACCAAAGAGGTTGTACACTAATCACGACATTTTCTTCTTGATTCGATATCCCAGTGCCGCCGGCGCTTGGTCCCGAGCCGACACAGCGCGGCTCCATCCACGGCGGCGTCGCCGGCCACTTCCTCCACGGCGTCGCTCCCTCGGCGGCGACGTCCACATCAGTAGGACCTGCTGCTGCTTTAGCTCTCGCTTGCGCTGCTGCTCTGCTCTTGCTCTCGGTCCCCTTCCTGGTCTGCTCTTGCTATTGCTCTTGCTCGCGCTGCTGCTCTCGCTCTTGCTCTTGCTTGCGATGCTGCTCCGATTTAGCTACACTTCACTCCAATGCCGCTGGGGTGAAGGAAGAACCAGCCGCAGCGGGGAGGGGGGCTCGCCGGAGAGGTACCCCACTATCTATCTTCGGGTTCAGGATGGGGGCGGTGGTCGCCGGCGGTGGCGGGGCATTGGCGGGACAGTGGCGTGGGGATCGCCGGAGAAAAAGCTCGGCACGGGGGGCCTAGAGGGATGGCCGGGGCGGCGGCGGACCGGCAGTGGGGAGTGTTTTCGGGGCGGGTGGGGCGGCGCACCGCCGGCCGCGGGCGGCGGGGGGCTGCTGTTTGGCCGGCTCTGGGGGGTGGAGGTTGAAGATGAACTGCAGGCCCTTGATTTTGTATCCAACGGCTGCAAAATCGATTGATCAGAGATGAAAAAGCCAGTCGACCAACGTGTAGCCTCACCTTGCTAGTGCGTTCAGTTTCGACAGCTAAATTCAGTTTCGACAGCAAAATTCAGTTTCGACATAAGTTCAGTTTCGACAGTTAAGTTCAGTTTCGACAGTTAAATTCAGTTTCGACAGTTAAGTTCAGAGATGAGCGGCTGATGCATTTTACATCTAGCACTTTGTGGTTATGTATTTTACGTCATGTATTGGACATGCTATTAGAATTCCACTCAGGTTAACGTTGTTCGTTGTCTCTCTTGTCCTGCTTCAGCCTCGGCATCGTACAACTCACCGGAGCTGCTCCAACGACGAAACCCTCCATCACAGTGGAGAAGTACCTCGGGCTCCATCTCCAGACGCCTAAGATCTTCTTCCCCTCCTCCGACAGCCAAGTCAGCCGGAGCATCCTCACCGGCCAACCCAATCACGCTGAGATCGACATGGCTTCGCCAAAGAGGTTGTACACTTGTTGCATTTCTTTTTTACTCTACATGTTATATATATTGTCCACTGAGCACTTGTAGTAACGGGAAATACGATTATTTTATCCTACTATATGACAAGCAGTGAGGTACCAGGCAACTTAGCTATCCGTGATGGACTCTCTTGAACGCCATCATTATTTATCTCTACGCATTTGAGCTGTGCATTTGTCGATGGGCCTGGGAGTTGAGCTAGTATGGCAGTGGCCTGGGTCCAAAGTAATAGAAGTAGCACAAAAACATTTTTTAGTGTAGGATTTTCCTTGCTCAAGCCTGCCTACTAGAATCACCAGTGCTTGAAAGGAAAAGTGAATGAAAAACATCGGAATTGGAAATTTTCCTATGGTACTACTTTTCATGAATTTGGTGCAAAGGAATGGAGCAAAGGAAAACTGTAGGATTTGTTCCTTTAGTGTCTCCTTGAAAGAAAAACCATAGGAATTCTAATTTCCACTTCTTCTCCTTTTCATATTCCTATTCATCAAGCACAAGACTAAGAGATAGTAGCATAATAGCATTATAACCGTACATTTTCTTGTGGTTTGACTTAATCTCACCATGCTTTTTTGCATCCTGTGATCTTCCAATTGTTGTGAATCAAACACCCAGATTGGCAGAAATCCTGTGTTTTTAAATTCTCTGTTTTCCACGTGCATTCCTATCCTATTCCTGTCTATTTCCTATCCCTGCATTGTTAGAATCCTCAAATTCAAACAAGCCCTTACTCAATTACTTCTGTTACAGATATGTGTCAAAGAAAACCTTGTGTGGTTTTTCTTGCTCCTGCGGCGCTGTGTTCCACCCCAGCTCAGCTGCTCCAACGGCGGAAGGGTTCACCACAGCAGGGATCCGCTCTCCAGACGGTCTTTCGCCGCCTCAGATCTTCTTCCCCGTCGCCGGCGGCCACGGCAACTGCATTACCATCATCAACTGAGCAGATGACCTTGAGGACTACATGGGTCCGCAAGAGAGGTCGCACTCTTCCGTGTCTGCTTACGTTATGCGTCGCTTAATATGATGACATGGTACATTATCATCGTGTTCACCTATTAGACTCTGAGTCAGGTCCAAACTAATGCTAAAATTTGAGTTTTTAAATGGTTGTGGGGTACATATTAGGGCAGCAATTAGTACTATCTGTCTACTATCTGGTTAATCTCCAGTGTCTACTATGAGTTTCATGTTGGGTGCAAACAAACATTAAAGGAGCCATTATCTGTATTTTTTAACTAAAGCTATTATCTGCCTGCTATCATTGTTTTTGGGTCTATCCACAGTTTGCTACCATCACTCTGGATTTGTGCATGCACTCACAATGGAACTGATCATGTAGAGCAAAAGAGACGAGCCTTGTGTGGCAATAAAGTTTCATGCAGACGTCGTTCCATGGTGGGCGCAAAGGCAGCCCCTCTCCACCCATTTTGGATCGTAATCAAGAGGAAGATAACTGTTATGAGGGGGATTCAGAAGGAGAAGACCACTCCTATTTACCCCATGAGGTCTTCGCTCTAACTTGGCATGCTGATGTTGGTAATATCATGCATATGGTGCCTTGCATTGCTTACTGTATACATTAAAGATGTCATCTGCTTAGTTTAGACATGCTTTGTGTCAATGTCATCTGTTTAGTTTCTTTATCGTATATGTGAATCATGCAATGCCATCTTGTCTAGCCAGGCGTCATATATGTGAATTTTGCAATGCCACCCTAGTTAGCCAGTCATCTTATATGTGAATTATATCATGCCATCATTTTTTATTACATGTTAAATTTGTCAACAATTTTAGTACATTCAATTACTCTTCCTGTGCATCAGCCATTTGGCACGGTCATGGAAAAATCTGGAGTGGAAACAAGGTCTTCAGAGCAGACAATGCTATCTGACGAAGCGCATGTCTTGCTGGTTACCGATAGCTCCTCAGAGGAGGATTCAGAGACAGATGACCAGTCATATTCCCCCCCCCGAGGTGCATGCCCTAATTTGGCAGGGTTATGTTGCTCATATCGTGCGTATGGTATCTTGCATTGCTATGTCATTTGCTTAGTTTAGACATGCTTTGTGTGAATGCCACCTGTTTAGTCTCTAATTACCATATATGTGAATTATGCAATGCCACCTGTTTAGTGTCTAGTTACCATATATGTGAATTATGCAATGCCATCTTGTTACAAGACATTATATATGTGAATTATGCAATGTTATCTTGTTGCAAGGCATTATGTATGTGAATTATGCAATGCCATGCTGTTTAGGCAAGCGTCATATATGTGAATTATATCATGCCATCCTTTTTTTGTATTTCTCATTGCTTTTGTCGACAATGTTTGTATATTCAACTGCTCTTCCTGTGCATCAGCCATTTGAATTGGTGATGGAGAAATCTGGAGTGAAAACAAGGTCTTCAGAGCAGACAATGCTACCTGCTGAAGCAGATATCTTGCTGGTTACAGATAGCTCTTCAGAGGAGGATTTAGAGGCAGATGACCAGTCCTATTATCCCCCTGAGGTGTATGCTCAAACTTGGCAGGGTTATATTACTCATATAATGCATATGTTGTATTGCAATGCTTAGTTTTTACATCATATACCCATTATTGAATGCCATCTCCTTAGTTGACACATCATATATGCGATTGCCCTCTGCTCACTTAGTATATAAATCATATATTTGAATTATGTCATGCCATGATGTTTACATAGACAGCATGTATCTGAATTATGGCATGCCAACCCATTTTCTAAAGACATATTATAGTTATATCATCTCATCCTGTTTACATAGTCATCATATTTAAATTATGTCATTCTATCCGTGAATTATATCATGGCATCATCTTTCCATCGACGGCATGTTTGTGATTTATGGCATGCCAACCACTTCAATAGACACTTCGTATAGTTATATCATGTCATCCTGTTTACATAGTCATCATATTTTGAAGTATGTCATTCTATCCTGTTTAGTTAGCCATCATACATGTGAAATTGTGTCATGCTATCCTGTTTAATTAGCCATCATATATGTGAAATTATGTCCTGCTATTCTGTTTGCTTAGACAACATAAATGTGAATTATTTCATGCCCTGTTTTCTTCCCTACTATCCATTGCACGTGTCTATCTTACAATGTATGTACATTCAATTACTTTTCTTGTTTATCAGCCATTTCAATTGGAGGGAGTGATGGCAGTATCTATGGGAGTAAAAACACGGTCTTCAGAAAAGATCGTGCTACCTGTTGATGCAGATAGAACCACGGTTGTACTTGCCCAAGAACCAGCCCCACCACACATAACCCACACTCATGCAGATTGTACCCCTACCCAGTTGGACAAAGAAGCAGCTACACCCCTTCTAACCCCAACCCCAGCAGATAGACACCCAGTTCCTGTTGACACATCACCGTCTCCACCATAGAGCACCCAAACACGAGCAGTTAGTAAGGCAACTACAGTGCCCAAATCACGAGGACCACCACTCCGAACCCAAAGTCAATGCTTAAAGCAGAAGAAGAATTGTTCTCAGGTCAGGTTCCGTAGCTATGGTTCATACTACTTTGCTCTTGCATCACTGTATTTACTGATACCAACTAATTTCAAATTTGAAGGATGCAATTGAAACTCGAATGGCGCAACAGGTATGTTTTAAACCTATTTCTTCAACGTGTTTGGTTGTTTGCTGTTGTAACTTGCTCTATGTTGATTTCAGTTTCAATTGAATAAACAGTTATGTTCTCAAGCCATGCACATTACAAGTGTTGTTATTGCTGTGTAGTTTCCCACACTTATATTCTGTCTATGCTGCTTTGTCTTAAATAGATATGATTCGAACTGTATCTATCTTGATTTGGCAACATAAACTAGAATGATATAGACCATACAGTGACCATACTACATAGATATATGTTTGTTTCATGCTGTTATCCTGTCGACCTTACTACTAAACTGGTTTACCAAAATGAGTTTCGTATACTACATTGTAAACCTGAGATGTGTTTGTTTGTTTCTCCTTTAGAACACGGATAAAATATTGGAGAAGAGTACCCTGGTATGCAATGGTAAAGGAAGTAATGCAGATAAGGTTCAAGATAGTGAGACATCCCTGTTGGTCTCCAAGAAAGCTGATAAAAACTATATTGAAGACACTGAGACAACCCCAAAGTCCTGTCTTGATGTAGTGTTCGAGTTACTGGCTACCACTGCTGGCACCAGCTCTTCGAACTCATTGCTTGAATCAGTTCGGCTTCTTGAGTCTCAACTTCAAGTTAAAAGACATCGATCAGATGTTATGCGACAGGAAGCCAAAGGACCGAGGAAGTCCCTGCAGAATTCAGATGCATACTTTCTGGTGCAACAACAAGCGCTGGAGGACTTAAGCGCCAAACAAGAGAAAGTTAATAAGCTTACTAAGCATCTTGCCAGCATTATGGGTACCCAGGATATTGTTTCTTAAGCTCTTCTGAAGTGGTTTCAGTTCTGGACTTGTTTTGCTGCGGCGTTTATATGCTGCTGTGTTCCCTATATTTGCACTGGTGGCGAACTTTGATGCCCAATGGATGTAATATGTGTAATAGCCGTGATAGCCTAGTGTAAGTTGCTTGCTTATTTATTTCCTTGTTGTCTTGTTTATTTGTTTGCTTGTAGTCAGTGCAGTTCTTTTTCTGCGGTTTGCTAGTGGCTGCAATAACCTATTTTTTAAAACTAGGCCACAATAACCATGGGCTAATATTTACTGTAGTGACACTGGGCCTCCTATGGGCCGTAGAAATAGTGGGCCTTCTATGGGCCGTATAAACAGTGGGCCTTCTACAGGCCGTAGAAACAGTGGGCCTTCTATGGGCCATAGAAACAATGGGCCTTCTACGGGCCGTATCATCAATGGGCCTTCTACGGGCCGTATCATCAATGGGCCTTATACGGGCCGTATGATCGATTGGCCAAACATGGGCCAAACAGACCGCATTCTGGCCGTAAACGGGCTAGAGTTGGAATCGTCCGTTCATGGGCCGACCATAACGGGCCATCATTAATAGGCCGTATTTGATGACGCTATGAAAATGGCCCAACGTATTAACGGACCACAAACGGGACGACTGTAACCACGGGCTGAATTTGGCCCACAAGCAGAAAATGACAGTAACGGGCCTAAGTAAACGAATGATGGAAATGAGCTCAAGAATAAATGGGCTCTGAGAAGGCCGAAAGATAACATGGGCTGGAGACGGCCCAACGGAATAACGGGCCGTTAATGGGTATACAGTGATACACTATTCATTACGGGCCAGTTTCACCACGGGCCGTTAATGGGTGTAAAGTGATACACTGTTCATTATGGGACAGTTTCACCATGGGCCGTTAATAGGCCAAGAGTTACATAGGGCCTCATATGGGCCGAAAGACGTCATGGGCGATACATGGGCCAGAAGTGAAAATGGGCTGGAATCATATTGGATGGCCTAGATGACGCTACAAGGCCTAATTTGGATAGGGCGTAACGGGCCTTGGGTTAGCGGGCTATAAATGGGCTATATGCGAACAGGCCGTTAACATGCTTTCCATGGGCCAGCCCGCCACCTTTTGACCAAGTCAAATGGGCCGGCCTTTTCACAGGAATGGGCCTCTGTTGGGGCCGTGCCACGTGTCAACGTATCATAGGCGCCTTCTGTCCAATGAGTGGATGACATCTGTCCCGACGATGAGCCGACACGTGTTTCCTCTAGCCAATGATGATTTTACACGTGGAAAATCCCCATTGGTCGGGGCTTTTAATGGGTTATCGGATCCAAAACCCAACCCGATAGCTTAATGGCGTTCCGTTACGGTGGATGCCACGTGTCAGTCACCCTTGACGAAAGCACTTCTGTGACGCGCGATTTATCGTCATGGAAGTGGACACTTCCGTGATGATAATTTTGGTAATGTCATGGAACACTTCTATGACAGCACATGTATGACCATCTAGATTCTGTCATAATTTGTCATGGACGTACATGCATGACAAAAAAAGCGACCTACTGTGACAAACACGTATCATCACGGATGTGTATTTTTTTGTAGTGCACGCCGTCGTGCTGCCGGAGCTCTCCCTCAACTTGAAGACTCTGAGTTTTCTTCATCTGCTGCAATAGTCACTGCCAGAATCATTGATGAAGAAGACGATGCTACCTCACCGCCACATGCTTCAGCACCTCCAAGCTCTTCTGCACCGCCAAACACCTCCAACGACCCTGTTGCTCCTGGGAACGAGTAGACACTCTATGTCTTCAAACCTTTTTGGTCCTTGCTGACAAAAGGGGGAGAAGCATATGGGTTGATAGTCTTCAAGCGGGTCCATATGGGCGGGTGCTTTATGTTTTGCTATATTTTCCTTCGTGCTTACAAATCTCGTCTTTGCTTCATTTGGTTCTTTGAGTTGTAACACTAAAACTCGATGGTCGTCTGCTACTTGTTTGCCACCCTGTTTGCGAAGATAAATTCCACATGTGCGACGATAAATTCCGCACTTATCTCATTCTGCAGACGTCCATTTTCCATTATGCATGTCATTATATTCATATACTTTCACATGCATAGTGGATTGTCATCATAAGCTGAATTGGATCTCCACAAGTACAACCTGCAATGTGCATTTGCATTCCAAAAGCAAATTAACTTATATGCACATCTTCAGGGGGAGCCCTTGAAACTTATGAAGACAATTCCTTATCCTTTACAATTTCACAGAATATATTCCCCGTTGAAATCTTCAACTAGTTTGTCATCAATCACCAAAAAGGGGGAGATTGTAAGTGCATCTAGTGCCACCCCTAGTTGGTTTTGGAGTATTGACGACAAACCTAGTTGAGGGACTAATGTGTTTGTGAGAATTGCAGGATAACACAGGTAGAAGTCCCTCATTGATTCGGTTTTACTACCAGAGATGACCCCTAAAAATGTATGAAGACATTGAAGCCAAAGGTGGTATATGAAGATATTCACATTGAAGACTATGACAAAAGAAGACACGTTATGAAGCCTATGGAGCTCGAAGACTTAGATCTTTCGTAGTTCTTTTTCTTTTGTGTTGAGTCATAGGAACCACCGTACTGTTAAGTGGGGTCCAGGAGAACCAGTCAGAATGACTGAAGTGATGCCTAAACCAAAAACCTATGTCTTCGAGTGAAGACAATGAGAGCGAATCTTGTCCAGAGCCGGACAAGTCAGCTTTGCTTGTAGCCCAAGTAAAGTTGCCATGAGAGTTTGAAATATGACCGTTGAGACACGTGTCAGTTCCTTAGTGACCCAGGGTCATTTCGGACAAATCAGGTCGGGTTGCCAAGTGGCTATAAATAGCCCACCCCTACAACCATAAATGGTTGGCTGCTCAGATTTTAGTGCACGGCTTTTGTCGTTTGAGAGCAACCCACCTCGAAGCCTTTGAGAGAAAATTCCTAGCGAGGAGAAAAGCCCTAACCACCCAGAGCTAGAGAACATTGGGCATCACTTAAGTCTTCTTGTCTGTGTGATCTGAAGACTTATTACACTTGAGGACTGTGCATCCCCAGACGGTTAGGCGTCGTGTTCAGAGCATCCAAGAGACATTGTGGATTGCTAGTGAACGAAGTCTGTGAAGGTTTGGGAGTCTACCTTGAAGACTTACCAGAGTGATTGGGCGAGGACTAAGTGACCTTAGCTCAAGGAGAATACGGTGAGGACTTGGTGTCCTGAGCTGCGTGTTCAGGACTGGGTGTCCGGGACTGTGTGTCCTAAGGTTTAAATACCTAGCCACTCCAACCAGACGTACAGTTGTCACAGCAACTGGAACTGGTCCAACACATCATTGTCTTCAACGAGTCACTGGTTTCATCTTCACTTCCTTTTACTTACTGTTACTCATTGTGAAGCCAGTGCATGCTTGCTATACCTTTTGTCTTCACAATGTAACTGTATGATTTGTTTGGCTTCATAAATTCTTCCTACCTGATCCTTATTACACTGCAGCTACTTGTCATTGTGCTTTCACTCTATTGAATACTTGACCATGGCTTGCCTAGTGTAATCTAACTTCCACTGCATAGTGATAGGCTTATCTCTACTGTTTGTCTTCATAACTTCCACGTTTTGAAGACTTTCATAAAAATCGCCTATTCACCCCCCTCTAGTCGATATAACGCACTTTCAGAGTTGTCTTAATTTATTATATGACCTTCATGTCAATGAAAACGCCATTTAATTACTTTACTTTATTGCTAACCGTTAGCTATAGTAGTAGAAGTAATAGTTGGTGAGACAACTTCATGAAGACACGATGATGGAGATCATGGTGTCATGCCGGTGACGATGATGATCATGGCGCCCCGAAGATGGAGATCAAAAGGAGCAAAATGATATTGGCCATATCATGTCACTATTTGATTGCATGTGATGTTTATCATCTTTTTACATCTTATTTGCTTAGAACGACAGTAGCATAAATAAGATGATCCCTCATTAAAATATCAAGAATTGTGTTCCCCCTAACTGTGCATCATTGCTAAGGTCTGTTGTTCCGAAGCACCACATGATGATCGGGTGTGATAGGTTCTAATGTTTGCATACAACGGGTGTAAGCCAGATTTACACACGCAATACACTTAGGTTGACTTGATGAGCCTAGCATGTACAGACATGGCCTCAGAACACGGAAGACCGAAAGGTCGAACATGAGTCGTATAGAAGATACGATCAACATGAAGATGTTCACCGATGATGACTAGTCCGTCTCACGTGATGATCGGACACGGCCTAGTTGACTCGGATCATGTATCACTTAGATGACTAGAGGGATGTCTATCTGAGTGGGAGTTCATTAAATAATTTGATTAGATGAACTTAATTATCATGAACATAGTCCAAAAACTTTGCAATATGTCTTGTAGATCAAATGGCCCACGCTAATGTTGCCCTCAACTTCAACGCATTCCTAGAGAAAACCAAGATGAAAGATGATGGTAGCAACTACACAGACTGGGTCTGTAACCTGAGGATTATCCGCATAGCTGCCAAGAAAGAATATGTCCTTGAAGCACCGCTAGGTGGTGCTCCTGTTTTCCCAGCAACTCAAGACGTTATGAATGCCTCACAGTCGCGTAGTGATGATTACTCCCTGGTTCAGTGTGGCATGCTTTACAGCTTAGAACTGGGGCTCCAAAAGCGTTTTGAGCAGCATGGAGCATATGAGATGTTCCAAGAGCTGGAAATGGTTTTCCAAGCTCATGCCTGGGTCAAGAGATATGAATTCTCCGACAAGTTCTACAGTTGTAAGATGGAGGAGAATAGTTCTGTCAGCGAGCACATACTCAAAATGTCTGGGTTGCACAACCGCTTATCTCAGCTGGGAGTTAATCTCCCGAATGATGCGGTCGTTGACAGAATCCTTCAGTCGCTCCCACCTAGCTACAAGAGCTTTGTGATGAACTTCAATATGCAGGGGATGGAAAAGACCATTCCTGAGGTATATTCAATGCTGAAATCAGCGTAGGTAGAGATCAAAAAGGAACATCAAGTGTTGATGGTGAATAAAACCACTAAGTTCAAGAAAGGCAAGGGTAAGAAGAACTTCAAGAAGGATGGCAAGGGAGTTGCCGCGCCCGGTAAGCCAGTTGCCGGGAAGAAGCCAAAGCATGGACCCAAGCCTGAGACTGAGTGCTTTTATTGCAAGGGAAACGGTCACTGGAAGCGGAACTGCCCCAAGTACTTAGCGGATAAGAAGGCCGGCAATACCAAAGGTATATGTGATATACATGTTATTGATGTGTACCTAACCAACGCTCGTAGTAGCTCCTGGGTATTTGATACCGGTGCGGTTGCTCATATTTGTAACTCAAAACAGGAGCTGCAGAATAAACGGAGACTGACGAAGGATGAGGTGACGATGCACGTCGGGAATGGTTCCAAGGTTGATGTGATCGCCGTCGGCACGCTACCTCTACATTTACCTACGAGATTAGTTTTAAACCTCAATAATTGTTATTTAGTATCAGCTTTGAGCATGAACATTGTATCTGGATCTCGTTTAATGTGAGATGGCTACTCATTTAAATCTGAGAATAATGGTTGTTCTATGGGATAATTAGATTTATGCCCCTAGTTGTGTCCCACTCGTCTGTTTTACCCCTAATTCCCAAAAGTCACTGGTTCTGTCCAAGTCACTTTGCTCCTATTATGCTTTTGCCCTTTGATCGTTTGACCATCAGTTTGAAAACTTCATAACTAATTCATACTAAATCAGAAAACTGCAAATAAGATACCAAAATGTTCAGAAAAACATCACCTATATGTCAGTGTCATTTGCATTCATGAAAAAAGTGTTGGAAAGTGCCCATCTGAGTTTTAGCTCTTATGCTAGCACCATTAATAGTAAAATATAAAAAATTTCAAAAAAATAAAAAAAAATTGGTGGCAAAGAATGACAAATGTTTTAAGTGCCTGCCAAGTTTCATCAAGGAATAACATTCGTGGGTGCCGCGGCAAAAAAACAATCAGCACTCCAAAATAGAGCTTTTTTGCCACGACTTCCATGAATGTCATTCCCTAATGAAACTTGGCAAGCACTTAGAACATTTGTTGTTCTTCGCCACCATATTTTTTTGATTTTTTTTGAATTTTTTTAGAGTTCACTATTCATGATGGTATCAAAAGAGCTAAAACTCGGATGTGCACTTTCCAACACTTTTTTCATGAATGAAAATGACACTGACATATAGGTTATGTTTTTCTGAACATTTTAGTATCTTATTTGCATTTTTCTGATTCAGTATGAATTAGGTATGAAGTTTTCAAACTGACGGTCAAACGGTCAAAGGGCAAAAGCATAAGAGGAGCAAAGTGACTTGGACAAAACCGGTGACTTTTGGGAATTAGGGGTAAAACAGACGAGTGGGACACAACTAGGGGCATAAATCTAATTATCCCTTGTTCTATTTATATGAGGGACATGTTTTATGGTCATGCCCCGCTGGTCAATGGTTTATTCTTATTTAATCTCGAATGTGATGTTACACATATTTATAGTGTGAATGCCAAAAGATGTAAGGTTGATAATGATAGTCCCACATACTTGTGGCACTGCCGCCTTGGTCACATTGGTGTCAAATGCATGAAGAAACTCCATGCAAATGGACTTTTGGAGTCTCTTGATTATGAATCATTTGACACGTGCGAACCATGCCTCATGGGCAAAATGACCAAGACTCTGTTCTCCGGAACTATGGAGCGAGCAACCAACTTATTGGAAATCATACATACTAATGTGTGCGGTCCAATGAGCGTTGAGGCTCGTGGTGGTTATCACTATGCTCTCACCCTCACGGATGACTTAAGTAGATATGGGTATGTCTACTTAATGGAACACAAGTCTGAGACCTTTGAAAAGTTCAAGGAATTTCAGAGTGAGGTTGAGAATCAACGTGACAGGAAAATCAAGTTCTTACGATCAGATCGTGGGGGAGAATATTTGAGTCACGAATTTGGCACACACTTAAGGAAATGTGGAATTGTTTCACAACTCACGCCGCCTGGAACACCTCAGCGTAATGGTATGTCCGAATGTCGTAATCACACTCTATTGGATATGGTGCGATCTATGATGTCTCTTACCGATCTACCGCTATCATTTTGGGGTTATGCTATAGAGACTGCCGCATTCACTTTAAATAGGGCTCCGTCGAAATCCGTTGAGACGACACTGTATGAATTATGGTTTGGGAAGAAACCTAAGCTGTCGTTTCTGAAAGTTTGGGGATGCGATGCTTATGTCAAGAAACTTCAACCTGAAAAGCTCGAACCCAAGTCAGAAAAATGCGTCTTCATAGGATACCCTAAGGAAACTATTGGGTATACCTTCTACCTCAGATTCGAAGGAAAGATCTTTGTTGCCAAGAATGGATCCTTTCTAGAGAAAGAGTTTCTCTCGAAAGAAGTAAGTGGGAGGAAAGTAGAACTTGATGAAGTATTGCCTCTTGAACCGGAAAGTAGCGCAGCTCAAGAAAATGTTTCTGTGGTGCCTGCACCAACTAGAGAGGGAGTTAATGATGATGATCAAGGGACTTCGGATCAAGTTGCTACTGAACTTCGTAGGTCCACAAGGACATGTTCCGCACCAGAGTGGTACGGCGACCCTGTCCTAGAAATCAGGTTGTTAGACAACGATGAACCTTCGAACTATGAAGAAGCGATGGCGGGCCCAGATTCCGACAAATGGCTGGAAGCCATGAAATCCGAGATAGGATCCATGTATGAAAATGAAGTATGGACTTTGACTGACTTGCCCGATGATCGGCGAGCCATAGAAAATAAATGGATCTTTAAGAAGAAGACAAACGCGGATGGTAATGTGACCATCTATAAGGCTCGGCTTGTCGCTAAGGGTTATCGACAAGTTCAAGGGGTTGACTACGATGAGACTTTCTCACCGATAGCGAAGCTGAAGTCCATCCGAATCATGTTAGCAATTTCTGCATTCTATGATTATGAGATATGGAAAATGGACGTCAAAACGGCATTCCTTAATGGTTTCCTTAAGGAAGAATTGTATATGATGCAGCTGGAAGGTTTTGTCGATCCTAAGAATGCTGACAAGGTATGCAAGCTCCAACGCTCGATCTATGGGCTGGTGCAAGAATCTCGGAGTTGGAACATTCATTTTGATGAGATGATCAAAGCGTTTGGGTTTACACAGATTTATGGAGAAGCCTGTGTTTACAAGAAAGTGAGTGGGAGCTCTATAGCATTTCTCATATTATATGTGGATGACATACTATTGATGGGAAATGATATAGAACTCTTGGAAAGCATAAAGGCCTACTTGAATAAGTGTTTTTCAATGAAGGACCTTGGAGAAGCTGCTTATATATTAGGCATCAAGATCTATGGAGATAGATCGAGACGCCTCATTGGTCTTTCACAAAGCACGTACCTTGACAAGATATTGAAGAAGTTCAATATGGATCAGTCCAAGAAGGGGTTCTTGCCTGTATTGCAAGGTGTGATATTGAGCACGGCTCAATGCCCGACCACGGCAGAAGATAGAGAAAAGATGAGTGTCATCCCCTATGCCTCGGCCATAGGGTCTATTATGTGTGCCATGCTGTGTACCAGACCTGATGTAAACCTTGCCGTAAGTTTGGTAGGAAGGTACCAAAGTAATCCCGGCATGGAACATTGGACATCAGTCAAGAATATCCCGAAGTTCCTGAAAAGGACTAAGGATATGTTTCTCGTTTATGGAGGTGACAAAGAGCCCGTCGTAAAGGGTTACGTCGATGCTAGTTTCGACACAGATCTGGATGACTCCAAGTCACAAACCGGATACGTGTATATTTTGAATGGTGGGGCAGTCAGCTGGTGCAGTTGCAAGCAAAGCGTCGTGGCGGGATCTACATGTGAAGCGGAGTACATGGCAGCCTCGGAGGCAGCACATGAAGCAATCTGGATGAAGGAGTTCATTACCGACCTAGGACTTATTCCCAATGCGTCGGGCCCGATGACTCTCTTCTGTGACAACACTAGAGTTATTGCCCTTGCCAAGGAGCCCAGGTTTCACAAGAAGACCAGGCATATCAAGCCTCGCTTCAACTCCATTCGTGAAAATGTTCAAGATGGAGACATAGAGATTTGTAAAGTGCATACAGACCTGAATGTTGCAGATCCGTTGACTAAACCTCTTCCACGTGCAAAGCATGATCAACACCAAAACTCTATGGGTGTTCGATTCATCACAATGTAACTAGGTTATTGACTCTAGTGCAAGTGGGAGACTGTTGGAAATATGCCCTAGAGGCAATAATAAAATGGTTACTATTATATTTCCTTGTTCATTATAATTGTCTATTGTTCATGCTATAATTGTGTTATCCGGAAATCGTAATACATGTGTGAATACATAGACCACAACATGTCCCTAGTGAGCCTCTAGTTGACTAACTCGTTGATCAATAGATAGTCACGGTTTCCTGACCATGGACATTGGATGTCGTTGATAACGGGATCACATCATTGGGAGAATGATGTGATGGACAAGACCAATCCTAAGCATACCACAAGATCGTGTAGTTCGTCTGCTAAAACTTTTCTAATGTCAAGTATCATTTCCATAGACCATGAGATTGTGCAACTCCCGGATACCGTAGGAATACTTTGGGTGTGCCAAACGTCACAACGTAACTGGGTGGCTATAAAGGCACACTACGAGTATCTCCGAAAGTGTCTGTTGAGTTGGCACGAATCTAAACTGGGATTTGTCACTCCGTGTGACGGAGAGGTATCTCTGGGACCACTCGGTAAGACATCATCGTAATGAGCTCAATGTGACTAAGGGGTTGGTCACATGATGATGTGTTACGGAATGAGTAAAGAGACTTGCCGTAACGAGATTGAACAAGGTATCGGTAGTACCGACGATCGAATCTCGGGCAAGTGCTATACCGGTAGACAAAGGGAATCGTATACGAGATTGATTGAATCCTTGACATCGTGGTTCATCCGATGAGGTCATCGTGGAACATGTGGGAGCCAACATGGGTATCCAGATCCCGCTGTTGGTTATTGGCCGGAGAGATGTATCGGTCATGTCTGAATAGTTCCCTAACCCGTAGGGTCTACACACTTAAGGTTCGGTGATGCTAGAGTTGTAATGGGAATTGTATGTGGTTACCAAAAGTTGTTCGGAGTCCCGGATGAGATTCCAGACGTCACGAGGAGTTCCAGAATGGTCCGGAGGTGAAGATTTGTATATGAGAAGTCCAGTTTCAGCACCGGAATGGTTTCGGGGTTTATCGGTATTGTACCGGGAGCACCGAAGGGGTTCCGGGGGTCCACTGGGAGGGTCCACCTGCCCCGAAGGACCTAATGGGCTGTAGTTGGGTGGGAACCAGCCCCTTAGTGGGCTGGTGCGCCCCCAAGGTCCCAAGGCGGCTAGGGTTGGAAACCCTAGGGGGCCGCTGCCCCCCGGGGGGCAGGCGCCCCCTAGTTGGAAACCCTAAGGGGGCCGCTGCCCCCCCCCCCCCCCCGAGGGGACGCCGCCCCCGCTCTAGATGGATCTAGGGGGACGGCCCCCTCTCCCCTTCCCCCTATAAATAGTGGGGTGGGGGTGGGAGGGTAACCGCAACCCCTTCGCCTGGCGCAGCCCTTCCCCCTTCCTACACCTTCTCCTCCTCCGTAGCGCTTAGCGAAGCTCTGCCGGAGAACCACGAGCTGCACCACCACCACGCCGTCGTGCTGCTGGAGCTCTCCCTCAACTTCTCCTCCCCCCTTGCTGGATCAAGAAGGAGGAGACGTCCCCGGGCTGTACGTGTGTTGAACGCAGAGGCGCCGTCGTTCGGTGCTTAGATCGGAATCAACCGCGATCTAAATCGCTACGAGTACGACTCCTTCATTCGCGTTCTTGTAACGCTTCCGCATCGCGATCTTCAAGGGTATGAAGATGCACTCCCCTCTCTCTCGTTGCTAGTCTCTCCATAGATTGATCTTGGTGATGCGTATAAATTTTTTAATTTCTGCAACGATCCCCAACAATGGCGGTGGTCCGGATGGACCATAGTACGGACTGGAGCTCATCGTGCCAGCCCCTGCCGCAGGCCTCCAGATTCTTCTTGAAGGTCCTGGTCTTGAGGCCCCTCAGGACCTCCGCGTTAGCACGTTCGGCCTGACCATTGCTCCTGGGGTGGGCCACCGAAGCATAGCTGATCTGCGTTCCAAGGTTAGTACAGTAGGTTTTGAAGAGGTTGCTAGTAAACTGCGAACCATTATCTGTGATGATGCGGTTGGGGACCCCGAAGCGGCTCACGAGGCCTTGACAGCATAGCTGGCTGGGATGGTATGGACGACTTCCACTTCCGCCCACTTGGTGAACTTGTCGATGGCGACATCGAGGTAACGGTAGCCCCCTGGCGCCCGAGGGAACGGGCCTAGGATATCCATCCCCCAGACCGCGAACGGCCATGTGAGCGGGATAGTTTGAAGGCCCTGAGCAGGTTGATGGATTTACTTGGCCCGGAATTGGCAGGCTTCGCAAGACTTCACCAGCTTGGCTGCGTCGTTGAGTGCCGTAGGCCAGTAGAATCCACCGCGGAACACCTTGCCGACGAGGGTCCGTGACGACGAGTGGTGTCCGCAGTCCCCGCCGTGTATGTCAATCAGCAACTCCCTTCCTTGGCCGCTAGATATGCAGCGCAGTGTGACATCGTTCGGTCGCTTCCTATATAACTCGCCATCTTGGATACAGTATGCCGTGGCTTGCTGGCACACGCGCTCCGCCTCCTCTTCCTTCTCTGGCAACGTCACGTGCGTTAAGTACTCCTTGAATTCCTTGGTCCAACATTCCTCCTGGGGCTCGAGCGCCAAGAGCAGCTGAGCTCCGGAGGTCGGTCCACAGGCCGGGGCTCCCGCGGCCGGAGGCTGGGGGAGCTCCTCCCGAGTCTGAGTCATATTTGAAAGAGGTGGCGCATCTGATGGCTTGAAGAGGCGCTCCTCAAAGACACCCGGCTCCTGCGGTTGCCGCTTGGATGCTCTCCTGGCGATGCCGCTGGCTTCCTTGTTGGTGCGCCGGGGCACGTGCTGCAGCTCTAGGCCCGAGAACTGTTTCTCCATCTTGCGCACCTCTGCGAGGTAGGCCTCCATATGCTCGTCCTTTGGCTCATACACCTTGTTGGAGAAGTTGATGAGGAATTGTGAGTCGCCCGTGATGGTGAGGCGCTTCACCCCTAGGGCCGCTGCAGCCTTTCAGGCCGGCTATGAGGCCTTTGTATTCTGCGATGTTGTTGGAGACCTTCTCGCCGTGCTGAAAGCAGAGTTGCACGACGTAGTAGAGCTTTGTCCTTGGTGGGCGAGACGAGCACTGCTCCAGCCCCCGCGCCCTGGTGTGCGAAGGCACCATCGAAATACATGATCTAACCCTCCGGAGCCTCACTTCCTGGGGAGGTGGACTGGTCTTCTCCTTCCTCCAGTGTCGGGGCATCCATCCATTCTGCCACAAATTCAGCAAGTGCGGCCCCCTTGATGACCCTGGTAGTGCTGAACTCCAACTGGAACGCTTGCAACTCGATGTTCCACTCTGCGACCCTTCCGGCTGAGTTAGGGCTCCTAAGTATCCTTTCCAGTGGGTAGGCTAAGACGACCTTGATGGGGTGGCCCTAGAAGTAGTGTCATAGCTTGCGTGAGGCCACCAGGAGCGTGAGCAGGAGTTTCTAGGGCATGGGGTAGCGCGCTCTCGCGTCCCGTAGTATGGTGCTGACAAAGTACACCGGGTGTTCGATGAGGGTTGGCACGCTGTCGAAGCTCGGGTCCTGTGGAGATCGGGGCATATCCTGAGGTGGAAGGGTCCCTGAGACCCGACCGTCCTCAGGAGCTTCTGCGACGCCACCCTGCCAAGCTTGGCCTCCCACCGCTGATGCCTTTGCTGCGCCTTCCTGACCCCCGCGCTACTTCATCCTTGACCTGGCGGGGCGCGCCCTTGGCTTGGCGCTCCTCCCGAACCGCCACCAACGCCGCGCTGGCGGAGTACAGGGTGGCAGCAAGGTAGAGTACCAGAGGCTCGAGGGGCTGTGGTGCCACCATCACTGGGGGCTAGTAAGGTATTTCTTGAGGTCTTGGACGGCTTGGTCGGCTTCCGGGTTCCACTCGAACGGGCCCTTCCTCTTCATGAGCTTGAAGAATGGTAAGGCGCGCTCTCCCAGTTTGGAGATGAAACGCCCTAACGCGGTCACCCGCCCTGCCAGCTTCTGCATCTCTTTGAGGGTCTGCAGCGGGCTCATGTCGTCGATAGCCTTGACCTTCTTCGGGTTCGCCTCGATCCCCATGTGGGATACGAGGAATCCCAGCAGCTTGCCGGAGGGGACACCGAACACGCACTTCTCCGGGTTGAGCCTGAAGTTCACTTCGCGCAGGCTCTCGAAGGTCTCCTCCAAGTCTTGAATCAATGTCCTTGCCTCGCGAGACTTGACCACAATGTCATCGATGTAAGCCTCTGCGTTCCTCCCGAGCTGCCGTCCCAGAGCGATGTGCATCAACCGCTGAAAGGTCGCGCCCGCGTTGCGCAGCCCGAAGGGCATGCAGGTGTAGCAGTACACCCCACTTGGTGTCAGGAAGGCCGTCTTCTCCACATCTTCCACTGCCATCTTGATTTGATGATACCCTAAGAACGCGTCCAGGAAGCACAGCAGGTCACACTCGGCGGTGGAGTCAATGATCTGGTCGATGCGCGGGAGTGGGAATGGGTCTTGAGGGTAGGCTTTGTTAAGCCTAGTGAAGTCGACGCACATCCGTTCCTTCCCGCCTTTCTTCGGCACCATGACAGGGTTCGCCAGCCATTCGGGGTATCGGACCTCTCGGATGGCACCTGCCGCTTCCAGCTTGCGTGTCTCTTGGATGATGAAGGCCTGCTTCTCAGTGGACTGCCACATCGCTCGCTGCTTCATGGGGCGGATGTTGGGGCATATACCCTTAGATGATGCTGGATCACCTCCCTTGGGACCCCTACCAGCTGATTGGGCTCCCACGCGAATATCTCCTTGTTCGCGCGCAAGAACCTCACCAGGGCTTCTTTTTGTCCCGGGTCAAAGCTGACTCCTATGGTAAAGGTGGCTCCTGAAGACCCGTCCTCTCAGACCGATACCTGCTTGGTTTCTGCCTTGTCCTCGGTGAACAACTGCTTCTTCTTGGTGGGCGCGGCCTCCCTGGTCATGGGGGCACCGGCATCGGCGTGTTGTGCTGCTGCCGCTGCGGTCTTGAAGGCGAGCCTGAGCACCAGCCTCCTTAGTGTCCCCCTTGATGGTGAGGACGCCCTTGCTCCCTGGCATCTTCATGAGGTTGTAAGCTGGGTGAGTCGCCGCCATGAATTGAGCGAGAGACGGGTACCCGAGGATGGCGTTGTACGGTTGACCGATGCGAGTGATGTCGAAGTCCACCAGCTCAGTGCGGTAGTTGTCGCGTGTGCCGAAGGTGACAGGGAGGCGGATCTGTCCCAGGGAGTGGGCAGCTCCACCACCCTCTCCCGAGACGGGCTTACTGAGGCCGAGCCGCTCGAGTGGCACGTGGAGAAGGCTGAAGGCTTCCACGGAGAGCAAGTTGAGGCCAACACCACCGTCGATGAGGGTCTTGGTGACGACCACGTTGCAGATGGTGGGCGTGTAGAGCATCGGGAGCATTCCAGAGCCGGCGATGGAGTCGGGGTGGTGTACTGAGCCAAAGGTAAGGTCGGCCTCTGGCGTGGCCCAGCCCGGCGGAGCCCCTGGGCGCCTGGAGGTGGCCCCGGTCTGAAGGAGGAACGGCTTGGCGTGGCGTTCCGACGGCGGTGCTTGAGAGCCACCAGCAGGGCCGTGACTGTGTGGTGCGCCGGCACCGCGTAGCGAGCAGTGAAGAGGTCGTGGAGCTCCTCCCAAGATGCCACCATGGATCCGGGAAGGTTGAGCAGCCAGGCGCGTGGCTCGCCGGCGAGGGCCATGGGAAGCTAGTTGGCCATGACCTTGTCATTACCCCCGGCTTCGAGGACGGCCTCCTCGTATGCCAGCAGGAAAGCTAACGGGTCTGCCGCGCCGTCATAGCGCGGCGGCATCCCCGGCCTCAACTTGGGCGGCCACTGCACCCGCCGCAGGGCGGGGGCCAGGGATCGGAGCCCCCTGGCCCCGTTGTCAACGCTGACCGTCGGAGCTGGTGGCAGGGCGCCTATCATGTGGGCGAAGCGCAGTGGCGACGGAGCGCAGATCGACGGAGGGGAAACTATGGCACCCCCTACCTGGCGCGCCAAATGTCGGATGTGGGGTTCCAGCAAACCCTTAAGGTTCGAACACTAGGGTGCGCGTGAAGTGTTTTCCTCCCACCGATGTATGCCCTAACTCGCTAAGATCTCGCGGACGAACTCGACGAACTCGCAACATAGAAAGACACAAGATTTATACTGGTTCGGGCCACCGTTGTGGTGTAATTCCCTACTCCAGTGTGGTGGTGGTGGATTGTCTCTCGGACTGATGATGAACATTACAATGGGAAGAACAGCCTCCTGAGGTTGAGGTGTTCTTGTGCTTGGCTAACTTGTGTGGGTGAGAGTGATCGAAGATGTCCCCCTGCCTATGGTGGTGGCTAGTCCTACTTATAGAGGCCCTGGTCCTCTTCCCAAAACTTGAGCGGGAAGGGAGCCAACAATGGCGGGCAAATTTAAAGGGGGACAACTAGTACAAGCTATCCTGACAAAAGTGGTCTTCACCTGCCAAAGGCTCCGGTGGTGATGCCGTCTTGGGCTCCACGATGACCTCCGTCTTGCCGTCCTTCTGGTCTTGGTCTGGTTGCACCAAAATGGCAACCTTTGCCTGATGCCTCAGTACTCCTTGCCTGCCCTGGTTTCCTTAGCACCAAAGAGGAAACAAGGACGCTGCGTGCGCTGGCGCCCGCCTGGCGTCGATCGTCATGGCTCACATCACGAGAGCCTCGTGAGGTTCACCTCACCTTGATATCTCCACTCCTCGTGAGCCTGTCTGACTAGGCCACTGCAGAGGAGGCCTTGTGTTGTCCGCCTCACGAGGCTTGGCCCCTCGTGAGGGTCTTGGATGCCTTGTTGATGAAGATGGGCCGTACGGCCTGCTGGCTTAGCCACGCAGCGGGCCACAGGCAGGCAAGTCTGGGGACCCCCGTCCCCAGAATGCCAACACCTCCCCAAGCCGACCCCTCCCCCTCCCCCTCTTAAATACCCGCCGCCCGCCCCACCTCGCCACCCAAGCCGCCGCAGCAGCAGCGCCCGCAGCCGCCGCCGTCGAGCCACTGCGCCGCCGCCTGTCCTGCGCCGTCACCGCCACCCCGCAACCCCACCTCGCCCCGCCGGAGCCGCCACCCCGTCGCCAGAGCCGCCGTTCCGATCTGATCCGTTTCGCCGGCGGTTTTTTCGGTTTAGGTAAAAACCGATTGGTTTTTATTTAAACCCTAGTTTTTTTAGATTAGTTCGGTTTTAGTTTTTTATTCGGTTTATTTATTTAGCGGAGTTTCGTCCGTACGTTCGTTTTAACGAACGGTGTTCACTCGTTAGCCACAGACAGCGAACGTTCATTTGTTAGCCTGTTCATCAGTTTTTTCTTTTTCCAGGGTTTTTCCGCGATTACTTTCGATCGCGATTTCTAATCCGATTTTTGTTTTAGTTTATCTTTTCGCTCGTTTATCGGAATCAGGCGATTCAAGTGCCTAGATCTTCGTCTCGAAGCCCTCTTTTCGTTTAACCAACTTGAACAAGATTTTGGTATTGTAAAATTTGACTTTAGTACAGATTAGTAATCGGATCTTGTTTCTTTCGCAGTTTGAGTTTCGTTGCTCCATTTGATTTGATTCTTTTTGCAAACCTCATCTTGGTTGAACTTTCTGGTTAGATCTTCTTATTCATGTTTTACCCATGCATCTTTGCTTGATTGCTTATGTATGCTATTGTTTGTTTGCGATAGAACACCCAGAGTGCGAAGCATGCTACTACGAGTCTCTAGGTTTTGCGGATCATCAGCAAGGCAAGTAACACTTTGATCATACCCCTTTATCACCCAGTTTTATGCATTAGTTCCAATCCTCAAACATTGCATCATTAGGTTGTGATATAACATGTGGGTTTGGGAAGTAGTTGATGAGGTAGAACCTATTTCCCTGTTATTATCAAACCCTTGGGAGTTACTTCTACGTATTGCTTATATTGCTATGCTATGATCGTAGACGTGGTTTGGGTGAGTGAAACCATGACAGATGTGAGATTTTTAATTAATGGTTCAACTTAAGGTGGCAACTTTAATACACATCTGGGTGGATTGCTTGTCGGGCACCTGGAGAATCCAGTGTTGTCCTAGGATATCCCGGAGTACTGATAACCCACATGTATAGGGGATCAATTGTAGCCTCTTTCGATAAGTAAGAGTGTCGAACCCAACGAGGAGCTAAAGGTAGAACAAATACTCCCTCAAGTTCTATCGACCACCGATACAACTCTACGCACACTTGACGTTTGCTTTACTGGAAACAAGTAGGAAACTAGAAGTACTTTGTAGGTGTTGTTGGATAGGTTTGCAAGAAAGTAAAGAGCGAGTAAATAAAAGCTAGGGGCTATTTAGATAAAGACACAACTAAATTAGTTTTAGTAAAGACCTTGTTGTCACGAGAAAGTTATTTGTCCCTAGGCAATCGATAACTAGACTGGTAATCATTATTGCAATTTTATTTGAGGGAGAGGCATAAGCTAACATACTTTCTCTACTTGGATCATATGCACTTATGATTGGAACTCTAGCAAGCATCCGCAACTACTAAAGATCATTAAGGTAAAACCCAACCATAGCATTAAAGCATCAAGTCCCCTTTATCCCATACGCAAACAACCTACTTACTCGGGCCTGTGCTTCTGTCACTCACGCCACCCACCATAAGCAAATCGTGAACATATTGCAAACCCTACAGTGGGAATTCCTCACGCTTGCGCAACACGGAGAGCACCATAGGACAACACCAATAATAAAACATGCAACTCAAACCAATCTTGATCATCAAATAACCCATAGGACAAAACAGATCTACTCAAACATCATAGGATAGCCATACATCATTGGGAAATAACATATAGCATTGAGCACCATGTTTAAGTAGAGATTATAGCGGGTAAGAGAGAGGTTACACCATTGCATAGAGGGGGGAAGAGTTGGTGATGATGGCGGTGAAGTTGTTGGTGAAGATTGCGGTGATGATGATGGCCACAACGGCGTTCCGACACCACCAGATGAGAAGGGGAGAGGGGGACCCTTCGTCTTCTTCTTCCTTGACCTCCTCCCTAGATGGGAGAATGGTTTCCCCTCTGGTCCATGGCCTCCATGGCGTTGGAGGGGCGAGAGCCCCTCCGAGATTGGATCTGTCTCTCTGTCTCTCTCTATTTATGCGTTCTGTTCTGCTGCCCTTTCACCGTTTCGTATATATATGGAGATCCGTAACTCCGATTGGACTGAAACCTTCGCCGTGATTTTTTTACCAAAAAATAGCTTTCTTGCGGCCGAAGAAGGGCATCAACCGCCTTACGGGTGGCCCACAAGGGTTAGGGGCGTGCCCAGGGGCAGGGGCGCCCCCCTGCCTCGTAGCCACCTCGGGCACTGTCTGGCGTGGATTTTTCTTCCGGAATTTTCCAAATATTCCAAAAATAAGCTCCTTCCGTTTTTATCCCATTTGGATTCCGTTTGATATGGATATTCTGCGAAACATAAAACATGCAACAAATAGGAACTGGCACTGGACACTGGATCAATATGTTAGTCCCAAAAATAATATAAAAAGTTACCAAAAAGTATATGAAAGTTGAATAATATTGGCATGGAACAACAAAAAATTATAGATATGACGGAGACATATCAGCATCCCCAAGCTTAATTCCCGCCCGTCCTTGAGTAGGTAAATGATAAAAAAGATAATTTTTGATGTGGAATGCTACCTAGCATAATCTTGATCATATGTCTAATCATGGCATGAATATTAAGACACGAGTGATTCAAAGCAATAGTCTATCCTTTGGCATAAAAACAATAATACTTCAAGCATACCAACCAAGCAATTATGTCTTATTGAAATAACATAGCCAAAGAAAGCTCATCCCTACAAAATCATATAGTCTGGCTATGCTCCATCTTCACCACACAAAATATTCACATCATGCACAACCCCGATGACTAGCCAAGCAATTGTTTCATACTTTTGACGTTTCTCAAACCTTTTCAACTTTCACGCAATACATGAGCGTGAGCCATGGACATATAGAATATGATGGTGGAGGTTGTATGGAGAAGACAAAAAGGAGAAAGTCTCACATCGACGCGGCTAATCAATGGGCTATGGAGATGCCCATTAATTGATGTCAATGTGAGGAGTAGGGATTGCCATGCAACAGATGCACTAAGAGCTATAAGTGTATGAAAGCTCAAACTTGAAACTAAGTGGGTGTGCATCCAACTTGCTTGCTCATGAAGACCTCGGGCGTTTGAGGAAGCCCATCATCGGAATATACAAGCCAAGTTCTATAATGAAAATTCCCACTAGTATATGAAAGTGATAACTCAAGAGACTCTCTATATGAAGAACATGGTGCTACTTTGAAGCACAAGTGTGGTAAAAGGATAGTAACATTGCCCCTTCTCTCTTTTTCTCTCATTTTTTGTTTTCTTTTTTTCGTTTTTTTGGGCCTTTTCTTTTTTTGGCCTTTCTCTTTTTTTTCGTCCGGAGTCTCATCCCGACTTGTGGGGGAATCATAGTCTCCATCATCCTTTCCTCACTGGGGCAATGCTCTAATAATGATGATCATCACACTTTTGTTTACTTACAACTCAATATTACAACTCGATATCTAGAACAAAGATATGACTCTATATGAATGCCTCCGGCGGTGTACCGGGATGTGCAATGATCTAGCGTAACAATGACATCAAAAAACGGACAAGCCATGAAAACATCATGCTAGCTATATTACGATCATGCAAAGCAATATGACAATAAATGCTCAAGTCATGTATATGATGATGATGGAAGTTGCATGGCAATATATCTCGAAATGGCTATGGAAATGCCATAATAGGTAGGTATGGTGGCTGTTTTGAGGAAGATATAAGGAAGTTTATGTGTGATAGAGCGTATCGTATCACGGGGTTTGGATGCACCGGCGAAGTTTGCACCAACTCTCGAGGTGAGAAAGGGCAATGCACGGTACCGAAGAGGCTAGCAATGATGGAAGGGTGAGAGTGTGTATAATCCATGGACTCAACATTAGTCATAAAGAACTCACATACTTATTGCAAAAGTCTATTAGCTATCGAAACAAAGTACTACGCGCCTGCTCCTAGGGAGATAGATTGGTAGGAAAAGACCATCACTCGTCCCCGACCGCCACTCATAAGGAAGACAATCAATAAACACCTCATGCCCCAACTTCGTTACATAACGTGTCGGCGTTCTGGGAACGGGGGTCCCCAGACTTGCCTGCCTGCGGCGTGGCTCAAAGGGGGGCCCAGCACGGCCTATCTTCACCAACACAAACTCAAGACCCTCGCGAGGGGCCAAGCCTCGCGGGGCGGACGACACGGAGCTTCCTCAGGCACGGCCTCGTCAGGCTGGCTCACGAGGAGGCGGAGAGATCAAGGCGGGGTACCTCGCGAGGTGCCCATGACGCAAGCCATGACGACTCAGGGCGCCAGGCGGGTGCCAGCCCACGTGGCGTCCTCCTTTCCTCTTTGGTGCAAAGGGGGCAAGCGCGGCCGAGGAGTACCGAGGCGTCAGGTAAAGGTTGCCATTTCGGTGAACGAGACCAAGACCAGGAGGACTACGAGACGGAGGTCACCGTGGAGCCCAAGATGGCGTCATCACCAGAGCTTTGCGTAGGCGAAGACTGCTTTTGTCAGGATAGCTGATACTTGTTGTCCCCTTTCAAATTAGCCCGCCATTGTTGGCTCCCTTCCCGCTCGATATTTGGGAAGAGGACCAGGGCCTCTATAAATAGGACCAGCCACCCACATGGCAAAGGGTCGACCGGTTGGAAGGAGAGAGAGAGAGAGAAAGGCGGCTGAACTCCTCCCAGCAGTTCATCGCCCCAGCCAAGAGCAGACCCTCGCGAGGCTGTTCTTCCTTGTATTGTTCATCATCATCAGCCCAAGAGGCAATCCACACACCACACACTGGAGTAGGGTATTACACCACAACGGTG
Organism: Triticum urartu; assembly: GCF_056163025.1. Classification (NCBI taxonomy): domain Eukaryota; kingdom Viridiplantae; phylum Streptophyta; class Magnoliopsida; order Poales; family Poaceae; genus Triticum; species Triticum urartu. Next base: position 447,716,063 of record NC_141878.1, on the reverse strand, counting down.
GCCCGAACCAGTATAAACCTTGTGTCCCTTGTGTTGTTCTTCTCATAGCTTTGATCCTAGCGTGGCGGAGGGGTGCAGGTAGGTAGGAGGCGAAATCTCCGCACGCACCCCAGTGTTCAAACATCAAGGGTCTGCCGGAACTCGAAATCCGACATTTGGCGCGCCAGGTAGGGGTGCGCCGGAATTCGTCTTCCACCGCTCCGTTCTCCTCCGACCATCGCGCCCATATCTGACGCTCGTCGGGCCCGCGCAGAACGCCGGGCCGCCTTTGCTTCCCGCGTCGCCCAGACGGCCCCTGTCGGCGGGCGTCCCCGCCGTTCCCCGTCACCTGCCGTCAACGCCGCCACCGGCTGGTTCTTTGTCCTGCGTGCTCCGCGCGCCCATGGAGCCCCGCAACCTCTTCCCCGCCTATCGTGCTGCACCAACACCCCCAGTCGTCGCGGCCCTCTTGGGCGGCTCGCAGGCGCCGCCTACAAGTTACCACGTCAAGCCGTTCATCTGCCGGGTCAGCGCCGCTTCCACGCGGCAGGGGGCTCCCCTGGATCGGGCGGCGCCCGAGACCGGCCTGAGCTTCAACCCGGAGGACCACCCCTCCAACTCGGCCTGCTCGGGCGCGCTCCCCAAGCTATGCACCCCCACCATCTGCCAGGTGGCCGTCACCAGAACTCTCATCGATGGCGGGGCGGGCCTCAGCGTGCTCTCAGTCGAGGCCTTCAACCTCCTCTACATACCCCTGGAACGGTTGCAGCCCAGCCGGCCCTTCTCAGGCGTTGGGGGCAGGTCGTCCAGCTCCTTGGGGCAGATCCGGCTCCCAGTGACCTTCGGCACCTACGACAACTTCCGCACGGAGCTGGTCGACTTCAACATCGCCCCCATCGGCCTCCCCTACAATGCCATCCTCGGCTACCCAGCGCTGGCCCAGTTCATGGCCGCAACGCACCCGACGTACAACCTCATGAAGATGCCCAGGAGCAGCGGTGTCCTAACCGTGCACGGGGATACCGGTGACACTCTGCGGGTGCTCAAGCTCGTCTTTAGGATAGCAGCGTCGGCACAGCCTGCCGACTTGGGGGCCCCCGAGCCCAAGGGGGCTGCGCCCGCCAAGAAGAAGCATTTGTTCACCCAAGACAAGGCAGAAACCAAGCAGGCACCCGTCGATGAGGACGGGTCCACCAACGCCACTTTCACCATAGGCGCCAACCTCGAACCCGAGCAGGAGGAGGCCCTGGTCGGGTTCCTGCGCGCAAACAAGAAGGTATTTGCCTGGCAGCCTGACCAGTTGGCAGGGATCCCTAGGAGTGTAATCGAGGATCACCTCAACGTGTGCCCCAACGTGCGCCCTGTGAAGCAGAAGGCAAGGCGGCAATCCACAGAAAAGCAGGCCTTCATCGTCCAAGAGACCCGCAAATTAGAGGCCGCTGGGGTCATTCGCGAGGTCCGATACCCAGAATTGTTGGCCAACCCTGTCGTTGTGCCGAAGAAGGGAGGGAAGGAATGCATGTGTGTCGACTTCACCAACCTCAACAAAGCGTGCCCGCAAGATCCGTTCTCGCTCCCCCGCATCGACCAGATCATTGATTCCACTGCGGAATGCGACTTGTTGTGCTTCATGGATGCCTTCTCTGGGTATCACCAGATCAAGATGGCGGTGGAAGACGTCGAGAACAAGGCCTTCCTAACCCCGTGCGGGGTGTACTGCTACACCTGCATGCCATTTGGGCTGCGTAACGCAGGGGCGACCTTTCAGCGGCTGATGCATATCACCTTGGGCCCGCAGCTCGGGAAGAATGTTGAAGCTTACGTCAATGACATCGTGGTAAAATCTCAGGAGGCCAGGACCTTGATACAAGACCTGGAGGAAACCTTCGCAAGCCTCGATGCAGTGAACCTACGGCTCAACCCACAGAAGTGTGTGTTTGGAGTCCCCTCGGGCAAGCTCTTGGGTTTCCTCGTGTCCCACCGAGGCATCGAGGCTAACCCGGAGAAGGTCAAGGCGGTGGAAGAAATGAGCCCGCCAAAGACCCTCAGAGAAATGCAGAAGCTCACGGGGCGCGTGACCGCGCTAGGGCGCTTCATCTCCAAGTTGGGGGAACGAGCCCTGCCCTTCTTCCAGCTAATGAAGAAAAAGGGGCCCTTCGAGTGGACTGAAGAGGCCAACAAGGCGTTCCAGGATCTCAAGAGATACCTGACCAGCCCACCGGTCATGGTGGCCCCGCGCCCTCAGGAGCCCCTGGTGCTCTACCTCGCCGCCACTCCCTACTCCGCCAACGCAGCCTTGGTAGCAGTCAGAGAGGAGCGCCGGATCAAAACCATGGCAGGAGCCCGGGATAAGGCAGAACAGGGACAAGGAAGGCCCAGAGAAACCGCCATCACGGCTGAGGAGGATCAGCCGCCGCAGAGGGGCGCACCAGAGGCGGAAGAGACCCCTGTTCCAGATGGCCAGTCTCAGGAGGCCTCATTGCCTCAAGAGGCGCCACGGTCTCCGAAGGGAGCCACCAGCACTGACGCACTCCACCTCGTTGAGCACCTAGTGTACTTCGTCAGCACAGTGCTGCGGGATGCAAGAGCATGGTACCCCATGCCTCAAAAACTCCTCCTCGCGCTACTGGTGGCTTCGCGCAAACTGCGGCACTATTTTCAGGGTCACCCCATCAAGGTCGTCTCGTCATACCCCCTGGAGAGGGTGCTCAGGAGCCCCAATTCAGCTAGGAGGGTCGCTGAGTGGAACATAGAGCTGCAAGCGTTTCAGCTCGAATTCAGCATGACCAGAGTCATCAAGGGAGCAGCGTTGGCGGATTTTGTGGCAGAATGGACGGAGGCGCCAGGCCTCAAGGCCGACGAGGATCGGTCCCTGTCCCCGGGAAGGGAGACGCCAGAAGGCTGGGTCATGTACTTCGATGGGGCGTTCTCCAGACATGGCGCAGGGGCTGGGGTGGTGCTTATATCGCCCACCCAGGACAAGCTCTATTACGCCGTGCAGCTTTGTTTCCAGCAAGGCGAAAAGGTCTCCAACAACATAGCGGAGTATGAAGGTTTAATAGCAGGCATGAAGGCCGCAGCTGCCTTGGGGGTGAAACACCTCACCATCAAGGGCGATTCGCAGATCCTTGTCAATTTCTCCAACAAGGTGTACGAGCCGAAGGATGAGCACATGGAGGCCTACCTTGCAGAGGTCCGCAGGATGGAGAAGCAGTTCTGGGGGTTGGAGTTGCAGCATGTGCCCCGTGGCACCAATCAGGAAGACGATGACATCGCCAAACACGCGTCCAGGCGGTTACCTCAGGAGCCTGGCGTTTTCAAGGAGTGGCTCTTCAAGCCTTCAGCCTTACCGTCATTATCAAACACGGCTCAGCCCAGGGAGGAGCTCCCTTAGCCACCTGCCTCAGGAGCTCCGGCTTGTGGCCCGGCCTTGGGAGCACGCCTGCTCCTGACGATGGAACCTCAGGAGGGATGTTGGATCACTGAGCTCCGGAGCTACCTAACGCAAGGGACCCTGCCGGAGAAGGAGGAGGAAGCAGAGCGAGTGGCGCGCCAGGCCACAGCATACTGCATCAAAGATGGAGAGCTCTACCGGAAGCGACCAAACGATGTATCCCTGCGCTGCATCTCCAGGGAGCAAGGGAAGGTACTACTAGAAGATATACACGGCGGAGACTGCGGACATCATTCGTCATCACGGACCCTCGTTGGCAAGGCGTTCCGCAGTGGGTTTTACTGGCCCACCGCGCTCAATGACGCCGTTGAACTAATGAAAGCTTGTAAAGCCTGCCAGTTCCACGCCAAGCAGATCCATCAGCCGGCAGGGGGCTTGCAGACTATCCCCCTTTCGTGGCCATTCGCAGTCTGGGGGCTCGACATCTTGGGTCCGTTTCCTCGGGCGCCAGGGGGCTATCGCTACCTTTACGTTGCCGTGGACAAGTTCACCAAGTCGGCTGAAGTGGAGGCTGTCCGCACCATTCCTGCGGGTTCCGCAGTCAAGTTCATCAAGGGCATCGTGAGCCGGTTCGGGGTGCCGAATCGCATCATCACGGACAGCGGTTCGCAGTTCACCAGTAACCTCTTCAAAACATAGCTAACCTTGGAACGCAGATATGCTACGCTTCAGTGGCACGCCCCCGAAGCAACGGCCAGGCCGAGCGAGCCAACGCGGAGGTCCCGAGGGGCCTCAAGACCAGGACGTTCAAGAAGAAGCTGGAGGCTTGCGGCAGAGGTTGGTACGACGAACTGCAGTCCGTGCTGTGGTCCATCCGCACCACCGCGACCAAGCCGACTGGAGAGACCCCGTTCTTCCTGGTCTACGGAGCAGAAGCAGTCCTCCCTCACGAGGTCAGACGTTGCTCCGCGCGGGTCCTGGCGTTCGATGAGGCGCAGCAGGACGCCATGCGGGGGACGGTCCTCGTGCTGGGGGAGGAGCGTCGCCGAGAAGCCGCGCTGCGAGCGGCGAGGTACCAACAAGCACTGCGGAGATATCACTGCCGCAACATCCGCCCCAGGACTCTTGAGGTAGGAGACCTCGTGCTCAGGCGGGTTCTCTCCAGGGAGGGATTGGACAAGCTCTCTCCCATGTGGGAGGGCCCGTTCAAGGTTGTTCATGTTTCCAGGCCCGGCTCCGCGCGCTTGGAGACTTAGGAGGGAGCGCCGGTCCAGAATGCATGGAACATCCAGCACCTCCGGAGGTTCTACCCCTGAAAAGGCCCAGAGCCTGTGAAGCAAGGCGAGTGCCTGTGAAGCTATCGCGTTTTGGAAAAGGCCCGGAGCCTGTGAAGCAAGGCGAGTGCCTGTGAAGCTATCGCGTTTTGGAAAAGGCCCGGAGCCTGTGAAGCAAGGGGAGTGCCTGTGAAGCTATCGCGTTTTGGAAAAGGCCCGGAGCCTGTGAAGCAAGGCGAGTGCCTGTGAAGCTATCGCGTTTTGAAAAAGGCCCGGAGCCTGTGAAGCAAGGCGAGTGCCTGTGAAGCTATCGCGTTTTGGAAAGGCCCGGAGCCTGTGAAGCAAGGCGAGTGCCTGTGAAGCTATCGCGTTTTGGAAAAGGCCCGGAGCCTGTGAAGCAAGGCGAGTGCCTGTGAAGCTATCGTGTTTTGGAAAAGGCCCGGAGCCTGTGAAGCAAGGCGAGTGCCTGTGAAGCTATCGCGTTTTGGCAAAGGCCCGGAGCCTGTGAAGCAAGGCGAGTGCCTGTGAAGCTATCGTGTTTTGGAAAAGGCCCGGAGCCTGTGAAGAAGGCCAACGTCTGTGAAGCTCGCCGCCCGTGACACTCTCACGTAATAATGAGTTGGGGCTGTACACGCCCCGGAGTCTCAGGAGCGCCGGCCTCAGGCCCTGGGGCTCCCTCCCACGCCCAGTGGCAGCACTTAGCTCCGCGCTGGTGAGAAGACGTCGAAGACTAGACTAGGTGCCGGACGCGGCTTTTCATTTGCTTTCCGCAGTTGGCTTGTTCCTCTTTGTTTGGAGTTTTATTGAAGTTGTTGCCATCTTTGGCTTGCGGTTCTTCGGCTTTTCACTCTCCTGCATCGATTTCTCTTGTGCAAGGCCTCGCGAGGGGCAGAGCCGAGCGCCCTCGCGAGTGTTCCTATCCTAGTCACTCAAAGAGTTCGCGACCTGGGCCCCTTACAGGAGCACCCCTCTAGTCCGTGCCCCACGGGCACCGCGACACAAACAAAGGGCCTGGGTCGGTAGCCCCCCACGGCCGGGGCCGGGAACTATCCACGCTCGGGCACATAGCCGGAAGGTACGGTAACGAAAGCAAAACGATGATTAACAAGCAATAACCCAAACACGCCCCTGCGAGGCTCCGCACTATTGTTACGCAGGAAAAAGGGAAAAGGAAGAACAAATCCGGCGCGGCTCGCCTCACACCGGCCCGCAGGGAAGGCCTGAGCTGCCTCCGGAGCTCAGGCGGACTCCCTCTCGCGCGTCACCAGGGCGCGACGGCTGGCGGACACGCTGCCACCCCCCAAGCAGATACGACAACGTGGAGGCTGATCGCGGCCACCGCTAGAGGAGTCGCCGCCTGAAGAAGAACCGGAGAAGCTTGGGGAACCCCGAACGCCGCCAGCCATGCGAGCGCTGCTCTCCCCGTCATCACCAGAGCTGGGTTCCCAGCCGCGGTTGTCACCCTCAGGGCAACACCCTGCGCGGCGACCATCTTCCCCAAACACCCTCACGTAGTGGGTGGCGTCGCCGTCGAACTTGAAGTGTAGGGTACACTGACGGCTCAGGCCACGCGCGCGGGCAAATGTCTGCCATCCGCGGGCCAGGGACAGGCTCCCGGCCGTGGAGACCTCCAGAGAGACCCATAAGGCCCGGCTGCAGCAGCCGTCGGCCTGGAGCCAGAGGCCGCCCGGGGCGCCAGCCGGGAGCTCGCCGAGGAGGAAGCGAGGAAGCGGAAGCCGGGTGCTAGCCGGCTCCGCCGACCACACGATGAACTCTGGCATCACTTCAGCAGCACGAACGCGCGGCCTGGGGGGACGCGCAGCCGGAGCGCGCCCCCCGGCTGCAGCAATCCGCCCGTCGTCGTGCTGAAGATCGCCTCCACGGCCGCGGGGAGCCACCGTGGTGGCCACAGGATGCTTGCGAGGGCACCCTCGGCCGCGCTTGGGTGGGGGAGAGGCGGGCTCAACCCGGCAAGCCTTCCCCTTCTCGGCGGCTGAGAACCTCCTCGACGGGGCCATGAAGAAAAAGGAGAAGCAAGGGGGGATGAACTGGAAGGGCGTACGCCGGTCCATACTTATGGCTGGCGATGGCCAACCAACGGCCCCCACGATCGCAGGTAATTATGACCCGCTTTGCATGCAGGGACTTGTCCAATCCGTGTAGTTGCCGAGGCGCCGTGGGGAAGTGGAGACGCCCACGTCCAATCAACCGCCACGCGGCACCCAAGGCCGCAGGCTGTTAGGGCCCGCGACGCTTCGCTCTTGCCCTTCCGCCTCCCTGCACGGCCAAGTCCGGGCGTGCCTTGGGCCCGGGGGCTACTGTCGGTGTTCTGGGAATGAGGGTCTCCAGACTTGCCTGCCTGCGGCCTGAGGCGTGGCTCAAAGGGGGGCCCAACACGGCCTATCTTCACCAACACAAACTCAAGACCCTCGCGAGGGGCCAAGCCTCGCGGGGCGGACGACACGGAGCTTCCTTAGGCACGGCCTCGTCAGGCTGGCTCACGAGGAGGCAGAGAGATCTAGGCGGGGTACCTCGCAAGGTTCCCGTGACGCAAGCCATGACGACTCAGGGCGCCAGGCGGGTGCCAGCCCGCGCGGTGTCCTCCTTTCCTCTTTGGTGCAAAAGGGGGCAAGCACGGCCGCGGAGTACCGAGGCGTCAGGCAAAGCTTTCCATTTCGGTGCAACGAGACCAAGACCAGGAGGACTACGAGACGAAGGTCACCGTGGAGCCCAAGACGGTGTCATCACCAGAGCTTTGCGCAGGCGAAGACTGCTTTTGTCAGGATAGCTGATACTTGCTGTCCCCTTTCAAATTAGCCCGCCATTGTTGGCTCCCTTCCCGCTCGATATTTGGGAAGAGGACCAGGGCCTCTATAAATAGGACCAGCCACCCACATGGCAAAGGGTCGACCGGTTGGAAGGAGAGAGAGAGAAAGGCGGCTGAACTCCTCCCAGCAGTTCATCGCCCCAGCCAAGAGCAGACCCTCGCGAGGTTGTTCTTCCTTGTATTGTTCATCATCATCAGCCCAAGAGGCAATCCACACACCACACACTGGAGTAGGGTATTACACCACAACGGTGGCCTGAACCAGTATAAACCTTGTGCCCCTTGTGTTGTTCTTCTCATAGCTTTGATCCTAGCGTGACGGAGGGGTGCAGGTAGGTAGGAGGCGAAATCTCCACGCGCACCCCAGTGTTCGAACCTCAAGGGTCTGCCGGAACCCGAAATCCGACATAACGGTTGTAGCGACCCGACCTCAAACGGTCAAGTCTCTGTGCTTCAGTGTCATACCTGGATCGGTAATGCTGACACACATAGTACTCGAAGGATTTATAACAGAGTAGCAATCACACACTTAATACATCGGATGTCTCAAAAGAGATCTGATTACAATAAATATGGCTTAAGGCCATCTAACACGATAACAGCGGAAGGCTTGGAAGGTAAAGTGAGTCCATCAACTCCAACGGCATAGCTGAGCTGCACGGCAACGACCTAACGAACCTTACTCCTCGTCTGAAAAGTCTGCAACATAATACGTTGCAGCCCGAAAATGGGTCAGCACATGGAATATGCTGGTAAAGTAACACAGTAGAGCAAGAACAGAATAATGCTATCACTACATGCATATATGGCAGGTGGAAAGCTCTATGGTTACAGTTTTTGCAAAAAGCCAATTTTTCCCTACAACAAAGGAATAGATTTTAATTTAACTATCATAGTAGTTGAAACATCATTGCGAAGGTTCCTCCCACTCAATCCCAATTAAAGTGATTAACAACCCAACAATATTAATTAAGAGTGGTGAGATACTTAAGATACTCCAAGTACTAGATACTCAAGATTGTCCATAACCGGGGACACGAATAACCATGATTAGTTTATACACTCTCCAGAGGTTTGCGCACTTTTCCCCACAAGACTCGATCTCCTCCGTTGTATTTCTCGCACTACATGATGTTTGAGAAACGGATGACCGAGACACAGTCTTTCAGAAACATTAACTCTGTACTCCGGGTAGACCATACCAAACCTACAAACCCACTACCTGCTGATCTACCTCTTCAAGAGCTTCACGTAACTTAATCAACTATGCTAGAGCCCATAATAGCTTGTTGCTGCACACGGAAGTTTCTAGCATGAATAATCTCAGTTCCCTTTGAGCCTAGGTGGCGGTCCATAGGAAGATCACACGGGTACTTCGGGATTTCCAAAAAATACAGGCAACACTGGGTACTCCAGGTGCCTCAATCCACCCAGATGTAAATTTAAGTTGCCACCTTAAGTTGAACCATTAATTAACAATCTCACATCTGTCATGGATTTCACTCACCGAAACCACGTCTACGAGCATAGCATAGCAATATAAGCAACACGTAGAAGTAACTCCCAAGGGTTTGAATGTAACAGGGAAATAGGTTCTACCTCGTCAACTACTTCCCAACCCACAAGTTAATGTCATCCTAACCATGCAATGTTTGAGGATTGAAACTAATGCATAAAAACTGGGTGATAAAGGGATATGATCAAAGTGTTACTTGCCTTGCTGACGCGTAACCTAGAGACTCCAAATAACACGCTTCGCACTCTGGGAATTCTATCGCAAACAAACAATAGCATACATAAGCAACTAACAAAAAAGCATGGGTAAAACTCAAATAAGAAGATCTAACCGGAAAGTTCAACTTAAGAACTCCGGTTTGCAAAAAGAATCAAACCAAACGGAGCAACGAAACTCAAACGGCGAAAGAAACAAGATCCGTTTACTAATCTGAACTAAGGTCAAATTTTACAGTACCAAAATCTTGTTCAAGTTGGTTAAGCGGAAAGAGGGTCTCGAGACGAAGATCTAGGCGTTTGAATCGCCTGATTCCGACTAACGAGCGAAAAGATAAACTGAAACAAAAATCGGATCAGAAATCGTGATCGAGAATAATCACGGAAAAAAAATCCGAGAAAAGAAAACTGACAAACAGACTAACAAACGAGCGTTCGTTAGCTGTAACTAACGGGCGAAAACCGTTCGTTAAACCGAACGTACGGACGAACGTCCGCTAAATAGAAGAACCGGGAAAAACTGTCGAACCGATCTAAAAAAACGAACTAGGGGTTTTTCAAAAAAAACCGAATTGGTTTTCTTAAAAAAATCGGGTGGCGGCGAACGGCGCGTTACCTCTCCGGCAAGGCGGGGCTCGGGCGGCGGGCCGGCGGGCTTGCGGGGCGGCGGGGCGAGGCGGCGCGGCACGGCGAGGGGCGGCGGCGGCAAGGCGCGGGAGCGGGCGGCGCGGCTCGTGAGGTGGCAGCGCGGCTCGGGTTGCGGGGCAGCGGGGTTTGGTGGTGGTGGCGGCGGGGTGGCGCGGTATATAAGGGGGGGGGGAGAGAGGTGGCTTGGAGGAGGGGGCAAGGCGGCGGCGGTGGAGGAGTCCAGCTCGGACTCCGGTCCGAGTCGGGGCGGCAGCGGCGGTTGGGCCGGCCCGGCTGGGTTTGGCCCGGTCGGCGCTTGGGTGTTTTTTTAAATAATTCCGCCGAACAGAAAAATAAATCCCAGAAAAATATAATAAAAATCTAAATATGCCAAAATAAATTTTCACCGTCTAAATAAAATATTTAGAACAAGATGAACATTTTCTTGGCCCTAAATGCAGTTTTGAAAACGTGCAATTTTTCTAATGCAAACAAAATTGTAATAAAATCCAAATAAAATCGAATAAATGTTTTTAATATTTTTCCTCCAATATTTCATTTATTTTGGAGAAGTCATATTATCTCCTCTCATATATTTTTAATTATGAAATATTTTCAGAGAAAAAAATAATTAAAACCAAAATCCTCGTTTCACTATTTGATAAAAATCAAATAAGGAAACCGGGAAATCCCCAACTCTCTCCGTGGGTCCTTGAGTTGCTTAGGATTTCGAGGATTGCTGAACAAAAATGCAATAAAATATGATATGCAAGAATGACCTATGTATGACAATCCAAATTGAAAATTTGGGATGTTACAAACTTACCCCCCTTAAGATGAATCTCGCCCTTGAGATTCGGGTTGGCTAGAAAAATAGGTGTGGGTGGTCTTTGTGTAGATCATCCTCTCATTCCTAGGTGGCTTCTTCCTCGGTATGGTGGCTCCACTGAACTTTGCAAAACTTGATGACCTTGCTGCGGGTGACTCGACTGGCAAACTCCAAAATCTTGACTAGCTTCTCCTCATAAGTCAAATCACTATCCAACTGAATCGCCTCCAAGGGTACTGTATCTCTTAACGGTATATCGGACATCTCAGCATGACACTTCTTCAACTGTGAAACGTGGAACACATCATGAACTCTTGACAGTCCCTCGGGTAATTCCAATTTGTAGGCAACTTCTCCCTTCCGTTCCAAAACAAGATACGGTCCTACAAATCTCGGGGCTAACTTTCCTTTAACTCCAAAACGTTTTACTCCTCGCAAGGGCGATACTCGCAGATATTCTCTGTCTCCAATTTCATAGGTTACCTCCTTGCGTTCTGAGTCTGCATAACTCTTCTGCCTGGACTGAGCAATCTTCAGTCTATCACGAATTAGCTTAACCTTCTCTTCAGACTCCTTGATCAAGTCTGGTCCAAACAACTGTCGGTCTCCTACTTCATCCCACATTAACGGTGTTCTGCACCTTCGTTCGTACAGGGCTTCGAACGGTGCCATCTTCAAACTGGCTTGGTAGCTATTGTTGTATGAGAACTCTGTGTAAGGCAAATTGTCATCCCAACTAGATCCATAATCTAGCGCACAGGCTCTCAACATGTCCTCCAGAATCTGATTGACTCTCTCGGTCTATCCATCCGTCTGCGGGTGAAATGCTGTACTAAACTCCAGTCTTGTTCCCAAGGTCTTGTGTAGCTGATGCCAAAACTTTGAGGTAAACTGTGTTCCTCTATCTGATACGATGGTCCTCGGAACTCCATGCAGACATACGATCCTGGACATATATATCTTGGCCAACTTCGCACTTGTATAAGTGGTTTTCACTAGGATAAAGTGAGCCACTTTGGTCAAGCGATCAACTACTACCCATATGGAATCATATCCTGATTTGGTCCTAGGCAATCCGGTGATAAAGTCCATGCCAAGTTTATCCCACTTCCATTCGGGTATCGGCATAGGCTGTAACAATCCTGTCGGCTTTTGATGCTCTACCTTCACTCTCTGACATACATCACATACAGCTACATACTCGGCAATATCCTTCTTCATACCTTTCCACCAGAAACGTTCCTTCAAATCCAAATACATTTTGGTGTTTCCGGGGTGTATCGAGTATGGTGAGTCATGAGCCTCATGTAGTATTAACTTTCTGATCTCTGTGTTATTGGGCACGTATATCCGGTCCTCAAACCATAAGGTATCGTGCTCATCCTCACGAAAACCTTTGGCCTTTCCTTTGCTCATCTTCTCCTTTATCTCAGCAATCTCTTTGTCATCCTTCTGATCTTCTCGAATCTTTCCCAACAATGTAGACTGAACCTCCATTGTTGTAACAAAACCTCTAGGAACAATTTCTAATTGAAGTTCCATGATATCCTCTGCTAACTCCTTTGGCACTCCCTTACTCACAAGGATATTAGCATAACTCTTCCGGCTTAAAGCATCTGCTACAACATTGGCCTTTCCTGGATGATAGTGCAGCTTCATGTCATAATCCTTTATAAGCCCCAACCATCTCCTTTGCCTAAGGTTCAGTTCCTTCTGTGTGAAGATGTACTTCAAACTCGTATGATCCGTGTACACATCACAACGGTTTCCAATAAGGTAATGTCTCCAAGTCTTCAATGCATGGCATAATTCAACTCGTGAGGTTATAGCTATCGCGAGGCATACGAAACAACTCTTCCGTCCTACATAAGCACACATCCAAGTCCTAAGCGGGAGGCGTCGCAATACACTTGGAAATCCTTATGTATATCTGGCAACGTCAGCACTGGGGCTGTAGTCAAACGTTTCTTCAACTCCTGAAAACTTGCCTCGCAGTCTTCTGTCCATTTAAACTTGGTATCCTTCTTCAATAACTCCGTCATTGGATTCGCAATCTTGGAAAAATTCTCAATGAATCTCCGATAGTATCCGGCGAGTCCAAGGAAACTACGGATCTCGCCAACTGAAGTGGGTGCTATCCATTCAGTGACTGACTGAACCTTGCTGGGGTCTACTGCTATACCTTTTCCTGATATAACATGTCCAAGGAATCCGACTTCCTTCAACCAAAACTCGCATTTGCTGAACTTGGCATACAACTTGTGTTCCCTAAGTTTCTCGAGAACTAGTCGCAAATGCTCCTTGTGCTCCTCTTCATTCTTCGAGTATACCATAATGTCATCAATGAACACCACAACAAACTTGTCCAAATACTCCATGAACAACTTGTTCATCATGCTCATGAAATAGGCAGGGGCGTTAGTCAGTCCAAACGACATGACCGTATATTCGTATAATCTGTAACGCGTGGTGAATGCTGTCTTGGGTATATCTTTCTCTCGAATCTTCAACTGATGGTATCCCGATGGCAAATCGATCTTCGAAAACACCTTAGTTCCTTGCAGCTGATCAAACAGATCATTGATCATCGGCAGCGGGTACTTGTTCTTGATCGTCACTTCATTCAAGGCCCGATAATCAACAACCATTCTTAGGGATTTATCCTTCTTCTGCACCAAAAGCACTGGGGCTCCCCAAGGTGATGAACTCCTTTGAATGTATCCTTTCTCCAACAACTCCTTGATCTGTTTATTAATTTCCTCCAGATCATTCGCGGGCATCCGATAGGGTCTCTTGGATATTGGCCCGGTACCTGGCAGTAGCTCTATCAAAAACTCGATATCTCGATCCGGTGGCATGCCTGGTAACTCCTCTAGAAAAACATCCGGGTAATCCTTCACTACAGGCACTTCCTCCTGAACAACTCCCGTGAGAGTATTCACTTGACTCCTCCTAGGCACATGCCTAGATACATACTTAATCCTTTTTCCCTCCGGGGTGGTGAAATAAATCGACTTACTAGCACAGTCAATTCTTCCTCCATACTTTGACATCCAGTCCATGCCTAATATCACATCCAATCCTCGTGACTCCAAGATAATTAGGTCGGACGGAAAAACATGGGTGCCAATGGTCAGGGGTATCTGGTCGCACCATCGACTAGCCATATACTCTGCTCCAAGTGAACTCACTAACAGAGGGGTCCTAAGGGTTTGGGTTGGTAGTTTAAACTTATCCACAAATCCCCTTGATATGTATGAATGTGATGCACCAGTATCAAATAGAACAAGAGCGGTAAATGACTTAACCAAAAACTTACCTATTACCGCGTCCGACTGCTCTTCAACCTCCTCCACGTCAACGTGGTTCACTTGTCCTTTGTTGAATGGATTGGGCTTCTTCCCAGTGCTCCCATTTCCGTTTCCATTCTTTCCTTCAGGGCACTCCGTGGCATAGTGTCCAGTCTTCCCGCACTTGAAACAAGTAACGTGACTTAGATCTCTTTTGGCGGGTGTGGCTAGATTGGGGCGGTTCTAATTGTTATTGGCTCCGTTCCCATTCCCATTATTAGTAACATTGTGATTATGCGATCCTCCTCTGGTGTGGTTATGACCTCCATGGTTATGAACAAGTCCTCCCGAGTTCGGGGTTAGGCGAGGCTTCCGCTGAGATCCTGAGTTATACCTCCCTTGTCCATACTTCCTCTTACGGCTCTCAATCTGCTGTTGCTTCCCTTCAATCATAAGAGCCTTATCTACCAACTCCTGGTAGTTGTTGAAGGTGGCTACCATCAACTGCATACTCATCTCATCATTCAGCCCTTCCATATACTTCTCCTGCTTCGCGGCATCTATGGCCACATCGTCAGGGGCATAGCGCGATAGCTTGCTAAACTCATCCACGTACTGAGCCACAGTACGGTTCCCCTGTCGTAAGTTGCGAAACTCATGCTTCTTCATACTCATAGCTCCAGTTGAGACATGGGCTGTGCAAAAAGCTTGCTGAAACTGGTCCCAAGTCACTGTGGCTATAGGGTAGGTGACAGTGTAATTCTCCCACCATGATGCTGCTGGTCCATCCAACTGATGTGCGGCAAAACGCACCTTCTCAGCATCAGTACATCCCGCAGTGGTCAACTCCCTTCCAATCTTGCGGAGCCAATCATCTGCTACTATAGGCTCGGTGCTACTGGAAAACCCCGGCGGCTGCAACCTCAGAAAACGGGCTAAGTTGTCAACTGGTGGTGGTGGTGGATTGTTGTTGTTGCCCTGATTCTGAACTAACAATTGCATCAGGGTATTCTACTGCTGGATCAACTGAGTGAGCTCAGGCGGGAAGGCAAATCCGGGGTCACATCTCGGAGGCATCTGATGGGTTTAGATGGAAGAGATTAGAATAGAATGAGGTCTAATGAGAAGGCACTACCCATATGCACATGAGACAAACACAATCATTTCACTCAATCAATCAAGCAAGGCATAGAATCGATCTAACTATCGCAAAAGTGCTCGAACTACTTTATTTACATGGTGGAATACTACTAATGATATGGTCGTCTACTAAAAATATTCCTCGGTTGCAAACTCCATGATATCTGCTCCAGCTTCGTCTTTAAAGTCATCATCGCTAAGGTTGGAGTCAGTGTCGTCGATGATGATGTAGTCCTCTGGTCGAATCTCCTTGGGTTCTTCATCTTCTTCTACTGGAGTGGGGTCTCCCATGAATATTCCGATCTTCTTAATCAGGTCGTCATTCTTCTCCAATAGTGTTGCAATTTCCTCCTCATATCCATCGCGTGTAGACTTAAGTTCTTCTTCCAGCTCGATGATCCTTGTCTTCTCCTTCTTCAAATCTATCATGTCTGCGCACATCTGATTCTCCTGGTGTCGAATGTGTTGGTTTAGTTCCTGGATGAAAGCTGCAATTGATCTATCCTTCCTGGTGTTGATCATTTCCCATTGCTCGTCTCGGCACCCACATATCTGGTAGATAGTGTCCTTAAGATCCTTGTGATATACTTCTCCAATGCGTCCCATGGTGATGTGAGCTGCCATACTCTTTCCTAAACTCTAGGTTGGTGCGTCGAAGGAAAATTCTATGGGCTTAGTGACTGGCGTGAATGTCCTTCCTGGAAATTGAACTTGAATCACCCATCGCTCCTCTTCTAGTAAAGTGGCGTTGTATGTCCCGATGAAGCTTGGTATTCCTATATTCAAGTACCTAGTGACTTCCTTCAAGTGTCGTCCAAAAGGTGCGTCTTCATCCGGTTGTGCAAGCTTGTTATTCATCTCCGCCATCCTAAAGAGTAGAAAATGGAGAGGAGTCAGAAATGAGAAGAGAATAGTGATCTAGGGTTTTAGCTTAGTGGTCGTGTCCTACACTCAGCGTGTGCTCTGATACCATCTTTGTAGCGACCCGACCTCAAACAGTCAAGTATCTGTGCTTCAGTGTTATCCCTGGATCGGTAATGCTGACACACATAGTACTCGAAGGATTTATAACAGAGTAGCAATCACACACTTAATACATCAGATGTCTCAAAAGAGATCTGATTACAATAAATATGGCTTAAGGCCATCTAACATGATAACAACGGAAGGCTTGGAAGATAAAGTGAGTCCATCAACTCCAACGGCATAGCTGAGCTGCATGGCAACGACCTAACGAACCTTACTCCTCGTCTGAAAAGTCTGCAACATAATACGTTGCCCCCCAAAAACGGGTCAGCACATGGAATATGCTGGTAAAGTAACACAGTAGAGCAAGAATAGAATAATGCTATCACTACATGCATATATGGCTGGTGGAAAGCTCTATGGTTACAGTTTTTGCGAAAAGCCAATTTTTCCCTACAATAAAGGAATAGATTTTAATTTAACTATCATAGTAGTTGAAACATCATTGCGAAGGTTCCTCCAACTCAATCCCAATTAAAGTGATTAACAACCCAACATTATTAATTAAGAGTGGTGAGATACTTAAGATACTCCAAGTACTAGATACTCAAGATTGTCCATAACTGAGGACACGGCTAACCATGATTAGTTTATACACTCTCTAGAGGTTTGCGCACTTTTCCCCACAAGACTCGATCGCCTCCGTTGTATTTCTCGCACTACATGATGTTTGAGAAACGGATGACCGAGACACAGTCTTTCAGAAACATTAACTCTCTACTCTGGGTAGACCATACCAAACCTACAAACCCACTACCTGCTGATATACCTCTTCAAGAGCTTCACGTAACTTACTCAACTATGCTAGATCCCATAATAGCTTGTGGCTGCACACGGAAGTTTCTAGCATGAATAATCTCAGTTCCCTTTGAGCCTGGGTGGCGGTCCATAGGAAGATCACACGGGTACTCCGGGATTTCCAAAAAATACAGGCAACACTGGGTACTCCAGGTGCCTCAATCCACCCAGATGTAAATTTAAGTTGCCACCTTAAGTTGAACCATTAATTAACAATCTCACATTTGTCATGGATTTCACTCACCCAAACCACGTCTACGAGCATAGCATAGCAATATAAGCAACGCATAGAAGTAACTCCCAAGGGTTTGAATGTAACAGGGAAATAGGTTCTACCTCATCAACTACTTCCCAACCCACAAGTTAATGTCATCCTAACCATGCAATGTTTGAGGATTGAAACTAATGCATAAAAACTAGGTGATAAAGGGATATGATCAAAGTGTTACTTGCCTTGCTGACGATCCGCGTAACCTAGAGACTCCAAATAACACGCTTCACACTCCGGGAATTCTATCGCAAACAAACAATAGCATACATAAGCAACTAACAAAAAAGCACGGGTAAAACTCAAATAAGAAGTTCTAACTGGAAAGTTCAACTTAAGAACTCCGGTTTGCAAAAAGAATCAAACCAAACGGAGCAACGAAACTCAAACGGCGAAAGAAACAAGATCCCTTTACTAATCTGAACTAAGGTCAAATTTTACAGTACCAAAATCTTGTTCAAGTTGGTTAAGCGGAAAGAGAGTCTCGAGATGAAGATCTAGGCGTTTGAATCGCCTGATTCCGACTAACGAGCGGAAAGATAAACTGAAACGAAAATCTGATCAGAAATCGCGATCGAGAATAATCGCGGAAAAAAATCCGATAAAAGAAAACTGACGAACAGACTAACGAACGAGCGTTCGTTAGCTGTAACTAGTGGGTGAAAACCGTTCATTAAAACAAAGGTACGGACGAACGTCCGCTAAATATAAGAACCGGGAAAAACCGGCGAACCGATCTAAAAAACGAACTAGGGGTTTAAAAAAACGAATCGGTTTTCTTAAAAAAACCGGCGGCGGCGAACGGCGCGTTACCTCTCCGGCGAGGCGGGGCTTGGGCGGCGGGGCAGCGGGCTTGCGGGGCGAGGCGGCGCGACACGGCGAGGGGCGGCGGCGGCAGCGCTGTAGCGGGCGACGCGGCTCAGGAGGCGGCGACGCGGCTCGGGTTGTGGGGCGGCGGGATTTGGTGGTGGTGGCGGCGGGGTGGTGGTGGCGGTGGGGTGGCGCGGTATATAAGGGGGGGGAGAGGGGGCAAGGCGGCGGCGGTGGAGGAGTCCGGCTCGGACTCCGGTCCGAGTCGGGGCGGCGGCGCGCGCGACTCCGCGCGGGAGACGGCGGCGGCGGCAGTTGGGCCAGCCCGGCTGGGTTTGGCCCAGTCGGCGCTTGGGAGTTTTTTTAAATAATTCCGCTGAACAGAAAAATAAATCCTAGAAAAATAAAATAAAAATCTAAAAATGCCAAAATAAAATTTCACCGTCTAAATAAAATATTTAGAACAAGATGGACATTTTCTTGGCCCTAAATGCTGTTTTGAAAAACGTGCAATTTTTCTAATGCAAACAAAATTGAAATAAAATCCAAATAAAATCAAATAAATGATTTTAATATTTTCCTCCTATATTTCATTTTTTGGAGAAGTCATATTATCTCCTCTCATATATTTTTAATTATGAAATATTTTCGTAGAAAAAAATAATTAAAACCAAAATCCTCGTTTCACTATTTGATAGAAATCAAATAAGGAAACCGGGAAATCCACAACTTGGGAAGCATATGCAATCAACATGCGAATGGATTCAAGATGAGAAACGGGAGCAAAGGTTTCACCGTAGTTGATACCCTCGACTTGGGAGTAGCCTTGTGCTACCAAACGAGCCTTGTTGCGAATGATAATCCCATGGGCATCTTGCTTGTTCTTGAATATCCACTTGGTTCCAATGACATTATGGTTCCCTGTTGGCCTTGGCACCAATCTCCACACTTTGTTGCGCTCGAAGTTGTTGAGTTCTTCGTGCATGGCATTGAGCCAACCCGGATCTTCTAGCGCCTCATAGACCTTGTGGGGTTCCACACAAGAGACAAACGCGTGATGCTCACAATAATTTGCTAATTGTCTATGAGTGCTTACCCCCTTTCTTAAGCTTCCAAGCACATTCGTCATGAGATGATCCTTGGTGGAGAGCTTGGAAGCAACCTTGGCGGCACGATGCTCTAATTCCTCATCGGTGGTAAGTTGAGGAGCGGTTACTTGATCATCTTGAGCGCCGTCATGAACTTGTTCTTGATCTTGAACTTGCTCGGGGGAGAGAACTTGACCTTGGGCATCACTTGGTGTGTCAACACCGTCTTGAGTATGATCTTGCCCTTGGTCTTGTTCATGAGGTTGAGGGCCTTCACTTTGTTCTTCAGAAGCGTGTGGGCCTTGGGTTGGTGATGGCTCCACTTGAGTGGAGCATTGTCCTTCTCCTTCGGCCACAAGGGGTTCCTCAATGGGTAGGATGAAACCAACACCCATTCTTCTTATGGCTTGAGGAGGAATTTCATCACCTACATCACAAGTGCCACTTTGCTCCACTTGAGAGCCGTTATTCTCATCAAACTCCATGTTACACGTCTCCTCAATAAGTCCCATGGATTTATTGAGGACACGGTAAGCATGAGAGTTTGTAGCATAACCAACAAATATGCCCTCATAAGCTCTAGCCTCAAATTTAGACAACCGAACACCTTTCTTAAGAATGAAACACTTACACCCGATTACCCGGAAGTACTTGAGGTTGGGCTTGTTACCGGTGAGTATCTCATATGGGGTCTTGTTCAAGCCCTTGTGGAGGTAGAGTCGATTGGATGCATGACACGCGGTGTTGATGGCTTCGGCCCAAAAGTTGTATGGAGACTTGAACTCTGCCATCATGGTCCGTGCTGCATCCATCAACGTCTGGTTCTTCCTCTTCGCAACACCGTTTTGTTGAGGGGTGTATGGTGCGGAATATTGATGCTTGATTCCCTCATCACTAAGAAATTCATCCAAGGTGTAGTTCTTGAACTCGGTGCCGTTGTCACTTCTTATTGTCAAGATCATTGCATTGTGTTGACGTTGTGCTTCATTTGCAAAGTCAATGATGGTTTGTTGGGTCTCGCTCTTCCTCTTGAAGAAATACACCCATGTGTACCTTCAGTAGTCATCCACAATCACCAAGCAATACTTCCTACCTCCAAGACTATCGAAGGATGGGGGCCTAAAAAGATCCATGTGAAGGAGCTCCAAGGGCCTCCTTGAATAAATGATAGTCGTGGGAGGGTGAGCCTTCTCATGTAGTTTTCCTTCGATACAGGCACTGCAAGCACGATCTTTAGCAAAACTAACATTCGTTAGTCCACGGACATGGTCCCCCTTGAGAATACTTTGCAAAGATCTCATATTGACATGGGCTAAACGGCGATGCCAAAGGCATCCCACATCAACTTTAGCCATTAGGCATGTCACGGTCTTAGTGGGTCGCTCCGAAAAGTTAATCACATATAGACCGTTCTCGACATGCCCAACAAAAGCTACTTTAAGAGTCTTGCTCCACAAGAGGGCCACGGTATCGATATCAAAGAAAGTGGCAAAGACCATGATTGCAAGTTGACGAACGGAAAGTAAATTGTATGCAAGGGACTCAACAAGTATGACCTTCTCGATCGTGAGATCATGAGAGATGTCCACCTTGCCAAGTCCCAATACCTTAGAGGATGAGGCGTCACCCCACTCGACATTGGTGGGCATAGATGGAACTTTGTGCACGTCCACCACCAAGTCCTTGCTTCTGGTCATATGATTTGTTGCTCCGCTATCGAGCAACCATGATCCACCTCCGGAAGCAAACACCTACAAGAGATCAATGCTTGGTTTTAGGTACCCATTTTGTAATGGGTCCTTTGATGTTAGTAACAAGGGTCTTAGGAACCCAAATAGACCATTCAATGTACTCATGAAGAGAACCAACAAATTTGGCATAAACATGCCCATCACTAGAACGACATAACACATAAGAAGGATTAAAATCGCCGGCTTTGTTGGGAGGGATGACATTGCCCTTCTTGACATTTTTCTTCTTCTTCTCCTTGGGGGCACTCTCTCCCTCCCTCACAAAGGTTTGCATGAGGGGAGGAGGTTGTTTGGTCTTGTCATTCTTCTTCTTGTTCTTGGAGTCGAGCACGTACCGAACCCCTTCCTTGGCCACACCTCCCTTTTGGTTGATCAAGAGATCGTTGAGGTTCTTCTTGCCTTGTATGCAAGTCGCAAGACCTCTCTCAAGTTGCTCCTTCAACTTAGCATTTTCCTCAACAAGATGTATATGCTCACAACACGGGTTAGTAGCATTTGCATTATCAATTAAAACCATATGAGGAAAAGTTGCTTTCTCCTTAGTTAGCTTCACTTGGAGTTGATCATGAGACTCCTTGAGACTAGCATGAATACCCTTCAAGGCCTTGTGGGCCTTGTCAAGTATATCAAACTCCTCTTTGAGTCTAGCAAGATCAACCCCGAGTTTGGCCTTCTCGGAATTAGCACACGAGAAACAATGAGGGCATGATCATAATCTTTCTTTAACTTAGCATGATAAACGTTGTGTGACTCCTCAAGAGCCAAAAGAAGACCACGCTCTTCCTCAAGAGCATTGGAAAGATCCGAAATCTCATCGGCATAGTCACGACTATGCCCTTCCATCTTAGAGATGGTGTCTTCGTGAGCCTCAATCATGTCATTGGCCTCACCAAGTTGTTCCAAGAGAGCAACAAAGTGCTTCTTGGATTTTCCCTTGAGTTTGTCCATAAAAGCCTCAAACTCGTTAGCCTCCACATTAGCTCCCTCAAGTTCATTAATGCTATCCGTTGGGGAAGGATGATTAATGATGGTAGTTTTGATGTTGGAGGTTACCTTGTTGGTGGCTTTATCCATGAGGCACTTGGCGGTGATGTTCTCGTTGGGTGAGTCGAAGAGAGACACCCGTGACGTTGTTGCAATGGCAACGGAGGCCATGGCAACCGACTCATCATCTTCATCATCGTCATCATCCTCATTGTACTCTTCTTGCACAACCAAGGCCTTGGGAGGAGTCTTCTTGGTGAAGTTGTTCTTGTTGGGGAACGACTTGGCCTTGTCCTTTCGGATGAGTTTGCCACCATTGTCTTCCCTCTTCTCATATGGGCATTCCGCAATGAAATGACTCACATTGCCGCAATTGTAGCAAGTTCTTACACGTTGCTTGCCCCTTGTGCCACTCGAGTTGTTTTTGCTAAAGTTGGGCCTTGAGTTTTTCTTGCTCCAAAATTGCCTTGAAGCAAGTGCCATGTGTTCATGATATGCATACTTTGTATCTTCGGGGTTGCTCTCCTCTTCTTCCTCCTCTTCTTCTTCCACGGTGAGCTTGGGCTTCAATGCAAGGTTAGGCTTCTTTGCCCGTTGAGAACGGAGCACCGCATTGTCGGCGGTCTTGTCCAAAATGTTCATGGCCACAAACTCATCCAACACTTCGCTTGAGGTCAAAGTGTGGAAGTCCGGTCTTTGACGAATGACGGAGGACATGGCCTTGTGGTAGGGCATCATTGCCTTGAGGAATTTGCGCTTGATCCAATTGTCATCCGTGTCCTTGCTCCCGTGATCTCGTAGTGAGACCGCGAGTTTGGTTACTCTCCGATAAAGCTCATGATGTTCTTCATCTTCCTTCATTGCAAACTCATCGGCCTCATCTTGTACCACTTCATAGTTGGAGCGTTGAATGCTTGCGCTTCCCTGGTAGAGAGACACGACACAATGCCATGCATCTTTGGCCAAGGTGAAGGGACGAAGATGAGGTAGGTCTTCGGGTGGAATTGCATCTTGAATGATGAAGAGAGCATTCTCATTGAATTGATTGTCCGCGGCTTCTCGAGGAGTGAAGTTGCTTGGATCATGTGGATAGAAACCTTCTTCAATGATTCTCCAAAGGTTAGTGTTCACATGATTTAAATGACGTTTAAAGCGGTAAACCCAAGAATCAAAATCCTCATTTTTCACAATCTTAGGGGGAGGACCGGCATGATTCAAATGAGTGGAAGGAACCGGTCCACCATAAACAAGTGGTGGTTCCACATGGGCAAAGATGCCGGTGCCCTTCTTGCCACTAGAAGAAGGAGCCTTTTCACTACTAGCTTCCCCCTTGTCGGGGATAGCATCCGACACCTTGTTGGCGGGATCACCCACTTTAAACGGTGCGGTGGAAAGTTTAAGCCCCTCAAGAAATTTAGTAAACATGCTTTCAACTTCGGTCGTCATGGAGGTTTTCAATGTCTCCAAGGCCACATTGAACTCCTCACGAGAGACCGAAGTTCCCCCATCTCCCGTAACGAGATCGGATTCACACCAGAGTGTTCCTCCACACCGTCTACGGTATCAACCATACTCTTTGGATGGTAAAGTCCTTAATAAAGAGACGAGGCTCTGATACCAATTGAAAGGATCGATATGGTTGACTAGAGGGGGGGGGGGTGAATAGGCAACTACCAATTTTTAGCTTTTCTTTACCAAATTAAACTTTGCAACAAAGTAGGTTGTCTAGATGTGCAACTAGGTGAGCAACCTATATGATGCAATAACAACAAGCATACAAGAAAGCAAGGGTAGAAACAATAAAGAGCTTGCACAAGTAAAGGTAAGACATAACCAAGAGTGGAACCGGTGGAGACGAGGATGTGTTACCAAAGTTCCTTCCTTTTGAGGGGAAGTACGTCTCCGTTGGAGCGGTGTGGAGGCACAATGCTCCCCAAGAAGCCACTAGGGCCACCGTATTCTCCTCACGCCCTCACACAATGCGAGATGTCGTGATTCCACTATTGGTGCCCTTGAAGGCGGCGACCGAACCTTTACAAACAAGGTTGGGGCAAACTCCACAACTTAATCGGAGGCTCCCAACAAGACCACGAAGCTTCACCACAATGGAATATGGCTCCGAGGTGACCTCAACCATCTAGGGTGCTCAAACACCCAAGAGTAACAAGATCCGCTAGGGATGAGTGGGGGAATCGAAAATCCCTTGGTGGAAGTGTAGATCGGGGCCTTCTCAACCACTCCCGAGCAAATCAACAAATTTTATTGGCTAGAGAGATATATCGGGCGGAAATGAAGCTTGGAGTATTTAATGGAGCTTGAGCAATAAATGGAGCTTGGGGGAGGAAGAGGTAGGTGAGAAGGAGGAAGGGGACTCCCTTTTATAGTGGGGGCAACAATCCCGTTGCCCCCCCCCCCACCAACCAGCCCCGCACAGGGCGGTACTACCGCTGAGAGGGGGCGGTACTACCGCCAGGCGACGGTACTGCCGCGCCACCCAGCGGTACTGCCGCGCTGAGGAGACTTAGTAGGGAACGGACCCCAATTGCGGTACTACCGCGGTGGTAGGGCGGTACTACCGCTCCTGGAACGGTACTACCGCCACTACTACCGTGACTAGTGACGCAAAACCCGACACGAGAAAAAGACCTCTCGAATCGAGGCGGTAGGACCCAGACTACCCAGCGGTACTATGGCAGTGTGGTCAAGGGCGGTAGTACCGCTGTGGAGCGGTACTGCCGCTTGTGACCCTTCAGCCGTAGTACCGCAGGCAGTGCGGTACTACCGCTGGGGCAAGAGAGAGAGAGAGAAGGGATCTCTCAAATATGCTGAGGACACGGCGGAGGTGCCAGGCCCCCAGCGGTACTACTGCTGTGGAGCCAAGGGCGGTACTACCGCTGCGGAGCGGTACTGCCGCTTGGCTCCTCAGCGGTACTACCGCTGGGTGCGCGGTACTACCGCTTAGACCCAGACAGGAAGAGGAGAGATCTCTTCAATGGAAAGGAAATGCTCGGAGGGTGAGAAGCAGATGTGTACGTGATGATTCCACCCATGCAAAACCCCAGTGGACCCCCTCTTGATAGTACGGTGCCCTCTACGCAACTAGTCCACCGAGAAAGAAACGAAAGAGCTACACCGTCTTGAAATACACTCCGAGGGGAAGAAGGCGTCTCGTGCCAGGGGAGAATCTGTGAATTATTCAAAGCACAAGATTAGTCCACAAACATGTTGTCATCAATCACCAAAACTACCTTGAGAGAGATATGCCGTAACAACTAGCATGACTCTAATATCACCACCTTTATATTGCAAAACTATTGCAAGGAATCAAACATATCATATTCAGTGATCTACAAGTTTTATGTAGGGTTTTATGACTAACCGTGTGAATGACCAGTTCCTGTCATCTCTCTAAATAGATATAAGTGAAGCACGAGAGTTTAATTCTTTCTACAAAAGATATGCCCATGCTCTAACAAATATAAGTTAAGCAAAAGAGCATTCTACAAATGATGGTTGTCTATGTAAAGAGAAACAGGCAATCCAAGCTTCAAATGATATAAGTGAAGCACATGAAGCATTCTATAAAGCCACACTCAAAAGATATAAGTGAACTACAATGAGCATTCTATAAATCAACCAAGGACTATCTCATACCAGCATGGTGCATAAAAGAAAAGTGAAAACTAAATGCAAAAGATGCTCCAAGATTTGCACATATCACATGAATGAAACGAATCCTAAAACATACCGATATTTGTTGAAGAAAGAGGGGATGCCTTCCGGGGCATCCCCAAGATTAGACGCTTGAGTCTCCTTGAATATTTACTTGGGGTTCCTCGAGCATCCCCAAGCTTGAGCTCTTGCCTCTCTTCCTTCTCCTCACATCGAGACCTTCTCGATCATCGAACACTTCATCCACACAAAACTTCAACAGAAAACTCGGTAAGATCCGTTAGTATAATAAAGCAAATCACTACTATAAGTACTATTGGAAACCAATTCATATTTTGTTTTGGAATTGTGTCTACTGTAATATAATTTTTCCATGGCTTAATCCACTGATATAAATTGATAGTTTCATCAAAACAAGAAACTATGCATCAAAAACAGAATCGTCAAAAACAGAACAGTCTGTAGCAATCTGAACATTCACCATACTTCTGATACTTGAAAAATTCTACCAAAAGTAGGAAAAATAAAAAAAATTTATAGAAAGACAGTGCAAAAAGAATCAGAAGACGTTCCAGTAAAAAATTAAAAACCGCGCACTACAGCCAAAGTTTCTGTCCTGCACCATACAAACCAACAAGTATTGCAAACATCCTAAAGGCAAACCTTGGCACATTATTTTTATAATACAATGGAATTGTAGAAGGGGATAATTATTTTTGTTGAAAAGTTTCTGTAATCAAGATTCACAAAGTTGCCGTGAGCATGAACAAAGTTCAAGGCTAGCTCCCACTTCAACAATGCTTGTCTTTCTCACTTTCGCTTTTCTTTTTGAAAAGTTTCAGGTTCCCCTATTTATTTTTTGTTTGTTTTTAAACTATATAAAAGCACTCAACAGAAATAAATGACTCTCTACAAATTCCGGGTTGTCTCCCTGGCAGCGCTTTCTTTAAAGCCATTAAGCTAGGTATATAGTGCTCAAGTAGTGAATGCACCCGGATCCCAAGGTATATCAAAGCCAATTTTAATTAACAATGATTTGTAATTTAGTAGTGAGCACAAAGTAACATATATCATGTAACAACGAAGTTTAAACCTTTTCCTATGCATCAGCATGTCATAAAATAACAATTCATGAACACATAGTAAAGGCCAATGCATAGTATAAACGGTTTCTTGCAATTTTATCATATTGGAAACATAGAGAGGTGGAGATATAGGTCCTCTCTCATTATAATTGCAAGTAGGAGCAGCAAGCACATGCATATTATATCTATCAAAATCATCATGTGCAAAGGTAAAAGGCAACCCATCAATGTAATCCTTAATAAGTGCAAACTTCTCCTATATAGTGTAGTTTGGAGAATTCAAAAAGATAATAGGACTATCATGTGTGGGTGCAATAGCAACAATTTCATGTTTAACATAAGGAACTATAGCAAGTTCATCTCCATAAGCATAATTCATATTGGCATCTTGGCCACAAGCATAGCAAGCATCATCAAAAAGGGATATTTCAAAAGAGTCAACGGGATCATAGCAATCATCCTTCGGTAAGCATGAAGGGAAATTAAACAATGTATGAGTTGAAGAGTTACTCTCATTAGAAGGTGGGCACGGGTAGCTAATCCGCTCTTCCTCCTTTTGTTCTTCGCTCTCCTCCTCATCTTTTTCATCCAATGAGCTCACAGTTTCATCAATTTCTTCTTCCATAGATTCCTGCAAAATATTAGTCTCTTCATGGACAGCGGAGACTTTCTCAATGAGTGCATTAATATCGGAATTGTATTCATAATTCTCATAGCAATATTTGAGGATAGCTAAATTTTCAGGTCTATAAGCAGCATCATCAAAATCTTCAAACTCTTTAAACATTCAATTTCATAAGCACCCATAAAAGCAAAAAAATCTTCTATTTTCTCCACATCATAGTAATCATATATACCATTAGCATAAGAAGCTAAGGTTTTATTATCACTCAATTTGCACGAAAAGGGAAGGTGTGGAGCCTTCATCCTAGAGCAACAAGTATAATCATAACTCAAGCATAGTTTCCTAGCATACCACTTTAGTATATGAATTTGATCCCATAATAGTTTCCCTTTTTGTGTCAAGTGGTAATCCCTAAAGTATTCATGTTGATCCAACGTTACTCCCATTACATAATTGAATGGGGTTTTCTCAGGATTATCAAAGTAGTACATAATATCTTTCACATAATGAGCATCAAGGGTTTTACGAGGTTCCTCATCTCCATGAGTAGCAAGTACACCTAATTTTTTTGGTATTTCGTGTTCCATATCCATAACTAAAGATAAAGAACAACTAAGAACAGCAAATAAAAATTACTTAGTGATAAAGCAAACAAGCCCACACGAGAATATTCACCCCACACTATTGCTCCCCGGCAACGGCGCATGAAAAAGGTCTTGATAACCCACAAGTATAGGGGATCAATTGTAGCCTCTTTCGATAAGTAAGAGTGTCGAACCCAATGAGGAGCTAAAGGTAGAACAAATATTCCCTCAAGTTCTATCAACCACCGATACAACTCTACGCACACTTGACGTTCACTTTACCGGAAACAAGTATGAAACTAGAAGTACTTTGTAGGTGTTGTTGGATAGGTTTGCAAGAAAGTAAATAGCGAGTAAATAAAAGATAGGGGCTGCTTAGATAAAGACATAACTAAATTAGTTTTAGTAAAGAGCTTGTTGTCACAAGAAAGTTATTTGTCCCTAGGCAATCGATAACTAGACCGGTAATCATTTTTGCAATTTTATTTGAGGGAGAGGCATAAGCTAACATACTTTCTCTACTTGGATCATATGCACGTATGATTGGAACTCTAGCAAGCATCTGCAACTACTAAAGATCATTAAGGTAAAACCCAACCATAGCATTAAAGCATCAAGTCCCCTTTATCCCATACGCAAACAACCTACTTACTCGGGTATGTGCTTCTGTCACTCACGCCACCCACCATAAGCAAATCATGAACATATTGCAAACCCTACAGCGGGAATCCCTCACGCTTGCGCAACACGGAGAGCACCATAGGACAACACCAGTAATAAAACATGCAACTCAAACCAATCTTGATCATCAAATAACCCATAGGACAAAACGGATCTACTCAAACATCATAGGATAGCCATACATCATTGGGAAATAACATATAGCATTGCGCACCATGTTTAAGTAGAGATTACAGCGGGTAAGAGAGAGGTTACACCATTGCATAGAGGGGGGAAGAGTTGGTGATGATGGCGGTGAAGTTGTTGGTGAAGATTGCGGTGATGATGATGATGGCCACGGCAGCGTTCCGGCGCCACCGGAAGAGAAGGGGAGAGGGGGCCCCTTCGCCTTCTTCTTCCTTGACCTCCTCCCTAGATGGGAGAAGGGTTTCACCTCTAGTCCTTGGCCTCCATGGCGTTGGAGGGGCGAGAGCCCCTCCGAGATTGGATCTGCCTCTCTGTCTCTCTCTGTTTCTGCGTTCTGTTCTGCTGCCCTTTCACCGTTTCGTATATATATGGAGATCCGTAACTCTGATTGGATTGAAACCTTCGCCGTGATTTTTTTACCAAAAATAGCTTTCTTGCAGCCGAAGAAGGGCATCAACCGCCT
This sequence comes from Triticum urartu, assembly GCF_056163025.1. NCBI lineage: Eukaryota > Viridiplantae > Streptophyta > Magnoliopsida > Poales > Poaceae > Triticum > Triticum urartu. The sequence goes on along the minus strand of NC_141878.1, from coordinate 447,686,951 downwards.
TACGGTGGCCCACGAGGGCCAGGGGCGCGCCCAGGGGGCAGGGGCGCCCCCTGCCTCGTGGCCATCTCGGGCACCGTCTCGCGTGGATTTTTCTTCTGGAATTTTCCAAATATTCCAAAAATAAGCTCCGTCCATTTTTATCCCGTTTGGATTTCGTTTGATATGGATATTCTGCGAAACATAAAACATGCAACAAACAGGAACTGGCACTGGGCACTGGATCAATATGTTAGTCCCAAAAATAATATAAAAAGTTGCCAAAAAGTATATGAAAGTTGAATAATATTGGCATGTAACAATCAAAAATTATAGATACGATGGAGACGTATCATGTACCCGTGTGATAATCCTAAGGTCCGCCACCTGGGCTCAAAGGGAACTGAGATATTTCATGCTAGAAACTTCCGTGTGTAGCCACAAGCTATTATGGACTCTAGCATAGTTGAGTAAGTTGCATGACCTCTTCCAGTGGTAGGCTAGCAGATGTAGAGGGATGTAGGTTGGTACTGTCTACCCGGGGTTAGAGTTAATGCTTCTGAAAGACGGTGTCTCGGTCATCCGTTTCTCAAACACCATGTGGTGCGAGAAATCCAACGGGGGAGATCGGGTCTTGTGGGGAAAAGTGCACAAACCTCTGCAGATTGTACAATCTAATCATGGTTAGCCGTGTCCCCGGTTATGGACATCTTGAGTATCTAATACTTGGATTATCATATGTATCACATCACTCTAATTTAATATTGTTGGGTTGATAATTACTTTTAATTGTGATTGAGTTGGAGGAACCTTCTCAATGATGTTTCAACTACCACGATAGTTAAATAAAATCTATTCCTTTGTTGTAGGAAAAAGTTGGCTTTTCGCAAAACTTTAACGATAGAGCCTTTCCACTAGCCAGATATGCATGTAGTGATAGCATTATTCAGTTCTTGCTCTACTGTGTTATATTGCCAGCATATTCCATGTGCTGACCCATTTTCGGGCTGCAACGTATTATGTTGCAGACTTTTCAGACGAGGAGTAAGGTTCGCTAGGTCGTTGCCGTGCAGCTTAGCTATGCCGTTGGAGTTGATGGACTCACTTTATCTTCCAAGCCTTCCGCTGTTATCGTATTAGATGACCTTATGCCATGTTTATTGTAATAGGTTCTCTTTTGACACATTCGATGTAATAAGTGTGTGATTGCTACTCTGTTATAAATCCTTCGAGTACTGTGTGTGTCAGCATTACCGATCCAGGGATGACACTGAAGCACAGAGACTTGACCGTTTGAGGTCGGGTCGCTACATCTCTGGAAGCATCAGTTAGTCCATTATAAAAGATATCAAGTATTTCATTTTTCTTGAGAGGATGATCAGGCAAAGCATTAAGTAATCGAAGAAGCCTCCCCCAAGCTTGTGGGAGCCTCTCTTCTTCAATTTGCACAAAATTATATATTTCCCTTA